>NC_056072.1:45682092-47177092 GCF_016772045.2 Ovis aries | reverse complement strand
CAGCAAACCAACTTCAGAATGGGAAATAAAGGTTACAAAATAAAAGAAAAAGGAGGACTTCCCTGGTGGCTCAGAATCCACCTGCCAGTGCAGGAGACACGGCTTTGATCCCTGATCTGGGAAGACCCGCCACGCTGCGGAGCCGTGAGCCCGCACACCACCACTGCTGAGCCCGTGTTCCAGAGCTTGGGAGCCACCAGCGCTGAAGCCCGAGGGCCCTAGAGCCTGTGCTCCGCAAACACAGGGGGCACCGCAACGAGAAGTCCGCACTCTGCATCGAGAGAGGGGCCCCTGCTCACCACAGCCAGAGAGAGCCCGCACCGCGATGAAGACCCAGCACAGGCACAAATAAATAAAAGGGACGGCAGACTGCCAGCCTCCAGCTAATACCCCAGTCAGGTGAATGTGCGTTCAAAACTTACAAGTGCCTGCTCAATTGGGAAATTCCTACTAAAGGAAATCTTGTCCTAAAAACGAGGGGCCTCTCTTACTGCATGTGCAGTTAAATTAAGGTTAAAAAGCTGGCTTGACAAAAATACCTTTTCAGAATTTTGATGTTAAACAAAGTCCTTCTAGGGGAAAGCTTCCAGTTCTCTTCCTGAGTCTTTGAGATATGAAACTTCTACACGATCTCCCTAGGACACTCTGTGTATGTGTGTGCGTGCATGTACTTGTTTTGCAAACTTGACCTCTGCCATGCTATTTTCGAGAGCAAACTCTTTGTTGCTTAGGTTATATCCTCCCCCACTCTCTTATGAGGAAGCCTCTTGCACTGCAGTGGTTTGAATCACTATTAATATATGTTTTATTAATGGTCAAATGATGGATTCCTTTAAAACTGAAGAAACAAACTGCTGAAGCTATAGCACTCTCATGATAAAGCTGTTTTATTGGTACCTATAAAAACAAAATCAAAACTAAGGTGGAAAAAATATATCTAATAATTAACCTAAGAACTGTAGTTTAAAACAAGTGCAAAAAACTGGTTTGGAGAACTTCATTTGTGGTCTTTGCTTCCCCTCAGTGGGTCTTACAGATGATAACAAAAGCACTACAGTAATTAGGGTTTATGGGGAAAATCCTATAAGGAAAATCTAGATACTATTTCCAAAAAGGTAAACATTTTTAAAGGAATTATCTCAAATGAATAAAGAAATCTTTAGATGGTTATTTAGAGTATGATAAATAAAATGGACATTTATGTGGTTAAAACACAAGGTTTTATACTACACTACCTAAAGTTAAATAGGTCAAAGGGCACCCCCACTAGTTCCCAACAGTAAAAGCCAAACAAGTCTGATCTATTCACCCCCAGTGTTAAAATAAATATTTAAGGAGCTAGAAAAATTTACATTGAGTACCAGACCAGCAATTATTTGGGGCAACAGATAGGCCAAAGGGCCTGAGTTCCACTACTCAACCTCTCTCTGGGGATCCCAGAGCCTTTTATATAAAAACAGATAAATGGGCAGGAAACACTGAATAAAAAGACAAAAACTAAAAGTCCTCCTATAACATGAAAGCTTGTTGATTGGACACTAACAAAAAGTAAAGGTATAAAAGTTGATAAAATTGAGATGAAAGTGTGTCAAAGTGGTATATTTAAATGGGCTTTATATAAGATGATTATTATCTTTTTGTTTAAGTATGTTGTAGGACAGGCATGCTTTACTGGGAAATACTATATGGTATTTTAAGACAAGGTATATAAATTTGCCCCTCAGGAAATATTAAACATTCTAAAGGAAACCAATTTCCATTGCAGCCATGAAATTAAAAGACGCTTACTCCTTGGAAGGAAACTTATGACCAACCTAGATAGCATATTGAAAAGCAGAGATATTACTTTGCCAACAAATGTCCATCTAGTCAAGGCTGTGGTTTTTCCAGTGGTCATGTATGGATGTGAGAGTTGGACTGTGAAGAAAGCTGAGCGCCAAAGAATTGATGCTTTTGAACTGTGGTGTTGGAGAAGACTCTTGAGAGTCCCTTGGACTGCAAGGAGATCCAACCAGTCCATTCTGAAGGAGATCAGTCCTGGGTATTCATTGGAAGGACTGATGCTAAAGCTGAAACTCCAATACTTTGGCCACCTCATGCGAAGAGTTGACTCACTGGAAAAGACTCTGATGCTGGGAGGGATTGGGGGCAGGAGGAGAAGGGGATGACAGAGAATGAGATGGCTGGATGGCATCACCGACTCGATGGACGTGAGTCTGAGTGAACTCCAGGAGTTGGTGATGGACAGGGAGGCCTGGCGTGCTGCGATTCATGGGGTCTCAAAGAGTTGGACACGACTGAGCGACTGAACTGAATTGAACTGAATGCCTATGTACATAATGCACCTATGAGATAGCTCTACCTCTGGAAAGTATAGTATCATCAGCATTGAATTTATAAAGAGCTCTATTTAATTTCAAAGAAAGTACTTACAAATTAAATAAAGAGAAATAGGCCAAAATTACTTTCAGGTTCATGTGAACTGAGAAATATTGAATATTAAGATGCTACCTGGTATTAAAGTTTGTTTGTTGATCTAATTATTATAGGCATGTATTTAGAATCATTAAGTATAATACTTTATTGTGTGTAGGTTTAACAGAAGTCAAATAAGACAGACGTTATTGCATCTGCTGCAAGCAAAATAACTTGATATGATGAAGCTTTACAGTAAATGTAAATGAGATAAGAGCTTTTGGGAAAGCTATCTTAAAATAGTTTTTAAATTTCATCACAATGAGAAACTCATGTGCTACAACTAAAGAGAAGCCCCTGCATGTCACAACTAAGATCCAGTGCAGCCAAATAAAAATAAATTAGTTTAAAAAAATACACAGGATACTGGCCTCAGATAAGTGAGGTGCACATCAAAGGAATGATTTCAGTGAGCTCAGACCGTACATCCTCTCATACACGGAAGAGTGCTGAATTCCTTAACCTGGGTTATCTGGTTTTCTTTACTTAACAATAACCTTCTGATGTTCAGACTACCTTCCCTTTGTTGCAAAACTTCCATATAACCTGGCTACTCCAGCCTGGCCTCCTTGGAGCAATTCTCTCACGGTCACTTGAGATGTTGCCTCCTGAGCTCGAAGTCCTAAAAATTCCCAGTGAATGAAACACAGCTCTTGACTATTAGGCTGTGAGTATTTAAGTCAAAGACACACACATAAATTACAAATATGAACTTACAAGATAACTCACACTAATATGCAACATCGTCATCTGTATGCGTTTCATATATACTGAGGTTTCATGTTGAAGTTTCACGACTTAAAAAAAAAGAGTGAAAGGAGCTGGAGGTCAAGATCCATGGTTTGTGGTCTCAACTCTGTCACCACTCATGGTTTAGCAATTCTGGGCCTCAGTTTCCACATCTATAAAATGGGAACAGAGCTGCCCCACTCCTTAGGTTGGTTATGAGAGGGAAAAGAAATGACCCAAAAACACTCTTCAGAGAATTACAGGTGCAAAGTCAAAAGCACATGGTAATTTTATCAAGTTCATACCATGGCCTCAGTCCCTCCTTGCTCTCCTCCGTGCATCCTCACTCATCCCTTTCAGTATGGAGAGTGATGCTGTGACTATGAATGACAGTGATATTACTAATAACAGAGTAATTAAAGTATCAGTGATGGAGAAATACATGGCCAGCCCTGTGGTATGAGCCCCACACATGTCACTGCTCCCCGCCACCAACTTCTCCAGTAACCCCACCTCGGGCCCAGGCGGACTCAGTCACCCAAGTACAGATGGGGCTTTGACAGAATAGCAGCACCGGCCTCCTGTGCGCTCTGGACTTTTCCCGATGCCCCAGTGTGACAGAGCATGTGACGATCGAGGCAAGCACACACAGGCTGTGGCCTCACGGTAGTATGAACATGGACTTAACCCCCCTGTGAGCCTTCCTGGGCCAGCCCTCCTCACTGGAGCACAGAGGCCGTTTGTGGCTCTGCGGCCCTGCTGGGGACAGGGGGCAAACACTCAGGGGGGCCTCGGGGTCCCTGCCTCAAAGTACGCATGACCACTGACTCTGCAAAACTCCCCACCTGGAGGAGAACATGGGCAGCGACGGGGACGGGGGGGGGCGATACTGTAGGTGGAGGTGCCCCCAGTACAGCCCATCCAGCTTGGGTGGGCCACTGGGGCCCTGGGAGGCAGCCAGTGTCTGCTAGAAACAGCTTGAATCTTGCTCTTCCAGAGACAATGAATCCACTGTTGACCGGCTGGGGCCTTGATTAATGTTTGAAAAAAAAAAAAGTGGAAAATTCCACCTGTGTGGGTGGAGGCTGGGCCTGGGACAGGTCAGCAACCTCTAATGGCCTTGTTCCTGGGGATGGGGAGGACAGAGAAACAAAGAGGCCAACCAAAGAGACGGCCTGAGGGTATCTCTGCACTTGGGTCCAAAGGAATTTCCTTGTCAAAGCCAGGGAAATCATTTGTTTTTTTTCCTTGTCCCACCTCCCCTGTCCTTAAATTTACACAGCACCTGTAAGTCCTCCAGTTTTTTCCCACCCCTTTAGACTCTCCCAACAGCCCCGCCAGGCCAGCAGGACTGACGTCAGCCCCATGTTATGGAGGGGAAACCGAGGCCCTACGACACCCAGAGCCTCGCTCAAGGGTGGCACTGGGGAATGAATAGCGCAGCCAGGAGGTGTGAACCCCAGTAGCAGCACAGAGCCTGTCCCGGGGGAGTCTGGGGCCAGGGCCATGGGTAGTGCACAGAGGGGTCCTTCAGACTCTGGATGAGATGCTCCTCACCCCCACCAGAGAAGAAGTGTAGAAGGAAACCCAAACCAGCTCTGACTGGGTAGGCTTGGGCCCCCGGCCTGGAGGAAGGTATGCATTCATTCATTCAAGCATTTAATAAGCACCTACTAAATACCCAGACAAAAAGGAACGCTGCACAAGGCTCTTTCAGAAATGCAGACGCAGCAGAATTCATGGCCAAAGAGGAAAGGTCAGAGCATCTGCACGTCCCTCACAGACCTGAGTCACCTCACTGCCATTACACTTGACAGCAAAGGGAACCGAGGCTCTCAGAAGGGCCGAGACTTCCAGAGTCACAGGGGAGGCAGCTGAGACCTACTGACCCACAGCGGCCCTGCATCCCATTAACCAAGCTACGGCACTGCTGGGCTTAGGCGTTCCAACAAACGGTGTTCCTTCCGCAGGCCAGCTTGGAGGCTCCATGCTTAACCATCAAGGCCCTCTCATGGAAGAACACTGTTTGGAATGGCCTTCTGGGCCAGCGTGGACCCCTTCTACTGGACAGGCACACCTTGCTGGCCCACAGAGCACGCCAGCCGTGGCTAAAGGGATCACTCTGCGGTCCTGCCTTAAGACCCAGCCATGGGCAGCAGAGAAGCAGAGACAGGGCGGCGTCATCTCTGTGCCCACACAGGCCCAGCCCTGCACCCAGGGCATGGGGAGGTCACTCGGTCTGCGTCCCAAGTCAACGGCCAGCACCTGCTGCTCTGGTTCCCCCCTCCCACTCCTTCGACCTGATGCTCAGCTACCTTGGCACTTTGCTCACCTCGCCTTTCTCCTCTCCTTTGCCCACCAGCTTCTTTTCCTGGAGAAACTATCTCAACCTTGCCCTTTCTTGGAAGAAAACCGGCCCTCTGCCATCTCTAAAGCCACTTCCTGTCATGCCTTGTCTCAACACTTCTTGCCAAAGATCTAAGTCAGGGGCCCACTGCAGGCCAGGCCACTTTTGGCCCCCCTGTCTCACCTGACACTATGGCTGCTCCCTCACTCTAGCTCTTACAGAAAGAAGGGAATAGGGAATATCCCTTCCTGGGACCCTATCTACCTCCCCTCTCTGCTGCTGCTAAGTCGCTTCAGTCGTGTCAGACTCTGTGCGACCCCACGGACAGTAGCCCACCAGGCTCCTCTGTCCATGGGATTCTCCACGCAAGAGTACTGGAGTGGGTTGCCATTTCCTTCTCCACCCCTCTTTACTAACCCCTATAAATGTCTGACTTGCAAACTCTGTCTCCAGGACTAACCTTTGCATTCCTGGTCACTCCCACCCCAGAGCCCTCACCCTCAAGAGCCCAAGCTCTCGCAACAGGGCCTGCTTTGGGGCATGCCTATAAAGCTGGTACAGCCTGGAGCCTGGCCCACGCAGACACTTGGCTATTCGTCCAGTGAACAGACTAATTGCAGCCTCTTCTCACTGCCGTCAGAGGGACTGATTTCCATGGCCTGTCATAGCCAGCAAGGTGACCTTCCTAACACTGAAAAATGACCATCACCAAAATGTCTGGCACCCCACGGGACAAGGGTTGTGATTCCAAGAGCAGGAAGATGAGGCTGTATCTGCACTTCCATGGCAGAACTGGAGAGCCCATGTGCCCTCGAACATCCTCTCACCGCCCGCGTTCTCAGTCCAAGGGCACCTGTTAGCTGGCACCTCTGCATGCCAGCGCAGGCACCCTGCACACGTTGGCTCAAGAATACAGACAACTATTAGAGCTGCAAGTGATCTCTGGGACTACAAGGCTAGGGTTCAAAGCAACTCAGAGACGTTGAGCAAGGGGCCGCAGGTGGCCCAGCCCAGGCATGGGTGAGGCAATACCCTCACCTGAGCCACTCACCTTGATGAGGAACCAGACCAACCCTCAGGAAAACATCGCATATGTGCATGCCAGAGTCCCCAGCCAACCTTGAGACTGGGGCCTGCTCCATGCTGGCCAAAATTTGAATCAGGCAGCTGAGCCAGGGCTGGTGCACAGGACCTCAGCAAAACAGCTGCTTGACTAAGTCACCTTTTCACTAGCTGATAACTTCATCCCTCCCTAGGCCTTGGTCTCCCATCTAAAGAGTGGAGCTAACTCAGCCTAGAAGTTTATGGGACCTTGAGTTGGTCACCCTCCCCCTCCTCTGCAAACCCAGGCGCCTAAAGCGGCAGAGTTTCAAGCACTTTGATTCACTGTTAGCCCAGCTGATTTTCATTAACTTTTCCCAAACCCACTGTGTCTCTCTCAAAGAATGGGTCTGGTCCACCTGCGCAGAATTAACCAGCGAGATCAAGTTAAATGCAATTCCCAGACCCTACTTGGTTCTGAGCAGCTAGGTCGGCTCTCTGCGGCCGCATTTAATTTGCAAATTTTGCTCAGAAATCCGGAGCTCCCTGAAACTCAAGAACTCGCCTCCAAACCCAAAGGGTGAAGGCTTTCTTCTTCGGAGACCCAACTGTTAGCATCAGGTCTCATTTTGTGGAAAGATAAATTGACCAGAAAAGCAGCGATAGGGACGGTTTCTACTACACGGATTACACACAACTTAAATTTCTGCGAGTAACTCAGTGCGACTCTGCTGTTCCCGTCCCACACGTTCTGTTTCCCGGGGAGGGGGCGGCCAACCTCGGCGTCCAGCCTGGGTTCTCCAGACCCACCCGACCTCCCGGCCCGACCCGGCCGCGGGCTCCGGAGTGCGGCCACGGCCTCCCCGCTACTCACCGTGGGCAGGTCGGTCTGAGTGCCGGGACGGTCGGCGGCGGAGTCGGAGGAGCTGGCGCCGGCGGCCCGGCCCAGCCCCGCTACACTTTAACCGGCAGCGCCGGCGCTCCGCGCGGCCAGGAGGGGCACCGCGGGCGTCTCGGACCCAACCTGCCCCCAGCAGCGAGGCGGGCCTGCAGGCTGGGGCGGGCGGGTCGTGCGCGCACTCGCGCGCCCGGCTCACCGCACGCACCGGTGCGCTGGGCCGGCGCGTGCGTGGCTGCCCGGGAGACGCTCGGACCCCGGCATCCAGCCCGCGCGACCCCTGCAGGCCGGGCACTACATTCCCCACCGTGGGAGGGCGCCAGAGGGCCGCCCCTACCCGGGCAGTGCTGGGGGAGGCGGAGCCCAGAGGTGTGGCCCCGGGCGCCTGAATAAGAGCGCGCGGCCCGAAGCCGATCCGGACCCCGCGCGGTGGCCCCGCGATGTTGCTAGTACTGCTGAGCCTGGCCGCGCTGTGCTGGGGGGCCGTGCCTCCGGAGCCGGTAAGCACCCCCAGTAAGCTCCCTTCTCCCGCGTTCCGGTCCCTCAAACCCGGACCCATCAGCTCATGCTCCTCCGAGGCATTCGCAGAGGGCCATCTGAAGGGGGGATCGGGCGTCGGACTGCTTAAGTCTGGGGCGAGGGTATCAGACGGGTTCGGATGCCACCATGCGTTCTTGATCCAGCCATTTATGCTCAATGAGCCTTGAGTCCTCATCTGTCTAACTGAAGGGTCATATACCTCACTCACCAGGATTTAGTGAAGGACAGCTGCCGGGCCCGTAAGATAGCATCAAAGAGCCTAGCACATAGTAGGCGTTCACTATTGTTATTGCCTGGGGTCGCAAGAGCTGCTTCTACATTCCAGTCCATCTACATTCCATTTTTCACCGTGTTCTTTTTGCTGTACTGGGGCCCTTGTCCCCAGAGCTAAGCCCCTGAACTCTGCAGCTTTCCCTTCTTCTCCTGCCTTAAAGGATTAAGGGACTCTTCTGGGTCTTCAAACAAAACCTCATTTGCAAAATTGCGTTTGAAGCTATATTGCTGCCCTTAAGCATAGCCGTAGCATAAAAGCGTGGTGTCATTTGCTGATGGAAAGACATGCCCTGCCTTGATGTCTTCAGCTCCTCTCCTTGTCCTGTCTCAGTTCAGAGCCCACCCCCTCACTCCACCGCACCCCTACCTTTCCCCTAGAGGAAGAATTCATTGCTTTTGCAGTACCTGCTACTAGGCCTGTAGCTTGAACTCTGTACAAAGCTTAGCGCTGTGGCTTTGCTTCTTCCTAAAATTTGTCTCAGCAGCCCCTTGACAAGAACTTAGCTCCCAGTATCACCATGGTGGCTTATTTGTTTAAAAAACTGTCTGGTGACATCCCTTGGAGTTCAGCTTTAAAAAGACAAAGATGATCGACAGTTCCACCCAACTCATATTACTCAAATCAACAAGTCTTGCCTTCTGTCTTCATGGTGTTGAGAAATATTGAGGCTGCGAGGGCTCAAATTCTGGAGCTGGTGGACTTACCACGCTGTGTCACATGTCACGGGAACTTGCTGCTTCCTTTTAGGTCCTGAATTTTATTCCCAAACCAAAGGACTAATTACTTTTTCTTATAAAAAGACATGAGCAGTTAATCCAAAGGATTTAATATTGGCCTTTCTTAGATACTGATGATATTATTTATTTTTACAAGTTCTTTTTAAAAGATAACATGATGAAATCATAGTTCCTTTATGATTTGGTAAACAGTTCGAGTGAGTCCTTTTATATCAGAAGGGGAATTTTTTTAAAGAACCTCGGAAAGGTACCATGGACTGCATTCTTCTGCTCTTCTTGGCACAGCCTGTCTTTAACCTGGGGAAACTCAATAAATATTCTAGACTGTCCTAGAAGGCTACAGTTAGTGTGAAGGGGCCTCTGTGATGGTCCAGAGTTATCCACTGCTTGTGGCAGGGAAGGCTGAGCTGCAGAGAGGGCTGTAAACCCACCTTTGATCTTTAAGGGAGATGATGGCCAGGCTTGAGGTTCAAGTTAATCGTGGTTAATCTATGGCCCATCATAGCCTATCATAGGGCTGCTTAATGTCTCCCAAACTGTGAAATGGGACCAGCTCAGCTTTTCTTTGAACATGCATCACTTGTATATGCATTTAAGGGAAAAGATGGTGTTTTGTCTAATTTGGCAAATGAAGGCTTGTGGTTTGCTGGTATTCAACATGGCACTCGGTTTCTTTCTCTCTTGCAGACAATTCAGTGTGGCTCTGAACCCGGTAGGTGCACTGGAAACAGGGCTTTACGTCAGAAGTACAGTTGGACTTTCAGGGGACCTGAATCCTGGCAGTGGGTCATCGAAGTCCAGGCGCAGGGTGAACCTCTGCTTTGTTAGCTGATGCGGGTGAAGCCTCCATCTGCCCAAGGCAGAGCTCCCAGGGTTTCGGGTGGGCTGGCCTCCTGGCTGGAAAGAGGCACAGGAGATCAAGTGCCATGGGAGGGACGCCATTTGCACTTGGGAACAGGAAGCAAATGTTTTAAAGGAGTGTTGGAGATGGCAGCATTTAAAGAACAGGTGTGTTTCTGCCCAAGAAATGTAGATGGACAGAGTGAGCTGGAGGAGAGATGGTACTGGCAGAGACTAGGGTAGAAGGGGGAGTCATGGGGGTAAGCTGGCTGGAGTCCAGGCTGAGGTGTGGGGTAGGCAGAAGCGATCCTAATAAACATGTCAAATAAATTAGATATAAGGGACCCAGAGTGGGCACATGTGCCCTGTAGGTTGGGCCCAGGAGATTCAGCATCACCTTGGCTGCACATCAGCCAGCACTGAGAAATGTCTGGCCTGCCTTAGCTGAAAGAGGAGATGAGTTGTGAGTGAGGGGTGGTCACAGTGGGTCATGCAGAGCAAGTGGCATTGGACTCGGCTGGGGAAGGGGTGTCATGGGCAGTTTTGCCTTCTCCCAGGACCGTCTCCAGAGTGGATGGTCCGACACACCCTGACCCCAGGAGACCTAAGGGACCTCCGAGTGGAACCTATTAAAAGCAGTGTTGACCTGGAGGACTCTTCAATTTTGATGAACATAAGCTGGATACTCCGGGCAGATGGTAAGTTTGCATAAATCAATGTAAAGCCTGACATGTCTACTAAAGCAGAAATGGGCAGACTCTACGACCCATGACTTCCCTTCCCGGCACATACCCAACAGAACACATACACGCATGCCACAGATACACCAGATACGTGCCATACATACACCAAACCCACAGACGAGAATGCTCATAGGAGCAGTATTCAAAACAGCCAAAAATAAAACTTCTTCAAGGCCTGACAGTAGACTTAGATTCACAAACGGAATCCAGTGTATCAATTAGCGTGAACGATTTCTGGCTATGTGTGGATGAATCTCACCAACAAAAGCAGCCAGATTCGGGAGTTCATCCTTTCACCTCTGCACGCAGGCCTGCGGTCCTACCCACCAGATGATTCCATTAACAAAGTGCAAAACAGCCAAAACTACTCTATGTAGTTAGAAGTCAGGACAATGGCTATTCTTGAGTAAAAGTTGCTCAGTTATTTCTGATTATTTATGACCCTATGCACTCACTGTAGCCTGCCAGGCTACTCTGTCCATGGGATTCTCAGGCAAGAATACTGGAATGAGTAGCCATTCCCTTCTCCAGGGGATCTTCCAAACCCAGGGATTGAACCCAGGTCTCCTACATTGCAGGTAGATTCTTTACCATCTGAACCACCAGAGAAGCCCATTCTTGGTGGGGAGTGACTGAAAGGAGGCCTGAAGGGCCCTCCTGGGGTGTTCCTTGACCTGGGTACTGGCTGCACAAGTGTGAAAACTCATCAGATGGTGTGCTGGTGTTGGTGTGTTTTTCTATATGATACGCTGCTCTTCATGGAAGGAAACGGGATAAGGCCAGAGATGATCTTGCAGGCTTAGGAAAACATTCTCTTGGGTAGATAACTGTTCCATCTCCCAAAGGACATCATGGAAGTCCTAGCATTTCTCTGAGGCACTTTGGATGAACCAAGACTGGGGGCCTAAAGCCCATGTCTGTAGAGTCCCCTCACTAAATTCAGCTAAATTCCATATGGTCATAATCTGGGAGTGCCAAGCACGGAGAAGTGAGTGAGCTCCAGTTCCTGCTCAGTCAGGTTCTCAGGGGGGGCCAGGGGGAGGCAGACAGACAGGGGAATCCTGGAGGGACATGTACTTCATCTTTGGGGGGGTTGAGGGGAGAGGAGGAGGAGGAGCGGGCCCAGGTGAGACCACATTAAATTAGATGGCATTTGGCTTCATCCCTGGCACGGACTGAGCTCCTGTGTTTGTTAGCTATCATTGTAGATTGGTGGTGCATGAGTTGGGCCTTGGAAGGAGAAAGAATTGGCGAGGCAAAGAACAGGAGGGAAAGGCATTGCAGGGAGAAGGATCAGCATGGATAAAGGTACAGACAGAACAGGTTTGGCTGCTGAGGACACTCTGAGAGGCCTCTGCTCCACACAGCATGCCTGTTCCTCTTACAAGAGTCCAGGGTAGTGTAAAGGTAGCCTCCTCTTTGCAGGTGCCTGTGAAACTCAGGCTCACCTATGAGGAGGAAAGGCTTTGGAATCTGAATCCATATTGTCGCTGATGAACTCTCTAAGCTATGGCACAGCTCCCTGAAATTCCCTAAGCCTCGCTCACCCCTTCTGTACACCGGGGACAATCATAGTGCCTACCTCTGAGGGCCACAGTGAATGTGAAGGCAGGCAGGCTGTCTAGCATCAAATCAGCTACAGAGGAAGCACTAAATCCACAACTGCCCTCTTACCCGCCTTGGCAGCCAGCATCCGCTTGTTGAAGGCCACCAAGATCTGCGTGATGGGCAAAAGCCACTTCCAGTCCCGCAGCTGCATCAGGTGCAATTACACCCAGGCGTTCCGCACTCAGACCAGACACTCTGGTGGCAAAGTAAGCACCTGGAGACACTTGGGAGGGCTGTCACTAATCTGGGCCCTTTGTTGGGGGTGTGGATTTGTATTCACATACAGGCTGCTGACAGCTCCAACCTGGAACCTGGATGTCTGGGTTCAAATCCCACTTGGGGCCATTTCTCTGCTGTGTCAAGTCAGCATCCCTGGGCCTCAATTTCCCCATCAGCAAAGTGAGGGAAGTGTTAGTCGTGTCCCTCAGTCGTGTCCAACTC
Source organism: Ovis aries (assembly GCF_016772045.2). NCBI lineage: Eukaryota > Metazoa > Chordata > Mammalia > Artiodactyla > Bovidae > Ovis > Ovis aries. The sequence continues at coordinate 47,164,419 of NC_056072.1, read as the reverse complement.
TGCGACTCTATGGACTGTAGCCCACCAGGCTCCTCTGTTTATGGAATTCTCGAGGCAAGAATACTGGAGTGGGTTGCCATTCCCTTTTCTAGGGGATCTTCCTGACCCAGGGATTGAACCCAGGTCTCCCACATTGTGGGCAAATTCTTTACCGTTTGAGCCAGCAGGGGAGCCCAAGTGAGGGAAACTGACCCTAAATTATATCCTGGGTCTAGAATTTTATACTTCTCTGATTCTGTCGATTACAGTGGCAAACTGTGTAGGGTCAATTTCCTTAGTAGACATTGGCTAGAGACGTAAGTTTTAGCAGTGGGTTAAGGAATGAAATTATAAATGAAAAGGACGTGGCAATTCAAGGGTTCCCGCTTTGCTTTGCAGTGGACGTTTTCCTACATTGGTTTTCCTGTCGAGCTGAACACAGTCTATTTCATTGGAGCCCATAACATCCCCAATGCAAATATGAACGAGGACGGCCCCTCCATGGCTGTGAACTTCACCTCCCCAGGTATACATCCTCACTCCTGTCTTATTCTCTGTCTCGCCGGGACACCTGATCTGGTGTGTGGTTTGGTAGAGAAAGGCCAGGGCCCCTGGATGAGATGCTTGGCCTCGCTGAGTCTCGGTTTCCTCATGAGTACCAGGGACACAACAGCAACCGCATCTCACTCACAAGGAGAGGACTGAGTTGGGTGAAGCGGAGGGGAGAGCCCATTCCTGTGCCTCGGGCACTGACTGAGCCCTTGACACCCACCGTCTCACCTGGGCTGCCAAAAACCCCATGGTTGGGACAGCCCTGATTTACAGATAAAAGAAACTGGCAGCTTAAGAAAGTTGCCCTGGTTACACACGCAGCGAAGCGAAGCTGCCGGTCAAACTCTGGTCCTCCCTGACTGATGCACATTTGCCATTCTCTGCGATCGACGCAAAACACGTGTTCCAGTCTCAGCTTCTGGGCAGGAAGTGTAGTCTGACCATGTGTGGCTGGTCTCTGAGGATGTACAGACTCCAGTGGGTCTGCCCCCTGAGCTGGGAGGAGAGGCCGGTGGCACTGAGGTGAGCGCTGGTTCTCTCCTTTGCTCTATGACGCACACTCAGCCCTCTGGTGTCACACCTGCACGATCACACACAGGGTCAGTGTGAGGATGAGACAGGGTCTCCGGTGAGGACGGCCCAGCATGGTGCCTGGTCCCAGCAGCTCCCACATCACTCCGGCTCGGGCTGGGTCATCTGCTCTGTCCCCACGCCTGTCCCTGTGCGAGCTGTGGCACTGAAGCCAAATGGGGGCAATTTCCGATCTGTTTGCATTCCTTGGTTCTGGTCTAGTGTATTCTCAACATCACATCACTTATAGAAAAGTTGCAAAGCTAATACAAAGAGTTCCCATATAGTGCTCACCCAGTTTCCTTTACCATTAACATCCTACGTTACCACAATCTATTAGTCTAAACTGAGAGTCCAGCACTGGTATTTCTATGAACTAGAGTCCAGACTTTATTTGGATCTCATCTGCTTCTCCACTAATATTGTCTTTCCGTCCCAGTGGCATGTAGTCCCCAGTGTCTCCTTCATCTCATCTGGTCTGTGACAGCCTGTGTTTCTGTTTCACAACCGTGAGTCTTGAGGAGTGACGGCCGTGCTTCCTGCAGGATGCTCCCCCAGTCTGGGTTTGTCAGGGGTCTGTCTCATGATCAGCCTGGGCATGTTGGGGTTTGATGAGAGTTCTACACAGGCGAAGCACTCTTCTTGTGGCAACTGTTGGCATGGGTGACGTGCACAGGGCGTCACAGGTGATGCTCACCTTTGTCACTGTTAAGTGGTTATCTTGCCAGGTTCCTCCGTGTAATCTAGTATCTTTCCCTTCCCCAACTCTAGTTTTTGGAAACAAATCACTAAGTCTATCCCACCCTGGGGCGGAGGGGTACAGAGCAGGATTAAGCTCCACCTCTTGGAAGGGGCAGTAGCTACACGTAATACCTAACCGCGTTTTTCAAGAATGGCTGGTTTCGAGGTCTTCTCTTGGGGATCACAGATACCATTCTGATAAAGGCTATATTCAAATTAGATTCTGGTTATCACTTCGCAGGTAGATAATCTTCTGTTGAATAGTATGTTAGCATCTTATTTACATCTGCTATCTGACCTCATATCTGAAATGTTCTGGCAATCCATTACAGGTGTGGCAAGCATGTGTCGTGTGCACACTTGTTGGCACTGGGGTGGAGCAGCCTTACTTTTTTCTAAAATGTGAAAACTTTCAAATTTCCAGGGTGCCTGGACCACGTAATGAAATATAAAAAAAAATGCATCGAGGCAGGTAAGTAAATTTAGCATTTGCTTTTGTTATGAGAAGAAATCCATACCCTGAGCCAGCACAGCTCAATCAGACTTTTTACGATGAAGGAACTGAGGCCTCGAGTAGGGCTGTTACATAGCCAAACTGCTCAGTGAAGGCTGATCCCCAACCTGACAAACTCTTGGTAGGTTTATGCGGCCAGCAAGTCACAGGAAAAACACCCCATTCCCTTGATTAAAGTAACATTTTAGCCCCAAACAAAGGCCCTCTCTGCCTGGATGGGACTCTATTATTAAAGTCCTCCCCCCGCTAAGACACCAGCACCACTGAGCTGTGGCCACACGGACCTACCTGGATTTGCAAACATTCAAGGTGGCAGCATCAGCTAAAATAATGACCTCGAAGCATGCTCCCAACCCGTGACCTCACAGGGGTCACATCTCACAGGGAGACTGTTAGAAACTGCCCCTACCCGCTGATTTTTGAAATAAGCCCATTCAGGTTAATCAGTCCCAACCATCCAATTTCCAAGGTGTTTACAAGGGTTTCTGTGCATTTCTGGGTAATGACAGTCTTAGGGTGCTCCTGAGGCTAATGGTTTGGGGGGACCAGTCCCTGTCTTTTAGGCACCCCCACCCCACAGGCGTCCTTGTGAACCCCAGCAGACATAGCATGTGTCTCCTGCTGAAGGTGGACTTGGAGCTTTTTGCCTCCTTGTGGCCTCCTGCTGGGAGCATCTGGAGCGGGGGACCCATGGGGGTGTAGGGGGCCCAAGGGCCTTGAATCGGTCCTGGGACCCAACTCCTAAAGACAGCTGGAGTGAGGGCTTGAAATGGCCTCCTGGGTGGGGAGAATAATGCATGCTCTTCTATATCATGTTCCTGGAAATGAACCAAGTGCCAATTTGCAAGGCACATGACTGAAACAACGGGCTTTTCTCACACAGTAGACCTGTCAGGGTATTCTTTTAAGCAAAGAGGCACTTCCTTATTTCCTGACATTCAGTTAAGCTGCAGCAGAGCAGGCTGATGGATGGAGTTCTGGAATCCAGAGTGTTCTAGCTCTAGCTGAATTCACTCGCTCTATAAACTCAGGCACGTCTCCTAAGCTGTGGCTCTTGCTCCCCATCCTGGAAAGGGGGAAATCCTGACCCCCAGCCCTTCACTCCAAATGGATGCCGAGAGTAGAAGAGAGTGGTAGAACCCGGCCTGTGCCTCCCATCACCTGCAGCCCAGGGAAGCTGTTTTCAGCAAAGCAGTGACGTGGGGTCACTAAACCTTCCTGGGCAGCGGGCTACTCTGAGATGATAAATAAGACATGCTGTGCAGTAGTTTGTATCTCGTGGAGGTGTGCCTCAGAATGGACATCTGTTTTGGTCAAGCCCTTCTGGGAACTTAGCTAGGGCTCAGTGTGTCGCTCCATCCTTGTGATTCTCCTGACTCACAGGAAGCCTGTGGAAGCCAAACATCACCGCTTGCAAGAAGAGCGCGAACACGGTGGAAGTGAATTTTACCACCAGTCCCCTTGGAGACAGATACATGGCGCTCATCCAAAATACCTCCGTGATTGGGACTTCCTATGTGTCAGAGGTACTTTCTTCCCCTTCATGTCCTCAACACCAGTCCTGTCCCCCACCTCCAGCTCTCCTTCCCTTGTTGAACTTCCCTGGACAGACTCTTCTGAGAGAGCAACAGGCAGGACTGATTGCTGTATAAATGTGCTGGGCTATTTTGATTAATTAAACAAACAAAAACAAACCAAGCCCCCTGGGGGCATCTCTGGAAACATCCCTGTGAATCTAAAACCCACCAAAGGTAGAGGTCTCAGAAGTACAGGGTGAATCTGACTCACGCAAATTAACGAGCTCCAGTCAGTTTGGGGAAAGCAGTGGGTTCACTGGCAGTCTTTAACCTACTCCCTCCTATGCTCCTAATTCTTGATTTTGTCTCACTCACCTGCACCAGAAGGAACTAACTCGAACTTCCGTGGTGGTCCACGTGACTGGGGAAAGTGAAGGTGCTGTGGTCCAGGTAAAGCTGAACAAGATGCTCTGACAGGCACAGAACGGGGCTCACTGAATACCCACTGCACCGCCACTCGCTGCTTTTGAGCAGTCCATTCTGGCTGGAGCGGATGCGTTCTCCCCTCGGCTTGCTTCTGCCAGCAGCCTCTCTGGCATTACGTGATGCTGATGGGGAATCCATGAGGTCAGGAAGGTGAACTTATTGTCACGGTCCCTTTGGCTTCTGTGAATGGCTGTTGACTTTCCAACGTGCTTTTATTCCCATTTGCTGTCACAGAGCCACAAAGGAATTCTGAGACAGGAATACCATTTTGTTATCCCAAGCCTCCAGTTCCACTGCAAAATGAAGTAAAAAAGGATTTGAATTTAGAAGGTTTGGGTTCCTGATCGGTTTATGAACTTTGAAGGGCAACTCTGTCCTCTCAGGGCCCATGATTAGTCCGCTGGAGAACGGAAGTCAGGCCAGCAGAGGCTCTCAGGGCTCTTTCCGCTCCGAGTTCATGTTACTGAGGGTCCCACTGCAACAGAGCCACACCCAAGATACAAGACTCTTTTGTTCTTCATTCCTGGGACATAAAGGCAGCACTCAGACATGCCCAGAGGAGCAGATACCCATTAGCATGTTAGAACTGCAGCCCTTTTCCAAGGAACCAGACTCTCCTAGTCCCAAGGGACTTAAAAGTGCTGAGTTAGGACAAGAGGCGTCCCACTGCCCTATTTTTTGAGGACATATTTATCTATTAGGATGCGACCTAACCCTTTTAGATAAGGAAACTAACCTCTTAGTGGGCCTCCCGTGTGGCTCAGTGGTAAAGAATTCGCCTGCCAATGCAAGAGACGCGGGCTTGATCCGAGTCGGGAAGATTCCCTGGAGAAGGAAGCAGCAACCCACTCCAGTATTCTTGCCGGGGAAATCCCATGGATAGAGAAGCGTGGTGGGCTACATACAGTTCATGGGGTTGCAGTCGGACACAACTGAGCATGCAAAACCTCTTGGCAACATGTACAAAGTTTAGATCCACAACCCAGGAGTTGTAGGTGTCTGGTCTTGGGTTACTGGTCTGGATTTTAGGGCTTTATAACAGAAGTATGACCAAGGGAAAAAAAGAACACCTTACTACAATGCCAGAGAGGGGTTGACACTAGAGAAAAAGGGATGAGAAGTTCTGGTGAAAGGTAGGAATAATGCTAAGCCCCTTGCTTCTCCTTAGCTGACTCCGTATTTCCATACCTGTGGCAACGACTGCATCCGACAAAGAGGAACCGTGGTGCGGTGCCCACAAACAGGAGTCTCTCCTCAGGATCATGGTAGGTGCCCAGCACAGAGCCTCAGGACAGGAAGGACCCCAACCCTACCCCATTCAGAATGCAACAGGCTGGGGGTGTAGGGGGAGAGTGAGAAGGTCCCGGCCTGTGAGTGCTGAACAGGGTGCAGGGAAGACAGCGGTTCTGTGCCCAACAGCTACAATATGAATAGGAATGAGGCTTCATTTATGAGATCGAGATCCTGACCAAGCAGGACATACAGAAGAAGGGAAAGAAAAAAAAATCAGTGGTGCAAAATAGATGTTCAGAATGCTCCAAGGGTCTGCTGAAAAACGTCAGTGGGGTAAAAGGACTGAGTGTATGAAGGAACATGCATTTCACTGTGTTTTGACTTTCTTATCTGTCTCAGTGGCCCAGGGCCAGCTGTTACTGTAACTCAACGCGGCCACACAGACATTTGGATAACAAATTAGGAATAGTGGCACCGAGAGACATACCTCGTTGGTGCCTGAGAGCAGCCTGTTCTGGAGAATGTCTCTCTGGATTTAATGATGTTAGTTCTTTCAAATTAAATGCTTCCGGAACTAGCCGGGCATAGGGTCAAAAGTTGGAAGGTGCTGTTTTTAGAAACCCAGCCTCCTGACAATCCTGCTGTGTGGGCACAGTGCCGACGGATTCCTGAGCACTTTCACACGCTGGAGCTTAACTGACTCTCAGCATTCCTGTGACCGGGTGGCATTACCCTCACATTTGTCAGTCTGACAGAACAGCCTTTACAGATGCCCTCTATGCATTATATGAAGTAACTGCACCCAGAATAACATTAATTCATCAAAGAAAAAAAAAAAACAACACCTGAATGTAAACTCTGGTTACCACAGTGAAAATGTGGAGTAAAAGGCCCAAGTGCTTTTGAAGGACCATTCCTAAACTCTTGGGCCCCCTCTCCTTTTTGAGCAGCTAATGAAAGACCTGGACACTCTATAAAAAAAATACTGATCTGCAGAGAACTACTGACCGTTGGCTTTGAAGGAACCCAAACTTGTCTACAAAGTGTCGAATAAAAATTTTAGTCTTCAAATAAGAAAGAAATCTGGTTGTGTGCTGCTAAAGACAAGTTTGAGTTCTGTTCTCCCCAGAGAGAAGTGTGCTGGGTGGCTGGCTGCCTCTCCTCCTGTCCGCTCTCCTTGTGGCCACATGGGTGCTGGTGGCTGGCATCTATCTGATCTGGAGGCACGGTAAGGGTTATGATTCAGCTCTTTATAAAGAATGACGCTGATTTTTTCTTTTAAAGGCGCTTCCTCCAGAGGCAATCACATTTTGGCATCAGAATAGAGTCAGACATTCATTTAATACCTTAGAGCTCTCCTAAAGACTGATCACACCTGCAAGGGTAAAGCAAAGGTTGGGACTCAGGATCTGCACTCACCTTTTTAAGTCACCTTTTTCTTTAAATCACTGAAGCATCTACAAAGACTGAAATGGTCCAAAGATAGCTAATAACAAATTGCCCCTTACTCGAAATAGCTAATCTATGCTAGTTCCTGCTTTTTTAAAATAAATTCTTCCAAGGCATAAGACAAACACTGTGGCAAGAATACACAGAACTATACAAAAAAGATCTTCATGACCTAGATAACCACAATGGTGTGATCACTCACCTAAAGACAGACATCTTGGAGTGTGAAGTCAAGTGGGCCTTAGGAAGCATACAACGAACAAAGCTAGTGGAGGTGACACAATTCTAGCTAAGCTATTTCAAATCCTAAAAGATGATGTTGTGAAAGTGCTGCACTCAGTATGCCAGCAAATTTGGAAAACTTGGCAGTGGCCACAGGACTGGAAAAGGTCAGTTTTCATTCCAATCCCAAAGAAGGGCAATGCCAAAGAATGTTCAAACTACCGCACAACTGTATTCATTTCACATGCTAGCAAAGTAATACTCAAAATTCTCCTAGCTAGGCTTTAACAGTATACGAACCTAGAACTTCCAGATGTTCAAGGTGGATTTAGAAAAGGCAGAGGAACCAGAGATCAAATTGCCGACATCCATTGGATCATAGAAAAAGCAAGAGAATTCCAGAAAAAACATCTGCTTCATTGACTATGCTAAATCCTTTGACTCTGTGGATCACAACAAACTGGAAAATTCTTACAGAGATGGGAATACCAGATGACCATACTTGCCTCCTGTGAAACCTGTATGCAAGTCAAGAAGCAACAGTTAGAACTGGATATGGAACAACAGACTGGTTCCAAATTGGGAAAGGAGTACATCAAGGCTGTATATTGTCACCCTGATTGTTTAACTTATATACAGAGTACATCATGTGAAATGCCAGGCTGGATGAGTGCAAGCTGGAATCAAGATCACTGGAAGAAATATCAATAACCTCAGATATGCAGATAACATCTTATGGTAGAAAGTGAAGAACTAAAGAGCCTCTTGATGAAAGTGAGAGAGAAAAGCGAAAAAGCTGGCTTAAAACTCAACATTTAAAAATGAAGATCATGGCATCTGGTCCCATCACTTCATAGCAAAGAGATGGGGAAACAATGGAAACAGTGACAGACTTTCTTTTCTTGGGCTCCAAAATAAATGCAGATGGTGACTGCGGCCATGAAATTAAGATGCTTGCTCCTTAGAAGAAAAGCAGTAACAAACCTGCTGCTGGTAAGTCGCTTCAGTCGTGTCCGACTCTGTGCGACCCCATAGACGGCAGCCCACCAGGCTCCCCCGTCCCTGGGATTCTCCAGGCAAGAACACTGGAGTGGGTTGCCATTTCCTTCTCCAATGCGTGAAAGTGAAAAGTGAAAGTGAAGTCGCTCAGTCGTGTCTGACTCTTTGAGACCCCATGGACTGCAGACCACCAGGCTCCTCCGTCCATGCAAAAAGCAGAGACATTACTTTGCTGACAAACTTTGCTGACTCATTTGAAAAGACCCTGATGCTGGGACAAACGTATAATCAAAGCTATGGTTTTTCCAGTAGTCATGTAGGGATGTCAAAATTGGACCATAAAGAAGGGTAAGCACCAAAGAACTGATACTTTTGAACTGTGGTGTTGGAGAAGACTCTTGAGAGTCCCTTGGACTGCAAGGAGATCAAACCAGTCAATCCTAAAGGAAATCAGTCCTGACTATTCATTGGAAAGACTGATGCTGAAGCTGAAGCTCCAATACTTTGGCCACCTGATGGGAAGAGCTGAATCATTTGGAAAGACCCTGATGCTGGGAAAGATTGAAGGTGGGAGGAGAAGGGGATGACAGAGGATGAGATGGTTGGATGGCAACTGACTCAATTGACATGAGTTTGAGCAAACTCCAGAAGTTGGTCATGGGCAGGGAAGCCTGGCAATGCTGCAGTCCATGGGGGTAGCAAAGAATTGGACATGATTGACTGACTGAACAACAAGGATCTTGCCAACCCAAAAACACTGAACACCTGAATGAGAAATCAGAGTATCAGTATTTATAAAGACAAACTGCTAGGGGGAGGCCCACTGATAACCTCTGCTTTCCCCTCCCCTCCACACATAGACATGGAAATGCAGCCTTTGAGTTGTTTGTGATGTTACAGATAGAACAAGATTAATCCCGTGTTCTTTCTTAGGTAAGCAAGCTGTATCGAACTCTGACCTTAGAAATACTTATATTAACGGGAATTGTTTGAGCTGTATCTATCCATTACAGTAGTTTCACACCTAGCTTCCATTCTGTAGCATGTATAGGACAGAATTCCAGTTGAGTTCCAGCTGAAATGAGCTACCACTTAACCTTATGTAACTGTGAAGAAACCCTACCACCTACAGGTAGAAGATGGAATTACTACTGAGTTGACCCAACTCAAAACATGATGTGAAACGGCAGAGGTTAGCTATCCTTTTTATGTTTGGCACTGAAAATCCTACAGTTACAACCACCCACCTGAAACAGAGTACTTTGAACCTAAATAGTTTCTGTGAATTTATCTGAAAAGGGATGGGCTTGATCAAGAGGACTAACTCAGTGACAGGGACTTAGAAAATAAATCTTTTGCAGCATCTTCAAGGTTTGAGTACCGGTATATTTCAGGTGATGTGTACGAAAGGAACTTTAGGGATATTTTCCTCTCTGGCAGTAGTAACACCTCTGATGCTCAGCCAGTGTGCCCTAGCAAGGGGTCATTTATCTGCCCTGGTTTCAACTGACGTGAAAGCCTGCTATTTGCTGTGCAGAGATGACATAATGCTTCTCTCCCCCACAGAAAGGATCAAGAAGACTTCCTTCTCAACTACCACACTACTGCCCTCTCTTAAGGTTCTTGTGGTTTACCCTTCTGAAATATGCTTCCATCACACAGTTTGTTACTTCACTGAATTTCTTCAAAACCGCTGCAGAAGTGAAGTTATCCTTGAAAAGTGGCAGAAAAAGAAAATAGCCGAGATGGGTCCCGTGCAGTGGCTCACCACTCAGAAGCAAGCAGCGGATAAGGTCATTTTCCTTCTTTCCAATGATAACACCATGTGTGATGGTACCTGTGACAAGAAGGAGGGCGGCCCCTGTGAGAACTCCCAAGACCTGTTCCACCTCGCCTTTAACCTCTTCTGCAGTGATCTGAGAAGCCAGACTCATCTGCGCAAGTATGTGGTGGTCTACTTCAGAGAGGGTGACATCAAAGACAGCTACAGTGCGCTCAGTGTCTGCCCCACGTACCGCCTCACGAAGGACGCTACAGATTTCTGTGCGGAGCTTCTCCATGCCAAGCAGCATGTGTCGGTGGGGAGAAGGTCACGCGCCCGTCACTACAGCTGCCTCTCCCTGTAGCCCAACCACGAAGCAGGAGACCCTAAAGCCTTCTGACCCCTCCAATCACAGGGAAAAAAGTGTCTGTGAGAATCTGAAGTTTACCATATAGGCTACTTGCAGGGAGGATTACAGGTGAACCTTGAACAGCCCAAGGGTGCTGACCCCTCTGCAGCTGAAAATCCAGGGAGAACTTCACAGTCCAGCATCTGTTTCCAGGGTTCAACCATCTGCAGATGTGCAGTGCGTTACTTACTGAGAAAACTGCACCTAAGTGTAGCTGCCCAGTTCAGACTTATATTGTTCAAGAGTCAACCATATGCATATCTGCTTGAGCAAAAGCAATAGGGAGGATTTACAACAGGATAATTTACAAAGGAATACATACACCTTAACCTATTAATTAAATGTTATACCAATAAAATTGTTATAAATATTACTAAAGACTGTGGCATTAAAGAACGGGAACTAAATTTATAACTATAAAGCTCAATTTCTTATCTAAAAATCAGGAACACTTATACTGTAAAATTATAACCACTGTGATACTCAGTAATAAAGCATTTCCCACCTGAACATCCAGTCCTGAATAGGGCATGCCCTGCAGAGTAGGTAGAACTGTTTAGCTCTGTAACTAAGTTTAATTAACGAATGCCAAAACTGAGAGTCCTCACTAGTTCAATAACTTCTTAGGTGGAAAACCCTCTATAACACACAAAAATCTTTATAACAAACACAGGGAATAACAGGCTGTGCCGATCTTCACTGACCATATGCCCTACTCTGTGTGGAAACACTTCCATACCTGGTATTTTAATAGGACCCTCCCTCTGAACCAGCTGAACTAGCTTCATGTCCTACCTGACTCTTGGGCAGGGGATTTTTAACATCAACAAAATATACCACTTACAGAGCTCAAGTCTATCTTTGCCCAAAGTTACCCATTAGAACTGTCAGAATTCAGAGTTTGTTGATTATTACATAAGGTTTCATGTTCAAAACAAAAATAATTCCTAAGTTAGCCCTCCTGAAGTAATTAATTTTTTATAAATGAGTTTAATTACACTGTTTTACTTAAGTAAGAAAAACAGAATCTACCTTGGCATTACAGAACATAGAGATGGGTGGCATTTTAAGTCTTCCAAATTTTTTTACTTTTCTCAAAGCATCTTTTCCTTAATGCAGAAGTCACCAAAAGTTGGTTATATTAGCATTTGTATTTTTCTAGGAAAGCCTGTCTCTTTCACACAGTGCAAGACTGCATCTGCTCTAGAATGTGGATCAGTTTCAGGTGGATGACTGTTAAAATGTTTCTGTAGAGTATCCCTAAAGGGCCATGCCACTCCTCTGATACATGTCTTGCTGCTGCTAAGTCGCTTCAGTCGTGTCCGACTCTGTGCGACCCCATAGACGGCAGCCCACCAGGCTCCCCTGTCCCTGGGATTCTCCAGGCAAGAACACTGGAGTGAGTTGCCATTTCCTTCTCCAGTGCATGAAAGTGAAAAGTGAAAGTGAAGTCGCTCAGTCGTGTCTGACTGTTAGCACCCCATGGACTGCAGCCTACCAGGCTCCTCCGTCCATGGGATTTTCCAGGCAAGAGTACTGGAGTGGGGTGCCATTGCCTTCTCCGGATACATGTCTTACGAAGACCAAAATAAAGAAGCATAGAGTGTACAGCTTCACAAGCAAATAATTAGTAATGCCTGAGGCAATATAGTTAATGTGGTAAAGCTCACTTACTTGTCGTGTTCAGTTTGCGTGGTGCTTTTAAGTGCTGATAATAAAAAATGGACATGACCTATGTCAAAACATGGACCAGAAACCAACTTCCTCTGAATCAACCTTTACCAGTTTTGAGAGCAAATTGCTATTATGTGAAAAGCTATTATAAACAGAATTTATTATGCTTTTAGAACTAGGTAGCTAGTATTAAACTGTGTTGAAACAACCCAGAAATGTAAAATCATAAGTGTATAAATTTAACTAAATACTAAAATTAAAAAAAAAAAAAGAGCATATAGTTTTCAGATTGAAGGCAAGCATCCCAAAGAAGAGAAGCAAGTTAAAATTCTGTTACACTGGCAGGCTCTTTGTTTCCAACCTACTGAGCACACACTCAAGATAGTCGTATTTATTTAAAATACTCTAGTAATTCTCCATGTCCTAAACTTTCAGCCATCCTTTTTTTGGCCCCAGTGTTTACGGGGTCTTACTTCCCTGACCAAGGATCGAGCCTTGATCACACGTGCTAACCAGTGGACCGCCGGGGAAGGCTCCCAGCCACGCCTGTTTCTATATTCCACTCGCCTGTCTCTTACCCTCACCTACTTTTCCTTCTGCCAGTCCCACCCCCAGCCCCAGTTCTGGAGATCACACTGAACAAGAACTACTCGGAGAGCTTTCACTTGCTTTTCAGGTAAAGGAAGACTGGGGAGCTAATGATTAATTTAGTAATTATGACAGGTACCTGGTCTAGATTATATATAACCCATTTCTATTTGGCTTTAGGAGGAAAATGAGTTTGCCTTTTCTGTTTCTGTTCTGGTCAAATGATGACTGGTTTCCTTTCCCAAGGCCACCCCAGATCATGTGGGTAACAAAAGCCAACCAGCCCAATCTTAAATCTTTGCTTCTGGAAATCTAGACCTGAATGGGCCCCCCATTTTCTGTAATCCAAGAGACAATTTTAAAAATGAAACAAAACAACAAAAACACCTTTTTTCTTCCCCTAAGGAATTTTAGCAGCATATACAAGTCATGACATACATCTATGCTATACAAGAGGGAAAACGTGTAACCAGACACATCTCACAATTCAGGGCCACATTCACACACCCACCCTCATGGGTACCTGAGACTGCCTAACACTCAGAAGTCAACCTAAAGGAAGGGCTTCACCACCTAAGAACCACTCTACTGCAGCAATGGACATCATCGGGAGTCTGAGACCCCCGAGGAAGAGCAGGAAAATTCACCACGGAAGACTAAGTTCATATTTATTCTCAAATGTCCTGACTACAAAAGCAGCTATTTTTTTACACCAATGTAATGTGTTCAACAAGAAAAAGTTAAGATTCATTTATTTTCATGAAACTTAAACGCACCTAAGTCAATAAATTATACTAAGTCTTTTATACCACAAGGTTTGTGCTGGTCTCCAACAGCGACTTTTCTGTCCATTTCACCACACAAAAGCAGCTCGCTCTCGTAGCATGCGGACGCCAAAGCGCTGCCACTCTCTCTGATAAATCCACAGTTCCTGTGTGGTATCCAAACAAGCCAACACTGCCCCCCCTTTCCAGGCAATCAGCCGGGGATCCATATCCTAGAAAAGAAATGACAGAGACAGTTCAATGAAAATGGACAAGATATATACTTAATCATTTACTGGAATTTAGGGGCAGACTCATGCAGGACCTATGAACTAGCCACAGACATTTTCTATTTCAGTTCACAAGAAAATTTTTCGGTTTTTATTACTGAAGATGCTATTATTCACTATTTCCTATTATGCCACTAATAGTCCCTATGCTGCTGCTACTGCTAAGTCGCTTCAGTCATGTCCGACTCTGTGTGACCCCATAGACGGCAGCCCACCAGGCTCCCCCGTCCCTGGTGTTCTCCAGGCAAGAACACTGGAGTGGGTTGCCATTTCCTTCTCCAATGCATGAAAGTGAAAAGCAAAAGTGAAGTCACTCAGTCGTGCCCAACTTAGTGACCCCATGAATTGCAGCCTACCAGACTCCTCCATCCATGGGATTTTCCAGGCAAGAGTACCGGAGTGGGGTGCCATTGCCTTCTCCGAATAGTCCCTATAGGCCGGACCATTTCTAAGGAAATAACTTATTTTGAAATTTGAGTGGAATAAATATATCCCATAACCTCTACCTCTGAATGAAAATTAAACAGAAATATTCCCTGGAACTGTCAGTGAGAATGATAAAATATAGACACAATCTGTTTCTAAATTGCTGTGTTTATGGTTTCCATGACAGTTCAAACCAAAAAGATCCTTGAAGATCACCTGGTCTAGGGACCAGCAGGAGATTCTCAATATGAACGAGATGAAAATGACCTGTTCTAGTTGACAGTGTGAGTACAGTCAGTCTTCTCCTTGCCCACCCCATCCTTTGACAAAGTCAGAAGTTGGTCATGCTAATCTGGAGAACACAGCAGGGACTGAAAGCCAGTAATCCAGTCCCTGAGTCCAGAGCTCCTTCCACCACATCTGTGTGACCTGCTGAAAGTTAATTTTTCTACTTGCCCCAAGCCCTCGAGAATGGCCCCCACACAGCCTCATGCCTCCCAGGATTTTCTCTGTCCACATACAACTACAAATAATGCTGTTTCACCGGAAAAGAGTCTGACCTGCACCATGTACAACATACCTTGGGCCTTGTGATCACATCTACATTTTCAATAATTCGCCTGAATGAAGGTGGCATTTTATTGAGAATTCTGTGCTGCAGAAATTCTTGGGCTTTATGAAACATCAAACCACCTCCCACCACCAGGATGGAGCTGTACATCTTCTTTTTGGTTTCATCAGATGCTGAAAAGACAGTGAAATCCCTTTCATGCTTTTTCTCTGTATCTACCACCACCCTATGCCAAGCCACCATCATCTGCTGGTAATGGCAGGAGCCCCTCAAAGCGCTCTCCCCCATCTATCTTCGACAATGCTACAATGCAGCCGGAGGAACCTTGCAAAGCTCAAAACGTGAGCAAGCTGCTGTCCCCACACATGCCCCGCCCCCAACCCTGCTACTCGCAGGATCAGGACCTCAACCTCTAAGGGGGCTACAAAGTCCAGTGCGGTGTGTACCCACGCATCCCACAGCCTCACTCTGCTTCCCAGTCACACTGGCCTGTACACAGGCTGCTTCTTAGAATGCCTTTATGTGGTGATTTGACTTGTTTTGGCCTTTGTTACTTGGTTCTATGTTCAAGAAGGCCAGGAATCAGATTCTAATACCTGACAATGGCGGCACAAAGTAGGTCCTCCATAGTTTTTGAATGAACATGCTGCAAGATAAAACTACACCCTAGCCTGAACCCTGGAACTGCTCGCTCCCAGCTCCCCAGATGTGCTTACAACAGCAGTCTATGCTATGGAGGATGGCTTTATCCAGGCCCAGGGCTTTCCCTTCAAACAACGAGATGGCAGTCTTCCTAGACATCAGTGCGGTGAGAGCCTCCTCAGAATCATTGCCAGCCATCAAACAGTCTCCCTGGGAGGGTCCCAGATCCACCTCCTGGGAATGCAGTCTTTCTGGAAGGTCAGAGGACTGGCCACGAAGGTCCCCTTCGAATCCAATGGGTTTGGATGCAGACTTCCGGTCAGCAGTAGCTTTTGCAGACTTTAAATCAATCAAAAGGAAAGTCGAATGGATGGTCCGACTATGACAGTGGTCAGTGTTCTCCAGCTGGATGTCCCCTCCCCACCCCCCTGCTGGACACTCTATAAAACAAAGGCCTGTCCCTGTGCCGCAGACAGGAAACACCCCACAGCATGCAACCTAGC
The DNA here is from genome assembly GCF_016772045.2 of Ovis aries. Lineage (NCBI taxonomy): Eukaryota > Metazoa > Chordata > Mammalia > Artiodactyla > Bovidae > Ovis > Ovis aries. The sequence goes on along the minus strand of NC_056072.1, from coordinate 47,148,528 downwards.
ACACAGTCCCCGCCCTCGGATCACTGGGTGGGGTGGTGCAGAAGACGAGGACATGCTACCGAACCAAGGCAACGCCAGGCTGGCAGGGCAGACCACAGGACTTTCCGAATATTGGCGGGATTTTAAGACTGAAATGTTGATGAACTATTCCCCCCTGAGCTTTTGAGTATAGTTATTTCAGTGGAATTCTTGGGCCAGTGGCTGTCATGGGTCCTCATTTTCAGACCTTATCTAAGCAATCTCATGCTCAGTTTTGGGACAGGAACAAAGACCAGAGCAGGTTTACAGCCCTCTTCTCTCCGTCACGAGCTGCTGTTTCACTGGCAGGTAACAGCTTTAATCTGTGCCCCTGCAGCAGGCATCCTACAACTAGGACTGGCTCTGGACGGAGGAATTCAGTTCCTTGCCTGTGCCTACCCACCCTTCATGTGATAATTTAAAAACAGGTCAGAAAAAAAATAGGTGAGATTTTACTGAAACTACTACTGGAAAAATATTCAAAAGAGGAAAAGTTCAGAAATAATACACACCAAAGGGAAGCATCATCATTAAATTAACTTTCACATGTGTGGAGTAGTATTCTGAAAATACATGTTGCTGAACAAAGAAATCTCCCATCTGGATTTTAAATGTAGACTTCATCTATGGTCCTAAAAGTAGTATTAGCTTTACCATACTGTCAGACTGCAGTCATTGCAACGATCCATGAAGCGTGGGCAAACTTCTCTCTCAGGCACAAAACTATCTCCTCTCACCCTGAATTACCACAGACCTGTTCCTGCTTGCTCTGCGTGGCCAGCAGGTACTGTTCATCGTGAGGATCCTCAGGGTCACCCTGGGATCTGTGCTGTAAAGTTGTCATTTTCTGTCCAACGATTCCAAAAGTTGCTGGATAAAACAAAGCCATTGGAGCCTGTGCAGGGAAAAAAAAGAATGACCAATCAAGGCTACTGCCTCCTGAAAAAACTGACCCGTTAAACAAACTGTGTTCTTCCAAAAACAAAACTGGCAGGTCAGATCCTGTAAGTCGGATTGAGTGAGCATTCTCTTTTGGAAGGAGCATTATTTCCTCAGTGTGTAATGGGCTTCATCATCAAACTGAATGGGTGATAATACACCTGAGAGAGAAATCTCAAAGTGGATGCAAAATAAGTGCCTAGTAAACTAATTTGTAATTTCCTAGAATGGTGCCTCTCTCTAAATAGCAACTCCTCACACGGCGCCTAATTAAAGAGATGGCTCAGCTTTCTTCTGATCTATACTCTATCAGTGGTTTAAATGTTGGGCTAGCAGCTAATTTACACCCAGTTGGCATTCTGACTTCATGAGGTTTCCAGCAAATACACATTCTCTCAGTCTGACTAAACCTGGCTGCCTTTCTTTCTACCCATGGGAAATACACACCCACATGTTACCTGGAGTTTTTCATCTCCCAGTCGAAACTGGTAAAGAAGGGCAGGGGAATCTGGATGTCGAATCTGAAACTCATGGTCCTGAAGCCCAGAGATGTCCTGAATCCGGGGAAAGATGCTGTCAGTCAATCAGGAAAAGTGCACACAAACTCTACAAATCACAAGCCTCTCTGTGGTCTAAATCTCACCCACGAAAGGGTTGCCCTACAACTTTCTACCACTTCCACTGGAACTTAAAAAACAGGACTTCAACTGTACCTTGTTTCTCTTGCAACATTTCTGAAATTGCCACCACCTGAATTTCTGGCTTCTTTCATTATCATTATATACAAATACAAACAATGTCCAAACCAACAAGCGAATTCCCTCAATAACTGGGAAATGTTACCCTGTTCTACATTTCTCAAAAAAATTTTTACTCAGAATTTTATTACTCGAACAAGGTTTTTTAAAAAGTCTAAAACAAACAGTATAAAAAGGTAGCAATTCATATACAGCAATGATTAAATGCTGACTGTTCACAATAGTAAGAAAGTACTTCAAATGATACCATTTTATTAACTGTCTGTAACTATGTATTTACCTGCTACTGTTCATTACATCTAAAGGTTAATCTTTATCCTTAGAATTATCATAGATCCTAAGAAGAGAGAAATCTACTCTCTTAAAAAAATACTAGCTGTGTTTTCCTGAGTATGAGATACTTCTGTATGGGTCTTACCAAAAATCTCTCACTTCTTAAGAGCTTCAGCCTCAAGATTTTATCAACTTGGGTTGAACGGGTAGCACAGTACTGTTAATTTTTTAATTATCCTTAAATATCTTCAATTTTTCCTGAAAACAAAAATAATCAGCAATTTTGATTTTGCTCCCACCTGATCCAAATGACAAAAAGTTTCTTTAAGGTGCTGCAGAAGAAGGCAATCCATTTTATTTGTTAACTGGCATTCTCTGTAAGGGAAACCAGCTCGCTGCATCAGCCAGTAAAAGCATCTTGACACATCAGATCCACCATATGCCAGACAGAGCCTGGAGTTAAGAGAAAAGGGCAGCTAAAAAGATGCAAAGGGTGTTCCAAAAACTCAATTAGGCACAGCGAAACAGCAAGTTTCAAGAAATGTTGTAAGGATAAGTTAAAGAATGAAAGGACAGAATGGATGTAAGGGAGAGAGAAGGAAACTAGAAAAAACCAGTGGTGAGCATCAAGAAGTAAAAAATGCTACTTGCAAAAAAATCTGAGACAGAATACACATTAAGTCCAGCTCATTGCCAAGTCTATATGTATAGCATATGACAGCTGTTTGCCTCTCTACGCTTACCGGCATATAGAGACGACAGGGAACAACATCATAAGACAAATGTCTCTTGTGGGAGAAAAACTCTGAGGCTACTAGCCACTAACTGAACATTTCTACCATCTGGAGGGATCACTGCTGTGCCATTTCAGTGGTAGAAGACCTGGGGTCCAGTGTTCTCTCTATACTTCAAGAAGCAATGGCATTAAGTAATACAAATGGAGGGGCTCAAACAACTCGATCAGGGTTTGAGAATGCACTGTAACCTAGGAGGTAACAGCTTAACTTTTCTCAAGGACTGCTTAGACCCTCTTCTAAGTTTGCTTCTATGCCTTAGAAGTCAAAACTACCTATGTGAGTGACAGGAAGAATAAAATCAGCCTGAAGAAGCCATCCTAGAAGCACAAAACACTGCAGAGAACTGGTTATCTGCACTACCTGGTATGCTCACCTGTGCTGGGCTTGTCTCAGATAAGCAAGCTGCAAACCTGCTCAGGCTAGTTACTTTATTAATTCTTCTGTCAGTGATAATGTAATGAAGGGACTGGACCACCACGAAGTTACTCTTCACTCATCAAAAATAACCTGACAAGAAAAGCAAATACTCAGGAGACCCTGGTGGCCTAGTGGGTAGGATTCTGAGCTTTCACTGCGGTGGCCTAGGTTCAATCCCTGGTCAGGGAACTGAGATCCTGCAAGCTATGCAGTGTGGCCAAAAAAAAAAGAGAGAGAAAAGCAAATATTTAAAATGTTAGCTAGACAATTTAGACCTAAAAACCTACTGTCTCCTAAATGACTTGCCTATATAAAGCTTTGCTGTGGGGACTTCCCTGGTAGTCCAGTGGCTAAGACTCTGAGCTCCCGGTGCAGGGGGCCCAGGTTCGATCCCTGGTCAGGGAGCTAGATCCCACATGCTACAACTAAGACCCAGAACAGCCTAATAAATAAAAAAATAATTTAAAAAAAGCTTTGCTGTGAGTGTGACTGCCACACCAGTGAGAGACACAGAGCTAATGTACACACTTCTCCTAGGGGAAAGCACACAGCACACACTAGGGCTTCCATGAACTCAATGATGTGAGCTCACACTGCTGTTGTTTTTAGTTCTTAAGTCGTGTCCCAACTCTCTGCGGTCCCATAGCCTGTAGCTTGCCAGGCTCCTCTGTCCATGGCATTCCCCAGGTGAGAAAACTAGCACGGGTTGCTATTTCCTTTACCTGGGCATCTTCCTGACCCAGGAACTGAACCTGTGTCTCCTGCATTGGCAGGTAGGTTCTTTACCACTGAGCTACCCAGGAAGCCTGGGCTCATATCAGAGGGTTCCAACGGAACCAGTTTATAGCCTTGTTATAGCCTAGAATCACCAGTATGTAGCCTTGTTCAAATCTGCACTTCCACAATCTCGCTGGCTTCATAAAAAAAATGTGAATATATAATTCCTAGGCATCAGAGGCTTCCCTGATGGCTCAGAGGTCAAAAAGTGTCTGCCCACAATGCGGGAGACCTGGGATCGATCCCTGGGTTGGGAAGATCCCCTGGAGAAGGAAATAGCAACCCACTCCAGTATTCTTGCCTGGAGAATCCCATGGACAGAGGAGCCTGGTGGGCTACATATAATTCCTAAAAAAACTTCTCTAACTCAAGGTGCTTTTAGTCGAATAGGCTGTAAAGGAAGCAGCAGCAGAGAATACCTCCTCCCAAGCTCCTCACCGAGTGTTCCGATGAGAGACTCCATCCTCCACACAGCACACGCTTGTCTTCTGGTCTCCAACGTCTACAACACATGTGCTGCTCAAGCCACTTCCAAAGGTGGCGCACACAGACTCCTGATGGACCACAATCCCTGGAAGACAAAAGGCAGAGCGGTGATCAGCAGCGGAGCAGGAGAGACCCTGTAACAGACATCTAATTAAAGTCTAGGAACCCCCAGGCAAGCATCACTGACCCTCCCAGAATAAGCATTTCAGTCAAGCAGTGAATTAAATCAACTGTGTCAGGAAAAAACAAAACAATCTCATTTCAGGCAGGTTTCCCTGGAATAACAGACATACCTGAAAAACCCATCTTCATTAGGATCATATTCACTAATTCTTTCACATGCTGTTTATTATAGATATCAGGAATTAACAAGATACATCTATAATACTAAAAAGAAGAACAAATGAGAAAAAGATAAAATGGTTAATATTCAAGTCAGGTCAAAACAAATTTCACCACACCTGTCCTCAGAGAGGATTGTCTCTAAAGCAGCAGCAGCAATGGCTAGAGGCCCAAAGTAAAAGCTCAAAGCTCTCTGCTACCTTTTAGGTTTTATATTTAAAAAAAAGTTGAAGTTTTGTGGACTTTTCCTTTTGAATTATTTAAAACTTGTAAAATGAAAAAATATGACAACTGATATGTCTGAAAAAGGTCCAGAGAGAATGTATAAACAGGAGCAAGTTTGCTGATTGCAGAGCAATAGAAATACCAAGAACCAAACAAAATGAGGAAAAAAAAGAAAGCACCAGATGGGAATTTAGTGAAGGAAAAAAGGATATTCTTAACACCTTAAAGTGAAGACGGCTTCAAGGACACTGTCTTACAAAGAATGGTGTGCTTTATTGACCAAGAATCTCTAAAGACAATCCAGTAACTGGGAATTTGTTTACCTTTAAATCTTTCAGCGGGATTTCCAAGTATTTTTGTATTGCATGAGACCATATTACTTCAATATCAGCCAGAACAGCTGTAAGAGAGCCCCCAGGTCCTGGGTGAATATTTAACTGACCTCTTCTGATAGGCCAGTGAATATTATAACAGTCCAAAGGATTAACATACAGTGCCTGGAAACGATGGGGAGATGAATACATTGTTAGAACTCTTCTCTCAGTGTTTCCCAGATTCACATTGAAAACCAAAGGCCAGAAGTTATCATTAACATTTGCTGACTGTTCTCATTTGAGAGTGGAGTGTCTAATATCTCAGGAGCCAGTGTGACTATCTGTTTCTCAGGGTAAGATTACAGAATGCTTGGGAACAACCAGAACTGGGTGGCAAAGCACATTAATTTTATAAATAGGACCTCCGTTTTCTTCTTTCATTTCACTGTAAACAAGTCTCCTACCTCTTCTCCCACCAAAAACTCAGGGTGATGAGATGTGTTTGTCCATTTATTTCCAGAGCAGTGATCTAAAATCGCGGGTCGCATCTGCTTGTTGTAGGAACGTGCCTGAAACAAATGCACATCAGAAAATTCTCTGAGTCTATGCAAGAAAAAAAGGGGCTGCCCTCTTCTCCTCTCTCACAGAATAGATACAGCAGCAAATTTTAATAACGAATCCAAGATCGGTGACAAAATAGGGATTGGTCACAAGTGGATTCTCCTGCCCTTTTCCACAACCTTGATTATTCCCATCATGTTACTACTCAGGCTGTGATTCACAGCCAGTCTAAAATGAATATTGCACTCTGCTGAAACTTGAATATAAATTTATATATTTGGTTAACCAAATAGTTCATTTGGTTTTTTCTGTAAGATGGCTCAAGTAGCAGTTAGCTGTCTTTAACTTTATTCAAAACAACTGTTAGATTATGTTGTGATAGCTATTAACATCAGTGTCTATTTAAAACAAAAACTTGTCAAAATGGGTGAATTTTTGTGTAGCCATCTTAATATTGATGATGGGGGGAAAAGGGCAACATTTTCTGCATAGTATGCTTTGTTATTTCAAAAAAGGTAAAAATGCAACTGAAATGCAAAGAAAGATATGTGCAGTAATATGGAGAAGGTGCTGTGATTTATCAAATGTGTCTAAAGTGGTTTGCAAAGTTTCGCACTGGAGATTTCTCACTGGACAATGCTCCCTGGTCCAGTAGACCAGTGGAGTTGACAGTGATCAAATCGAGACATTTACTTGAGAATAATCAACATTATACCATGCAAGAGATAGCCAACATACTGAAAATATCCCAATCAAGCAATGAGTAATATTAGTATCAGCTAGGTTATGTTAATTGCTTTGATGTGGGATTGAAAGGGAGTCCTGTATTATGGTCTCCTGGAAAACCAAATGATTCATTCCAACACCAATTAGACCAACTGAAAGAAGCACTCGTTGAAAAGCATCCAGAATTAGTCAACAGAAAATGCATAATCTTCCATCAGGTTAACGTAAAACCACGTTTGTCTCTATGGAAAAACTACTATAGCTTGGATGGGAATTTCTGATTCATCCACTGTTTTCACCAGACACCGTACCTTTCGATTTCCATTTATTTTATTCACAAAAATTTTAGTGGAAAAAATTTCAGATCCCTGGAAGTCTGTAAAAGGCTTGGAACGGTTCTTGGAACAGTTCTTTGCTCAAAAAGATAAAAAGTTTTGGGAAGACAGAATTATGAAGTTGCCTGAAAAGCAGTAGAAGGCAGTGGAACAAAACAGTGAACACATTGTTCAATAAAGTTCTTGGTAAAAATGAAAACTTTGTCTCTTACTTTTACTTAAAAACTGAAGGAACTTTTTGGACATAGACTCATGTCCATCCCCAGCAGTACTGGTTTATCACACTAAAAGGACAAACGTAGTAAGAATGCAGCTTCTCATCAAGATGCTGGAATAATACACTCAAGACTCTCAGGCAAACCAAATTTTCATCAACTTGACATAAGAAACGCTACCTTACAAACTGGCATGCCTAGACATTTGTAACACCAATTTAGGCATTCTGCAGGTGGTTATAAATGCTTTTCTTTCCTTTTTAAAGAAAATCCCATCTTTACTAATTTGCATAATGAAATAGGGAGAGCACACGAATGGTTATGACATAATAGCACTGGTCAAGGGATGAATCTGAAGAAAGAGCTGAGTGAGACCCAACCTGCTCAGGGGACACAGGAATCCGTCTTGTACCATTTGACATCTTTTTAGACCATATTGCTTGATCCACCATTTTAAGGCCATTTTGCCTTTGTTCGTTACTTTCAGGTTTCTGGCAGAAAAGAAACAGTGATGAACAGTATAAATGATTTAGTGAAAAAGAGAAAGTAACGACAAAATACTAATTTAATCTAGCAAGAGGAAATGCTCCCTCATCAACAAGCGTGTCCTTCACTTATGTCACATATGTTAACCCTAAGAATTCAAAGTAACCTTTTTATTATTTATAAAAAAAAAAAAAATCAGAAAAGCATCATCACATAAAGCAACTGTTGCAAATATCTATAACCCCTGGTGGTGCAGAAGTTAAAAGCGTCTGCCTGCAATGTGGGAGACCTGGGTCCGATCCCTGGGTTGGGAAGATTCCCTGGAGAAGGAAATGGCAACCCACTCCAGTATTCTTGCCTGGAGAATCCCATGGATGGAGGAACTTGGTGGCTACAGTCCACGGGTCACAAAGAGTCGGACACAACTGAGCGACTTCACTTTCACTTTCACTTTCAAGGGACTTTTGACTTAATATCAGAGCATAGCGCACTTTAAACTTACCAACTATTTCAAGACTCTTCCACATATCGGTACAATTTTCATGCTTACAATTTTATAGCAATATTTTTTCCTACATGTGTTATTTCACTTAGTTAATGAGTATTCAAGTTATCGTGATATTGCAAAGAACATTCCATAAATACTTTTGAAAAGATTATTTTATTTTCTTTCTATTTTTACTCCTGAGATTTAGTCCCTAAGATAGAATTATAAGATCCAAAGGTATAAGTGAGTTTTAAACCCTTACATTGTCAAGTTATAGTTAAGCTTAGAAATGGACTTAAGGATGGTTTGCTAGTTATGCTAGAAAATGAAATCCTAAGGCCTACTATCAGAGTTATAGAAACTGCAAGTTCCTAAAACTATCCTTGATTTAAAGCTTAAAAGTGGATTATAATGTTATATACATATTCAATACCTATCATGAAAAATTTTCCTGTTAATTATCACCTGCAAAATAGGACATTTGCTGCATCCTAAGTAAATGACCCCAAGAACATATTATTTTTTGCCTTAAAATTATGATTTAACCTAAGATTATAACAAGTGCTTATTGGAGGAATTCAATTCGTTACAGATTGAAAAAATAAGCTCAATATAAACTCTAAATATCTGGAAGAAAAAATACGGCAGCCAGTTAACAGACACCTGGATGCATCATTTTAAGAAACTGACAATTCTGTATCCTCCACTAAAAATCACCTTCTTCAATACCCAATTCTTCCTGATGGGTTATAAAAATTAATTTTCTTTTGTTACAATTATTTCTACACAATCTAAAATTCCTAGCTCTGATAAAAAAATTATATTTGTAACCCTGAACAATGTCATTATTTTAAGATACATTAAAGCTATGAAGATGTTGTTCAAGATGACGCCATACATTGAGTATCTAAGCCCTCCCAAGGCGACAACCTTGGGCTTTCTCTCCAGGTCCTACATTTTGTATGTGTGTGCTGTTTTTTTTGTCCACACAGTGTGACTTGCGGGATCTTAGTTCCCTGACCAGGGGCTGAACTTGGCCCCTTGGCAGCAAAAGCAGTCTTGACTCCTGGACTGCCAAGGAACCCCCTCCAGGTCCTCATCCTAACTTACGTTTAGTCCCTCTCTCAGCAGCCAGCTGTCCTTGTACAGTGGCTGCCCCTGTTGCTTGTGTCTTCGTGCAATGACGTGAGGAATGCTGGCAGGAAGTGTGTCTGTGGCTCGACCAATTCTCAGAGTTGTGGAACCTGGATGTATGACAACAATGAAGTTGCTCTGGATTTGCTGTAAATATAAAACAAAGGAGTGTGACTTTAGAAAATAATATAGATGGTAACAGACTCAAAGAAGCTAGCTTCCTGTAATGACTATCAAACTCATTTTGTATCTGTGTTTTGAGGATCTGACTCATGGCACAAAGGTCAACAAATCTTTGCTTAAATGAATGAAATCCAAGGAAATGGCAACCCACTCCAGTACTCTTGCCTGGAGAATCCCATGGACAGAGAAGCCTGGTAGGCTACAGTCCACGGGGTCACAAAGAGTCGGACACGACTGAGCATCTTCACTTCAAGCACCCAGTGCAAATCAAGCTATGATTTGAAGGTGTTTCTGTGCCAAGCAGTACAGGTACAATGCTGACAAGGACAAAGTCCCAGCCACTAGAGAACTTTCCATTTACTAAAGAAGACAGTTAAATAAGGAATAAGAGTGTGGGGAATACTATGACTCGTCAAGTGTTGGGTTCCCTAAATCCGAACACCTAAAGATCCTCGTTTAAAAAACAAATAAAAAGACCCTAAGGCTTCAGTAGGAACTTTCTGATTCAGAATCTCCTGGGAGAGACAGCCTAGGAATCAGCAATTTACAAAAGCTCCTGAGGTAATCAGTATCATCGCTCAGCTGTGACAACATTGGTTGAGTACGTGAGGGAAGAAATGGAGTATTAGAACAGAATCACTGTTTTCTAATGCTGGAAAGTAAGGCTCAATACAGGAACCACTTTCGAGAATGAGCATAAACTGTATTTTGGTCACTGTTTTTTAAATACTTTACCCTTATTGACTCTGTGCTATTTACCTGATCTAGTAAGAGTTTGGAGTTAAAAGGCCAGAGTTCACAATTCTATCCTCGTATGTCTGCCTTTCTCCACCCGTTCTTGGGAGACAGTCAACAAGGACTGACAAAGGAGCACAAATCAAGACAGTGGGCTTTTAGAGCCATAATTCTCAATGGAGAAGAATATAACCTGAGTGACCGGGGAACCGTTACCATGGAAACACGCTGAGGGACTCAGTGGGGAACTCAGAGAGACTCCAACAGTCCTTCTGACAAATGGATGCCTCCGCTGAGAATGGCCTTTCCAGCACGACTCTGCAGCCAGCACCTACTCCGTTCCACCCGTTGGCTTCAGTTGTGTCTTCCTGGCCTGCCCCGTTTCGAAACATTTCTGTAACTTGTTGATAAGATACAGTTCAGAACCTCCAAGACCAGGACCCTGCTTATTTCTCTAGCTTTACTCTAGAACTACTTCCTTCTCAGTCTCTGTGGTCTTCCAAATCCAGATTTCTCCTGATTTCTCAGCTTACAGTGCTGACCTTCAGGCCTGCACAAAGGCACTTCCCTTTGTCTGCAATGTTCTTTCTCCCTTTTAAATCTTACTCTTCCCTTCAGGTCTTATGTTAAATGGCATTAGACCAGGTGTGTTTGTCCTGCTGTAATAAAATCTTATGGCACCCCTCCTTTTCATGACACTTGTCATTCTTACAATGATTTACTGATTGCTCTCCCAGAAGACAAAACCTTCATGTAAGAGGGGACTGTTACTGTCTTGTTCACTATTCTATGCCCAGTGCATAACACAGAGGTCATCTGTTGAATGGTGATGGCACCATTCTCACAAGGCCTGGTGCTATGCAGCAGACTCCTCAAGCTTCTGTGTGTTATGGCAGACAACATATACCTAGGCTACTGAGTTAAACCAACGAGGCTGCTTGCCATCTGGGACAGGGTGGTGATGGATTAGTTGCTAAATCGTGTCTGACTCTTCCGCAATCCCATGGATTGTAGTCCCCCAGGCTCCTCTGTCCACGGGGTTTCCCAGGCAAGAATACTGGAGTGGGTTGCCATTTCCTTCTCCAGGGGATCTTCCAGACCCAGGGATCAAACTGGCATCTTGTGCTTGGCAGGCGGATTCTTTACCAATGAGTTATCTGGGAAGCCTGCTCTCGGGGACACCTGTACCCCATCAATGGCCCACAGGCTGCAGGACACTGATTGGGAAGCTCTGGGAGTAGTAAATACAGTTTTTCAAAGTCTGGACAAGGACTTTTTATTAATTACATTATTTATTTTAACATATTAGAGTAACTAGCCAGTGAATCCTACATATTATTTCCTGGACACTATTGCTTAAGAAAAGATTCAGAAGGGAAAAAAAAAAAAAGGCATTTAGCAAATAACAGTAGAGGTGCCACAGAGGATATGGAAAAACCAAAAGATGCTATATGACCGACTGATGTTAAACAAATATTCCAACAGTGGTTAAGGGCCCAGGCTCTGGTTTAACAGATACAGCTTCAAATTCAGACTGTGCCACTTCTTGGCTCTGACTGAAGTTCCTACCTCAGAGAGCTACTATGAGGATTAAAAGAGTTGATCATGCAGCTCAGAGTCTGGCTAGCTCTTCCAAAGTTCCCCTTCAGAAGAGGCCAGGCTCTGCCTTATACCACTCTCATGATGACACCCCTCTTAAGATCTCCAGTCTCATTTCTTGCTTTCTCTTCTTCCCTGATTCCAGATATTCTCACCTCCAACGCTTTCCTAGGCTCTCTTGGCCCAGGTCTCCTCCACAATGTTCTCCTGTCCTCACACTCCCCATGGCTAACTCCTAAATATCCTTTAGGTCTTTGTCTAGGTGTCAGCTGCACAAATAGATGGCAAAAAAAATAAAAAAAGTGACAGACTTTATTTTCTTGGGCTTCAGCATCACTGCAGACGGTGACTGCTGCCATGGAATTAAAAGACGCTTGCTTGCTCCTTGGAAGAAAAGCTATGACTAACCTAAAGAGCATGTTAAAAAGCAGAGACATCACTTTGGTTGGACAACAAAGGTCCATATAGTCAAAGCTATGGTTTTTCCAGTAGTTAGGCATGCATTTGAGAGTTGGACCATAAAGAAAGCTGAGCACTGAAGAATTTATGCTTTTGAACTGTGGTGCTTGAGAAGACTCTTGAAAGTCCCTTGGACTGCCAGATCAAACCAGTCAATCCTAAAGGAAATCAACCCTGAATATTCATTGAAGGCACTGATACTGAAGCTCCAATACTTTGGCCACCTGATGTGAAGGGCCGACTCACTGGAAAAGACCCTGATGCTGGGAAAGACTGAAGAAAGGAGAAGAGGATGACAGAGGAGGAGATGGTTGGATGGCATCACCAACTCAATGCACCTGATTTTGAGCAAACTCCGGGAGACAGCGAAGGACAAGGAGGCCTGGTGTGCTGCAGTCCATGCGGTTGCAAAGAATCGGACACGACTTAGCGACTGAACAACAATGGTGCTCTGCACTAGCCACCCCACATCAGGCCTTGTTACCTACTGCCCCAACTCAACTGGAGCTTTCTCCTCCCGCCTCCCCCTCTCCAAGTGGGAGAACCCTAGAGAGTGGGAACTGTCATGGCCCCTACCCACCATCCAGTCTGCTCCCTCAACCTATGACAGTAAAGTGACAGCCCTGTCCTGGTCTCACGGTCCGGAAGGGGCTCGTACAGCAGTTGGTGGGTGGGACCGGCGGGGACGCAGTGACCGGGCCATCTGCCCAGTGCCCTCGGAGCGAACGGGAAACGACCGCCTTGCACCACCCACCCGGGTGAGGGCCCGAAGCCTCGGGTCGCTCGCCAGTCTCCTCCCCTCGCCCAGCTCCGCCGGCCCCGCCCGGCCCGGAAGCCGAGTCCGAGGCCCGCCCCCGCCGCCTCACCTCCTGCAGCGACTCCGGCACCAGCGCGGGCACGATAGGTCGCTTCACCCCGCGCTGCTCCTTCTCCTTCTCCCCGCCCTTCTCCTTCCCGTTCTCCGCCTCTCCCTTCTCCGCCTGGGTCATGTCGGCCGCCGACGCCCCTCCAGTCTCTAGCTTCAGGGACGCGACGCGAATGCCAGAAAACTGGTCTCAGCGCAGACGATACCTCCGCTTGCAGACAAGGAGACCGCCAGGCGTCGGCCCAGAGGCTCCCGGGAAGGCGGAAGGGCGGAGGCGGAGCTGCCCGGAGCGGGCGGGGTGGGGGGTGGATTGGGCGGATGCTGATGCGATTGGTCAGGGCTGCAGCGAGCCGGCCGGCTACTTTGTGTTTTGTTTTCCGTACTTGCTGTTGAATCCGGGATACCTAGCATCTCGCTTAAACCTCACACGTGTTTCCTCTGGCTTCTCAGGTAACGTACGTAATTTTAGTTCTCCTACTTCACTGGCTGTGCTCAGTCCGGTCTCGGATGTTAGTGTTCCCTGGAGAGTTTAGGGCATCTCTCTACACACTCCTTGGAGGACTTGATCAGTTTCATGGCTTTAAATATGAAGATAACTCCCAAATATGTATTTCCAGTTTGGATCTCTCCCTGCTAACCAATTGCTTCTTTAGTATCTCCACTTAGATGTCTACAAGGCATTGCAAACTTATGTACAAAATGGAACTCTTGATACCCCCATATCTACCCTCACTTAAACCATCCTCAGCAAGTTTCACTTTGTTTCTTCAGTCATCCACATCTTCTACAGCCAAATCCATCAAATGCAACCACCTCTCCATTCCTACCACCATTACCTAGTCCAATCTACTGTCTCACTTGGAACACAACATCCTCTGAACGCATTTCCCTGCTTCCAGTCTTGTCCTCCTGTGATCTGGTCTTCATACAAACCAGTGTATTAATGCCTTCCCACTATTTCCAGGCAGAGTTGAATAAATGCTTACAAATGGATACAAAAACTTTTACCTGAACACCTTGGATCCAAAGACTATTAAACACAAAATAGAATTGTCTGAACCATTCATTTCTTCATAACTAATTTAGTGCCTATTATGACTTCCCTGGTAGCTCAGACAGTAAAGCCTCTGCCTACAATGCGGGAGACCTGCGTTCGATTCCTGGGTTGGGAAGATCTGGAGAAGGAAATGGCAACCGACTCTGCCGGGAGCCAGCATGAGGAATCCCACCTGTGACAAGGTCATGCGGCAGAGATCTGATGGGTAAGGTCCAGTCAGATCTCAGGTTTTCCCCCTGTATTTCCTGAGCGTGTATCCCAAAAAACAAGAATATGCCTGCCTGGAAAAAGTCATCTCAAGGCTTTAGTCTTCTGCATTTGAAAGGGTGTTTGAATCCAAAAACCCCTCTGATGGCTTTTTAGCCTGCCTGCAGGACTCATACAGCTGCGCAATTGATTGTTTGAGGCCTCCTGACTGCCGGAGACACAGGAAGCTTAAAACATCCTAGGAATGTAGGGGCTTCCATGGAGTAAAAATCATTAGGACTGATTAAAGGTTTCATTTGTTGAGCCAATACTTGCTGCCAAATTTTCATATCCTTTATTTTTAGATATAGTTGGTATATAGAAAAACAAGTAGTAGACCTGGTATTAGCAACATTAGATCTTTGAGTCAAGTACCTTCTTGGTTATAACCTACTGCGCCTTTGTTCTATAGAGATGTAACTTTAGTGCTTTAAGGAGATGCAGATTAAAGAAAAACACTTCAGGAGAAACAAAATTAACATTCATTAATGAGGAGAGCCAAAAAGTGTTAGAAAGCCTCTCCGCCAGAAGATAATATAAATCACCTGAGACCTTTCGTATACAAAAAGATATACAGAAAGAGTCTGAGCTAACACTACATAATTTTGTATTACCCATTGATCTCTAGTACAATCAAAAAGGTATAAAAGGCCTTTCTAGACAATAGAGGCGGGGCCAGTCATTGGAAGGACTGGTTTCCCCGTGTCTCCTCTTTACTCCTTTTCAGGCTGATCCCTTGGAACATGGAGGCTCACCATGTCTACTTACTTGTCCCGGCTTTTAAGATCCACGCGAGGGGGAGCCCAAGGCGGGGCACCCCCTGATATTCAAGAGGACGCCGGTGGCCTTAAGTAGATGGTGCAAGCTCCTTGTCTGGAACTTTTTTGGCTTCCCACGTAAACCAAGTTATTCAGCCTTCTTTCTCCACTTAATTTTCCTACTACACTATTTCTTCCTAATCTAATCTTATATTAATAAATAAGTTTTCCTCGCCAAGGCCGTCCATGCTTCTAATTTCCCTGGATCCACGGGGCTGGACCCCAGCACCACTCCAGTACTCTTGCCGGGAAAATCCCATGGACTGAAGAGCCTGGTAGGCTACAGTCCATGGGGTTGCAAACAGTCGGACACAATTGAGCAACTTCACTTCTTCAGTGCCTAGTACATGTGGCCACTGTTCAAAGCTACGTGTAATAGGCACTGAAATAGTTATGAAAAAAGTGAATAGTACAGACAATTCTATTACTGTTCAAAGCAGGCTTTCCTTGTGGCTTAGCTGGTACAGAATCTGCCTGCAATGAAGGAGACCTGGGTTCAATCCCTGGGTTGGGAAGATCCCCTGGAGAAGGCGAAAGCTACCCACTCCAGTATTCTGGCCTGGAGAATTCCACGGCCTGGATAGTACATGGGGTCACAAAGAGTCGGACATGACTGAGTGACTTTCACTTCACTTCACTGTTCAAAGCACTGGGATAAAGAAGAAAAATCCCTAACCAAAGAGCTTTCACTGCATTCAGATGGGGTTAAAGCCAACAGGTAGCATCTCTAGAACTCAAATTGGCAGATAGACTGAAGCCCACAATTTTAAAGATCATTTATCAAACGAACATTCTGTAGCTCAGGTCTGTTGGGGATGGCTTTATAAGTACCCTGCTAACTACATTTGGTAGCAAATAAGACATACTGTATTAAAGATCCATGGGACAGATAGGTTTTAAGATTAAAAGTTAATTCAAGAGATTAGATATCATATGCATACTACTGAAATAAGCACAGTGATTTATTTATAAATGAGAACAAAAAACCCAACAATGAACAATATTTTATAAGTTGAAAAAGGTGACACTAATAGTAATCAATACACAGTCTTTTATTTTCCTTTAAATTTGCAGCTTTCTGAGTTTTCATTTTATAAAGATGAGAAGTTGAGAAGTCAGCTTTGTAACCTAAAAATATTTACTTATTAAAACTATATTAACACTTTCACAGACCATACAAAAAAGATGAGACAAATGTGCATTTATAGAACTACGTTGTCAGTCATGCCAGATCCCTGCAGAGGGAATTCCCAGCATGACTTCATTTGTCTGTGAGGACACAGAGCAGTCCCAGTTTAGACGTACACGTTCATCTAACTTGTCCAGCATGATCAGCACTCCATTTCTTGATGGTTTCCTTCTGCTATTAAAGTGCACGTCCAGTTGTCTGCTTCTTAGAGCAGACATTTACCTGAAAGAGAACATTATAATAGTTACTCATTGGTAATTCGGATCTATATGAAAAACTCAGTCACTGCATGTTATAAAACCTTCTTCAAAAGATAATTTTTCAAGGGTTAAGATATAAATGTTTTTCCAAATAAGACATCTGAGTATAAAATGCTGTCACTTCTGTTTTCCTACAGAAAGCCTTCCTAAGGAGGCATTTTCAAAATGAAATCTCTGGAGGACTGCAGACTGTAAGTTACCTTCCTCATCCACCGGCCATTGGAGGAGGATTAGGGCCCTGCAGATGGTTAATTCGACCCATTCTTCTTCTGGGGGGGTTTCCTGGTGGCCTAAGATAAGAAAAGTTAATTTCTACTGTTTAGTAGGTTCTTTTCAAACACTCAAATAGATCCTTTTCTTAAAATAGGAACTACCATTTAGATCTGAGTTGAAAATTCAAATACTGAAAGAGACCAGACACATTACACACACGAGGAAAAGTGAGTCAAGCAAGAATTATGATAAACTGAACAACAGCTCCTATCAATGCCTACCTGAAACCCAACTCCAGTTTATTTTAGCCATATGGAAACACAAGCCTCACCCAGTGCTGCTGGATCTTGAGATTTCCATTAGCAGCTGGAAATCTATAGACTCTAAAGTGAAATCTCTAGATTTTAATGTTGACCATCACTTTTCATTCTCTTAGACTTTTCCCATAGGATATTTGATGTATTTAGCTTTGTCAGATTAACTCAGATTATCAAATCAGAGGCAACTTGTTTGATTTACAATAATGCATTAATTTTGTAAAACAGAATTTAAGCCTTTAAATGAGCCTAACTATGTCTGTCTGCCTATTTTTAATAAATTACACAGAGGGGTAAAAACATCTTTTATCAATTTAAAGAGTTATACCCTCTTCCGTCATCATATCTGGAATCAGATGAGCTTCCGTAGCCTCTTCTCTTTTTCACATCTTGTTGAAGCAGAGTTCTGAAACTGAAAGGGGTAGGAAACAACAGAAGATCCACTTTCAACACTGAAAAATTTCCATGGCTTCAACTATCATCTCTGTGGGAGGAAGACCAAACTAACTTAGCTCCAAAGCCCCCTTTCTTGAGGCCAGCTAGACAACACCATCTATCACAAACACAGGTTTCAACATAGTATGCTGTGTTCTGTGCAAGCTTCCTTCCATCCCTTGTCTTTCTTATTTGCTATAACTCTTCTAGACAGAGTCTACGAATGACTCTGAAACCAGAGTCAACTCCAACTTTCTTCCTCTGCTCGGTCTTGATTGTCAAGCCCCAGAGACTGCTTTTAAAGTATTGCATGTGTGTTTCCTGTGCCAAAAGCTCACCTAATGTTACCTTGGGGAAGGAGGGATTGAGGTGGTATGCCAGAGGCACAGGGCTTTCTGGGAATTCGTTTAAATGGAATTTTCTTTATTTGTAAAGGGGAAAGGCTTTAACTAAATTAAATTAAAATTTAACTAAATTAATTAAATAAACAATATGGAGATGAAATTTGTAAGAGATTACAAAGAAGTTTTGCAGTGAGTACCAAACTTAGGCCTTTCTATCCTCTGTTGTATTTCTCTATGGTAGTCTCTTCTATTTTACCCCTTTTAATTTATGCTACATGCAGCCATCAGATTAAACTATATATACCAGAGCTACCATCAAATTAAGTATAAATATCATAGGCTGATTTTCAAACTTCTCTGCCATCTTTCTTGTGTCTCTCCCATCTGGAATAACCTCTGATGTCCACCTCCCACCATCATGCCCTCCCCAAGGCCCCTTGTAAAATGAAAGTATTTACTGACATTAAAGTCAAGGAAGAAACTATCTCCCACATCTCTGGAGTTCTTGGCCCATGAGACACTCAAATGTATGTTTATATTTTGGATGAGTAAGACTTTTTAGTAGTTGATGAAAAATGTTCATAAAACAGAATATGAAAGACCAAAAAAAAAAAAGAAAGAATTTAACTAAGAATTGCTTGAAATTATGGTGAATTATGTGTATCCTGTGTATTGATGCTAATCCTTCACTTAAGAAAAAAAGTTTATGGCCTGGGAGCTTTTAAAATTCAAGATCTAATTCCCCTTGTTTACTCAATGCATATTGTGCAATAAAAGTTGCACGTACACATGAAAGGTGGAAATAACATAAAGTGAGGTATGTCATTGGGCAACAGAAAGAGTTGGTCTGGCCCCATAGCTGCAGGCTGAAATGGTGACCACGAGTCATGGTCAACCTTACTAACTCAAGAAGATATTTATAATCATACAAGGTGTTTGAGGGGAGTTTTCCCAGTATACAGGTCTTTATCTCTCTTAGAAAAACTATTAATAAAATTCACAATTGAAAACTGCTTCAGGAAAGCGGAGCTTGTTTAAGATACCAACATAATGTCTCTAATGTACCTCTGTCAACTTAAATATCAGGGCTATTAACAGCACTACTATACTTACAACAAAACCACGAACTCAGCTATTCCCCAGAAGAAATCTGTTATAAAAGATAATCTCCATGGGGACTGACTCCTGCTGTCCAACACTTGTCCTGCAGATAAGAATGAAGAAACTTTGGTTAGTGCTACAAATCCCTGACACAAGACACATTACACTTAATCAGTCGGGTAACGATCATAAGCTCAATTTTCAACATGTTCGCTGTTCCAAACAGTCTATGCAAGGAGAAGTCTGTTATGTGTATATGGTCCTAAGGAAAGGTTTGGGGAAGTGAAGCTCTGTGATCTAGAGGTCATTCCTTTCATATGTCAAATAATGCCTCTTATAGTTTATAATTTTTGGTGGGTGATATCTCAAGAACTTTTCCTTTTTTTTTTTAATGAGGTAAAATATACACAAAAAATTTTATCACTTTAATCATTTTAAGTGTACAATTCTATGGCATTAAGTACATTACCATACAACCATCATCATGAGCTACTTCCAGAGCTTTTTCACCTTTCCCAACTACAACTCCACACCCCTTAAACACTAACTCCCCATTTCTCCGCTCCCCAGACCCTGAAAACCACCATTCTACTTTGTGTCCCTATGAACTTGACTGCTCTAGGAAACTTGTATGAGGAATCATACACTATTTGTACTTTAACAACTGGCTATTTCACTTAGTACAATATCTTCAGGATTCATCCATATTGTAGAATATGTCAAAATATCCCTCCTTTTTTAGGCTGATGAATATTCCACTGTATGAATATACATTTTGTTTATCCATTCACCTATTGATGGGCACTTTGGTTCCTTCTTTAAGAACATGGGTGTACAAATATCTGTTTATTCAAGCATTTAGAGGAAACAAATGAGATAAATGAGTATAAAGAATGCTCACACCACTTCCATTTCCTAGATGTGTTTGGAGTGTCCCTTTCACTTGCCAAGTCTCTTGCCTAGATAAAAAGACTGTTTATACATACTCTTAAAATCTTCATAACCACCTAACAGTTGTTATGTTAAAATTCCTATAAGTCAAAAAATTTGTGTACTCTAAGTACTAAACAGAATTTGGCTTACAGCTATTTCTTTAACAGAATGCTGTTGATCCTAATTACAGACTCCAGTTTTATCTTACAGAAAAATGCATTTACTTTCCAAACCACTTTAAAGAAGCTATATCAGGAACAGTGAATACCCTAGAGAGTTTCAGTCTTGTAAATCAACAGGTCAGAATATTTTGAGAGAAGAGCCATCTGTCAACTACCTGCTCTCTCCATTTTCCCAAGGGCTTCACCACACTCACAGCCACCCACCCCCTCCCCCGCCCCCCAGCTACAGCTTACCTTTCCTCTTTCACAGACCAGCTTACTTTCAGTATCCACTTGGATCTGAGCTCCTACACAGATATTGAGAAAAAGGGGCTACTACAGAGTGTGAGGGCTTCCCAGGTGGCTCAGTGGTAAAGAATCCACCTGCAATGCAGGGGACATCGGTTCGATCCCTGGGTCTGGAAGATCCCGGGGTTGGGAGGATCCCCTGGAGAAGGAAACGGCAACCCACTCTCGTATTCTTGCCTGGCAAATGCCATGGACAGAGGAGCCTGGTGGGCTACAGTCCATGGGGCTGAAAAGAGTCTGACACCAACATGACTGAGCAACTAAACAACAACACTATGTGATTGGCTTGGTTCTGCCTCTTACTAGCTCTGCACCATTGAGACATTTTCCTTCTCTAAGAAAAAGCATCACAAGACTAGTCATCATATACATTTGTTGGAAAAAGAAAAAGTCATCTGACAGTAAGAAAAAATTTCTGTCATCTATGGAATACTGATACAGTCCTTCTAAGAAAACAGATCTAACTAGAACTGGTCAATTTCTTCCTATGCAGTTCTAAAGAGCCTATTGAATGCATTTGTACCATTCAGGTTTTTGTGCTTTTTCTCCCAGTTTCTGAAGGCAGAAACTTCTCCTCCCTCAGATAAAAATAAGTGGCTTGAAGGCAACTGGCTTTTCTCAACTACACAAGTGAGATTAGAGGCCCTAAGAAGACTTTATTTATGCAGATGAAAGACGACAAGGCATACACAAGACATGCTACAAATATATATAAGTATTCAGTAAATAATAGCAGCTGCCAGCCTTAACCACAAAGGATGTAACACAAGGTCTGCAAGTGCCTAAAACCAAGACGAAACTTTTGAGTTTCGGAGAAGCGAGATTTTGAAAAGCAAAGAAATGCAAAGTGTGCTCAGCCAGAAGACTTCAGACTACAGTATCTTCATAGCCTCTTAAGATAAACAGATGATTCAAACGAAACCAGGATCTGGCTCCTGTGATCCAAAAACTAGGTAAGAGGGCACCAAGATATTTGTGTCACCTGAGTCAAACAAGTGGGCAGGCAGTTCTGATTTTTCCCCCCAGTCACCTTGTGTCTTTCTTTCCGTTCACCGTCTTTGGGGAACCACTGAATTAAGTCTCCCTCAGCTTCTCCATTCCAGGAATAATCAGCTTGTTCCCACAGGGAGTGCTGTTTCTCCCTATGCCCCTTGAAATTAGGGCAGAAAATTACCTGCGTGACGAGCTCTCTCTCACCTGGGAGGGAAAAAGTCTATCCAAAGCTTCTAGTCCAGGCTCTTACAAGTTACGGAAAGAGGCAGCCTAGTAGACAACCGCAAGGAAGGTGACGTCAGCCTACCGGCGTTAGAAACCCAAATAAACAATCAGAACTACATCTGTGATCCTGGGCAAACTAATTAATCCGGGCTGCGGCTAAGTCTCCACCCGCAAAACAGACAATACTTTTCACCCGGATAAGGCGATTTAGAGACTGAATGCGTGGACACACGAGCGACTCTTTTAAAAGTGTCCGAGGCATAGCGCTACGTAGATGGTGTAAACACTGTGGTCTGCACTATTAATACTTAAGGACACTGACGCCCGAAAAGGAAAGACCACTTTTCAAGACCCACAAGCAGAAGCTCCAGGAGGGCGAGATCGCCGGACGCTCGGCACAGCAGTCGTCAAGGGGACCTCAGCCCCCGCCGCCGGCTCAGGGACGATCGGCTGAGGAGCTGCAGGCCGGGGCGACTTCGCCCCCAGGTCCATTTGGCCGGGGGCGTGCACAGGAAAGCGGAGCCGGGCCGGCGGACGAGCATGGAGGAAACCCGGGGTCCGGCTTCCCAGCACGGAGGTCGCCCACGTTGCCCCTTCAACTCACCATTCGAGATGTAAACCATTTTGCCTCTCCTCCTTCAGGGCGACGGCGACACCTGGCCCCTCTTGGATTCCTTAGCTCCCTCCGCGCCTCCCTCTGACTTCACAGGCCGTGAATAGACAAAACGGTGACCGAGAAGGGAGGTGGACAGAGCCCATTGGCTCTACGGGGACACGCCCCCCCACCCCCGACGTGCGTTTTGACCACGTCATGCCTGCGACTTCCGGTGTAAAGCGGCGGCTGGGGCCGGGGATCGGATGTGATGTTGCGGATTTAGTCTGTGAACATTCGCTTTTTCCAGGAGAGCTGGTTTGCTCCGGCTGGAAAAGAGGCGCTGCTTTCTAGTTTGGAGGGCCCAAGGCTGGGGAGTCAAGGCTACGTGTGGAGTGGCTTGAAGAACCGTTCGCAGGAGGAAGTTCCTGAGAATTTTTCGAAATTGTGGATCTTTGAGGGTGTGCCGGGAGGGGCCTTAAGGGAAGAGACGGTGATCAAACCGAAAAGAGCCTTATCGTGAAGCCGTCGGGAATACACAGGCACTCTCTAGAAGATGGGCTAAGTCTCTTTAGAACTAGGGTTTCCACTCCTGGTTCGCTGGAAGTGGATGGAGTTTTTATCAGCTCTTGTGAGATAGCTGAAAAATACTGTAGCGCGAGGTACCTTACTCTGCTAGTTTTTATTTTATTTTATTTTATTTTATTTATTTATTTTATTTTTATTTTTGGCTACTGCCAGGAATAGAGGGCTTCCCTGGTGGCTCACGCCTGCCAACGCAGAAAATGCGGGTTCCATCCCTAGGGGGGGAAGATCCCCTTTAGAAGGAAATGGCATCCCACTCCAGTATTCTTGCCTGGGAAATCCCATGGATAGAAGCGACTGAGACAGCACACCGTCATTGTGTGGTGGTATACCAGCAGTGTGGAGGTGACAGATGAATGGGAAGCCATCTCCTGGTCATTGATTAAAAATGGACCACGTACCTCGTGCTGATGGCTACTTACTCCTCCAGTCACTGGGCTACTTTCTGGTCCTTTACCATGGCAGTCTCATTCTTGTCCCTTTGCTTTTGTCCTTGGCTGTTCTTCCTGCGTGGACTCCATTATTGTTTTTTTTCCTCCAGTTGTCAAGCCATGTGTGTTGTATCCTCAGAAAGTTCCTAATATCTTAACTAAAATGAAATTGAAAATTACATTTTGGGAATAATATTTTGCATTTAACGATGTGTACTAAGATGGTATGTTCCAATATCTACAATAAACAAATATTTATTTTCATGTTGACTTCTTCAACAGCAGTTTCCTCCCCAAAGTGCATACTAGGACAAGACAACATCCTTCATCTGAAGTTTTTGCATCGCAATCATAGAGGTTTCTTTCTGCACAAACATTGACATGGGGTCATTAGTTTTCCCAAGGACCTTTCTTAACACAAGCCATGCCATCATCATCTCTTACCTGCTCTTGTCTAGTTGTCTTCTACCTGAAATCCCAGCTTCCACCCTTACCAGCCTTAAGCAGTTTCTCACACTGCAGCAAGACCAGCCTTAAAGAGTTTTTCACACTGCAGCAAGAGTGATCTTACAGAGGAAGTAATTTCCTGCAACCTTTTAGACACTAAAATTTAATGATTTCCTATTGGTCCCAAGATCCAGTTCCTTGTCAGCATCTACAGGCCCTTCCCGACCTATCCATTTGATTCCCCCTTCACTACACCTCCTGCCACAATCCCACAGAAATTTTGCTCTAGCAGCATTGTTCATTTAGTCTCAAGCACCCAAGTTCTTTGCTGCCTGCAAGACTGCATGTGCCTTTCCTTCTTCCTGGGGCACTCTGACCCTGACTTCTTGCACAGCCAGCTCCTTTCATCTTTTAGGTCTTAGGGCTTAAGTCACCACTTCTTAATTCCTTCTCCGGGCCTGTCATCTCCATGATTATTTTCTTCATAGTACTTGTCACAATGTGAAAATATTTTATGTCATAACTGGCTTGTTTCTTTCCAGAAAACATAGATGTAAGAGGTCCAGAATCTTACCTGCCTTGTTCCCTCTTACATCTTCAAAGTCTGTCATAGTCCTTGGCAGGTAGTAGGTATTCAGGTATTTGTTGGTAGAGAGGGAGGGAGAGAAAGAGAGAGTGATCTAAAAGGCCCCTAAAAATCTCCCCAGTCCTGAAAGGTGGAAGGGAACTAATATTAGGATCCCCCAGGTACTAGACAAATGGCTCTGTCCCCCTATCCCTCCATCTAGATTATTTCTTCCTCAGATTTTAATGCTGTGATTCCCTAATCAACTACCTTTAGCCTTTCCCACTGCATTTCATGCTATGTTTAGCCACTCGCTTAATCCAGTTTTGCCTCTTTTCCTCTCACTGCTTTGGTTTCTTCCCACCAGCTGACAATGATCACCTCAGCTTCCCTGGTCTGGCATTGAGGCCTTCCTAGATATATCTTCTTAGGTTTATCTCCATGATTAATTTCCTAATGGACCTTTTCCCTCCTTGTTGCTTCTGCTCATTTGTTTCCTGTTGATGGGACTCTTCCCCGCCTCTTAAAATCTAATTCATCCTTAAGGTGAGGCATGTTCCTATTAAATGAAATAATGAATAGCAAATGTGAAACGACTTTGCAAACTGAAAAAATAAGTATTTCATATAGGTAGGTAGATAGATATAGATAATTAGTAGCAAGATGAGCTGGGGACAAAGAACATTTCCCGCCTTTCCCTAACCTTTCATGTAAATAATTAATTGCATGTTAGTTACCAGCCACATGTGGCAGTTGAGTAGTTGAATATGCTTTAGTCTGAACTGAGATGTGCTGTGTGTGCAAAATCACAATAGACAAGAGATATAAAATGAAATAATGCCAAATACCTCAGTTTTTAATATTGATTACATGTGCTAAGTTGCCTCAGTCATGTCTGACTTTTTGTGACCCCATGACTAGCCGGCCAGGCTCCTCTGTCCCTGGGATTCTCCAGGCAAGAATACTGGAGTGGGTTGCCATTTCCTTCTCCAGGGGATCTTCCCGACCCAGGGATCAAACCCATATTTCTTGAGTCTCCTGCATTGGCAGGCAGGTTCTTTACCACTAGTGCCACATGGGAAGCCCAATATTGATTACATGTTGAAATAATATTTTGGATATTGGATTGAAATATTTTACTTAAAGTAATTTTGCCTGTTTCTTTTTACTTTTTAAATGTGACTGCTAGAAAACTTTAAATTACATACTTGGCTCACATTTATGTTTCACATTATATTCCTTTTGGACACCACTGGGCTAGAGTGAAGATGTTATTAGCCTGGCACAGAAAAGGTACTCAGTAAATATTTGTTGAAGAGCTGAATGAATGAATGGTCTTAATAATGACTAATATTTATGCACAATTTACTATGTGTCAGGCACTGTTCTAAGCATGTTTTACTCATTAGTTTAATCCTTATGACAACAACAATAATAGCTAACATTTATATAGTACTTACTGGGGCTTCCCTCATAGCTCAGTTGGTAAAGAATCTGCCTGCAATGCAGGAGACCCCGGTTTGATTCCTGGGTCGGGAAGATCTGCTGGAGAAGGGATAGGCTACCCAGTCCAGTCTATACTTGACCTCTTGTGGCTCAGATGGTAAAGAATCTGCCTGCAATGTGGGAGACCTGGGTTTGATCCCCGGGTTGGGAAGATCCCCTGGAAAAGGGAAAGGCAACCCATTCCAGTATTCTGGCCAGGAGAATTCAGTCCATGGGGTTGCAAAGAGTCAGACACGACTGAGCGACTTTCACTACCTTGTACTAAGCAATGTTCTAAGTGCTTTGATGTATTAATTCGTTTAGACCTCAACCTTATTGAGCTCTACAGTTTTTCTCATTTTACAGATAAGGAAACTGAGTCATAAAGAACCCAAATGACTTGCCCAGGGTCACAGAGCTAGCAAGAAACAGCTGAGATTAAGACTAAGAGTTTGGCTCTATAACTTATGTGCTTAACTCCTACGCTAGGGAATTCCCTGGCAGTTCTCCGCTGAGGGCTGGGTTCAACCCCTAGTCAGTGAACTAACGTCCCACAAGCTGCATGGTACAGCCAACACCACCCCCCGCCCCCAAATAAAGCAAACTCCTGGGCTCTACGCCTCTGCACACACAGGTAGAGGAACTGTATTGAGAAAAGGGGGATATAATCCAATGTGGTACTCACAGAATGGGAGGTGGTCTCTGAAGCCTAAATGCATCTCAGTTTTCTCAAATTTACAAAATAGCTTCACATACTTTTTCTTTTCTAGACACCCTAAGCATAAAATCCCCCTGTGCTGTGCTGTGCTTAGTGGCTCAGTTGTGTCCAACTCTTTGAGACCCGCATGGACAGCAGCCTGCCAGACTCCTCTGTCCATGGGGATTCTCCAGGCAAATACACTGGAGTGTGTTGTCATGCCTTTCTCCAGGGGATCTTCCCAACCCAGGGATTGAAGCCAGATCTCCTCCCTTGCAGGTAGATTCTTTACCAGCTGAGCCATCAGGGAAACCGAAACATCTCTAAATTGATGACATAGGCTTCACTGTTCCAATCCCTTGGCCAGAGGGAAGGGCTATTCTGAATGATAAATACCTCTGGAGCTGGGACTGGAGTCAATCCCAGTTAAACCACATGGGTAAACAGAGGTGATATTTACTACAATATAGTGAAGGAATGGGTTTCCCTGGTGGCTCAGTGGTAAAGAATCCACCTATCAATGCAGATTCAATCCCTGGATTGGGGAGATCCCCTGGAGAAGGAAATGGCAACCCACTCCAGTATTCTTGCCTGGAAAATCCTATGGACAGAGTTGCTGGGGGACTACAGTCCTTGGGGTCGCAACAGAGTCAGACACAACTTAGCAACTAAACAGCAACAGTGAAGGAATGCTGTGTAACATCAAAACAATAAGATGCCGTCAGTACTGCCTTTAAGGAACATGGGAAACAGATGGCATTTACATTCTTCAGTAACTGTTTATGAGTTTGTTCTAATTACTGCCTTTGTATTCTTTATTTCATTAGGGCTCAGATGTCTCAGCTCTTTGTCTTTTTTTTTCTACCTTATATTCTTTACTGATGTTTACACAGTCACTTTTTTTTTTATTCCTTTTAAGTTATATAGTCTCAGACTGGATATGCTGTGCAAATCAGGGGCTTACTTTTTTGAAGCAGTATAAGCACTTCATCCTTTCAGTTGAACTGATGGTTTTACTGCTCTACCAGTCACTTTCTTAAACTATTTGAACTCATTTTCTGCATCAAAATGGAAAAAAATACTAGAAATTCACAATACTAACTTCTTGGGAGAATTTGGTGGATTAAAAAGTTGGGGATTTCATCTTTAGTCTCTAAAGTATGTTACTGTTACCGTTCAGTTGCTGAGTCATGTCCGACTCTTTGTGACCCCATCCACTGCAGCACCCCAGGCTTCCCAGTCCTTCTCTATCTCCTGGAGTTTGCTCAAATTCATGTTTATTGAGTTGGTGATGCTATCCAACCACTTCATCCTCTGTTGCCCCCTTCTCCTTTTGCCTTATCACAAAGTTAATTATATTATCAGTTTCATTAGTGAGCCTGTGTGGTTAAATTTGAACACATCTCTTTAAATGAATAAGGAATATCTAGAGTCTACGTTACAGGAAGAGAAATACTATTTCAATTATAATTTCTAACCTTTTAAACTCATGATCAGATTTTAGTAATGTGGTACTATAATGGTACAATGGTAAATGGGAGAAAATACTTGTACAGATTTGTAAAGTAAAACCATTAGACTTAGGTGTTGGTTGTGTTGTATCTGGGGGGTATTAACTTATTATTAAAAACACACTTATTATTTTTAGAATTATATTCTATGGTACCAAAAAAGTATTGCTTTAAAGCCTTACGTCTAGATACCTAAAAAATGCAGTAAAGAAATATAACAGAAGTGTACACTCTATCGCTGTGTGAAGTCTCAAGTAACATTGATTTTTACATTTTGAAAAACTAGACTATAGATATGTGCCTGTTAACTTTAAGAAACATACGATTAGTCTTACTCTCTAAATGGTTTGGAGCAGAGAATTTCATAGTCCTTTAGGCCTTTTTGTTTTAATGTGGTGCCTGTATAGAATATAAAAGTCAAAAGATACAAATAATATCCCATGAAGAACAAGTCTCTTGCCTTCTCATTGCTTCCCCTTAAGCCAGGATTCTACATGTCCATCCCTCACTTAGTGAGGCTGTTACCAGCCCTGCTTGGCAGGTTCCTCTTGAGCAACAGTAACCTCAATGACGGACTCACCTCCCTGCAGTCCCATCTTCCCTGGGATCATGGCCAAGCAGTTCCTCACTTACTGTCATCTTTAATGCACTTAAAATGTTTTCTCCCTTACTTTATCCAGGTTTTTAAAGTTGTGCTCAGAGGAAGAGTTAGTGCAAATTACTTCCTCCTTTGCAGTGAAGTGGAAGTTGATGTATCTATTTAACCAAATCAACATGGCCATTTAGATTATGTCTTAGATTAAGTACTATTTTGCCTTTCACTTGAACAATTATGTTATTTGCGTACAAAATTTCCAGAACAACTCCTAGTGTTTCAAATGTAGTCAAAACACATTATTACTTATGACCAGAAAGATTATTGTCAGTATTAGTACTATAAATTATAGTATTGTAATATGTAATAATAGTATTGTAGATAAATATTACAAATAGTAAATTGTAAGTAACTTACTAAAAATAGTATGATATTGATGCAAAAAATGGTAAATTAAAAACTGTGAGTGAATGTAAAATATGTTTTACAAATAAACATTCTGCTTTTAATCTTTCTACAACCAAGTAGATCAATAAAACCTGACTTTGGTTTGATATTCTTGGTCCTTTTAATATAGGCTCAATGAAAACATATTCATTTGTGGTCTCCTCAGGAAAGTTCTTTATGGTCCAGTGATGACTGGTCCTTGGAAAGATTGTTCCAAGGCTCTAAACAGGGCTGCCATGGCCTCAGCTAGGTAGTGAGAGGTGCCGCTGCTGTGGCCTCAACATCACCTTATTTCTTCTTACCAACTGTATGACACAAGCATACAGTTCGTGACCTTGATGAATATCACCCAAGATCAAATATGGTTCTTAATTTTTAAAGAATCAGCTTTCACAATTATCAGTAATCCATCTCTTTTGCTGTCACACTCTAACTTGGTTTTGATGAGAAGGATGAAGCGGAGACTCTGAAAGTGGAATCTGGCAGCAGCCAAAGTGTTGCTTGCTGTTATTTTCTTTTCATTTGGAATGGATTTAGCTACTCCTTAGTGGCACCCAGTCTTTCACATTGAGACTGAGACATTTCACAAGTGTGTTGAAGACCATATGTGCAGAAAAGCGGAGAAGCGAGCAGAAATGGCTAGAGTCACCTTGGGTTGCTGACCTGTTTGGTCTCTCTGGTTCCTGTGCCATCATCAGCCGGCTGGCAAGGGAGGGGAGCAGGTTCAGAGGCCGCCAAAAGGGCAGCCGCATAAGCCTGGCTCAGGCTGACTGCTGCAATGGTGCTGACAGCAGTGACAGCTCACACCGGCATTTTATAAGGTAACCAGGGGCTGGGGTGCCACGCAGAATAGGACTCTAGCCATTTCAACTGAGTCGCTGTTTTTAGAAATATAAATTTTTTAAAAATCCCACTAAAGAACATTGTCTATCATAAGCCTTGAAAATGTTCAGATCCTTAATCCAACATTTCCATTCCAGATTTCAGTCTAAAGCAACAATGAGACATTTAGACAAGAATGTACAAGAGATGTTCAAGAATATTTACCCCAGTGTTATCTGAAATGAAAAAATGAAAGTCATATAATTGCAACAATGAAGGATTGGCTAAATTTTGAATATATAGTGTAGGGTCCATTAAAATATTGCAGCCATGAAATTAAAAAGATGCTTAAATTTAAAGATGCTTACTCCTTTGTGACTGAATTGAACTGAACTGAACTGAATTTCCCACTATTTTAATGTTCAGTTCAATTGAGTTCAGTTGCTCAGTCGTGTCTGACTCTGCAACCCCATGAACCGCAGCATGCCAGGCTTCCCTGTCCATCACCAACTCCTGGAGTTTACTCAAACTCATGTCCATTGAGTCATTGATGCCATCCAACCATCTCATCCTCTGTCATCCCCTTCTCCTCCCGCCTTCAATCTTTCCCAGTATCAGGGTCTTTTCCAATGGGTCAGTTCTTCGCATCAAGTGGCCAAAGTATTGGAGTTGCAGCTTCAACATAAGTCCTCCCAATGAATATTCAGGACTGATTTCCTTCAGGATTGACTGGTTGGATCCCCTCGCAATCCAAGGGACTCTCAAGAGTCTTCTCCAACACTGTAGTTCAAAACCACCAATTCCTCAGTGCTCTGCTTTCTTTATAGTCCAACTCTCACATCCATACATGACCACTGGAAAAATCATAGCCTTGACTAGATGGACCTTTGTTGGCAAAGTAATGTCTCTGCTTTTTAATATGCTGTCTAGGTTGGTCATAACTTTTCTTCCAAGGAACAAGCATCTTTTACTTCATGGCTGCAGTCACCATCTGCAGTGATTTTGGAGCCCCCAAAAATAAAGCCTATCACTGTTTCCACTGTTTCCCCATCTATTTGCCATGAAGTGATGGGACTGGATGCCATGATCTTCGGTTTCTGAATGTTGAGCTTTAAGCCAACTTTTTCACTCTCCTCTTTCACTTTTATCAAGAGGCTCTTTAGTTCTTCACTTTCTGCCATAAGGTGGTGTCATCTGCATATCTGAGGTTACTGATATTTTACCTGGCAATCTTGATTCCGGCTTGTGCTTCTTCCAGCCCAGTGTTTCTCATGATGTACTCTGCATACAAGTTAAATAAGCGGGGTGACAATATACAGCCTTGACGTACTCCTTTTCCTATTTGGAACCAGTCTGTTGGTCCATGTCCAGTTCTAACTGTTGCTTCCTGACCTGCATACAGATTTCTCAAGAGGCAGGTCAGGTGGTCTGGTATTCCCATCTCTCTCAGAATTTTCCACAGTTTATTGTGATCCACACAGTCAAAGGCTTTGACATAGTCAATAAAGCAGAAGTAGATGTTTTCTGGTGTTCTCTTGCTTTTTCGACGATCCAGTGGATGTTGGTAATGACATCTGGTTCCTCTGCCTTTTCTAAATCCAACTTAAACATGTGGAAGTTCACAGTTCAAGTACTATCGAAGCCTGGCTTGGAGAATTTTGAGCATTACTTTGCCAGTGTTTGAGATGAGTGCAATTGTGTGTTAGTTTGAGCATTCTTTGGCATTGCCTTTCTTTGGGATTGGAATGAAAACTGAACTTTCCCAGTCCTGTGGCCACTGCTGAGTTTTCCAAATTTGTTGGCATATTGAGTGCAGCACTTTCACAGCATCATCTTTTAGGATTTGAAATAGCTCAACTGGAATTTCCATCACCTCCACTAGCTTTGTTCATAGTGATGCTTCCTAAGGCCCACTTGACTTCACGTTTCAGGATGTCTGGCTCTAGGTGAGTAATCACACCATTGTGGTTATCTGGGTCATGAAGATCTTTTTTGTATAGTCCTTCTGTGTATTCTTGCCACCTCTTTTTAATATCTTCTGCTTCTTTTGTTAGGTACATACCATTTCTGTCCTTTATTGTGCCCATCTTTGCATGAAATGTTCCCTTGGTATCTCTAATTTTCTTAAAGAGATCTCTAGTCTTTCCCATTCTATTGTTTTCCTCTATTTCTTTGCACTGATCACTGAAGACGGCTTTCTTATCTCTCCTTGCTATTCTTTGGAACTCTGCATTCAAATGGGTATATCTTTCCTTTTCTCCTTTGCCTTTAGCTTCTCTTCTTTTCTCAGCTATTTGTAAGGCCTACTCAGACAACCATTTTACCTTTTTGCATTTCTTTTTCTTGGGGGTGGTCTTGATCTCTACCTCCTGTACAGTGTCATGAACTTCCATCCATAGTTCATCTGGCACTCTGTCTATCAGATCTAATCCCTTGAATCTATGTCTCACTTCCACTGTATAATCATAAGAGATTTGATTTAGGTCATACCCTAATGGTCTAGTTGTTTTCCCTACTTTCTTCAATTTAAATCTGCATTTGGCAATAAGGAGTTCATGATCTGAGCCACAGTCAGCTCTGTCTTGTTTTTGCTGACTGTATAAGCTTCTCCATCTTTGGCTGCAAAGAATATAATCAGTCTGATTTTGGTATTGACCATCTAATGATGTCCATGTGTAGAGTCTTCTCTTGTGTTGTTGGAAGAGGGTGTTTGCTATGACAAGTGCGTTCTCTTGGCAAAACTCTTTTAGACTTTGCCCTGCTTCATTCCATATTCCAAGGCCAAATTTGCCTGTTACTCCAGGTGTTTCTTGACTTCCTACTTTTGCATTCCAGTCCCCTATAATGAAAAGGATATCTTTTTTGGGGGTTAGTTCTAAAAGGTCTTGTAGGTCTTCATAGAACCGTTCAGCTTCAGCTTCTTCAGTGTTACTGGTTGGGGCATAGACTTGGATTACTGTGATATTGAATGGTTTGCCTTGGAAACGAACAGAGATCATTCTGTTGTTTTTGAGATTGCATCCAAGTACTGCATTTCAGACTCTTTTGTTGACTGTGAGGACTACTCCATTTCTTCTAAGGGATTTTTGCCCTCGGTAGTAGATATAATGGTCATCTGAATTAAATTCACGCATTCTAGTCCATTTTAGTTCACTGATTCCTAAAATGTCAATGTTCACTCTTGCCATCTCCTGTTTGACCACTTCCAGTTTGCCTTGATTCATGGACCTAACATTCCAGGTTCCTATGCAATATTGCTCTTACAGCATAGGGCTTTACTTCCACCACCAGTCACATCCACAGCCGGGTGTTGTTTTTGCTTTGGCTCTGTCTCCATCCTTTCTGGAGTTATTTCTCCACTGATCTCCAGTAGCATATTGGGCATCTACCCACCTGGGGAGTTCATCTTTCAGTGTCCTATCTTTTGCCTTTTCACACTGTTCATGGGGTTCTCGAGGCAAAAAATACTGAATGATTTGCCATTCCCCTCTCCAGTGGACCATGTTTTGTCAGAACTCTCCACTATGACCTGTCCGTCTTGGGTGGCCCTACGTGGCATGGCTCATGGTTTCATTGAATTAGACAAGGCTGTGGTCCGTGTGAATAGATTGGTTAGTTTTCTGTGGTTGTGGTTTTCATTCTGTCTGTCCTCTGATGGAGAAGGATAAGAGGCTTATGGAAGCTTCCTGATGAGAGAGACTGAGGGGGAAACTGGGTCTTGTTCTCATGGGGTGGGCCATGCTCAGTAAATCTTTAATCCAATTTTCTGTTGATGGGGCTGTGTTCCCTGACTGTTGTTTGACCTGAGGCCAAACTATGGTGGAGGTAATGAAGATAATGGTGTTAAGTGTTAGTGTTAGTCACTCAGCCCTGTCTGACTCTGCGACTCCATGGACTGCAGCCCACCAGGCTCCTCTGTCCATGAGATTTTGGCGACCTCCTTCAAAAGGTCTCAGGCACACACTGCTTCACTCAGTGCCCCCAGCTTGCAGCAGGCCCCTGCCAACCCCCGCCTCCGACAAAGACTCCTGGACACTCATGGGCGAGTCTGGGTCAGTCTCTTGTGGGGTCCCTGCGCCTTCCTCTCGGGTCCTGGTGCACAGAAGTTTTTGTTTGTGCGCTCCAAGTCTGTTTCCCCAGTCCTGTGTAAGCTCTGGTGGCTCTATGCTGGGGTTAGTGGCGACCTCCTCCAGGAGGGCTTGCCATATCCAGGTCTACTGCACCCAGAGCCCCTGCCCCTGCAGCAGTCCACTGCTCTCCTCTTCCTCCGGAGGAGACACTCAAACACAGTTCTGACTCAGTCTCTGTGGGCTCTCTGGGTCCTGGTATGCACAAGGTTTGTGCGCTGGTGGCTCTGTGGCGAAGAATCCACCTCCTTGTGAAGAACACAGGAGGCGCGGGTTTGATCCCTGATCCAGGATGATACCATGCAAAGCAACTAAGCCCACGTGCCACAACTATGGAGCCTGTGCTCTGGAACCCAGGAGCCACAGATTGAGCCCACGTGCCACAACCACTGAAAGCAAGCGAAGGTGTTAGTCATTCATTCGGGTCCAACCAGGGAAGCCCAGCAACTACTGAAGCCTACCCAACGTTGATTATAACCCCCATGTCAACCACTTAGAAAATAACTCAAAATATAGTGTTAGAAAACCAATAGAATTAAAATAGCTATTTAACACAAGAGAAGTTATTCATGGAGGAATAGGAAAAAAGGCATGAGACACAGAAAACAAATAGAATGATAGACATAGATGCTGCCTTATCGGTAATCATATTAAGTGTAAGTGGATTAAACACTCAAAACCAGAATGGTTTAGCAGAATGGGTTTTTTTAAAAAACTCATGATATATGCTATCTATAAAAGACATATTGAGATTTAAATATACAAATAAGTTGAAAATAGAATGAAAAGAGATAAACCATGCAAACCCTAACCAAAAGACAGCTGTCATGGTTATCCTACTATCAGACATGATAGACTTCAAGAGAAAATTTGTCACTAGAGAAAAAGATGGACATTTTATAATGATAACAGTGTCACTATAGCAAGACTATAGAACAATTACATATGCACCTAATAGAGTCCCAAAATATGTTAAGCAAAAACTCATAAAATCAAAGGAAGAAATAGACAATCCAATAATAATAGGAGAAGACTTTAATATCCCACTTTCAATACTGGCAAGAAAAATTGGACAGTCTTCTTGAATTAGTAATAAAAAAATATTTCTACGAATAAAAGCCCAGAAGCAGGTGGCTTTTCTGGTGAATTCTGCCAAACATTTAAAGAATTAATACCAGTTCTTCACAAACTTGAGTATAATAGAAGAGGGAGAAACACTTCTCAGTTCATTCTTTGAAATCAGTACCATCTTGATACCAAAACAAGATAAAGACATCAAAAGAAAAGTACAGACCAATATCTCTGACAAATGCTTTAGTCACTCAGTCATGTCCGACTCTTTGCAACCCCATGGACTGTAGCCCAGAAGGCTCCTATGCCCATGGAATTCTCCAGGCAAGAAT
This sequence comes from Ovis aries, assembly GCF_016772045.2. NCBI lineage: Eukaryota > Metazoa > Chordata > Mammalia > Artiodactyla > Bovidae > Ovis > Ovis aries. The sequence goes on along the minus strand of NC_056072.1, from coordinate 47,113,089 downwards.
ACTAGAGTGGGTTGCCATTTCCTTCTCTAATCCCTAACAGATAGGGATTAAAATATACTTAGAAAATATACTAACAAAATGAACAGCCACATATTAAAGGATTATACACTACGACTAATGAATTTATCCTAGGAATTCAAATTTGGTTAACATCTGAAATTAATCAATGTAACAGACCATATTAACAGAATAGAGGCATCAACGACATCATCTTAATAGTTGCAGAATATGCATTTGACAAAATCCAAAACCTTTAAAGATAAAAAAGTCAACAAATGTGAAATAGATGTGAACTCCCTCAACCCGATAAAGGGCTCTACAAAACAAAACCAAACGGCACAGCCAAGATCATATTTAATGGATGAAAGAGTAAGTGTTTTCCTCATAAGATCAGGAACAAGACAAAGAAGTTTACTCTCACCATTTCTATTAACATTATGCTGGAGTATCTAGCCAAGACAATTAGGCAAGAAAAAGAAATAAAAGGAGTTCTGATTGAAAAATAAGAAATAAAACTATCTTAATTTGCAAATGACCTGTTCTCCTATGTAGAAAATCCTAAGGAACATACACTTATGCACATGCACGTATATATACACACACATACACATACGGACTTAGAGATAACAACAAATGAATTCAGCTAGACTGCAAGATTCAAGATTAATGCACAAAAATCCCCTGTATTTCTATACGCTAGCAATGAGTGGTCCAAAAGTGAAGTCATGAAAACTATTGTATTTATCATAGCATTAAAAATAGTAAAATAGGAATGAATTTCACAGAAAAGGGCATAACTTGTAAACTGAAGCCTCTAAAACATTGTTGGGAGAAATTAAGGGAAACCTAAATAAGTGTAAAGATATCATGTTCATGGACAGTAAGACTAAATATTAAGGTGATGATGCTTCCCAAATTGATCTATACTTTCAACAAAACTTCTATCAAAATCCCAGACAGTTTTTCTTTATAGAAATTGGCAATGTAATCTCAAAGTTCATATGGAAATTCAAGGGACTCAAAATAGCCTTTAGTCTAGAAAAATAACAAAAGTTGGAGGACTCACACTTCTTGATTTCAGAATGTATTATAAAGCAACAGTAATCAAGATAATTCAGTGCTGGCATGAAGACAAATGCAGAGATCAATGGGATAGAATTCATAGTCCAAACATAAACCCAACTAAATGGGTTAAATAAAAATAAACCCATATACCTATTGTTAATTGATTTTGACAAGAGAGCAAAAATTGAATGCAGACCAAGAACAGCCTTTCCAATAACAGTGCTAGATATTCACATGTAAAAGAGTGATGTTGGACCTATAACTTACACCAGACAGAAATTAACCCAAAATGAATCAAAGCTCTAAATATCTAAGAGTTAAAACTATAAACCTCTTCAAAGAAAACATAGGTGTAAACCATTGTGATGTTGGTCTCAGCAGTGATGTCTTTACACATGATATTTCAAGCACAGGCAACCAAAGAATAAAACAGGTAAACTGCATGTCATTAAAATTGAAACCTTTTGTGCATCAAAGGATACTACAAGAAAATGAAAAGACACAGGATGGAGAAAATTTTTTATAGCTCATATATCTGATGAGAGTATTCAGAATATATAAAGACTCATCAATAAAAAGACAAATAACCTAATTTTTAAATGAGCAAATGATCTGAATAGGACTTTTCTTCAAAGAAGATACAAAAATGGCTAATAAGCACCCGAGAAGATGCTCAACATCATTTAATAACTAGGGAAATGCAAACCAAAAGCACGTGAAATATCTCATACTAGGTGAGTGATACCACATACGAGGATGGCTATGATAAAAAAATGGACAATAACAAGTGTTGCTGAGGATGTGGAGAAACTGGAACACACCATTGCTGATGAGAGTGTACAGCAATGTAGCCACTCTGTAAAATGCTTTGTTTCACGAACAGTTAAACACAGATTTCCCAGAATGACCCAGCAATTTCACTCCTAAGAAAATACCCAAAAGACTTGAAAACATATGTCCACACAAAAATGTGTATGGTAGCATTATTTATAATAACCAAAAAGGCAAAACAACTCAAATGTGCCTCAACTAATGAATGGATAAACAAAATATGGTATATGTACACCCTCCGATTTTGTTTACCTGAAAATATCTTAGTTTCCTCTCTCACTCTTGAAGGGCAGTTTTGCCAGATAATCCTCATCGGAAAAATCTTAACAGTTTTTTTCTTTTTCTTTTTTTCTTTTAGCACGCTTAATAGATTAGCCCACTACCTCTGGCTTCCAAATTTCTTAGGAGAAATCTGATTATCTTTTTTGAGGATTCATTGTGTATGACAAGTAACTCCTGTTTTCCTACTTCTAAAATTCTCTTTGTCTTTGCCTTTCATCAGTTGGATTATAATGTTTCCTGGTGTGGTATATGTGTGGATGCACGTTCAGTCTTGTCTGACTCTTTGCAGCCCCATGGACTATAGCCTGCCAGGCCCCTCTGTCCATGGAATTTTCCAGGCAAGACTACTGGAGTGGGTTGCCATCTTGTACTTCAGGGCATCTTTCCAATCCAGAGATCGAACTTGTATCTCCTGCCTCTCCTGTACTGGCAGCCTGATTCTCTACACCTGCTGCCTGGGAAGCCTTCCTGATGCTGTATTCTTTAGCAACTAGGAATTCTTTGAGTTTCTTAGATGCTTATATTTTTGTCTTTTATAAAGTTTGGGAGGCTTTTGGCCACTATAAAAACGTTCATGGCTCAGTTAATTAGTACCCTCTTCTTCTTCTCCCCTCACCCTCTTCCTTCCTGATGATCAGAAACTCCTTTGTGATCAATTTTATTGCAGATTTTTATTTGTTTGTTGCTATTTTTTCCTTCTTTTAAAATTTTTTTCCTTTTAAAAAATGTATCACTATTTTTTAGTCTGCCATCTTCTTGGTCAGTTGGCTTTCCAAATAAAGTTGTAGTCCTTGCCTCCAAACCTTGTCTCTCAGTTAATTGGTCTGTTGTGTGGTGAGCAGACCAAGTTTGGACCCGTTAACAGAGTTCTTTTTCTTTTTTCCTTTTGCATACTCAAGTTTTATGATTTAAGTGGCACCGCGCATTTTCAACTACAATTAACAGAACAAAATTTACCTCTCATCTGGTCTCATGCAATTTTCTTGGCAGAAAAAAATTGGTGATTTATGGCCATATTTAACCCTCAAACTCTACAGAAAAAGAAATGTTCACAGGCCAATGCATCCAAATAATTTATGTTAGTCCAAACAGCTGGGAGATATGAAGTGTTTATAGTCAGCTGGAACCTGCTTGATTCCACGGGATCCAATCACTCTTTTACAGATTCGTTATTAAGGTTCTGATATGCTGTTGTTCAGTTGTTCAGCCATGTCTGACTCTTTGCGACCCCATGTACTGCAGCACACCAGGCTTCCCTGTCTTTCACTATGTCCTGGAGTTTGCTTAAACTCATGTCTATTGAATCTGTGATGCCATTCAACCGTCTCATTCTCTGCCATCCCCTACTCCTCCTTCCCTCAATCCTTCCCAGCATCAGGGCTTACTTCAATGAGTTGGCTCTTTGCATCAGCTAGCCAAAGTATTGGAGCTTCAGCTTCAGCATCAATCCTTCCAATGAATATTCAGGATTGATTTCCTTTAGGATTGACTGGTTTAATCTCCTTGCTGTCCAAGGACTGTCAAGAGTCTTCTCCAGCACCACAGTTCAAAAGCATCTATTCTTTGGCAATCAGTCTTCTTTATGGTCCAACTCTGACATCCATACATGACTACTGGAAAAAGCATGGCTTTGACTGTATGGACCTTTGTCAGCAAAGTGAATGTGTTTTCTTTTTAATACACTGTCTAGGTTTGTCATAGCTCTTCTTCCAAGGAGCAAGCATCTTTTCCTTTTAACAGGAGAATGTTGGAACCCACCAAAAAGAGATATCCCATGTTCAAGGGCAAAGAAGAAGCCGTAGCAAGATGGTAGGAGGGGTGCAATCGCTTTTAAAGTCAAACCTCATACCCTCCAGAGACACTTGGAGGGCACAAACAACACTTTGTGCTCATCAGGACCCTGGGAAAGAAGTGACCTCCACAGTAGACTGAAGCAGATTTGCCTGTGACTGTTTGAGGGTCTCCTGTGAGGCATGAGTCAGGAATGGCCTGCCACAGGGCCGGGGGCTCTGACAGCAGCAGTCCTGGGAGGCGCGGCATGTGGCATAAGGCCTCTTGGAGGAGGTCGCCATTAGCCCCGCCACAGAGCCTCAATATGGGCGGTACACACACTGGAGAACAATTATACCCAAGAAGTTCTCACACTGTTGCAAAAGTTCTAGGCTCCACAGTGGACTTCCCAACCTAGGGATCCGGCAAAGGGGCCGAGAATCCCCAGGGAATCTGACTTTGACGGTCAGCAGGATTTGATTACAGAACTTCCACAGGTCTGGGGAAACAGAGACTCTTGGAGGCCACAAGCAAAATGTTATTTGGAGATAAGGTCTTTACAGAGGTTCTCAAGTTGAAGTGAGTCATTACCATGCCTTAATCATTTATGACTGGTGTCTTTATAAAAAGAGCTGGGCAGAGGGATACACAGAAAAGGAAGATAACATGAACAGACAGCCATCTACAAGCTAGAAGGAAGGCATGGGACAGATCCTTCTCTCATAGCTCTCAGAAGGAATGAACTCTAAGGACACCTTGATTTTGGACTTTTAGCTTTCAGGACTGTAAGATAATATATTTCTACAGTTTAAACCACTCAATTTGTGATTCTTTGTTATAGCAACCCTAGAAAATGAATACATTACTTGCATACTTTTTTTTTTTTTTTTTAAGAAAGCCAACTCTTTAAGAAAGCTACAGGGACTTCCTTGGTGATCCAGTGGCTAAGACTCTGCACTCCCAGTGCAGGGGACCCAGGTTCCATCCCTGGTCAGGGAACTAGACACCATGTGCTGTAACTAAAGATCTCATTTGCAGCAACCAAGACTCAGTGCAGCCAAACAAATAAAGAAATATTTTAAAATAAATTTAAAAAGGCCCTGATGCTGGGAAAGATTGAGGGCTAGAGGAGAAAGGAGCTACAGAGGATGAAATGGTTGGGTGGCATCATTGACTCAATGGACATGAGTTTGAGCAAACTCCAGGAGATAGTGAAGGACAGGGAAGCCTGATGTGCTGCCGTTCATGGGGTCAAAAAGAGTAGGACATGACTTAGCAACTGAACAACAGTAACAAAAACAACAAAAATCTATAGAAATGGGAGTGTTTTGTGGCTGTTTTATTTTGCGATTTTTCAAGTTTGCAAGAATGTACAGATTATTTCTCTGTCTTTCTTAGTTGAGATCTAATTTCATGCAATGAGGAACTAAATATTGCCCTGGCCTCATTTCTTTTTATTATTTAAAAAGAACCCTGTGACATGATGCCATCAGCTAAGTTTTCGCTTTCAAGTATCTTGCTCAAAGAGAAACTTACTTTTGATGTTGCTCTCATCAAAGGTTTCAGAGCATCTGTACTTCACGGTTCTTGGCAGGATCACCTGCGATATAGCCGAGGTCTGAAAGCTGTCTTCCTCACAGTGCCTTGCAGACTGATTTGTAGGTTGCTGAACGTAGCTAAATTGAAAACTGCCCTATTTGAAAGAAATGGATGTCGTCAATCCTCCTGGAATATCAAAAGCTACAGGACAGACGGCCCACAAAATATAATGACTGCCTAGAAAATCACCTGGAGAATGGCAGCAAATGTAACCTGCTGCATTTTAATCATCTACATGGCATATTGACTATGCTATCACTGAATTTTGAAAGACTCAGTCTACATTTCAATGGCCTGTGTGGTAACTTGCATTGACAAAGAAAGGGAGGCCTCCCAGTCTTGCAGAATCTTTCTGGGATATTTTTATTAAATTGTAGCCCACCTTTTACTAGAGTCCTCAGAGCAGAACAGACAGAGAGACAGACAGCAGGCCTTGAAGAAATTAACTGATTCCCACTGACTATGTGACTCACCAGGCTGGCTATGGCAGGGGGCTTTCAAGTCTCCTCCTCAGGCTCTTTGATGGAATTGAGTCTCCAAAACCTTTTGGTATATCTGTATCTCCTGAACCCCTAGATTAAGCCAGAGATACGTGTATTTGTGAGGATGGAGGTGTGTGGGCTTGTCAAATCCCTTCAAATATTTTGAGATGATTATCAAAGCTACAGAGGGAACCTTCCTTGTGGGAGGACTTGAAGTGGTTATGCAATGACTAAGACAACTAAAGCTAATGTTGAAATGCCCATGATGACGTCATAAATGTGAACAGAGTTTCACAGGTAGTCAAACCAATACAGGTTGACATTTTTCCAGAGGACATGGAGCAAGAGGAGGAGGCAGTAGGGGAACAGTCACAGTTTATCTTACATGTTTCAATTTAGTTTTTCTTTGAAAATGAGAATAATTATATTGCATATTATTTTATTTCTTTTTGGCCACGCCACGTAGCTTGTGAGATCTTAGTTCCCCAACCAGGGATCAACTTGCTCCCTACAGTGGAATCACAGGGCCCTAACTATTGGACTGCCAGGGGAGTCCTTTATGTATTCGTTTTATCAATGAAAGTAAACATATAAATTTTGAACTAAACTGAAAACAAAACCCAAAATACTTGGGTAATTAACACCAAATGTTTTGATGTTGTTTTTGGGAAAATGGTAAGTGGTTGTGGACTGATTAACAGAAACATAATTTTCTTTTCTCCTTCCTGACTCTTATGTTACACTTTTTAAAAGGCTGTCTCCACAATCCATAAAAAGTAACAGTAGCCTGCACTTCCTAAGCATTGACCTAATGTGTTGGGCACTGTGTTAAGTGTATCACAAATGTCTTCCCCTTCAGTCCTTACCAATTTTAGTCTATGTGCTGCCGAAGCGAGCACTTCCCCTTCGACCCTTTTAGAATCCTTGGGATGAAAAAGGGTGACCTCTAGAGAACTGACATTACCTACAGCCACTGCAACAACTGTTGTATTCTCAGGAATATGTTGCAAGTACGAAACTCCACAGAACACTCAGAGATACTGTCTTTCCATTGGATTTGCTATCAGTTTGATGAGTTGTTCAAGCAGGAATAAACATAACTATCTCTTTCTCTTTAAGTCATCCTGTTGCTGCTAGAGAATAGATCTCTGATGGTCACAGTGCAACGTCTCTCAGAACATCTGTACAGATAACTAACGGTTCAGAGTTTCGGCTTGAAGGTCACATCCCAGACGAGAAGAAACAAAGTGTCAAGATATATCCATAAGTGAATTTAGAAATATATGATATTCTGAAAGAGACAGAGCCATCCCACAGAAGTAAATTTTTCAGATAACTGATACTCAAGCATCAGAGATTTTAATGACTTCTTCTTTGCTCTTTGTTTGTTTCATAGCTGGTGTATCATTTTTTAAAATTTTTATTGGAATATAGTTGATTTATAGTGTTGGGTTAGCTTCTGTTGCACAGCAAAGAGAAGCAGTTACACGTATACATTTATTTACTCCTTTCTAGCTTCTTTTCCCTGAGAAGGAAATGGCAACCCATCCCAGTATTCTTGCCTAGAGAATCCTGTGGACAGAGGAACCTGCTGGGCTTCTGTCCATAGGGTCACACAGAGTCAGACACGACTGAAGTGACTTAGCAGCAGCAGCAGCAGCAGCTTCTTTTCCCACATACGTCACCACAGAGTATTGAGCAGAGTTCCCTGTGCTATATCAGTTCAGTTCAGTTCAGTCACTCAGTCGTGTCTGTATATAGTGGGTCCTTAATCGTTCTCTGTTTTATATATAGTAATGTGTACATATCAATCTTTCAGTTTATCTCTTCTCTCCCTACCCCATTCCATTCCCCAGCTTCCCCTCACCCCCACCCATAAGTTTGTTTTTTACATCTGTGATCCTGTTTTGTAAATAAGTTCATTTGTACCATTTTTTTTTTAAGATTCCACATATAAGCTATATACCACTTATTCTTTCTATTGGACGTCTTTCAAACAGAACTGATTCATGCCTGTAGTAAACAGTATATTACTTGTCATTTAATCTTGATAACATAAGCTCATCATTATGAGCATCCATTATTGTTCTGTGCTAGAGCATGAGAAAAATGCAGTTTATTTAGAAGGCTCTTTTAATGTATACCTCCACTAGGATATAGTCCTTTTCCAAACAGTTAGCTCACGGGATTATTATACTATTCTAACAATGCTGTTACTGCTACCACCTGTCTGAAACGCTTCCTTCTGAATGAATGTTGTACTTAGCTTTGGCAATATTAGTTGAGATTTCTTCAGTGGGGAAAGATCCCAACTTTTGAAGGTAAATTTGATTTTTGGAAATACCTTGTAGTCACTTGGAACCAAACCTAAATTACCATCTGGGGTCAGAAACAAGCTGCCATTTTCACGTAAGAATGCAATTTGTCATTTGCCTTGGGTACTTCCACTTACCTCTACCTTGCTCTCTGCATTTGAGATCTCCTTTTTATTGAAAAGGGAAGACATATTTCCTTACATTCTAGAATAGAGGAATTATGTATATTTATAATGATCAGCTAGCTACGAGACTTTGAGGAAATTAGTAGGTAATTTTTAGGTTTTGCTATGCGCTGTGTGACATAAGGTGTCCGTTTCAAAAGATCTTCAGGACAGACTTATACAAGTGTTCCCCAAGATTTTATGATAAATTTTTTTAAACGTACAGAAAACTTGGAGCCTTTTATAGTGAACAGCCACATATCTACCTCCTAGTTTTGCCTGTTCACAGTTTATTGTACTTGCTTTACCTTCTTATCTATCAATATCCATTTTTTGGATTAATTTCAAACGTCTAAGTTTTTTAAAAATATACTTATCAAATCTAATGAGGTGGATGAAACTGGAGCCTATTATACAGAGTGAAGTAAGCCAAAAGAAAAACACCAATACAGTATACTAACACATATATATGGAATTTAGAAAGATGGTAACGATAACCCTATATGCGAGACAGCAGAAGAGACACAGATGTATAGAACAGTCTTTTGGACTCTGTGGGAGAGGGCAAGGGTGGGGTGATTTGGGACAATGGCATTGAAACATGTATATGATCATATGTGAAACGAATCGCCAGTCCAGGTTCGATGCATGAGACAGGGTGCTCAGGGCTGGTGCACTGGGATGACTCTGAGGGATGGGATGGGAAGGGAGGTGGGAGGGGGTTCAGGATGGGGAACACATGCACACCCATGGCTGATTCATGTTGATGTGTGGCCAAACCAATACAATATTGCAAAGTAATTAGCCTCCAATTAAAATAAATTTATAAAATATACATATATATATACTTTTTGGATATTCTAGATCCTTTCCATTTCTATAAATATTTCATTACCACCTTATCATTTTCTATAAAAATGCTGCTGGAATTATGACAGAAATTGTGTTGAATCTACAGATCAATGTGGAGAGAATTCACATGCTAATAATATTGAGTTACCCACTCCATGAACATGGTCTCCATTTAATTAGGTTATCTTAAATTCTCTCAGAATGTTTCATGGTTTTCAGTACAGAGGTCTTACATTTCTTTTGTTAAATTTATCCCTAAATATCTTTTTCTTCTTCATAGTACTGCTAATGGAATTAAACAGCTATCTTCCAATCGTTTGCTCTTACATATAAAATATAATTGTTTTATATATTAACCTTGTATCCTGCCATCTTGCTAAATTCACTTATTCATTCTAGTAGTTGCTTTGTAGATTTCTTTGGATTTCCTATGTAAATGTAGAAGGAAGAAACTTTCTTCTACGCTTTTAGGTTCTGTGTTAGACCTAAGAATTAAACTGTCATAAGACAAATTAACAGGAGAAAAATACATACTTTTTACCCACTGTTCTTACATGTACATAGTAGTCTTCAGGAGGAAAATAAAGACCCAAAGAGGCCACTAGGCCTCAAAGCTTATATATATATTTAAACAAAATCAATAAACTGTGGGGATATAACAAGATAGAGAGGCTTGATCAAGACACAGGACATGGTGGAACAATGTCTTGGGAATATTTGCTGAAAACTGATGGAAGATAGGGCCTTTGTTAGTAGTTTTTCTGTACATGTCCTCTCTGGCGTCAGATCCCAGTTCCGTTGATAAGAATGTTCTCTTCCTGGTGCAGACAGGGCACTCTTCACCGGGGAAGTTTTATGACCTGCTTTGAGTTGGAAAAAGCGGAGGTCAGAGAGCCCTTTCTGCATCTGCAGTCTCGAGTGCCTTCAGCCCAAAGTAATCAAGCAGCATATTTTGGGGTGAGGTGTTCTGAACTCCTTCATAAACAAGCAAGTCATCTGTAAACAGAGATAATTTTACTTTTTCTGTCTTAATTTATGCCTTTTAATTTCTTTTTCCTTTCCTCATTACACTGGCTAGGACCTCCGAGGCACTGGCGAATACTTGTGGTGAAATGGGACATCTGTACTTTGTTCACAATTTTAGCACTGAATATATCACTATTAAGATAAGGAAGATTTGCTATATAGTTGCTATATATGTGTGTGTGTGTGTGTGTGTGTGTGTGTGAGTGCATGTGTGTACATATACACACACAGTGGAATATTAGTCATAAAAAATGAAACATTGCCATTTGCAGCAACGTAGATGGACCGAAAGAATACCATATTACAGTGAAAGTCAGACAGAGAAAGACAAGAATCATATGACGGCTCTTCTACATGGAATCCGAAACAAATGAACCTATTTACAAAACAGAAAGGGACCCACAGACATGCAAAACAAACTTATGTTAGCAAAGGGCAAAGGGAGGCAGAGGAAGGATAAATGAGGAATATAGGATGAACAGATACTCACGACTATATATAAAACAGATAAGCACCAAGGATTTGCTATATAACAAGGGAAAGCATAGTCAGTATCTTAAAATACCCTATAATGGAAAATAATCTGAAAAATATATGTATAACTGAATCACTTTGCCAGGTGGTGCTAGTGGTATAAAGAACCCACCTGCCAACGCTAGAGACATGAGATGTGGGTTTAATCCCTGGGTCAGGAAGATCGCCTGGAGGAGGGCATGGCAACCCACTCCAAGATTCCTGCCTGGAGAATCCAAGGACAAGGGAGCTTAGCCTGCAGAATTGCAACTTACGCAACATTGTAAGTCAACTATATTTCAATAAAAAGATGAAAAAACATTTCACCATTAAGAAAAATGTGAGCTGTAGGTTTTTCATGCTCTTATTAGATTGAGAAGGTTTCCTTTATCTCCTAATTCCCTGAATTGGATTTCGCCAAGGGCTTTTTTCTGTATATATTCAAATGGTTGTATGGATTTTTCTCCCTTAGTATCTTAATATTGTGAATTACACTAATTAGTTTTTGTTAGGTAAGACAACATTGCACCTTAAAAGAAACCACCCTTGATCATAATATATTATTATTTTCTGTATTTTCTTACTCAAATGTGACATACAATTCACAAGTCCATCCTTCAGATAGTGAGGGCAGGTTTTTCTCTTTTTATAAAAAATTAAATGACTCAGTTGAGTCATTTGGGCCCGGCAAAGTTTACTGAGGAAGGTTTTCTTTAAAAAAACAAAACAAAACAAAAAACTATCTTGGAGAGGCTAAAGTCAGAACTTAGCAAGATGAGAAGGTGGGTGCTATAATAAAACTATTTGATCTTATCTCCCAATTCCTGACATGGGCATGTGCTAAGCCGCTTCAGTCGTGTCTGACTCTTTGTGACCCCGTGGACTGTAGCCTGCCAGGCTGCTCTGTCTATGGGGTACTCCAAGCAAAAATACTGGAGTGGGTTGCCATTTCCTTCTCCGGGGAATCTTCCCAATCCGGGGAATGAATCCACATCTCACATCTCCTGCGTTGGCAGGCAGGTTCTTTACCACTAGCGTTGTAGCTCTGGGAATCCTAGGAGTGAAGAAGCATGCCTTTTGTATGCTAATGAGATGGTTGGTGGCTGGGGGCTCCTAGGATGGGGGCAGAACCACAGCAGAGGGGCCAGGCAAGAATTGTCCACTCTCCCAAACGTCTCAACTGAGTCATTTAATTTTTTATAAGAAGAGAAAAACCTGCCCTCACTATCTGAAGGATAGACTTGTGAATTGCATGTCACATTTGAGTGAGAAAATATAGAAAAGAATAATATATTATGATCAAGGGTGGCTTCTTTTAAGGTGCAAGGTTGTCTTACCACACAAAAACTAATCAGTGTAATTCACAATATTAAGATAGTAAAGGAGAAAAACCCACGACCCTTCCTCCTTGACCTCTAGGCAGGTGAGATGGGCTAGAGGTGGAGGTCAGTCAACAATGGCCAGTGATTCCATGGATCACACCTCTGTAACACAACCTTCATAAGACTCCTGAACTGGCACAGTTCAGCGAGCCTCTGGATAGGGGCACACGTCTATGTGGCTGGAGGGTGCCCCACCCCAACCCCGTGAGACAGAAGCTCCTATGTTCCGGACTTCATGCTACGTGCCTCTTTGTCTGGCTGTTGATCTGTTTCCTTTATAATATCCTTTATGATAAACCGGTGATAGTAAGTACAGTGCTTTCCCGAGTTCTGAGTCAGTCTGGTGAATCATTCAGGCGGGGGTGTGAGAACCTCCTAAATGCACAGCTGGTTGGTCAGAAGTGACAACCTAGGTCTTGGAACTCTGACCTGTGAAGAAGGGGGCAGTCTTGAGGACTGAGCGCTAAACTGGTGGGATCCGAGACTAACCCCAGGTAGAAGGTTAGAATTAAAGTGAATTATGGAAAAAGTAAATAAATAAAGTGAACAGTAGGATGCTCAGCTGGTTTTGAAGAGTTAGAGAAACACTAGAAAAGTAATCATACATTTGGTGGGTTAAAAAACAAACAAACAAACAAAGATTTAACCAAGTAAATTTGAAGATCTCATTGGTTTGATTCAGAAATCCCCTTAGCAAGCAGCATCCAGTCCAGTAAACACAAGAGTGGTCTGAGCAGGCTGTCCAAAATGGACAGTTTGCAGAGGCAGCAGGAGGGTGTGGCAAGGAAGCTATTAGCAAAGAAAAGGAAGGATTGTTTCAGGCCTGGTCACCTTACTTGGGGGGAAGGCTTAGGGGTGATCATACAGATGACCTCACTGGTGCTGACCAGAAAATCCCAGTTAAGATTACATTCCCAAGGAAAGTTAAAACTGCAATTAGCCATGAAACCTAAGTTTGGAACTGAGCCCTTTAGCAGAAGTGACCCCAGTTTAGGCCTGTGGTTTTACTCTTTATCAGGGGTCAGCAGCATCAGGAGTTCAAATGGTTTGGAGGTGACAAAACCATCACAGGTTCCTCCTTCCTTTCCTCTCCTTCCCGTCTCTCCCTTTCCAGGATCCATTCTCTCCCTGCAGCTGCACCTACTCCATTTTCATCAAGGTCTAGATCCTAGTTCTTCCCTGGTAGCTCAGTTGGTCGGAGAAGGCAATGGCACCCCACTCCAGTACTCTTGCCTGGAAAATCCTATGGACGGTGGAGCCTGGTGGGCTGCAGTCCATGGGGTCGCTAAGAGTCAGACACGACTGAGTGACTTCACTTTCACTTTTCACTTTCACACATTGGAGAAGGAAATGGAGACCCACTCCAGTGTTCATGCCTGGAGAATCCCGAGGACAGGGGAGCCTGGTTGGCTGCCGTCCATGGGGTCGCACAGAGTCAGACACGACTGAAGCGACTTAGCAGCAGCAGCAGCAGCAGCAGCTCAGCTGGTAAACAATCTGCCTGTATTGAAGGAGATCCTGGTTCGATTCCTGGGTCAGGAAGATCCCCTGGAGAATGGATAGGCTACCCACTCCAGTATTCTTGGGCTTCCCTGGGTGGTTCAGATGGTAAAGAACCTGGCTGCCGATGTGGGAGACCTGGGTTCAATCCCCGGCTTGGGACAATACCCTGGAGAAGGGAATGGCTACCCATTCCAGTATTCTGCCCTGGAGAATTCCATCGATAGAGGAGACTGGCAGGCTACAGTCCATGGGGTCTCAAAGAGTCAGACACGACTGAGTGACTTTCACACACAAGATCCCAGCTGGTTGTCATAACCCCACAAGGAACTCTCAACATCATTTAATTTGATCCAGTATATACATTCCCCTTCTCAATCATCTTAATGAACCAGGTCCCTTTGCCCAGTGAGCAGCCATTCAAAATGCTGAACCACCGAAATTTGCAGCCAAATAAGGAGATGGGAGAGAAAGCCTTAGATCCACCACCATGAAGACAAGAGGGCTTGCATACTTATGGATAAAGAGGTGAGGTAGGGGCTTCCCTGGGCTTCCCAAGTAGCTCAGCTGGTAAACAATCTGTCAGCAATGCGGGAGACCCTGGTTCGATTCCTGAGTTGGGAAGTTCTCCTGGAGAAGGGATAGGCTACCCACTCCAGTATTCTTGAGCTTCCCTGATGGTTCAGATGGTAAAGAACCTGCCTGCCAATGCAAGAGATGTAAGAGATGCAGATTCGATGTCTGGATGGGGAAGATGCCCCGGAGGAGGGCATGGCAACCCATTCCAGTACTCTTGCCTGGAGAATCCCCATGGACACAGGAGCCTGGCGGGTTACAGTCCATGGAGTCACAAGGAGTCAGGCACAACTGAGCAACTAAGCACAGCGCACGGGGCTTCCCTGGTGGCACAGGGGCTAAGACTCAGTGTGCCCAATTCAGGGGGCCCGGGTTCAATCCCTGGTCAGGAAACTAGATCCCACATGCTGCAACTAAGACCCAAGACAGACAAATACATAATAAAATAAATAAAAATATTTTTTGAAAAAGAAGCATGGCAGTCTGAGACAAAGAGGTGTGGGGAAGGGTGACTGGAGATAAGAGAAAGGTGAGGTAATCACTGTAGTAAGCTGTAAGCTTCTACATGGGACACATGTTCAGAAAATGGTGGGCTCACATGTTTTGAGGGTGGCGTTTTGGGCCCTCTAATGTTTAAAGGTCACAGAGTGGATATTTGCACATGCCCAACTGTAAGGTCAGCAGTCTTAACCAGCCTTATCCAGCTCAAGCTTGAAAGTGAAAAGTGTTAGTTACTCAGTTGTGTCCAGCTCTTTGCGACCCCATGGACTGTAGCCCGCCAGGCTCCTGTGACCATGGGATTCTCCAGGCAAGAATACTGGAATGGGTAGCTATTCCTTTCTCCAGGGGATCTTCCCCAACCCAGGGATCAAACCTGGGTCTCCTGCACTGTAGGCATTCTTTACTGCCTGAGCCACCACGGAGGGCTGACTCCAAATTCTTGGAAAACAACTTGGACAAACATCTGACAGTTTAGGCTCCAGGCTGCTTAGAGGACATGCAAGGTTTTTTTTTGCAGCAACAATGAAAGTCAGTTTGATCAGTGAAGGAAGGTTTCAGGTATAATAGCTCTAATTGGTGACTACCCAGTTTCACTTTTAATAATCAGGTGGTCCCATCTTTAACTTCCTCAGAATGTAATGTTAGCAAAGTTTAAACTACGATCCATGTCAGAGTTATTAACTCTTGAAAAAGAAAGCGAAAGTGAAGTCGCTCAGTCGTGTCCGATTATTTGCGACCCCATGGACTGTAGCCTACCAGGTTCCTCCGTCCATGGGATTTTCCAGGCAAGAATACTGGAGTGGGTTGCCATTTCCTTCTCCAGGAGATCTTCCCGACCCAGGGATTGAAACTGGGTCTCCCGCATTGTAGGCAGACACTTTACCGTCTCAGAATGTGTTTTTAGGGGGCCTTCCCTCGTGACTCAGTGGTGAAGGACCCACTGGCCAATGAGAGACATAGGTTTGATCCTTGGGTGGGAAGATCCCATGGTGAAGGAAATGGCAACCCATTCCAGTATTCTTGCCTGGGAAATCCTATGGACAGATGAGCCTGGGGGGCTATATAGTCCATGGGGTTGCAAAAGAGTCAGATACGACTTAACCACAAAACAGCAACAACAATGTGTTACTAAGGCCTGCAGAAAGTTCTCCGGGGTCAAAGTAATGGGCCGCAAAGTGATGGAAACCCAGACACTGATACTGGTGAAGAAGAAAGCATGTGGAAGGCAGAGAAGCCTTTCCAGCTTCCCTAGTATCAGACTGACTAGGCTGTTTCCTAGTCTGTCCATCCTTAAAGTTCCCTGATCAGCTGTGGGGCTGCTTGCTTTAAGTGACATAGTCATTTCTGTCTTTGAATGGCTACCTTCAGGCCTAAAACAAGAGACATTTCTGTGGGAGAAGTGTTTTTGGACAGCACAGTGTTTATTAATGTCTCACCTCTCTGTCTGATCTGGTCACAAACGTTTTAAGAGGATATAAGGCTACGTTTGTTATTGGCAATCAAGGAAACACACAAGAGTTTTAAATAGGAACAGATGCCTCTGCCCACCCCAAGTTCTATGAACTTCACAAAAACTGGATCACCAAAAATGCAATTTTCTTTCAGGTCCCTGCCTGGCTGCTCCCTTTCTTGCTCCCACTAGATGTCACCACACTACACAGTAATAAAGGGGAAAGACATAAGTGATGGGCTTCTGGACTGTAGAGAAATGGCTATCGGCAAATCGAGCCTAATTAGTTTATTTAATAAGCTGTATCTTTAAGGAATGAAAATCATACATAATCAGGCCAGAAAGTAAGTTACCTCATTCACTCTCTTAAAATGCTATCAGTCCTGGAAACCCAAGCAGAGAGGAGCTCACCGCCACTCTGTCTGTAAAAACCTGGCTGGATTAAATCAGCCGATGACCCTGCAAAGGCTGAGTGGATCTCATCCTGCAGGATATTAAACCTCTTTGTTGAGAGCTTGGATTACTGCTAGATCCCTTTATCACTGGAGCTGAGCTCCTGCGGCTGCTGGGGATTAGACATGATCCTTCCTCTTCCTAGTGCCTCCTTTGTGGTCACTCTTTTGTGACGGCAAAGATAAGATGCCAGAGATAAGGGGCAAGTGAACGTGGCCGCCTCTGCAGCATTTCACTTCCAATATCCTAGCTGCTGAGCAGTCCCACTTGTACTATAAACATTCCTCCTGGTCCCCAACATCAAACAGCCTTTGAAAGCCAGGTCTATGATTATCAGCTTGATCTCAGACCTAATTTAGGACGTCAGGATGCTTGGTGGAAAGTAAAGCCCAGCAAATTCTATGTATCTCACAGGATGGGTGATAAACACTTGTGACCGTATCTAAATCTAATGAAGCTTAGTTCCAAGAGGCTGACCCCTTCCATCTCCCAGACAGGTCTCCCTGGCTACCACCATCTAACTTCCTATGGATAATAATTCGACATCCAGGGTTCAAGAAGCTGGCGGGTCAGTGATTGCTCTCTGTTCTGTTCTTTGAGGAAGACAAGATGCCACTGGCATCTGGCTTTCCTTTTGATACAAGGTTCAGTTTCATTTCAGCTAGGTCATCTGAGATTGCTGTTGAAACGTCCTGGGAGTTAGCAGGCTCTCGGAAAGAAGAATGAGATTCAGCTGCCATCATTAACACCAAGCAGGTTCCCCAGGTGGCTCAGCAGTAAAGAATCCATCTGCCAATTAAGGAGATGTGGGTTCGATCCCTGGGTCAGGAAGATTCCCTGGTGAATGGCAAAGCTCCAAATGGCAACCCATTCCAGTATTCTTGCCTGGAGAATCCCCACGGACAGAGGAGCCTGGTGGGCTTTAGTCTGTGGGGTTGCAAAAGAGTTGGACACAACTTAGCAACTAAACAACAACATTTATAAACTATTAAACTCAGCATGGCTGTGGGGGGATCTCAAGTGTGTTTACTTCAAAGAGAACAGCTTCCCCTCCCTGCTTCTCCTATATGAAACAGGCAAAACCAGAGCTGCCACATATAGGCGTGCACAACCCTAGGGGGTGCCATTTGCGATGTTTTCTGTGTAGCCACAGGTGGAACCTGGGCAGCACCCCCAACATAAAGCAAATAAAATCAGTATTTTATTGATATAAAATTGTATATTCTAATTTTGAACCTTTATTTAAAAGCCAATCAGTGGGAAATACCCCTTTGATTAAAATTAAACTTTGAAATTGTGAGTTGTGGAAGATTGCCCTCGGTTGCGTCTCAAATCATGCAGATAGGCAACTGAAATCTTAGAAACATTTGAAATCAGACAGATCCAGACACTCACAGACAAGAGTGGCAGGAATCACAGACTTTGGAATTTGGATAATTTCTGTGCAAGAGGAGAAGGGAGTATCTATCAAATGGAGGTACTGTTTAACACAGCAATTCCGCTTCTAGGATGTTATCTGATGTACTTGCAAATATGAAAAATGATCTGTAGACGAGAGTTATTAATTGCTGCATTGTTGGTAACAGCAGAAAACTGGAAACAACCTAAATGTCTGACAGAGGACAAATCACACAGTGGAACTTGGGAGCTCTCACCAGGAATGAGGAGGTGCTCTGTGCATAGACCGAATGGCAGGCAGACACAGGGTCCTAGGCAAGGAGCCAGGTGCAGAAAAGTGTGAATAAAAGGGTATCTTGAGTGAGTGTATGTGTGTGTGTTTATTCATCTGCTTGTATGTGAATAATAAATTCCTGGACAGCTACCTAAGAAGCCAATAACACTGTTTGCCTCCAGGCCAAGGTACTGACTACATGGGCAGGGATAGAGGGCACCTACTGGATACTTTTTGTATCTTCTCAGTTGTAAACTACATGAAAGTGAAAGTCACTCGGTCGTGTCCAACTCTTTGGGAACTCTTGGAATGTACAGTCCATGGAATTCTCCAGGCCAGAATAGTGGAGTGGGTAGCCTTTCCCTTCTCCAGTGGATCTTCCCGACCCAGGAATCAAACCAGGGTATCTTGCATTCCAGGCGAATTCTTTACCAACTGAGCTATCAGGGAAGTATATGAATGTATTACCTAATCTAATAGCAACAAAAATAGTCTTATTAATAATAGTCAGATTCCCACTTGCTCTCCCCCTAAAAAGTCCCCCCACCCAAAACACATGAGAATCACAGTAGCTTTCTAAAATACAATGTTCTCACAGCACAGCTAATCCCACTGTTGATTCACTTTGGTGCAGCTTGGCACCAAGATCAGCTCCACTAAAGACAAGATCCTGTTAAGTTAGCACTGAAGTTTAATCCTGCTTCCATTACTTATAAGTTGTGTGAACTGTGGCAGATCTGCTTAGTTTCCCAGTGCCTCAGTTCCCTTTTTAATAAGTGATGGTAAATCCTACCTTGAAGGGTTATTGAAAGGACTGGACCATTTGGTATCTGTTAAACATTCAATGAGAAGGCAATGGCACCCCACTCCAGTACTCTTGCCTGGAAAATCCCATGGATGGAGGAGCCTGGTAGGCTGCAGTCCATGGGGTCGCTAAGAGTTGGACACGACTGAGTGACTTCACTTTGACTTTTCACATTCATGCACTGGAGAAGGAAATGGCAACCCACTCCAGTGTTCTTGCCTGGAGAATCCCAGGGATGCGGGAGCCCGGTGGGCTGCCATCTATGGGGTAGCGCAGAGTCGGACACGACTGAAGCGACTTAGCAGCAGCAGCAGCAGCAGCAAACGTTCAATGAAACGTTTAAAAAGAACACAACAGAACAAAGAACCCCACTGTGCCTGGTTTCATTATCGGGGTGTGTGGAGGCTGCAGTGGTGTAACTGATAACAGACAGCACATAAGTGCAACCCTTGACGCACAGTAGATACTTAATAAAACATTCATTCCCTCCTTGTGGGAATTGGGCTGCCAGGGGATTTACAGACTCTGAGCAGGCTGGGCAGTCATTTCCTACTGGACATATTTGTGATGTCTCCATTTTAGTCTGCAGATGGACCCTTTGAGCTGTCTTAGACCGGGTCACAGTGCTTTTTGAAAATGAAAACAACTATTTGGCTGTACTGTTTCCATGTCAATTTCTTAGGTTTATCTAAGCAAACATCTCCATATTTTTTTGTGTAAGTTTTATATGGATTAAATTGTTTCAGTGGAAACGTGCCTTGCTGTAAAATGCAAAATCTGAGGTTCTGACTTCAAGCATAAATTGAAGAAAGGTACGAGGCAATTATAGGAATAATTCTTAGAGAAGCCAAAATGAAAACAAAAATAAATAGCCAATATTTTTAGAACATTAGGGGCTGTGCCCAGCACTTTACAAGGTTTATCATTAACCCTTTTGAGTTAGTTATGATCAGTTCCAGTTTATACTTGAGATTAAACTGAGGCAACTTACTCAAGGTTACAAGGTAGTAACTGGTTTGCTCTTTTTGTTATCTTGTCATTAAGTCATGTCTGACTCTTTGTGACCCAATGGACTGTAACCCACCAGGCTCCTCTGTCCGTGGGATTTCCCAGGCAAGAATACTGGAGTGGGTTGCCATTTCCTTCACCATGGGATCTTCCATTGACAGGAGGATTCTTTACCTCGGAGCCACCAGAAAAACCCAGTAAATGGTAGAGATAGGATTTAAACTCAACTCTGGATAATTTCAATTTCCAAATTTTGTGTAAATATCTTTTCTTCTGAGGCAAAGCATCACAAAACTTAATTTATAAGCCTTAAATAGAAACTGCTAATTGATTTTAAGAGGTAGTGTTCTAAGTAATGAAGGGACCCTTGTCTGTTTGATTTCAAGGGATTCTTGGGTTATTGCATGCTGGGTCTTTTATGTTTTCACATTTATTATGGATTATGGATTGCCTCTGTCTTTCAGGCAAGGAAACCAATACTCAGGGATGTTAGGTAACTAGTCCAAGATTGAACAGCAAGTGGAGGGGAAAACATTTCAACCAAGGTCTGTCTACTTTGGGAGTACTAAGACTTACAGTTTTGAAGAATTTCTAGTCATCTTCAGTCTTGTCTTGTGTATCCTGAAATCTTCTGCTGGCACACAGGTTCAAAGGCAGTTCCACAAAAGGCCCTCAAAATTTGTCTCAAGGAGCTGTTTCTCCTGGTTAGATACCTATGCGACCCAAAGTAAAAAACAAACATACTTTCACATTAAGATAAGCCTCTGTCTCTGTATTTAGATTCCATCCACTCTCTATCTAATATATTTCTCATTAGAGCATACATTGCTGACATGAGTTTTGTAACAATGGAACAGTTTCTGCAGTTCTTTATAGTCTGAGTTGTCAGTGCCTTAAATTAGGTGGAACAGAATTCCTTTCAGACTATGAGTCTCTGACAGGGTTTGTTTCGATTCCCTTGAGGCAACTGTTTATAGCCAGAGTTTCCCAATCTGAGAGCCCAGAATCTGAGGGACAGACAAGGGAGACCCTCATGCAGAGAATGTTCCTGAGAGAAGTTCCTGACGGCAGGGAGAGAGGCTGGGAAGGTGGGTGGGTGCTTTGCCATTGCAGGCTCTGGATTCTGTATCTGTACAAGGAGGTCAGATCAGGTGGCCTCTCGAGGAGGTATGAAGCCTGAAGCTGGGTTATTGACCTCTGGAAGAAGGTGGAGGCATTTTCCACATACGAGACCTGAGTACTCACCATGTGTCAAACAAGATGCTGAGCATACTTGAGGGATGATTTGATCATCCCTCACAACAGCCCTGTGGGAGGTTCTGCTTGTCCCCTTGTTTCACAGATGAGCAATTTGAGACTCTGAGAGTGCCATTCATTTTACCCAAGGTCCCACAGGCAGCAAGTGGCAGAGTAGGGATTCAAACCCAGGCCACCAGGCTCAGGAACTTACTCCTTAGCCACTTAGCTCTATAACCCTGAAGTTAATAGAATTACCCCTCATTCTGCGGCTCAAGAGGGTTTCCCAGGTGGCACTAGTGATAAAGAACCCACCTGCTAATGCAAGTTAGATGCAAGAGAGGCGGGTTCGATTCCTGGGTCGAGAAGATCCCCTGGAGGAGGAAATGGCAACCCACTCCAGTATTCTTGCCTGGAGAATCCCATGGACGGAGGAGCCCGGTTGGCTACAGTCCATGAGGTTGCAAAGAGTAGGCCATGACTGAAGCGACTTAGCACGCACACACTGCTGCCCAGAAAGAACTCATTCTCTGTGCAAATGTATCCATGTGCATCCAGGTCAAAACCGGATCCTACTGTGTAACTGTTTGGTAATTTATTTTTCTCTTAGCAATATCCTTGAAAGTTTATCTTCATTTTTAAGATAATCCCTGCAGAGCTGGGAGGATTGATGCTAAGAAGAGCACAGGAGCGATGTGGAAGGAACTCACTGTTAAAGGAACAAGCCAGGGCCTTTAAATGACCCCCAAACAGTCAGATCCTATTCAGCAAAGGCAGAAAAAAAGAATTTTCTTGGCTGTGTTTTGTAGCTTCCATTAGCTTAACTGTCATCAAGAACAATGCTGAGTCAGGACCTGAATGATCTTCTCTGCTTGGGTTCTTGTCTTGGCTTGCTGCCATTCTCTGCATGCTACAAGGCATGAAGACAGGTTTCTACCTCATCCATCTTGCAAGAGAGGTGGTAGATAGTATACATATTTTAATAGGGAGCAATACAGTGTGCATTAGGAGGAAGCCTTTAAGTCCTGGCTCCAAGTCTGTGGAGCCGTGTGTCCTTGAGCATGTGATTTAACTCAGAGCCTTGGTTTCTTCATCTGGAAAGCACAGATGCTGAGACTGCCTCCCTCCTAGGACTGCTGTCAGCTGGACTGCGACAGGCATGAGAGAACTCGGCACAGAGCCGATGCTACTGGGGCAATGCCACTCTGTGCTCCTCATGGCCACTGGGACCACGTTTCTATTCCCGAGACACTTGGTGAGGCTACCTGGGACTTCTCTAACTAGACAGAAATCCCCACTCTGGGTCTGGGAACTCTGGGTCTTGCTACCTACCAGGTTTGCAGGGGACAAGGGCATAGCTCTCCTTTTCTCAAATGTCCAGGTCTGTCCTCCTCTTCACCAGGAATCTGGCCAAGAGAAAGGACGCAGGAACCTTCTCAGGGATGCATTAGATTTATGGTTTTCTTTTTTTTTCTCCTTTTCTTTTGACTTCCCCTCTTTCCCACTAGCTCCTTCCTACCAAGCCAAGGGATTTTGATCTACCCTGGGGCGGGGGAGGGAGTGACTGGACAGGAAAGCTGTCTCCTACCATACTTTTTGGAGAAGACAATGGCACCCTACTCCAGTGCTCTTGCCTGGAAAATCCTATGGATGGAGGAGCCTGGTGGGCTGCAGTTCATGATGTCACTGAGGGTCAGACACGACTGAGTGACTTCACTTTCACTTTTCACTTTCATGCATTGGAGAAGGAAATGGCAACCCACTCCAGTGTTCTTCCCTGGAGAATCCCAGGGACGGGGGAGCCTGGTGGGCTGCCATACTTTTTCTTCATCCCTGGGTTGGTTGGGAAGTTCCCCTGAAGAAGGAATTGGCAACCGACTCCAGTATTCTTGCCTGGAAAATCCCCTGGACACAGCAGCCTGGTGGTCTAGAGTCCATGGAGTTGCAAAGAGTTGGACATGACTTAGCAACTAAACAACAAAACAATCATACTGTTTTTGGTGTGTTTTTTTTGGCAAATATTTTAACTAATTTAAGGAGAGGCTTTTAAAACTCAAAAGCCAAGCATTGATCCCTATATGTATTCAGTTCAGTTCAGTCGCTCAGTCGTGTCCAACTCTTTGCGACCCCGTGAATCGCAGCACGCCAGGCCTCCCTGTTCATCACCATCTCCCGGAGTTCACTCAGACTCACGTCCATTGAGTCAGTGATGCCATCCAGCCATCTCATCCTCTGTCGTCCCCTTCTCCTCCTGCCCCCAATCCCTCCCAGCATCACAGTCTTTTCCAATGAGTCAACTCTTCGCATGAGGTGGCCAAAGTACTGGAGTTTCAGCTTTAGCATCATTCCTTCCAAAGAAATCCCAGGGCTGATCTCCTTCAGAATGGACTGGTTGGATCCCCTTGCAGTCCAAGGGACTCTCAACAGTCTTCTCCAACACCACAGTTCAAAAGCATCAGTTCTTCGGCGCTCAGCCTTCTTCACAGTCCAACTCTCACATCCATACATGACCACAGAAAAAACCATAGCCTTGACTAGATGGACCTTAGTCAGCAAAGTAATGTCTCTGCTTTTGAATATACTATCTAGGTTGGTCATAACTTTTCTTCCAAGGAGTAAGCGTCTTTTAATTTCATGGCTGCAATCACCATCTGCAGTGATTTTGGAGCCCCCCAAAAATAAAGTCTGCCACTGTTTCCACTGTTTGCCCATCTATTTCCCACGAAGTGATGGGACTGGATGCCATGATCTTTGTTTTCTGAGTGTGTTATGTTTCCCTATTTCAAAACAGTATCCGCCATAGTGACATGGCTTTATCTGATGGAGAAAGCTAAGCAGCTCGGCCCCTTGGGCTGCCTGGCTGCCACCTGCACGGGTGGCTGTTTCAGGGTCCTCGTGTGAGCACCAGAACAAGAAGCCCATGAGCACTTCAGTCTTTGGCACCCAGCACGCGGTCCATCTGTGACACAGCAGGAGTTTCATACATGCCTCTTTAATGATGTCCTATCCTATCCAAGAGATAGCCTAGATAGCTTATCCAGCTCCAACTTGTGAAATGTGATTTTTAAGGTCCTCAGTGGTAGCTTTTGCACAAAGCAGATTATTCATAAGTGTGACTTTTTATGATTTTTAAATTAGTCCTTGACTCACTAAAGTTAAAAACATTACAAAGCCTTGCATTTATTAAGCTATTTATTTTGTTTATAAGCCCAGCAAGTCCTAACAGTCACTTTTAAGGAGACTCTGATTAATATTGGATCCCATTTACAAACTTGATTGAACTCTTTTTAAACTTTTATAAATTTAATATATTCAGTTTCTGTATAAGTATTATAATAGTCTTGATTTAACAAAAGCTTCTTGCATATTTCATTAACTCTTGTAAATCAAATACATTAAACTTATAAATATGATAAACCTTTAGCTCTATTAAATTACTCAGTTTCTAATATACTTATTAAGATTTGAACTTGAAAATAACAATCTAAATCAAGTATATATTTAAAATTAGAATCACAAAGATGATTTCTTGCTTCATGAGACCAATTCTCTTAAACATAAGAGAATTTAAAGTATATAAATGCCAAAAATGCACAGACTCCTTAACCTGAAAATATTAATACTACACATTTGAGATCCTTAAATACTTTTAAATGTACATTTAAATCATCCTGGAAGGTACTGAGGCACCAAGAAAATAACTATGTCATCCTAAATAACCTTCCTTTTCTTTTATTCTTCTCTTCTATACATTTGTTCCCCAACCAACCTGGCTGCGTGTCAGAGGCCTTCATCGCCCTGGAGATCCAATCGATTGCCTTCATGGGGTTTCTGTTTCTCTACCCGTAAAAATAGATAGGGTGAGGTTAGATGATCTCTAAGGCCTCAACCTTACAGTTCTGGAATTCATATCTTCTTAAAAACATATTTATTTATGTGGCTGCACTGGGTCTTAGTTGCAGCGTATAAGATTTCATTCCCTGCCCAGGGATCCAACCTGGGCTCCCTGCATTGGGAGCTCGGAGTCTTAACCACTGAACAGGGAAGTCCCTGGAATTCAAATTTTATGTTTATTCACAAGTATGGTTTTCCATTTAGGTGAATAAGAATGGACAAAATTACTAAATCACAGCATGTGCTGCTCATGGAAAGCTACCATCAGAGACTGCCCACAACTGCACGTTTGCAGTCTGCTCCTACCCAGGGTCACCCTTGTGGTGGCAAGGACCCTAATGATTTTTATCTTTAGGCTTTTGATGTCAGAGCACAAGCAGTCAAGAAGTCACACCTGGGATCATCTAGGAAGAGTTTTAAAACTAGAAGGATTCATTTGCAAAGTATATGTTCCAGTTTATTTTAAAATCATGACCTTCATTGATGGCTCGGGTCATTGCTACTGCTTCTGAGCACAATTTTTGGGGACTTGAATAAGACATCATTTTGTTTCAATCCCATCCACTCCTTAAAACCATGTGACTCTGGTGACCAATTTTATGCAAACGAATTTGATAATTCAAGATGAAATGAAAAAATTCCTGGAAAGATACAAATCACTCAATGAAATATTGGGTTTCTATAATTATTTTGAAATATCAGAAAAAAGGTCTGAAGAAATAAGACGCTTGTTTCATTTATAAAATATACTGATATATTATAAGCCACTTGAAAAGACATGAATGTTTATTAAATGTATATTGCTATTGCTAAGTCGCTTCAGTCATGTCCGACTCTGTGAGACCCCATAGTTGGCAGCCCACCAGGCTCCGCTATCCCTGGGATTCTCCAGGCAAGAACACTGGAGTGGGTTGCCATTTCCTTCTGCAATGCATGAAAGTGAAAAGTGAAAGTGAAGTCGCTCAGTCATGTCCAACTCTTAGCGACCCCATGGACTGCAGCCTACCAGGCTCCTCCGTCCATGGGATTTTCCAGGCAACAGTACTGGAGTGGGGTGCCATTGCCTTCTCCAAATGTATATTACTACGTGCAAAAAGCCAATCTGAAAAGGCTACATATGATATGAGTCCAAGTATATGACATTCTGGAAAAGTCAAGACTGTGGAGACAATAAAAATATCAGTGGTTGTCAGGGGCTGGGTGTGAGGTGTGGGGTGAATAGGTGGGGCACACAGGATTTTTAGGGTAGTAAAAATACTCTGTATACCATAATGATGGACATATCATTATACATTTATCCAAACTCATAAAAATCTAAAAAAAACAAGTGTGAACTATAATGTAAACTACAGATTTTGGTTAATGATGCAACAGTGTAGGGTCTTTATTCAGAATAAAGGTACCACTTTGATGGGGATGTTGACAATGGAGGAGGCCATGCATGTGTGAGGGCAAGGTGTATATATGGGAACTCTCTATACCTTCCTCTCAATTTCTCTGTGAACTTCAATTATTCTAAAACAGAAAAGTCTTAATAATAACTTTTAAAACCCACTTACCCCTTTTCCAAGCCTAAATTCTCCATCTGTAGCCGTCTATGGGGTCGCACAGAGTCGGACACAACTGAAGCGACGTAGCAGCAGCAGCAGCAGCAGCACTGAAACTGGAAAGAAAGAAAAAAAAAAAACACTTGTGGGAAACTGAAAATTTGGCTTAACAGGTCAAACAGGCAAAAATAATTCATTTTAAAGGATAATAAAAGTAGAAATATTTTGTCATTTCTTTTTATGAAATTCCAGCGTGGTAGAAGTGAAAGATTTTGTTAGCCAATGTAAACGTCAATCAAGACCCAGTAGATGTTTCTTTTTTTATTCAAGATGTTTAAGTACATGAAACGTTTTTATAGTTCCAAATTCAAAATTACACAATAAAGTACATCGAGAAGTCTAGCTTCTATA
The DNA here is from genome assembly GCF_016772045.2 of Ovis aries. NCBI lineage: Eukaryota > Metazoa > Chordata > Mammalia > Artiodactyla > Bovidae > Ovis > Ovis aries. Next base: position 47,085,755 of record NC_056072.1, on the reverse strand, counting down.
TTCATCCCTCTAGCTAGCTCCTTCTTCACTCTATAGGTAATTGTTTTTTTTAGCGGGGGGCGGGGGAGACTGTAATTAACTGTTTGTTTTCTTTTTTTAAAGTATAAGGAAATCCCCTTTCTTACCAAAAGATACCAAAGATAAAGCTTGTCTCCCTGCTTCTTATTTTCACTCCACAATATGTCCTTGTAGTTATGCCAGGTGACAGACAGAGAGCCCTGTGTTTCAGTGGCACAGTCCTCCACTGTGTAATGCACCGTGGGTTCCAGCCAGTTTCTTGGTGATGAATATTTAGGTTGCTTTCGGTTTTTCACTATTAAACATAATGCTGCAACACATAGCCTTGAAGTTGTAGTAAATTAAAGGTGCAAACTATGAACATTCCTTGGCACCTGAATGAGTTTGTCCTTTGGCAAACCAAACTAACCATGGCTTATATAACTGATCTAATACTGTTTGTGATGAAATTTCCTTTGGACTACCTGTTGCTTTGAATCACTTTGAAATTATCTTTCTAAGCTAAAGTGTTTTCAGAACAAATCCTAATACAGATGCCATTTCTTATTGATCATCTTATGTAAATACTGGATTGCTTAATGCCTACAACCGAATTGTTTAACTATCTTCAGTATTTACAGGACTTTTTATTTCTTTGTATCATTTTCTGTTAAAGTAGGGAAAGTTGGGGTCTAAAAAAATTCGTCAAGTCAAATGTCAGGTATCTGGAGTCTGATACAGCCCTAGATAAACTTTGCAAAGACTTTTAAATGTCTTGAGTCTTTATAAACATTTCTATTTTTAACTTTAATTGATTTTTTAACACAACTCATCTGTACTCATTGGACAAATACTAGGAAGTTCAGACAAGAAGAACAAACCAAAAAAACCTACCTATAAACCCAGCTCTCAGAGATAACCAATATTAGCCTTTGTCTTTCTAAGACTTTTTCAGTGAATATAAACAGCTTCTCTACCACAGCACGCATGCTTATGTAATTTTTCATGTCTTGTCCTATACGTAGTTTAAGGGAAATTTCATCTTTTCTATTCATTAGGTTTTTTTACCTTTAACTTTGCTGTTTGCTTTGCACACTATAGTTTTCTTTTCTTTTCTGTTTCCCCTTCATGGTTAGCTCTTTGTATTTCTCTCCGCACAATGTTTACCTTAGAAATAGAAAATCAAGTTTTCTTTATCCAGGATAAATAAGTTGAAAGCCCTCAATATTTCTTTCTCATGGTATTTAAGTCCTTAAACTGCCCTCTGTGTTTGTACTAGGGCCGTTTACTGATTCCTAAAAGGAAATAAGTATAACAGACCCAGCAGAGATCTGTTCTTAAAGAGACTGGTTATGCAGAAAGTCAAGTCAAGCAGATTGGATATGATCTTTATTCTGCTATTCAAGATTCATTGGGAAAGAATAATTCTTGCAAGTGCTTTCTGTAGTCATGATTGCCTATATCTTGTTCTAACCACTAAAACTGAATATTCAATTAAAACCTGAGAAGGTTTATTCCCAAAAAATAATCCCTGATAATGAACTAATGTTTACATTTTTTGACATGGATGACATGTCAAAATTTTGACATTTTGCACAGTAGAGTTGTGTACCTAGGGCAGAAGTGGGGCATTTTCTTCTGCCATGGGTCACTAAAATCAGGGGCCACGTGAAACTATTTTAATTCTTGTGTTTTATTACCTTTTCTTAACAAAGAGATCTATATGAAAGATAAAACTCTCTGATCATTTATTTAAGAAGTGGGAACTGAAAATATGTTTTTAATGTCATTTTATAGATAGTTAAGCAGGGTGGTAAAAACAATGGTGAGGTTTAAGTAAACAGAAGCAGAAAGTAGAGCAGCAAAGGTGAGGAAGACAGATATGAGGGGAGAAGGGTAGGGAGATGTAGTCTAAATACCATCCCTCAAAGCAGGAGAGGAACACATGCAGAAAATGAAGTTGGTAAGAAAGTCATTTAGAGAGAAATTTTACAGTATCCATCTAGTATTTATGTGCCTAAATCTTTAACCCAGCAACATCATTACTATTTCTGAGTATCTATGCGACAGAGATACTCATGTAGGTATGCAGAGCCACTTACAGCAAAAGACTACGTACAAATTAAATGTTGAACACTGAGAAAATGGTTAGTAGGTAAGACTACATTGGTTCAAAATTGGGAAAGGAGTACAAGGCTGTTTATTTGACTTATATGCAGAGCACATCATGTGAAATGCCGGGCTGGATGAAGCACAAGCTGGATCAAGACCGCAGGGGGAAATATCAACAACCTCAGATATGCATATATCTGATACCATTCTAATGGCGGAAAGTGAAGAGGCACTAAAGAGCCTTTTGATGAAGGTGAAAGAGGAGGGTGAAAAAGCTGGCTGGAAACTCAACATTCAAAAAACTAAGATCATGGCATCCGGTCCCATCACTTTATGGCAAATAGACGGGGAAAAAGTGGAAGCAGTGACAGCTTTTATTTTCTGGGGCTCCAAAAGCACTGCAGATGGTGATGGTGACTGTAGCCATGAAATTAAAAGATGCGGGCTCCTTGGAGGGAAAGCTATGACAAACCTAGACAGTGTTTTAAAAAGCAGAGACATCATTTGCTGACAAAGGTCCATATAATCAAAGCTATGCTTTTTCCAGTAGTTATGTATGGATGTGAGAGTTGGACCATAAAGAAGGCTGAGTGCTGAACAACTGATGTTTTTGAATTGTGGTGCTAGAGAAGACTCTTGCGAGTCACTTGGACAGCAAGGAGATCAAACCAGTCAATTCTAAAGGAAAACAACCTTGAATATTCATTGGAGGTACTGTTGCTATAGCTGAAGCTCCAATACTTTGGCCACCCGATGAGAAGAGTTGACTCATTGGAAAAGACCCTGATGCTGGGAAAGATTGAGGGCAAGAGGATAAGCGTGCGGCAGAGGATGAAATGGTTAGATAGCATCACTGACTCGATAGACATGAGTTTGAGCAAACTTCAGGACTGGGAAGTCTGGCATGATGCCGTCCATGGGGTTGCAAGGAGTTGGTTACAACTTAGTGACTGAACAACAGCAAACATTAATTCAGTGCAATTCTAAGCAGTCATTGAAAAGAACAAGCTAGAAGTATGTATAAGGATGGAAAGATAGACACGCCTGCAATCAAGTAAAAAAACAACTCTGCCATATATTACGCACAGTATGAGTCCAATTGTGTAAAAGCAAAAAAGTATGTAAGTATTATATGTGAATACCTTGAAAAGTAGTCTAAGTGGATAAACTTAAAGATTGATGGTTTTGGTTGGGAAAGTATAAATTGTTACAATGGTATTTTATTAGTCTTTGAGAGGATAAACAGAAGAGAATAACTCCTGTGTCCAAGTGCATCGAGTAGAAATTTCTCAACTGGCACTGAGGTGTTCTCTGAGTTCCAGCCGGAGCCCAGACAAATTCAGATGAGGGCTGAACCCCGCCTGAGGGTCTGTCCGTGTCTAGTGTACACCATGGAGCCCAGACCTGTGTAATTCTGCACTTGGATATTAGCTGACAATATTCATTGCACTTGTGGGAATAGTGGGAAAGCCATTGAAGGAAAGGGGATTTGTCTCATCTGTAATTTGAGGATAATAATAATCCTTGCCTTAAAGGATTATTTTGAGAGTTAAATGTAGTGATATATATAAAATGCTTAGCTCAGTGCTTGGCACATGGTCAGGACTTACAAATGCCACTCCACTTTTGTTATTAATATTTTGAAGGGATTCAGGATTAAATTCCCATTTTTCTGGGCCTTCCTTTTCTTTATTTATGATTCCTTGTAGAATCGAAAGCAATTTAAAATATGGAATTGGAGGTGGACAAAAGCACCTAACATTTATTTTAGGTCATCACAGCCTCTGTTCTATGTCTGTATGAAGAAGAATCTTTTGTTCATTTTGACTCCTAACTCATCATGACCCAATTATCTGATAATTTGTATAGTCATTAAGGCAGTCTCCAAAAAGAGAGACTGTTTATTTCCTGAGCATAGACTTTCAAACTTTAATAATTTACATAATAACTTATATAATTTTGGACATTTTTATTATTTTTAAATGAAGTGACTTTCAACATATTAAATTTTTTTCTGAGAGATGACATTAGGCTGTGTATCTTGTCTGCTTTCTTGAGTAGATTTAATGTACTTCCACATCCCTAAAATGTTTTTATAATAGCTTCATAATTACAAGTGATGCTTTTTAAATGTGTTGTCATCTCAAAAAAGAGTGACTCTGACTTGTAGTTTTTATGAATTTTGCTATTTCCTTAATGTTTCAACTTTACCCGCTCGTAGGAAGAAAAAGGTCAAGTTGCACAAAGAGCCGGTTCAGCTGTAGATGTCAGGACCACTCATGATTATGAGTCCTGGCAGCGCTACTCATGATTATCATGCGTGGCAGGAATGAGGTGGTTGTGTTCCTGGTCATATTTATTTAATAATTTAATGTAATAATTGAGAAAATTATCTACTTCAAAAAAAATCTGCCCTTCAGTGGAGACATGTAAATGGGACATTTGAATTTTTTAAATTTTATTTATTTTTTGTTTTATTTTTTATTTAATTTTATATTTTGGCCATGCTGTATGGCATGTGGGATCTTAGTTCCCTGACTAGGGGTTGAACCTGTGCCTTCTACAGTGAAAGTGCGGAGTCTTAACCACTAGATTGCCAGGGAAGTCCCCAAACGTTTGTATTTTTGAAACAGATTTTTTTTTTTAAATCAAAGGGCCAAAGAGTCCCTTGTGTAATAATATGTAACAGTAATCCAGTATCCTCTGTCCAATATGCATTATCATGGTTCAATGCCCATAACAGGGCAATATGACACCATATATGGCACAAGGGCTGCCCCTCACCCCCTCCACTCCAATCCCACCCACTGTCTATCCTTGTCCCCCGAGTCTTTCTCCATCACCCCCATCCCTGTGCCACACAACTGTGATGGCCATCACCAATCATTTAGCAAATGGATTTCCTGAGGTCACTGAGCCTGCCTGTGACCTCAGAACCCCTTGAAATCCAGAGCCCCAGGCAACCGTTTACACCGTCAACTGCTACAAAGAAGGACACCTATCAAAATTCCAAGGTTTACCAAACATTGACAGCATATCCAGCCAGTGTAGGCAATTCAGCTCTCAAAGCAGTTAGCTCAATTTTTAAAAAGACAGCCACATTACTTTTGGACATAATGTAAATAAAAATAGTCAATTCATGGCAGAGATTTTTACTTTTCAAACTGCTGTTTCAATACAACACTGGTAAATTTTGAACAACCAACTATATAATTAACTGCAACATATAAGGAACATTACGTGAAGAAAAGTTGATTGTGAAACAGCTGACACTTAGACAGGATCTTGTCAGCTCAGTGTGAATGTGTCCCAAATTGCTGCTTTGAAACAGATTTCTCACTGACCCTTCTTTGTTGTCCTCCTAGCATATAGTGTAGATGTTGTTTTCTGCCCCATGAAAATTCATCACCATATCCCCGCACTGTGGCAGATGGAAAGATGAGCGGCCTGGCATCTTTTCTGGAGATCTTCCCTGTCTATTCACTGCTGCTGAGTAGTTTGATGACTTGGGTTCATTTAGTATGGAAGGGGAAATAAATCTGACCCTCATGCCATATATACCAATCAGAGGCGTAGAAAGACCTTAGATTCCTCTCAAATAGCACAGTCAAGGCAGACTCCCACACTTGGGAGCTGTGGGGTACATTTTCTCCTTTTCCCCCATACCCTGTTAACAGTAGATGGGATTTGCAACAGCTGGCAACCCCTAGACTGAACACCTAGGGATATAGGACCCCCTCTGTCTCTCCTTAGCTGTGTCCTTCTCAGTCTCTCTCTCTCTCTTTTTTTTGCCATACTGCGTTCATGTGGTATCTCAGTTCCCTGACCAGGAATCGAACCTGTGCCCCCTGCATTGCAAGCACGAAGTCTTAACCGCTGGATTGCCAGGGAGATGTCCTCAGTGTCCTTTGACACCCACAGGAACTGAGCTGAGGAGAAGCAGGGGTGAGACTCTGTCCCCCAAGGACAGCCTCTTCAGATGTTAGACTGTGGGGAAAAGGCATGAGAAAGCCAGTGTGAAATTAACACATGAAATGGAGAGAAAAAGATCAAAAAGTCATTTCATTTTTAGATGCTTCCTGCCTTACCAACCACCAGGGCCCTGTCCCCGTCCCTGTAGGACCCCACCCTGGGCTTAGTCACATTAGTCTCAGCCCCTGCCAGTCTGAGGCCCCAAGCCCCAGGCCTCCGACTGGCCTCTCTGTGTGCATGTTCCTGCCTCGCCCACTCGTGAACTTCGGATGAGCTGCAGGTGTGGCCCAGAGGTGGGCACTCATGCCCTCAGCATGCTGTGGGCATTCTTCTGCAAGAGCTGCCAGCTCCTTCTCTCTTGCTGCCCTCTAAGGCGACCTGGCAGCCCAACCTGCACTTTTCAGGACAGCTCAATTCCTGAGGCAATTAAGGTAGGTAATGACTGGCTAATTCACTGTCTTCCATTTTGACAATTAGAGAGGTTTTTATTAAAGTAAATTCCTTACAACAGGACTTTTGATCTAAACTGCCTGCTAATGTTGTGTTTGATAAATAATGGCTCATTGCTCATACTAGTCAATAATTACTAATGCCTCATTTGCATGTGAAATTAATATTCCATATGGTTGTTCAGATCATGTAAGGTAAGCCTAAGTTGACAGGAGGTGGAATACTGACGTGAGCAGAAATTTGGGTTGCCATGGAATAAAAAACTGGGTTGTTATCAATACTTGGATGCTCTCATGACCAGGGCTGGAGGCTGGCTACAAGGGCATATTTTTCATATTTTGGTGACACCTTTGCAATAACAGACTTGTTCTGAATCCCAAGTGCATGAAGATCATTCTGTCATGCCACAAATATTTGTTCGATTCCTACAGTGCACCTACCGCCGTGCCCAGAGCACCTGTGTTGGATACTTCTAATGGTTTTTAGGAACACAGGCAAGAAAACTAAAAATTTACCTCCACTTTAATATGAAATTGGTTTCCAGACTCTAAGCACAGACTATTGTCAGTGTTTTGAAACCCTGTGGTTGCTTGATATTTGTCAGTATTGGATAATGAGTCATCTAACCAAGGGGTCTTTGAACCTTTGGTTCATCATCAGCAATGGTTATCAATTGTTTAAGTTCATCATCAATATTCTATTAATAAGCAAAGAATATTTTTTTTTCAAGTTGTGTCTAGCCCTTTGTGACCCCATGAACTGTAGTCTCCCAGGCTCCTCCGTCCATGGAATTCTCCAGGCAAGAATACTGGCATGGGTTGCCATTTCCTTTTGCCATTTCTTCTTCCTGACCCAAGGATCAAACCCGCATCTCCTGCATTGGCAGGCAGATTCTTTACTGCTGAGCCACCAGGGAAGCCCTTGAATATTTTCTTGTATAACAGGAGTTTCAAAACTCATTTTTATCAATGCAAGAGCATACAGATTACTATTTGTTCCTTGCCATATTGTAATGGACTTTCTTAAGTATATGAAGAGTACAATCTGATGGTTTAGGAAGTGTGTTGGATAAACTCCAGCTTGGGGGTTCTGCCAGTGATGTCCTAATACGCTTTTTCCTTCTTTTGGTGGTAGTATAGAGGAGGATACTTCTATTTCATAGATGGGCCATGTACCAGTCAAGGTAGGCAATATTATGTTCTGTAGGGGAAAAGAAATAACGTTCTTTCCATTCTTCTAAGTTCTTGGCTGAGATGCCAGTAATAAAAGACAAACAAGAGGAAAACTAACAGCAGTTTATAAATATGTACACCACATGTATATACAGGAGATACCCAGGGAGTATGAGGAACTCAGGTGGCTTAGAATTCAGGATAAAATGCCATCTTACTAGGGAAATGTGAGGATAAATATAGGCCCATTAGGAAAGAGTAAATAATTTGGGGGAAAGATGAATGGTAGATTAGAAAACTAGATGGGAGCTATGATACTTTGTCACAAAGTTTGGGTGTGCTGTTGACTTCTAGTTTTCTCTCCTGTGATAAGAGTTTAGTTTCTTTTGGAGGATATGTGCTTGGGCAGATAAACAGATATGAGAGAAATGTTTCAGGATGTGTCAGTCTTAAGCCACATCCATGCTAACATGCTCTTCTGTCATTATTGCATCAGGGAAACAGAAGACTGAAGGGTGGAGCAATGACCATTAAATGCTTCCACCAATAAAATGTGGCAGAGGGGATGCATGCTACTTCTAGGCTCATGGGAGGACTGCAAGTCGATTGGCCATGTTCATCTTTAAGGGAGTAAGCTCATCCTTCCCTAAGCCTGGAAGTAGAGGTGTTGGAGCAACGGCGAACAGGATGCTTGCCTGTTGGCTCACTTCAGACCATTAGAAAATCCAGAAGAACTTTTACCTTTTGTTTGATTAGTGAACTCAGAAAACAAATAAAGGTCCCTGAATGAGATTTTCTTTACTGTGTGATGAAATAAATGTGGGAAATGCTTGCAAATTATTGACTGTATCAAAAAATTACAAGTAACTAGTATTAGTAATCTATATATGTTGATATCTTCAGAAATATGACTTGTTAAATCCCTTAAGGGAGAGCATATTTGGACTTCTTAGAGGACTCAGAAGGATAGTGCCCTAACAATATCCATGTCCTAGTCCATGAATCCTGTGAATAAGCTGTGTTACAGGGCAAGGAAGAGTCAGGGTTGAAGATAGAATCTAATCAGGTTGACTTTAACATAAAGAGATCATCCAGGGTTACTTGGCTGGGCCCAAAATAATCATGAGGGTCCTTTGAAGAGGAAGAGGAGGTCAGAACTGAGAGACGGTAGTCCTGGAAGACTTGGGCCAATATTGCTAGCTCTGAAGATGGAGGAAGGGGACCATAAGCCCAGGTGGGGTAGGTTCTAGAAGTTAGGGAAGGCAAGGAAATGGATTCTCCCATAGAGCCTCCGGAAGGAGCCCAGCCCTGCTGACACCTTGATTTGTCCTAATGAGTCAGACTTCTCCCCTCTAGAGGATAAGATAATAAACTGGTGTTGTTTTAAGTCACTAAGTTCATGGTAATGTATTATAGCAGCAGTAGGAAACGAACACATGTTCCATGCCTTCTCTAGAAGAAAGGCCAGGGCAGAGCAAGTATTCAGAGGAGAGACTGATGGATGGAACAGGTGACAGATGGGGTTGATACACTAGGAGATGACTCGGAACGATGCTTTATTTTGGTTAGATGAAAGATTAAGATTATGGATAATGTGCACAACTAGTTTACCTTGAATCTAGGGTATAGTCAAGGTGAATAGCAAAGTTCCCTGTTTCCAAGGACTACTGTCTGCACCATTACAAAAACTGTTTAATGCATGACTCTACGGGGCTTCCCTGGTGGCTCAGCAGTAAAGAATCCACCTGCCAATAAAGGAGACTTGGGTTCAATCCCTGGGCCAGGAAGATCCCCTGGAGAAGGGAATGGGAACCCACTCCAATATTTTCCTGGGAAAACCCAAGGACGGAGATGCCTGGTAAGGCTACAGTCCATGGGGTCACAAAAGAGTTGGAGACGACACTGTGACTAAACAACAAAAAAAGACTCTCCAGGCTCTACATATACGAATATATACACAGCACATATTTCATTCCCTTGAAAAGATTCCCAAAGAATGTAAAATACAGCAAGGTTGCTATTTAGAATAACCAGCAGCTGGAGTACATACAAACAGACAAGAACTTGGCTCAGCATAAAAAGCTGTTGAAGACTGTTCAATGAATGGCCCCCAAAATCAGCAATGGTAGACACCCAACTAGACAGGTAGTTAACAATCATACTCTTTTACCAAATCCCAATAGAAAAGCTCCCTTTTCTATCCTGTTTGCTAAAATTCTACATTGATCAGAGTAAGAAGTGCTCCTAAGCTCCTTCCTGTCTATACTAACCCATGCCACTTGCCATTATTCCCCTCCCCGCTTCCTCTCCTAATTACCAGGAACCCTGTTCTACTCTAGAGTGTGAGATTTCAGTCATTAGTAGCTGCTTTACAATAACGATGGCAAAAGATAGCTAATAGTTCTATTATTTGTTTATTTCACTCCCACCCTCTTCCAAAAAGAATTTAAGGTGGGTTGCAAAAATGCATGCAACACAGCAAGATGAAACAAAGATTAGTATGTGAGGAAAGTCAGGCAAACGGAGGATAAAGGCGGGAAAAATAAGAAACTAGGAGTATAAAATGTGCTCCTTGAGGCTCTGAGCCTTTGCCAGGGGTAGACTCCAATTTTGGCCCTGGCTTTCTAAAGCAGCCAGGGTAAGTGGAGGAAAGTGATCGCTAACATGAGTCAGTTGATCAGAAGCAGTACAATAATCCCTGGAATTCAGATGAGAGAGCAATTTCTCTCATAGGGCCCTGAAAAGAGGACCTTTGTAGAATTCTCCACCGGGAAGAAATGACAAATTCCTCAGGATTATGTCTTGTTACATCCTTTAGCGTTGGACTGTGATGTCATCCCCCAGCAGAATTCAGTGAAAACCTTCCCCAGGGATCACAGGGACTTTTCCAGGTACTCTATGCGATGCTGGTTTAACCAAAGTAGAGGTTAAGAATGTTTAGAGGAAACACTGTTTCTTCTCAACTGGGCCCTGCAGGAGTTAAAAGTGTATGCTGTTCTCTCTGCTTCAGTGAAAGGGTGGACAGTTAAGGCGCTTGGAGAGAACTTCAGGGCCTGGGAAAGAGTTCCTGTCTCCCTTTTTTGTGCTTGGAAGGTCTAGAGTGGAACTCCAAAGGGCCAGCAGAGATGTCAGGAGGAAGGAAGGAAGGGTTTGGGGATATATGAGATGTGTTACAAAGGATGGGAGGTGGAGTGATGGTGGTGCTGGTCTCAGGCTTCTTCAGGGTGGGGAGGGTCCTCTCCCAGCAGCGGAAGCAGTTCAGCTCTGGGACTTCGCTGGTTGTCCAGCAGGTAAGACTCCTCACTTCCACTACAGGGGACATCACAGTTTCAATCCATGGTTGGGGAACTAAGATTCCACGTGCTGCACAAGCAGCAGTTCAGCTCTTTACGCTGTTGCCTCCAAGAGCACCTGGGTCCAGGAGTCACTGGACAGAGCAAGCACCATAAGTGTGTTGGGGACCCTGATGGTGCGCCCTGTGAGCTCAAGCTCGCTGGCTAGGACCCCTCAGCCATCAGGGGGGATCTGTCTTCATCTGGGCTCCCTCCCACAGGCAGACCTCCTCCGGGACTCTGGGTGTTCATCTGGCTCCCTGACATGTTGTAAACAAAGACTGCTGATGCTGTCCCCCGGCAGCCCAGCACCTGCCTCTCAAAAACTCCTGAGGCCTCAGCAGGATTTGGGAGCCCTCCAGGCTCCAGCAGTGGGCCACTCACATTTTTTCTAGTGGCATTGTCCTTGTACATTTTTGGCAGGAAGAGGAAATAATGAACATGTGTTCTTCCAAAAATACTCCAATTCATTCTCAACACTACAGTCACCGTGATCTTTCTGAAACATAAATCTCATCATGTCACTTCCCTGATGAAAACCTGTCCATTCTTTCCATGCCCCTCAGGATAAAGCTGCATGTTTGAGTACAGTTAAGCAGATCCTTATGCTCAACTATCTCCATTTCTCTTCCTCTGTGTTTGTTACCACCTTTCTCTACAGTTGTCCACATTTTTTCTCTTTTAGCTGACCCAGGCCTACTTCTATTTCTAGGTGACAGCCCAGAAATTAATCCCTGAGGGAAGTGGTCCTGGAGGTACCTCTGCTGGGTGCTCCCGGGAAATCTTTGCTTTCTCCAACATAACACTGTGTTAGGAAAATGCCAACTGCAGAGATAAACCCCAACATTTCAGTGGCTTGTTTGCAACAGAATTATATTTCTCCTTCATCTAACCATCCAAGCAAGGTGATCCTGGCTGTTAGGTGATTCTCACCAGGCTGACTCAAGGCTCCGTTCTTTCCATATTACTGCCTTGCCATCTTCTGTTGTTCAATCACTAAGTTGTGTCTGACTCTTTGTGATCCCACGGACTGCAGCACACCAGCCTTCCCTATCCGTCACTATCTCCCTGAGGTTGCTCAAACGCATGTCCATTGAGTCATTCGTGCCATCCAACCATCTCATCCTTCGTTGTCCCCTTCTCCTCTTGCCTTCAATCTTTCCCAGTATCAGGGTCTTTTCCAATGAGTTGGATCTTCACATTGGGTGGCCAAAGTATTGGAGCTTCAGCTTCAGCATCAATTCTTCTAATGAATATTTGGGATTGATTTCCTTTAGGATTGACTGGTTTGATCTTCTTGCTGCTCAAGAGTCTTCTCCAGCACCACAGTTTGAAAGCATCAATTCTTTGGCATTCAGCCTTCTTTATGGTCCAACTCTCACATCCATATATGACTACTGGAAAAACCATAGCTTTGACTAGATGGACAAAGTGATGTCTCCGTTTTTTAAAAGCTGTCTAGGTTTGTCATAGTTTTTCTTCCAAGGAGCAAGCATCTTTTAATTTCATGGCTGCAGTCACCGTCCTCAGTGATTTTAGAGACCAAGAAAATAAACTCTTCCAGGGCTGCAAGAACCTTAATGTGCATTTGGGGCAGGAGAGACAGGGGCTGGAAGGCCCACATGCCCCTTACTGCTTTAATGTGAGGGCCTCTCTTGTCCCTCCAACCAATTCCATTGGCACAAACATGTCATGTTGCTTCCTGGGCTGCAGTCCCAGTGACAGCGTTACAACATGGAATGAAGAGCACAAAGCTTGGTGGGCACACAGGCTCCTCCAGAGCCTTATTTTAATTGCCCGTGGGTCGACTAGACTATGAACTCAGTGAGGGGAAAACAGAGCCCTCTGCCAGCACCATCACTGGCACTTTGGGGCAAACAGTGGCTGAGGAGTGCTTGGCTGAAGGAGGGAGAGGGTCACATGGACAAGTCCTCCTCTTGAACACCCTCCCCCATGCTGTGAGTGCTGGCAGAGGGAGGTGGGGAGAGCCAGCAAGCAGACAGGTGTTCTCTGCTGCTGTTGCCAGCCCAGCCCCTTAAAAAAAGTGCCAGTTTCCTTCACAGAAAGGCATTCATTGTGAATGGAGAGGCTCTATAATCACAGGTGCCTGTCAAAGCGTGAGCCTCCTCTTGGATGATGGGGCCTTCTGATTAAAGACTTGTTGTTGGTACTTTATGGGGCAGAGATAAAATGTGCTGCTGTTGGTGCTGGCATCGAAGCTCCACAACACAGCACATCTGGCACCTGCCTCTGAGTCCAAGGAGATGGATGGTGAATGCTTTTTTCTCTCCTCCTCTTTATACGCCAGCTACATCTTTAAAGTGTCTCTTCGCAAGCCGTTTGTGTGTGTGTGTGTGTGTGTGTGTGTGTGTGTATGTTGCTATGAGCATATAATAGTAAGAAGGCAATCACCTATCATATTGTCCAGGTTGAAAAGAAGGAATCAATAGACGTGATGTCTAATTGACTTATGAAATGGGAAAGATAGAATTCACTATCTCAAGTGGTGAGATTTTTTTCTATTTCTGAAAACCCTCAGATGGGATTGTAGTGGCTTGACTTGTGAAATTGGGACCGTGCGCTTTACAATTTGAGGTTCAAATACTGACTTGAGGTTGTGCCACAAATGAAAACACTGGAGGGCCTGATCCCCACAGTCCCATGTGGGGAGGAAGTCTGGTACTCCACTCTGCAAAGCTCCCTTCTTCTAAGTCAAGAATCCCAGGACTGACTCAGTCCAAAAAGCTCAGTACTCACTTCCTTGGTGTCACTGCAAAGACCAGCAGGCTTGATGATATAGTTCAGGACTGCAGCCTGCCAGGCTCCTCGGTCTATGGGGATTTTCCAGGCAAGAATGCTGGAGTGGGTTGCCATGTCCTCCTCCAGGGGATCCTCCCAACCCAGGGATTGAACCTAGGTCTCCCACCTTGCAGGCGGATTCTTTACCAACTGAGCCACCAGGGAAGCCCATAGTTCAGGACATGCTATCCCAAATCTGACACCTTGGCATATTGAATATTTCAAGCAGGAGGGTCATTCTGACCCCCTACCCCCTTTCTCTTCTCTGAAACAGATCCTAAAAGCTTCCTGTGAGAGGTCCCCTCCCAAGACTTGTAGGAAAGGAGCATCATTATCTCTGAAGACAAACAGATGACAAGAAGAATCTGAACAAACAAGCCTTGCTAAGCTCCCCCCAGTTGACCGCACTTACGTGCCTTAAGCTATCCTATTCCTCCATGACCGTCCATTTATCATCAAACCTAGCATAAAAAGACACAGGTCAAGCTGGCTTTTTGGTGTTGCTGTTGTTGGGTTTTCATTTCACTATGAAGTAAAGCTCCTATGTCTTGTAAAACTTAACACTAGATAAATCTGTATGCTTTGCTCCTGTTAATCTGTCTTTGTCAGTTGACTTTTCAGGCCCAGACAGGTATCCTAAGAGGGTAGAAGGAAACTTTCTCTTCCTCCCACACCGGGCAGCCACCATCCAGTGCAGGGGGCATCATGGAGGCCCAGCAGTGCCTGGTTGTCTCTGGTCTTGCCAGTTTTCTCAGGGTTTGGGGGAAGGAGGAAGCCTGCGTTCTCCCCTGCCAGGGGTCCTCTCAGCTGTGTGTGCTGCAGGCCAAGGGGGCAGTACGGAGCCAGGTCACAGCTCTCCAGTGAGACGGTTCTGTTCTGGACAGTGATGTTTCCATCTCCAGAGGAGCCGAGGCCTCATGTGACGGCCTCATGTGATGCCTCTCCGCTCATAGCCTAAGAGCCAGCCTCTTGGACCCAGTTCTATGGACCCTTAGGGTCAATCTGACATTAATCTCACTGTCCCTCCCTGGCGCTCAGTTTTGGCTATAGCCATTTAGGGCCTAAACAGGTGCCAGTGACTTTGAACCTCAGAGATATTCTTGGTTCTTTTCCCCCAGGAAAGCTCAGGATATCTGACCCCTCCCAAAGACCATCATTTTCCAAAGAGTGGATTCCTACATCCCCTACGACAAATAAAAATCCCTAATATTTACGAGTACTTACTATGTGCAAGCATTGTTTTAATTCTCTTACATTGATTTGCTCATTTTAATCTTCACAGACACACACACACCCCAATTAAGTAGGCCTTAATTTCATCCTCATATTATGTAGGATGAAATTATATATATTATATATTCCTCCTACATAATATGAGGATGAAATTAAGGCACAAAGAAAATAACTGCCCCAAACTAGGCAGTGTCTCGTTTGAACCCACACTCCTCAAGCTGGGTTCTTCATCTACTCCCTGCTCCCTCATTTACACAACAAGAGCCAATTCTCAGAACAGAGCTGGGCCCAAGGCCACTGCACTTCCTTGCTACTGTCATCAGCAAAACCCACTGGAGTCTCCAGGAAAAATCAGATGGAATCGAGGTGGTAAGGTCTAATCTTTCGAGCTTAGTGTAGTTTCACATGACTACAGGGGGTTGTGTGCAGAGATCTTGCACCTAACCTGTTGGATTAGAGTTTGCAGCATAGAACCCCTGCTCCCCACACCCCCAGGCTGGCTTACTGTGTGCAGAAGTGCCGCACAGGGTACCTCCATTCAAGATGGCAGAGCTCCAGCAGAGACGCTGTTCCTGGCACTGAGATCGGGAGCTGCGCCCTGTGTGGGAGACCCCGCCCCCTTCCCCAGCGACCGCACCCTACAGGGCAGCTCTGCTTGTTTGGCAGAGCCCTGTGCTCTCTAGTGGGAGCTCAACCTCTCCATTCTTGAATCAAAGGATAAAACTTGCCTTTGCTTCTAAACTGAACTTGGTCTCACTCCATTGATGCAAGCAGTACCAGGCAGAAAGATCCTTCTCAGGACTCCAACTCGAATGAAAGTTAACACTGTCATTATTAAAAATGTACACCATGAAGAAGTTTAAAAAATACAGAGTAAATTCCTCATCCCCCACTTAATTATCCTTGATAAAAATGGACACTGAGAGCAGCTGGGTGTACGTTCTTCCAAGCCTTCTCCCAGCCTTTGAGAACATGCCCAGGGGTTTCTACAAAACAGAGAGTGGAATAGCTGGTGATATCTTCTGCAGAAAAGCATTTTGCAAAAAAGTTCTGTCTCTGGACACTTTGCTCTGCTCATAAGTCAGAGAGATCTTCCACTTTTACAAAAGTAGCATACAGACTGAATGCTTGTGTCCTTCCCAAATAAACATGTAGAAACCTAATCCCCAGGGTGATAGTATTAGGAGGTGAAGCTCTTGGGAGGCAATTAGGTCACCAAGTATTAGAGTGGAGCATCATGAATGGGATTAGTGCCCTTAAAAGAGACCTTAGTGTGGCCCCTCCACCATCGGAGGTTCCAGTGAGGAGATACGAACCAGGAAACAGGTTCTGATCAGAAAATGAATCTGCTAGTACATTGGTCTTAGCCTTCCCAACCTCCAGAACTGTGAGGAATAGCTGTTTGTTGTATAAGGCACCCAGTCTCTAGACTTCTGTGATAGCAGCCTCAACAATACAGAACCAGGCACTGCACATATACAGAACTAGATCCCCCACGAGCCCCTGAGTTTACTGCATACCACAGAAGGGACGTGCTTTGCTTTATGTCTTGTGCTCGGCGTGCCAGTGGAATGAAAGGATAGAAGGAATTAAGACATGAACCCAGTTGTCAACGTGCTCTGTAAGGCACTGCATCAGACCAGGATACCCGAGCCATGCTCCTCACTTTGTTCAGTCATTTCATTTGAAGTCGGGCAGCGCCTCCTCACTTGCATATGGCCAGTCGTGCTCTTTCTCCTGTGAGATGCTCCAGCCAGACCTAAAATGCTTAAGTCTGCAGACTAAGACCATCTGCTTCCTGGTCACTGGACTTTAAGACCCTAGCAAGGGTTACTGCAGCCTTAGTAAACAGTGGGATTTCAGTTTTCCCTGGGAGGTGTACTGTAAGAGCTCTCTTGTGCTTTCAGAGCACAAAGTGGTTGACAGAGTTCTTTGGCAGGCATCCGGGTATTCAAAACAGCCCCCGAAGAGAGGGAGGGCACCCGCTTTGCTGAAGGTGACTGAATGAGTCGGGGCCAGAGCTGGCGCTAAGAGCCTTCAGACCCTGGACTGCCAACTCCTTCCTCACATACATTCAACAGCCTCTTCAAGATGGTACTTTTAAAAACAGATAAGGAAGCCCCCAAAGGGAAAAGTCCTCCTCTTAAAGTATATATCGTGGGCTTCCCTAGCAGCTCAGTGGTAAAGAATCCATCCGTCTGCAATGCAGGAGACGTATATTTGATCTATCGATTGGGAAGATCCCCTGGAGGAGGGCTTGGTAATCCACCTAGTAATCTTGCCTGGAGAATCCCATGGACTGTAGCCTGGAAGGCTTCAACTGTCCAACTCTTTGTCACCCAGTGGACTGCAGCACGCCAGGCTTCCCTGTTCATCACCAACTCCCAGAGCTTGCTCAAACTCATGTTCGTCGAGTCAGTGATGCCATCCAACCATCTCATCCTCTGTTGTCCCCTTCTCCTCCTGCCTTCAATCTTTCCTTAGACTGTAATATAACTATGATCTGCTTTATGGGAAAAGATTATTTTATTTAAGTGTCAAATGTACAAAAGAAATTAGGAATTGATTTTTAAAAGACTTCACCAAAAGTTTTCTTTAAACAGAGAGGTACCTTGGAGGCATTTCAAATTATTTGATTTATAAACACTTAATCTGCACAACTTTTCAAGGAAACTATAGTATGTAGAGAGGAAGACAGACACGTGTGGTTTGCAGGGCACAAGGCGTGCGCTGGTTCCAAACCCTGAACTCATCCTGTGATCTGCTCTATCTTATTCTGTATGTGGTGATTACCTGTCTTCCTGTCTATTACTGCCATTCGTGTGGGAGTCCTCCACCGGCAGGCAGCACACCTTAGTCACATGAGCGTCTCCAACATCTGGCACGGTTGTTGACAATTGGGTTCATGTCTTATTAATTCCTTCTGTCCTTAGCACCTAATTTTGAAACTGGCATTCAGGGGCACTCGGAAGATGTTTATTGAGTTGAAAAAAGCTAACTGCAAGTTTTCCTCTTCGACAGTAGTATGGACTTTTGTACTTGTAAAATTCCTCTCATTAGTGTAGCCCATTAAAACAATTATTTAATGTTCCTGGCCATAGGCTATCCATAGGAAGTCTGGTTTCCTGCTGATGAATTCATTTATGGAAAGTTTATCACATACCCGGCACTGAGTGAGTAGGTGGGGGTATAGTGAGCGAGGCAGGTGGGGTTTCTGCCCCTGTGGAGCCTACAGTCAAGGGGACAGGGCAGAGGAATAAGAAATAACAACAGCGATGTAAGTTCTGGCAAGGGCACAGGGCAGGAGCAGAAGTGATCTTTGAGCTTAAACCTGAAGGACCAGGAGGAGGTAATTAGCCAGTACAGATGGGAAAGGGGTTCTAGGTACAAGGATCTAATTCAGGAGGGCCAGAGACTAGAGAGGAAGTCACAGAGGGGGAAGAGATGGTGGGGAGGTTGGCCAGGGCAGGTTGGCAGAGGCTGTGCATGGAGGAGTGAGGAGGGGGAAGGCAAATAGGAAAGGTGACTGGCCGCAGCACAGGCGCTGAATTGGAGACACTGATCCCTAGGTTGGTTTGGAATCTTAATGTTCAAGGGAGCATTTATTGTGGAAATAAATGAACACCAACAGAACGAGAATGAGCAAAGGCTCTGAGCTCGCTATACCGGGGAGTTAGCCACCATCACTTAACGTTTTGTCGGAGACCCGAAGGCAGGTAGAGGAGGGGGAAGGCTCTAAGGCTTGAAAAAAAGGAAAGCTTGGGACTTCCCTACTAGTCCAGTGGCTAAGATTCCGTGCTCACAGGAATTCACATGCTGAAACTAAGAGTTCACATGTCACCATTAAGAGATCTAGCATGCCACAATGAAAACGGAAGGTCCCGAGTGCCACAACTAAGACCTGGTGCTGCTAAATAAATAAATATTTTAAAAACAGATAAAGGAGAAAGCTTGAGTCTTATTATTAGCAGGGAGAATTACAGTATTTACGGTTGCAGGAGAAGGAAATGGCAACCCACTCCAGTACTCTTGCCTGGAGAATCCCACGGACAGAGGAGCTTGGTGGGCTACAGTCCACGGGTCGCAAAGAGTCGGACACGACTGAGCGACTTCAACTCAACAACATGGCTGCAGGTATTTAAATAAGAGTGGCAAATAAGAGCACTTTCATTAACATGCATTAAATTCCCCTAAATATTTATTCATAAGTATATTATTAGTCAATTAATGATAAGGATCTAAGCCACATTTTACTACATTTATAGATTTCTTTAATATATCCTACTTCTTCAAAGTACTCCACATCCCTGACTGGGAGGACTTACACCTTTAAAAACTTTTTAAACATCCCAAATCTGAAAAACATCATATAGATTCACCAACATGCCACTAACTGCTCCATTTTTAAATAACAAATGTACGCAGATTGTCCTAAAGATTACAAAATTTAGGTCTGTAATACAGTGCTACATTGAAGCTAAGGGCTTCTAGTGGTAAAGAACCTGCCTGCCAATGCAGGAGACATAAGAGACATGGGTTCTATCCCTGGATTGGGAAGATCCCCCGGAGGAGGGCATGGCAACCCACTCCAGGATTCTTGCCTGGAGAATCCCAGGTACAGAGGAGCCTGGTGGGTATAGTCCATGGGCTCGCACAGTCAGACACGACTGAGGGACTTAGCACGTACTGACCTGTACACCATCTCAGTTTGTGAAGTCACATCCCCAAATGAGAAGAGCAGTTTTATCACCTCAGGCAGGCTAAGGGTAAAAAAAAGAAAAAAAAAAAAAAGATTATGATCGCAACATTCTTACTCATCAGTCATACCTGAGACTGTGACCTGGGGCCTGATATTACATCTTCCTAGGCAATTCTACCCCTGTCACCAGAAAACGTGCCAGGCCCTTGGTTAGCGTCATTTTCTGTCCTTTATTGTTGGCTGATGCCTCCCGGCCATTCCTTGCACTGGGATTTATTGCAACTCAGTACATTTAATTTCTCTTGGGAGTCTTTCAGTATTACTGATGTTTTCCCTTAACTTCAACTCTTGTCACCACTTGATTGGATTAACCGCTTGACCATCCCATCGGATTCCTTATATACTTTGCTTGACAACCTCTCCAGGGACCTGGGTTAAGAGGCTGTCCTGGTCAGAGGTGGAGGGGACCCTCTGAAGTTCTTCATGCTCTTCATAAAGCCTAAAGTGACTGTGACAGTGTTACTCGCTCAGTTGTGTCCAACTCTTTGGGACCCCATGGACTGTAGCCCTCCAGGCTCCTCTGTCCGTGGAATTCTCCAGGCAAGAATACTGGAGTGGGTTGCCATTCCCTTCTCCATGGGATCTTCCTGACCTAGAAACACCTCTGATTTTATAATTCTCTGATCAAAGACATGCCCTCATTGGCATTTTAAATCACCTTATCTCTTATAAAGAAACAAGGATAAAAATGATGCTGCTTTCCTTAGTTGCTGTGTTCTTTCTTTCCCCTCTGGATTATCAAGGCCACTTTTTTTTAAAGCAGTGCTATGTAGTATGAAAGTGAAAGTGAAGTCTCTCAGTTGTGTCTGACTCTTTGCGACCCCGTGGACTGTAGCCTCCTCTGTCCATGGGATTCTCCAGCAAGAATACTGGAGTGGGTTGCCATTTCCTTCTCCAGGGGATCTTCCCGACCCAGGGATCGAACCCAGGTCTCCCACATTGCAGGCAGACGCTTTAACTTCTGAGCCACCAGTAGCATGTGGGATCTTAATTCCCCAAACAGGGATCAAACCTGCACCTCCTGCAGTGGAAGCTCAGAGTCTTAACCACTTGATTACTAGGGAATTTGTTTCCAAGAATCCATGTCTCACACAATATCAGAATATATACATATAAAATATGTATATTCAATACATATATATTATGTAGACTATAACAGTCTTGAATACAGGTAACTATAGGTTATATGTAACATATATTTAATATATATGTATATTCAAGAATTATTTGAACCCATAATGATAGTAATAATCTTTGTTTAAAACTCAACATTCAAAAAATGAAGATTATGGCATGTGGTCCTGTCCCAGCACAGACTTTATTTTCTTGGGCTCCAAAATCACTGTGGATGGTGACTGCAGCCATGAAATTAAAAGATGCTTGCTCCTCCAAAGAAAAGCTATAATGTACATAGATAGCCTATTAAAAAGCAGAGACATCACTTTGCCAACAAAGGTCTGCATAGTCAAAGCTATGGTTTTTCCCATAGTCATGTTCGGATGTTCGGATGTGAGAGCTGGATCATAAAGAGCTGCTTTTAAACTGTGGTGCTGGGGAAGACTCTTGAGAGTCCTTTGACTGCAAGGAGATAAAATCAGTCAATCCTAAAGGAAATTAACCCCAAATATT
This sequence comes from Ovis aries, assembly GCF_016772045.2. Taxonomy (NCBI): domain Eukaryota; kingdom Metazoa; phylum Chordata; class Mammalia; order Artiodactyla; family Bovidae; genus Ovis; species Ovis aries. The sequence goes on along the minus strand of NC_056072.1, from coordinate 47,064,300 downwards.
CATTGGAAGGACTGATGCTGAAGCTGAAGCTCCCATAATTTGACCACCTGATAGGTTGAGCCAACTCACTGGAAAAGACCCTGATGCTGGGAAAGATTTAGGACATAAGGAGAAAGGGACGACAGAGGATGAGCTGGTTAGACGGCATCATTGACTCTGTGGACATGAGTCTGAGTGAACTCCGGGACATAGTGAAGGACAGGGAAGCCTCGTGTGCTGCAGTCCATGGGGTTGCAATGAATGGGACACGACTGAACGACTGAACAGTAACAAAATCTTTGTTGTTGCTTTTTAGTCACTAAGTCATTTCTGACTCCTTTGTGACCCTATGGACTGTAGCGCCCCAGGTTCATCTGTCCAGGGGATTTCCCAGGCAAGAATAGTGGAGTGGATTGCCATTAGCTTCTCCAGGGGATCTTCCTGACCCAGGGATCAAACCTCCGTCTCCTGCATTGGCAGGTGGATTCTTTACCACTGAGTCATCAGGGAAGCTCCAATAATAATCTTTAGGCCCAGATAATCTTATTGCCAGATGAAGTATATGCAGAACTGTTTGTCCCTGGACTACAGATTTTTAGTTTCATTAGAGTTATAGAGGCACAAGTGAAAGGTTGTTGCTGAACCATGAAAGACGCTGGGATTCTTGGCCTCCGGAGGAGAATAATTCAATCCGGGGCCAGAGATGAGGCTTAATTGCTCAGAGCTTTTGTGTAATAAAGTTTTATTAAAGCATAAAAGAGATAGAGAAGGCTTCTGACATAGACATTAGAAGGGGGCAGAAAGAGTGCCCGCTCACTGTTAGCAATGGAGTTATATACTTCTAATTAGTTATTTCAGTGAATCAAAAGAATATCTGGAGGTTTTAAAGACCTTACTAGACCTACTCCCATAATTTACATATTAAGATAACAGGATTGGCTAGAAGGTTTTTTCCAGAAACTGTCCTCAAGCAGAATACATTATTATTATATAATCCTAAGGAATGTAGAGGGAAAAAAGCATTTGTCCTTTCCTCCTCCTTGAGAATTCCAGATCTCTCTCTCCTTGGGGATCCCCAGACTTCTTATCAACCTGCCTAGGAACTGACTCTCACAAGTAGTTCAAAGAGATAAGTTCTTTAGCTCTAATTAAGAAAAAGAGTAGTTCACAGTCTGCCTTGCATCTTTTTCTCCTTCCCCTTTACATTTTTAAACTGATTTTTAAAAATTTCTTTCCATACCTATGAAAAACATGGTCATGTTTCTCCTTGTTTATTTTTGTCTTTGTGGCTTTACCTGTTGACTTCCCACTACGGAAGAAGAGGATTTAACTCTTGCATTTTCCCTCTCCTATCACACATTCTCACTTTCCATACTCTGAAGATGATTTATTATAACTTTAATTACACGAGTATTCAGTGTTTACATATTGTGATCCAATACACTATTCAGAGCTCACCATGTAGAAAACAAGAATTAGTTTTCTTTTCCTGAATAATTTTGTATTCTCTCAAGTTAATACTTATCCTTTAAAAAAAAATTGCCTCCATTTTCTGTGTCTTTATTTCTGCTTCAGCTTATTTAGTGCTTCTAAAGCAAGCTAGGATGAAGGACCACCTTTTTTTAAAAAAAATTCTAATTGGTTACAGATGCTTTTATAAAATATAATAAAAATATATTTCTAGAACAGTTCATGGATAGCCCCAGGCAACCAATCATACTTCATGTGGCATTGTCAGATCACCTGTTAATATATCGAAACACATTGAGTATTCTGTCAGTTTCATCTGCTAAAAGAAGTCTTCTGGGTGCTTTCTTACTTGCCCCTATAAATTGATCACCTTCTGTGTATGAGGTGTGTCTGCATGTGTGCTAAGTTGCTTCAGTTGTGTCTGACTCTTTGAGACCCTATGGACTGTTGGTCACCAGGCTCTTCTGTCCATGGGAGTCTTCAGGCAAGAATACTGCAGTGGGTTTCCATGCTTTCCTCCAGGGGATCTTCCTGACTCAGGTATCGAACCCATGTCTCTTATGCCTCCTGCATTGGCAGGCGGGTTCTTTACCACTAGCGCCACCTGGGAAACCTATATACAAGGTATACAGTTTTTAATGGGTCTGGTTTTTCCTCCTTAAGTATCAGGCTTCTCTTTGTTTTCCTTTTTTTCTAGTTCCCATGCCTGCTTCATTCTTGATTTACTCCTTTGTTTTTACAGAGCATATCTTGCAACGCAGGAGACTTAAGAGATGCAGGTTTAATCCCTGGGTCAGGAAGGTCCCCTCGAGGAGAGTATGGCAACCCACTCCAGTATTCTTGCCTGGAGAATCCCATGGACAGAGGAGACTGGTAGGCTACAGTCCACAGGGTTGCAAAGAACTGGATATGACTGAAATGACTTAGCACGCATGCACACATCCTGCAACAGCTTCCTGGAAAACGGTGTGTGGAAAAGAAATTTTTTGAGACCCCAATGTCAAAAAATGAAAATGTTGACTGCTTGTTTGGCTGAGTATAGAATTTTTGATTGGAACTGATTTTTCTTCACAAAACTTTCTTGTCTTCCAGCTTCCATAGTTGTTGTTAAGAAGTTGAAGACCATTTGGACTCCAGACCCTTTTCATGGGGCCTGTTTTTATTCCTCAGTTCAGTTTAGTTGCTCAGTTGTGTCCGACTCTTTGCAACCCCATGGACTGCAGCACGTCAGGCCTCCTGTCCATCACCAAATCCCGCAGCTTACTCAAACTCATGTCCATTGAGTCAGTGATGCCATCCAACCATCTCATCCTCTGTTTTTATTCCTGGAAGCTTGTAAAATGTTTTACACTTTATAGATTGACTTACATTCATTGCACTGGGCACTTGTGAGCTTTTTCATTCCTTGAAAATGTTCCTGAATGATTTCTTTCATTCTCCCTTCTTTTTTCCCCCCTCTGTATTTTCTTTCTGGAAACATTATTTGGACATAAGTTGTGCTAGACAGGTCTCTCCAGTGAGAATTCTCCAAGTAAATGGACTTGGCTCTCTCCTTTCCTCTCTGCTGACTTAGGAATCAGCATTCTCTAGGCTAAGTTACCTGCTTCCTCTCTCCTTCTCCAGATCCTGGTAGTAATTTTTTAATAGTAATATTAGTAGGGTCTTAGGAGAGAGCAAAATTAGGTGTGTTCAGTCTGCCATCTTTATCCAGTATCTGGTGTCTGCCTTCTAAATACTGCTGTCTGTTTTCCATTGTGTTCTAGCTTCCAGCTCTCTCTTTCCTTCCATTGAGTAACATATAAAGTGAAGATGCAACTGTTGGTTTCCTTAGTGCCAGCCCCATTGACATCATTTTCCAACCATATGACCTGGGACAAATCACTTCACGTCTCAGAAATTTAGTTTCTTCATCTGTCTGATGGAAAGAATCATAATACCCCAGTGATTGTGGAGAGGAGGTAGCACTCAGGACCCAAGGTCGCTGTTTCCAGAAATGGCACTTGGCATTGCGGCTATTGCTCAGGCTTGGCCCTGCCCACTTCCTCCTTCCTCTCACAGTCTGTGAGCTAGAAAGTTGAATTGCTTTGCATGCTTAGACTGAAGTAAGACTCCCTAGAGGGCTCTCCTAAGGTGTAAGGGGAAACATCATTTCAGGGACTTGGCAGCATCTAGTTTGGCTGCCCCGAGACTCATCTATTGGTTTTAGCTCTTCTAGCATCAGCCAGGATCCTCTCTCCCACATGCAACCTTCTTACTAAGTCTCTTGAGCCTTCATGATACAGGCAGTTTTGCACTATGTCCACAAGTCCTCCTGCATGTCCAGCCACAGACCACCCTCTCTTGTGGCTCCCAGACCCCATGCTGTTTCTTTCATCCCTGCCCTTATAGTTCTGAGTTCCCAGCTCTGCAGATCCCAGAGTCAAACCTGCTTTTCCTGCAGAATTAGGTCAGCTTTCACTCTTTTGGGAAAGCTTTACCTGACCTCCCCCACCCTGACCCCTGCTTCTCAGACGCCATTCTGGGTTAGTGTGTCTCACACGCCTCATCATGTTCTGTAGGTATATACCTCTGTCACGGGCTTCCCCGGTGGCTCAGTGGTAAAGAATCTGCCTGGGATACAGAAGACACAGGAGATGTAGGTTTGATCCCTGGGTTGGGAAGACCCCCTGGAGGACATGGGAACACACTCCAGTACTCTTGCCTAGAGAATCCCTGGCAGGCTACAGTCCATAGTGTCCCAAAGAGTCAGACGCAACTGAAGTGACAGCATACATGCACGTACACCTCTGTCAAAGCACTTCTGATTCTTCTGTACCTGGTTACTTATCTTTCTCAACTGCAAAATTGAAATGGCTCTGGAAATAGCATATGTGACCTTCTTATTCTTAGCATCCAACATGGTGCCTGGCGTATCTCTAGTGTGTGCAATTTTTGAAATAAAATAATATTTTTGAGTTAATGAATGAAGAAAAAGATCTTAAATAATAGTTTGGTTTTGTACACTAAAAGAAGGAAATCCTTGAGTCAAGGAAATGATAAATGTAATTCTCTTTGCAAATATTCAGAGATCAAAATCTTCCCCCAAATAACAATATTTACTTGGCATTTTCCTACCAGTTTGGGGAGGGAAACTACGATGGAGGGGTTGGAAATGCTCTGATCCTTTTCTTCATGCTTGCCAGCCACTCAATGCACCGACACAAGAGTAATTACTGTATTACAATTGTCCAAGGCATGCACAGGCAGCTTTGTAACTCCTCTAATCAGCCTAGCAATATATTTCCGTCACATTTCTGGGTGCTCATTGCTCTTCTTAAAATACAAACTATCTTCATGCTGTTTCTAGCCAAACAAAGACAGGGCAAGCTTTACATGTCTAATGAAGGAACAGCTCAAAAGCTTAGGAAAAAAGGATTTTGGTCACACCAACATGCACTGCAGACATGTGAGGGCAAGGACTCCTGTTCATCCACCAATAGGTTCTGTCTGCCCCAGCTTTTCTCCTGGTCACTCCTGAAAGAACCTGGATTAACATAAGGAGGGTGCTTGAGAACCAGTTCGTATCATTTTACAAAACTTCAGGGTCCAACAAAACACCAGACTTTATGTTCAGGCTGCACTACCAACAGGCAATTTATTTAATGAACTATTTTCTGCTTACAGATGGAGGTTGAAGTTGTACTCACATGCTTTAAATGTCAGCCTGCATCTGTAGACTTAGAGAAGGGAAGAAAAGACAAAATCTTGTTATACCAAATTTGGGCACCCAGCTTCTAAAGGATACTTTGATTCCTCTCTTGGCCTCATTGATGGAGGAGTAGGCCAGGTGGGGGTTCTGTATACAGAGGAAGTTACTGAAGCAATTCACCAATCGGTCTGATTAGCACTGTCATTTCAAATGTAAATAAATAGCCCTTGAGATTTCAGGTGAGAACTGGATTTTTCGAAGATGGTTTCTCTCTGTGGCTGTAATGAGTGAACTGGACAATTCTGATTTGTGGTTAGCTTTACATCCTAAGTATATTTTCCATCTCTCAATATGCCTTCATGTTTTACCAAAAGACAGGGAAGACTCATCCATAGCAATCTTCTAGGAAAGTCAGGACAAAGTAAGACCAAAGTTGCAAACCTGACACTGAGTCACAGCAATGGCATTAATAGCCTTATTATTATCAAATGGAATAAAAAGTCATTAAATGCCTAAGAACTCAAAGCAAAATTGATGGAAAGAGTTAATCACCCTCATTAAGTCACGTTTCTATACCTCTGGGTACAAGTTATCACTAATCTTGGACGCTAGCTGTTCATCTCTTCAAGGGCAATAGACTCAGTACTGGGAGCAGCCCTGTTTTAGCTTGGGGCTAAGAGAGAGGAGAGAGGAGAATCCTTGATCACATGGATTCCATTTATGTTATTCAAGAGATCAGTGGTTCCACTGACTCCAACCAATTTGGATTCACAGATACATTATAAAACAACCTTTGTATTTAAAGGACTTTCATCTCATCTGGGGAGATGTAACATGTCTTGTATTCTAGGTAAATTGAATTTGTTGTTTAGTGCTTTGAGCCACATGTAGTCAGGGAACTTTATTGAATAATTACATTGATTGATTCACAATCTCTTGGCTATAAGAAAGTCACAAGGGAGAGCTATTAAGGGCCAGCCAAGTGTATCCATCCAACTCATGGTCTCTCCAGGCAGGAACTGGTGGGCTATGGATCTCCTCGAGGCATCTAAAGTCCTGAGACTTATATAATATGGCTCTGATTTTACTCATCACCCATAAATTGGATATACAGAGGCATTAATTTTACACATAAAAAATATGAGCTTCTTCTTCTGTTTCATAAAACTAAGGAAAACTATTTATCCACTGCCCATTCTGCTAGTCTTTCTCCCCATTTGAAATCAAATCTTCACTTCAAGATACATTTTATTATTCCCATTTTTACAGAAGAGGAAACTGAAGCTCTGAGAGGTGAAGTGACTTGCCCAAGATTTAGAAGTTGTACAGCCACAGATTATCCCCAGGTCTCTCTGATTCAAATGGCATCTTCTTTCCACTCTGAATCAACAAGAGATTATATAAGAGTGGAATATCTATATCTACATAAAATTGCTACTATAATTGCTACATAATGTTGCTACTATAATCTATACGAGGAGAAAGCCTGAATTTCTAAAAAAAAAAAAATTAAGCATGAAATTACCCCAGAAATTCCAGTCCTATGCATATACTCAAATAATTGAAAATAAGAGCTCAGATACTGGTATACTAATGTTCATGGTGGCACTACTCACAGTGGCCAAAAGGTCAAAACAACCCAAGTGTACCTTGACAGATGAATGGATAAACAAAATGTGAGGTATATATACACATATATATCTATATATCTCATGATCACAGATATCATTCATCCATAAAAAGTAATAACATTCTGACACATGCTACAACGTGGATGAACCTTGAAGACATCATGCTAAGTGAAAGAAGCCAGCCACAAGATGACAAACACTGTATTATTCTACGTATGTTACCTGGATAAGAAAATTTATAGAGACACAAAGTAGAATAGAGCTTACCAAGTCCTGGAGAAAGGGAATGTGGAATTACTGGGGTATAGAGTTTCTGAGTAGTGAAAACATTTTGGAACTAGATGTGGTGAACAACATTATACAACAATCTTGTACAACACTGTAAATATACTTAATGACACAGAAGCAGTCAAAATGGTAAGCTTTATGTTCTGTACATAATTTTAAAAAAAGTTTGGCATGATGAAAAGAGTCAAGCAGTTTTAGTGTGACTCCCTGACCTGCCTCCCACCTGTGTGAACCGGGCAAAATGGCTTCAAGTCTCTGAGCCTCCGTTTTCTCACTTTAAAAGTGAAGGTGAGAATGCGTTACGCACTAGGTAGGTAGGATGTAAATCACCGAGCCTGTACTTAGCACCAAGTATGAACACTCAGTAGGATGTGGAGGTGGCAGCCACGGCAGGAAGTTATTCCTCTCGTTAGCTCTCAAGTTCCACACCAGAAACTTAAACACAGGAAGAGTATTTCTCACCACACACGCTGAAGGATGGTTAAATCATAACTGAGATTTTGTTCTTGTTCTGGAAGAACTTTTTTTCAACAGAATGCCAATGAAGAACCAGGTGTTTGAAAAATGTGTCTGTGTTAAGTTAAATGAGCCTTTTTTGGATGCCAGATGGGAACATAAAGCTGTTTGAAACCCCAACGGTCTTTTCTGGTTGATTTTCACATGACTGGAAAAAGATTTGACCACAGGACAGAGGAGCTGCCCAAGTGTTCTTGCTGCCAGCTCTTCAGCTGCAGTTTAAGGAAAAGAGGAGATATTTTAGAGCAAAAATGCATAACCTCTAGAAATAGGACGGTTGTGTTGGAAGCCTCTGAGGAAGGCTTTAATAACGGCACTGCTGAGGTGACATGCTTGTTACAGGTCTCTTGGACAACCCCCCTCTGCTGAATGTCCTTGTCTGTTGTGTCATGAATGGGGAAATTGAGTTCCATGGTGAAAGCAATGGAAGAGACCTACCAAGGTGAAAAAGACCCACAGAAAGCATTTAAACACATCTGCTAGACTGATTTCTGTCTTCCATAAAGTTGATGACCAATTTCCGTTCCCCATATACATGAAATCTGCTTTTAATGCACACGAACATTTTCTAGAATAAGTTTACACCAAATTCTTATGAATATTGACTGTAGCTCCCTTATTAATAAAACACAGCCATGGTACCTGGAAATGTGTCCTTTGAACATTTGGAAGCATCTCTGTAGGCTCCTTTCTTTGCTTGAGACACATAGGGCTACTGAAAAATAATGTGCCTTCGTATTTAACCCTTGGAGTCTTTCAAGGAATTCTTTTGTGGAGCAGAATGTATTTGGTTGGAGAAGGCAGTAGCAACCCATTCCAGTACTCTTGCCTGGAAAATCCATGGATGGAGGAGCCTGGTGGCTCCCTAGTCATCTCCAAGAGTGAACATACCTCCTAAAAGTCAAGCTTCACTCCTTCCATGTCCCCGGATGAATGCTCTCTGTTTGTCTGAGAGTAAATAGATTTTCTTGCGTTACTTAGTGTCTTATCCAGGGTTGGATGCCTAATACCTGTTGCTTTTATGAAATTAACTAGATCCTTTGTATAGAAACTCAGACTAACCACCACAGTCCAGCTACTCATAAATAACTAGTTTCATTTAGGTGTATAACTCACCAAACTTTTCAATATTTGAACAAGAAATTTTGTCTTTTACAAAAATGAGATTATACTGTATATACTCTCAAAAACTCTGCCTTTGTCAAATACCAATATATTGTGAACATCTTTTCACGCAATTTGTAATGGCTGCTTAGTTTTTATCATATGGATTTCATGTATTTTACTTATCTAGCCTTCAACTGTTGGATTTTTAGGTTACCTAATCTATGTAGTAGCTAAAATTAGGTTCAGCTTTATTTATACAAAACTCCAAAGTGCAGTGGCTTAAATAAGATGGGTATTTATTTCTCCTTAATGTTATTTTTAACCCAGAGGTGGGCAGTCTAGGATTGGTATATCAGTCATCAAAGACGAAGGCTTCTTCTACATTTTTGCTCCACCATTTTTATGGAGATATTTCATTCTCAGGATCACTTGTTAGCCCAAAATAACTACAGGGGCTCTGAATATCACATCAAAGTTCTAGGTAGTGTAGGACAAGGGCTTAATATACAAACAGCTCATACAGCTCAACAACAACAACAACAAAAACACCCCCCTGCCCCAAGAATGGCCAGAAGATCTAAATAGACATTTCTCCAAAGAAGACATACAGATGGCCAACAGACACATGAAAAGATGCTCAACATCACTAATTATTAGAGAAATGCAAATCAAAGCTACAATGAGATAAACCTCAGACCCATCAAAATGGCCATCATGAAAAAGTCTGCAAATAACAAATACTCAAAAGGGTCTGGAGAAAAGCGAACTTTCCTACACTGTTGGTGGAAATGTAAGTTGGTATAGACACTATGAAAATTAGTATGGAGGTTGCTTAAAAAACTAAAAATAGAGTTGCCATGTGATCCCACAATCCCACTCCTGGGCATGTACCCAGACAAAACTCTAGTTTGAAAATATTCATTCACCCCGATGCTCAAAGCAGCACTATTGACAATAACCAAGACAAGGAAACAATGTAAATGTCCATCAACAGAAGAATGAATAAAGATGTGAGTGTATATATATATATCTCAGCCATCAGAAAAAATGAAATAATTCCATTTACAGCATTACCATACTAATTAAAATAAGTCAGAAAAAGAAAGACAAATACCATATCACTTACAATGTGAAATCTAAAATGTGATACAAATCAACATATCCCTGAAACAAAAACAGACTCACGGATAGAATAGACTTGCTATTGCCAAGGAGGAGGCTAGGGAGGGAAGAATGGGAATTGGGGGTTAGCAAATTATTGTATACAGAATGGATAAACAATAAGGTCTTACTGTATACCACAGGGAATGATGTTCACAATGGAAAATAATATATGTATGTATTAACATGAATGTATATGCATATATATATATATATATATATATAACTAAATCACTTTGCCGTAGAGAAGAAATGAACACAACACTGTAAATAAACTATATTTCAATAAAATTAAGAATCAAAAGCCCCCCTCCACAAAGTTCTAGGTAGTACAGAGAAGAAAGCAAGGAAGGGTTCAAAAGGCTCCTCCCCAGCCAAATTAGCTGCCTTTAAGTAGCCTCCCTGGAAATCCTATGGAACACTTCTGCTTTTTTGTAGTTGGTCATATTATGTGTGGATCACAATAAACTGTGGAAAATTCTTCAAGAGATGGGAATACCAGACCACCTGACCTGCCTCTTGAGAAACCTATATGCAGGTTAGGAAGCAACAGTTAGAATTGGACATGGAACAACAGACGGGTTCCAAATAGGAAAAGGAGTATGTCAAGGCTGTATATTGTCACCCTGCTTATTTAACTTTTATGCAGAGTACATCATGAGAAATGCTGGCCTGGAAGAAACACAAGCTGGAATCAAGATTGCTGGGAGAAATATCAATAACCTCAGATATGCAGATGACACCACCCTTATGGCAGAAAGTGAAGAGGAACTCAAAAGCCTTTTGATGAAAGTGAAAGAGGAGAGTGAAAAGTTGGCTTAAAGCTCAACATTCAGAAAACAAAGATCATGGCATCTGGTCCCATCACTTCATGGGAAATAGATGGGAAACAGTAGAAACAGTGGCAGACTTTATTTTGGGGGGCTCCAAATCACTGCAGATGGTGACTGCAGCCATGAAATTAAAAGATGCTTACTCCTTGGAAGGAAAGTTATGACCAACCTAGATAGTATATTCAAAAGCAGAGATATTACTTTGTCAACAAAGGTCCATCTAGTCAAGGCTATGGTTTTTCCTGTGGTCATGTATGGATGTGAGAGTTGGACTGTGAAGAAAGCTGAGTGCTGAAGAATCGATGCTTTTGAACTGCAGTGTTGGAGAAGACTCTTGAGAGTCCCTTGGACTGCAAGGAGATCTAACAGGTCCATTCTAAAGGAGATCAGTCCTGAGTGTTCATTGGAAGGACTGATGCTGAAGCTGAAACTCCAATACTTTGGCCACCTCATGTGAAGAGTTGACTCATTGGAAAAGACTCTGATGCTGGGAGGGATTGGGGGCAGGAGAAGGGGACGACAGAGGATGAGATGGCTGGATGGCATTACTGATTTGATGGACGTGAGTCTGAGGGAACTCCGGGAGCTGGTGATGGACAGGGAGGCCTGGCGTGCTGCAATTCACGGGGTCGCAAAGAGTCGGACATGACTGAGCGACTGAACTAAACTGATATTCAGCTGTAAGGAAGGTTTTGAAGGGAATTCAAAAGTGTTCTACTGTTAACAAAAAGGGGAAGAATGAGTATTGTGTAGCAACTAGTGGTTTCTGCCATACCAATTTTTGCCCTTGTAATACATGCTGTCATGTATGGCTTCTACCTAAATACTTTTACACACCCATGGTTGTTTCCATTTAGAATTTGTGCTGAGGAAATAACTGTGTCAGGTGAACACCTTTTAAAATACTATTTTTTTCTTATTGCAAAGCAATGTATGTTTGCTGAAAAATATCCAAAATAGTAGAAATATAAGAGCATGGTACTACTCTGAAATGTTAATGAGAGTGAACAGAGGGGTCAATTTCCCTGTATTTTTACTGGTTCCCTCTTGCCCTGTTGTCGCATCAACTAATCTAATAAGAAGTGTATTAATTTGTACTTTGATTATTCACCTTTTGAGATCCTTTGCTTACTTTTCTAAAAGGATACTCATTAAAAATAACTTTAAAGGGCTCATATATTTAATAGTTACTTGATAATTACTATGTGTTCTAATACTTTTTCAAATTGTCACTTTCTTTTACATTTATTTTACAGTGTTTTTGTAATGTAAAAATTTTAAACTTTATACACTCCAATCTATTAATCTTTTTCTTTAAGGCTGTCCCTTTGGTGTAGGTGCTAACACTTAAAGAAATAACCTATTTTTTATTTTCTCAAACTGTATTTGGAATTACAGTGCCAAGTGCCAGCCATTAAAATAGGTAGTCGGTGAAGAAGTAATCTTTCTTTTCTCCTGGCACAGACCTTTGTGCTGATAACTGAGGGGGAAAATTTGAGTATGTTCCAACAATAAAGCAATGAAAGTGACTCTCACCTGCAGTGGTTAGGTTTCATTTCAGTGGTTACATTTCAAGACTGAAATGTAAATGACATATTTGCTTCACTAGAATCCTATTTTCCTTCTATTTAGATTATGCCTAAGGCTGTATATTTTCACTCTGCTTATTTAACTTATATGCAGAGTACATCATGAGAAACGCTGGGCTGGAAGAAACACAAGCTGGAATCAAGATTGCCGGGAGAAATATCAATAACCTCAGATATGCAGATGACACCACCCTTATGCCAGAAAGTGAAGGGGAACTAAAAAGCCTTTTGATGAAAGTGAAAGAGAAGATTGAAAAAGTTGGCTTAAAGATCAACGTTCAGAAAACAAAGATCATGGCATCTGGTCCCATCACTTCATGGGAAATAGATAGGGAAACAGTGGAAACAGTGGCAGACTTTATTTTTGGGGGCTCCAGAATCACTACAGATGGTGACCACAGTCATGAAATTAAAAGACGCTTACTTCTTGGAAGGAAAGTTATGACCAACCTAGACAGCATATTGAAAAGCAGAGACATTACTTTGCTGACTAAGGTCCGTCTAGTCAAGGCTATGGTTTTTCCTGTGGTCATGTATGGATGTGAGAGTTGGACTGTGAAGAAGGCTGAGCGCCAAAGAATTTATGCTTTGGAACTGTGGTGTTGGAGAAGACTCTTGAGAGTCCCTTGGACTGCAAGGAGATCCAACCAGTCCATTCTGAAGGAGATCAACCCTGGGATTTCTTTGGGAGGAATGATGCTAAAGCTGAAGCTCCAGTACTTCGGCCACCTCATGTGAAGAGTTGACTCATTGGAAAAGACTCTGATGCTGGGAGGGATTGGGGGCAGGAGGAGAAGGGGACGACAGAGGATGAGATGGCTGGATGGCATCACTGACTCGATGGATGTGAGTCTGAGTGAACTCCGGGAATTGGTGATGGACAGGGAGACCTGGCATGCTGCGATTCATGGGGTTGCAAAGAGTTGGACACAACTGAGTGACTGAACTGAACTGAACTGAACTGAATCTTAGGGATGGCTTCCCTAGTGGCTCAGTGGTAAAGAACCCACCTGCCAAGGTGGGAGATGCAGGTTCAATTCCTGGGTCGAACAGATCCCCTGGAGAAGGAAATGGCAACCCACTCTAGTATTCTTGCCTGGAAAATTTGCATGGTCAGAGGAGCCTGGGAGGCTAGAGTCCATAAAGTCCCAAAAGAGTTAGCATGACTTAGTGACTAAACAACAACAATCTTAGGGAACTATCAGTTCAGTTCAGTTCAGTTGCTCAGTCGTGTCCGACTCTTTGCGACCCCATGAATCGCAGCACGCCAGGCCTCCCTGTCCATCACCATCTCACAGAGCTCACTCAGACTTGCGTCCATCGAGTCGGTGATGCCATCCAGCCATCTCATCCTCTGTTGTCCCCTTCTCCTCCTGCCCCCAATCCCTCCCAGAGTCAGAGTCTTTTCCAATGAGTCAACTCTTCACATGAGGTGGTCGAAGTACTGGAGTTTCAGCTTTAGCATCATTCCTTCCAAAGAAATCCCAGCATTGATCTCCTTCAGAATGGATTGGTTGGATCTCCTTGCAGTCCAAGGGACTCTCAAGAGTCTTCTCCAATACCATAGTTCAAAAGCATAAATTCTTTGGCGCTCAGCCTTCTTCACAGTCCAGCTCTCACATCCATATAAGACTACTGGAAAAACCATAGCCTTGACTAGATGGACCTTAGTGGGCAAAGTAATGTCTCTGCTTTTGAATATGCTATCTAGGTTGGTCATAATTTTCCTTCCAAGGAGTAAGCGTCTTTTAATTTCATGGCTGCAATCACCATCTGCAGTGATTTTGGAGCCCCCCAAAATAAACTCTGACACTGTTTCCACTGTTTCCCATCTATTTCCCATGAAGTGATGGGACCAGATGCCATGGTCTTCATTTTCTGAATGTTGAGCTTTAAGCCAACTTTTTCACTCTCCTCTTTCACTTTCATCAAGAGGCTTTTTAGTTGCTCTTCACTTTCTGCCTTACGGGTGGTGTCGTCTGCATATCTGAGGTTATTGATATTTCTCCCAGCAATCTTGATTCTAGCTTGTGCTTCTTCCAGCCCAGCGTTTCTCCTGATGTATTCTGCATATAAGTTAAATAAGCAGGGTGACAATATACAGCCTTGATGCACTCCTTTTCCTATTTGGAACCCATCTGTTGTTCCATGTCCAGTTCTAAGTGTTGCTTCCTGGCCTGCATACAGATTTCTCAAGAGGCAGGTCAGGTGGTCTGGTATTCCCATGTCTTTCAGAATTTTCCAGTTTATTGTGATCCACACAGTCAAAGGCTTTGGCATAGTCAATAAAGCAGAAATAGATGTTTTTCTGGAAGTCTCTTGCTTTTTCCATGATCCAGCGGATGTTGGCAATTTGATCTCTGGTTCCTCTGCCTTTTCTAAAACCAGCTTGAACATCAGGAAGTTCATGGTTCACGTATTGCTGAAGCCTGGCTTGGAGAATTTTGAGCATGACTTTACTAGAGTGTGAGATGAGTGCAATTGTGCGGTAGTTTGAGCATTCTTTGGCATTGACTTTCTTTGGGATTGGAATGAAAATGGACCTTTTCCAGTCCTGTGGCCACTGCTGAGTTTTCCAAATGTGCTGGCATATTGAGTGCAGCACTTTCACAGCATCATCTTTCAGGATTTGAAACAGCTCAACTGGAATTCCCATCACCTCCACTAGCTTTGTTTGTAGTGATGCTTTCTAAGGCCCACTTGACTTCACATTCCAGGATGTCTGGCTCTAGATGAGTGATCACACCATCGTGATTATCTGGGTTGTGAAGATTTTTTTTTGTACAGTTCTTCTGTGTATTCTTGCCATCTCTTCTTAATATCTTCTGCTTCTGTTAGGTCCATACCATTTCTGTCCTTTATTGAGCCCATCTTTGCATGAAATGTTCCCTTGGCATATCTAATTTTCTTGAAGAGATCTCTAGTCTTTCCCATTCTGTTGTTTTCCTCTATTTCTTTGCATTGATCGCTGAAGAAGGCTTTCTTATCTCTTCTTGCTATTCTTTGGAATTCTGCATTCAGATGCTTATATCTTTCCTTTTCTCCTTGGCTTTTCGCTTCTCTTCTTTTCACAGCTATTTGTAAGGCTTCCCCAGACAGCCATTTTGCTTTTTTGCATTTCTTTTCCATGGGGATGGTCTTGATCCCTGTCTCCTGTACAATGTCACGAACCTCATTCGTTCATCAGGCACTCTACCTATCAGACCTAGGCCCTTTAATCTATTTCTCACTTCCACAGTATAATCATAAGGGATTTGATTTAGGTCATACTTGAATGGTCTAGCGCTTTTCCCTGCTTTCTTCTATTTGAGTCTGAATTTGGTAATAAGGAGTTCATGATCTGAGCCACAGTCAGCTCCTGGACTTTTTGTTGACTGTATAGAGCTTCTCCATGTTACAAACCAAACACTTACCTCTTAATTCAAATGGAGCCTTCTTGTGTTTGAGAAACAGTATGAAATTGTAGGAAGAACATAAGCCTCAAAGTGAAACAATCCGAGTTGAAATCCTACCAACATTTATTACTTACAGAATTTCAGGCATGTTACATGACCTGGATGGGTCTCACTGTGTTGGGACACTAAAAAGATCAGAGGAGATAATTAATGTGAAGACATCTAGCAGCATAACTAGCTCATGGTGCTGGAGACCATCAACAGATGTTTCCCCAACCTGCCAAGAAACTGAAGACTTTAAGTGTATCAGCCATGAAATTAAAAGATGCTTGCTCCTTGGGAAAAAAGCTATAACCAACCTAGATAGCATATTAAAAAGCAGAGACCACCCCACCTGTGGTTTTGCAGACAAAGGTCCATATAGTCAAAGCTATGGTTTTTCCAGTAGTCATGTATGGATGTGAGAGTTGGACCATAAAGAAGGCTGTGTGTCGAAGAACTGATGCCTTTGAATTGTGGTGCTGGAGAAGACCCCTGAGAGTCCCTTGGACTACAAATGGATCAAACCAGTCAATCCTAAAGGAAATCAACCCTGATTATTCATTGGAAGGATTGATGCTGAAGCTGAAGGTCTAATACTTTGGCCATTTGATTAGAAGAGCTGACTCACTGGAAAAGATGATGATGCTAGAAAAGACTGAAGGCAAAAAGAGAAGGGATGTGATGGTTAGATAGTGTCATTGACACAAATTTGAGCAAACTTCAGGAGATAGTGGAGGACAGAGGAGCCTGGCATACTGTAGTCCGTGGAGTTGATGAACAAGTGTTTGATAGACTCCTTGGTATTAAGAATTCCTTTACAAAGCAAATAATAACTTCTTTTTTTGGTTTGGTGGCTCCTATTTTCAAATATTAGGGTAGCCGAAATATAACAGGACGTCTCTTACCTTCCCTGCTCCTACCCTTCTACGATGAAGCCAGAGTCAGAATACCTTCTCTTCTCTCTTTTCCCCCAGATCAAGTCCAGTTAACGGGAAGAGTGGGAGAAGTTGGTGAATAGGTGGTACCCAAGGCTGTGGGGAAGATTGAGGGCAAGAAAACGGGGCAACAGTGGACGAGATGGTTGGATGGCATTACCGACTAAATAGACACGAGTGTGAGCAAACTCCAGGAGATAATGAAGGACAGGAAAGCCTGGCGTGCTGCAGTCTATGGGGTCATGAAGAGTCAGACATGACTGAGCAACTCATCAACAACAAAGGCCCCCAACAGCTAACTCTAACAACAAAGAGCTAGCAGGCAGTGAGCCGGGTATCAGCCCCACGTGTGGTTCCTTCTTTTGACTTCTAAGATTTCAAATTGTTCAGATTTCTTTTCTTGAAGAGTTATGTTTTATGTGGCAGGAATGTTTAGGACTTCAAGCTCAGGAGGCAGCATCTCAAGGAACCCTGAGAGAACTGCTCCGAGGAGGTGAGGGGAGGAGCTAGGATACACAGGAATTTTGCAACAAAGGGCAGGTAGTCAGAATATCAAGTTGTTCAGATCTCATAGACTGAGTGGGACATTAATATCCTCGAGGAGTGGATGGCCCAGGGTTTTTTGTTTATGCTCTGGCCAGACCTGGAGAAACTGAAGTCCAGAGGAAGAACAGACTTATGTAAAATTCGTAGTCAGCCAGGACTTCAGCGCCAGGGCCCCTGTTCTTTCTTCCAGTCCTTCGATGCTGATGACTGGACATGATGAGCTGCTCACAAGTTTGAGCGGCTGAGGTCAAGACATCATTAGTTGCAGCCTGGAGAAGAGCCATTTTGTATCCAAGGGAATCATATGCCAGATTAATAGGAACATTAGTGATTTTCATTTGCTATGCACTAATTTCTCTTGAGAAAGGTGAGCAGACTTTTTAAAGCCACTGCTGGCAGATTTCAGTTTGTGCTATTTCTGAGGTCTTGGCAGCACAGCTGACGCTCCATCCCAGATCTCCGAGAACTCCAAAGAATCCGGTGCAGGGTGTTCCTGTGAATTCAGATTTTGAAGCATCAACAGAATCTGGGTGCTCTGGATGAAATGGGGATGCATGGTGAGCTGCTCAGGCCCCAAAGTCCCCATGGGCTTCTGGTAAATGAACTAATTGCCAGCCTGAGGATTTAGGAAAACCATTCATGGGGCTCTTACTGCTGAGATGGGTGTGGAGGGAGTGTGAAAATGAGGTTTGTTGGGAGTGGGTAACCCACCACGTGCCAGCCAGATTCCCCCAGCCGTGGGGGATATTGTTCATAAACATCAATTACCAATTATCCATCTGGGTCTGGCAGGTTCCACGAACTTACAAGCAAAAATACCCTTAATAATTTCATCTCTGAAATTCACTGCTCCGGAGCTTTTGTTTACTCTCTGGGAAGTTCACATAACACACGTTTGTGTGATAAGTGGGTGGGCTGTGGTGCATGCTGGGAAAATAGTTTGACTCACACATTTATTAATAAATTCAGAATTGAAAAAAATTACTCTGGCACTAGCAAAATATGCTCTGGTTCCTTTATACTTTTGGAATGCTAAAGCAGCTTAATTGGTTGAATTCATCCTGACTCTAATAGTACCCACTCCCCTCCACTATCTCTACACCCTCCTTGGGGAAGCATAGGGTCAAAAGCTCTTGGTAACAGTCTGAGGTTCATGTTCCCTCTCTGTGCTGTAGAAAGGGACTTTTGGAACCACTCTCTCCTTGCATCTGTGTCTCCTACATTTTATCAAAGTGCCTGGCCTCACAGTGATGGTGCTAACTGAAGAGCAGGAGTCCCAGACTGGGTCTGTGGTTGGAATTCTGATGGTTCAGGATGTATTTGCTGAAGTTAGAGGAGCAGGTGGCCAGCCTCTGCAGGGATGAGTTTATATGGATAAGGGAGACTTGTTCAGAGAAGAAGCTGTGTACCCAGGAAGAGATGGAAATGTGGCAGACCGTAGAAGAGCATGCTGTATGTTTCAGGCATGAGTTCTCCTACTGGTACCCTGAACTTCATCTGAGATCTTTGGAGACCTTTGCAAGCACAAGCTGAGCAGGGGTCTTCCTTGGGACAGTGGCTTGTGGCAGCCCAGCAGAGGCATTTCAGGGTCCAGGAGACTCAAGACAGCACAGAGTGGGACAGAGGAGTGCCTCAGAGAGTTGCTTTGATGTAGGGGAACTCCAGCAAACCGGCTTGGCCTTGGCACTGAGAGAGGTATCCCTTTGGTACTGCCTTTGGACATGAGTGTTCTTATGAAGGGTGGCCAGCATCAATGGCATTGGTGAATCCAGCCCTCTCTTGGCTTTGTAAGGAGCTGACATCAACTAAGGACTCAAATGGGGGCTTCCCAGGGCACAGCTGTAAAGAATCCCTGCTAACGTAGGAGGTGCAAGAGATGTGGGTTCCATCCCTAGGTTGGGAAGATCGCCTGGAGGAGGAAATGGCAACTCACTTCAATATTCTTGCCTGGGAAATTCTGTGGACAGAGGAGCCTGGCGAATGACAGTCCATGGGGTTGCAAAGAGTTGGACACGACTGAGTATGTGCATGCGTGCTGGCACACACGCACACGCACACGCACACACACACGCACAGGGCTCAAGAAGAGCACCAAAGGGATGTCTGTGAATCTCAGGTTCTCTCAGAAGTAGCTAGAGGAGACTTTGCGTGGGACAAGATCTAGTGAATTTGGGCTATTAACGACGGTCACAGAGCCTTGGGAAGTTCAGGTTGCTTTGAATTCTCTTCCTTCATCAAAAAGAAGAGGAACTAAGGAGTATGGAGTACACAGCAATGATAACAGTCTTTGGTTTTGAGTCCCCATCCACTGTTCTTTTTGGAATCCAACACCCACTCGGATTCTCTTCCAGTTATTCAGTTGTCCCACCTTTCCCTTCAGGGCTGCTACCTCTTTCTCACTGTTCTTCCTTTTTCCTTATATACTGGCTGTTTGCCTAATTGTTCTTTCCCCTTGTACTGACTCCAGTTTCTCCCATCCATGCTGGTGCTTCTACCATCATAGACCCTGATGCCAAACCCATCCCTGCCAAGGTAGGGTGGCTTCTCTCTATCAGAGTTAAACTTTTATTTGGCTCTTTTGCTCTTTGAAATAGTATTTTTTGCTCTCTAATGTACTTATTGCCTCCCCATTCAATGAACTTAAGAAGAAGTTAATGCCAAGCATGGTTGCAAGACATGTGAACAGTTTTGCAAAGTGTCTCATGAGAAAGCTCTCTGTTCACTCATAGTCAAAGACGGTCATCTCACATGACACTATAAAACTCCTAGAAGAGAGCACAGGCAAAACGTTCTCTGACATAAACTGTAGCGATGTTAGCGATGTTTCCTTTGGTCAGTCTCTCAAGGCAATAGAAATAAAAGCAAAAATAAACAAATGAGACCTAATCAAACTTGTAAACTATTGCACAGCAAAGGAAACCATAAACAAAATGAAGAGATAGCCTACAAACTGGGAGAAAATATCTTCAAATAATGCAGCTGACAAGGGCTTAATTTCCAAAATATACAAACAGCTCATACAACTCAACAAGAATACCAACAACCTAATAAAAAAATGGGCAGAAGATTTTAGTAGACACTTCTCCAGAGAAGACATACAGATGGCCAACAGGCACATGAAAAGATGCTCAACATCACTAATTATTAGAGAAATGAAAATCAAAATTACAATGAGGTACCACCTTACACCAGTCAGAACAGCCATCATCAAAAAGCCTAATAATAAATGCAGGAGAGACTGTGGGGAAAAGGGAACCTTCCTACACTGTTGGTGGGAGTGTAAATTGCTGTAGCCACTGTGGAAAGCTGGCTTAAAACTCAACATTCAAAACACTAAGATCATGGCATCTGATCCTATCACTTCATGGCAAATAGATGGGGAAACAATGGACACAGTGACAGGCTTTATTTTTGGGGGCTCCAAAATCACTGCGGATAGTGACTGCAGCCATGAAATTAAAAGACGCTTGCTCCTTGGAAGAAAAGCTAAGACAAACTTGCTGCTGCTGCTGAGTAGCTTTAGTCATGTCCGACTCTGTGCAACCCCACAGATGGCAGCCCACCAGGCTGCCCGTCCCTGGGATTCTCCAGGCAAGAACACTGGAGTGGGTTGCCATTTTCTTCTCCAAAAGTGAAGTGAAAAGTGAAAGTGAAGTTGCTCAGTCATGTCCGACTCTTAGCAACCCCATGGACTGCAGCCCACCAGGTTCCTCTGTCCATGGGATTTCTCAGGCAAGAGTACTGGAGTGGGGTGCCATTGCCTTCTCCGATGACAAACCTAAACAGCATATTAAAAGTAGAGACATTACTTTGCCGACAAAGGTCTGTATAGTCAAAGCTATGGTTTTCCCAGTAGTCATGTATGGATGTGAGACTTGTACCATAAAGAAGGCTGAGCACCGAAGAACTGCTGCTTTTGAACTGTGGTGTTGGAGGAGACTCTTAAGAGTCCCTTAGACTATAAGGAGATCAACCAGTCAATGCTAAAGGAAGTCAACCCTGAATATTCACTGGAAGTACTGTTGCTAAAGCTGAAGCTCCAATAGTTCGGCCACCTGATGAGAAGAGCTGACTGATTGGAAAAGACTGGGAAAGACTGAAGGTAGGAGAAGAAGGGGATGACAGAGGACAAGATGGTTGGATGGCATCACCGACTCTATGGACATGAGTTTGAACTAACTCTGGGAGATGGTGAAGGACAGGGAAGCCTGGCGTGCTGCAGTCCATGAAGTAGCAAAAAGTCAGACATGACTGAGTGACTGAACAACAACTATGGAAGGCAGTATGGAGATTCCTTTAAAAATTTTTAAAAATAGAGTTGCTGGATGATGCTGCAAACTCACTCCTGGGCACATATCCAAACAAAACTCTGATTTAAAAAAATGCATGATATGTGCTAAGACTCTTTGCAACCTTATGGACTGTGGCCTGCCAGGCTCCTCTGTCCATGGGATTCTCCAAGAAAACGTACTGGAGTGGGTTGCCATTTCCTTCTCCACGGGATCTTCCTGACCCAGCGATCAAACCCTCATCTCTTAGCCTCCTGCATTGGTAGGCAGGTTCTTTACCACTAGCACCACCTGGGAAGCCCAGTTTGAAAAAATACATGCACCTAATGTTCATAGCAGCACTCTTTACAATAGCCAGGACACAGAAGCAACCTAAATGACCATTGACAAATGAATGGAGAAAGAAGATGTGTGAATACATGCACACACACACACACACACACACACAAATATACAGGCTTCCGTGATGGCTGAGTGGTAACGAATTCACCTGCCAATGCAGGAGACGTGGGTTTGATCCCTGGGTCAGAAAGATCCCCTGGAGAAAGAAATGGCAACCCACTCCAGTATTCTTACCTGGGAAATCCCATGGACAGAGAAGCCTGGCAGGCTATAGTCCATGGGGTCGCAAGAGTCAGATGGGACTCAGCCACTAAACAACAACAACAACAACAACACATACACCCAATGGAATATTACTCAGACATAAAAAAGAATGACATAATATCACTTGCAGCAACATGGATGGAACTTAGATTATCATACTAAGTGAAGTAAGTTAGAAAGAGAAAGACAAATATCACATGGTATCACTTATGTGTGCAATCTGAAAAATGAAATGAATGAACTTATTTACAAAACAGAAACAGACATCACAGACATAGAGAACAAACACGGTTATGTAAGGGGAAAGGGGGTGGGGAAGGATAAATTAGGAATTTGGGATTAGCTGATACTATTATATGTAAAAATAGATAAACAACAAAGTCCTACTGTGTAGCACAGGGAACTATACTAACTATATTCATTATCTTTTAATAAACCATAATGCTGCTGCTGCTACTGCTGCTAAGTCGCTTCAGTCGTGTCCGACTCTGTGCGACCCCATAGATGGCAGCCCACCGGGCTCCCCCATCCCTGGGATTCCCCAGGCAAGAACACTGGAGTGGGTTGCCATTTCCTTCTCTAATGCATTCAAGTGAAAAGTGAAAGTAAAGTCGCTCAGTCGTGCCCGACTCTTAGCGACCCCATGGACTGCAACCTACCAGGCTCCTTTGTCCATGGGATTTTCCAGGCAAGAGTACTGGAGTGGGTTGCCATTGCCTTCTCCATAAACCATAATAGAGACTATGAAAAAGAATATACTAATACATAGAGAGATACAGATACACAGATAACTGAATCACTTTGCTGTATACCAGAAACTAATACAACATTGCCAATCTATACTTTAATTTAAAAAACACCACCACCAAAGAGGATCACCTCAAATTTCTTCTGCTATAGGAGAATTCTCTTCTCCACACCCATCTGCTCATTGATCATTTTCCACACATTTAAAAATTGCACATTGCTTATTCTTTAGCATTTTTCCTTCCAGAATGGAATGCATTGAAACAAACTAATACTCTCTTTCAGAAGATTTTCTGTATGAAATATCTGGCAGTCGCTTCTGTTTGTTTAAACTTAGAAAAATCGATGATTTCAAATTGCAAATTCAGTTAAAATTTACTTTGTGATAATGTTGTAGGATAATATTTGCCAGAGTTTGGAAGCAGGAAGCAAATGAGGCAGGAAAACAAGATAATGGAGAGGATGATAGAACAGGATCTCTGATTAGTGAAGCACAATTACATGGAATAAATACAATATCGACTTTTGCGTAAAAATCACCCACAGAAGGGGAAAAAAGGAGGGTCCTTTGTCATCTTTCCTTTTCATTTCTATTTTTCAAGATATTTTCAAGGTCTATGAACCGTATTAATCTTTTTTTAAAAAATATAATTCTGACTTAGATGACTGATACTGCTTTAAGTGCCTCTGGTACTTCCTCTTTGGAAATCTTTCTTTGGAACCCCCGTAGCCCTGGGTCACTTCCACTATTATCAGTGTTAATAGTATTTGTGTTATTACATAGTATTCATATAGCAATATGAATAATATTATTAATATTTGTGTCCACGCCTTCACTGCTTTGTTTGGTGTAAATTTATTTGAGAGTAGACCTATAGTTATATGTGCTTTATCAACAGTGAATTCCCTGGTGGCATGAGTAGGTGGAGTTATTTTAAGAGTAGGTTTTAAAAATTTGAGTTTACAAAATATATCATAATTAATGAAAACTTTTCACAGGGGATGTATGTTTTGGTGACCCTGGGATGGAGAATACAATTATATCTCTAATAATTTGTAGGGAGAGAAAGGTATTTCAACTGTAAACTAGTTTCTTTCTGTTTTTTTAGTTGCTTGTATTTGTTTATGGTTCCTAGGGCACATGTGAAATTGAAAGACACACACACACACACACACACACACACACACACACAGAAACCCTGGAAAGAAGTGGAGATGCCACGGTGCCCTTGTGAGAGGGGAACAGATGTGTCCCTGATACCAGCACTGAGTAGAAGGTTTGCTATTCCCAGAGGGCTGGGGATCACAGCTCTCAAGGGATGAAGTTGGTGATGGGGCCCTGCTGACACTTAGAGGCAGGAACCACCTGGGAGAACGGAGGTCTGGTTGTGGCCCTGCTGACCAGCAAACCCTCCCAACCTCACTGCTCCAAAGGAGAGAACTAGAGAACGCAGGAATGGTTCCTGTTTCCTTTCTGGATTTATTTTTTGGTGTTTGATAATTTGGAATTTGTCTAAGGACACTTCATGTGGTTTTTAGCTTAACCCCTAGGAACTCAAAGATTCTTTGGAAATTTTATTGTGTATGTAACTGTACAGAAAGAATCTTGAACAGTCTTTTGGGACTTCATGGAAGACCTGCCAGGGAAAGACTGAATTGGACTTGTGTACTCTCTCCTGTGAACTCCTTAGACAGCCTAGAGAGTATAGGTTAGGTACTCAGGGCCCAGAGCCAGAACAGTCTTTTTTTTTTAATTGCAGTATAATTCCTTTACAATGTTGTGTTACTTTCTGCTGTACAATACCGTGAATCAGCCATATTATACATGTCCTTCCTCCCACCTTCCCGTTTCACTCACCTAGGTCATCACAGAGCATTTGAGCTCTCTGCGCTATATAGCAACTTCCTGCTAGCTATTTCACACATGGTAGTATATATGTCCGGAGACCCCACTCCAGTACTCTTGCCTGGAAAATCCCATGGGTAGAGGAGCCTGGTAGGCTGCAGTCCATGGGGTCGCGAAGAGTCGGACACGGCTGAGCGACTTCACTTTGACTTTTCACTTCCATGCATTGGAGAAGGAAATGGCAACCCACTCCAGTATTCTTGCCTGGAGAATCCCAGGGATGGCGGAGCCTGGTGGGCTGCCGTCCATGGAGTCGCACAGAGTCGGATACGACTGAAGCGACTTAGCAGCAGCAGCAGCATCAGTATATATATCTGGAGAAGGAAATGGCAATCCACTCCAGTATTCTTGCTTGGAGAATCCCACGGACAGAGAAGCCTGGTGGGCTACAGTCCATGAAGTTGCAGAGTCGGACACGACTGAGTGACTAAACCACCTCAGTGTATATATGTCAATGCTACCCTCTCAGTTCATCCCTCACTCTCCTTTCTGCCTCCACCCATCCTGCTGTGCTTACAAGTCTGCTCTCTATGCTTTTATTTCTGCCCTGCAACTAGGTTCATCGGTACCATTTTTCTAGGTTCCATGTATTTGCATTCAGTTCAGTTCAGTTCAGTCACTCAGTCGTGCCCGACTCTTTGCGACCCCATGAATCGCAGCACGCCAGGCCTCCCTGTCCATCACCAACTCCCGGAGTTCACTCAGACTCACGTCCATCGAGTCAGTGATGCCATCCAGCCATCTCATCCTCTGTCGTCCCCTTCTCCTCCTGCCCCTAATCCCTCCCAGCATCAGAGTCTTTTCCAATGAGTCAACTCTTCGCATGAGGTGGCCAAAGTACTGAAGTTTCAGTTTCAACATCATTCCTTCCAAAGAAATCCCAGGGCTGATCTCCTTCAGAATGGACTGGTTGGATCTCCTTGCAGTCCAAGGGACTCTCAGGAGTCTTCCCCAACACCACAGTTCAAAAGCATCAATTGTTTGGTGCTCAGCCTTCTTCACAGTCCAACTCTCATATCCATACATGACCAATGGAAAAACCATAGCCTTGACTAGATGGACCTTAGTCGGCAAAGTAATGTCTCTGCTTTTCAATATGCTATCTAGGTTGGTCATAATTTTTCTTCCAAGGAGTAAGCATCTTTTAATTTCATGGCTGCAGTCACCATCTGCAGTGATTTTGGAGCCCCCCAAAATAAACTCTGACACTGTTTCCACTGTTTCCCCATCTATTTGCCATGAAGTGATGGGACCAGATGCCATGATCTTTGTTTTCTGAATGTTGAGCTTTAAGCCAACTTTTTCACTCTCCTCTTTCACTTTCATCAAGAGGCTTTTTAGTTGCTCTTCACTTCCTGCCATAAGGGTGGTGGCATGTGCATATCTGAGGTTATTGATATTTCTCCCGGCAATCTTGATTCCAGCTTGTGCTTCTTCCAGCCCAGCGTTTCTCATGATGTACTCTGCATATAAGTTAAATAAGCAGGGTGACAATATACAGCCTTGACACACTCCTTTTCCTATTTGGAACCAGTCTGTTGTTTCATGTCCAGTTCTAACTGTTGCTTCCTGTATTTGCATTAGTATATGATATTTGTTTTGAGCCAGAACATCTTTGAATTTGGGATCCATCACGTACCAACTGTGCAGAGGCCAGTTTACTGTGGAGCTGGTGATGATAAAATTTCATCAGATATGCTTCCTTCCTAGAGAGACCATAGCCACATGACTAACATACTCGATTAGTTAATATTGTCAATCAGTTACTACTACTGTCTCTTTCCACTCTGATTTCCACTTGGTCTCTGTATAGGGTGGCACTGGAATGGCCAAGGGCATCTTGGGAATCTCAGTAAGGGGAAATTGAGTGGAGGATATGCCATTTCAATTACAATTTGGAGGGTCATTTTGGAGTGTGTCAATAAAATAAGGGAGAAATTACATACTCCTGATTTGAATATGGTAAATGGTACTTTTTTGTGTCCATCTTTCAGTTCATTAAAGAACTGAAAGAAAATTCATTTAAAGATGAAAACATGAACTAGAACTGAGAAAGATAAGCAATAAAATCAGGAAACACTGAGAAGCAAATTATAACAAAAATTTTTCAGATAGTATCAAACTCACTCAATTAATAGAAAAAAATTATTCATTCATTAGCAGGAAGGAAATATTGACTAGAAATAATGAAGAAGCACTTGGAGCTTTGATAATACAATTAACGATGAGGAGTGAGTCATACGAGCACACTGAAAAAAGATTTAAATCAAGTGCTAATTTGACACAGAACAAAGATAACATGAACGTCATAAGTCAGTATATAGTGAAGATGTCTGTTGACAGCAAACAGGTTGATGAGTGCTGTCTAATGTGATGTTGATTCAGGATTAATCATTGACAAGAAAACTTCAAGCGCCCTGAAGTCTTAAGGCCCAGATATGAAAGAAACTTTATAGAGCTTTTACCCATGTTTGATGACAACCCTAAGGACTTACCTGCTATCATCTATATTGAGTCATGAAGCTGAAAGATATTTCCTTAACTAACAATTTTAAGCAAGCACAATAAGGAAAGATAAATTATTTTTTGGTTCTCTTTGTAGAAAACAATATGCAGCCCACAAATAAAAGAGGTATGTCAGGCACATGATAAAAGTGACTGCTCTTTTTCCAGATTTTATGACATGTGTAATACTTTTACATTTGTAATTTGTTGCATTTTATTTCCTCATTCTCAATAGATATTTACTTACATCCCTAAATTTATTACTTACGTCCCTAAATTTATACAGTATTCAGTTCCTTAAAGCAAGATTCTTCAAGTTGCACACATTTCAGGTTCCACAAAAGCAGATCTGCCCTATAAACAGATGACCCTGAAGAGGTGAAGTGCATGCTCTGAATCTCAGTTTCCTCAAGGCAGATCAGGGATGTACCCATTCCTGGTGATGAGATCAAGAGGTTTAAATGGGATCATGATGATGGAGTAGTTAGCACAGAATCTGGCACGTGGTAAACACTCCTATGAGTATCACCCATCTATTCATTCAGCAGATGTGTATGAAGCTCCTGAGTGATTACACACTGGAAATTCAGCAGGGAACAGGATGGGAAAAAAGCCTCTGTTCCTTTTTCTTATAAGCTTTTTTAATATGGACCATTTTTAAAGTCTTTACTGATTTTGTTCTTGCCTGGAAAATCCTATGGATGGAGGAGCCTGGTAGGCTGCAGTCCATGGGGTCGCTAAGAGTCAGATACGACTGAGCGACTTCACTTTCACTTTTCACTTTCATGCATTGGAGAAGGAAGTGGCAACCCACTCCAGTGTTCTTGCCTGGAGAACCCCAGGGATGGGGGAGCCTGGTGGCCTGCCGTCTGTGGGGTCGCACAGAGTCAGACACAACTGAAGTGACTTAGTAGTAGTGGTAGTAGTAGTACTGATTTTGTTACAGTATTTCTTCTCTTTCCTGGTTTGTTTTTTTGGTCCCAAGGCATGTGGGATCTTAGTTCCTCAACCAGGGATCAAACCTGGACCCCTTTCCTTGAAATCTTAACCCCTGGACCACCAGGGTGGTTGTTCAGTCGCTCAGTTGCATCTGACTCTGCGACCCCATGGACTGCAGCACAGCAGGCTTCTGGGTCCTTCACTATCTCCTGGAGTTTGCTCAAATTCATATACATTGAGTTGGTGATGCCATCCAACCATCTCATCCCTGGTTGCCCCCTTCTCCTCATGCCCTCAAAGAGCAGACTTATTGGAAAAGACCCTGATGATGGGAAAAATTGAGGACCGCCAGGGAAGTCCCCAAAAGCCTCTGTTCTTAAGAAGCTTATATTCTAGTTTGTTCTAATTGTTACTATTATTTACTACTCTCATTGTTGGGTCTCTTTATATTCCTCTTCCTCCTAAAAGAGTTGCTGGCTCCTTACCTTTTCAAATGAAAGGAATTAAAATTCATTTGTTTTGAAAATGATCCTTCAGATATGTGGTCCCCTCAGGGATGGAGAAAAATCAGAGTTGGAATTTGATGACTTGATATCCATTCTAATCTTACGGTGGGATGAGGTTAGCTTGAACTGTGACTTGGTATTCTGGGTGGTCAGTGATGGAGACCAGACAGCTTAACAAGGACTTCATCACAATATCCTGAAAGAGGCCTGTCTAGAGACTTTCACTCCTAACTTCCCTTGGAACTTTAGGAATAGAAGAGACATCTCGGAACTAGGACGCAGAGCTCACTCACTTCTTTTGGGAGCTACCTATTTTTGAAGAGTTTTCTGGGGTAACAGCATTCTGGAAATACTGTTTTCTGCACTAATAGCTTCCCAAAACACAGCTTTCTAAAGCTGGCGAGGGGTCAGGAAAGGAGGCAGCATGCATGTTTCTGAGGACCAGAGGGTTGGCTTTCCACTTGGACTCTTTGAGTCCAAGCATCTGCTGAAATTTATTTATAGGTTTACAGAAAGGGTCTTGGTTCTTCTACAGCAGAAGCCCAGGGTACTGGCTTTGGTCCAGTTTTGGAAAGCTGAAATGTTTGATTCTTTTTGTTTTATTTAAGGAGTGTGCTATACTGGTGGAGTCAAATGAGGAAGCAGTGATTTTTGAGCACAATACTTTTATTTTTCTTTAAGATGAATGATTTGGTTAGAGGTCTGATAATATGTAGTCACTTAAGGTAAGGTGAAGTCGCTCAGTTGAGTCCAACTCTTTGTGACCACCATGGACTTCTCTGTCCATGGGATTCTCCAGGCAAGAGTACTGGAGTGGGTTGCCATTTCCTTCTCCAGGGGATCTTCCCGACCCAGGGATTGAACCCGGGTCTCCCGCATTGGAGGCAGATGCTTTAACCTCTGAGCCACCAGGGAAGCCCATTTAGTCACTTAGTGGCAGCTATATTCAGTTATTAAGACCCCAGATCTAGAGAATCTACTGATTTTTTTTTCTTGCACTGTGAATCTGTTTTTGACACCTAAAATCCCACTAGCAGTCTGTGAGTTCTGGACACCTCATTTTGAATAACCCCAGGTATACACTATAAGCTCCTTAATGGCAATAAACTCATCAGCCGACTAGGAATCAGCAAGGTATCTGGTACTTAGTAGCTGCTCAATAAATGCTTCTTGAGTGAATGAATGAATGAACAATGAATGAAGGATCAGATAAGTAAACAGCATTTCCAAAATGGAAAAGGAGGCCTCCTCTACCAAAACAGGTTCATAACGTATTCATTTGGGGCATGCGAAGAAGACTGTTAAAGTTAATTTCAAAAATAAATGTTGCGTTTGGGAATAAACCAGTTCCTGTGTTGATACAGAATAAAGTGCTTTGCAGCTGTAGAGGCATTTCTCCAAATGAGAAACATTTAAATAGTGTCAAGGTAACTGAGCTCTTTGTTAAGAGTAAGGTAGGTCATCTGAGCCACCAGGGAAGTCCAGGTCCTTGAGTTAGCCAACAGGGTTCAAATCAAAGAGCCTGGGGTCTAAATTCAACTGTGCTCAAAACATACTGGTTTTGGCTAAGTTACCTAAGCTCTCTGAATTTTCTCATCTGTATAACCGGGGTATCAATAATGGATTTCATAGGATTGTGGGAAAGACTGAATGAGGTAATGCCTGGTACAAAGCTAAGTGTTCAGTAAAAAATTCTCCTCTTCCTCTTCACCCTCATCTGTCCCCTGCTAACTAACCTGGGCACTGCCAATGTCTCCTGTGCATGGCCTCTGCTCATCTTCCCTGGAAGCAAGTTAGAATCTAGGAACAGTTTCTGAAGGCCACTATTCAGCCCTATCTGGGAGTAACAATTTTGTATCATCTTGGAATGTTTGGAGAGGAAAAAGTATTCTATCCCTAGATTTTTTTTTTAAATAATTTTTTTTTTGGGGGGGTGCCACAAGGCATGTGGGATCGTAGTTCCCCAACCAGGGATCAAACCCCTGCACTGGAAATACTGAGTCTGAAGCACTGGACCGCCAGGGGAAGTCTCTCCCTAGACTTTATGGAAGGGCCCAGCACTCACATGTTTGCTCATTTATTTAGTGAGTATTTCCCACCTACTCCTACGCTCTCCCCAAGTTGGATTTCACAAGCATTCCAAATCCTCTGGGATTGCTCTGAGCTACCCGCACCCCACCCTCCACCCCTGGCATTTTTTTATTTTTGGTTGCCCCTTTCCCTGTCTTGGGCAGTGGTGGGACCATGGAGTCTCAACCACCGGACCACAGGGAATTCCCTCTGAACTCCTTTTCCTTCTTGGAATGCAAGCTAACTTTTATTTTCCTTTTCAGAGATTTTACTGGGTGAGAAACTGGCGTTGAAGACAGTTTCCCAAGGGCTTGGGCCATAAAGGTGACTGACTTTTTCAAAGCTATTAGTGATGTCAAGAAGCCAAGCAAAACTCGCCCTTCTGGAGGGAGCCACCCACAACTCTCTTAAACAGCCCTTTCTCCTAACTCTTCTGTGACCACCCAAGGTCAAGCGTGTCCGTGGTGGTGGCTGATTTTTGCTCACTTTGTATATTATTTATGTAACAGGCGGGTTGTGAGGGAGTGTGGATGTAGATGATTCATAGGCACAAGCAGTTGGGAACAGATTGCAGAAGCCCAGCTCCGTTACTTGGGTGTCTCCCATGCCCCGCCCCCCCAAGCTGCTTCCTGCACGCCCGAAGGGCTGCTCCAGCTCCAGGCGGCCCTAGGTCCCCCCATCCCTGTGGAGCAGGGGGTCCTTGGACAGTTTAGAGGCTCTAAGCCTATCACAGACTCTGCAGGCAAATCCACCTCCCAAGATGTAATCCTCATAAAAAAAAAAACCAAAACCTAAACCGTAACCTAGCATAAGAAATTCTGAAAAAGTTATGATGACTACTTCAATGCTTATTTTTTGAAATATCAAGTTCTTCAAAAAAAGTTTCTCATTTTTGTGTTGCTGCCCTCATTCTCTAGGCTCTGCCTGGCACCGGTGCTTAGACTGCCTCTTGGGCAGCCTGGTGCCCGGTGGGCATGCCATCCTCACATGGCTAAGTTGCAAAGGAAAAATCTCTTCTTTACTTTTTAAAAGTTCTGCCCCGGCCAGGAGAGTTGCCTTCAGGTGACATTGACTACTGTGGGATGCATGGGGCAGAGCTCAGACTGTGGAAGTAACAGAAATGGACAGGTGACTCTATGTGAAAATAATTATTGTGAAAATGATTCAGTGGAACAAACCCCTCCAAAATCTCCATGGCTTACAAAGCATTAATTGCTCATGCTTTGGGGTGATCAGCTAGGCAGTTTTGTTGATCTTAATGAGCTTATTTACATGTATGGGGGTTAGATGACCACCGACCTAGGATGGCCTAGCCTGGGGTAATGGGGTGTCTTGACTCTGTGCCCTGTATCTCCCATCCTCCAGCATGCTAGGCTGCACATGTTCTCTTGGCAATGGCAGACCAAGAATGAGAATGTTCCCAGTTTATGTTAATCTCATCCAAAAACACCCTCAAAGAAACATCCAAAATAATATTTGAGCGTATATCTGGGTACCATGGCTCAGCCACACTGACACAAAAAATTAACCATCACATGTACTACAGGTCTATCACTAATTATGAATTCAACAAATTCAACAAGTATTTAATGAATAGTAAACACAGGTCTACTGCAAGCCTGGAACTATGTTTATCCGTAAGAATGCAGCAGTCAATAAGTTATTAAGCCTGCCTTCAAAGAACTGACAGTCTAGTATGGGTAATTAAGCAGATAAGAAAACCAAGCCCGGCCAGTGCTGTGAGTCAGCATCTGTGCAGTGAGCTCACAGACTGAATGGAGGTTTTTGCATATGCATCATCTCATTCAGTTCCTGCAACAAACCCGGGAGGCAGGCATTGCTGTCCCTATTGTTCAGATGAGGAAAATGAGGTTTGGAGAGATTAAACAAGCTGTGTGGAGGTCCCAAAGTAAGTGCAGAGCTCAAATGGAATTCACGTCTGCTTGGTGCCCAAGCCCAGGCCGTTGATGCCTCCACTGTCCCACTTAGGTCCTCGTCCTGCAACTTCTTACAGACACAGAGTGCAGAGGAAGAGTGGGACAGTGTGAGCCTGAGGTCAGCCTGGAAGGCTGTGTGTCCGGGGGAGCTCTGCTGTTCTCCGGGACACACGTGGCCCCTCACTCCTGTCGGCAGCTTCCCTCTGTCATTTCCAGAGCCTCTGGGGTGTAGGCGGCCAAGAGCCCCCAGGATTATCCTGGAGCCTGCAAAGCCATCCTCTCAGGCTCTTCAAGCTTTAAGGGAACAAATGAGCTTGTGTCTGTGTAGGCAGCAGGATGGAAGATGAGCCCTTTTCAGGGAAGCCACTGCTCCTCTATTCTGCTGAGGGTCATGCTCTGGGTGAGTGTAATACACATGTAGTATTTTGAGACTTTATCTACTTCCAAACTGCTTGCAGCAGAGGCGCAAATCGAGCTCTAGGCTAACAGATGTGGGAGAAGCAAGCTCCCCATGTGACGGTTGCTCCTGGGTATGTTTAGAGCAAGCTATCCACTAAGGGCTTCGCTCCCTAGCAGCTAGCTCTGGGCTGTGCATGGCTGTGCACACGTTTGCCATGGGCCTGGTGTAGCTGGCCAAAAGCCTGACCTGGCCCACAGATGAAGAACCAGCGGAGGCGAGGGAGAAGGGGGCGCTTTATGTAAGTGGTTTTTAGACAGATGGAGGATTTATTTTAACTGCGTAAGAAGCAGTCTTTCTTGAGTAGAGATGTAGGTCCTTTCGCAAACCTGTGTTAGACAAAATTTGCTGCTGCTGCTGCTACTTTCCTAAATGCCCCTCTGTTTCCATGATAATGGCTCTTGGGGGTGTCCAGTTGCACCTGGGCCATTAGCCACTTATACAGATGCTCAGCAATTCTCAGTATACCCCCCACTCAGTGTAAGTTGATTGTAGTCCCACTTGTAGCACCCTGAGACAGGTTGTACCCTTTCCAGTGGGTTTTGAAAATGGACAAGTGGATATTCACAACATGGGGCAGTGTCATGGGACAAAGCAAGTTCAAGCTGTGCCCCCAAGGATGGTCCAGCTCCAGGGAAAACCTGTTCACCTCCATATCTGTGCGCCATTTGAGTTCACCCTTAAAAAAACCTCCAAGTTCTCCCAGACGAAACACCTTGAGAGTTAGAGGAATCAGAGTTCCAGCATCTCCATCTTTGGAGCTCATGCTGGGTACCATCTTTAGTGGCCTTTCCCTTGAGGGCCTGGAGGAAGGAGAGGCTGGCTCCCTGGGTATGCTTTGGGCAGAAGAATTCTAACAACAAAGACATCAGCTTGGGTCATCCGGCTCCCAGGCTGTTATAATCAAGATGAAATCACTTATGCCAGCTGTTTATCAGTGAAGCGTAAAACCTGATCTCTCCAGCAGGAAGCAGCTTTTTCGAGCTCAAAGCTCTGTAGGATGAGATTTTCACAAGAAAGGACAAAGAGGTTTGAGGTATTACATCGGGAGATCCTTTGTCCTAACTAGTTACATGCTGGGTGGAAGGAAATTCATCTCAGGTGTGGGTTTGTGTAGGCACTGTGCCAATTTTGCTAATCTCTGTCAAGCTAGCACCCTTCACTGAGAGGAATACAATACGTGTTTGTTAGATGAATAAGTACTGAGACCAGCCAGAATGGAGGCAGCCTCAACCAAAATAATCCTAACTGATCTGTAAACAGTGTGTAAGGCCAAGTTCTTGTGCAGGGTGCAGGGGACAACTGTGGCAGGGGACAAGAAGGGGCACAGAGCTTCTCAGACTCTCTCATGGGCCCTTCCACATTGCCCGTCACAGGAATTCCAAGGATTTCTCCTCTGGTCTGCCGCCATCTGCATCTTGGAGCTTTTGCCTTCCTCCGTGAGGAGCACGCTGTTTCTCAGCTCTGTGGCTCAGTCAGCTCTTCCAGGAGTGGTTCCCCTACTTGCCTGGGGGCCTCTCTCCAGAAACAGCCCCCTTGGATTTCTGTGCTGGGGCTGTCACTACTATTTGTGACCTTGGCAACTTGCCCAGATCACCTAATAATTTTCCTCTGGTGAACAGGAGTTAGGTAAGTAGAATAGGGAAAGGGAGTCCAAAATGGCGGTGGCTAAAGGACAAGGAAGGGAAAAGCCCGCGAAAATAGAACAAAAGAAGGTCCAAGGACTGGAGTGAGGACCTCAGGCAAAAAAACAGCACTCCTGGCTGGTCCAATTTACACAGGACAGGCCCAGGGAGAGAGAAACATATAAAAAGAGGAGCCAAAGCTAGCGCTCTCTCTCTCCCGCATGCTGGGGCGCTCTTCTCCTCGTGTCTTTGGATCGACGTGCCTTCACGCCTCGAAGATGGAGTTCCCTGCTATCTCCTAAATAAAATAGAGCTGTAACACTGATTTGTCTAAGAGCTATAACATGGTCCATTTGAGACCTGAGAGCTATTACACGGTCTATCCAAGACCTGAGAGCTGTGACACGCCGAGGAGGCTTTAATGTCCGTCACTCCAAATCTTTGTTGTGACGAGACAAAGAACCGAGGAACACACACTCCCGTGACACAATAGCAGTACCCAAATCAGAAGGTTGCTCTAAGGACTGAACTGTGAGTACACACCAAATAGCCAGAACAGAGACCGGATCGCAGCAATAGCACCCATCAGCCACCGTCTCGCTGGTGGTGTCCGCCTCCACTGCACCCCTGTCGGAGCTGTTTTCTTTTCTGTCCATGCACACGACTTTATTCTCCTCTCTTTCTCTCTCAGCACCTTGGCTGGCCTGCTTCCTTATTCAACAACTCTCCAGGGCTGGCCAATACCCGCCCAATTACATTCAAAGCTCTTTAGCAGAACTCAAAGCCTTCCACTTTCCAGGCCAGTAATTTTGACAACACTATTTCCTGATCCACACTTGATCTGTCTGCCTAACGGTGCTCTACCTTTGTCCCTAAGCAAGTTCCCTGCCCTCTCACCTCCTTGCCCTGGCTGGCCCTTTCCTTCCCAGTCTCCGCCTGCCTAGACGTCAGCTTGTAGGGGAGGAAGAGCCACAGTCTTCATACCAGGGTTGGCCTTTCTTGATCTTCAGGCTTCAAAGACCCCTGGTTTGGTTCTGGAGGTCAGATTCTACCCTCACATTCAGAAAGGCAGTACATCCTCAGATCATATTCTGGGGTACCTTTGCACATTGTAGCCTACTGAAGCCCATCAGCTTTCAAGCTTTTATGACCTTTCATAAAAGGTTAAGGCTCCCTCCTCACCCAAAGTGCCCTGATGGGCTTGCCTTCTTCGACATTGGTTTTATTGCACTGAATTTGGTTACTTCAAGGGCCAGCATCGGTCATTTTGAGGGATTTTATTTCACAGAATATGAAGGACACTGCTTGTGCTATAGAGGGTCACTGCATCTTGTTGTCCCTGAATACGTATGGCTTTTAAAATCACCATTTAATCATTCACATGTGGCAGAAAGTGCTTATCATATAATGTTAGCTGAAAAATCAGAATATGAAATTGCACTTACAATATGATTATAACTATGTATGAATCATGTGGGTCAGGACTAGACAAGGCCTGGGGCAAATGACAATAGCTTGACCTGTTGGGGTGATAGGATTAGAGACAACTTCTTCTTCTTCTTCTTCTTTTTTTTTAACTATTGTGTAAATGTTTTGCCATTATGCAAAGTAAAAGTCTCAATTAGTAATGTTAATAGCTACCATTTCTAATATTATATTCACAATGTACAGATAAGTGTATGCGCAGTCTGAAGCACTGAGCTCTGCTTTGGCTCACTGAATCTTCCCTGCATGTCTGTGAGGTGGGGGTGTTCACCCCCAGCGCACAGCGAGAGAGGCAAGGATTCTCCCCCAAGTGGCACAGCCACTGAGGGGACACTGAGTGGCCTTCTGCACTGTGGCTCCCGTCACTCTCAACCTGTTTTCTTACCCACTGCTTCTTTCTTATCAAAACAAAACCCAGCAACGTTTCATGAGTCAATCATACAAGCTCATTATAGAATAATTAGAGAATACCAGAAAGAAAAAAACTTTTAAGATAAAACTTAGTCTGAGTGTCAAAACCTGGGAAATCTGTTGTCGATCGGTGGACGTGCCTTCCAGTTCATTTCCTTTCATGGCAGCCACTGAGATCCTCCTGACAGTGGTTCACGAGGGCCTTTGGTATGTTTTCCCCATCTGAGAGGTAGAGAAGGAGGAGAATATTTGTTCTTAAACCATAGCCTTTAAAAAAAATTATTATGGTGATGCATGCACAAGTCTAGGAATATATTAAAAGCCCTTGAGTTGTATACTTTATTTGGCCATGCTACACGGCAGGCAGGATCTTAGTTCCCCACCAGGGATCGCACCTATACCCCCTGCAGTGAAAACACAGAGTCCTAACCGTTGGATGGCCAGGGAACCTCAAGTCTTTTTTTTTTTTTTTTTTCTGATGGCTGTTTTTAAATTGAGTGTAGTTGATATACAATATTATATAAATTACAGGTGTACAGTATAGTGATTTACAATTTTTAAATAGTTATCACAAAATATTGGTCATATTCCTCACATTTTGCAATATATCCTTGTGGCTTATTTTAAGGGATTTGTATCTCTTAATCCCTTACCCCTAGGTTGTCCCTTCCACCTTTGCTCTCCCCACTGGTAACTGCTGGTTTATTCTTTATATCTGTGAGTCTGCTTCTCTTTTGTTATATTCACTATTCTGTTGTATTTGGGGGGGGGTTTCCACATAGAAGTGATATATCATACAGTATTTGTCTTTCTCTTTCTGTCTTATTTCACTTAGCATAATGCCCCCCAAGTCCATCCATGTTGTTGCAAATGGCAAAAGTTCATTTTTTTATGGCTGAGTAGTATTCCATCACATATATATATGCACCACATCTTCTTTATCCATTCATTCATTGATGGACGTTTAGGCTGCTTCCATATATTGACAAGTGCAAATAATGCTGCTATGAACATTGGGGTGCATGCCTCAAGCCTTAGTCTTTAGGCTGAATGATTAAGCGAGTGTTGCGTGCTCAGCCTTATATGATTCTTTGCGAACCATGGACTGTAACTGGCCAGGCTCCTCTGTCCATGGGATTATTCAGGCAAGAATACTGGAGTGGGTTGCCATCTCCTTCCCCAGGGGAAACGCTAGCAGCTAGAAAACTCACAAAACTACTGCTGGGTGGCAGAATTTCCTCTTGAAATCTAAGACAGGAATGACTGAAGAACTGCGGTTTGGATGGGTTGAGTCTATCCCATTGACAGAGGGCAACGCTGCGCACAACGGCTGTTTGAACTCTCATATTGCCATTTTAGCAGATAGATTTTAGGAACTCCCAAAAAATCTTTAAGTTTTGACCTTTAAACAACTTACACATACCTTGAATGAAGAATGGAGACCACTTTATCCTAATATCACCATAAAATGATAAAGGAATTAGTGCCAAAAGCTTTAAGATTTCCCTACGTGTTTGTGCTCAGTCACTTCAGTCATGTCTGACTCTTTGTGACCCCCACGGACTGTAGCTGGCCAGGCTCCTCTGTCGATAGGATTTTCCCAGCAAGAACACTGGAATGGGCTGCTATGCCCTCCTCCAGGGGATCTTCCCCACCCAGGGATCAAACCCACTGCAGGCAGATTTTTTTTTTTACCATCTGAGACACTGGGGAAGCCCACTGTGCTATCAGAAGATAGACCAGAGTTTCCCAATATTTTCATTTGATTAAAACACTTAATAGGTTTAAAAAAAATAATTTCATTATTGGGATGATTGCATTCTTTGTTTGGCATTTAGTTCTATCATACTGACAAATTTATGAAGGATGTGTGAGATAAGAATACAACGGACTTATCTTTTACTCATAATTTATTTGCTTATTACTTAACCTAGTAAATATTTATTGGAAAACAACTATATGAAAATCATTCCCTTTACATTTGCTATAAAATTATAGTCAAGTACCCTGCTTATTATGCATATTAATATGCATTAATGTTCTATGTATGAAATCCACATGAAAATTTTAGAATTAAGTTCCAGAAAAACACTCTAGTTTATTTGAGTTATACCAAACTTTCTCTTTTCTGATGATAGCCATTTATCGTTGTGCTTCCTATTTTGCCCAGGCTGCCAGGAAATTCAGAGATACTCTTGATATTTAGTCACAGCATCATAGTAACGTCCTGCTTGGTATATTTATCCCTTTCTCCTTTTTATGGCCCTGATTTTATGCTTTATTAACGTAACAATGTATCTATTCCTTTGACAGCCCACCTCAGTTCTTGTAGATATCCTCATCAGATGCATCAGTGGGAACTAGATAGAGGTTGCCTAACCTTGGGAAAGAACCAAATGTCACTTTAAAATGATTAATTTTGTCAGGTGAATTTTACTTCAATAAAAAAATTAAAAGAAAAGTATATCAATGACTAAATGAGTTTGATGATGATAATGGTGATGGGGGTGACTAGGCTATAACTGAAGAGAGAGTGCTTTCCATGATGGCCAATGGGAACTGGGTAAAATCATCCAGTGAACCTGCCTCATTGCTTTAGAAGAGCAGTGATTAACATTGGCCTGTGTACACGCTGACTTTGAGAACAAGAGCTCTCTCCCCACATCTCTATCCCTTCTCTAGCCATCTTTTAAAAGTTAAACTATTACAGAACAGCTTGATATTTAAATATTACAAAACAGAAATGTTTATTGTGGGAAAAATCACCAAATAAAAGCCACCCATACTTCTAATAGCCAGACAGAATCACTGTCAACATTTTGTATGTACTTTTAGACTTCTATATTGATTCATTAAGGCATACATTCAATCATTTATCCATCTTTCCAAAGTATGGCCCTCAGGACACCAGTTTCATGAGTAAATAGGTTTTAGAAAATGACCCATGATAGCACCTCCTCTTGGGAATTCATGGTGCTCATCTACATATTCAAAAAGACTTGAGAAATTTAATGGCAAAGTTCATTTCACTGTGATTAATCTAGATTTTTCCAACTTACTTGGGCATGGAATCCTTAATTTGTATAGCTAAAGGACCTAATAAGGCAAGTTATCATGGAAGACAAGGAAACTGAGGAATATTGGGTTTAAATTCTATTACAGATCATATTTAATCTATATAATTGTATGACAGACTGCCTGAACTGATTCTACGGTATAAATGTCTCTCTATGTCAATTACATACTTCTAAATATAATTTTAAATGGCTGCAAAGAATTCTATTGTTAAAGGGTTCCATGGCTCTTGGAATCAATATCTTATTGTTAGGGGTTTGGATTTTTCCCATCTTTGTCTCTCATAATGAACAAACATTACTGCTAAGGTTCACTCCCTTACATGAAGGTCAGTTTTCCTAAAGAGTTGTATCTGCACAGATTCTCCATGAGTGTTTATTATTTTTTTGACCTCTAGTAAAAGACCAGGAACACAAAAGAAAGAAAGAAAGAAAAGATAAAAAGTAAGAGTAGAAGGGTGGAAAGAAGGGATGATTCTACTGTTAAATTGGATTTTTTAAATTAAAAAAAAAATTTAAACCTGTGTATCTGGTGGCCAGAATTCTGCTCTAGCTTCTGGCCACTCCAAGAGAAGTCTGGATGTACTGAGATTGCTGAGCTTAGATTTTCTGGGGTTTGTGGGTATAGATCCTCAGGCAAACGTTAGGAAACTCATGGAATGTGGGAGCATTTTGTAGTAATGTGAAATCAACCTTTCTTTGAGCATTTAACCTCACCCTTAAACTGTGGGATAAGCCCCACTGGTGTATGGAGGGATTTGAGAGGCACAGATGATGATTTTTAGGTGGCGTTCTATGGGCACAGATCATATCATGAGAAAGATATTCCCTTTTCAAGCCTTGTTCGGTTTTCCTGATGTTTGCTAAGGAGCCAGTCTCAGTCTGGTGCCAGGATACCCTCTAACTTCCCCTGATGACAAGGTCAGAGCCTTGGCAGTGCCACTGTTTTGTTTCACTGTATTCATTTAAAAAACTATCTCCTAGTTATGGCAAGAGATCTTGATAATATTTCTTTAAAAATAAATGTCAGTAAAGAAACCAGAATAAGCAAGTGGATATCAAGGGAAATTTTAAGTTAATAGTGGTGCTCAGATATTGCAAAAAAAAAAAAAAAGAAAGAAAGAAAGAAAGAATGACAAGTGACTGGAATTTGAGGGGAAAAAGTAAGTCAACCGAGGCCTCCTGACCCCTGGTCAGTGTGAGATCATTACAACTGTATCTCTATGATTTTCATTAATGGATTTATTCTGGGTCCTCAGTCTGGCTTTCTCTCTTCCTTCTCATCTGCTTTCCTGGACGACCCAAGAAAGACTTCACATGGTAGGGACATCTAGCTGGGCCTTAAAAGGTGTGAGCATTTGCCATATAATAGTGAATACAGAGACACCTCAGCCCTCCTTAGTGGCTAATTGGTAAAGAATCCACCTGTGATGCAGGGGACAGGGAGTGAGGGTTTGATTCCTGGGTTGGGAACATCCCCTGGAGGAGGGCATGCAACCCACTCCAGTATTCTTGTCTGGAGAATCCCATGGACAGAGGAGCCTGGCTGGCTACAGTCCATGGGGTCACAAAGAGTCAAATACTACTGAGCACACACCCGCTTATGCACGCTTAGAGATCTCTCAAGGGGCCTGACCCTCCTCATGGGTCACAGTCAGCTTTTCCTTTATCATAAGGGAAATTGCTTATAATGGGAATAAATAACTCTTGGGGCCAATAAATATAGAAGAATTCATTGAAAAACAGTTTGGCCAATAACAACACTACCTGGGAATTGGAGAAATATTTTTCCTTTCCCCTTTGGCAGCTGGGAGAGTGAATAGCCGTAACAGAGACCAGCAAATAAGAGCAATAAAAATTTAAGTCCATGCTCAAGACT
Source organism: Ovis aries (assembly GCF_016772045.2). Classification (NCBI taxonomy): domain Eukaryota; kingdom Metazoa; phylum Chordata; class Mammalia; order Artiodactyla; family Bovidae; genus Ovis; species Ovis aries. The sequence continues at coordinate 47,022,684 of NC_056072.1, read as the reverse complement.
GAGGGGAGATGTGGGTGTTGAGGAGGGCGAGGACTAGAAGTGGAGCAGAACAAAGGCAGGTAGAAGCCTGCGAGGCACAGGGCAGATTTCTCATATTAAGCAAACAGAAGATTACAGGAGAAGGGAGAAGCAGGCTGCCTTTATTTTTTATGACAGAATCAATAGAATCTAATCTAGTTTTGAATGCAATCAGAGTAAGATGAGAAATCCCAAGTAGGTCCCTGTAGGCAGCAACTAGAACATAATTGTGTCCACAAGGGATTACCAAAGTGATGTTCCACATTTCTCTCTAAGCCCCTCGGGGACAGAGATGCTGAAATTGAGAAAGGGTGACACGGTTTCAGGTTCATGTCCCTGGAGCGTTTTTTAATTTTTTTGGCCGTGTTGAGTCTTTGCTGCTATGTGGGCTTTTGTCTCTACTTGTAGCGATCAGGGACTACACTCCCGTCGCAGTGTACGGGCTTCTCACTGCCGTGCCTTCTCTGAGCAGGCTTCAGCAGTCGAGGCACGTGGGCTCAGGAGCTGTGGCTCCCAGGCTCCAGAGCACAGGCTCTATAGTTGCGGCAGACGAGCTTAGCTGCTCCGAGGCACATGGGATCCTCCCAGACCAGGGGTGGAACCTATGTCTCCTGCATTGGCAGGTGAACTCTTTACCACTGAGGCACCTGGGAAGCCCGTCCCCAGAGTTTTGATGCTCTGTTTTATGTTCATTTTTTTTTCTTTTCTATAGGAACTCCCGTGAGACTGTTTTAAGCTCAGAAAGGAAATGATATAATTCAGTTTCAGCTTAGTCGCTCAGTGATGTCTGACTCTTTGCAACCACATGGACCGCAGCACCCCAGGCCTCCCTGTCCATCACCAACTCCCGGAGTTTATCCAAACTCATGTCCATTGAGTCGGTGATGCCATCCAACCATCTCATCCTCTGTCATCCCCTTCTCCTCCTGCCCTCAATCTTTCCCAGCATCAGGGTCTTTTCAAGTGAGTCAGCTCTTCACATCAGGTGGCCAAAGTATTGGAGTTTCAGCTTCAACATCAGTCCTTCCAATGAACACCCAGGACTGATCTCCTTTAGGATGGACTGGTTGGATCTCCTTGCAGTCCAAGGGACTCTCAAGAATCTTCTCCAACACCACAGTTCAAAAGCATCAATTCTTCAGCACTCAGCTTTCTTTATAGTCCAACTCTCACATCCACACATGACTACTGGAAAAACCATAGCCTTGACTATATGGACCTCTGTTGGCAAACTAATGTCTCTGCTTTTTAATATGTTGTCTAGGTTGGTCATAGCTTTTCTTCTGAGGAGAAAGCGTCTTTTAATTTCATGGCTGCAGTCACCATCTGCAGTGATTTTGGAGCCCCAAAAATAAAGTCAACCACTATTTCCACTGTTTCCCCATCTATTTGCCATGAAGTGATAGGACTGGATGCCATGATCTTAGTTTTCTGAATGTTGAGCTTTAAGCCAACTTTTTCACTCTCCTCTTTCACTTTCATCAAGAGGCTCTTTGGTTCTTCTTTGCTTTCTGCCATAAGGGTGATGTCATCTGCATATCTGAGGTTATTGATATTTCTCCCAGCAATCTTGATTCCAGCTTGTGCTTCATCCAGACCAGCGTTTCTCATGATGTACTCTGCATAGAAGTTAAATAAGCAGGGTGACAATATACAGCCTTGACATACTCAGTTTCCTATTTGGAACCAGTCTGTTATTCCACGTCCAGTTCCAACTGTTGCTTCCTGATCTGCATACAGATTTCTCAGGAGGCAGGTCAGGTGGTCTGGTATTCCTATCTGTTTCAGAATTTTCCACAGTTTATTGTGATCCACACAGTCAAAGTCAATAAAGAAGTAGGTGTTTTTCTGGAATTCTCTTGCTTTTTTGATGATCCAGCAGATGTTGGTAATTTGATCTCTGGTTCCTCTGCCTTTTCTAAAACCAGCTTGAACATCTGGAAGTTCACAGTTCACATATTGCTGAAGCCTGGCTTGGAGAATTTTGAGCATTACTTTACTAGCCTATGAGATGAGTGCAATTGTGTGGTAGTTTGAGCATTCTTTGGCATTGCCTTTCTTTGGGATTGGAATGAAAACAGACCTTTTCCAGTCCTGCGGCCACTGCTGAGTTTTCCAAATTTGCTGGCATATTGAGTGCAGCACCTTCACAGCATCATCTTTCAGGATTTGAAATAGCTCAAATGGAATTCCGTCACCTCCACTAGCTTTGTTTGTAGTGATGCTTCCTAAGGCGACTTGACTTCTCATTCCAAGATGTCAGGCTCTAGGTGAGTGATCACACCATTGTGATTATCTTGGTCGTGAAGATCTTTTTTGTACAGTTCTTCCATGTATTCTTGCCACCTCTTCTTAATATCTTCTGCTTCTGTTAGGTCCATAGCATTTCTGTCCTTTATTGAGCCCATCTTTGCATGAAGTGTTCCCTTCGTATCTCTAATTTTCCTAAAGAGATCTCTAGTCTTTCCCATTCTATTATTTTCCTGTTTCTTTGCACTGATCACTGAAGAAGGCTTTCTTATCTCTCTTTGCTTTTCTTTGGAACTCTGCATTCAAATGGGTATATCTTTCCTTCTTTCCTTTGCTTTTCACTTCTCTTCTTTTCTCAGCTATTTGTAAGGCCTCCTCAGAGAGCCATTTGCCCTTTTGCATTTCTTTTTCTTGGGGATGGTCTTGCTCCCTGTCTCCTGTACAATGTCATAAACCTCCATCCATAGTTCATCAGGCACTCTATCAGATGTAGTCTGATATTTCCTCTCAGCTGTGGGGTATCTCCTCTCGGCTGCTCGATGATATAATAGGAAGATGTTGTTCTAGAGGGAGGTAGTGAGGAGTGTCATATGTTACTTTCTAGGGTGTGTGTGCATGTCTGCTAAGTGGTTTCAGTTATGTCCAAATCTTTGTTACCATAAGGACTGTAGCCCACCAGTCTCCTCTGTCCATGGGATTCTCCAGGCAAGAATACTGGGGTGGGCTGCCATGCCCTTCTCCAGAGGATCTTCCCAACCCAGAGATTGAACCTGCCTCTCTTGCACTGGCAGGCAAGTTCTTTACCACTAGTGCCCCAAGACTCAGAAAATAGACAAGGAACTGGAAAGTGTTAAGGACTGGGGACTCTCAAGGTGATGGGAGGGTCAGTTACAGTCTTCATGCACACTCTGCCCTAGTCACCCTTTATACAAAAAATTCAGACAAAAATCTGAGTGCTAACCATGCTAATGCAGCTCCAAGCTCCCCAGTGCAATCCACTTACAACAAGAGGGTGGGACTTCCCTGGTGGCTCAGAGGTAGAGAACCCTTTGGTCAATGCAGGAGAGATGGGTTCCATTCCCGAGTTAGGAAGATTCCCTGAAGAATGAAATGACAACCCACTACAGTATTCTTGCCTGGGAAATCCCACAGACAGAGGAGCGTGGCAGGCTACAGTTCATGGGATCACAAAATTTTGGACACGACTGAGTGACTGAGCATGCATGCACATTCTTACGAGGCCCCTAAAGAAGTAATTTGTTACCTCTCCCATTCTGGCAGGCCCTTCCAGAGTCCCAGCATGGAGTTTATCTGCCTCCAAGTCCAGATGATTCAATAAAAAATAAAAAGAACAAGAGGGTGGCTCATCACACGTTGCTTGAGCCTCCGACTAGGTGCCCCTCCTAAGCATCTCACAGAGCATGCTCCTGGAACCACCACTGAAAGGTGACTGTGACTTGAATTCATTGATTCTGCAAGGAGCATGAGAAAAAGAAAATCCACTTACTTGCACAGGCTTTAACATCATTAATTATATAGGATCTGACTTACAAAGACTGGGTGCCAGGCCCTGGGGAGACAGGGCTGGGTTGGAAGCTGATCTGTGCCCTTGAGGAGCCCTCTCTGTCCAAGTGGGTGACAGAGACATGCAGTCAATAATGTAACCCCATCAACTTGGGCTGTGATGGGGGCCCTGGCCCAGGGCTGTGCAAGTCAGAAGAGGCTATCACTCACTTTGGCTGATGAATGGGGCTGGGAAAAGAAGCAAAGGCAACTAGCAAACATTGATTTTTAACCCAGAAGAGTTGTCAATGGCACCCCACTTCAGCGCTCTTGCCTGGAAAATCCCATGGACGGATGAGCCTAGTAGGCTGCAGTCCACGTGGTCGCTAGGAGTCGGACACGACTGTGACTTCACTTTCACTTTTCACTTTCATGCATTGGAGAAGGAAATGGCAACCCACTCCAGTGTTCTTGCCTGGAGAATCCCAGGGACGGGGGAGCCTGGTGGGCTGCTGTCTCTGTGCTCGCACAGAGTCAGACATGACAAGTGACTTAGCAGCAGCAGCAGCAGCCATTGTTTGTAGATGTCTGTTGCCTTTTCAGTCCAGCAAGATCACAGCAGCCAGAGAGCACGCTGCTCATCTGTACTCATATTTGTCTTTAAAAACACAGTATTTTAAAAAGCTGCTGTTCTCTTCACTCTTGGTATCTCAGCGGGTAGCTCTGGGCTGTGCTCTGAATGAGCCCTTATAAGAATATTCTCTTTTCAGTTCACCTGGTTTGGATATTTGATTCTGAAACAACTGATGAAGTCCACTTGCCATATGGGTAAGGGAACTTGTTTTAAGTAGGTGTTCTGCCTCCCTGCAGCTCTAGGAGCTGTTGTCATAGTAACATTTCCCCCTTCTACTTGCAGAATGCACAGTCCACGGAACCAATGGCAATGTAGGTCATGAGTGAATAGAGGTTTGGTGGCATCGCTTCGGTGCCCAGTTTGGCATAGCTGGGGGTTCAGAGTGTTCTCTACTAGGACTGACTGTGGAGGAGGAGGCGAGGGAACCGGGCGGTATGGAAACTGTGAGGGAAGGCTGGCAGGAGCCCCGGCATGGAGATTCAGAACGTGCCAGAGCTCAGGGTGACCTGCAGGAGGAGGGAGTGGATCCTTGGCAGCTTGTTGTCTCTGCTACCAGGTGTGGGTACTGGCACCCCCTGCAGTTCAGAACCCTTCCAGGTTGCTTCACGAAATCGGTATAGTCACTCAGTCGTGTCCAACTCTTTGTGACCCCATGGACTGTAGTTCACCAGGCTCCTCTGTCCATGGGGATTCTCCAGGTAAGAATACTGGAGTGGGTTGCCATTTCCGCCTCCAGGGATCGAACCTGAGTCTCCTGCATTGGAGGCAGATCCTTTACCATCTGAGCCACAGGGGTTCTCGACGGCCCACATCAATTATCTATATAAAAAGTTTGCTGAAAGACCTCAGCTTCCTATACAGCTTGGAAATGTATTCAGAGAGATATTTTCTATCCATTCTACCACCATCCATTTTTCTATCTGTATTCCATCTATCTATTCATCCATCCACCCATCGTTTGTCAAAAGGGAATTCAAAGAACTTTACTAGATATGGATATTCTATTGAGTGAGAAACAAAATGTTCATAAACTACCAGAATCCCAGAAGCTCATTACAGGATGGTTTACAAAGTGAAAATGAGGACATTGCTTGATCTTACAATGATTGGTTGTTTCAGTGGGGTTTTCCAGATATAGAGGACTAGTTAAATGTGATTCAGTTCAGTCGCTCAGTTGTGTCTGACTCTTTGTGACCCCATGGACGGCAGTACACCAGGCCTCCCTGTCCATCACCAACTCCTGAAGCTTGCTCAAACTCATGTCCATTGAGTCAGTGCTGCCATCCATCCATCTCATCCTCTGTTGTCCCCTTCTCCTCCTACCTTCAGTCTTTCCCAGCATCAGGGTCTTTTCAAATGAGTCAGCTCTTTACATCAGGTGCTCAAAGTATTGGAGTTTCAGCTTCAGCATCAGTCCTTCCAATGAATATTCAGGACTGATTTCCCTTAGGATTGACTGGTTTGATCTCCTTGCAGTCCAAGGGACTCTCAAGAGTCTCCTCCAACACCACAGTTCAAAAAATTCTTTGGCGCTCAGCTTTCTTTATAGTCCAACTCTCACTTCCATACCTGACTAATGGAAAAGCCATAGCTTTGACTAGGCGGACCTCTGTCGGCAAAGTAACATCTCTGCTTTTTAATATACTATCTAGGTTGGTCATAGCATTTCTTCCAAGTAACAAGCATCTTTTAATTTCATGGCTGTAGTTACCATCTGCAGTGATTTTGGACCCCAAGAAAATAAAGTATCTCACAGTTTCCTTCGTTTCCTCATCTGTTTGCCATGAAGTGATGGGACTGGATGCCATGATCTTAGTTTTTTGAATACTGAGTTTTAAGCCAGTTTTTTCACTCTCCTCTTTCACTTTCATCAAGAGCCTCTTTAGTTCCTCTTCTCTTTCTGCCTAAGGGTGGTATCATCTGCATATGTGAGGTTACTGATATACTCCAGCTTGTGCTTCATCCAGCCTGGCATTTCCCATGATGTACTCTGCATATAAGTTAAATAAGCAGGGTGACAATACACAGCCTTGACATACTCCTTTCAGAATTTGGAACCAGTCTGTGGTTCCATGTCCGGTTCTCACTGTTGCTTCTTGACCTGCATACAGATTTCTCAGGAGGCAGGTCAGGTGGTCTGGTATTTCCATCTCTTTAAGAGTTTTCCACAGTTAAAATTAATTAAAAGTTAGGAGTGATTAAGATTAATTAAAAGGTTAAAAGTGATTATCTTATATCATTTTAGAAAGATGACAAGTTTTGTTTATGATTATCAGAGGCATTTACAGGAAATATGGTAAAGTTTTTCTTTATGTTCATGAAATTAGCTAGAATAAGTTTTGCTTAACTGGCTTTGTCTGCTTGGGGGAGCCTCAAGCCTGGTCTCCATTTTGTTTTCTTTTAACACCATCCATCCACGCATCTATCCATCCATCCATCCAACCTATCAGTTGTTTGATCTTGAGTTATAGACATGATAGAATGTCCTTTTGCTGCCAAATAATGAAGAGTCTACTCCTGAAAACAAGATTGTTCTCTTACATCACCATAATATAGTTATCAAAATCCGGGAATTAACATTTACACACCATTGTCTATACACAAATCTTATTCAGATTTTGCCCTTCATCCCAATAATGTTCTTGATAACAAAAGGAAATTTCTTTTTCACAGGGTACATTCATTTGCCTATTCAGTCTCCTATAACCTGGAATAGTTCCTAGTCTTTTCCCCCTGATATTGATAGTTTTAAAGAGCGTGGGTCGGTTATATTTTAAAAAATCAGGTATGCCAAGGCATAATCTCCATACAGTAAAATCCACCCACTCCAGGTGAGCAGGCCAGTTATCTTATGGAATGGTACTTTGGATCAGTCTGATATGTCCCCATGATTAGATTTAGACTCTAGTTTCTTTAGCAGAAACATCACAGAAGAAATGTTTCATTTTTCATCATATCAGAAAGCACATCTCATTACTTGACACTATTGAAGACTGTGGAAATCTCCTATTACGCCCCAAACTCCTGCCCAGTAGCATTATTATTGATGATTCCTCCTCAAAGTCTCTTAATATGGTGTTTGCCAAATGGTGATTTTTCTAATTCCATCATTCCTTTCATATTTGTCTTTCTTCTGTCAGAGAGTAGGGGGAATGTGGGGAACACATGATGGGGAAAAGGTGCAGGTCCGTGGCAAGGGGTTTTCCAGAGGAAGGGAAGAGAGGGTGGGGCTGGGAAAGAGCCAGCCTGGTTGGATGACAAAGCAAGAAGTAGAAGTGTGAGCCTAGAGCCATAATTCAGAGAGATGAAGGACGCAGGAGGTGAGCTGGGGACAGTATTATAAAATAATAGGCAAACTGGTGATAACCAAAAAATAGCATCCCCATCTCACTAAGGAGGAAACAAGGCTCTGAGATTTTGGAGGTAGAAAACGTCATACAGGGAAGGCAGGGTCTGTATCTATTAACACAGAACAGAAAATATTCTAGGACCAAACAGCTACATTTCTCACTATCCATTCTATGGAAACACCCTCTCATACATGAGGAGATGCATCCAAGAATGTTCAATGCAGCAGGGATTGTAATCACAAAACCTAAGTGCCCATCATGGCGGGAGTGAGTGAATGGTCCATGGTACACCCTTGTCATGCTATGCTGTGCACCAAGGAAGAACAGAACAAATCTCATTGGGCTACACGGAGACTCTCCAAGATACATGACCGTGAAAAAGCACAAGGCAGAACAGCTGGTCATTTGGGTAAATGAAAAAAAATACTGTCCCTTCACCCCTTATGAGTATATGGTGGGGACGGTTTAGTCGATAAGTCAGGTCCAACTCTTGCAACACCATGGACTGTGGCCCGCCAGGCTCCTCTGTCCATGGGATTTCCCAGGCAAGAATACTGGAATGGGTTGCATTTCTTTCTCCAGGGAAATCTTCCCAGCCCAGGCACTGAACCTGAGTCTCTTGCATTGCTTTACCACTGAGTCACCCTATATATAATTCTAAATGCTCAGAAAAATGTATGAAAGGATTCAAAGCAAACTGGAAACAGTGGTTACTTAAGGAGAGTCCTAGCATTAACCCTAATCCTACTAGTGAGGTCAAGGGGAATTTCAGCTTTATCTGTAACGTCTTAATTTTATTGTAAGCTCCCAAGTACCTGTCAACCCACATATTCCTTCCTCCAGAATTACTTTAAAGCATATTCCATCCATTGTATTCCATTCAGAATTTTTCTAACAGATAAGAACCATTTAAACAAAACATAACCATAATACCATGGTCACACCTAAAAGTAATAATGATAATTTCTTAGAATTTGTTAAATATTCAACCAGTGTTCACAGTTCCTTTTCTTGTTATTACAATTGGTTGTTCCAATCTGGATGCAAATGAGCCCAATGCATTGCATCTGGTTCATATGTCTCTTACATCTTTTTAATGTGTTCTTGACAGCATGTCTCCAGGATAGAAGTGACTATGTTGGGTCAAAGATCAAGGGCATGTGTAATTTTGTTAGAGTTGTAGACATGACATTCCCACTGGCAATGGGCAAGGGTGGCCATTTCCCCTGGAGACTTACCAACAGACTATTCTATCAGACTTCTGGATTTTTGCCAATCTGATAGATGAGAAGTGGTATCTCACTGTACTCTTCATTTCTTTAAATTAGGTTTCAAAAGAAAATGAGCTCAGGGAGAATTCTGAGTTTGTAAAGGAAAGGAGCAATGTGCATAGAAATAATACTATTGCCAACTACCATTCAGCACATCTATTATTTTATTGTACTTAATCCTCCCAACTCTATAAGGAAGGTGGAGTCCAGAAACAGGAACCTACCAGATTCAGGCTTCTAAGTGAGCATCCTTCTGTCAAACCACCTTTTGATTACTGAAATACTGCTTTTCACAGTTCACTACAAGCACGGAAAATCTGTTTTTAGCCTTTCAACATTACTCCAACAAGTGAGGATGGCCACTTGCATTCTAGCCCCTCTCCAGAGGAGACTGAGTGACAGGTTACCTCCGGGACTCTACAAGGCTGCGGAAGAAGCACGGACCAAGACTGCAGTTCCTGGGACTTCCCTAGTGGTCCAGTGGTTAAGACTCCACCCTTCCATTGCAGCGGGCACAGGTTCAATCCCTGGCTGGGGAACTAAGATCCCACATGCTGCGTGGTGTGGCCATAAGCTTGAAAAAAAAAAAAAAAAAAGACTGCAGTTCCTTTAGGGAATGTTAGCCAGGATCCTCTACAAAATGGATTTTGGTCAAAGTTTGGACTTCAGGAAGAAAGGTCCTCATCTGCTTCCCTTAGCACCCTGAGGGCTGAGAACCCAACTTTTCCATCTTCTGTCTTCTTCACTCCTCAGCACCAGGCTGGGTTTGGGGGCTACACTGGGGATCAATGTGCAGGGCCCTCAAGGAGCTGAGAGAAGAGGAGAGGGAGGCATACAATTAGGTGACTAAAAAAGAAAATCACAAACCAGTCTCTGTCCCCTTAATCCACACGTGTGGACACATGCATATTCACCCACTATGGTTCAAAAGCTTGACTGAGCCTTGGAAGAGGTGGGTTTGAGCTCTGGTGCTGCCACTTCATGGCTGGGAGGTTTGGGGCAAGTCACTTTCCCTCGTTAAGCCTCAGTCTCCCCCTCTGAAAAATGGGGTTGATAATGCTTTTGTCATGGAGATGCTGTGAAGACAAAATGAAATGAACACAGCAGGGCCAGATGCCATGGCTTGGGCAGTGCCTGGGGCAGAGCAGATGTTCAGGAAACCCTGATGGAATCTGATTCTGTAAGCCTCAGAACTGCTAGAAGTGAGAGGACCAGGGAGGGCTAGCATCCATTCTCATCCTTGGCAGTTGTGGGTAAGGAGCACCGTGTTGTGCCTTGCTCTGAATAGGGGCAAGGCTTGCCCTGGTACCAGTGTTCTGACATGTGGTTTAGGCCCTCAGTGCCACACAGGCCAGCTCAGGACCATTCAAACACATGCAAGTGTTCACAGTTTACTCCCATTTCCTTTCCACTAGTGCTTAAGCCCAGCCCCCCACACATCACACACATCTTTCAGAAAATAGAACAAAAGGCTACATCAGCACCTTTGTCTTTAAAATATGCTTGAATGATTTGCTTTTCTTTACTAAGTGGGTTTTTGGTATTTTATCCACCCTCCCCCACTTCCTATTAATCATGAGTGTTTGCAAAGATTCATTTCAAGGTGATAAAGAGGGGAGTCAGTTTAGTAGGACTCCACGCACCTCTTCCCCAGCAAAAACTCAACAACTCAGTAGTAACTCCCTCCTTCCCCCAAATCTAAAGAGCTGGTCTCTTCCCTCTTCAAGGGCTCTGGGAAGAAGAACTGGACAATTACTCTAAGATCTGGCAGGACTTCAGATTCTTTTTTTCCCCCAATAGCAGCTCAATAATTCTCAAGATCCAAATTTAGAAATTTGTATGGAGAGCCCCAAGAAATCAGTAGTAAGATAGCCAGGCTTTCTTTTTTTTTTTTTTTCGCCCAAGAAATCTAATAAAGCTATTGCACAGTCATTTCCCAAGGTTAATTTTCAGCTTTTAATAGTTTTAATGAGCTGTTTAAAAGGCTCCTCAACTTGTGCTCATCCAAGCTTGCACATATTTGGAGTAGAGAGGAAAGGCAGGAGGAAGGGGAATGAGCAGTAGATGGGAAAGGGGGGGTGGTTAGTCCTGCTCACTGGGGACAGGAAGGGGACCAGCTCAAGGGATGCAAATGGGGCTGCTGTTACATCCTTGGGATCAGATCTAAATAATGAAGGGACCTGAAAGGCAGCCACTTCTATCTCCAAGCAGGACCCATGAGTGCCCTCCAACCTTCGGGGCCTACAGGGAGGTGGAGGACGAAGCAGAGTTAGAGAGTGATCATAAAGGCAGAGGGAGAGATGAGAGAGACAAGCCTCAAGTGTTTAATGAACATATGAAGGGGCTAAGGAGGAGAAAGGAGAGACAGAAGAAAGAGAAGGCAGCAGCTCATAGGTAGTGATGCTCCAAACATAATCGGGCCCTGTGTATTAGATGGTCTGATGCTAATAATTGCCGTTATAATTATGGTAATGCTAGTGATGCCCAATACTATTCACATGCAGTATCTATGTTCCAGGCTTAAGGCAAAGCATGCTGTAGGTCTTCACTCTCAATTCTCACAACTACTAGGGAAGTGCATGCATGCTAAGTTCCTTCAGTCGTGTCCGACTCTGTGCGACCCCATGAACTGTAGGCTGCTGGGCTCCTCTGTCCATGGGATTCTCCAGGCAAGAATACTGGAGTGGGTTGCCATGCCCTTCTCCAGGAGTATCTTCCCGACCCAGTGATCGAACCTGGGTCTCCTGCATTGCAGGTGGATTCTTTACCATCTTAGCCACCAGGGAAGTAGGTTCTACTATTGAGGAAAGCAGAGGATCACAGAGGAGAAGTCATGGGTCAAAGTTCACCCAGTTAGTAAGGCTAATTTGCATCCAATTTGACTCCAGAACCTGAGATTATAACCATCACTTTGGTTGGTTATGAGAGCAATATGAAACTTTCAGAAAAATCCAGATACCTACACACAAAAAAGGAAATAAAAATATGCCTAAGCCGACTTCATAGTCATAGCGACGTGAGAGTGTTGGTGTCTGTGGCACGCACTGTGGGCTGTTCACCAAAGCCATTCTTCTGTTTTCCACAGGGATGGAATTATAGCCAGGCCTCTGCTGCCCATCTGGACAGCCTTTCCCCGCCTCCCCGGAAGTTAGATGTGAGCAAGTGATGTGGCTGTCATCATGGAACGTGAGCAGAGCTGACGTGGAGCATCCACAGGCCTGGGGGGACGTGGCGGCGAGTCCTCCGTACTCTTTCTCCTTCCTGATGGCTGGAATCTGCACTCACAGCCACCCAGTATCAACCAGTGACTGTGATGGTACTGCCGAGGCGGGGGCACACAGGGCAAGGAGAGGCGCCCACCTCTTGCGCCACCCATGTTGACAATGTGGTGTAAGAGAGAAATACAACCCTTTGTCTGCCTGGCCACGTGTTGCTGCCTCGCTTTGTTACAGCACTTTTCTCTGTTATGGTATGCTTCCTTCTAATTGTCCTGCTCTGAGGTGTTCTTTTCCTCACATTCCATGGTCCTCTCTCAGATCAGGGAGTCCGGGTTCACTATCTAATTCCACAACAGTATTTATTAAAAGTGAAGTGAAAGTTGCTCAGTTGTGTCTGATTCTTCGCGACCCCATGGACATGGAATTCTCCAAGCCAGAATGGAATGCTGGAGTGGGTAGCCTTTTCCTTCTCCAGGGGATCTTCCCAAACCAGGTATTGAACCCAGGTCTCCCTCATTGCAGGCAGATTCTTTACCAGCTGAGCCACCTGGGAAGCCCATTTATTAAAAAGGATGGTCCAAATATAAAGCCATCCATTCCCTACCTCTTCTGATTTGAGAAAACCTTGTCTCAGGCACTCAGTGGGGCAAAATCCAGTTTCCACAGCATTGTCAATATGTCCACAGTTTTTCAGACTGTAGGGTAATACAGTCGCCTCTCTACTTTGTGCAAGCATGAAACCTTATCATTGCATCTTGTGCTATGACAGGCAAAGCCCCAGCACCCTAGTTTCCTCATCTTGAGACTTTGGTGGGCACTATGTTTTAATTAGGACCCAGCAGGTCTATTTTATACATTAAGACACTGTGGTTCACAGAGGATCTGGTTTTCTGGGCTCCAGCCCTGGTCAAGGATGAGGGCCAGAGGATGTACTCAGCTCTTTTGATTTCAAAACTGGAAACTTTTAAAAATATACATATATAAAAATTTTTTCTTGTATTTTCAAAAGTAATTTGTGTTCCTTGTACACACTATCTCAACAGCAGTCAGAATAAGCCTTTTATATCTTAAGTCATAAAATGACAAATAACCCCATTTTCTAAATGGGCAGGGATTTGAGTAAACATTTCTTCAAAGATATAAAAATGGCTAGTAAGCACTAGAAAAGATGCATTGGAGGAGAAGAGGGTGACAGAGGATGAGACGGTTGGATAGTGTCATCAACTCAATGGACACGAGTCTGAGCAAACTCAGGGAGATAGTGAAGGGCAGGGAAGCCTGGTGTGCTGCAGTCCATGGGGTCGCAAAGAGTCAGACACAGCATAGTGACTGAACAACAACAACATTAGTAATTAGAGAAATGCAGATAAAACCCACTTTACACCTGCTGGGCTTCTCCAATAGCTCAGTTGGTAAAGAATCCGCCTGCAATGCAGGAGACCCCAGTTCAATTCCTGGGTTGGGAAGATCCCCTGGAGAAGGTACCCACTCTAGTATTCTGGCCTGGAGAATGCCATGGACTGTAGAGTCCATGGGGTTGCAAAGAGTCGGACACGACTAAGTGACTTTCACCTTCACTTTACATCTACTAGGATGGCCATAATAAAAAAACAGGAAATAACAAGCACTGGTGAGAATATAAATGAACTGGAACCCTCATACACTGCTGATGGGAATGCAAAACGGTGCAGCCAGCTGCCTTGAAGAAGAGTTTGGCAGTTCCTCAGAATGAACTGAAAACATGTCTACATAAAATCTTATAAATGTTCATAGTAGCATTATTCATAATGGCCAAAAGAGGAAACAACCCAAATATCCACCAGCTGGTGAACAGATAAACAAAATGTGGTATATCCTTACGATGGAACATTATTTGACAATAAAAAGGAATGAAGTACTCATACTGGCTGCAACATGTATGAACCTTGAAGACACTATGCCAAATGAAAGAGGCTAATGAAAGAGGCTTGCTACGTATTACGAGATTCCAGTTGTATAAAATGTCCAGAATAGGCTAATCCATAGAGACAGAAGAGACTGTGATTGCCTGTGGTTGGAGGAAGGGGGACTAGAGAGTAACTGCTGATAGGTATGCACTTTTGCGGGGAGAGAAAGGCATGAAAATCTTTAGAAACTGGATAATGGTGATGGTTGAATGATCTTGTTAATATACTAAAAATCACTGGGTTATATAATTTAAATGGATGAATTAAGCTATATGTAAATTCTATCTTAATAAAGCTGTCTAAAAATGTAAATGAAATTCTGTCATTTCTTTGCTCGGACCCTCCAGGAGGGTCCCTGATTTCCTTAAGACTCACATACCCATGTCATCCTGCAGGTCCCCTGGCACCTTGGCCTTCAGTTTCCTGACTGTATACTCACTCTGTCCAAGAAGTGCCAGGACCACACCTGCTGCAGGGCCTTTGCCCAGGCTGTTCCCTCACCTGGAGGAGTCCCAGCCGCATGTGGCCTCCCAATAAGCTCCTATTCATCTGCCAAATCTCCTGTCCTGGAGGTGTTCCTTAGCCACTCTGTTTGGAATTACAATCCCACCCCACCTGGCACTCCTTACATTTCTGCCTTATTTCTGTACCCAACATACTAAACTACATAATTTATTATTTTATCATACTGTCTGGCTTTCTCCACTAGAATGTAAGCCCTAGGAGATCCAGGATTTTGTCTGTCTTATCACTGCTGTGGCCCATTACCAAGAATAATGCCTGGCACATAGCAGGTACTCAATAAATAACTGTCCAACGTCATGTACACATTGCTATATTTAAAAGGGATAACCCACAAGGACCTACTATATAGCACAGGGAACTCGGATCGATGTTAGGTGGCAGCCTGGATGGGAGGAGAGTTTAGGGGAGAAAGGATACACGTGTGTGTATGGCTGAGTCCTTTTGCTGTCTACCTGAAACTATCACATCACTGTTCATCAGCTATACTCCGATATAAAAAAAAAATTGACAAAGATATAAATATTTGTCCAATGAATGACTGGGACTGTATGGGACAAACACTGCTGATCATTCCCAATTCCCTTCTTCCATGTCCACCTCCTACGAGGGAGCTGAGGACCCAGGTTCTTACTTCCCCAGTTTCCCTTCAGTCATGGGCACCCATAGGCCCAGGCTGCCAGGCAGTGTCTAAGTAAAATGTTAATTCCTCAGTAAAACACAAAGAGGCTTCTTAGGAGAAGAAATAAGTGTCTTGTCTGTATCTACCCTTAGCTTCTCACCTTTAAATACTGACGGGTAGGGCATCTTTTCAGAATTTTTTCCTCTTCGTTTCCATACTTTTTATACAGTTTAACATTGGATTATCCTCTCTAGACACACTTGAAAATCTGCTTTTTCCCACTGACTAAGTCATGGCCGTCCTGACTTGTCTGTAATTCTGTCCCCCAGAGGGGAGCTCACTCTGCCTCTGTTTATTCACTCACTCATTCGGCACTTACTTTGTGATGGTAAGTGCTCACATTCCCTGGTGGCTCAGATGGTAAAGAATCCGCCTGCAATGCAGGAGACCTGGGTTCCATCCCTGGGTTCAGAAGATCCCCTGGTGAAGGGAATGGCTACCCACTCCAATATCCTGGCCTGGAGAATTCCATGGACTGTATAGTCCATGAGGTCGCAAGAGTCGGACACAACTGAGCGACTTTCACTTTCACTGTAGCAAGAGTCAGGCAGCACAGAACACAGACAGTAGTGTGTCTGGGTGCAGAGACACTGGGGCGGATGATGAAAGGCCAGGCCTAGTGTGGGGGACAGCTGGGACCTAACTGGGGAATGCCACAGGAAGGATTCAGGAACCGATCCCAGGAAGGAAGGGTGGCTGGCTCTTCAGTAAGGTTGGTCTGAGTCTGCATCGGCCACAGGGCCCCTTTTGATCAGACTCTCCCCACTCTGGTTGCAGACACGCTCTAGGTGTGACTCCTCCACCAGGAGGCGTCTTGTGGGCAACAATACATACACCTCTGAATCTGGGAGGAGCCGGGTGTGGGGTGGGGGGGGGTCTCATTCCTGTACTTCGTGCATAATGCAAATATAATTAATCATGTCTACGATGGTTTACAGTTTAGCATTTTTTTCCATTTTGAACAGGCTAATTAAATTCTTTTAAACTTTATAAGTGGCTATTTTAGAATTTTTCTTTGCACCCCCACTGGTGCACTGGTGTGAAAACTCATAATAAATATGTTTCAAGGTAGCTACTGCTGTTTTCAAAATGAATCTTGAAGGCTATTCAAGTGAAAACTATTATTGTGTTACTATAACTTGGATTGCTGCTGCTGCTGCTCCTAAGTCGCTTCAGTCGTGTTCGACTCTGTGCGACCCCAAAGACGGCAGCCCACCAGGCTCCCCCGTCCCTGGGATTCTCCAGGCAAGAACACTGGAGAGGGTTGCCATTAGCCATAGGAAAAAACCTGGAGAACTGTTTCTTGTTTCTTTAATGATGATAGTACTTTAAAGCATTAGGATGGAAACTGCCACAAGCTGGGGAAGAGCCACTTAGCAAGATCTTTACCCTGGATGGGTCGAGGCGTAGAGGTCGTCTGTGCTTCTAGGACACAGCTCTGCAGGCAAACCTCTCAGCTGTCTGATTTAGAAAAGAAACCACACACGTCTTCCTTGTCTCTCAAACAAAAGCCACTTCCAGATATGTTGTGCAGAGCTCATTTTAATGGTGCAGTAATTAAGTTAGAAATACGTGGCGCTTATCCCTTTTATGAATGCTCAACTCGCCGAGTTTATAATTTCTCGTTGGAAGTCAGAGAAACATTACTTAAAATGAGGATTAAGCGGCGAGGGTGGGGGGGATGTCTATTAATGAAGACAGAAATGCAAAGGAAAGCAACAACAAGATGCCATTTTCCTCCCACCAAATGGTCAAAGATGTATAGTAACGATTAATACGCTGGAGTTGGCAGTGGTGCTGGCAGAAACTTGCAAAGATACAATCTTTGTGGAGATAATCCAAACAGTTAGTAACTGGGATGTTTGTTTTGGATAACTTTTTGTTTTTGAGGGCAATTGTGGGGAGAATTGGAACCAGAAATCTCGTCCCTCAGATTGTATCTGAAGCAGATATGCAGAGAAGAGGATTTGCATTCATCCAGTCATTATTGTAGACAGTCGGCCCTCATGTCCACGGATTCTACGTTTGCAGATTCAACCAAATCCAGATGGAAAATAAATTTTTTTAAATTTCAGAAAATTCCAAAAAGCAAAAGTCATAGTTTAGGAAGTACACAAGCAGTTATTTTGGTTACCTCCCCAGAATGTATTTTTCTTTTCCTTGTTTTCTTCTTCTCTTACCTCTCACATTCTTGGTATTACAGATAACTGCTTTCATCTAGGAGCTTGTCTTATTTCAGATCTGCTGATTACGTCTAGAACAAAAACAATTGGATGGCAGACCGTATATCTTTGCTTTGCTTTATAAATCACGGCTGTGTTCTATTGTTATGGAACAAATGCCCGTGTTCTATAAAATGCAGGCTTTGTAGAGCAAAGCTCTTCAATTTCTCAGACTTTTTTCAACTTGTGTTTTGTTGCACATGACCTAACAAGCTGCCTCTGCAGGGGAGACTGATAATTGCCATAATAACGACCATGGAATATGTTGACCTCTCATCACCGTTCCTTCCTCAGCACTTTTAGTTCCTGTGTGATGAATCAAGCCTTCTCCTCCTTCTGCTATATTAGTACACCAGAAAAGGTTCACTCCAAATGGGTATCGAGTTGGTGTATTTTTGGAGACACTGGTATGTCTGTTATTGTCAGACCAACTGCTAGTATTGTGTTACATTTGTCTCCGGTTGCTGTCTTATTCAGTGGATTTTTTTTTTTTTTAGAGCTTTGTGGGTGAGCACGTTGATGTCATGCTGATCAGCCTTCCAGGCTGCCATGGCTCTGTGAGGAGAGCTAATAAACCGGGTGAAAGAATGATGAGCCAAAGCGATGGTAACAGCCTGGGAAACATCCTGGACCATCCCAGAGATCAGACCAATGCAATGCCCAGCACTTGGGAACAAATGACAACTTGCAGGAGCACTTCAGGTGACGGAATCCGCCAAAGCATCTGTGAAACAGGCATGTGATGTGGTTAAAGGCAACCTGAAGGTGTGAGGTGGTTGCCAAGACAGTGAAATTGGAGGATATTAAGACAGAGAGGGAGCGGCTCTGTCCGGAGTGGCTGTCACCAGGGGCTTGCATTGAGTTTTCCTCACCACACCACAGGGATGGTACTGAGGAGACAGGTTAGGATGGTAGGGCTTGGGTCAGGACTTGAAATGTCAGATGAATCTTAGTAGAGAAGCCTGGACACCTGAGGCGCTTGTGAGCCATCACAGGTGGAAACATATTCCTTTACAATTTAGGGAAAGCTCAGCTAGCAGTGTTAGATGATGAAATGTGATTATCTTGGAGAACAAGATGTCTGGAGGGAGGCCACTCCAGGGTGAGCAGCAGGGGCTTAATGATACCCCCACGGCCCAGGCTCCTTTTGCATTTATGTTTCACATCCCTGGCATGTTGGCTTCTTAGGTTTGTTGCCTTACAGTACAAAGATGATTTTCATGGTTCCAAGTATCAGGCTTCACACGACCACATTCGAGGCAAGGAGAAGTGGGGAAAGGCAGAGCCAAGGAGCTTGTCTCAAACATCTTAACCTTCTATCTGGAAGCAAACACTTTTCCAGAAGTTCCTTAGCATGCTTCCCTTATGCCTCATTGGCCAGACTGTCCTGTTACTGTCGCTTCAGCTCTTCAGTTTCAAAGACTAACTAGACCTGGGGCTGGGGAAGAGATATCTTTCTTTGAACATATTTCTGTCCATCTAATAACCAAACTGCCAACATCCACTGGATCATCGAAAGAGCAAGAGAGTTCCAGAAAAACATCTATTTCTGCTTTATTGACTATGCCAAAGCCTTTGACTGTGTGGATCACAATAAACTGTGGACAATTCTGAGAGAGATGGGAATACCAGACCACCTGACCTGCCTCTTGAGAAATCTGTATGCAGGTCAGGAAGCAACAGTTAGAACTGGACATGGAACAACAGACTGGTTCCAAATAGGAAAAGCAGTGCGTCAAGGCTGTATATTGTCACCCTGCTTATTTAACTTCTATGCAGAGTACATCATGAGAAATGCTGGACTGGAAGAAACACAAGCTGGAATCAAGATTGCTGGGAGAAATATCAATAACCTCAGATATGCAGATGACACCACCCTTATGGCAGAAAGTTGAAGAGGAACTAAAAAGCCTCTTGATGAAAGTGAAAGAGGAGAGTGAAAAAGTTGGCTTAAAGCTCAACATTCAGAAAACGAAGATCATGGCATCCGGTCCCATCACTTCATGGGAAATAGATGGGGCAACAGTGGAAACAGTGTCAGACTTTATTTTTGGGGGCTGCAAAATCACTGCAGATGGCGACTGCAGCCATGAAATTAAAAGACGCTTACTCCTTGGAAGAAAAGTTATGACCAACCTAGATAGCATATTCAAAAGCAGAGATATCACTTTGCCGACTAAGGTCCGTCTAGTCAAGGCTATGGTTTTTCCAGTGGTCATGTATGGATGTGAGAGTTGGACTGTGAAGAAGGCTGAGCGCTAAAGAATTGATGCTTTTGAACTGTGGTGTTGGAGAAGACTCTTGAGAGTCCCTTGGACTGCAAGGAGATCCAACCAGTCCATTCTGAAGGACATCAGCCCTGGGATTTCTTTGAAAGGACTGATGCTAAAGCTGAAGCTGCAGTCCTTTGGACACCTCATGCGAAGAGTTGACTCATTGCAAAAGACTCTGATGCTGGGAGGGACTGGGGGCAGGAGGAGAAGGGGACGACAGAGGATGAGATGGCTGGATGGCATCACTGACTTGATGGACATGAGTCTGAGTGAACTCCAGGAGCTGGTGATGGACAGGGAGGCCTGGCATGCTGCAATTCATGGGGTCGCAAATAGTCGGACACAACTGAGAGACTGAACTGAACTGAATAACCAAACAGTATTGGCGTTCTTTTAGTTGGGAAGAAGGAGGTATGAAGGATGGCTGCTGGGTGGGCAACCAAGGGTATCTGCCACTGGGCAGAGCTTCTTTTTCAAATCAGAGAAGCTATCTCCTCTTGGAATGCAGAAAAGGGTTTCTGAGGCTCCAGACACAAAATCTGGGCAAATGTGTGTCAATGGGTAGAAGTTATAAGAAAGCCAGTTTTTATTTCTACCAGGGTCAAGATATTCCAAAAACTGTAGTTATTTAGAAATAGAAGGTGCTGCTTCTATGGAGACATGAAGCAGGATTATCTTCTACCTGCTAGGGACATCATAAAGGGGATTCTTATATCAGTTGAGGGCTGTGGAAGGTGGAGAGAGAGGGTGAGTATTCACACTGGCCTGTGAGTTTCCATCCAACCCAAGGAGTCTGTGATTCTAGTAATCAGATTTTCCCTTTTGAATGTTCATTAGATAATTGTGCTAATTGGAGATATTGCTTCTACTAAGTGAGGTATAATTTGAAGTTGAATGGTATTCTTTTAATCTTTAGCATCACTTAGTGATGTATATGGGGTCGCACAGAGTTGGACATGACTGAAGTGACTTAGCAGCAGCAGCAGCAGCAGTGAGACACAAGAGTTTGCCTTGGACTTACATTTGTACTTTGTAACTGCTACTTATACAAGGACAGAGCAAGGAAGGACACAGTCCCTTTGAGTTAGATTATACTAATAGATAACTTGCACCCTGTGTGTGTGTGTGTGTGTGTGTGTGTGTGTGTGTGTGTGTGTGTATGTTGCTCAGTCGCGCCCAACTCTTTGTGACTGCATGGACTATGCTGGCCAGGCTCCTCTGTTTGTGGGATTCTCCAGGCAAGAAAACTGGAGTGGGCAGTCAGTCCCTTCTCCAGGGTGTCTTCCTGATTCAGGGATCAAAACTGTTCTCCCGCATTGCAGGCAGATTCTTCACCATCTGAGCCACCATGGAAGCCCTCAACTTACACCTTGCATCGTAAGTACCAACTCCTGTGGGCCCACAAATACTGTTGGAGTTCCCACACTGAGGCGGAGGATCAACCAGGTAGAGCCACCTTCTTACACCTCAGAAATTTTATGCCTGAGAGAGAAGCAGCAACCTCATATGGATCAAGGTACCAAGGAGAAAAGGGTGAAGCCCAACTAAAAGAACTTGCTAAGTTTCTCTTCAAATGAGAGATTTCTAGTGGTTTCTAGTATTTGAGGCAAACACTATCTTTTGTACAAAGACATAGCTGGTCATGTAAACAGTGTGGGTCACCACTTCCAACCATGAAGTGAGACCACATGGGCCAAAGAAAGAATGCTGAGGCACTGTCTGCTGCGACTGGCCACACGCTCCAGCCCCGGCCCCGCTTCCTCCGAGGCCGCTGGGTGCTTATTAACCTCCTCTTTTGCGTCACAATTCAGAGACCATCCTGTAACTCCTTCTCCATTTAAGCTGGTTTGCATGGATTTTTGTTATTTATAGGAATCTGAGGGAAATCTGATCTTTAGAAAAGCCTAACAGAAGGAAATGGCAACCCACTCCAGTGTTCTTGCCTGGAGAATCCCAGGGACGGGGGAGCCTGGTGGGCTGCCGTCTATGGGGTTACACAGAGTCGGACACGACTGAAGTGACTTAGCAGCAGCAGCGGCAACAGAAAGCGAGTATGAATTTTAAAAACAACTTTTTTGAAATACAAAATTATAAATGTTCATTGTAATATCTATATATATATGGATTCCCTGGTAGCTCAGATGGTAAAGAATCCGCCTGCAATGCAGGAGACCCCAGTTCAATTCCTGGGTGAGGAAGATTTGCTAGAGAAAGGATAGGCTACCCACTCCAGTATTTTTGGGCTTTCCTTGTGGCTCAGCTGGGAAAAGATCCTCCTGCAATGTGGAAGACCCCAGTTCGATCCCTGGGTTGGGAAGATCCCCTGGAGAAGAGCACTTCTTCTCCATTTAAGCTGATTTGCATGGATTTTTGTCATTTATAGGAATCTGAGGGAAATCTGATTTTTAGAAAGGCCTAACAAAAAGCGAGGATGAATTTTTAAAAGAATTTTTTTGAAATACAAAATTATAAATGTTCACTGTATATATATATATATATCTCCAAATGTGAAAATTCTAATACTTCTATTTAGAGATAACTGCTCTCTATAGTTTAGAGGTAAGGCCATGAGCAGGTTCAAGCCAGCAAGTATTAACCTTAACTGGTTGTTACCAAACATGTATAAAGGACAGAAATAGTAAGGACCTACAGAGGCAGAAGAGATTAAGAAGAGGTGTAAGAATACACAGAAATATATAAAAAAGGTCTTAATCACTCAAAGTTCTGCACCTTGCTTTTGTCACTAGACATGCATTTGGACATCTTTTTCTGTTAGCAGACAGAGATCTATCGGGGTTTTTTCTGGCCGCTTAATACTCTACAGCATGGATGGCCTAATAGAACTGGAGCTGTAGGTCTTTGGAGGCCATCCTGCTTTTGTCTGAAGTGCACGGTTGTGGAGTGCCCTTGAGGTGGGCCCCCTGGGCTATGTCACTGTGGAAGTCCGTGAGCCTCAAAAAACTTCTTTCCAAGTTTGGTGTATGTGTATCCCCCAGCAGCCCAAAATGGGCCTCTGAGACCTTCCATTAACGAGGATGACTCCCAGCTGTCTTTGAGGAGGTCTTGGGGCCACTGAAGGCAACACAGCCAAGCCCCTGCCACTCCTGGGAGGGAGGAAGGACTCTGTGCATTAGGAGACGCAGGTGTGTGAAACCCTGGCTGACCTCCCGGTAATAGCTCATCTCCTACCAGATGAAAGGAGGTGCTATTTCCTTTCAAGCAGCCTCACCTTTTGCCCCCACACTTTTGCCCCTCCCACATGCTTCTGTTTCATGTTCAGCTGGCTCTTTCACTGAGCACACTACGATTACTGGTGTCTGTTTCATGTGTGCCAACCCAATAACAGGCTGCAGATATGCTTTTGTTTCCCCTTTGCTTTATTTAGAGTTTTAACAAATAACCCTTTCTCTCATCTTTTTCCCCCCCTACAAAATCCAAGATCATATGATGTGGCTTCTGTGTATAGCTGTTTCCTTTCATGGCTCTCCTGCTTGTGTTTCCAGAGGTTAGGGTTTTAGTTTCATGATTTAAAATAATAGTCTTTATTTACTGAGATTTTAGCATGCAGTGGGCTTCCCAGGTGGTTCCAGCGGTAAAGAACCTGCCTGCCAATGCAGGATACAGAAGAAAGGAGGATTTGACCCCTGGGTGGGAAGATCCCCTGGAGGAGAGCATGGCAACCCACTCCAGTATTCTGACTTGGAGAATCCCATGTTCAGAGGAGCCTGGCGGCCTACAGTCCATAGGGTTGCAAAGAGCTGGACACGACTGAAGCGACTTAGCATGCTTAGCATGCATGCATAGTGTGCACCAGGCCCTATGCTCAAAGCTTTGTAGGATAAAGTGCCTGGAAGCTTCAGCATATATAAGCTCTAGAAGATGTTTTTGCCATCCCTGTTTTACAGAGGAGGAAATCGAGGCTGAGAAAGGGCCTCACTCAAGATCACCTAGAAAGGGCCTGGATTTGAAGCCACCCTTGCTTAGAAACCCCAAAGTCATGCAGAACTATCGCCCTAAGTCCTCTGAAGGTTCACAATGGGGCCCGCTAAGAACAAGGTTATTCAGCCTCTCAAGAGGACAAGGAGAACCTGGAGAGCCTCCAGGGTCCTGGAAAGTGATTAAGAGGATGAGAGCAAGACTAGCGAGAGGGCTCAGAGGAATAAGAGTAATTTAATCTAGAGAAATAAATTCTAGGGGCGAAATTAATGGCATACCACTGATGTCTTCATGAGAATCAATTAAAATATTTTAAAAGCAGGAACCAGTCTGCTAGTTTTATTATACAATGTCAAAGGAAGAATTTAAATATTATTTTATGTAATGAACTCAACAAATACATAGTAAGCAGCTGCAAAGGCCCAGATACAGATTAAATAGGACCAGCAAGGCCCTATTTGTCTAGCAGGACTCACATTTTGGTGGTGGTGATGAGGATGGAGGGAGGAGGAAACCAGCTGTGAACAAGGAAACCACACAGGGATAGAATCATTCTGGTCAACGATAAACACCATGAAGACACTGGGACAGCGGGTGGGGAAGCCAGTGTCTGCAAATGGGCTTCTCTGAAGAGAGGACTTTTGAGCTGAGACCCCAAAGCCACCTGAAGCTCAGGGAACAGAATGGAGGGGGATAAGGCTGGTGGTGGAGAATGGTGGGCCATCCACTGCGAGGTCGTGTTGGAGCCTCAACACTTGGGGTTCTAGGAAGCAGGTGAGCAAAGGAGTCAAGTGTGAAGGAGCTCCTCCTGACAGAGAGAGAATGGATTTTAGGAGGTCAAAGTGAACGATGCTGTGGCAGCTTGGACTAGAATGTGGAGAGAAGTGGATCTTTCGGATCCATCTTGCGGTGTTTTTACTGATACGAGATCATGGTGGATGAGAGGTAGGGAGAGGGCAGAGGTAAGAGGGAGAGAAGACTCAGGCATGACCATCAGATTTTGGGGAAAAGAAACCAGCTATTTCTTTTGTTGTAATTTCACTTGGAGAAGGACATTTTGAGGGTACCCTGCTTGGGAGTTTTCAGCTGGTACTTCCAAGCCATCAATTCCAGGTGCCAATGTGGATCTCTGTATATTTTCTAGGGAGAAGATCCACATCTCACATGTTTCTTGGAAGGGAAAATCCCACCCTCTTCAACTGTCAGCAGCGAAAAGGCTGGGTCTGACCCAGGCCAAACTCTCCCCACCTCACATCATTTCACAAGCAGGGAATCTGAAGCTCAGAGCTGTTTGCACAAAGTCACACCCCATCTGGTCCTCGGCAGAGTCTGAGGTCTCCTGATGCCTCAGCCAGGGTTTTCTCCACTGTATGAGCTGACTCAAGGCACAAGGGGGCAGAGGTTTGAACTAGCAGTAATTCCAGCCCTCCTATCCTGAACTGACAAAAGGTCCTTGCTGCTTAGAGGTCAGTGCTCAGAACTGGCTGCCTCAGCTCTAGCCACGCCAGCACCTTCCCTCTGGCCAGCCTAACAGAAACTTAAAGAGGTCTGTTGCTAAGAAACATCCCCCATATTCAAGTGTGTATGAAATACAAGATCCAGGTGTCACTGGAACATAAATTAGGTAGCAGTGAGGTATGTGTGTCGATCTATTTTGGGTGCAAATCACTAAGGTTTGGGGCCTGTGGGAGGGTGGCAAGCTCCGGCAGGAAGTGTTTCCTAAATATTTCTCCAGTAAGCCCTGAATTATAGTCTATCAGACAGGATCTTGAACAGAAGTCTCAAGTCGTAATAATGCCACTATATACTTTTTAAAAGCAGGAGTTAGAGTATTAGAGTAATCCAAGGTGACATGAATGCATGCTTCTTTTCAGTTTCAGCTTTCTGAAATTCAGGCACACTTTATGGGTCAGTCTCTGAAGGTCAGCTAAATGAAACAGGAGAAAAAGAGTTCTTTAAAAAAAAAAGAAAGGCTTGTAGTAGGAAGACAAAACCATAATATTTTTAAAGGGTGGACTGATAAAATGGAGATTTCCTCCAGGAAATTTTCAAATGAAACTTTTAAAATCTTTATAATGATCTTTTTTTGTAGCCTGGAGAGCCAATGCACAAAATAATGAAAGTATTACAATTAAAATGCTCCTTACCCAGAAGCTTTATGCAGTGTGGTGAGAACTTCGAGTCTGCAGCCACATTCCTTGTGGCATTGTAACTGCCTCAAGACTGGCAGCCAGGTTTTACAGTATGGTCCACTTTTAACCACCCTGGAACTGATAAGAATTTCCAGGACAAAGAGATGTCTTCTCAGCCACTAGTCTTATTCCACTAGAATCTGTAGATTTACTTTTTGTGTTTTGTCTCAAAGTAGTTTGTCTCAAAGAGGCTTAAAGCTGCTGAATCTGCTTAAAGGAATATATGTTATTTGGAAAATGCTATCATGGTTAACCATGAATTACATGATCAAGTTGATTGGTTGCTGAGTGGTTTCTGGCAAAGATCTGGGGGAATGAGATATACCACAAATAAGTTTTGACATGTTAAGGAAAGGAACAAAAATCCTGTGGCTGCGGGGGCTGCCTGGCGAGGGGAAGCTCTGCACTGAGCAACACTGGAGTGGCTATTTGGAGTATTGAAAACCAAGCTAATCTCCTGGTCTGGCCCTACAGGGACCTGTCAAAGCTTTCTTTGCAAACAGCTTAGTTTTCCTTGAAAGTACATAGAAACTTGACATTAGGCAGTTTGCTTTAAGCTTCATGCAAGATGTTTATGACCCAGAGAGTGTGAGTTAGGCTCTTACTGTTCAAATGACAAAATCTGGGTCTCCAGCTAGGTGGCATTCTATCTGACAAGGGCTTGCAAAGCACCTGGAATTCAGTCACCTCTGAAAAAGGAGCTACTCCCTCCTGGGAAGGGGAAGTGATGCTGTCCTCATTTGAGTCTTGGAGAGGCGCTAGTCTGTCTCCATTTCTTGCTTAGCTAGCCAAGTTGTAGAATTATGATGACTAAATCAGCAAAGCACATTCTGGGAGTAACATGTTTCCTATGTGAAAGTGAATTCACCTCTAAAAAGGGTTAGTTTCCCTCACTCTCAGAGCTTGTAGTTTTCCTGGATGTATATTTAGTTCAGAGAAGGCAATAGCAACCCACTCCAGTACTCTTGCCTGGAAAATCTCATGGGTGGAGGAGCCTGGTAGGCTGCAGTCCATGGGGTCGCGAAGTGTCGGACACAACTGAGAGACTTCACTTTCACTTTTCACTTTCATGCATTGGAGAAGGACATGGCAACCCACTCCAGTGTTCTTGACTGGAGAATCCCAGGGACGGGGGAGCCTGGTGGGCTGCCGTCTATGGGGTCGCACAGAGTCGGACATGACTGAAGCGACTTAGCAGCAGCAGCAGCAGCAGCAGTAGCAGCCCTAGCCACAGAAACGTCAGGAAAATGTTCCATACTCTTGAAACCCCCAGGTAATGCTTGTTGAGTACTAGTTTAGGCTGAACAGACGAGTAACCTACTGCTCAGAGAGCTTAATTGCTTGCCCAAACTAGAAACAAATAAAGTTTGAGTTTGAACTCAGGTCCATCTTGCTGTAAAACCAGCCACACTTCTACTGTCCCGTGTTCGATAAAAGCAAACTTCGGCAAATTGGTAGCTATGGTGGGGGGCAGGACAGGAAGATGTCTCTGACATCTGGAGGGAGGAACTCCTTTTCATTATTTCTCTGGGAGGTGGTTGGGGCTCAAAAATCTCTGCTTCACTGCTTCAGTTTTCAGTGGCCTGGGAAATGCCCTTTCTTTCTCACTACGCCCATCTGTCCAAGTAGACAGTAGAGCCAGATCGCCTCTCAGGCCCCTGCTGGCACTGACTTAATGTCTGCCTGATCAGAGGAGAACCAGTGGGTCATTCTGGCTGGGTGTCAGGTATGGGTTGGGTTTGCCTTAGTATCACAGATTGGCCAGGTGGCCAGAAAGTCTGTTTTCTCTTCTTAGGTACACAACTGAACTGTATTTCCCAGCCCCCTTTGCATCTGTATGGGGTCACGTGACTAAGTTCTCATCAGCGAATGCAAGGACAGGTTGATGTGTCATCCTGAGGCCAAGGCAGCTGAGAGCAGTCATGCCTCGTCCAGCTCGCCCTTCCCCTTCCACACAACCTTGCAGGTGACGCGGATAACAGCATTCCCCAAATGGAAGAAATTTGGATTCCTGAGTCAGGGCTTGGCTAAGAGCTGCCAAGGGAGTTGCCCAAGCAGAACACTCTGCATTAGATTTCGTATGAGTGAAAAATACAACTTAACGTTAAACCAAATGCAACTTTAACTATCTTAATGTTAAGATATTTGGGGCTGCTTATCATAGTAGCTATTGGTAATCACTATGACCAACATGCTTGTCAAATGATAATCCCGGGGCACCTCTTCCAATCATCCCGTGGCGGCTCAGACGGTAAAGAATCTGCCTGTAATGCAGGAGACCCAGGTTCAATCTGTGGGTCAGGAAGTGCCCCTAGAGAAGGTAATGGCAACACACTCCAGCATTCCCGCCTGGGAAATCCCATGGACAGAGGAATCTGGTGGGCTATTGCCCACGGGCTTGCAAAGAGTAGAACATGACTGAGCAACTGACACTCTCTCCACACTTGACTAACACGGCCATCCAGTATCCATTTCTCTTTCTGAGGGACAGAGCATCATTCCCTGTCCATATGCTCCAAAAGATATATAAGTAATACAGGCCTGACCAATCATAGCATTGCATGAATGGTCATCCTCCCAGCCATAGTGACATGTTTCAAAATGGGCATTTAAGCCAAGCAGAGCCTTTCTGCTAGATTTGAAGCTATGATTAGAGTACAAGCTGCTGAGGGCTTCCACATGAGAAGAGAATGGCCTTAGAAGAGAACAGAGCCAAAAGACAAGGAGAGTGAGGTTGGGATGACCTGCATGGACTGCCTAAGTCCCTGGGTTTAGTCACACTTGATCGGCCCAAGGTTATTTCAGTTGCCTAAGCCAATAAAGTCTCATTTTGTTATCTTGGATTGGGTGGGGTTTTTTTGGTCACTTGTGACCAAAAGAATATTGACTTATACAGGCAGTAAAGATGAGGAATGTCAATTTTCTACATTTTGTAAATAACCATCTTCACCCACTCTATTTCAGAATGAGTGAGTGAATGAATGGCCACAGAGGCTGGAGTCATGGGGAGAGTGAGCTACGATTCAGCCAAAACACTAGGGCATCTTGGTGAGAGGTCTTAAAGTTACATCACTTGTTTTCTATATAATGTTTGAAAACGTGATGTATTAGAACAAATGATTATAACTTTAAGTTACCTAATGAATATGCATTATAATACAGGATGTACAAGTAAATGCAAAACCTGTAAATTATTTGATGGATGTCTTTGACAGTTCACAGTGGTCTGCCTTAAACTCTTTCTGAATGCTGAGGCTCAATTATCATTGCAGGAGTGATTGTACAATTATAGTTAGGCTTGGTTTGGAGGCTTTAGTAATTGTGAGGAGAGAAAAAATGGTCTTTATGAGGCAGAAAACAATATACACATTTCAGTAAGTATTTTCTGTATTGAGTTTTCCTTGGTCCATTTTCAAATTCATATGGATGGCGATACTTCCTTACTCGGCCAAATTCAGAATACATGAATGAGTGGGTAGCAAAGTTGCATAATTTAGGACTGAAAACTCAAATCAGATTGCTTACCAGAAGATAGCCCCACAAAACTGAGAAGTCCTGAAGACCAGATGTGAGGTCAGTATTGATCCAGATAATAAGTGACTGCAATCCTCTAAGACCTATTTCTCCCAAATAATGCCTCCAATTTTCCTCATGGAGCAGTTTTGTATTGGCAGACTTCACACAGCAGAATCCTCATGGGCCAGCTTTCTCCTGGGCAGCAGAAAGATGGCTAGAGAACACTTCACTAAAAAAGATACATAGATGGACAATAAACAAAAAGAAAGATACTCCAGGGCTTCCCTCGCGGCTCCATGGTCAAGAATCTACCTGCCAGTGCAGGAGACATGGGTTCGATCCCTGGTCTGGGAAGACCCCACACGCCATGGAGCACCAGAACCTGTGCACCACAACTAATAACCTGCATGCCACAGCCGCTGAAGGCCCTGCACCCTAGAGCCTCTGCTTCGCAACAGCAGAAGCAACCACAATGAGAAGACTTCGCACCACAATGAAGAGTGGCCCCCACTCTCTGCAACTAGAGAAAAGTCCGTGCGGCAGCGAAGACCCAGCACAGCCAAAAATACATAAGTGAATAAATAATTTAAAACATGTTCCCTCTCATATGTCATCAGAGAAATGCAAATTAAAATAACAATGATAAACCACGGCACATCTATTAGAATGGTCAAAATCTGTAATATTGACGACACAAAATGCTGGCTCGGATGCAGTAAAACTACTTTTATGACCCTATAATTGTCATGTCACTGATCCATGCCATTGTACATTTGTCTGAACCCACAATATGTACAACACCAAGAGTGAACCCTCATGTAAACTATGGACGTTGTGTGATAAAGATGTACCAGTGTGGGTTTACTGATTGTGATAAATGTACTACTCTGGTGTGAGATGTTGATAGTGGGGGGCAAAGTGTATATGAGAAATCTGGGTTTCTCTCTGGTGTGAGCGAGATACTGATAGTGAGGAGCAGCTGTACATGTATGGGCCGAAGTGTATGTGAGAAATCTTGGTTTCTTCTGTTGCCATGAACTGAAAACTGTTGTACAAAAATACTCTTCAAAAACAAGACAGCTACAGAGTTCCATACTTTGACATCATTGCAATGTACTCTCAAGGGTGAGAGAGAAGATCTTTCAGACTAGTTTTGCAGAGGAAGAGAAATACTTTATTGCTGGACAGATTCAGCGATGTCATCTCATGCCCTCGTGTTTCACTTTAGCCAGAGAGTAAGGGACACTGGCTGACCTAAGCCAACCTGAAGTTTCAGCTTCACCTAAATCACAAGGCTGGGTGGGAAGGAGGATGGTTTCCCAGGAAGAGGGTGAATGAGTGATGAGTAGGAGATAAAGATGTTCTCAATAAATGGGAAGTTTATTTCCCTCCCTGAACCTGAATACCCCCATTTCTCAAAATTCTACAGCACTTCTCTGAAGAGCCATTTAATTTTGGTCCACTGAACTGGTCTCCAAGGCACACAGAAATTACACAATAGACAGTAATGAAAGAAAGACCATCAGGAAAAGTAATACTTGTTGTAATGTTCCCATATTTCAGTGGCTGAACACAACAGAAGTGAGTTCTTGCTCCTCTGAAAGAGATGGATTGGCAGGTGGTTTATCACACTGTGATTCAGAAATCCTGGTTTCTTCTGTCTTTTGCCTCAGTCAAAGATCTCAGAATTCTTCACTTCCAGATGATAGATGGGAAAAAGAGTGGAGAATTGCCTGTAGGAAGTTTTTATGCACATCACTTCTGCTCACATTTCACTGGGGAGAACTCAGTCTCAAGGCTATGCCTTCACTGCAAAGGAGGCTGGGAAATGTAGTCCAGCCGAGTATCAGGGAAAAAAAGTCATAAAAAAGGAAAGGAAGGACAATGAAAGAAATTTCATTCACCTAGTACATATGCTGATAAAGAAAACCTTTATCTAAATTAAAATATATCAGTAAGACAATAGGTGAGAATAGTTACAGGTTACATGGGACAAGCATACTAACATTATTTAAAATCTTTTAAAAGCTGATTTGTATGGAGCTGACATGGATAAATTGCAGTTTCACACAGTTCAACTTAATAACAATTCAACATGAAATCTAGGAAATGATGAAGTCAAAAATATACTGGAATAACTCCCTTTGAGTATTCGTGGATCTTTACTTTTGAAACAACTTTTCTGAGGTGTAATTTACTTACAATAAAATGTTGGCATTTAAGGTGTATAGCTTGATGGGTTTTAACAACTTTATCACATTTTTTGATGAGGAAAATGTCCAGGGAAGTAGGTCAGTATTACCACTATACAAAGAAGAGTGTTGAGGGAATGTCTAGAAACTTCTATAAAGCCATTTGTCTTTCTTTGAGTCAATTAATAGTGAAGAACGAATTTGGCCAAAACAGCTAGATTAACATTTCAGTTTGCTGGGCCAGAACAGATGTGATTTAAGCCTTTGCGCAGCAAAAGTACTTCTAGGCTCCAGGATGAACATAAGTACTACATTCTAGATAAACTGCATACACTGTGGCTAAGAGTGTGGGCTTTGGCATCAAACAGGTCTGGGGCTGAGTTGTGGCTCTGCCAATTTCAACCTATGTTGACCTTGAGTATTCTGAACCTCCATTTTCTCTTCTGCAGAATGGGATGATTAACAGACCTACTTGATAGGGTTATAATGAAGATTAAAAGAGATGATGCAAGAAAGCACGTAGTACAATGACTAACACCTGCTAAGTGCTTAACTCCTACTAGCTGCTATCATTAGTTATTTATCTTCCATTAGAAAAATACCCATTCTTGGAGAATCACTGATTTTTATACTGTATGCCCCTGAAAGGCTCCTGAGGAAATCATGCTCAGCTTGACTTCTGCAGCCCTTTTTTATTCACACATACAAAAAAATCCCATTATTTTCTATACGATATTTTGAATTCCCTGTGGAAGCAAGAACCATAGTAACAAGCTTTCAGCTTCATTTTGCTTCTGAGATGATCATTAATGGAGTTATTTTGATACTTTTTTTTTAATAAGACAGCCTTAAGCTGTAACTAAAAATGCTTTTTTTCAAAATTCCCTGATTTATTTTCCTGCTCGGCTGCACTCTTGCATCTTTGTCTTCATCTGTTTTTGATGAATGGATGGTGTTGTCTTCAGATGTTCTCAACCATCCTGGGCACATTAAAATCCACTCTATGGCTTTCATCAAATGGAGCACAAGAAGGGGAAACCCAAGAAAGAGACGCACAGGCACCTAAGGGACTAGTGTTAGGGAAGTTTACAAAGTCAGCCTCTGATTATAAAGATTCTTCCTTAAGGAGAAAAGAAAAAAGAAAAGAAAAGCAAAAGAGAAACAACACACATTTACTTCAAACAACTCCTGTCTGATTGAGGGAAGAAAAAGTAGCCTCGGTGCTTTGATCCCTTCACTGAGAGAAACAACATGAAAAGAAAAGAGAAAACAAGGCTCAAAATATGGGCTTTTGTTGAGAGCATCATTAGGAGTGTTTATTGGCTGCAACAAACATAGCGCAGCTCTGGAGAGTTCAGTGAGGCCTCGCCAGCTTCTGCCTGGATGGCCAGGCCGTTGACTCTGGGTCACACTTTTTTCCAAGTGAGGCAGCAGGTCTCCAACCTCCTTGACCTCAACTGAGTTCAAGCTTTAGAAACAAACTTGGGTTTTTTTAATTTTTTTCATGACTTTGCTTTGTTTACCTTTGGTAAACACTGTCTGATTCTTTGTTCTCCTTGAAGAGAAAAGCTCTTCAAAGAGCTGATGAAGAGCCTTTTTGCACATCAGCTTCTTCAAAACAACATTGTGATGAGTTAAGTGCAAACAAATCAGGATCAGATGAATTACATTTTCCCTTTAAAATTCAGAGTTGAACAGTTTTAAGGTGGTGGAGGAAGTGTTTTGTAAACAAAGTGCTCTTCAAATCCAGAGTACTGAGTGGCAAACAATATGGACCAAATCTGCCCCTCTTGTAGGACAGTATTTCTCAACTGGTGTGCATGGCCTCAGTGCCTTCTGGGTAAACTATCAAGTTTTGATGAATGTGTGCCATTAATTTGTCCTGCATATATGTATATGTATAGCTGATTCACTTTGCTATATGATTTAGGAACTAACACAATGTTGTCAAAGCAACTATACGCCAATAAAAATTGACTTTAAAAAACGTGTCCTGCAATGAGGAGATTCCCAACCCATGACATTGAAGAGATGGAACAGGAAGCTGAGTGCACAGCTACTGCTCACTGCAGAGAGGTAAAAGGTACAATTTAACAGGGAACCAGCACCAAAGAAAGATTGAGTAAGTGGGGACTGTAAGATTTTTGCTTCATGAACAAATAAGAGAGTAGTGAGGAGGGCAAGACATGGTCTCAAAAAACTGATGGTGAGAGCAAATGTCCCATAGCGCAAAGAAAGATACATATTGCTGCAATGGGTCTTGCCTTCGAAAAGAGCCACAGATGCCTTTATTTCATCATTTCTGATGCTTCTCTAGTTTTCAGAGCTCTTTCAGGGAGACAGACAACGAGATGGTTGAATGGCATTACCGACTCAAAGGATATGAGTTTGAGCAAACTCCGGGAGATAATGAAGGACCAGGAAGCCTGGTATGCTGCAGTCCATGGGGTTGCAGACTCAGACATGACTGAGAGACTGAACAACAACGAAAAAAACTCTCTCTTTGTCTTCTTCCATCAAAAGCATAAAGAAGAGATTTATGGAGTCCTAAAGCTAGCTCTTGTGTTTTCAGATAACTCTTTTGGATAAACTTGGGTGAGTAAATTCATATAACTCAACAGTTTATTCCAAGGGAGAGAGCTGCTTTGAGCCTGTTCTAAAATAAGCAATGTTCGCTGCCTTTTTCTTTTAAATATTGAAAAATTGTTTTTACAGTTAATTTTTAAGTTTCTATTGTTTTTATTTATTGGGCCTTTTAAAGGAAAAATGATCTGAGAACCACACTCTTACCACCCCCAAAGTGTGGAGTTTCACTATTTGTATTACAATATTACTTAAATGTATACTGCAGAAAAATAGATATAAATTTATGTCTGTAATTCTTATAAACTATAAAAGGAAAAACCAATTTACAGGTTAAAACCAGTCAAGCCAATAAAACTCAAATTCACAGCATTAATGTGAAAGATGATATAGTTTTTCTGGAACTAAATCACTGCTCAAAGCAAGATGCTGACCACGTTCGCTTTTGGGGAAATTTTCTGGGCACAAAGGCAGCCCTTCAGTGGTATGTCCAACTTGGTTCTTTATTGCCTAGCCTTTGACAAAGTATTGATAATACTACTGGGTGCCAAGATAAATGTAACCACGAAGCAATCTGGTCACTGGCATTGCCTTATATATAGGTGTATGGCTGTGTGGCTGTGCGCATAGTCATGCCTGACTCTTTATGACCCCATGGACAATAGCCTGCCAGGCTCCTCTGTCCTGGAATTTTCCAGGCAAGAATACTGCCATTTCCTATTCCAGGGGATCTTCCCGACCCAGGGACGGAACCTGCATCTCTAGTCTCTCCTGCATCAACAGGCGGATTCTTTACCACTAGCATCACTGACATAGGCATACAGGTCAGTCTCTACATATAGGCTGGCCATCTAGGGGATACGGAATATGCTCATATTCAACCTGAAAGGCCTAAATTTGGAAACTCCCCTTTAGACAGTTCATAGGTACTCATAAATTCTCTTCAGTAACCCAGTAAATATGTGGGTTTAAACTATTTAACTCAAGCTTAGAATGAAATGGTTTTGATTGTAACACAACATTTTTTTGGATGGTTTTTGTACTTTCATAAGAACATCATTGAGCTTATTATCATTTACCAAACAGGGAGTAAGTTTTTCAACAGGAATACAAAAGGCCTTTGAAGGAATTCAAGCACTTGCCCGCCCCCCCTCACTTTTTTTCCTTCTATCCAATCAGTATAGGCTTGCTTATGCTGTGCCAGGGCTTCCCTGGTGGCTCAGATGGTAAAGAATCCACCTGCAATGCAAGAGACCTGGGTTCGATCCCTGGATCAGGAAGATCCCTTGGAGAAGGGAATGGCTACCCACTCCAGTATTCTTGCCTGGAGAATTCCAGGGACAGAGAAGCCTGGTGGCTACACTCCATGGGGTTGCAAAGAGTCAGACACGACTGATTGACTAAGCACACATGTGCTGCACTACCAACCAACCCCTAAAGTGCAGTGACTTAACAAAACGCACTTCTCCTGTGCTGGCTGGAAGTGGGCCTCTGCTCTTGATGGTCCTTTAAGGGCTCAGGCTGATGGAAGCATGACCTTCATATGTGCTGCCAGCATCCCCCTGGCTAGGGAATGAGGTGTAATGACTCACACTCAGCTCTCTAAATGTCAACTTAGAAGTGACGCAATTACTTGTATCCATAAACCACTGGCCACAGAAAGTAACACAGGCTTCCTAATTTCAAAGAAGGGTAGCCCTATCACAAGCTCTCTGAGGGGAGAACGGAAATGTTTGCGGCCAGCCCTAGGGCCCCCTACCTCTTCCTTTACCATCTCTCACTCATTAGAGGCAGAAACTGAGGCAGGAGGTGTTGCCTCTGATGTATCTGTTAGGTTGTCTGGCTTTGTTATCCAAAAATACTCTTGCCATCTTAGAAAGAAAATGGTTAGTGTGAAATAACAAGGTCTATTTATTACTTTGGGGGAAAAAAGGAAGAAGTACATAGAGGAGGAAAGACTGAATTTAAAAAATGCAAATTTTATAATTAAAGGGAGTCAATAAAAATGATCCTATCTTCCTTCCTAGAATAGAGGTTATCTCAAATGACTCTGATAGTAGGAAGGTAAGCTATAGAATTTGAATCCTGTAATAGGTATTGGTCAGCAAACAGGGCTCCCAAATCATTTGAGGTACATGGACCATTTAGGGGTATTGGGTAATTATGCACTTTTTGGTAACTGAGTTATGGATGAAAAAACTTCCATGAATATTTTGTATTTTCACTTTTGTATTTTATTTTTAAGTGGCAGTGGGGATCAAAGATAATTATGCATGTAGTTTGTATTTAAATAAGGTATGTGAGTGGAAATATCATTTAATTTTCCTCTCAGAAATCAGTTTCAATAGCAGTGTTGAAATGTGCCATTAAGAGTACCTCATGCTATGATAATTAAATATTATGTTTTCCAAAGATGCTAAATGATATCTCCTGAGGGTCTCAAAATTTGCAAGTGTCTCTATTTTATTTAATGGAACTTTGAAATGAATAAGAGTAACTATTTTATAAATTGAGGATTTAAAATTAAAATTGGACATACTCATGCTCTCAAGATATTTTATTCTGTTATAAGACCAATGATAAATCCTTAACTGTCTGGATACAGTATATAAAGACTAGAAAGCTTTCTCTTTTCCAATAGACTATGTTAGATATGCTACTTTTTAGTTTTATTTTGGCCATTGTATTTTTCAAAAAATGAAAGTAGCCTCTTTTGTGGTAGATGATGTCAATTTAGGTGGAAAACAATTTTATGTTGACTTTGATGTAAAAGTCAAAGAGTTAGACACGACTGAGGAACTGAACTGAAATGATGTTTAATTATAAAGTATATTCATTGTAGGAAAATCAGGAAATACTGAAGCACATAAACAGCCAAGCCAAAAAAAATTAAAAGCTTAGTAATAATCTCCCTACCTTGGAGCCAGCATTTAACAGAGTATTTTTCTTACCAGTTTTTCCTTTAATGTGTGTGTGTGTTTCTGTGTTTGTGCAATCAGAGGCGGTTAACTCCATTGTGATCATGTATGAGGAATTCTATTTCCAACATTTTTCATTTAACACTAGACTATTTTGGGTGGTGGCGGTAGCGAGGAATGTACTGAGCCTGTTCCATAAACGTTTTTCTTAGAATTATGGACTCTGCACCCAAATTTCAGACCACCGTTCTTCTTGGAATAAAGGCAACAATCCTTCTGCATGATATGTATCCAGCAAAATGCTTTTGGGAGCCAGTGTTAAAAACCTGGCTCAGATTGGCTTGTAAAAAAAGAATCTTTGTTATCTTGCATTGTAAGAAGTCTAGAGGCAATTAGGGCTTCAGGCTTGCTTGGTTGAGTGATACAACAATATGGTCAAGGACCAAGGTTCTTCCCATCTCTCCTCTTCACTATCCACCCACCTGGCTTTATCCCATGGTTGACAATAACAATTAAACACAATTATCAAAGTTTAAATATGCAGATATGCAGATGACAGCACCCTTATGGCAGAAAGTGAAGACGAACTAAAGAGCCTCTTGATGAAAGTGAAAGAGGAGAGTGAAAACATTGGCTTAAAGCTCAACATTCAGAAAACGAAGATCATGGCATCCAGTCCCATCACTTCATGGCAAATAGATGGGGAAACAGTAGAAACAGTGGCTGACTTTATTTTTTGGGGCTCCAAAATCACTGCAGATGGTGATTGCAGCCATGAAATTAAAAGATGCTTACTCCTTGGAAGGAAAGTTATGACCAACCTAGATAGCGTATTAAAAAGCAGAGACATTACTTTGCCAACAAAGGTCCGTCTAGTCAAGGCTATGGTTTTTCCAGTGGTCATGTATGGATGTGAGAGTTGGAC
The DNA here is from genome assembly GCF_016772045.2 of Ovis aries. Classification (NCBI taxonomy): domain Eukaryota; kingdom Metazoa; phylum Chordata; class Mammalia; order Artiodactyla; family Bovidae; genus Ovis; species Ovis aries. Next base: position 46,984,533 of record NC_056072.1, on the reverse strand, counting down.
TATAAAGAAAGCTGAGCACCGAAAAATTGATGCTTTTGAACAGTGGTGTTGGAGAAGACTCTTGACAGTCCCTTGGATTGCAAAGAGATCCAACCAGTCCATTCTAAAGGAGATCAGTCCTGGGTGATCTGATTGGAAGGACTGATGCTGAAGCTGAAACTCCACTACTTTGGCCACCTGATGCGAAGAGCTGACTCATCTGAAAAGACCCTGATGCTGGGAACGATTGAAGGCAGGAGGAGAAGGGATTGACAGGATGAGATGGTTGGATGGTATCACCGACTCAATGGACATGGGTTTGGGTGGGCTCTGGGAGTTGGTGATGGACAGGGAGGCCTGGCATGCTGCGGTTCATGGGGTTGCAAAGAGTTGGACATGACTGAGTGACTGAACTGAAGTGACAACAGCAACAGGTCAACAGGCTTTCCTAGAAGGAGAGCGAAAGGCCTCTTCCCTGTCATGGAATTAAACCCCTCTCATCATTTCAGAGTTCAGTTGGTCCAGTTTACGTTACCTGGCATGATTAGCAGTTGTCTCTTGCAAGGATTAAACCTAGGGTTGGGAAGGATTGACTTAAATCTCTTGAAACCCATTCTTAGAGGTTAGAGTGCACCATTTAAGCTAATATGGAGAAGGTAGAATATCTAAAGAAATTTAAATTCTACTGGGAAAGGGGGGTGGATAGATGCTGGATAGGCATCTGACATTATCCAGCGAAAATGGTGGATAATGCCTGGTGGTCCAGTGGTTAAGACTCCATGCTTCCAATGCTGGGGACCTGGGTTTGATTCCTGGTCAGGGAGTTAGATTTTCCCCCATGCCATAACTAAGACCTGGAACTGCCAAATAATAATAATAATAAGCCCCTTACAATGTCTGCTATCCTAGTCATATTCTAGTCTGACTTTCCATCATGCTCTCCCACCTCTTTCTTGATTGCAGTTTCAAACGAGGTGGTTATATTCTCTACCTCAGGGCCTTTGCACATGCTATTTCCTATTCCTGGGCTGCTCTTCTCTCCTCTTTTTTTCTTAGCTAACTCCTGCTCATCCTTCTTGCATCATCTCAGCACTCACCCTGACTCGGTCAAATCCTTTATTCTTCTTGCTAGCACTTGTTAGTGTTTAGCCTTTAGTGAATAGTGTCTTATTTCCCTTTCTTGGGTAGCATTTTTTTTTTTTTCTCACTAACTCTAGTAAGAAATCACTAATTTCTCACTAACTCTAGAAAGAAAATTACTAATTTTCTCACTAATCTCTGCTCCTTCAGAGAAGAGATTAACTCACCATTTTATTTCTTGGGCCTAACACGGAGTCTGAAATGTGTAAAGTGCTCAATAAATAATTTCTAAATAAAAACTGAGCAACTGAAGCTAATTTTAAAGAGATTAGATGCCTGTACATCAAGATGAAATTTAATGTTCAAAACATAGTCAGTGCTTATTCACCTTTAAGTATTTTCTTATAGAGTAATAGAGATGGTACTTTAAAGTTGACGCCTACAGAAGGTGTTTAGAATGTGGAGGCCAGGGCCTGGAGAGGATGTACCAACAGCTGGCAATACCAGGTAGTTAAATGAAAACTTCCCACATTATTGTGGCAGATCTCATGGGATTGTTTAGGAGGAAAGTTCATCCCATATTCCCTTTTCCCTTGGTTAATGTCACCTGAGGAATCTCCTTTTTTCTATGAGAAAAGAGATCACCATAGATATTAATCATGATGAGAAATAATACAGTCATGATATGCAGTTTCCTGTGGACAGTATTTTTCTGTTTCATCTAATGAAAAAATATAGGTGTTAAAAAATTAAAGAGTTTTTTTCAAATGTTTAATATACATGAAGAATATTATTTACTAGAATGCTAGTAACTCACTAAGTTTCAGAGAATTAATATCAAACATCAATAAAAACACTAACACAAATGGTTATGGAGGTAATATATAGAAGAAATCCACTTCGTACAGAAAAACCATTTGGTTAGTATTTTTCCCATGTATTTTAAACACTCTTTGTTTATATTGTCTAGTGTCTGCCTACTCTCTCATGTCTGAAAATACCATTTCTAATCTTAGATTAAGACATTTCATCCCCTCCCCCTCTTGCTTTATAAGTAAAGCTCAGGTGACCATCTCAGAATAAATCCACGTGCCAGATTTTGTCCTCCAGACTGATTATCAGAAATAGCATTAGTGGGATCTCCACTTTCCACGTCCAGCTTTGAAAGGCTTCAGTGAGTTCAATGTTCTAAAACGGAGTTGCCTCACCGCAGTTTGAAATTGGAGAAGACTAAGCTGGGGAGATGAGGTGTCTAGCTCAGGGTGTTGCACTGATTCGCTTTTGTGACATTCAATAAAGGAGGACTCAGCAATTGTCCCTGGGGTAGGGGCCCTGGGATCTGAGCAGATGCGCTGACTGTCAGAGAGATGGCTGCATCCAAAAAGACACAAGGAAATTTCCTGCCTGGGCCCGGTGTGTGAGAACCTTGAGGGAAACTCAGGTGAAGTCCGTGTCAGCATCTCACCTTTAAATATTGGACTTGGAATGTGATCAATCAGCAAACCACAAGGGAGGAAGTATAAATAAAACATGTCCCTTGCAAAGAGGGCAAAGCTGCAATTTGCCAAGTACACTGTAATTGCTTCTGGTTAATTATCTCAGTGGTGAGATGGGAGCACCAAAAGCACATTTACATTCATACTGTGGATAAAAATAATGCCACTCCTTGGATGATCCTGATTCTGTTGTTGAGATGTGGACAATGCATTCCCATGTCCCCTGGATGGTAAGTGGTAGACGGTGACCTCAGACAGCTCTGCTGTTTGAATTGTCAATTTTTATCATCATTGTAATTGCTTATAATAATTATGTTACTCTAATTATTATATATTTAATATAATTATATTGCTGTTAATTAATAAAAAGTACTGATAATTACAATAATACTAAATGTAGTCACTAGACTAAGTACTTTGGCACATGCATGAGCTCTTTGAATGCTCAAAACAACCCAAAGAGGAAAGACTCTTTCTAAGTTTCAGATTTGGCACCTGAAGCTCAGAGAGGTTTAGCAACTTGTTTGAGATCACACAGCAGACACTGAATCCCAGTTGTTATGCTGGGATCCAGAGAATTTTGTCTGAAGGACAGTAGCAGCCACCTTGGTGCCCCACCTGGATCTCCGGGGGCCCTTTTTACCATTCAGTGCAGCCACCCACCCAACTGCTGGAGGTGCTTTTGTTAACAGTTCACCCCTGATGCCTATCTGGCAACACTGCTCTTCAGAGAGTAGGGCCGATTTGCCTGGAGTACCTGAGAATAATGGCCCCCACACTGGATGAGCCCATAATTAATAACTAGCTGCTGCAGAAATATAAAAGAATAACACCCTCGTCTTAAGGTGGTCCAAGTTCCGTAATGCAGTGTGTGGTCTAGATCTCTCCGCAGGATCAAGCTATGGTTAGATGTCACCGGAAACTACAGTCTTTGTTTAAAACTTCTTCTCCTTCCCTATCCTACTTCCTTTCTTCCTCCCCATGCAGGTTCAGATCACCCTTTTAAATAAATGCGTTTTGTACAAATCCCTTCTCAGGCTCTGCTTCTCGGAAGCCTGACCAAAGACAGTCACTATACAAAGTGTGGGCCCCTGGTAAGTCTGCTGACTTGCTGAAGGCATCCTTGCCGTGGAAGCACTGTTACCTTGTCTGTATGACCTCGGGTAAGTCTCTTACCTCTCAGGGTCTCATGTCCCTTCTCTGAAAGAAGAGAAGAATACATTGGATAGTCCCCAGAGCCTCTTCTAGCCCTGAGCCACTGACATTTCCACTTTCTAAAAATCCATTTGTTTGTAGATAGCTTTATGGCTGTGCCCAAAGAGGGACGTTGGTTTGGCAGCTTGCACTGAATAGGAAGGCTCCTAGAGACTGTGAACTTTTTTTCCTCTGCCGTCTCCATCTTTACCACAGAGAACTCTGGAAGAGACTGGAGCCCACTAGGTACTTCCGTGGGTGACCCTGAGTATCCAGTTAAATCTGGAATGTCTCTGGGAGGAAACAGTACTCCTGAGGTTGGCAAGAAGGGTAGCATCCCCTAGGGAGGCAAGTTGGGATTTTTGAGAGAGAAGTGGTCTGGATGTGGCAAGGAGAAGCAAAAAGGGCACCAACCCCACCTTTGGGACATAAATCAATTTTCACCCAAGAGACCTGTAGGAAATCTGTGCTCCCAGGAACAGCCAGCTTTCAGAAGCAAGTGGTGCCCAGAGATTCCTTAAGATACCAGACCAGGCAGTGCAGTCGCCAGGGAAAGAGAAAGTGACCAGGGAGTCATAGCACAGGACTTCTACCAGGAAATCATTTGTCAGGCTCTTGTGAAAAATGGAAGGCAAATGCTTGGCATCAATTCTGGCCTCCTTCGTAAGTGCCTCCTGTTCTGCAAAGGCTGAAAAGGGGAAGATGGAATTTCCCAGATCCTTTGCATCAGATTTCCAGATGTGCTCCAACTTCAGCTAAGCAAATATGTTCAGGTGGGAATCAGAAGATAGAAAATGAGGTAGAGGCCATGCTTCTACAGCTTCTGCTGACACAGACAGTGACAGGGCTGTGGGGGGTGGAGGGCTGGAGGGTGGTAAGTAGTGGACGGGGCACCCATTTTTGGTGCTGCAGATTATAGCAGGCAGTGAGGGTGTGGAGTTGGAGGCACCAATGGAGACTTCCTGACTTAGGTGCCTCTCTGACCATGGTAGTAACTGCATGCGTATGGGGCCAACAGTTATAACAGAAGTTTCTGGATCAGTCAGTGCTTTCTTGTCATAGAAAAGGCAGGAGACTTGGAAGGTCCAATTCGGCCAGTTTAGGAAACTTAAACTAGAGTCATTTTCTTCAAGTCTCTCATGATTCTGTAGGACACATAATACTTTGAACTAAATGCCTTCTGCCTATAGTTGCTAGAATGTATTTCATACTCTATAACCAGACCCTGATGGGTTTATGGGCCCAAGTTACATAGTAGAAGTAAAGTTGCCCTAAAAACATAAAGTACCTGGGTGGTGCCTGGTTTTTTAGTGTAGGTATGGAGGCGTTTGATGAGCTCCTATCGATTAATGTTCCCTGGAGTCAGGAGTTCTCTGATGTTCTCAGGATTTAGACTTAAGCCTCCTGCTTCTGGTTTTCAGTCTTATTTTTACAATAGTCTCAAGACTTCTCCTTCTATACAGCACCGTTGATAAAACATCTAGGTTAAAGATGCAAAGTTTCTCCACAGTGAGGGACATCCAGAGAGGTTCACAGTGTTACATGGAGAAGAGAAGAGGGAGGAGGGAGTTAGAGGTGACCCGAATGAGATGAGGTGGAATCAAAAGAGGACAGAGCAAGCTAGCCAGTAATCACTTCCTTATGTGTGCTCCACGGTCTGGACCGCTCAGAGATGCTCACAGAGAAGAGAAGAGGGAGGAATGAGACAGAAGTGGCCAGGAGGTTAAAGGGGGGAATGAAAAGGAGAGAGACAGATCCAGCCAGTAATCAGTTCCCTAATTGTTCTTCACCGTCTGGAACACACAGAAATTCACAGAGTTGGGTAGAGAAGAGAAGGGGGAGGGAGGAGACAAAGGCGACCTGGTGGAGAAAAAGGAGAGTCCAAAGGAGGAGACAGTAATCTCACTCCCAGGTAAAAATGGGTAGTGAAGATTGGGTTCTTAAAGGTACAAAATTGATAACAAATACCAAACAGCAAAGATTAAAAATCTAGAGTAGAGGTTGGATTTACAAAAATACAATATCAAAGAAAAGAAGAAAAAAAAAGTCACAAAATTATTTAAAAATATATATATTTATGAAGTTTGCTTTAAAAAATAGGGTCCTTTTTTTTTTTCTTGAAAAGTAATAGCAGGTTATAAAAATGAAAGTTCTACAGCAAGACATACCATGCAAATTCTCCAGCAACACAGGAACACAGCCCTGAGCTTCAATATACAGGCTGCCCAAAGTTATTCCCAAACCACTGACATCTCTTAACTCATTACTGGATACTTCATTGTACTCCAGAGAGAAGAAATCCAGCTCCACCCACCAGAACACTGACACAAGCTTCCCTAACCAAGAAACCTTGACAAGCCACCAATACAACCCCACCCACAATAAGGAAACTCCACAATAAAGAGAACTCCACAAACTGCCAGAATACAGAAAGGCCACCCCAAACGCAGCAATATAAACAAGATGAAGAGACAGAGGAATACCCAACAGGTAAAGGAACAGGAGAAATGCCCACCAAACCAAACAAAAGAGGAAGAGACAGGGAATCTACCTGATAAAGAATTCCAAATAATGATAGTGAAAATGATCCAAAATCTTGAAATAAAAATGGAATCACAGATAAATAGCCTGGAGACAAGGATTGAGAAGATGCAAGAAAGGTTTAACAAGGACCTAGAAGAAATGAAAAAGAGTCAATATATAATGAATAATGCAATAAATGAGATCAAAAACACCCTGGAGACAACAAATAGTAGAATAACAGAAGCAGAAGATAGGATTAGTGAAATAGAAGATAGAATGGTAGAAATAAATGAATCAGAGAGGAAAAAAGAAAAACGAATTAAAAGAAATGAGGACAATCTCAGAGACCTCCAGGACAATATTAAACACTCCAACATTCGAATCATAGGAGTCCCAGAAGAAGACAAAAAGAAAAACCATGAGAAAATACTTGAGGAGATAATAGTTGAAAACTTCCCTAAAATGGGGAAGGAAATAATCACCCAAGTCCAAGAAACACAGAGAGTCCCAAACAGGATAAACCCAAGGCGAAACACCCCAAGATACATATTAATCAAATTAACGAAGATCACACACAAAGAACAAATATTAAAAGCAGCAAGGGAAAAACAACAAATAACACACAAAGGGATTCCCATGAGGATAAGAGCTGATCTTTCAATAGAAACTCTTCAGGCCAGAAGGGAAAGGCAAGACATACTTAAACTGATGAAAGAAAATAACCTGCAGCCCAGATTACTCTACCCAGCAAGGATCTCATTCAAATATGAAGGAGAAATCAAAAGCTTCACAGACAAGCAAAAGCTGAGAGAATTCAGCACCACCAAACCAGCCCTCCAACAAATGCTACAGGATATTTTCTAGACAGGAAACACAAAAAGGAGGTATAAACTCAAACCCAAAACAATAAAGTAAATGGCAACGGGATCATACTTATCAATAATTACCTTAAACATAAATGGGTTGAATGCCCCAACCAAAAGACAAAGACTGGCTGAATGGATACAAAAACAAGACCCCTATGTATGTTGTCTACAAGAGACCCACCTCAAAACAAGGGACACATACAGACTGAAAGTGAAGGGCTGGAAAAAGATTTTCCATGCAAATAGAGACCAAAAGAAAGCAGGAGTAACAATATTCATATCAGATAAAATAGACTTTAAAACAAAGGCTGTGAAAAGAGACAAAGAAGGACACACCATAATGATCAAAGGATCAATCCAAGAAGAAGACATAACAATTATAAATATATATGCACCCAACATAGGAGCACCACAATATATATGTAAGACAAATGCTAACAAGCATGAAAGGGGAAATTAACAATAACACAATAATAGTGGGAGACTTTAATACCCCACTCACACCTATGGACAGATAAACTAAACAAAAAATTAACAAAGAAACACAAACTTTAAATGATACAATAGACTAGTAAGACTTAATTTATATCTATAGGACATTTCACCCCTAAACAATGAATTTCACCTTTTTCTCAAGGGCACATGGAACCTTCTCCAGGATAGACCACATCCTGGGCCATAAATATAGCCTTGGTAAATTCAAAAAAATTGAAATCATTCCAAGCATCTTTTCTGACAATAATGCAGTAAGATTAGATCTCAATTATACGAGAAAAACTATTAAAAATTCCAACATATGGAGGCTGAATAACATGCTTCTGAATAACAAATCACAGAAGAAATCAAAAAAGAAATCAAAATATGCATAGAAACTAATGAAAATGAAAACACAACAACCCAAAACCTGTGGGAAACTTTAAAAGCAGTGCTAAGGGGAAAGTTCATAGCAATACAGGCATACCTCAAGAAACAAGAAAAAAGTCAAATAAATTATCTAACTCTACACCTAAAGCAACTAGAAAAGGAAGAAATGAACCCCAGGGTTAGTAGAAGGAAAGAAATCTTAAAAATTAGGGCAGAAATAAATGCAAAAGAGAAACAAAAGAGACCATAGCAAAAATCAACAAAGCCAAAAGCTGGCAAACCATTAGCCAGACTCATCAAGAAACAAAGGGAGAAAAATCAAATCAATAAAATTAGAAATGAAAATGGAGAGATCACAACAGACAACACAGAAATACAAAGGATCATAAGAGACTACTATCAGCAATTATATGCCAATAAAACAGACAATGTGGAAGAGATGGACAAATTCTTAGAAAAGTACAACTTTCCAAAACTGAACCAGGAAGAAATAGAAAATCTTAACAGACCCATCACAAGCACGGAAATTGAAACTGTAATCAGAAATCCTACAGCAAACAAAAGCCCAGGTCCAGACGGCTTCACACCTGAATTCTACCAAAAATTCAGAGAAGAGCTAATACCTATCCTACTTAAACTCTTCCAGAAAATTGCAGAGGAAGGTAAACTTCCAAACTCATTCTATGAGGCCACCATCACCCTAATACCAAAACCTGACAAAGATGCCACAAAAGAAGAAAACTACAGGCTAATATCACTGAGGAACATGGATGCAAAAATCCTCAAGATCATACATCATGACCAAGTGGGCTTTATCCCAGGGATGCAAGGATTCTTCAAATCCGCATATCAATCAATATAATACACCACATTAACAAATTGAAAAATAAAAGCCATATGATTATCTCAATAGATGCAGAGAAAGCCTTTGACAAAATTCAACATCCATTTATGATAAAAACACTCCAGAAAGCAGGAATGGAAGGAACAAACCTCAACATAATAAAAGCTATCTATGACAAACCCACAGCAAACATTATCCTCAATGGTGAAAAATTGAAAGCATTTCCCCTAAAGTCAGGAACAAGACAAGGGTGCCCACTGTCACCACTACTATTCAACATAATTCCGGAAGTTTTGGCCACAGCAATCAGAGCAGAAAAAGAAATAAAAGGAATCCAAATTGGAAAGAAGAAGTAAAACTCTCACTGTTTGCAGATGACATGATCCTCTACATAGAAAACCCTAAAGACTCCACCAGAAACTTACTAGAGCTAATCAATGAATATAGTAAAGTTGCAGGATATAAAATCAACACACAGAAATCCATGCATTCCTATACACTAATAATGAGAAAATAGAACAAGAAATTAAGGAAACAATTCCATTCACCATTGCAACAAAAAGAATAAAATACTTAGGAATATATCTACCTAAAGAAACTAAAGACCTATATATAGAAAACTATAAAACACTGATGAAAGAAATCAAAGAGGACACTAATAAATGGAGAAATATACCATGTTCACGGATTGGAAGAATCAATATAGTGAAAATGAGTATACTACCCAAAGCAATCTATAGATTCAATGCAATCCCTATCAAGCTGCCAATGGTATTTTTCACAGAGCTAGAACAAATAATTTCACAATTTGTATGGAAATACAAAAAAACCTTGAATAGCCAAAGCAATCTTGAGAAAGAAGAATGGAACTGGAGGAATCAACCTGCCTGACTTCAGGCTCTACTACAAAGCCACAGTCATCAAGACAGTATGGTACTGGCACAAAGTCAGAAATATAGATCAATGGAACAAGATAGAAAGCCCAGAGATAAACCCACGCACCTATGGACACCTTATCTTTGACAAAGGAGGCAAGAATACACAATGGAGAAAAGACAATCTCTTTAACAAGTGGTGCTGGGAAAACTGGTCAACCACTTGTAAAAGAATGAAACTAGAACACTTCCTAACACCATACACAAAAATAACTCAAAATGGATTAAAGATCTAAACATAAGACCAGAAACTATAAAACTCCTAGAGGAGAACATAGGAGAAACACTCTCCGACATATATCACAGCAGGATCCTCTATGACCCATCTCCCAGAATATTGGAAATAAAAGCAAAAATAAAACAAATGGGACCTAATTAAAATTAAAAGCTTCTCCAGAACAAAAGAAACTATACGCAAGGTGAAAAGACAGCCTTCAGAATGGGAGAAAATAATAGCAAATGAAGCAAGTGACAAAGAATTAATCTCAAAAATATACAAGCAACTCCTGCAGCTCAATTCCAGAAAAATAAATGACCCAATCAAAAAATGAGCCAAAGAACTAAATAGACATTTCTCCAAAGACATACAGATGGCAAACAAACACATGGAAAGATGCTCAACATCACTCATTATCAGAGAAATGCAAATCAAAACCACAATGAGGTACCATTTCATGCCAGTCAGAATGGCTGTGATCAAAAAGTCTACAAGCAATAAATGCTGGAGAGGGTGTGGAGAAAAGGGAACCCTCTTACACTGTTGGTGGGAATGCAAACTAGTACAGCCATTATGGAGAACAGTGTGGAGATTCCTTAAAAAACTGGAAACAGAACTGCCTTATGACCCAGCAATCCCAAAGCTGGGCATACACACGGAGGAAACCAGAATTGAAAGGGACACGTGTACCCCAATGTTCATTGCAGCACTGTTTATAATAGCCAGGACATGGAAGCAACCTAGATGTCCATCAGCAGATGAATGGATAAGAAAGCTGTGGTACATATACAAAATGGAGTATTACTCAGCCATTAAAAAGAATACATTTGAATCAGTTCTAATGAGATGGATGAAACTAGAGCCGATTATACAGAGTGAAGTAAGCCAGAAAGAAAAACACCAATACAGTATACTAACACATATATATGGAATTTAAAAAGATGGTAACGATAACCCTGTATGTGAGACACCAAAAGAGATACAGATGTATAGAACAGTCTTTTGGACTCTGTGGGAGAGGGAGAGGGTGGGATGATTTGGGAGAATGGCACTAAAACATGTATAATATCATATATGAAATGAATCACCAGACCAGGTTCGATGCATGATACTGGATGCTTGGGGCTGGTGCACTGAGATGACCCAGAGGGATGGTACGGGGAGGGAGAAGGGAGGGGGGTTCAGGATGGGGAACACGTGTATACCTGTGGTGGATTCATGTTGATATATGGCAAAACCAATACAATACTGTAAAGTAATTAACCTCCAATTAAGATAAATAAATTTATATTTTAAAAAAAGAATGTAGGAGCACATGTACACCCATGGCTGATTCATGTGAATGTATGGCAAAAACCACCACAATACTGTTAAGTAATTAGCCTCCAATTAAAATTTTAAAAATAAATAAATAATTAAATCTATTTTTCTACTGAAAAAAAAAAGTATCAATTCTTTGGTGCTCAGCTTTCTTTATAGTCCAACTCTCACATCCATACATGACCACTGGAAAAACCATTGCTTTGACTAGACAGACTTTTGTCCGAAAAGTAATGTCTCTGCTTTTTAATAAGCTGTCTAGGTTGGTCATAGCTTTTCTTCCAAGGAGCAAGTGTCTTTTAATTTCATGGCTGCAGTCACCATCTGCAGTGATTTTGGAGCCCAAAAAGATAAAGTCTGACACTGTTTCCACTGTTTCCCCACCTATTTACCATGAAGTGATGGGACCGGATGCCATGATCTTAGTTTTCTGAATGTTAAGTTTTAAAGCCAACTTCTTCACTCTCCTCTTTCACTTTCATCAAGAGGCTCTTTAGATCATCTTCACTTTCTGCCATAAGGGTGGTGTCATCTGCATATCTGAGGTTATTGATATTTCTTCCAGCAATCTTGATTCCAGCTTGTGCTTCATTCAGCCCAGCATTTCTCATGATGTACTCTGCATATACATTTAACAAGCAGGGTGACAATACACAGCCTTGATGTTCTTCTTTCCAGATTTGGAACCAGTCTGTTGTTCCATGTCCAGTTCTAACTGTTGCTTCTTGACCTGGCTAGAGATTTCTCAGGAGGCAGGTTAGGTGGTCTGCCATCCCCATCTCTTGAAGAATTTTTCAGTTTGTGGTGATCCGCACAAAGGCTTTGGCATAGTCAGTAAAGCAGAGGTAGATGTTTTTCTGAAACTCTCTGGGTTTTTCGATGATCCAATGGATGTTGGCAATTTGATCTCTGGTTCCTCTGCCTTTTATAAATCCAGCTTGAACATCTGGAAGCTCATGATTCATGTACTGTTGAAGTCTGGCTTGGAGAATTTTCAGCATTACTTTGCTAGCGTGTGAGATGAGTGTAATTGTGTGGTAGTTTGAGCATTCTTTGGCATTGCCTTTCTTTGGGATTGGAATGAAAACTGACCTTTTCCAGTCCTATGGCCACTGCTGAGTTTTCCAAATTTGCTGGCATATTGAGTGCAGCACTTTCACAGCATTCTCTTTTAGGATTTGAAATAGCTGAACTGGAACCCCATCACCTCCACTAGCTTTGTTCGTAGTGATGCTTCCTAAGGCCCACTTGACTTCACATTCCATGATGTCTGGCTCTAGGTAAGTGATCACACCATCGTGATTATCTGGGTCATGGGATTAGAGACACAAACTACTATATATAAAATAAACAAACAAAAAGGTTCTACTATGTATAACACAGAGAACTATATTCAATATCTTATAATAACCTAATGGAAAAGAATATTAAAAATACATTTCATATACATATATATAACTGAATTACTGCTATATACCTGAAAACATTTACAAATCAATTATATATTAATTTTAGGAGGAGGCAGGGAGAGCTGACTAGGTAGCCAGTCACCACCAGGGAGGTCACCCAGGCTGTCGGTAAAGGACACAGAGATAAGTGGAAATCCCACAGGTGGGACTGATCCTCTCCAGAAAGATAGGAGGGCCCAGACCTTGCCGAGGAGGCAGGGAGAGCTAACTAGGTAGCCAGTCACCACCAGGGAGGTGGGGTGTTGGTCAAGGACACAGAGAACCTCTCTGAGTGTCCCTCAATGTGGAGAAACTTTTCATCTTTAACCTAGATGTTTTATCATCGGTGCTGCATAGATGGAGAAGTCTAGAGGCTACCGTAAAAATAAAACTGAGAACCAGAAGCAGGAGGCTTAAATCCAAAGCCTGAAAAATTAGAGAACTCATGAATTCAGGGAACATTAAGCAATAGGAGCTCATCAAATGCCTTCATACCTACACTGAAACCAAGCTCCACCCAAGGGCCAACAAGTTCCAGAACAAGACATACCACGCAGATTCTCCAGCAACACAGGAACACTCCCCTGAGCTTCAATATACAGGCAGCTCAAAATTATTCCAAAACCTTTGATGTCTCATAACCCATTACTGGTCACTCCACTGCACTCCAGAGTGAAGAAACCCAGCTCCACCCACCAGAACTCCAACACAAGCCTCCCTAACCAGGAAACCTTGACAAGCCACCAATACAACCCCACCCACAGTGAGGAAGCTCCATAATAAAGAGAACTCCACAAATTACCAGAATATAAAAAGGCCACCCCAAACGCAGCAATATAAACAAGATGAAGAGACAGAGGAATACTCAGCAGGTAAAGGAACAGGAGAGTTGCCCACCAAACCAAACAAAAGAGGAAGAAGTAGGGAATCTACCTGAGAAGGAATTCTGAATATTGATAGTGAAAATGATCCAAAATCTTGAAATCAAAATGGAATCACAGATAAATAGCCTAGAGACAAGGATTGAGAAGATGCAAGAAAGGTTTATCAAGGACCTAGAAGAAATAAAAAAGAGTCAAAATATAATGAATAACGTAATAAATGAGATCAGAAACACTCTGGAGGCAACAAAAAGTAGAATAACGGAGGCAGAAGATAGGATTAGTGAAATAGAAGATAGAATGGTAGAAATAAATGAATCAGAGAGGAAACAAGAAAAACGAATTAAATTAAACGAGGACAATCTCAGAGACCTCCAGGACAATATGAAATGCTCCAACATTCGAATTATAGGAGTCCCAGAAGAAGAAGACAGAAAGAAAGATCATGAGAAAATCCTTGAGGAGATAATAGTTGAAAACTTCTCTAAAATGGGGAAGGAAATAATCACCCAAGTCCAAGAAACACAGAGAGTTCCAAATAGGATAAACCCAAGGCGAAACACCCCAAGACACATATTAATCAAATTAACAAAGATCAAACACAAAGAACAAATATTAAAAGCAGCAAGGGAAAAACAACAAATAACACACAAGGGGATTCCCATAAGGATAACAGCTGATCTTTCAATAGAAACTCTTCAGGCCAGGAGGGAATGGCAAGACATACTTAAAGTGATGAAAGAAAATAACCTACAGCCCAGATTACTGTACCCAGCAAGGATCTCATTCAAATACGAAGGAGAAATCAAAAGCTTTACAGACAAGCAAAAGCTGAGAGAATTCAGCACCACCAAACCAGCTCTCCAACAAATTCTAAAGGATATTCTCTAGACAGGAAACACGAAAAGGGTGTATAAAACCGAACCCAAAACAATAAAGTAAATGGTAACGGGATCATACTTATCAACAATTACCTTAAACGTAAATGGGTTGAACGCCCCAACCAAAAGGCAAAGACTGGCCGAATGGATACAAAAACAAGACCCCTCTATATGCTGCTTACAAGAGACCCACCTCAAAACAAGGGACACATACAGACTGAAAGTGAAGGGCTGGAAAAAGATATACCACGCAAATAGAGACCCAAAGAAAGCAGGAGTAGCAATACTCATATCCAATAAAATAGACTTTAAAACAAAGGCTGTGAAAAGAGACAAAGAAGGCCACTACATAATGATCAAAGGATCAATTCAAGAAGAAGATATAACAACTATAAATATATATGCACCCAATATAGGAGCACCGCAATATGTAAGACAAATGCTAACAAGTATGAAAGGGGAAATCAACAATAACACAGTAATAGTGGGAGACTTTAATACCCCACTCACACCTATGGACAGATCAACTAAACAAAAAATTAACAAAGAAACGCAAACTTTAAATGATACATTAGATCAGTTAGACCTAATTGATATCTATAGGACATTTCACCCCTAAACAATGAATTTCACCTTTTTTTCAAGTGCTCATGGAACCTTCTCCAGGATAGATCACATCCTGGGCCATAAATCTAAACTTGATAAATTCAAAAAAATCGAAATCATTCCAAGCATCTTTTCTGACCATAATGCATTAAGATTAGATCTCAATTACAGGAGAAAAACTATTAAAAATTTCAACATATGGAGGTTGAACAACACACTTCTGAAGAACCAACAAATCACAGAAGAAATCAAAAAAGAAATCAAAATATGCATAGAAACTAATGAAAATGAAAACACAACAACCCAAAACCTGTGGGACACTATAAAAGCAGTGCTAAGAGGCAAGTTCATAGCAATACAGGCATATCTCAAGAAACAAGAAAAAAGTCAAATAAATAACCTAACTCTACAACTAAAGCAACTAGAAAAGGAAGAATTGGAGAACCCCAGAGTTAGTAGAAGGAAAGAAATCTTAAAAATTAGGGCAGAAATAAATGCAAAAGAAACAAAAGAGACCATAGCAAAAATCAACAAAGCCAAAAGCTGGTTCTTTGAAAGGATAAATAAAATTGACAAACCATTAGCCAGACTCATCAAGAAGCAAAGAGAGAAAAATCAAATCAATAAAATTAGAAATGAAAATGGAGAGATCACAACAGACAACACAGAAATACAAAGGATCATAAGAGACTACTATCAGCAATTATATGCCAATAAAATGGACAACGTGGAAGAAATGGACAAATTCTTAGAAAAGTACAACTTTCCAAAACTGAACCAGGAAGAAATAGAAAATCTTAACAGACCCATCACAAGCATGGAAATTGAAACTGTAATCAGAAATCTTCCAGCAAACAAAAGCCCAGGTCCAGACGGCTTCACAGCTGAATTCTACCAAAAATTCAGAGAAGAGCTAACACCTATCCTACTCAAACTCTTTCAGAAAATTGCAGAGGAAGGTAAACTTCCAAACTCATTCTATGAGGCCACCATCACCCTAATAGCAAAACCTGACAAAGATGTCACAAAAAAAGAAAACTACAGGCCAATATCACTGATGAACATAGATGCAAAAATCCTCAACAAAATTCTAGCAATCAGAATCCAACAACACATTAAAAAGATCATACACCATGACCAAGTGGGCTTTATCCTAGGGATGCAAGGATTCTTCAATATCTGCAAATCAATCAATGTAATACACCACAGTAACAAATTGAAAAATAAAAACCATATGATTATCTCAATAGATGCAGAGAAGGCCTTTGACAAAATTCAACATCCATTTATGATAAAAACTCTCCAGAAAGCAGGAATAGAAGGAACAAACCTCAACATAATAAAAGCTATCTATGACAAACCCACAGCAAACATTATCCTCAATGGTGAAAAATTGAAAGCATTTCCCCTAAAGTCAGGAACAAGACAAGGGTGCCCACTGTCGCCACTACTATTCAACATAGTTCTGGAAGTTTTGGCCACAGCAATCAGAGCAGAAAAAGAAATAAAAGGAATCCAAATTGGAAAGAAGAAGTAAAACTCTCACTGTTTGCAGAGGACATGATCCTCTACATAGAAAACCCTAAAGACTCCACCAGAAAATTACTAGAACTAATCAATGAATATAGTAAAGTTGCAGGATATAAAATCAACACACAGAAATCCCTTGCATTCCTATACACTAATAATGAGAAAGTAGAACAAGAAATTAAGGAAACAATTCCATTCACCATTGCAACAAAAAGAATAAAATACTTAGGAATATATCTACCTAAAGAAACTAAAGACCTATATATAGAAAACTATAAAACACTGATGAAAGAAATCAAAGAGGACACTAATAAATGGAGAAATATACCATGTTCACGGATTGGAAGAATCAATATAGTGAAAATGAGTATACTACCCAAAGCAATTTACAAATTCAATGCAATCCCTATCAAGCTACCAGCAATATTTTTCACAGAACTAGAACAAATAATTTCAAGATTTGTATGGAAATACAAAAAACCTCGAATTGCCAAAGCAATCTTGAGAAAGAAGAGTGGAACTGGAGGAATCAACTTGCCTGACTTCAGGTTCTACTTCAAAGCCACAGTCATCAAGACAGTATGGTACTGGCACAAAGACAGACATATAGATCAATGGAACAAAATAGAAAGCCCAGAGATAAATCCACACACATATGGACACCTTATCTTTGACAAAGGAGGCAAGAATATACAATGGAGTAAAGACCATCTCTTTAACAAGTGGTGCTGGGAAAACTGGTCAACCACTTGTAAAAGAATGAAACTAGATCACTTTCTAACACCGCACACAAAAATAAACTCAAAATGGATTAAAGATCTAAACATAAGACCAGAAACTATAAAACTCCTAGAGGAGAACATAGGCAAAACACTCTCAGACATAAATCACAGCAGGATCCTCTATGATCCACCTGCCAGAATACTGGAAATAAAGCAAAAATAAACAAATGGGATCTAATTAAAATTAAAAGCTTCTGCACAACAAAGGAAAATATAAGCAAGGTGAAAAGACAGCCTTCAGAATGGGAGAAAATAATAGCAAATGAAGCAACTGACAAACAACTAATCTCAAAAATATACAAGCAACTTATGCAGCTCAATTCCAGAAAAATAAACCACCCAATCAAAAAATGGGCCAAAGAACTAAATAGACATTTCTCCAAAGAAGACATACGGATGGCTAACAAACACATGAAAAGATGCTCAACATCACTCATTATTAGAGAAATGCAAATCAAAACCACAATGAGGTACCACTTCACACCAGTCGGAATGGCTGCAATCCAAAAATCTGCAAGCAATAAATGCTGGAGAGGGTGTGGAGAAAAGGGAACCCTCCTACACTGTTGGTGGGAATGCAAACTAGTACAGCCACTATGGAGAACAGTGTGGCGATTCCTTAAAAAATTGCAAATAGAACTACCTTATGACCCAGCAATCCCACTGCTGGGCATACACACGGAGGAAACCAGAATTGAAAGAGACACATGTACCCCAGTGTTCATCACAGCACTGTTTATAATAGCCAGGACATGGAAACAACCTAGATGTCCATCAGCAGATGAATGGATAAGAAAGCTGTGGTACATATACACAATGGAGTATTACTCAGCCATAAAAAGAATTCATTTGAATCAGTTCTGATGAGATGGATGAAACTGGAGCCGATCATACAGAGTGAAGTAAGCCAGAAAGAAAAACACCAATACAGTATACTAACACATATATATGGAATTTAGAAAGATGGCAATGACGACCCTGTATGCAAGACAGCAAAAAGACACAGATGTGTATAACGGACTTTTGGACTCAGAGGGAGAGGGAGAGGGTGGGATGATTTGGGAGAATGGCATTCTAACATGTATACTATCATGTAAGAATCGAATCGCCAGTCTATGTCTGATGCAGGATACAGCATGCTTGGGGCTGGTGCATGGGGATGACCCAGAGAGATGTTATGGGGAGGGAGGTGGGAGGGGGGTTCATGTTTGGGAAAGCATGTAAGAATTAAAGATTTTAAAATTAAAAAAAATTTTTTAAAATAATAATTTTAAAAAACGTTAGTGAAATTCTGAAAATACTCTCAAATTTAAGAAAAAGGGAAAAAGATAAGATTAATAAATATGTTAATATGACATAATTAATAAAATTATGTTACATTTTTATTTTTTACTTTTAAAAGAAACCAAACAAACAAAAAGCAGTGGCCAGTCCACAGATGTGGCTGCTGCCTTATTGTTCAACTTTTTTTCCTCACTGTAATTGTGGCCAATAGCACCACAAAAGCCTTAGTTCCCTGTACTCTTATGGCGGCTGCCATTCACCAAGGACAGCCACCCGGAGTCTCACATACTAGCGGACAACCACCGCAGGATCACCCCCGCAACGTCTACGCCCCAAATGCTGACCGACAGCCACCTCAGGATTACATCCCTAACTTTCAGGCCTCCAAAGCTTCCCCGTTCTTACTTCCCAACGTCTCGGCACTCTCGGGAGTCTCAATTCCCCAGCTGCTTCACCAATCGTTTGGCTGCACCCTGCAGGCCGACAAGCCCTGTAGTTGTCAGCTTGCAGACCGAAGAAACAGCCTGGTGTCGGTGACAGAGACATCAAAGATTTCATGGACAGAGGGAGCTTACTCGTGTGAAGCAAGGTCCTGGAGTGACAACCCACTGTGTGCGGTGAACCGTGGCCTCTGGACACGGCAGCATGGACACCTCGGCCATCTTCACACCCTGCAAGCCAAGGTTACTGGTTATAGGTGGAAGTGACCTGATGTCTGATTGGTTCATTGGTTGCTAGGAAACCAGCAGAGGAAACACGCCCCGCAAGGGCCCCTGTGATAAGTTATCCTGGTGCTGGTGTTTTGATTTAAAGGTTAGAACAATCACCAGGACTTCCCTGGTGGTCCAGTGGTAAGGAATCCCCCTGCCTGTGCAAGGAACATGGGTTCGATCCCTGGTCTAAGGTCCCACATGCTGAAGGGCAACCAAGCTGGCGAACCACAGCTACTGAACTCCACACTGTAGAGCCTGTGTGCCACAAGAGAAGCCACCTCAATGAGAAGCCCACACACTGCAACGAAGAGTTGCCTCGCTCAGGCAACTAGAGCAAGCCGGCGTACAGCAATAAAAACAACCCAGTGCAGCCACAAATAAATAAATAAGCACAAATTAAAAAAAAAATCACCAGCCCACCTGTTAGTGGGGGGCAGGGCAAGTATGTAGCAAGGTCAATCAGGTGAGGAGGGTGTAGGTGAAGCAGGCAGGGGATGTACAGTAAGCAAGAGAATACCCACTTTGGGTGGCCTGACCGTACAGCTGGTGAGATAGAAAATAGTAAGACTTAAAGAATCTGGACTTCTACTTGGCTCTACCATTTACTAGGTGATTTGTGGGGAAATCTCTAGACCGCCTGGGCATGACTGTTTCCCTCTCTGAAATGGTGGCATGTGAGAAAAAGTTCAAATGAATGAGATCTATGTTTGACATGATCATATCGTTTCTACTCTGGCAGAGAGACTCCTGGAAAGTCAGAACTAACCCTGCTGGTCTTTGCAAGTTGAAGTAGTCTTTATCTCAGGCTCTGCATTGACCCAGTGCTGTTCCAAAAACCATTTGTTAAGGACTTTTTTTTTTTTGGCCATGGTATGCTGGATCTCAGTTCCCCAACCAGGATTGAACCCATGGGCCCTGTACTGGAAACGTGGAGTCTTAACTACTGGACAGCAAGGGAAGTCCCCATTGAGGACTTCTTTATGCCAAACCCCCATCTCTAGGATAATTCATGTCTACTCTTCTCTGAAATCGCTGCAGCTCAAATACAGTTGCTTTCCGTGACCTGTTAGTGGGGTGCTGGGCTGGTTCATATTGTCTTGTCAGAGCTGATTCGTTAGATTTTGGGGAATTCTATAAGGCAACTGGGCTTCCCTGGTGGTGCAGTGGTAAAGAAACTGCCTGCCAATGCAGGAGACGTGGGTTCGGATCCCTGAGGAAATGGCAACCCATTCTGATGTTCTTGCCTGGGAAGTCCCATGGACAGAGGAGCCTGGCAGGCTACAGTCAATGGGGTCACAAAAGAGTTGGACACGATTTAGTGACTAAACAACATGAGGCAGTTATTAAGCATTTATTTATTTATTTTTACTTATAAAGCATTTTGTTATTAAGCCATTATTAAACATCAAATATAACTACTTGCAATTATATCTTATATTAAAAACAAAGATAATAAATACTTGAATCTCATCACTTTCTAGTTATCTTATACATTTTACCCATAGCCATGCTCTTGAAGTTATCTGCATCTATTTTAACTATACACTGGTGTGCACAGCTCTTTCCAATTCTATGTTCAGTGACTTCATTTTGGTAGCTTGAAATCAGGCGTGGCGGGAATATTTATAACTCAGAAATCAGCAGATGTTACAAATAAAGGCTTTCCCCCCCAAGAGTTGGCTGTGAAACATTTGCCAGCACCCCACTGCCCTTAGGCACTGGGAGAAGGCAGCCTTCCCCAAGGAGCATTATTGGCAAACATATGAGTCACACTCAGTTCCACCAGCAAGTCAGCATGGCCCGCAGGCTGGAAGATAGTCTGTATTTGTCACCCCTTTATTAATACAATTTCCTCCCAGCAAAGGTTTCCCAGCCTGTTCCTAAGAGGTAGATACACTTGATTCACCCACAGGCCTATTATCATTACTGCATTCCTATTTGACTCTTTACAATTTAATTAATATGGAGCAGCCAAGAAGCTCCCTTTCTTTCTCTCTCTCCCTCTCCTCGCTCGCCTGAGGCACTGTCTAAGCACACTAGAGAAGTTCTTGGTGCTTGGGCCACTTGCTGTTAAGGGCATATGGTGTATGAATGATCTGGGCTTTGTGGGGAAATGTTTCCACACTTCCTCTCACCCCTACCAAGAAGACAATGCTGAAACCCCATCTCTACTGCACTAACCGTGAACTGGAGGGCTGTAAGGCGTTCCACCTGCCGGCCCCTCTACCCAAAGGGATGGGATGGAATTAGTTGTGATATCCCACAGAATATTAATCAACTGGCCTCTTCTGATCTCCCAAATCCACACCTGAACTGCCGGAGTGGGTACAGATAGCAAAGTGGGAGGGAGCTTTAAAACAAGACCCCAGTTATCACTGCAGACCAATGTCTTCCCCGGAACAGTGAACAGGAAAGCCTGCGAATGCTGCTGAGTGAGGAAGGGCACAGACATAGCTTGTAGTAAAGAGCCTGGAGTGGTGGTACCTTTTTGGTGCACTGGGAAACAACCTGCTTTCGTACCTGAAATAAACCCATGGAAGCCAAGTGACTTTGAGGCTTAGGGGTAACTTTTGCAAACAGAATCTGCAGTAGAAAAGTCCTGACTCAAGTGGGAGGGGCCAGGTGTTCAGACGAGGTCGAGGGGGTGGGCTTTGGAGACCAACAGTTAGGTTTGGTGTCCTGGTCTGTCCTTACCATTCTAGCCTCCATGTCATCACCTTAAACGGAGACATGAATGATACTGCTTGCCACTTAGAGTTGTTTTAAAGACTAAATGGAGAATGTAAAAAGCTTAGGAACTTTCCTGGTGGTCAGAGCTCCCAATGCAGGTGGTCTGGATTTGATCCCTGGTCAGGGAACTAGATCCCACACACCACAACTAAAAGTTTGCATGCTGCAACTAAAGATATCATGTGTTGAAACTGAGACCCAGTGCAGCCAAAATAAATAAATATTACAGAAAGAAAAATTTTAGCAGCAGGCCAGACATCTTGAAAGTACTCAGTTAATATTGGGGCTGGGGCCAGGGATGGGAGAGGGACATTTTACACAAAGATCTTTGTTATTGGTTCCATTTTTTTAAGGTTATGTGTTTATAATATCTATTTCTTTTTTAAGGTGAAAAAAGTAGTGCTACATGAGCAGAGTTTTACTGGATTGGGAAAAGGATGAGAAATATTCATAAAACTCCTTCTCTAGGTGAAGAAGTGAAGTCGCTCAGTCATGTCTGACTCTTTGCGACCCCATGGGCTGTAGCCTACCAGGCTCCTCTGTCCATGGGATTTTCCAGGCAATAGTACTGGAGTGGATTGTCATTTCCTTCTCCAGGGGATCTTCCCGACCCAGGGATCGAACCCAGGTCTCCCGCATTGTAGACAGACGCTTTACCGTCTGAGCCACCAGGGAAGTCAGAATCATTTTACTTCATCTGTAAAATGGGGTAAAAATAGCACTAACATCACGAGGTGTTTGTGAGAATGAGGGCTCAACCCCGTGCTTGGCATGTGGTTGTGCTCTGTAAATGTGAATTCCACCCCCCCCCCAAATTAGTGTAAAGCCTATGGCCTGAGATCCTGCATGGAGCCTGCTCTTCCAGTCCCGGTCCCACGTCTGGCATCCTCTCAGCCAGTACTTAAGGTGGTCTCTAGGGAGGAGAACCCCTGTAACTAACTAGCCCCAGCAGGAACCTCAGAGGGCTGAGTCTGAACCTCTTCTGCAGGCTGGCTAAATTCCAGGGTCATCAGTTCTTGGAAGGTGGTCGGCAGACAGGTTCCAGCGGTGCTGCTTGCTTGTCCTGACTCTGGTTACCCGCAGGCAAGGATGCAGGACATAGGAAGACAAGGGCACTCTGGCACCTTTGTCTTTGGCAGGGATGAGAGGTTTGGCGGGAAAGTTAGGAGACATGCATTGAATGTGAAACGAAAGGCTGACCAGGCTAAGAGCTTTCCATTGCAAGTCACAGCAGATGAATGTGTCAGTGGGAAGCTGTCCCCTGGCGTCCTGGAGGATGTAGTGGCAATGACAGAGCTGCAGAGAGGAATGGCCTCATGACGGTCCTAGAAGACTGGTGCTCTCCTCGCCATCCCCCAGCCTGCCCCAGGCACTGTGATAGGATCCTCAGCCTGAACAGAGGAGCAGAAGAGCCTCTGCCTCCATGGACCATACTGGCCTGGCCCTGAGTAGCAGCAGTGACCACAGTGACCGAAGGCCAGAGGCCCAC
Organism: Ovis aries; assembly: GCF_016772045.2. Classification (NCBI taxonomy): domain Eukaryota; kingdom Metazoa; phylum Chordata; class Mammalia; order Artiodactyla; family Bovidae; genus Ovis; species Ovis aries. Next base: position 46,960,871 of record NC_056072.1, on the reverse strand, counting down.
CTTGAATGTTCCAGAACCAATATGATCTGCACCGTCCAATAGCACTAGTGGGAGGAGAGTGCTGAGAGAAAGGTTTATCCTGGTGACTGGGAACGTGGAATATGATTTAATTTGATTAGGAAAATAAAGTAACATGATATTTACTTCAGATTCAGACCTCTCTCTGCAGTATTGATCTGGGACCTCAGTTATGCCCAGCACTGGACTGGATGCTTTTACATAAAGGATCCTATGTGAGGGGTCTTCCATGTTTTACACGCCTTATAGTGGAGGAACTGTGAGGATGGCTTATGCTCAGGGCCTTAGACCTGCCTCAGACCAGGCCCTGCAGCCTGGGATGAGTAAACAGGTGCAGTCTGTAAGGCTGAAGTGGTGTCCAACAGTGTTTTCAAGCTGGTTTTCTTGTAGGGGAAAATGCTGTATAGCATTCTTCTCAATCTCCTGTCGGTATAGAAATTAATGAAATGACTACATGTGCACTTGACTGGCTGGTTGGCACTTTCTCTTTGAGTAGAAAGTTCTTTCATGTATAATCTGCCGCAAATGCCTCCCCAACATTGTCCCCCCACTATCATCTGAGACACCTTCCCCCACCATGGCTCTCTTGCCAATAACGCTGCCAAAGCTACAACTGAAAATCAAAGAACATTTTTAATGAAAAAGGCCCTTTACATCCCTTTTGCTGCAAATCCACTGCAATAATTTTGAGACTGTTAGTGACATTTAAACACTCCTAGATAGTCCTCTCCTGGAGGGAGGCTGATCATCCAAACACAGTCTCAAATAGTAAAAAAAAAGAAAAAAATTTACACTGCACCTGTGACCTTTGCTTTCATGTAATGTCAACAGTATATAAAATAAATGTTGGACATTTCCGAGACAGATTTTGGTGCTTGGGTAGCCAACTTTCTCACCATTATTCAGGAAGTGTCTTTGGAGTACCTCTTTTGTAAGGGTAATTTGCATGCGCATGTCTCTTTTGTACTTCATGCTATCTGAGCATGACACACACTCACTTAAAAAAAACAATCCTTTCACATTATGATACTAATAAGAGGGATTTCTTAAGTTAAGCATCCTGACAAACTGATCTTCCTTGCTGAGGCAAAGAATGAGTGGCTGGCATCTGAAAGACACATTATTTGGGAACAGAGTAAGGTTTGCTTCTGCACTGATGAGTAATAAATGCCCCTTGGCAATCTTGTTTGGAGCCTACATTCTAAGAATTTATAAGCACTTATTAGTGCCAGAATTTTGTCTGCCTTATCTTATTTAATCCTTACTGCATCCCTGCAAACTAGGGGTTATCATTATGCTTTAAAAAAGAAACGACAGGCCTAAAATGGAGTCACTTATGCTAAGCGCCACAACAGCAAACTAAGACTTAATACCTGACTGCATTCTAACCTAACCTAACCTAACATCCTCCCCGCTTCAGCCTAGAATTCTCTGGTCAGCACCAATAAGGTAATCTGCCACAGAGCCCCCTTCTGTCCTCCTAAGCCTGGAAACAATCCACTGTTTCCCTCCTTCTGCCTATAAAGACTTTTCATTTTGTACACCTCTGAGGCTCTCTACTTGCTACATGAGCTGGTGGCTGAGACATGAATCATTCAATATAGACAATGAGACCTTTAAAATTTACTTGGTTGAAAACTTTTTTTTTTTTGACAGTTTCCATTTCATAGAAAAGGAAGGTGAGGCTCAGAGATGAGTTAACTTGTCCACTTATGACTTGGGTCATAGGCTGCAGGGGACTCTCAGTACCGTCTGAATGTAAAACCGAGGACGTCTCTCCTCAGTTGCACCACAGTTCACAGTGGAGGTGGTGCTTGGATGACATCGAGACCCCCCATCCCAGTCTTTTGATAAATAGGCTTTGATAAAAGTCTATTGATAAATAGTCTTTTTAAAGAATTAGAACTGGGGCAGGGGCACACGCAGGCATCTGCTTTTAAAAGCATCCTCTGAAGGTCATGAATGATAAGGAAAAGCTGAGGAGCAGTTATATCATTTCATGTATATATATCCTGGGTGGCTCGGATGGTAAAGAATGTGCTTGCAATGTGGGAGACCCAGGTTTGATTCCTGGGTCAAGAAGATCTTCAGGAGGAGGACATGGCAACCCAGTCCAGTATTCTTGCCTGGAGAATCCCATGGACAGAGGAGCCTGGTGGTTACGGTCCATGGGGTCACAAAGAGTTGGACACAACTGAGCAAGTAATGTTTTCCCTTTAACAGGGCAACCAGGGTGAGAATATTCAGGAACTCTCTGGGCTGTTCTTGTGATGTTTATGGAAACCTAAATAATTTCAAAGTAAAAAGCTTTAAAATTTTGTATCATTAAAAAGCAAGTTTGATAAAAAGAATAATAATAATAATAAAAAAGAAAGCGCTCCTCAACCGAGGTGACCCCACATGCTGCTGGGGTTGATGGAGAATGACCCTGGGAGATGCCAACCCAGATCCATGGGCAGCCCCTGGCTAAAGTGAGCAGGTTCAGTTTGAAACAGTTCTGCCTCCCTTATGTGGACTTGATGTATTGCTACTGCTTAAGCAGGGAGCGAAAACAAAGATGTTTGTGCTAAAAAGGGAATGACTTGACTTGGGCTCAAGAAACAGGCAAGATGTGCTTTGTGCTAGGAGGGGAAGCTTAATAGACAGGATTTTTTTTTATTCCCCCAATTCACCCTCCCTTCTTCTGGTAACAGCACATAGTGTTCAGGGGAGAGAGCCACCCCACCCCATTTCTAAGGTGCACGAGTGGCTGCAGGCACAGACGTGTGACCCAGACCTGTCAATGAGGACACAGTGTCCCCCAGCTCAAGGACTGGTGCAGGATGAAGACATGACCCAAGTCAACCAGTCAAGTCCCATCATCCAATCTGGAGATTTCTGCTTGGGTTTCAAAAGAGATGCGCTCTTTCATTTTTCCCCTTAGACTAGAATCTGTGATAGGCTGGAGCTGCTAGGAGCCATCGTGGGTTCACAAGAGAAGAGTTCGTCTGAGCGTGGAGCCAACAAGGATAAGATGGGGCTGAGAAGCAGTGGAAGACCAACACTTTTGAGTTTTGGGCCCAGCCAAAGCTATGCTTAGAAACCTCATGCTGTGATAGACAATGAATCCCCCGTTTTGCTTAAGATGATTTGGATTGTATTTTTTTTTTTTTTTTTGTCACTTAAAACTGAGAAGAAGTCTAACTGACCCAGGGTATCAGACATCAGACTCACACAAATCTAAATAGAGGAAATATGCTTTTCTGGTCCAGTCCTTCACTCCATAAATATTTATTGAGCTTCTGCTATGTGCCATTCACTCTCCTACGTGCTGCTGGAGATTCAGAAGCAGCCCTCAAGGGACAGATGGCCTGATTGAAAGAGGATCTAAAGCAGAAGACAAGGGTAAAACAAGGTGGGAAGGGAAGCTGCCCCAAGAGATATAGATCATATGGTAGCAGGAGCCAGGCGGGAACGCTCACACTGAAGAAAGGCTTCTCTTCTAATCATGGGACTGTATCTTCCTGTCCTCTGAGTCCCAGATGCTCAGCTCAGCGCCTGGCACAGGGTGAGTGCTCAGTAAATCTTCAAAGGATGGATGGCTTTGTGGAGGGTGTAACACTGAGAAATAGGTGAACTGTACCCTTGAGCCAGGCCTCCAGGCAGTAAGGTGGGAAATCATGGACCCCTGCCCATAATTCATGCTGGCTGGCTTGTCTGGTGGAAGAGAGGAGCCTTTCCTGTTTCAGAGCAGATGTGTGAACTCAATTCAAATTGCATGTTCAGCAGCCAACTGATTTCTATCCTTTAGGTTGTACGGGAACTTCCTAGATTGGTTCTTGTCTTTAGGTTTCTTGATAAATAGTCTTTTTAAAGAAATATAAAAATCAGTACTGACTCTTTTCCTGATCATAAATTTTCTGTTCTCACAAAACTTATATGGGATAAACACACATATAAAGAAGAAGCAAACTCTCGTAATCCTACTACTAAGAAATAATCGCTGCTAACACACACGGAGCTTCCCAGGTGGTGCAGTGGTAAGATCCACCTGCAATGCAGGAGACATGGGTTCACTCCCTGGGTGCGGAAGATCCCCTGGAGAAGGGAAGGGGAAGCCACTCCAGTAATCTTACAGACAGAGGAGCCTGGCGGACAGTCCATGGGGGGTCACCAAGAGACAGACACAACTGAAAACACCCACGCACAACACACACAGAGCCATACTGATTTAATCCACTTTAACGTCATGTCATATCTTTCCTTGTCAACAAACAGAGTTGTACATTATTGTTTTAATGACTGCTGAGTATTCTGTTAGAGAGATGAACCAAAATTAATTGAACTAATTTCCTGTTGATGGACATTTAGGTCAAATAGAGTTTTAGGCTGTTATAAAAACTGAGTGAAATGAACATCCTTACAGAGGAAACATTACACATTTAAAATTATTTCCTTTGGATAAATTCCTAGAAGTGGAACTGCTGGGTCCAAAGAAATGTATGCCTCTGAAGATCTGTGACACACATTACTAGCCTGACTTCTGGTATTTATCCTCCCCAAAGCCCAGCCTTCTACCCTATCTCCAATACTGTGTGTTATCATTGTTCCTTCTCTTTTGCCCATCTGAAGGGCAAGGATGTGAAGGGCTGTAGCCTTGGCAACAGCGTGGGGCAAAGATCATGTTGGTCTCTCCTGTCCCTTTGCATATACCTCCCCGAAAAGGACACCTTTCTCCAGGACATGGGTCTGACCAGAACATCAAGTGCCCCCTCTAGGAGTCTCACTCCTAGAATTAGAGATGCCAGAGACCTCATTTATTCAGTCTCAGGTTCCGGGAGAATTGCCTCCTTCTCCCTTCAGTCCCAGGCCAGTGCTCCTCTGACCTCTTTGGATGTTAGCTTCCTGGCACACGTGGAGATGGAGGAGGGAAAAGGCAGGTCCTGTTCGCAGCCTGGAAAGAACTGGGTGTCCCCATGTCTCTCAGTGGCAGCTTGGACTCTCATCACACCACAGTCCAATCTGCCTTTCAAAGTTCCAAGGAAATCAAGGATGATTAGAGCATAAACTTTATTGGAAAAAAGCCTAGTTTCTTCTAGCCGCAATTCCTCTTTTTCCCCCTTTCTCCCATGAAAATTTAATGCTGCACTCTCAGCGTGGAGGTTTCTTCTTAATTGATGGGCACTCCCTCTACTGAACCACCTCAGGGGAAGCCAAATGATAATCTAGAGAAGATCCAGCCCCCTTCCCCAAGCAATGTTCTCCGAGGAGTCTCCACAGAGAGAATCCAGAACCAGTCTTCCTCATTTATTTGACAACTAATCATTGAAGACCTGCTCTGAGGTATGCCCTGGGCTGGCTCAGCACTGGTTCAGGAAGCTCACTGCTCGTGGTCTTTGAAGGAATTTTTCTCCAACTCTTAGGGCTCAGTCAAACTGAAGACCTATGGTGTAGTAAAAAAAATCAGAGCTTTGGAGTCACGGGGACCTGGGCTCCATTCTTGTTTGGATGCTGCTGACACCCATTATTTCTCCTCTCTGAGCCTCAGTTTCCTCATCTGTGAAATGGGGATGGTAATGATCCTAACTTCGTAGAGCTGTGAGGTGATCAGCCAGGTGATCTGTGCAAAGTGCTTAGCACAGAACTGGAGGCATGCTGCTGCTGCTGCTAAGTCGCTTCAGTCGTGTCCGACTCTGTGCGACCCCATAGATGGCCGCCCACTAGGCTCCGCCGTCCCTGGGATTCTCCAGGCAAGAATTCTGGAGTGGGTTGCCATTCCCTTCTCCAACACATGAAAGTGGAAAGTGAAAGTGAAGTCGCTCAGTCGTGTCCGACTCTCAGCGACCCCACGGACTGGAGCCCACCAGGCTCCTCCGTCCATGGGAGTTTCCAGGCAAGAGTACTGGAGTGGGGTGCCATAGCAGGCGCTCGATACATCTTAGCTCCATGAATACAGTGAAAAGACATCTATGAACCAGGAGGGGGCCCTCACTAAACACCAAATCTGCTGGTGCCCTGATCTTGGACTTTCTAGTCTCCAGAACTGTGAGAGAGAAACTTGCACTGTATATGCTGCTGCTGCTGCTAAGTCGCTTCAGTCGTGTCCGACTCTGTGCGACCCCATAGATGTCAGCCCACCAGGCTCCCCCGTCCCTGGGATTCTCCAGGCAAGAACACTGGAGTGGGTTGCCATTTCCTTCTCCAGTGCATGAAAGTGAAAAGTGAAAGTGAAGTCGCTCAGTCGTGTCCAACTCTTAGCGACCCCATGGACTGCAGCCCACCAGGCTCCTCTGTCCATGGGATTTTCCAGGCAAGAGTACTGGAGTGGGGTGCCATTTCCTTCTCTGTGCTCTGTATATAAGTTTTAAAATATTAACTTTATTATGATTATCATCTGTAAAATAGAGAGACTGAGCCAATCACATAGGGCCATTGTAAAGATGAAATCAACTAAGGCTTGTTAAGCACATGGTACCTAGAAAGTTCTCATAAAATAGCAGTTTTAGGGCCATTTCTCTATATTAGAAATAGCATTCTCAAAGGGTAAGGGATGGAGGGGCTTCCCAGGTGTCGCTAGTGGTAAAGAGCCCACCTGCAATGCAGGAGACACAGGTTTGATCCCTGGGTCAGGAAGATCCCCTGGAGGGGGAAATGGCAATCCACTCAAGTATTGTTGCCTGGAGAATCCCATGGACAGAGGAGCCCGGAGGGCTACAGTCCATAGGTCGCAAAAAGTCAGACACGGCTGAAGAGACTTAGCATGCACCCAAGAGAAATGGAGGTGCAGGAAGACTCAAGTCTAAGGGAGCTGTTGAAGTTTGAAACAGAACTTGTAGGTTTTGACTCTTAAAGGCAGACTCCTCTTCTTGAAGGGTCTCCAGTAAAAGTACAATGGGGAGGAAATAATTGCTATTTGAGAAGATAAAATATCTCTAGTTGCTTTTTGAATGACAGGGTAATAGTGGAATTCATCTGGAGAAAAAGAGAGAAAAAAACTCTTGGAGAAAAGGGGCTAGTGACCCAAGGGCCCAGAGAGACTACAACCAGGAAGAGACAGCCTTGGCCAGGGGATAGTCTGTGGGTTTGGGGGAAATAGCCATGTCCAGTGTTCAGCCCCAGCCCTATGCTGCAATTACTTTCTGTTGACTCCAGATTTTATTAATATACAGCCAGTCACACACAGAGCCTTGATTGGTGGCACTGGGGAAATGAAAGGGAGGTGGCTTTGCTTGCATTTGAGCAGAAGGGGCTGGAGGCATGAGCTCTAGACAGGAATTCAGGAGCCAAAGGGGGCACTTCCATGGTGGACCAGTGGTTAATACTTCGCCTTCCAGTGCAGAGGGTGTGGGTTTGATCCTTGGTCGAGGAGCTAAGATCCCATGTGCCTCCTGGCCAAAAATCCAAAACATACAACAGAAGCAATATTATAACAAATTCAATAAAAACTTTAACAATGGTTCACATAAAAAAAAAATCTTAAAAAAAAAAAAGAGCAAGAGGGTTCAGGAACATGTGTCCTTGAGCTATTGAGGAAACTTTTCGACCCATCACCAACAGTGGGAAGACAATGCAAGTCATCTAGGTCAGACATTAAAACGAAGAGTGACTGTCCCAGAAGGCTGAAGAACTCAAATAACCAAATTCAAATGCAACTTCAGGATAAGTTGCTTGTTGAGTAAGTTTCCAGGAAGCTCTCCTGGAATCCAAAGTACCTGAAAACAAAACAAAACAAAATGCATCATATGCACGAGTGGCTGGAGAGTACATTCTGCCAGTTTTTTGGAGAAGCCAGGGTCATTGGTGATTTCTGCCACAGTAGAGAGGTGAGCTCAAAACTGTGTGTATGGCAGCGGTGAACATGGTTTCCAAAATGCTTTTCCAGTCCCAGAGGGACCAATTTGGCACTCGGGGCACATAGCAGTGTCCATGCACCAGATAAAGCCGTGGCACGGAAATCAAGGAGGAGGAGCTTAATGACGAATCAGAACATTCCCTTCGGGTATAAATTATCTGTCTCTTAAAGTCCCGACTAGAAAGTCCTCCTTATCTTGCCAGTTGATTGTGTAAATGTCCACTAGCCCTACCCGGATTTGAGCTATCCTAGGAGTAAACGGCTGCAGTCCATGGGGTCGCTAAGAGTCGGACACAACTGAGCGACTTCACTTTGACTTTCACTTTCATGCATTGGAGAACGAAATGGCAACCCACTCCAGTATTCTTGCCTAGAGAATCCCAGGGACGGGGGAGCCTGGTGAGCTGCCGTCTATGGGGTCGCACAGAGTTGGACACGACTGAAGCGACTTAGCAGCAGCAGTAGCAGCAGGAGTAAACGGATATTTGTTTAAGAGGCAAGAGCATCCTGGAGTTTTTCCCCTTTGTAATCTAGCTGGATGACTTCCCTCTTTCTGTTTGGCACTGCAAGGAATTGTTAAATATGTTATACAACAAAATGAGAAGAAAGAAGAGGGAAGAATACAGAAGGTAGAATCCATGACCTTCAAATTGGGAAGAGGAAAATGGGAGAAATGAGAGCAACATTTAGTTTGAAGAGAGGGAAGGAAATAGAAAGGGAGATGACTATGCATGAGGATTTGAGACAATAATGTAGAAATAGATGCTGTTTTATGAGAACTTCCTATGTGCTAGCCCTGGGCCAGCAAGTTCAGCAAAGGACTTTCCTGGTGATGCAGTGGCTAATGCTCCCAATGCAAGGGGCTGAGTTCGATTCCTGGTTAAGGAACTAGCTCCCACAGGCCGCAACTAGAGATCTGCATAACTAAATGAAGATAGAGGATCCCATGTGCCACAGATTTATTTGGTGCAGCCAAATAATTAATATATATTTTTAAAAACGTATAGCTTGGTCCCTGTTCTCATGATTCTTATTCTCTATGTGGTCCATAGCACTGAGAATAGCCTGGCCAAGTCGTGTTCAGTAATATGCTAGGATCTCTCCAACGTCACCTGTCACCATTCTCTTCCTTATCTTTCCCCTTCAGTCATTCTGGAATCTTCTCAGTTTTTCCATCCCACCAGGCTCTCCTGTCTTCTTGTCCTCACGCATGCTCTCCAAAGCTTCAAGTGCTCCTTGCCTGGCTCTCTCCTTTTCAACTCAGCTGGGATTCTTCCTTCCTTGGGGAAACTTTCTAGGACCCAGGTCAGATTTGATTCTCCTGCTATGTTTCCATATTCCCCGGAATGGTTTAATTAGTAGCTAGTGACCTCAAGCCTGTCTGCCCCATGACTCTGTGAGTCCATGGAGGCTAGGACCGAGTCTATTTTGTTTTCAGTGCCTAGCCCTGGGCCTGGCACATGATAGACACTCCATAAACAGGGAGAGGTGACAGCTCTATTTCTCACAGCCTAGAAGGTATATGGGAAGATTAGCATGGCCCCTGTGCAAAGATGACACACAAATTTGTGAAGTGTTCCATATTTGGGGGGTTTTCCTGGTGGCTCAGTGGTAAAGAGTCTGCCTGCCAATGCAGGAGATGGGGTTTGTCCTCTGGGTCAGGAAGATCCCCTGGAAAAGGAGATGGCAACCCACTCCAGTATTCTTACCTGCGAAACCCCAAGGAGAGAGGAACCATGAGGTAACAAAAGAGCAGGACATAACTTGGCAACTAAACAGCAACTAGAAAACATAGGTCTTAATTTAATTTTTAAAACTTAGATTGTTGGTCCTTTTTTTGTGCTGCTTCTATGACATCCAGTTATTTTTTATTAGTACATTTAGTTTTTCTACATCATTAAGACAAAACAAAAGGAGAAATGCAGCCAAAGAAATCGGAGAATTTTCTTCTGACATGATAAGCAGGTCTTAAGATAATGGAAAATTTTCTTCAAGGGGGAAACTGGAGAATTGGTAAAGATGTTGCTCTAAATCTCAGACTTGGACAGACACTCCATTTTAAACTCGATGGTATTAATCTAGGACTAGAGCTTTTCTCATTTCTCACATCTGAAAAGGAAATATACAGTCATTGTGACTTAAGATTACAGTGTTTTATGAAGGCTTTAAGCCCAAGGACACTGAAAAAGAGAAAAATCTGCATCAGAAAATGTAAGCAAGGAAATATGCTTTCTTGATTCTGATATCAGTGTGGGCAGATGCGTTTCTATGTAAAGTGCACGCACGTGAATGCCAGATTGCACCTAGATTCACCAGCCTGCAGGACAGCTGACAAGTGCCACACCTCCACTGCCTAGTCAAGTAAATGAAATACAGTCTTCTTTAAGGTGGAGTTTTAGAAGCTGCAAGTGGTCTACAAAGGGTTAACACAGCCACAACAGAAAACAGCAGTCACTCCGTTTGTAGCTGATTGTATTAACTTGAGTGGTGGCTAAAATCACTAATAATCAGCGAGAATCAGATGGGGCATGAGAAGAGGTTCGAGAGCATCTGAAGAACCACAGACCAGGATTCCTGACCTAAATCTACAGCTTACAAAGGAGGCCACCTTGGGCAAGTCCCTCATGCCCAAACCTCAACTTCCTTTTTGTAAAATGGGTTCAGTAACAGCATTTGGATGCCTGGTCAGACCTGGGCCTGGTAGGTACTCAACAGAAGGAAGCTGGTTTGCCTCTTATCTCACTCAGCTCTGGGTTTGGGCGTGGGGGTGGGGTGGGTCACAGGTTTCAGCCCTGCAGGCACAGTTATGATCTAGAAGGTCCAAGCCTGTCCCTCTAGTTGAGTCTCGGTTTTAAAGGCGATTGACAGGATCGGAAAACTGTTTTCTTCCACTTCAGAGGTTTGGTTTATGAGAAGGGCCACAAGGGTATTCCTAGGGCCATTAGGCTGTTCCAATACTGTCTTGGGTATAATGCAAAGAGACTTCTAGGGGGTCAATTTTTCCTTCAACCAAATGCACTTAAGAGGGCGTTGGGGCAGGGGTAAAGGAGACTGCAACGAGAAAAACAATGAAAAGAAAGGGGCGGGGTGGGATGAGCAGTATACCGGGCTGACTAGCACTCACAAAAAAAGAAAAGAAAAAGCCGGATCCTCAACGCCTCAGGGGCTCAGAGAGGAAGGGCTCTGAGTTCTCCGGAGCCCGAGCGATTGGGGTTAAGGGATGGCGGGGCTACACGCCGAGGGGTAGAGGGGCTCAGCCTCAGGTGGTCCCTTGAGGCTGCTCGAGTGGCGCTAATTGACCTGCTGTTTTCTTTATTTCCTCGTTAATAGCTTTTCTTCCCCACGCCATCTGGGACCCCAGGAGGAATGTCCCATCTCCTCCCTGCAGGGCACATCCTGACTCTCTCCACCTCTTTCGCATTCGGTCGAAGACCTGGCTTCCGGGACCCGGTCCCTAGGGTCCCGACACGTGGAGCTGCGGCTGCAGTGAAGGCTGGGCGCAGGACCCTGGAGACGGGGTGCACAGGGCGCCCCTTGATGGCAGCAGTGAGCCTTTCTGGGAGCGCCCCGGGCCCCGCCCCTCGCCCCCAGGTCTGGGGCTCCGGCACAGGTGTGTGTGAAGTCCCCCAGTAGTTCCAGAAGATTTGAAAGCAGCATCCCTGGTTTTATTACCAGAGAGGCAGAGCTGTTAACACCCCATAAAATGCGGAGACGGGCAGCAGGGCGACTTCCGCCAGCCTTGGACTATTCTCTGACGGAGGGAACGCATCCTTCCTGAGCACCTAATGGGAGACAGGCTCTGACCGGCTCTGAACTGCTGAGCTATCACTCTGCCTTAGCCATAGGAGTGTGACTGGTTAGTGTTTTCCCCACACTCCTGCAGGGGAGTGCATTACAGCCCAGGGTCAGAGTGAAATGGCTCAGGGAAGTCAGCAATAGCTCCCGGCTTCCCTGGGGACCATTCCTTACATTTTCTCTTGGAGAATTCTCTTCCCTTACTCCCAGCAGGTTGGCATGGACATTCCTGCATCCTGACCAGGGGGAGGGGCACTCAGTTGATCTAAACCCATCAATACATCCCACCCCTGGCCAAAGGGATTGGGTCAAGAAAGGAGTGTGACCAGCATAGGCCAATCAGGATCAGGCCCAGTGTTGGAGGAGAAAAGGTTCCTTTGACCTAACTGGGAGAGGCAATTAGGAAATATTGAGACTAGAGGCTGAGGTTAGTGGGGAGAAGGCCAGCCCTGAGTGACAGTCAAGGCTTAATAATTTTATTTAAAGCCACCCACTTTTTTAAATGGAGGGAAATTCAATATCCTTATCATAAATGACAAAACAGTACTGTTTGTCTTAAATGAGTATATTGAAAGTAAAGCCATATTATTAAATTCTCGTTTGATTGTGTTGCTTTGCTACAGCCGTTGAGCCTGGGGCTCCTTCTCTCTTCAATCAGATTCTAGCGAGTTATTAGATGTCAAATGAGGCTTTCTCCTGAAGTAATATGAAGAATTGAAAGATAATCAACTTAATAACATGCCTACCTTTCACTAAAATCACCTCACAGCTGCCCTTGGTATGTTTCCCACGAGTGAAGTGATGTTATCTGTACTCAGTAGAGGTGAAAGAAACACATTCAACCTGGGAGGTTCTAGAAAGACTGCTTTATGAAGGATCTACTGGAGATAAGAATTTTCCTCCCTAAGGCTCAGAGAGGTTAAGTAACTTGCTCAAGGCCACAGAGCTAGTGCAGAAGCAGGAATAGAATCATGACCCTTAATGCTCTTTTCATTAAACTCTCTCCTCCTGGGAAAAGGAGAGACTCATTGGAATAACAATTGAGTGCCTGGCACTGGGCCTGATATTTAGGGGCATTCAATAAATATTTGAATATATAGTTACTGAGTTTTTTTTTTAATGCGTCTGGCACTGTTCTAAGTCCTGATGCACAAAGCAAATAGGTCTTGTCGGAGCTTAGAGTTTATTGGGAAGTGATATTAATCAAATATTATATAAATAGTAAAAGTAATAAAATATACATATTTTACTATATAGTAGATAATCTAATTAGATAGATCCTTGTATATAATTGAAGTTTTTTCTTCATTCATTGAGTCTTTACATAATGTCTGCCAGATACTAGCCAGAAATATATTTGTTGTTTAGTTTCTAGGTTGTGTCCAGTTCTTTTGCGATCCCATAGACTGTAGCCCACCAGGCTCCTCTGTCCATGGGATTTCCCTGGCAAGAATACTAGAGTAGGTTGCCATTTCCTTCTCCAGGGGATCTTCCTGACCCAGGGATCAAACCCATGTGTACTGCATTGGCAGGAGGGTTCTTTACCACTGAGCCACCAGGGAAACCCACAAAAATATATATTGTTAAGTTTTTTTAGGAAAATGATTTAGCTCCTTTGACATAGATACCTCTTATGTATATTATGAATTATGGACTACTTCGGTTCAGTTCAGTCACTCAGTCGTGTCCGACTCTTTGTGACCCCATGAATTGCAGCATGCCAGGCCTCCCTGTCATCACCAACTCCCGGAGTTCACTCAGACTCACATCCATTGAGTCAGTGATGCCATCCAGCCATCTCATCCTCTGTTGTCCCCCTCTCCTCCTGCCCCCAATCCCTCCCAGCATCAGAGTCTTTTCCAATGAGTCAACTCTTCGCATGAGGTGGCCAGAGTACTGGAGTTTCAGCTTTAGCATCATTCCTTCCAATGAACACCCAGGACTGATCTCCTTTAGAATGGACTGGTTGGATCTCCTTGCAGTCCAAGGGACTCTCAAGAGTCTTCTCCAACACCACTGTTCAAAAGCATCAATTCTTTGGCGCTCAGCTTTCTTCACTGTCCAACTCTCACATCCATACATGACCACTGGAAAAACCATAGCCTTGACTAGACGGACCTTTGTTGGCAAAGTAATGCCTCTGCTTTACAATATGCTATCTAGGTTGGTCATAACTTTCCTTCTAAGGAGTAAGCGTCTTTTAATTTCATGGCTGCAGTCACCATCTGCAGTGATTTTGGAGCCCCCAAAAATAAAGTCTGACACTGTTTCCACTGTTTCCCCATCTATTTCCCATGAAGTGATGGGACCAGATGCCATGATCTTCGTTTTCTGAATGTTGAGCTTTAAGCCAACTTTTTCACTCTCTTCTTTGACTTTCATCAAGAGGATCTTTAGTTCTTCACTTTCTGCCATAAGGATAGTGTCATCTGCATATCTGAAGTTATTGATATTTCTCCCAGCAATCTTGATTCCAGCTTGTGTTTTTTCCAGTCCAGCATTTCTCATGACGTACTCTGCATATAAGTTAAACAAGCAGGGTGACAATATACAGCCGTGACATACTCCTTTTCCTATTTGTAACCAGTCTGTTGTTCCATGTCCAGTTCTAACTGTTGCTTCCTGACCTGCATATAGGTTTCTCAAGAGGCAGGTCAGGTTGTCTGGTATTCCCATCTCTTTCAGAATTTTCCACAGTTTATTGTGATCCACACAGTCAAAGGCATTGGCATAGTCAATAAAGCAGAAATAGATGTTTTCTGAAACTTTCTTGCTTTTTCGATGATCAGTGCATGTTGGCAATTTGATCTCTGGTTCCTCTGCCTTTTCTAAAACCAGCTTGAACATCTGGAAGTTCATAGTTCATGTACTGCTGAAGCCTGGCTTGGAGAATTTTGAGCATTACTTTACTAGCATGTGAGATGAGTGCAATTGTGCGGTAGTTTGAGCATTCTTTGGCATTGCCTTTCTTTGGGATTAGAATGAAAACTGACCTTTTCCAGTCCTGTGGCCACTGCTGAGTTTTCAAATGTGCTGGCATATTGAGTGCAGCACTTTCACAGCATCATCTTTCAGGATTTGAAATAGCTCAACTGGAATGCCATCCCCTCCACTATGCTAAACATTGGGTGATGCGGCGAAACTATTCAAACCTGTATCTTACACATTTTTGGTGCTCAAAAGTAAAACAAGAGATTCTGTAAAATGAGAACATACATTTGCACAAAGACCAATTGTACTTGCATTTTAGACGAATCAGTTCATAATCCTACCATACTCAAATGGTAGATATAGAAAGCAAGACAGGACTTCCCTGGTGGTCCAGTGGTTAAGAATCTACCTGTCAATGCAGGGGGCATGGGTTCGATCCCTGGTCCAGGAAGATTCCACAGCTGTGGGGCAACTAAGCCCTTCTGCCACAACCACCGAACCCGCACCTGCAACAAGAAGCCACCGCAATGAGAAGCTCATGCACCGCAACTAGAGAATAGCCCCCACTCGCTGCAACTAGAGAAAGCCTGTGTGCAGGAACAAGACCCACAGCGGCCAAACGCAAAATAAATAAACAGATGAGTAAATAAGAAAGTGAGAAAAAGGGGGATGAATAACCTTCCTAGGATTTCTCAGCTGGTTGGCTGTGCACGAGGCTTGGGTGGTCTCACTGTCAAAGGCTCTGCTCTGTCCCCTGGCTAGGGCAAGGATAGGTAGAGAGAATAAAGGTAAGGGCGATGTGTGGCCTAGGACAAGTCACTTCTCTTTGGGTTTAGATTCTTTCATTCAAGGACAGGACACTGAAGGACAGTTCATTCTTCTGAAGTGCAGTTGGCCAAAGGGGTCTGCAGGCCAAGAGCATGGGACTCTTGAATGATGCTGCCTTCCCTGCTCGGCCGCTCGCCTGACAAGGAATTAACCCCTGGGGACTCCTGCTTCCTCTGACAGTACTTGTCTCTACGCAACAGAGTTGTCTCCAGGGCTTGGTGAGGTCACTGAGGAAGCAGACAGCACAGTGGTAAGCGCTCAGTGGACATTAGCTATTGCTGCTGTTTTTCTAAAACTTATTTTGTTTTGAATAAAAGTAGGCACATGGTACTTTGGAGGTTGGAAGCATTGGTCCTTCAGAACACCTGCCTGACAGCTGCCAGACAGGTGCAGGACACAGCAGACTGCACACTGCTGCTCTGTACTCTGCATTGTTAAGCAACTGGTTGCTGTGTGGTGAAACGCTCAGGCTTTCCTTAGTTTGGGCCTTTTAACTGGGGATGATGGTTGCATGGTGATTATGAGAATGAACCAAGCTCATTGAATCAGCTTTCCTCTAGCTAAGAACTGCTGATTCTGTGCGATGCTATGGACTATAGCCCTCCAGGCTCCTCCGTCCATGGGATTCTTCAGGGGACAATACTGGAGTGGGTAAGCCGTGCCCTCCTCCAGGGGATCCTCCCAGCTCAGGGATGTAACCCGCATCTCCTCTGTCTCCTGCATTGCAGGGAGGTTCTTTACTGCTAGGGCCACCTGGGAAGGCTAAAAACTGCTGAAGATTTGCATAAATCTCTCCAGGAGCTGACAGAGCTTCAGCTCACTGTTGGTTGCTTTGCCTTTCAGCGTAAGAACTGTGATTGGATGCTCTACCAGACCCAGCTCCCTGGGGAGTTGGACTGGGTTGTTCCCCTTCCCTAGAGGGGCCAGAGTCAAGAGTCTAGCCTGGCTTCCACCCTGCACAGCCCCAGACTGTGTTCCCACTCAGGCTCACAGGGTAAATAGAGAGCAGACTCTCTTGGCTCCTGGGAAGGAGCTATGTGGCTGGGCAGAGGAGCTCTCTGTGAGAACATGGGCCTTGCTGTGCCTGTAACTTGATTTTAACTTTCAAATACGTAAACATTTAGTATATGGGCTTCCATTTGTACTCTTGGTTTAACCCATATGTTTGGAACCTGGCTGCCTACCACCACCCCCTTATCCCCTGCCCCCAATAAAATCTAATAGGCCTTTCAAACTTCCAGGAGGTATAACCTCAAAGTGGAAGAGACAAAGAAGCAGCATTTCCATTGTGAATTTAATGTGATCTCTTCCCCTCCAGCTCCTGGTACCAACTGCCTGGACAGCTGACTGGATTAGCACATATATTTTAGCATGGGGATCATGTCATCTGAAACAATTCTTAGTCACCTGCTAAGCTGAGCCTCACATTTCAATATGAATATGTCCATTGGAGTGATGCTCTGCCATGCATGAATTTATTAGCGTATTAGTTATCTATTACTGTATAAAAAAATTTCCCCGAAGGAAACGGCAACCCACTCTAGTATTCTTGCCTGCAGAAGTCCATGGACAGGGGAGTCTGGTGGGCTACAGTCCCTGGGGTCGTAAAGAGTCGGACACGACTGAGCGACTAACACAACACAGTGACTTAAAAGAACAACATTGACTGGGATTCCTTCGGTGGTCCAGTGGTTAAGAGTACCCCTGCCAATACAAGGGACACGGGTTCGACTTCTAGTCTGGGAAGGTTCCACAGGCCATAGAACAACTGGGCCCATGCATCACCATGACTGAGCCTGGATGCTGCAACTCCTGAAGCCCGTGCCCACAGAGCTCACGCTCCGCAACCAGAGAAGCCTGCACAGGGCAAGGAAGAACAAACCCTGCTCACTGCAACTAGAGAAAGCCTGCACCCAGCAATGAAGACCCAGCACAGTCAAAAATACGGATGGCTAACAAACACATGAAAAGATGCTCAACATCACTCATTATTAGAGAAATGCAAATCAAAACCACAATGAGGTACCACTTCACACCAGTCGGAATGGCTGCGATCCAAAAATCTGCAAGCAATAAATGCTGGAGAGGGTGTGGAGAAAAGGGAACCCTCCTACACTGTTGGTGGGAATGCAAACTAGTACAGCCACTATGGAGAACAGTGTGGAGATTCCTTAAAAAATTGCAAATAGAACTACCTTATGACCCAGCAATCCCACTTCTGGGCATACACACCGAGGAAACCAGAATTGAAAGAGACACATGTACCCCAATGTTCATCGCAGCACTGTTTATAATAGCCAGGACATGGAAACAACCTAGATGTCCATCAGCAGATGAATGGATAAGAAAGCTGTGGTACATATACACAATGGAGTATTACTCAGCAGTTAAAAAGAATTCATTTGAATCAGTTCTGATGAGATGGATGAAACTGGAGCCGATTATACAGAGTGAAGTAAGCCAGAAAGAAAAACACCGATACAGTATACTAACACATATATATGGAATTTAGGAAGATGGCAATGACGACCCTGTATGCAAGACAGGGAAAGAGACACAGATGTGTATAACGGACTTTTTGGACTCAGAGGGAGAGGGAGAGGGTGGGATGATTTGGGAGAATGACATTCTAACATGTATACTATCATGTGAATTGAATCGCCAGTCTATGTCTGACGCAGGATGCAGCATGCTTGGGGCTGGTGCATGGGGATGACCCAGAAAGATGTTATGGGGAGGGAGGTGGGAGGGGGGTTCATGTTTGGGAATGCATGTAAGAATTAAAGATTTTAAAATTTAAAAAATAAAAAACTAAAATTAAAAAAAAAAAAACAAAAACCAAACAAACAAAAAAGCATTTACTGTCTCATCTCATTGTCTCTTACAGTTTGCAACCGAGATGCTGGCTAGGGCTGCAGTCATCTTAAGGCTGGAATTCAGAGGGTCCTGCCTCCCATGCTCTCTCACATGGTGATTGGGAGGATTCAACTTCCTGTGGGATACTGAGCGGAGTCTCAGTTCCTCACTGACCATTGGCTAGAGGACATCCTTAGTTCCTTGCTGTGTGGGTCTGTCTCCAGAGGCAGCTTGTTTGATTAGTGTTGACTGAGAAAAAGGAAAACATGACCTAAAAGTTGAGAATTATGCTTTGTTTGGCAGACAAAACTGAGAACGCAAGCCCTGAAGACAACCTCTCATATAGTTCTGAGGAGCCGCTCAGAAGAGGTAAGGGAGGAGCCAGGATATAGAGGAGTTTTGCAACAGAAACCAGGTAGTCAGAACATCAAAAGATTACTGTTAATTAAAGAAAACCAGACATCTCAAGTTAATGAATTTAGCAGTTTTCTACCTATGAGAAGATGCAAGAGTCTGGGTTCATTGAATTCCTTTGATAAGCACCTTAACTGTGTAGGGCCAGTATCCTGCCTTTTTTTTTTTTTTTTTTCCCCCTGAATCCCCTCAGGGAGCACCACCAGGGGCAGCTGCAGGGACTGCTGATTTGATGGCCGCAGCACCCTTTGTTTACTGATAAGGCAGGCAACAGTCTTAGTCCACTAGAGGCAGAGAGAAGAGGCCTGTGAGCCAAAGAGGTGCAGTCTCTTGTAAATTGGTCTTAGCAGTGACATGCCATCACTTTAACCACGTTCTATGCCTTAGAAAGAAGTCACTAGGTCCAGTCTATATCCAAGGGAGGAGATTACATAGAGCATGAATTCCGGAAAGCAGAGCTTACTGGAAACAATAAGAGGGGGCTGCCTTTCTCAGTTAATTAGTTCTGACCATTCATTCATTCAGTCTAGAGTTTTTTAGGCACTGGGCATTGGCCTTCTTCGACTCATAAACACTAAACTAGTTCATTTAAGTTACTTAGGAATTTTTAAGGGTTAGAAATTCAGATTAGTATTATCGCCACTTTTGTGACTTATAAATCCCCATTCTCTCAGAGGGGAATCACATTGATCAATTCTCATCTTCATGTAATTTCAGAGAATTTCAGAAAATTCTCTTTTTGATGAAAACCAAAAATGTTTCAGATTCACTCTGTGAAGCTGAGGCATTTACTAAAGGAAAAACACAACTATATACATGACAGGCAAAGAAGGGGAGAAATTTTTAAATAAATAAGATGATGTAGGTTGATTCACCTAACCAAATTATGGTTATTTCATTAACTCTTCAATTGAATTCCAAATCCTCATTCTATTTGCTGAGGTAAATTTGTTTAACATGAAGCCTTGACATCTTTTAAAATAATTATGCTTCTAAATGAAAGTTTAATTTTTAATCATTTGCTTTGCTAAAATAGCAGCAAATGAGAGGATAATATGACAATTTAAAGGATTTGCAATAGATCCCTTAGAGCTGAGACAGGAATTCTTCCTGAGTGCTACTGACTAGCAGAGGAATTTTAAATACAGTAATAGGACTATTTCCACACAATGTTTGCTTGTTTGATGGAAGTTAAACTGGAGGGAATTAGAAGTCAACAGAGGTGAGGGATCAGTCTCTGACCTTAATGGGAACTGCCTTTTTCTCTCCGCTCTGGCGGGTCATCCCCTCCAGTGGACCTCCACAAGCAAGATTCAGGGCTCCACAGTGCAAGTCCCATTATGAAAAAGAGGGAAACCCCAGCAAAACAGTATGAAAACCCATTTCATCTTGGAAGGCAGGAGGCAGGTGAGACTGGGTATTTGCAAATAAAGGAGTCTGTACAACTGATGTGGCAAGTTAGTTTAACTTTTGGCTAAAGGACTTGATTGAGGGTTTATTAGCTTTTTAAATCACTGGGCAGCAGTTGAATAGAAGGTCTGCCCAGTTCAGGTTAGGAATGCAAATTCATTTAAGAGATGCTTTTAACTAGAATCCCCAAACTCAAATGATTAATGAAAAACAAAGCATCTCTTAATTAATAACTCTGTAGACAAGGGGCCTTTTGTAACCAGTGTTTTGCAAAGAAGCAAATTTTTTTTCTCTCTCTCTCCAATTCACAATTGTACTGATTCTCTTTACCTCCTCACATCCTCCATGGCTTCTCAAGGCAGAGGACACAATTTTCAATACCACATGTTCTTTTTTTCCCCTTGAAATACAATGAAAAAGGGATAAAAGGGAAACGTACTTGTGTTTCCATGTCGTCAGGCTGCTTCGAGGCATTGAGCTCAGGGGTGAGGGCTCATTTTGCAATGGCCCTGACTTGTAATCTATATTTTGTTTGTTTGATTAACTGTCTCTGGTCCTTTTAAAGCCAGTGAGAGTGCAGTGACATTCACGGTAGTCAGAGTTGTTAGGAGTTCATAAATGATTTTTTTTTAAAGCTTACTATCATTCTTTATTGCACAAACAATCTTATAGCACTGTTTACATAAATTAAAATGAAAGAAAAAGCAGACCTATTGGAACTTTTTTCATTTTCCAAGTTCCCTCCCAAATCCCGGTTATTTCCAGAAGTAATTTTTCACAGAATTATAGTAGGAGACTAGACAAGGCTTTGCATTTTACTTTTAAACTTAAGGGGGTCATACACATTTTATTTTACTCTTCACAATTCAAATGTTAATGCCTGCATAATATTTCTTTTAATATAGTGAGACCCCAATTCACCTAATCACTTTTCAATTCTGAACATTTAGATAAAATAAAGCATGTAGATATTAGTATATATATTTCTATAAAGAATATTTTTATGGCATAATTTTAAAAATTCCTTTGAATTATTTTCTTGGTATAAAGTCCCCTAAGCGAGGTAAAAGAATATGAATATTGTTACCCTTTTTGTTGTTATTGTTCAGTTGCTAAGTCATGTCCAACTCTTTGTGACCCAATGAACTGCAGCACGCCAGGCTTCTCTATCCATCTCTTTCTCCCTTAGTTAGCTCACACTCATATCCTTTGAATCAGTGATGCCATCCAACCATCTCGTACTCTGTCGCCCCCTTCTCCTCTTGCCCTCAATTTTTTTCAGCATCAAAGTCTTTAGCATAGCCCAAATCTGTATCCTTAATGAGTTGTATCATTTACATTGCAATTTTTGACCATATGTCAGTTTTATCAGATAGCACTGGGACTTCTCATTCAAACCTTTTCCTTCTTGAATCATTATATCATTCTCTCTCCATAGATAAATGGAAGTGTTTGCTCTCTGGGGAAAGAAGCAACATAAGGAAAGATATTTAGGCAGCTCAGCATAGTGTAGTTTTTCATGTTCCCTCACGTTCCTTTGGGCCTCCCTCATGGCTCAGTGGTAAGGATTCTGCCTGCAGTGCAGGAACCACAGGAGATGTGGGTTCAGTCCCTGGGTCAGGAAGATCCCCTGGAGGAGGGCATGGCAACCCACTCCAGTATTCTTGCCTGGGAAATTCCATGGACAGAGGAGCCTAGCAGGCTGTAGTCCATAGGGCTGCAAAGAGCTGGACATGACTGAAGCGACTTAGCACGCACACACAGACACTTTTTTTTGGCTGGCTTTAGCTGGGATGTTAGAAGTAGAGGCAGCCACAGCTGAGACTGAAGCAGGTTTCCGTGTTGCTGATGCTCAGTTACTTGTTGCCATGTAATTTTCGTGTCTGTGCTTATGCTCTTCATGTAGCCTGGAATGCTCTTTCCTTCTGTCCCCACTTTAATGACTGTGGTCAGAAGAATCCTGAAAATGGCTCCCAAGATTCCACTGCTCTAATCCTTGGCGCTCACTGATATAATAAGGCAAATAAAATAAAATAAAACCAATAAATAATAACTGGTAGCTAATCTTCAAAGTCAAGGTCCAAATATCCCCTCCCTGAAGTTTTTCTGGATTCATATGAGGCTTCATAAATCACTTATGTCTTTATGCTCCCATCGGTGCTTTCTTATACCTCTGGTGTCCCACTTAACTAGCTCTGATATTTAGCATAGCCATTTGTGCCGTTTCCTCTCATGTGAGCGCCGGGACCATGACTTATGAATATCCACATTCCATAAGTCTAAGACAGTCCCCATCATTGAGGAGGTACTCATCAAGTGAGTGAATGAATGAACTGAAGTCAGAGATACATCAGAAACAGACAAAAAAAGCACTCATAGTGTCCTTTGGTAAGCAGTTGTAAAGTCATATACTCTGGCCTACATGATCCATATCATATTTCAGCATCTCAGGTAATCTGATGAGCACAGGCCATATATACAGACCTCGAGCAGAAACCTTCTGGGCAAAATGAGAACAGTTTAATGAAAAACCCAGCGCTGGTTATTCAGGCAGCACACAGACGCGAGCCGGGCTCTGGAAGAATCCACCTAAATCGGATGTTCCCTTGACCTTCCCCTTCTGTCCAGCATCTAGACTACACGTGAGGAAGCTCTCTGTGTGCGGAGGGGAACATCTGTCAAGCATCCTTGAATTTGCATCTCCTGCAAGCAGACTGGCCTCTGTCCTGATTTTGTTAGTGTGATTGCTGAAAATGGAGTGGTCTATTAAAAAGTAATGGTCGCCACCGCCTGACGGATCTGCTTCTTGCAACATTAGTGTCACCGTGATGTATTAGCAGAATCTCCAAAGTGGAAAGGCGTGTTTCCGCAAAGATTCTGTGTAAACATAAATTCACTTGTAAACGTTACTCATTTTCCTTTTATTTTTTATTTATTATCCTTTGATATTTGCCATTCATCTTTCAGCACACATGTGGCCCTCACTGGCAGGCTCTGATAAGCGACTCTGGGAAAGAGCCAGAGGATTCTCGGGATTGTCTAATGACCATGTTTAGAGTTTTTTTTTCTACTTTTGGTTGCTTATAGTGGGGGAAAAGAGAAAAGAAAAAAACCTACAAGGCAGGATCAAGTAACCTCATTGGGCTAGGAAAGCTCCGAGGGGGTGTCTTTTTATTAGAAAAATGTGTCTGTGTTGTGATGTGAGAACTTCCTGCCGTTGGGGAATTGGGGTAAGGGAAGTAAGAGAGATGAACAGGCAGAACACAGATTTTTAGAGCAGTGAAAATACTCTGTATGATATTATGATGATGGATATGTATTACTATGGGCCTCCCAGGTGGCTCAGTGGTAAAGAATCCGCCTGCCAATGCAGGAGACCCAGGAGATGTGGGTTCTATTCCTGGGACAGGAAGATCCCCTAGAGGAAGAAATGCCAGCCCACTCCAGTATTCTTGCCTGGTGAATCTCATGGACAGAGGAGCCTGGCAGTCTGTAGTCCATGGGGTTGCAAAGAGTTGGACATGACTGAGCGACTGAACACTCACTCACACACAGACAGAACTACACTTTAGATCAAACATATAGAACATGAACACCAAGAGGGACCCTAAGACAAACTTGGTCTTTAGATGATGATGATGTTTCAATGTAAATATCATTCTTGGTAAAAAAAAAAAAAAAGTATCATTCTGGCACGTGATATTGATAATGGAGGAGGTACAAGGGTAGAATGTGTGGGTACAAGAGTTATAGGGGAAATATCTGAACTTTCCTCTCAATTTTGTTGTAAAACTAAAACTGCTCTTAAAAACAAAGTCCTAACAACAACAACAAAAAACAAGCCTTCTGTCTTCATCTTTCACTGAAAAACTGAATGACTGTTTCTTTTGTTGCCTCCCAACAGCTAGAAGAACCAAATCAAGAAATGAATGATTTCACCCACTAAGGCTGGACTCAACAGCCCAAATAGCTGGACTATGATGTGTTTCCAGGGACTGCGACCAAAACACTCTTTCCCTTAAGGCCATTCCATCAAGGATTTTATAACATGCACTTAGCTGGAGATAAGGTTTGTCTGCCTGGGAGAGGACATTAGGAAGCTTGCCCAGTGGGCCAACAAGCTTGCAGGACCCAGAGTCCTAAGAGACTGAGTTGCCATCAGGAAAAGAGCCAAGGCTGGTTAGTTCAGAAGTATCAGTGACCTGGGCCTTTGAATGGAAAGAGAGAACACACACCAATGAGGACCCCTTCTCTATGTTTGTGGAGCCCTGTTTTCATTTAGTCCTGGATCTATCGACGCCCCTCTGTTGGCTTTGTCTGCCCAGCATCCATTCCATCTTCCGCTGGTCGCTGCTCTCTGATCTTCCCTGTGGGAAGCTGTGTTCACTGGTGTCAGATTAAGGTCTGGATGAAGGTGACTTTGGCCTTCTCAGGTGGCACTTGCAGTAAAGAACCTGTCTGCCAATGCAGGAGACGTAAGAAACACGGGCTCAATCCCTGTGTTGGAAAGATCCCCTGGAGGAGGGCATGGCAAACCACTCCAGTATTCTTGCCTGGGAAACCCCATGGACAGAAGAGGAGCCTGGTGGGCTACAGTCCATAGACTTACAAAGAATCAGATAAGACTGAAGCAATTTAGCACATACGTGCAAAGTTGACTTCACTTCTGACCTCAGGGCTGGGCATGTGACCCAGACATGGTAAGGAAAGCAGTACACTCTTCCAGGCTAGTACAGAGATGGGTGCATGACCCAGTCAGTAGACATTCAATTACTATATTTTGGATGGGTTAAGAGTTCAGCCTTCCATATGTGGAGGACTTTCTTGGTTGCATCATGTAAAAAGCTCCCTAGCAACAATATTTATTTTATTATGCTTAATACCTGTCTCTGTTTGTTGTTGTTTTCAATATTAGAGAATTTGTAATGTGGTTGAATAAACACACACAGTACTGGAGCAGCCTTGGGGGTTAAAGATAGTTAAACCAGCTGGGAGAAGAATTCATTGTCTAGCTTAATATTCAGAGATATGTGAAAGCAGCGAACTTTTGGTGGTTGAGCATTCTAAGATAAATGAACCTTGTAAGAAATGAGACTTGCAGACTGGTGTCCACTGGATTGCTTCAGCCAAATCTGGTTAGCCGGAAACATCATTAGCTTAAAATGTTTTCTCTTACCCCTGTTGTCTGTGATAAGATGAGCCTCCTAAAAGGGAAAGTGCTGTTCTTTCACATTTGAACTCCTTCTGGGGGTGTTAAAGCTAGCTGAAATCAGGCTTCCTGCAAGCTACATTAAGCTTGTGTTCCTCCAGGCCAGAAGGGAAATTGGAATGTCTCTCCCAACTTTAGAGATTCCAAAGGCAATGCAGCTTTTTCCTAAAATCAAGGTTTAAATAACAAAGAATAAGATCTATATCAGTCAGCCTCTATGCTGGTTTAAAGGCAATCTTTCCTCTCCCCACTTCCCTCCTCACCAAATGCATTATATTCTTGATGTTCAAGATCAAGATTTGCAAATTGACATGTTAAACTATGAATCTGGCGTTGTGTATAGAGATGACACTTTTTGCAGTGAGTTCTTTGGTGGTTTTCTCAAATCATTCTTTAAACTGTCACTTTATGGAATAGCTCAAGTTTCTTTAAGCAATAACATTATTTTAAAAATTAAAAAGAGGGACTTCCCTGGTGGTCCAGTGGTTAAGACTGAGCCTGCCAATGCAGGGGGTGAGAGTTCAATCCCTGGTCAGGGAGCTGGGATCCCACATGCCTCACAGCCAAAGGACCAGGACATAAAACAAGCAATACTATGACAAATTCAATAAAAACTTAAGAAATGATCCACATCAAAACATATCTTTAAAAAAATTAAAAAGAAAAATAGTGATGGTGGAAACTGTTCTGGATTTAAAGACCAGATTTTAGAAAAGAAATGGTTAGCTGAACCTTAGGTAGATCCCTAAGTTCAACAAATAACTGCAAAAGTACATTTTGGGAATCAATAGGGGAAATTTGAATATGGTCTAAATATCAGATGATATTAAGAAATTATAGATAATTTTGTTACATGTGAAAATGGTTTTGTGGTTTTGTGAAAGTGAAAGTATTAGTTGCTCAGTGGTGTTCAACTCTTTGAGCCTACCAGGCTCCTATGTCTATGGAATTCTCCAGACAAAAATACTAGAGTGGGTAGCCATTCCCTTCTCCAGGGGATCTTCCTGATCCAGGGATCAAACTCAGGTCTCCTGCATTGCAGGCAGACTCTTTACCATCTGAGTTAAGATGTCTATTTTTTAGAAGTGCTTGCTAAAGAATTTAGGGATGAAATGTCACAATTACTAATTTATTTTTAAAATGATGAAGCAAAGATATTTGTTCAATCTAGGTTATGGTTACACAAGGCTCACTAAATAATTCTCTATTTTTTAATGCATGTTTGAAATATAATTCAAAGGCTTTTTTGAAGGACAAATAACTTGTCAGCAGATTCCTTTCCTACATCTATTTTAAGAAACCAATATGGGCACCATCTCTGATGGAAACTATAGAGGAAAACTCCAAATATAAGTTAGGTAGATTTAAATGAGCTTTAAAATATATTCTCTGCTGTTGGAATATAAAATTATGCAGCATTTATAAGTAAAAGTTCATGAAGCTCTCTTAATTCACTCATATTCTGTGGGTGGGTGGGGATAAATGAATAATAAAAGCTTTGCCTGTTGAAGGAAAAAAAATTTCAACTCATAAATTGAGTTCCATGAAAATTATTTAAAGTACTTGTAAGTATAATAGGTTCAGCAGAAATAGTTTTCATTTGCATGATAACATTTCCAAACGTACAGAAAGTAATGTATAGTCATTGTAAAAAACACAGATAATCCATAAGAAAAGAAAAATCTCCCACAGCTTCACTGCCTGTTATTAATATGTTGATATACTTCTATCTAGTTCATTTTCTGAGCATGGGTATGTACCTATCTGCTTCTTCCCTCCCATCCTTCCTGCTCTCTTGCTGATCTCTTTCTCACTCTTTTCCTCCCTTTCTCCCAAACCACCATTAGGCAGGGAAATAATAAAACCAGAAACAAGAAAAGTGGCTTCATCCAAGTGTGTATTCTAGTCTAAAGCGCTTCACTCTGTGAAAAAAAGGTCATCTTCACTTTAGTAGCTTACGGTATTTTTAAAATAAGTTTTTAAGGAATCTCATATACATGGGCGCTCAGTCACTCAGTCATGTCCAACTCTTTGTGACCCCATGGACTGTTTAGCCTTTCAGGCTCCTCTGTTCATGGGATTTTCCAGGCAAGAATACTGGAGTGGATTGCCATTTCCTTCTCCAAGGGATCTTTCCGACCCAGGATCAAAACCTCGTCTCCTGGGTCTCCTGCACTGTAGGTAGATTCTCAACTGCTGAGCCATCGGGAAGCCCATAGGTATATAGGTGATTAGCCCTTGGGGTCACACAGAGTCGGACACAACTGAAGTGATTTAGCAGCAGCAGCAGCAGCAGCCCTTTATCTGAGAGATGAGCTGAAAATACTTCCCTCCACCAGTTGTCCTTTTTAAGTGTTCCATAACTTTATTATTGCAATTGATCGTATTTATGAAGATTTCATAAAGTTACAAATAGTTACAATACAAAAAGGCAGTTATGAACAATGCAACATAGTCCATCAGCATCTCTTGATAATAACAGTATCATTGCTGGGCAACAATATTGCACAGAAAAATCTAATAACTATATATATTTTTTTAAAAAAATAGAGGCACACTTTACACACAATAAAGTGCATAGATTTTAAGCACTCAGTTTTATGAGTTTTAGCAACAGTATTCACCTATGCAAACACCACTCAAAACAAAAGTATAGATCATTTGCATCATCCCAGAAAATGTCTTTGTGTCCTTTCTAGACAATTAACCAATGCCTCCTGGCTGGGCAAGCATTTTCTGATAGATTAGTTTTTGTTTTCTCCTTATTTTGGAATCATTATAGTGTACACTGGTTTGTATATTATTCAAGCATAATGCTTTTGAGGTTCATTCATGTCGGTTGCATATACTAGTAATTCGCTTTTAGTGCTGAGTAGCATTCTAGTATATGAATGTACTGCTTTTTAAATTTTTATTGGAGTATAGTTGATTTACAATATTATGTTAGTTTCAGTAGTACAGCAAAGTGAACCCATTTTACATATATATATATATATTTCATTTCAGTTGAGGGGGAAAATGTTCAATGTTGTCAAATTAATGTTAATTATTCAAGTTCATTGGAGATTAGGTCACATGCTCCTTAACTTCAAACATTAAATATATGATTTGTAAAAATCTACTATAGAAAAAATGACCATGTTTATTTGACCACTTAGAATATTTGACTAATTAGGCTATTACCTGATGAGGGACCCACTCCTCACCAGTCCATGCAACTGGAAATATGTAGATGCAGTCATCCAGCGAAGGGACCTCTATACTCTCTAGGGGCTTTCCAGTTGGCCCAGTGGTAAAGAATCTGCCTGCCAAGCAGGAGACGCAGGAGACACTGGTTTGATCCCTGGGTCGAGAAGATTCCCCTGGAGAAGTAAATACCAACCAACTCAAGTATTCTTGCCAGGGAAATGTCACAGACAGAGGAGCCTGGCAGGCTACAGTCCATGGGATTGCAAAGCGTCAGAGATGACTTAGCGACTAAACCACCTCCACCTACACTCCCTAAATGAGCCGAGGATGCAGAGTCCTCTATTCTCAACAGGAAGTTATGCTCAGTGCTTCCCGCCAACTCTGGTCTGTGGTGAGAGTGAGAGAGCAGAGAACCATTGACAAAGAGTACTTAAGACAGTGGCTACTCTCATCCACACTTACATTTGCCTTTGGAATGTATGTGTGTTTAAACAGATTGAGTATTGACTTGGCCAAAAAGTTCATTTGGGTTACGAAAAAAAAAAAAAACCACACATTTTGGCCAACCCAGTGAGTGAAAGTCGCTCAGTCATGTCCGACTCTCTGCGACTCTCATTCCAGGCCAGAATACCAGAGTGGGTAGCCTTTCCCCTCTCCGTGGGACCTTCCCAACCCAGGGATTGAACCCAGGTCTCCTGCATTGCAGGCAGATTCTTTACCAGCTGAGCCACAGGGGAAGCCCCAAAGTGAAAGTCACTCTGTTGTGTCTATTTGTGACCCCATGGACTCTTTTGGCCAACCCAATATGAACCTTGGAGAAGGAAATGGCAACCCACTCCATTATTCTTGCCAGGAGAATTCCGTGGACAGAGAAGCTTGGTGGGCTTCAGTCCACGGGGTTGCAAAGAATAGGACATGACTGAGCCCACACACAATATGAACCTAAGTGATTTTTATCCTATTTAAAACTTAGTTTATTTTCCAAAGTGTACCTTATTGAACACTGTGAGAGGTTACTGGCTGGCATTGGGGGAAGCTGACCTGGGATGAGAAACTGAGGGTGGATCATCTAAAAATTGGCTTCAAGCAGAGAGTTTACTGTATTTGAAACCTGATTATTTCATGCAAAATTTTAAATAATATATTTAATATATAATATAGCAGAAAACCGTTTACTTTTTAATTACCGATACTCAGAGTTTATATACCTTTTATCTCCCAAACACAGTCATGAAAATAAATGTTTTAACATGTGAGAGATATTTACACAACTGTAATTCAACATTTAAAAAAACTGTTGTCATCAGTGATAACAACTGAATGAGGGGAAAGCCACAAATGAACTCGTTGTAAGAGCACTGGGGGCTACTCTCTGGCCATACTGCCATCTGGTCCTGCTGATGTGGTCATTTTCTCAACTCAGAAAACATGTATCAGTTCCTCCTGATTTGATACCCGTTCCAGCTCTGAGGAGTGACCTCCCTCCCCACCTGCCCCCACCAGATGCTCATTCATTAGCACTGATGGATCTTCCTTTCCTACCACATCATGATTTTGAACAATAGGGTGAGACTTCCCTAGTGGTCCAGTGGGCTAAGACTTCATGCTCCCAATGCAGGAGACTGGCGTTTGACCCCTAGTCAGGGAACTAGATCCCACATGCAGCAACTAAGAGTTCTCAAGCTGCAACTAAAAAAAGATCCTGTGTGCTGCCATGAAGACCCAGCTGAAAAAAAGAAAGGTGATGACACGCATATCCTCTTTTTGGAACATCTGTGTTGCTCAGGTGCTGCCTATGCTAATACTTCCAGACATACTCCACTCACTTTCTACACTCTCCTTACTCATACTTCTACTCTCAGGCTTTCTGTAAGGATTCAAACTGTACCAAAGTGCTGAAAGTAGAAAGCGGAATGTTTCCGTTCAACTTCCCAATCCTGTCTTCTAGAGGGAACCAGTGTTGATAGTGTAGCATATGACTCTCCAGGGTGTTCCATGCGTACACACTCGGAAGGTATCCAGTATGGTATGGCCTTACCTACACTCACACCTAGGGGGCTTCCCCAATGGCTTAGCAGTAAAGACTCCACCTGCAATATAAGAGCCCGAAGAGACGTGGGTTCCATCCCTGGGTTGGGCAGATCCCCTGGAGGAGGGCACGGAAACCCACTCCAGTATTCTTGCCTGGAGCATCCCCATAGACCGAGGAGCCTGGCCCGCTGAAGTCCATGGGGCTGCAGAGTTGGACGCGACTGAAGTGACTTCACATGCATGTATATATACTTACACCTACACCTTACAGCCACATATTTTCAAAAACCAGAAATTGGTTTATACTGCACATGTTGTTCTACAACCTGTTGGTTTTTTCCACTTAACACTTTCACTTGTTATGGACCACTTGCCATGTGGGCATGGCAGTACATGGAAGTCAGGTTTTACCCTTTTTAATGGCTTTATGAAATTCCATTATGTGATGAACTGTGATTAATTTAACCAGTTCTCTTTGATAGACACTGAGAAACCTTGTTTTTAAGATATTCACAAAGAAATGGATTCAATCCTGGAAGGATCTTGTCCTACCTCTCTAACCCCCAGAAGGCGGCACTGCCCTTTCCGAAAATAGGCAACTTTAGATTCAGATAATTAGAAGGTGTGCTATGTATGAACACTTTCTGCTCTTTCTCCACTTGGCTTGATGTTTTTTAAATGTAAAACAAAACCAGAATAGTAGGCTTGGCATATGTTGCAGCTGTTCATTTAAGGGCTCTTCATTGCACACAAGCATTCCTTTGCCTTGAGAATGGTTGCTGAGAAGCTGTGTCACTGAGTGTGTGAGTGTGGGTGTGAGGCCACTGTTTGCCAAGGACCAAGTCAGAGCTGGTTTAAGGAATCCCCTCAACTGAGCGCCAGACCTGCTTTGCCTTAGGACAGATTCTTTTGCAGACCAGATAACTGCGATGTGATGAGTGCTGCACTCACATGCACACATATGCACAGTCACACACACACACAAAGCATCACGTCTATACACTCGCATACACAATCACTTCCACATGCAGGCACTCACAGACTTACATACACAGGCTTGCACACCCATCCACTCACACAGACATACATTCATATCGAGATATTCTGCACATATATGCATACATGTGCCAGTGTGTATATGTGTAAAATATACATGTGTTTATGTGTACACATATGGTCATAATGTATATATATGTATATATGTGCAGAATGTCTCAATACAAGTATATAATTATATATGTTTATAATATATACAATGAACACACACATACACATAGAGAATCACTTATTCAATAAAATGTTGTGGGATAACAGAGCATTGCAAATCAACTATACTTCAATTAAAAAAAAAACAAAACACTGAATCATTTAAATAAACATTTGCCCTGCTTTCCATGAACAACAAGTTGAGGTTCGCAGCATGCCAGGGCTTGGGGTTGAGGATGGGCACAGGAGGGCTGGGGGAATCCTACTATGCTGTTGAGCGGAATGTAAATTGGCAATAGCCACCATGGAGAACAGTATGGAAGTTTCTTTAAAAATGAAAAATACAGCTACCACAGGAGCTGAGAATCCTATTCCCGGTCATATACCCAGAGAAAATGATCCTTCAAAGAGACATACACACTTCAAGGGTTGTTGCAGTACTCTTTACAATGGCCAAGGCATGGAAACAACCAAAATTTCCATCGACAGATAAATGCAGAAAGAAATGTGCTACATATACTCAATGCACTATTACTCAGCCAGAAAACAGAATAAAATCATGCCATTTGTAGCAAAAATGAATGGACTAGGAGATGATCACACTAAGTCCAGTAAGTCAGACAGAGAAGAACAAATGTCCTTGATATCACTTATAGATGGGATTAAAAAACTGATACAGATGAGCTACTGTACAAAACAAAAACAAGCTCACAAACTTAGAAAAGAAACTTAGACTTACTGAAGCGGGAAACTCGGTCCCCACCCGAGTAGGAGGGGAACAGCCGCCTCTAACGTGTGTGGGCCAGAACTTCGCAGGTTTGGGTAAGCTGCTCCATGGCCAGCTGGTCCTTCCAGGTCCTTCCTCTGGGATAGTCCTTGCCATTGGCCAACAACAACCTTCTCAGAGTTGGGGACAGATCTTAGAGAGGAGACGTTTATCACAAAGTACCCACATACACACCCATTGCCTTCTCCTATGTTGGGAATCCAAGAGCTCTTTTCAATTCAGGGGAAGGGTTAGAAATATTTTAAAGGGTCATCTAGTTTGGTGGGATTCACCAGAAGCTGCCTTAATGCTTGCTCTACGCAAGGAGGTTTGGCACAGTGAACCCGACACTGTCTTCGGGGCTATCTTTTTCAAGGGCTGTGTTTCAGACATCTTCAGAATATATCTTCTAAGAGTGGAATACTTCCGGCTCACAGTGGTTTCCTTGGGACATGTCTACACCCTGAACACCATTGTGAAGCTGGAAATAATGTCACTAGTGTACAGTAAAGAGAATTTTGAAGATGACAAGTACATTCTTTCCTCTAATAGCTTAAAAAACAGCATTCAGGAAGGCATTCTCGTAGTGTTCCTAAACTTTTGAGTTGTCTTCCTGTCTCTCTTTTCTTCCTCCAACCAGTACCCTCCCACAGAGATGTGACCGAGCACTCTTCTCCCCAGAGAAACAGTTTCCCTGATGCTCTCCTTGGCAAATCTTGCACTTTTACAAAGGCCCTGTCTTGGGTGAGGTGGATGCAAGAGCTTGAGGAAGAAGGAAACAGGGAGAAAGGAATTTCAAGGTGACACATGTTCTCGTCATTTAGTTGATATATATTGAGCCCCCCTGACATCAAAGTCCTTGCTGAAATCATTATAATATTAATGATAAAGATGGGCATGTCCTGTGTAGAGATGGGGCAGACACTGTGTAAACAAATGAATCACTCCATCATTAGTGATAAATGCTAGGAAGGAAACTGAAGCAAGGTAAGAGCAGAGAGGTGTATGAGTGTGTGTGGATGGGGACATGTGTGTGGATGGGTGTGTCTGTGTGTGTGCGTTTCTCCTTTATAGGAGTGGGGGAATCAGGGAAATTTTCCCCAGAAAAGTGACATTTAAGCAGAGACCTGAATATAGTGAGAAACCGTCATCCAGGCAGCGAAAGTTGCTCAGTCGTGTCCAACTCTTTGTGACCCCATGAACTATACAGTCTATCCATGAAATTCTCCAGACCAGCATGTTGGAGTGGGTAGTCTTTCCCTTCTCCAAGGGATCTTCCCAACCCAGGGATCGAACCCAGGTTTCCCACAGTGCAGGCGGATTCTTTACCAGCTGAGCCAGAAGGGAAGCTCATCCAGGCAGAGGTCACAGCATAGGCAAAGGCCCAAGATGGAAAGTCACCCCAAGGAGTCGGGCTAGAGCACAGTGAGCAATGGGGAGAGAGATGAAAGTGAGACTGAGAGAGGAGGGCAGCAGTCAGGGCCTTCGGTGCCTTGGCAAGCAACCTGCGTTTTAATTAAAAACAGAAACCACTGGAGGATTTTGAGCAGGGGAGTGACTATGGTTTGATTTTTGTTTTTGAAAAGATGGCTCTGGCTACCATGGGAAAAAGGAGTGTATTTGAGAGGGGTGCAGGGAACTGATGTCTTTATGGAGGATGGGGAGAGCAGGGGTGGGCTGGGCAGTGTGGCGGCGATGGAGAGGTGGGTTCTGTGTGAGTGTATATGTGTGCATGGCGGTGGTGAAGCAGGAAGCTTTGGCACTCTGAGTAAAAGTAAGGCACACTTTTTTGGTAAGCCAGGAAAATAGCCCAGGTGTGGAGATCTTGCTGTATGTGCAGAGTGGAAGCAGTAATGAACATTTGTTGAATTCTTAGCTGCATTGTCCCGCTGCATCTTTTTGTCTGTGTGAGGTCTGCTCTCCGGTGCTATCGTTATTCATCTTTTGCAGCTGAAAAATCATGGCTCAGAGAGGCTGGGTAACTTGCCCAATTCTCACTGCTTATGTGAGGGTGAGCCACGACTTGAACATAGGTTTGTTTGAACCCAAAGTCCATAACGCCACCAGGCTCTACACTACATTTCATGTAAAAGAAACTGTATGCTTGCCAGTGGTGGCCACCAGCATCAGCATCAGCATCCTCTGAAGGGCTTATTAGAAACAAAGATCCTCCTCTCCCTACTGACCCAACTTGAACCTACTGAATCGCAACCTCTGAGGGTTTGAGAACCACCTCTGTAGGGCATCACGGACTCTAAGTGTCTCTCACATTCCATCCCAACAATGACTGCCTCCACTCCAGCCCTGGCCCCAGTGTCTAAACTGTTTTAAGAGCTATTAACATTTGTCTTCTTACTGCTTTGAATAAGTAATACATCCACAAGGCTCAAAAATCAAAATAGTTTAAAGTAATAAGCATTGTGAAACGTCACTCTAAATCCTGTGCCCATCTACTCTGTCCCTAATTTCCAACAGGGAGTAACTAATAGTAGTTTCTTGTGTATATTCCATTGTTTTCTTAAGCAAATAAAAATATGTATTCTTATTTTCCCTCTTTCTTACAGAAAGGCAATGTCATACATGTTGTTATGTACCTTGCTTTTTCTTTCTTTCCTTGCTTTTTATAACAAATTTAATATACTCAAGATCTTTTCACACTTACATGTAGAAAGCATTCTCATTTTTGAAACTGCATAATATTCCACTCTGTGGGTGCACCAGTTTCTTTAACCAAATATGTACTGATAGCCAGTTGGGTTGGTTCCAGACTTCTGCTCTTAGAGATAATGTGGTGATGAATAACTTCATATGAACATCATTTAGCAATTGTAAGATAAATTTCCAGAAGAGGGACTGCTGGGTCAAAGGTTAAAGCATTTGTCATTTTGCTTCTTCAGGGTGAACCATTTTGTATCCCCACCAGCAACATCATAGCCTTTCACTGGTGTCTCTAATACAGAGTAGTAGATCTTTATCCCCTTTTACCATTCCGATATGAAATTCTGAGACAATATAACCTACTCAAGGTCAGAATTAAAACAAAAAAATTGGTCTTCCCTGGTGGTCCAGTAGTTGAGCACACCTGCAAATGCAGGGGACACAGGTTCGATCCCCGATTGGGGAAGATCCCATGTGCTGTGGGGCAACTAAGCCCGTCCGCCACAGCTACTGAGCATGTGCTCTGGAGCCCATGAGCTGCAACAGCTGAAGCCTGCGTGCCCCAGTGCTCATGCTCTGCAACAAGAGAAGCCACCGCAATGAGAAGCCTGTGCACTGCAACTAAAGAGGAGCCCCCACTTGCTGCAACTACAGAAAGCCAGCTCACAGCAATGAAGACCCAGCAGAATCAGAAATACATAAAATTATTTTTTAAAAAACAAAAAACACCTATATGATGCTTCATCTTGTAGTATCAAAAATAAATAAAAGTATTTATAACAAAATAAGAAGCATTTCACTATGCGTGCTCATGGACTTGCCCCTATATGCACAGGCTGATTAGGAATTCCACACCCCATGTGTAGACTGACACAGAGGGGCTCTACTGGTGACCTGGGACCCTGAGCACAGCTACAGTTGGAAAAGTGCTTTTCCAAAATGCTAAAACACAAACAATTAACCAAAGCTCTCTTGCTAAGATTCTGAACAAAATAGAAGACAATGTTCTTTTTATTTATACTACAGTTGCATTCCTGGAAAATCCACTGTTTTTTAAAACCATGTAAAAACTCCTTTATTTACTTATTAAATAAATAAGTTCTAGAATCAGGTGATTATAAGCAAATTTTTGTCCTACCTGAATGTCCAGTGGGTCCTTTGAGAGTCCGTGGGACACGGAATAATTCCTTCTTTTGTTCCCATCCAAGAAATGCCAGTAGGATTCCAAGTCACTGTGACAAATAGAGTTCCAACCATTCAGTAGGTCCTCTCTGGCTCTGAGAACAGCTGCTTTGGGGTTTCCTCTGGAATCCATTCCTTAGACCAGGACTGGGTGAGCATTTCTAAAACTTGCATCTCTTGTATTTCATCATGTTCCACTTCTGCTTAAACCCTCTTTAAACAGAGTCTGCAGGTCTGTCAGTGAAATGTTTATTGGCTGGATTCAAAGCTTCATGGAGAGTTGGGTGTGGAAATATAGGCTTTTGGGCGAAAATGACAAGTAGGACCTGATGCCTGGGGCTGCACTTGGCATATCTGAAGGTTTTCTTGGTCCCTTGTCCTGATGTGGCTGCACAAGCCCTCTGCTTTGGTTTGGAGACCCTCCTTTAAGTGGCTGTGTGTCTTTGAACACTTGGCTAAGCCTTTCTGGGCCTCTTCTGTTAAATCAGAGTATGGGACTAGACAGCTGGCATTAATTTTTGTGTTTCTGGAAAGGATGATAAGAGTTTGAAACCGATAGGACTTCAAATTTATGACACTTTGAGCTCCAATTCTTATCAATATCAGATAGTTTAAATATTCTTTTTTGAGAGAGAGTGTTTTCGAGAAGACAATGGCACCCAACTCCAGTCCTCTTGCCTGGAAAATCCCATGGACAGAGGAGCCTGGCAGGCTGCAGTCCATGGGGTTGCTAAGAGTCGGACACGACTGAGTGACTTCACTTTCACTTTTCACTTTCATGCATTGGAGAAGGAAATGGCAACCCACTCCAGTGTTCTTGACTGGAGAATCCCAAGGACAGGGGAGCCTGGTGGGCTGCAGTCTATGGGGTCACACAGAGTTGGACACGACTGAAGCGACTTAGCAGCAGCAGCAGCAGCAGGAAGTGTTTAGTGGGATCTATTTTAAATGCATTGGATGCAATGCTCTGTTTAAGATGATCCGTGTGTAAGTTATAAATGCTTAAGATGCTATGATTCTGTGGGGCTGTGAACTCCTGTGCCAGGGTTCCTCTCCTGGTTCATCTCTAGCTGCCCTGAAATGGCTGCAATGTTCACCTGCATACGGCTGGCTTTCATCATAAATTGCTGTCATGACTCTGGTGCCCCAGTGGTCCTCAATATAGTCCAGCAGTCTAGCGGTTGTTTGACTAAGCTGTATTATTTTAGGGTGCTTCCGTTTTCTCCCAAGTTAATAGGGATAGCAATAATATGGACATTTCAGGTACTTTTTATTCATGCATACTATAGTTGACCTCTTGTCAAACTATATAATTATGCATTTATCATTATGGCTTTTGGAGTGAAGCCTTTTTCCTTTGATAGCGGATAAAATCCTCGAGGGGAGGTCCCTGGTACAGCCGACGGTCCTATCACAAACGCTTGGCAGTTATTCACTGGATGAATGAAGGAATGCCTGAAGGCCATTATCATATAGATATCACAGTGGCAGTGGATTGTAGGCTTACAAATAAGGGC
Organism: Ovis aries; assembly: GCF_016772045.2. Classification (NCBI taxonomy): domain Eukaryota; kingdom Metazoa; phylum Chordata; class Mammalia; order Artiodactyla; family Bovidae; genus Ovis; species Ovis aries. The sequence continues at coordinate 46,923,030 of NC_056072.1, read as the reverse complement.
TAGTATGCTTTCACTCACTTACACACTTACTCATTTAGAAAGAAGGCGCCGGGGATATGATAGGAAAATTATTTTTCTCCCGCCCCCAGTGTGAGCGGCAAAGCCATCCGGACCCTTTCCCTGGGGTCAGGCCGCGCTCATCTCGGTTTGGAACTGCTAGCACACTTCCATAGATCGGAGGTGTGCACAGAAGCGGAGAATTCATTATAACCGGTTAGTCATCCGAGGAGATTGTAGACGCTGCCCGTGGGCGGGAAGCACCTGGCGCTTCCCGGGTGGGGCCTGTTCCCTGAGCTGCTCCCCGAGGTGGGGGCACGACCCGCCCACGAGAGCCGGGGCTCCTCCGCACTCGGCAGAGACACCAAAGGCCCCTGCGCGGTCCTTCTCCCCGCGCAGCCAACTGTGAGATGCAGACCCACGTCTGCCGGGGTAACTTTTGGCGGGGGTGCTGGGCAGGAGAGCCCGCCTGGCTTCTCGCCCGACACCACCAGGCGGAAGCTGGAGCCCACCCTCGCTCTCTCCCCAGAGAGCGGAGGGCGGGGAGGCTGAAGGCGGGTGGCGGGGAAGAGAGCCCAAAGCCCTGTAGGGGGAGTCCCGCAAACCAGGCGAACCCAGGCGGCGGACGCCCCGGGAGACCCCGCGGTTTCAGGAGCGCGCGGCTTGCCTGGGGTCAGTCGAGTTGCGCTCGGCGAGTCAAGGATGACTCAGCCGGCTCGGGTCGGTCTCGACTGCCGGTCGGCGCGAGGGCTCCACAAAGTTCCCAGTCACACACCCAGACCTCTACCCCGGGGCCGGGGCTCCGAGAGGCGGGTCCCGGGCTGGGGGCGGCGGCGGGAGAGGCCGCGGGGAAGCCTGGCTCCTCAGGCGCCCCGGGCTTCCCCGACTTCCTGCCTCCGCCCGCGCGACCGCGCCTTCCACCCAGCGGGTGGGGGTCCGCGTCGGGAGACGGTGAATCCCCGAGCCTCGGAGGACTCCCTCATTCCCGAAATCCAGGGAGTCCGCCAGTCAGGATGGACCCGGAGCCGCAGTGCCGCCCCTCCCCGCCCCGCCGGCCGCTGCAGTCGCGCGGACCCCGGGCCTCCGCGGGTCAGAGCGCGAGCTGCTCGGCAGCCCGGCCCGGCTTCGGGCGCGCCAAGCCGGCCCCGCCGCGGCCCGAAACCCGGAGCCCCGCGCTCGTGAGCCCGCGCCGCGCCGGCAGCGCCGCCCTCCGCGCCTTCCCTGGTCGGCGCCGCGACCGGAGGAGCGGCTGCGGGCGGCCACGCAGCAGTGCCCGCGCCTGACCGCCGAGCCCCGCTGCCATCCCCCCGCACTCCAACCCGCGCGACCCAGTACTCCGCCGCGAGCGCGGCCCCTTCCTCAGACTTTGGCCTCTTCCTCGCGCCCCTTGCCCGCCGGAAAACCGCGCGGCGGGGCCGGGGGTCGCGCCACCTCCGCGCTCCTCAGCACCCTGGGACCCAGCCAGGGGGCCCGGGCCTGCAGCCTGCCGGCGCCCCGCGCCCCATCTCCAACCAGCTCGGGGCGCGGGGTCACTGGGTCCGGCCGGGGGTCAGCCCGAGAGCGGCGCCCGCGGCGGCGGACTGCGGAGTTGTGAAGAACTCGGCGGCCGCAGTGGGCCGGGCGGGGCAGGGCGCGCTCCGCCGCGGCCAAGGACACGCGAGTTTGCAAGTCCCCGCCCGCGCGGCGCCTCCCGCCCTCCCGCCGCGGCCCGCCGGACTCCCGGGGCCGCCGAGGCGGGGCCGGGCGGCCGCCGCTGCGAGAGGCGCGTCTCCCTGCCTCCTCCCCCGCCTGCCTCCCTCTCCACCTCTCCCCACTCCCTCCTCCTCTCCGCCCTCCGCCCCCCCCCCCCGCCCCGCTCCTTTTTCTGCTCCCCAAGTGCGCCCGGCGCGCGAGAGGCAGGCGGGGCGGCGCGGAGCAGGCAGCCCAGCGCGCTCGCCCACCGCCCGCTCGGCGCAGCTCCCCACGGCCGCTTCTGCCGCTGCTGCCGGCGCGTCGGAGGGAGCCCAGCATGGCCGGACTGGGCTGGCAGCGCCGCGCGTCCCGGGGGCCCTGGGCGCTCCTGACCGCCGCGCTTCTCTACGCCGCGCTGGGGGACGTGGTGCGCTCGGAGCAGCAGATCCCTCTCTCCGTGTAAGTGCGGGGTCCTGCGCCGCCCCGGGAGGGGATTCCGGCCGCCCGCGACCCGCTGTACCCAAGTTTGGGCTCCTGCAGGTGCGGCCGGACGGGACCTGCCGCGGTCGTCGGCCTTGTCTCTCGCACCTGCTGGCCCGCACCCGCGTGGGGCGGCCAGGCTAGGGTGGGAGTCCCTCGCCCCCTCCCCGGGCTGGCGAGTGAGACCACGAGAGGCTCACCGCCAGTGACAGCACGAACTTTGAAGCCTGTTTACCGCATCCAACTTCCACGGGCCGTTTATTTACCGGGCTCTTTGCTATCTTGCCGTCTCACTTCTTTGGGGGGCGGGGGAGGGTGGGTGAATTTCTTCTGACTAATCTTTGCCAGGTGATGCCCAGTTTGGGTGGCCAAGTTCTCAGGCAATGATTCAAATAAAATTTAGTGATCTTTCCAGAGAGCCTGGGGGCACTTTGCGCATTTTGAACGATGTGACCCCCTCCTCGAGCCCCCTCCCGCGGTGCGCTCTGCAGTTTGGTGCTGGCGGTTTCTACCAAGGCGCTTTTTCTTTTTTTCCTCCAATGTTATACCTCCCGGCTCCTTCAGCCACAGCCCCCGTGTGTGCGTGTGCGTGCGTGTTGACTGTGACACGGTGTTACATTTGTTCCTGTGCCCTTTCTCCCTATAGGGTGAAGCTCTGGGCCTCTGCTTTTGGTGGAGAGATAAAATCTATTGCCGCGAAGTACTCTGGCTCCCAGCTTCTGCAAAAGGTAAGGTTTCTGTGGTGGCAGGAAGCGATGATTTTTTCCAGCACAGAAAATGGAGGCAGATTTAGTTTTCCAAACAAACGTGAACCCAGAGCAGCATCAGTTATCAGAGATGTCTCTGATCCTCCGGTTTCTTGGCAATGTACTGTGCCGGTGACTTCTCCCTACCAACCGGTTATTTTTAGATGACACTCGATTCTAAACACAAAGAAAAGCAGGATACTCAGTGGCACTGTCCTGGCCGAGGCTCGGAAACTGAGTGTTTTTTGCATGGCTCTCCTCTCAGTGTCGGTATTGCTGTTTCAGTGTGAGAGCAGATGCTCCTCTGGCCAAAAAATGCTAACTTCATGCAAGGGGCAGCATCAGTGCCTATGTTATGATGGCTTTCACCTTGCCCACGCTGCAGGCTGGGGTTCAGTGTATCAGGGAAAGACGCTGCACTATTGTTTGTCATCCCTGCAGTTGTACAATCCCATTATTCCCCAATCATCTAGACCCAGGGCTAGCATGCATTACATCATTACAGATAAGGAGAATGAATGTGGTTATCTTTCCACTCAGCTGCACTGCTGGGTAATAACCTATGAGAGGAGTCCACAAACTTAAGACATTGGTCCGCGTCCATATATTCTGGAGAGTAATGAGAATGGAGAATTGATTATTAGGCTTTTATCAGAAACTGCATCAATTTTAATTCAAACAGGCAACATTATGCTTAAAATTACACTGTGAGATATATAGTCCTTTGCACTCCCCTCCAAGGGAAAAAAAAAGGGGGGGGGCGAGGGGAAATAGGCTGGGGAGGAGAGATTAGAGGGGATAAAAAAGAATTTCGAGTTAACAAATCAATAGAGTTAATCCAAGAATTCTCTCAAAGATAGAAAATAAAATTGGCCTTTAGGGGTAATTCTCTGAAAATGGGTACAAACAGCTTAAATTGTTGAGTTAACTTTTAAGCGTTTAAAGCTGTGCTTTTTGGGCCAATGTAACATATGTGTCATGCATGCTGCCTGGTAACCAAGTACGTATTTTATTTATGGCATTCTGCTTTAGAGAGTAGCGTTTTCGGGGACATTGTATGAAACAGTTTGTCACATGGAATCTACATATCGTAATGAAACATCATCCCACAATGGAATGACAGAGGTTAGCCTGGCTTAAAAATTGCCAGTAGCCATATTCTCTGAAACCTTGGAAAGACTGTTTTCTCAACTGATATTTGGGGACAGAGTTCACTGAATTATAGGCAGTTGATAAAACCTTGAGGTTATGATGTGCCTTTATGGACAATGATAATTCACATACCTGTGACCTGCCTCTCAGTTTGCAGGAGTTGCTTCTTTTGCTCGTGTTCTTTTAATCTGGACCAGTCTGTACCCTGCTTTGGCATTTTGCCTGTGTGTCAGATGTTTTATGTGAAGAGTCCTGGCCTATTGCATTGCCTGTGTGTTTAGCTTATGCTTTTAAAGAAGAGAATATTTTGTATAACTTTAAAGAAATATTTTTCATCTGCCTGTTGTAGTTTAGTTATAGCAACTCTGAAAGTATCTCCTCAGAGCCTGTAAGCATTTTTTTTATTGTGCTTCCATATCTTATACTCACATTTTGTAGGAGCCCATGAAATATATTTTTTCCTTCTCTCTGAAGTTCACACACACACATACCACACAAAATCCCTTCAACCAAGCATATTATTGGCTACTCTCTGATAGCAAATTGGAAAAAGCTAAAATCCTTCTCTTACCTTCTCATCAGCATCCTTTCTTATACTGAATTCACAAGCCTTACTTTCCTTTTTGTCATGTTTACAGCTGGACAATTGGGTAATTATTTCCAGCTGTTTATGTCTTTGTTGTCATTTCTTGCTGTTGCCTGGCATTCTGTAATCTGATACCTAGGGGAAGGTGAGGTGTTGCTGGGCATTAGGTGCTGGGGTGGGCATTTCTTCTGCTCTGGATTGCAATCACCGACCATGAAGTCCTCCGATACCCATGGCTTTCACTGGTTAGGCAAGGACTTCCATGGGGCAGGGCGTGGTAGACAACTTGGGGAGATATCTTTCGGCTGTCTCAGCCCGTTGCCCTTCAATATGATTGTATCTTTATAATCAACAAAGAAGATTGATTTAGAGAGCTCAGAGTATGAATGAGAAAAAATGTGAGGTGCTCAGAGTGTGGGGAGGTGTACCATCATTTGGAAAAGCAAGGAGACAGTTGCCTTTCTCTTTTTTTTAAGTTTCTGGCCATTTGCATGAGACATTACTCCTCTGAGTCAAAACTTTCTGTACCCTTCTGTCACATCATTGCATCTTGAAATTAAGATACTCTCGAAACAAGTTTGGAAACTTGGTTGAACAATGCATTAACACTGCAGTAAGAGGACTCAAGGGTGTTGCATGATAGATTGTAATTATACTTTTAAGGCATGGACATTTAAACTTGATTTCAGTTAAGTAAGGTATATTGTATACCACTGAGCAATATTATGTACTCTATGAAATTTTTCTAATTGACATGTTATGTTATGGATTGATGTAAGGTGTTCATTTTTAGAGTGGGAGCTTAGTAATTTTTGAATTAAGGCAAAAACTTTGCAAAATAGTTATTGTGAATGTAAGTTAAATAATCATTGGCCACCTATTTTAAGGGGTTTGGAGGCTGGGAAAACTGCCATTTTCGTAATAGGGTAACAGGTTTTTTTTAGATAATATGATTCAAGATAGCAGTATTATCACTGATTTTATCAATGTAAATATAGGTATTTAATAATGTGCCTCATTGTCATGGATTTAGAAAGGAGAATATTTAATTAGTTGTTTCTTTGTTCATTACCATGGCTTTAGCTTACAATAATATATCTGCTATCCACTGCCAGACTTCCTATTTTTTCTCTTTTTGTTTTCTTTGCCTAGTGCAGGAATAGCAATCTATTAGTTCTTTACAAAGAGGATATTTTTGATTGTAGTAAAAAAAGAATTTGCTTTTTAGCAAAGTAGACTGTTTCCAACACAGAATGGAAGAACATGGGACTTGTATGTTGGAGTTGGAGTCAGTTTTGAGAGGTTTTTCTGGTTTTCACACGACCTCGGGCCCCTGAAAGCGAAGTGCTCTTATGTGGCTGTGTGCCTGTACCCTGCCCTCCTTAGCTGGCAGATTCTGCAGGGGTTTCCATTCACTTCAACTTTTTAATTAACTTTCCTATTTGACATATTCATGCCAATATTCAGCTGCCTCTATCTTGCTTCATTTTCCCCAGAGAATGCGCTTTGTGTGGGTTCTCTTGGAGAGGCACAGTTTCATTACCTTTCTATTTTGGGATTCAGTGAGAAGCATTCTAGTAGGTCCAGTAACCTAGGCTGTTAAACACATGGGCTCCACACCCCTGACATTCACAATAAAAGGTATTAAACTGGTGTGATTCTCATTTCATCCCTCTCTGGGAGAATTTGGTCGGAGCTGGATTTGTCGTTCTATTTAGTTCCGCATTCAGGGAATGTATGTTCACGGGAATGAAGGGTTCTAATTACATTTTCCAGAATCATGGTGATAAATACACAGCGGAAATATAGGTACTGTGTGTCTCTGCTGTTAATGCTAGAAAAAAATTGACATTTACCTTGGACGCTTCGTGCCGCACTTATCAAATGTGCTCTCCTTGGAATGCATAACCAGTTTTTTGCGTTATCAACTATTTATTGAGAGGGCGGCTTTAATACTTGAATGTGATGTCTCTTTCCACAGGACAGAGTCAGCAGAATGAAAGGTTGGGTCTTCATGCCATTTTGATAATTATGACTTTTCATCAATGTGGAAATCAATGGTCTTTTAAATAATTAAATAGGAGTATTCACTTATCAGGAGTTAGGTAGCAGCGCTGTGCTGCCTATAGGAAGCCTGACACTCTATGGATTGCTTTTACTGGGGAGGTGCTACTTGGCTGAACATTTTTGTTGAATAAACAGTTATTTGTCATCCTGCGAGATTAATGCATTCAACCTATGCTGCCCACGTTTTAATTCATGGCACCACTTCAATTACTGGACTTCTCCCTGGCAGATTATTTTTCAAAGTCTTAAAATCTTGGAAATGACAATTTTCAGTCTTTCAGGGCAGTTTATTGGTCTCATTAGCCCAATCATCAGCTGCTGGTGCTGCTGCTGCTAAGCTGTTTCCATTGTGTCCGACTCTGCGCTACCTCATCGATGGCAGCCCATCAGGCTCCCTGTCCCTGGGATTCTCCAGGCAAGAACACTGGAGTGGGTTGCCATTTCCTTCTCCAATGCATGAAAGTGAAAAGTGAAAGTGAAGTCGCTCAGTCATGCCTGACTCTTAGCGACCCCATGGACTGCAGCCCACCAGGTCCTCTGTCCATGGGACTTTCTAGGCAAGAGTACTGAAGTGGGTTGCCATTACCTTCTCCGAGGACATCAGCAGAGCAGGCTAAACCAGTTAGAATTCATTTCTCACATCTTACCCACGTATATATCTTATTGCATTTATACACTCATACTTGGTCACTTGCTGACCAGATAAAGTTCTTTTTGTATGACTTTGCTAAGTCTGCGCCTCTTTTGTTCTTTTCTTTTTCTTTCCTTCTTTTTCTCAAAGTTTCTTTTCTGCCAGAAATATTTCTGCTTTGCTTTTTCCCTTATTAGGAACTGCTGCAGCCTGCATTGCTCAGATTTACAACTGCTAGGCAAAGTTAAGGGAGGTGAAAACATAGGCATGGTTTTCTCATCGGAGGTAAACTTCAGATTTTTAATCCAATGTACTTATTAAATTTGATCAATTTCTCTGGTGCCCTCAGGCTAGTTTTCTCTTGTCTTATTTATTCTAATACCAGTGTGCTTTTAGGCAAACACATGAGTACCAAGCCACCTCATAAAGTCTGTCTGGCAGGGGCAAGCACAGATAACGTTTCCAGTTTTGAAGAGGACATAGCCGTGTATCTGGAGAAGGAAATGGCAACCCACTCCAGTAATCTTGCCTGGAGAATTCCATGAACAGAGGGGCCTGGCAGGCTACAGTCCATGGGGTTGCAAAGAGTCAGGCATGACTGAGCAACTGTCACGCACTCATACTAGCCGTGTATCAGGATGAACAAAAGTAAAAGAACTGTGAAGCAGTACCCTGGCACCTGTGACCTTGCCGGACATCTCATTGTCCTGCACATTTGTGGAGGTCGAGTGTGGCGGTTTAGGTTTTTTAGTCATTGATCCACCCTCGCCAGGTGTTTGGTGCTCCTGCACACCTGGAGCAGTAAATGGCTTGCTGTGTTGGGCTTCCCGAAAGAGGTGTACATTCTCTCAAGAATCCTTTGTTTCCAGCCTGTCATTAGTCCGGATCTCTCATTACAGATACCAACTCATGGCTTTTTCTTTATCCAAGTATACAGCCTCTGTCAGAAGTGAGTGGTATTTATTTCAGGGGACCCCATCTTTTACAGTCACAGTGCTTGTCAAAACAGCCTCCCAAACTGAGATCCACGGCATCTTCCAGACATAGACTTTCCACAGCTTGCATGTTCCCTGGGACACTCTGATTGGACTTAGAGATTTGCTATGGCTGAGACTGAGAAAAAATGAAATAGATGTCATAAATTCCAGCCTATGAATTAGCATATGAGAGTCCCCTCCCCCACTACTCTTCTGGTGTAATTTTTATACAAGAGACATAATGGTCTTTGCTTCATCTCCAGTGGCTGCAGTGAGGCTTTTGTGTATCAGGGAGCCAGAGGAAAAGTTCCTCATGTCAGGCTCCTGGCAATATCGATAGAATCTTCATCAGCCCTCTCTGGTCCATTAAGCAAAAGTGAGCTTCTCCTTCAAGAGAAGAACATGGAGAAGAAGGGGAGGATGCTTGATTTCCCTGAGTACTTAGTGACTAGGACATTTAGCTGGTGGTCCCTGAAATGCGAAGCCAGCCTCAGAGACTCGTTCCTGACAGTCCGACCTGGACCACAGTTCACCCTCTGCAGGTGAGGCATCTGCTCAGCTGATGTGTTTTAAGGGGTTTCTCTTTGTGTAGCCAGCATGTCTACTTTTCAGGAGAAAATAATTTTACAGGCATAACTTTGCAAAGGGTGCAGGGTGTCTTTAACAAATTGTACAACGCTTATTGGGTGCTCATTCCAAGGCTGTTTAAATAAGGCATTACATATAAGGTGTATCATGATTAGATGTTGCCGAGCTTCTCGGTTATCCGACATCAAGATTATGGAAATAAACAACTCAGTAGCCACCCATTAATGGGCAGTTCAAGGCCATATTGGAAAGGAGAGCATTATCTCTTGACAAGAAATAGATGCCTCTTTCTTCACTTTGTGCCCTGCCGTGTATTTATCTTGGCATCCAGTATTGGAAAACAGTACCCTCCCAAGGTTAAGAGAGCTATTACCACGTAAACAATCTGGACAGGCAAGTTGAACATGGTTAATGTATGGCTGGGGGTTCGCAGACCAGACTTCTGGTTATTCATTTTGGGTGAAGCGACTGCCAGATGATATTTGGAGCTGGTGCATGTCCTTACCACTTATTAAGTTTGTGTATGCATGTGCACGCATGCCAGTAGAACCGGAGGCTGCTCATCACAGAATGTGCCAGAGGCTGCCTGCTGATGGGGAAAGTTGTCCTTGTCCTCTTGGGCTGCTAGCAAGTGTGGCTTGAGGGGGTGAACCAAGATGCTAGGACAGAGCCGAATGATCAAGTCCGCCAGGCTCAGGTTTGTCCGGCATCTGAGACGTTATAGGCAGCTGCAGTGGAGGACCTGCTGAGACCAGGAACAGCTACATCAGGGGTTCCTAATCTCCAGGATCTCATGCCTGATGATCTGAGGTGGAGCTGATGTAATAATAATAGAAATAAAATGCACAATAAATGTAATGCACTTGAATCATCCCCAAACCATCCACCCTATCCCTGATCCCATAGAAGAATGGTCTTTCATGAAAAGGGTCCCTGGTGCCAGAAAGGTTGGGGACAACTGACATAATTTGTGGGACCCAGTGGGAAAGTAAAACCTGGTTCCATTTGTTAAAAAGTTATGAAGAATTTCAAGATGATGATAGCCGAGCATCACAGCAAGGAGGGGCCCCATAGGGACTCGGGGGAAGCTCCCTGCAGGACAGGTCGTGCTCATTTTGGCTTTCTCTTTTCCCTGCTGGGTAGCTCATCCTCTCATTCTATTTTGATGTTCTGGCCACAGTCAGCTGGGGAGGTGTCCTTTGCCCATCTTTTTTCATCATTGTAATAGGTGCAGAGCTTGGAGCGTTTTCAGAGACATACATCTTGGAAGCTGCAGTGTTGTTAAAGCATAGAAAAAGGTCACTGGCCTAGGAGTCTAAGAGCTGTGATGTTTGTCTTCTTGTCTTTTCTGTAGGTATTTCCTGAGTGGCCTTGAGCAAACAGTCTAATCTAATAATAAGAACAGGTAGCATTCCCTCAGGAGTTCCTACATTCCAGGTACCAGATAAATACCTGACATGGGTCATCCCACTCAGTTCTCTCCGCTACCTGATGACTCAGGCACTACCATTCGCCCCATTTTTCAGATTTGGAAGTTGAGGCTTATGGAAATGAGGCAGCTGCCCCCAGGTGACCGTGCTGGGCTTCTGGAGTCTGCTTGCCTGGCCGCAGTGCTGCTGTCTTCTCTTGTCTTTGTGTGACCTTTTTTCATTCCCCCTTCCTGTTTGAAAACAATGTGAGTAATACCTGCATTACCCTACTTTGTGGGTGTTTTGGAGGATTAAATGAGATAACATCTGGGAAATTACTTCGAAAACAATTAGAACCCAAGAAAACAGCTGAGAGGTTTGGCGTCAGATGGACTTGGCGTTGAGTCCCAGATCTGCCGTTTTCTAGCTGGGTCACCTTGCAACGTGATGCTTCTGAACCTGCTCCCTCCGATGTGAGAGGAGGCCAGTATCTTCTACTTTACAGGCTGTGATGAAGATTAAATAAAATAAAAGGCGTGAAGCCCTTAGCATGGTGCCTGGCACATAGAAGCTTTCCGCGACTGAGCTGTGGAGGTCATTATTGGTGGTGTGAGACAGAGACGAGCTCTTCAGATAACCTTCACTGAGCATCTGTGGGGCCAGCTCCATAAACACAAACGAACGAGTGCCTGAAGGGGGCAGTGGGTGCCAGGTGCCGACAGGGAGGAAGGTGGTCCCACCTGGCGCCTGACAGGAGGAGCCTGAGGAGCCAGGCACTGCAGAGCGGGAGGAGACCACAGTGGACCCAGCCTCTGCCCAGAGCTTTTATTCTCCTCCTCAAGGTCGGCTCACTTTCTCCTAGAGTCGGGGTGATGCTCACATGAGACATCGGGGTTGAGGAACTACCTCAGGGGCTTCCTGGTACCCCCTTCCAGGCTTACCCTGCTGTGCAGCTGGTGGATCAACTGAGGAAGGGCCACATAGTTTAGAAAATCACCCCAAAACCATTGGTACCGGGACTGATAGAACCACAGAGTCTGACTGCACTGGAGGCTTCTTAAAATCTACCCAGATTCTAACCGGCTCAGGAGAACAGACTGTTCAGTGGGACTGGACAGGAAGGAAATGGACTTTTGGGGGGAGGGTTTAATGAGACAAGCATTCTTTGTATTAAAGTAGATAATGCAAGGCATCTGCTGGGGTCTTTAGTTGCACTAGGAGGTGGCCTGCTTTCTACCTGTCACCAGTGGCTTGCAGCTCAGGGATATGGAGCGCTTGCCACATGGTGGGGCTGGACTCAGATGGGAGTGTTCTGACCCCCAAGCCTTTGACTTTTCTCTGCAGTGTGCGTCACCTGTGTGGGCTGCTCCTGCCTGAGCACCCTCTTCAGTGGGGCCATCAGGGCCTCAGCAGGATGAGAAGGGCCAGGTGGGTGGGATGCTGGAGGCCTCTCTAGTTTCTTTCCCCTAGATGTGCTTCCTTTGGTGGGATTTCAGATGTTCTGTTGGCAGCAAAGACTGACTTTGTGGGTGATGGGCCCCCACGTGTTGGGGAAGAACTTCCCTCATTCCATGGGAGCTTGTGCCATGATGGGCCAGGAATGGTTCCTAAGGGAGACAGGGCAGGTTGACTGGAGGGGCCCTGGCTGGCAGGGCAGAAGTGGGGCTGTTGAGCACCTTACACCTCTGCTCAACCAGAGCTGCCAAGGAAAAGAATAACCTTGTGAAGCTCCTGAGCAGGATTCAGTCTCGGCTAAGGCACAAGGCCTCAGCCATTCTGCAAAAAGCAGGGAGCGTTTCCCATCACGTTTTCCTCCAAAAGTCAAACCTGCTCTTTATCCGTTTGCTCAGGTCCCTGAGTTTCGCTCCTGAGGGTGTGTTTCTCACACCTGATAGTTTGATTCCTTTTCCCGAGACTTTAGTGTTGTGCGTTAAAATGGAGTCAGTGGTAAAATTTGCCCTTGGAAATGCCACGACGTTTTAGAACACCACCCCCACCCCACACCAATGCTATAAACTTGACCTTGCATTTCCTTCTTCGAAACTCTGGGCTCCCAGGAAAGAATCTGTTGTTGTTTAGTTGCTCAGTTGTGTCTGACTCTTTGTGGCCCCGTGTACTGTAGGACGCCGGGCCTCCCTGTCCTTCACCATCTCCCAGAGTTTGTTCAGGCTCATGCAATCCAACCAGCTCATCCTCTGCCGTCCCCTTCTATTCCTCCCTTCAGTCTTTCCCAGCATCAGGGTCTTTTCCAATGAGTTGGCTCTTCACATCAGGTGGCAAAAGTATTGGAGCTTCAGCCATCAGTCCTTCCAGTGAATATTCAGGGTTGATTTCCTTTACGATTGACTGGTTTGATCTCTTTGCTGTCCAAGGGACTCTCAAGAGTCTTCTCCAACACCACAGTTCAAAAGCAACGATTCTTCAGCACTCAGCTTTCTTTATGGTCCAGCTCTCGAATCTATACACGACTACTGGAAAGACCATAGCTTTGCCTAGCTGGACTTTTGTTGGCAAAGTAATGTCTCTGCTTTTTAATATGCTGTCTAGGTTTGTCATAGCTTTTCTTACAAGGAGCAAGCATCTTTTAATTTCATGGCTGCAGTCACTATCCACAGTGATTTTGGAGCCCAAGAAAATAAAGTCTGTCACTGTTTCCATTGTTTTCCCATCTATTTGCCATGAAGTGATGGGACTGGATACCATGCTCTTAGTCTTTTTTAATGTTTTAAACCAGCTTTTTCACTCTCCTCTTTCACCTTCATCAGGAGGTTTTTTAGTGCCTCTTTGCTTTTTGCCATAAGGGTGGTGTCATCTGTATATCTGAGGTTATTGATATTTTTTCCCGGCAATCTTGATTCCAGTTTGTGCTTCATCCAGCCTGGCATTTCATATGATGTACTCTGCCTATAAGTTAAATAAGCAGGGTCTAGATTTCTATTGCGGTGAGCCATGCACAGCTGAAAGGAGAGTTTTTAAAAACCTTTATTTATTTTTAAAGTTTTGTTAATTTTAACTTTTGGCTGCACTGGATCTTTGTTGCTGCACCTGGCTTTCTCTGCTTGTGGTATGTGAGCTTCTCATTGTGGTAGCATCTCGTTTCAGAGCACAAGCTCTAGGGCACGCAGGCTCAGTAGTTGTGGCACCCGGGCTCAGTTGCAACACGGCATGTGGGATCCTCCTGGACCAGGGGTTGATCCTGTGTCCCCTGCATTGGCAAGCAGACTGTAACCACTGCACCACCAGGGAAGACCCCGAAAAGATTTTTTTTTTTCAAAGCATGCGCTTTGGATTGAATTCCACTCTGTCAGTGACTAACTTTATCTCTCTGGGTCTTGGTTTATGCATTGACAGAATAGAATTAACAATAAAAGCTCCTGTATCATAGGATTTTGGGGAGGGCTAGATGGTAGAACACAGATAACATAGCTTCGAACAATATGTGGCACCTGGGAAGCCTTGGTTCTCTGGGCCACTCTCTCACTTATAGTTTCTACTTCATTATTAATGAAGAGCAAGAGAAACTCCTGGAATTTTAGCGACTTTGATCCCACAATGAGTTCATAGGATTAAGGCCATATATGTCTTGCACATTTAATCTGACGGGGGCACAAAGGCAAACAGATGTATTCATTATGTTTCCATGGAGGTGGATTGTTTTTTTTTTTTTTTTCTTTCTTTTCCTAATTCTTCCCATCCCATCCCTTGTACAGTATAGGTGGGCAATTGTGGAAGTCACTTTTGTTCTTATAATCCCTGTGTACTGTAATTTGCAAAGCAAGGTGAGAGAGACATGGGGCAGGCGTTTGGCTCTTTGTACCTGCGCCATCCGAAATACCGTTTCCATTGTGCTTTGTCAAGGCAGAGGCGGAAAAACAGTGTTAAAAGAACAATAGGTGTGGGGGCAGTAAATCCGTTGGAGGTAATCTTTGGCCACGAGTCATAACATATGGCTTTACTCCTACCAGTTTCCATCATCAGTGAAATTTCTATTAACTCAATATACTGCATCATGTCCAAACAGCTCAGTGAGCATAGGTTTTTGCCCCACTTGACATCAATGAAGGGGCTTCCCAGGTGGCTGAGTGGTAAAGAAACTGCCTGCCAATGAGGAGGCGCAAGAGACTCAGGTCTAATCTCTGGGTCAGAAAGATCCCCTGGAGTAGGAAATGACAACCCACTCCCATATTCTTGCCTAAAGAATAGACAGGCATTGTCCGTAAAATTCCATGGACAGAGGAGCCTGACTACAGTGCTTGGGGTCACAAAGTGTCCGACACGACTGAACACACATGCATGCAGTCATGTCAGTGATGGTTGTTTGATTTCTGGGACCCTCAAGTTCAAGTTCGAATGTTATTTCTTTTTGATGTTGACCTGGGCCTCTCTCAGAAAGCTGTGCTTTTGAGGGCACACGTTGAAGGAATCATTGTCAGGCAACCAGCAAAAGACATGTGTGTGTGTGTGTGTGTGTGTGTGTGTGTGTGTGTTGGCATTTTTTAATATACACAGGCTGCCTTCCCTTTGTTAAAGACTAATAACTACTTTAAAATTCCGGGGTCTGTAGCCAGGTTCCAGTATTTCAGAACATCAGGAATCATCTGGCCACCCCAAAATAAGATATAATCCTCTCAGTAAAGGGCTCACAGCTCACACTAATCTATTGAAAAAAAACCAGCAAGACACATTTCCTGGAACAGGAATTTCAGAATTATGGAAACATAGCTGGAATTCTTATTTAAACAACAAGATTTTCAGTTACTTTTGCATGAAACAAATGCCTTATGAGTGATATGAAAAATATATAAACTGAGAAAGAAATTAGAGGATTATGGATTTTTTACATTTTATTTTAAAGAGAGGCAGTTGGTTTAGGGAAGGCAGAATTGTGTAGAGGTAGAAGTCTGGATCTGAGACACGCCTCCTCAGGGTAGAGTCCAGTGCTACTGCTGACTAGTCTCAGACCCCTGACAAGTCATTTGCTGAACCTCAGTGTTCTTATCTGTTAAATGGGCACAATGTTACTAACTTCTAGGGTGGTGATGAGAGATGCAAGGGAGAAGATGCACATAGGTTGGTTGACAATAAGTGGCTCAGAGGAAATATTTACAAAAGGTGGGTGACTTCTGCTGCTGTTGTTATTTTTATTCAGGAGCTGCTTCCACATATCAGGGCAGTAGTTTGTACACTGAGGGGGGAAACTTTATATCTGGCCACTCGGCAGTCCCTCCACCAGAGCTGCCCACCACTGAGCCCCACAAGGTCTTCTTAGGCAGTAATCCTAATAATGACGCAGGTACTCTGCATGTGGTGCCATGTGGTTTATTTGTATGGTTTCATTTAATTTCTCACAACCACTCCTGTGTTTGGTTCTGTCATCATCTCTGTGTTAGAGATGCAGAAACCAAGACAGAGAATATTCCTTGGTCCAAGAATGCCCAGCTCCAGGTGACCAAGGCAGGCATGGAACTGTGTCCTGTGAGTCCTGTTCAGCTTATTGGCTTGGGGTGGGGTCTGAGGAGGGACATCTGGGTACTCCCAGGACGAAATGTTCCCCATGCTTTGGTCTTGGCCTGCTAGTGACTCATCAGGGTGGTTGGTGGCAATTTCTTCTATGCTCTTAATCCTTTCCCCAACAGAATTCTTAGTCTTTTTGGTGAACTGTCATCTGCTTTCATAATACAGAATGAAAAAGGATCTGGAAAGAGGGGTGAGCCCAGTCTGCCCTCTAGGTTTCTATACTTTTCCTTTTTTTTTTTTTTTGTACTAAAACAATATTGCTTGTCTTTTGATTTCTTTTGAGGGTCAGCTAGCCCTCCCCTCTTGAGGACTGACTCTTAAGAAGCCTTTTTGAGAATCTCATTGAATTTGGCTAAATTTCCCTTTGTGTATATCCCATGATGTGGAAGAGCCAGGTTGGGCTCTGGGACCTGGGTATTAATACATGATGGATCTGACTTTGAGATCCAGCCTGGCTCTAGTGAGTTTCATTTACGGGCCTCCGGTTCTTTATTTGTAAAATGGGGTCGTGGTGAGCATTGTCAATATGTGGTAACAGTCTTAGCACAGAACTGGACATCTGGAAAGTGCCCAGTAAATTTTAGCTTCCCATTTTTTGTCATCCCCACTCTTTGTCTGTCTTTCTTGGATATTTGTTGGATCTTCTTTTTCTTTTTCTCTCTGGGAAAGGAGAATCATGCATGTTTTTCTTCATGATTGACAGCTAACTTGAAGGCTCCAGCCCTTGGGCCCACAGGGTCAGTTGTATTTTGCATGGAAAGAGTCTGGCGGATCTGTCCGAGCCCAGGCAGTTCTGGGGAAGTGTGATATCCCGAGGACCCTTATCTCTTTCAGTGGGGGTGCGGATGTAGAGAAGGAGGTAGGTAAGCTGGACCTGAAATCTCCCAGGGCACGCTCGTTCTTTCTGATGGGAGAGGGTCTTCCTTTGGCACTTAGTGCAGAGCTGCCCCTGGGGTGGGCTTCAGGGGCTGTTTGTGGAATGCATGAATGTGCAGATAAACAAAGGAGCCTTTTCCTGGTGCTCATGCGCTGGTGATGGGAACAGCACTCTTGAGCACAGACCAAAACAAGGTCCTTCACATTCCTTTCTGCATTACCCTCCAACACTGGGTTTTCTGAGCCCCTATCATCAGGCGCAGATGCTGCAAAAAGTCAGGGCTGCCTCCCAGCTCCAACTCTCCAACCCTGAAACCCTGGGGATGGGTCCCTTGCCCACAGCCTGCTTGGTGCCAGCAGGGACTGCCAGACCTTCCAGCCAGCTGGTCCTCACTTCCAGCCCACGACCCTCTCTCTCCTCCTTGGGGAGCATCCCAGCCCATCTCCATTAGTCCCCTGAAAACATGGCCGAGTCTTCCCACTCTGAAGCCTCCCAGCCCAGCAGAGGGGTCCCGGCGGCGCCTCCGCAGCGCCAAGCTGAGCAGCTGCGGCAGGAGCACCGCAGTGCCGGAGGAGCACTAAGCGAGACTGATGGGGCCGCCGCAGCGCCGCCATCAACCTGGGGGCGGCAACTCGGCAAAGGCAATTAGGAAGCTGCTGCAGCTAATTCCACGAAGTGCTCCAATGCCACGTTCCTGGTGACATTAGGGAGAAATGTGAATTTTAATTTCCCTCCCTTTCACCTTCGCGTGGGGTCATTACCTGGCCTTCTCCGGGGGCCTGCTGCCCTCAAGATGCCGCACGGTGTTGGCTGAGCGTGTCACCTTCCCTGTGCGGCTTCCTTTTGTTTTATGAGTGTCTGGGTGTATTGTTTGGTTATTTTGTACATCCTGGGGACAGTGTTTCTGAGTCTGTGCATTGCAGGCGTGCGGGAGCTGCGTCTTCGTATGCTGCAGCATCCGCGGTGCAGCGCTCCCGCTCCTGGGTGGCCTCTCTGCATAGGCTCCTTCCAGCACCTCCACCAGGATGAGACCTTGTGAGAAGCCAGAAAGCAAGTTTAGGCCATTTGCATTGGTATCGTGCGAGCTCAGTTGTCCCTTCTCTTCCTCCAGCCTGGCCCCTGGACATGCTGAGAATCTGCACCCAGCACAGCCCCTCTGAGCTGAGCTGGAGCATCTGGCTGGGAGGAGAGAATTAAATGATATGGATTTAATCGGGGGGACGTTTAGCTCCAGCCCTGCCTCCTCCCAGTATCAGGCCCAGCAGTCTGGCATTTTGAGGTTCCTGAAGAGTCTTGAGTCTGGCTCCTCCCTGGCATGTTAGTCTATGGAGTCTGTTGAAGCTTGCTGGGTAATTTTTGCTCTGTGGAGCCGTCCGTGTCATATCATACCGGGAATTCGCTGTGTGGTCTGTGGTGGCTCAGTGGTAAAGAATCCACCTGCAAAGCAGGAGACACAGATTTGATCCTTGGGCTGGGAAGATCCGCTGGAGAAGGAAATGGCAACCCACTTCAGTATTTTTGTCTGGGAAATCCCATGGACGGGGGGAGCCTGGTGGGCTACAGTTCATGGGATCAGAAAGAGCTGGACATGACTGAGCAACTGAATAACAATGACATCAACACCCCACAGTCATCAGAATTTGCTGCCCATTTTCTACCTTCCTACTGAGCCTGAAGACTCGCCCAGAAGGGGGTGAGATCTCCTAGTTGGGGCAGATTGTGGGAATCAGCCCAGCCCTTCCAACTTGGGGGTACGTGCTTGGGACCTGGTGGCATGCCCCAGGGGTCACAGTGCCTCAGGAGTGGGCCATGTGTGACCTCTGACATTTCTCCTCTCAGCCCTCTCGCTTGTGTGTTGATCAGGGCATTGAGGCCGTAGAGGGGAGGAAGGCGTCATGACCCTGTGCTGCCTTCTCCCGGGACTGGGGGAGGCAGCCTCTAGCCCCACGCCCTCCCCTCCCTGCCCCAGCTTTTCAAAGCTCCCCTGCCGCCCTCCACAGGAAGTTTCTACTCTCCAGGCAGAGGGGCCTTTGTAACAGTTCTTTGGCTTACATCACATTTAAGTCTGACTTTCACCTGGAGAAACTATTCCCCCAAGGTCTCTGTTTTTTAACAGCCAAAATATTTTGTCCCAGCGCATCAGCAGGGACTGGCCCCCTTAGTAACGGGACCTCATTGGTGAAGTGAGGAGGAAGCTGAACGGTTAATCAGGTGTTTGTGCACTCAGTTGCTCAGTTGTGTCTGACTCTTTGCGACCACATGGACTTAGCCCGCCATGGACTGTAGCCCGCCAGGCCTTCTGTCCATGGCATTTTTCTGGCAAGGATACTGGTGTGGATTGCTATTTCCTTCTCCAAGGGATCTTTTGACCCAGGGATCAAACCTTCGTCTTCTGCACTGGCAGGCAGATTCTTTACCACTGAGCCACCTGACAAGCCCGACAGTCGAGTGTTTATATATTATTAATAAATCCATCTGAAAGCCTGAGGTCTCAACCTTCCCCTTTTCCACAAGAGAGGTTCACAGGACCAAATGTTTCTTTTGGGGGAGAGTCTCATGGTTTGGGAAAATCGTTAGCTGTGTTAACGACTTATAAGAACTCGTTGGCTTTTGACCAAACGTTGGGAATGTTTTCTTGCTTCTTCCGTCCCTCATCCCTTCCTTCCTGCGTCGACAAGCGTTTGTGGAATACTCAGCGAGGCGTGCAGGGCTGTGCTGAGTGCCAGCGTCGCTTCTGCTGCTGTGGCTACCTTTGGCACCCTTGCCCCAGACGCTTCCGTGGCAGCACACGGCGCACAGTCCCATGCACATCAGGCCGGGCCGCGCCTCTGTGCCTCGGCCCAGGCCATCCCAGCCGTCTACACGGCTGACCCTGTTGTCCTTATCTGGCTGCTGAGCCCTGACTCTGGAGGATGTCAGACTTCGGTATGCAGAAATATTACGCGGGGAGCTGCTTAAAATGTATGATTCCGAGGGACCCATCGCAAAAGATTTGGACTCAGTAAGCTTGGTCCAGGGCCCAGGAATCTGCGTTAACAAGTGTCTTAGTTAATTCTGATGGGGTCCGGCTACTGTGCTTTGAGAAATGCTATTGTATGCCACTGCGGGAAGGCTCTGGCATTCCCTAGAGATCCAGTTATTCCCTCTCTTTCCTGCTGGGAGGAAATGCGCACATCTTTCCGCCATGTTTTGCTTCCGTGTCTGTGTGTCCACATGGAGTCTGTTCCATCCTGGGCCTGGGCTGGTGGTCCTCAGCCTCTGAACCCAGCCTAAAGCTGGCACGGGGCGCAGCCCTCCTTGGCGTGCATGGTGTGACTGGAGATTTTCTCTGCAATAGATATGGGGGCTTTGTCAGGCATTTTATCTTTTAAATCAGAAGGTACCCAGGAGCATGTCCGATTGTTGAAGCAGCTTATTTATAAATCACTGAGCAGAGTTGAAGCCGCCATTTTCCAATTTGTAAGATGGGGAGAAATTTGTTGACCTGTCAACGATGGTTTTTCTTCTTACCAAATAGGTTCCTGGGACCTGTGGTTACCAACCCTTTAACAGAAAATTGTTTGGTGAACATCACTATGAAAGACGCCATCTGCTTCCCATAAAGGCTACTCCTAATCGCCCTGGTACAAGAATTGCTCCCCCGGGGGCTCCTTGGGCACACAACTGCATTTTTTCTAAGTCAGTGGCTTTCAAACTTTTTTGGCTGTGGTCCACCGTGAGAAAAACATGGTTCAGTGAACCCATTCCGCACAACTTCACATGGGAAACGCCAGTTTTATGAATCCACTAAGCTTCATTTCCTGCAGTGCAGTGTGGTCTATTTGATTTGACTGCGCTCTGCCCTACTGTATTTTATTCTGTTCTCTTCTCTTCTATTCTACCCTAATCTAGACTACCCTAACCTATTATATTCTATTCATTTTAGAGGGCTGGGTGTGAGCAATAAATTGATTTCATAACCTAATAAATGTGTTAAGGGAAAAACGTGGTTACCAGGGTAAATGATTGGCTGAATTAATTTTGTTCTGGAATGTGTAGCATTAATCTTTGAGACTAAAGTTGTGTTTTCCACAATAACAATGATAGATGGTGATAGCTAATGTCCATCAGCCTCGTTTGATGCTAAGGTCTCCGTGTAAATTTCATTTCACCTTCTCAAGAACCCCAAGTGATGGGTGCTCTGAGAGCCCCATTTTCTCGATGAGGACCTTTAGATTCCAGGAGGTATAGTGACTTATCCAAGGTCACAAAGCTAGTATAAGTGGTGGCATTGGTTCTTGATCTCAGGGCCATCTGACTGTGACCGTTGTACTCTTAATTACCCCATACTCTTAATTACCCATGCATTTGCCTCTTCCTATTCCCAGTGGCCACTTTAATTGGTCCCAAGTGTTGCCGTTGCCATGGGAAACCCAGTTAGCAGCAATATAAGGATGGCATGGTGGGGGCAGTGGGGAGGAGATGTGAGGGGAGCGGAGGGGAGGCAAGCAGGAGAGGGAAGTTTGGGAAGCACAGATGAACAGCAGTCTTCAAAATACCTGATCTCTTGCTTAGCACTTAGAGACTTTGCAAAGAATATTTGTACCCGTGTTACACTGGGTCTCCTCCTCTTAGAGCAGCCGCTGCATCTGGTATTTGTTATTATACCTAGCGGGCAGTTATTTGTTTTCTCATCTCCTCTCTGACCAGGGGTCATCATTCAGAGGGGAGGAATGAGGCCTTGGTCCTTCTCGGCATGCCCAGTGGCTGGCCCGAGGAGATGCCGCCTGAGCATCTGTTGAATGAGCAAGTGCATGAAGAGACCCTTTCGCTTAATCCTCACAACTGGTCTTGAGTACTTTTCTGTCCTGTGTTGCATTTGAGGAACCTGGGCCCAAGATCACAAAGCTAGTGCTGGGACAGTCAGGTGGAGGACCAGCCACTCCCAGATGCAAAAGTGACTATTCCATTCATATTTATTTCTTTTTGGAAGGTCAATTAGGTGACCCCACCTCCTTCCAAGAATTTGTCTACCTACCATCTGGATGTGGGTTTGCTGACTTGGTTTCCTGGGTTTTTCTGGTTGTTTGAGTATGATGGGGCTGGGCCCAAGGGCTGCAGGTCTAGAGAGGGCAGGACGCAGGCTCCAGTCTGAGGTCCAGGTTCCAGCTCTGGCTCTGATGCTGCTGAGCTCTGGGATCTGCTTCTCCCTGAGCCTGCTGTGCTCCACAGAGCTCCAAGGATCCTTGGAGCTGAGACTCAGCATGGTTCCAAAGGATGGCCCATCCTACATGTTGCCTGTCAGCTCCACCATGAGATGGGCGGTACTCTTACCATTTTGCCATTGACCGTCCATCCTCCCAGCATCTGTTACCCTTCCTCTGTCTGAACCAAGCCCCTGCTGGAGTAGAGGGAGGTAGGGAGATTCTGCTGCCTACACCTGCAGGTTCTTAGAGTCTCTTAGGAGCAGCGAGGGCAAACTCTTGAGAAGACAAGGCAGACTTGGCCACATGGCCAGGAGAAGACAGCAGCATCTGTGCTGGGGAGGCAGAAAGTACATCCCATCTTGCTAATTCTCCCCTACGTCTTTGCTAACGCTATTTCCCAGGAGTCTTTGTACCATAGACTTGTTCTTTTACTTGTGTCAGGAATGGAGTCATCTTTGAATGTAAAAAAGCAAAAATAAAAGGGACTGAAATATTTGACATATGATGAAGTTCTGTGATATTTTAGTCAGTGAGTAAATTGATATTTATATAACCTGGTATATTCATTTCCCCTGATCCACCCTCCCTTGAATGTTGACTTAATAACATGCCTGACTAAATGACGTTAATTACTTTAAATTGCCAAACTGGAAAAAAAAAAAGTAAGCCAGCATTCATTCAACAAGTGTGCTGTGATCTTTTCTGGCTGAAGCCAGGAAAGAAGAGCTGAAGTGTCTTAGGGGAGAGAAGGCTGGGATGTAACCTGAGCAGCTCAGGAAAAGGGACTTGTACATCCTGGGAACACCGGCTGCTTGGGCCAGACATAGAGTGGGGCTGAGGGTTAAGTTCATGGCACTGGAAGCTGGCTCTGGCTTTGAATCCTGGCTCCACCTGTGACTAGTATATGGCCTCGAGAGCTGCTTAGCTTCTTATTTTACATTTTCTCCCTCTTTAAGTGATCTCTGTCTTACTGAACTGTTGTGAAGATTCCATTAGATCATGAATCTTAAATTGAGCTCGGGGTCTGGCAGTCGTAGGAATCCAGTGAATGGTAGCTATCATTATTCTTACTGTCTTGGAGTCACGCACCCACCCTTTGAGGTCATTGTCGTTGCCTGATCTGGAGGCCATCAGCTCTCCAGACAAAGACCGTTGGCTTATTCATGGCTCTATTTTTGGTTCCCACAATAGTCTCCATCAGTGACTATTTGTGAAATAAATGAATGATTGCAGGGAATAAATGAACTTTGCAGGTGGAAAGAACTGGGGCTCAGGGAGGTTGGCTGGATCATAAGGGACAGCATAGAGATTCCTGCCAGCTCTACTGTGTCCTCAGCCATGACCGTAAGCTACTGGTGACTTGATGGCTCCACTCTTTGGTGCTTACCTAAATTCCTGGGAACTATCCCATTCGTTCCCAGTGATCGAAAAGTGAAGTGTGTGTGTGTGCCTTTGTGTGTGCGCACTTTCCAGGACGGCATCCAACAAGATAGGTCGTATTAGATGTAGCCTCCAGGTTGTTGAGAAACTAATTGGTCATTTTCATTCTGAGGCAAAATAGCAGACTGGTAACCCTTTGCTCTTTGGGGAAGAACTCCTTAAATGTTCTTGTGTTCTGACATATTGCAAAGTCCCACTGGAATGTTGACATAGTTTATACCCATCAAGGCCACACTAGAGGCACTTTTGCTGGGTCTTGGGAAGGGAGAGCTTGTCCCCTTGAGCTCCATGTGTAGATGTCATCTTTCTCTTGTAGGTTGCAATGGTGATTTTACATCTCCCAGCTCACCCCAAGCCCCTAAGATTCTCATTGCAATGGGCTGTGAAGCTCCACTGTTTCTCTTCTTTCTCAGATCCGTTTTATGGGCAAGATTGTTAGGTTAAGAGAAGAAAAGAAGGAGAGACAGAGGAGCTGAAGTGTGAAGAGGAGTACTTGATGCTGTTTTTAAAAAGTCCTTGAATTCAGCCCTTGAGTAGTGCAGTATAAATTTGAGAGATGATGGCTATTAATTCTTTGCTTCTTGTATAACAGCTTTTAGTCTAGGATGTCAAAATATATCAATAACACTTTCTTTCTCCATTTCTCCATTTCATGTGTAGGAGGGAGGTAGAGAGCATCTCCAGAGAGCTCACTGCTGCTCGGACTATGGCTGGTCCTTAGCAGGAGCACGAGAAAAATCTTAATTCGATGGTTTCTTTTGTTTATTCATTCATCATTCATTCATTTATCCAACAAACATTTTTGCCTCTTGCTTCTTTGTCCTGGGTATTGCATTGGGCAGGGGGTAGAGGGCAAGGGAATCGAGACACAGCCTGTACCCTCGTGGAGATACAGTTTAGTGTGGGAATCAGGCATTCCACAAAGAGCTAGACTAACGTGGACGCGCGTCCCTGCAGTGCTCTGAAGTGGCTGACAGCATGTGGTTGGGGGGGCCCGCTCTGGTCCAGGGGCAGAGCAGGCTTTGCTGAGGGGATGAGCTTCAGCGGAAAACTGAGGGATGGCAGGAATTAACATGACAGAGAGAGAGAAGGGGGGACCGTGGGTGCTGTCCAGTCTCACCGCCTGGCCTGGGCCCGTGCTCCTGGCACAGGTTCTTGGCCCCAAAGTCATTCCCTGCTTTCTTTTCAGCCTTTGCTGCTTCTTGCTCCCACTCCTCTAAACTCCCGCCTTGTCTCTGGAGCTGCCTGTTGCGTTTTTAGTCTTCACAGCCTTCTTCTTGAGTTCAGCCAGTAGCTGTTGAGCTTCTGCTAAGCCAGGGGCCCAGTCCTCCATTGCTGCTGCCTTTGGGAAGCCTTCTCCCATCCTGACCTCTTTTCCCTTTTATATCTCCCTTTGGAGAAGGCAATGGCAACACACTCCAGTACTCTTGCCTGGAGGATCCCATGGACGGAGGAGCTTGGTGGGCTACAGTCCATGGGGTCACAGTCAGACAGGACTGAGCGACTTCACTTTCACTTTCATGGTTACCCTGGAATGCAGGAGACCCAGGTTTGATCCCTGGGTTGGGAAGATCCCCTGGAGAAGGAAATGGCAACCCACTGCAGTACTCTTGCCTGGAAAATCCCGTGGACACAGTCCACAGGGTCGCAAAGAGTTGGACACGACTGAGTGACTTCACTCACTTCACTATGGTCACCATAATTATGGTCACCGTAATTGACCTTGGATTCTTATTCTTGTCGCACCCTCATTAAGCCTTTCCCCTCAACTCCACAAGCTGTTTGAAGCCCTCTGTCTTTATCATCTTCGAGTTCCTAGTGGCTCCCGTGGGTGGGCAAAGCCCTGGGATGATGACGATGACAATACAGAGATACTTGTTGAATGTTTACCAAGAGACGGACAGATTCAAAACACCTAACGTGTATTAACTCATTTAATCCTGACAGCAACCCACAAGAGCAAGTTACTCTATTATTATCCATAGTTAGCCAATGAAGAAACTGAGGCCCGCAGACTGTTAGTGACTTTCCAAGAGTCACTGAGCTAGGAAGTCAGGGGACTCTAGCTCAGGCCTTTTGGCTCCCGGGTCTGGATTGATAACCATTGCAGCGCACTTCCTTCCTGGCTTGGCCCGCGTTAGCCGAGCTGTATGTGTGCAGTGCTGCCAGGTACAACCCGGCCCTCTCCAAGACTGTACACATGTACACAGCCTTGAGTGATGAAGGAGTAACTGGCTGACGCCCATCCTTCAGATAGCAGGAGAGGCAGGGTCATGAGCCGCCTTCTGTGCTTTAGAGCTTGTTTCCATCACAGGAAGCAGGGAGCAAGTCCATGTGAACACAGGGGCTTCAAAAGGCACCGAGACAAGAATGGCCTTGCATTGCAAGGTTCAAACATAGCCACTTCGATGACCACCTGGGAAGAGATAGTGGCTGTGACAAACTATAGTTTTTAAAATTACAAAGTGTTGTCTATTTATAACACTGTAGAAAATTTTGGAAATATGGAAAAGTAAAAAGAAAGTGAAGACAAACTGCTATCGCATTATCTTGGCCTGATTACTGTTAATATTTCGGTATGTTTCTTCCTTTGAATATGTGTGTGTATATATATATGCACATATGTATATTTATTTTTCATCAATGAGATCATATTGTACAAACTAGTTTATAAGACATCTCAGAGTGGATTCTGGCAGGATAGGGACCACTTAAAATAATTATTTTTCCTGTGAAAAATAAAATTAGCTGAAAAACTGATAAGTACCAGATGACACAGTAAGAAAAAAAAAATCCTAATCCTGTGATGCAGGAGTTGTTATTTAGTCACTAAGTCATGTCCAACTCTTTTGTGACCCTTTGGACTGAAGCCCGCCAGCTTTCTCTGCCCTTGGGATTTCCCAGGTAAGAATACTAGAGTGGGTTGCCATTTCCTTCTCCAGAGGATCTTCCCAGCCCAAGGATAGAACCTGTGTCTCCTACACTGCAGGCAGGTTCTTTATCACTGAGTCAGTCACCAGGGAAACCTGTGATGCAGGAATCACCACATCAGAATTTTGTGGCATTTCCTTTGGGCTGCTTGCTTGAAATTGGAATCAAACTGTCAACATGAAGTTATTTTGTTTTTCCCCCTTAATTTATCTCATGAACGTGTCCCCTTTTTATGAAGTATTCTTCAAAACGATTTGTTTCTACAAACATTTCACTATGCGGGTGTAGGGTCACGTCTGTCACCTTCCTCCCACTGTCGGACACGGAGATTGAAGCCCAGGTTGCCACTTGGTGTGGACAAGGCTTTGATGCACACCCCCTGTCTGTCTCTGTTCCATTTCTGATCACGTCCCTCAGAGCCAGTCTCACCATGAGAATCTCTGGGCCAGGGGATGAGAAATCTGTAAGCACACCTCTTTTCTATTGCTGCTGCTGCTGCTGTGTGTGTGTGTGTGTGTGTGTGTGTGTGTGTGTGTGTGAGTGTGTGTGAGCGTGCGCACACACCCGCGCGTGCGTACTTGTGTGCTCATCTGCCCTCCTTGTTTCTTCCATAGTGTCCAGCTCTGTTCCATGGCTCAGTCTTGCCTGGGAGAGCAGACAGCATTGATTGGACTAAATGGCCTTGACTTTTCTTTACATGTGCAAGACAGTTGACATGGAGTTCAAAGCAAGACTCAGGGATCAGGTGTCCCTGGGTTCCAGTCGAGGCTCTGCTGCTTACTAGATGTGCAGACTGAGATGAATTCTCCGACCTCCTTGAGTTTCGGTGGGCTAAGGGAAGCTGATATCTGCCTGTGGGGGTTATTAGCAGTGTTAGATCAAATAGTACATGTCAAGTGCTCAGCACAGAATTGAATGCATCATAAGGGCTCAGTATCAGCAAATGTTATTATTTTTACTATTTATTCCAACTTTCATCCCTCAGGGCTATAGAAATTTGATTCATTTTTAAACTGCTACTGTCTGTACAAATAGGTTGAATATTCTGTGGAGCAGTTGAGTGTGTTTCAGCTGCTCTCTGTGTAGTTTAGCGGGAGGTCTTAGGGTGTCAGATGTTACTTTAAAAGAGTTTGAAGTTTTGGATTGGCTCTTAGGAAGCCTGGCTTGAAAAAGACAGATGAGGAGCTAAGTGTTGGTTGGGGGAACACAAGCTGCCTCTGTAGTCTCCCCAGTGCAATTGTTTTTACAGTCAAATAAATTAAGGGTAACAGTAATAATAGGAATCACCAGCAGCTAATTATAAAATGGGGTGTGTTGCCAATTATGCAGCGGTATCTCAACCCCAGAGTAAGTGGAGATATTTGCAGATGCAACTTGTGCTGCACATAATACCAGGAGGCCGGGGGTTGCATTTTGAAAAAGACAACACCTGGGATGTGTGTACATGGACTTCCGCATCCTGGTCGCCAAACTAGACTCTGTTTACTGCTCACTTGAAAAACTGGGGCTCTAGACAGTTAAGAATTGTGGTTTTCTTTTGAGGAGTTGTCCCCTTATCCATTTAATATTGTTAGAACATATAAGGAGGAAGAGGAACAATTCCTGGGGCTTTCTGATTGTGTGTGTCGGGGTCTGAAACAGCAAACCCTCATCCTGACACTGAATGCTTCTGTGTCTCAGGGGACTCTCCAGGGAAGAGACGGACATAACAGAGCAAGGGAACATCGATAGAGAGATTAGACTTCCCTAGGAGGCAGCAGGGGTGAGGCTGTGGGGAGAGTGTTCAGGTGATGATGCTGTCCCTTCAAATGGTCCCTCTTCATGCTGAGCTCCGTGCACCATGGTGCCCTCCGTGCATCCAGCATGACCTCAGGGAGCGATCAGTGATCCTGGAGGGTGGGGTCTGTCTTTAGACAAGTTGCTGAATCTCTCAGCCTTTTTACCCTGATCTCAGGGAGTAAGATATTGCACCTGCCTGGAAGGGGGTCACTACAGGATGAAACAGCTCACAGTGGTGTTTTATAAGCTGTCCTGGGGGGCTCAGACTTCATGGTGGTTGTGCAGATCTGCAGCCATGCTGTCTCCTAGGGACCTGAGTGGCCACTTTGCCCTGGGGAGACGCTTGGAGGTGGCCCCAGGCTCCCCAGATCATGCTCCGAGTCCTAGCCTTTTCTGCAAACTGGAACCAGCAGCACCCACCATCAGGGCGGGTGGCTTGTATTTACACTGCTGCCATGGATTAAGCATCAGAAACCAGGAGAGCAGGAGACGTATGGGGCAAAGCCATGCTGGGCGCTCCTCTCTCTTTGGATTCCTGCCCTGTGGTCCCTCCAGCTGACTGATGCCCTTTGCTGCCTGCATCCGCTTTTGCCTCGTCTCTCTGCCCACCGATGTTCTGCTGCTCAGTTATGTAAATCACTTCTCTCCACTGGAAGGGAATAGGGCTGCAACAGTTTACAGCCTGCCAGGGAGACTGCTATCCTTTCTCCAGCCGAGGACAAATCGAGGACCCCATTGTCAGCTTGGTGGGAGCCCCTTTGGAGCCAACATGAAGCTGAAGCCCCATTTCCTTTGCAGAGAAATTCTGGCCCGAAACTCTTCCTCTGCTATTGGCAGGGGTTGCAGCTTGAGTGACCCCCTCCCTGGACCCCTCTCCAGCATCCTGAATTTCAGCGAGGGCAAGCGTTCTGTCAGAGGTAGCATTTATGGAGAGTTTTTTCCAAGCAGGGCAGGGTGCTCAACCCTGAGCTTACATTGTTTGGTTTAATCCTCAGCACATCCTTCTGAGATAGCTGTGCTCCTGTTTTGCTTGTCTTCTGGATGGTGAGTCGTAAGTGCAAGCAGCCAAGTAATTTATTCGAGGTCCTACCATCACTGAGTGATTCTGGAGGGGAGAGGGTAACGAGAGCTTGAGGATTTGAGGGAGACACAGTAAATACAGTAACCGCAAACGATTTGGAGCCCCTGACTGCTCAGCACTCTGTAGAAGGACCCACGTTCCTCTCATGGAATTCTCTTGAGGACCCAGGGAGCAGGTGTGATCATCTCCATGGTACAGACAGGAGCTATGTTTGGGAAGGGCCGGCCCAGATCACACAGGGCACGATCCATGAGAGCCATTTGTACTCGGATCCGTCCAACTCCAAGCCTGGAACTTCAGCCCCTCTGCTCTTCTCTTCGGGGTCTACACCCGAGATGTTTCTCTGACCTTGGGGGCTCTGGACTCACTACTCTGACTCCAAAGGAAACACAGTCTGATTCATCTCCCAGAAAAATAAACCCACAGCCCAGAGTATATTTAAGAAGGAGCATGGTAAGAGAACAGCTTCCAAAAAGGGATGGACCACGACTGAGACAGGAGCTCTGTGCTCACCACCTCCCCTGCGAGGGCAATGGGGGCTCCTCGCTCCCCCATGGGATGAAGGGGATGGAGTCCCAGGGTCTCCAATCTTGGGCAGAGTGTCTGGCTGTGCACCCAGGATCCTACCCGGGAGCCTTGGGACGTCACCCCTCAGGGGGCACTTTAGCCTGTGTGCCCCAGCAGAAGAGGAGAGGGCTGCCTTGGAGCTGTCACCCTCTCATCTTCCTGGGTCCCCACACCCTACCAGCCACCAACTTGTTCACTCAGGACTGGGATCTACGTCCCTGGGGGCTGGCGCCACGTCCCATCCCCCTGGGCTTCTGAATCTCTCAGAGGGCAAGCCTAAGGGATTCTCCCTGAGAACCACTGTTGGGGACCCCAGCTGTCCTCGCCGCCGCGGATGGGCGCCGTGTTCCCCTCCTGCGATTGCATCAGTTCGTCACAAGGTGGCAGCAAGTAGTCAGATGCGAGGCTGCGGCTGGGTGCCTCTTTGGTTTAGGAGTGACCCATCTCTACTAGGTCCCTGGCCTGGCCACGGATGAAGCTCAGCGTCACTCATGGACTTTTCTTGCCTGCGCGGCAGTTCAGCGAGAAATTAAAATTTCGCCTCTTTAGTGCATAATGCTAATAATATACTTTGATTTCTAATTGGTTCTTTCTGCATTAAAAACCCACACTTTGCCAGGAGAACCCGTGCACAGCTACCCAAAAAGATGACAAATAAGTGTGAGGGGAAGAGCTGGGGATGAGGCGTAGCTAAGAATCTACTCTGCTCTGTCGCTTGGGCACGTGGCGTCACTCTTTGGGGGCCTCAATGTGCCCATCTGTAAAATGGGGAAATGATGGCTTTGGCTTCATGAGGCCATTGTGAGGAGCAAGGAACTCATGCATTTGAGGCAATCACCACAGTGCCTGGGACAGAGGAACTGTTAGCTCCTCTGATTCTTGTTGGAGAAGACTCTTGAGAGTCCCTTGGACTGCAAGGAGATCCAACCAGTCCATCCTAAAGGAGATCAGTCCTGAATATTCGTTGGAAGGACTGGTGCTGAAGCTGAAACTCCAATACTTTAGCCACCTGATGCGAAGAACTGACTCATTTGAAAAGACCCTGATGCTGGGAAAGATTGGAGGCAGGAGGAGAAGGGTATGACGGAGGATGAGATGGTTGGTTGGCATCACCGACTAATGAACATGAGTTTGAGTAAACTCCAGGAGCTGATGATGGACAGGGGGGCCGGGCATGCTGCAGTTCATGGGGTCACAAAGAGTCGAACACAACTGAACGATTGAACTGACCTTGGTGTACAGAGTGTTAGAGGGTGAATGGAATCAGGGAAGCCTTTGCTTGGAGAATTTCCCACTAGTTTCTGGTAAGAGAGCACAAAACAGACCCTTCCTTCTTTATCCTTCTCTGCTGCAGTCTGTGGTGCTGTACGGAAGAAGAGACGGCTGGCTTTGGAGCCAGACTGGGTCAGGTCCTGACTCTCCCATACTCTGCGTGATCTTGGGCAAGTTACATAACTCTCTGGGCCTCTGTTTCTTCATCTGTGAAGTGGAGATAACTGATTTTGGTGGGGATTACAGTGTCAAGACACATGGGGAGCACTGGGTAATGTTTGCTTTCATTGTCCGGCTTGACCATCTGCTTGACTGAGGGCCAAGGCGAGCTTTTCCAAGGGTTTCACAGGAAGAGTTGTGACTGGGTGGTTCTTCTACAGCTGGCTTCCTCGATGCTCAGATATGCTCATGGAGCTGCCCAGGGCTCGATGCTCAGATATGCTCACGGAGCTGCCCAGGGACTCTCAGCCTCAGATGTGTCCTCCATTCTCATGGCCCTGCTGTGTGCTGCACTCTGGGCTGGGAGGCAGAGCCAAAGCGAGGGGCTCACAGTGCAGCAGGACAGCTGGACACAGAGCGAAGCTTCAGGATGGTCAGCAACCCCTCCTGGCACAGACCACAGCCCCGGAGAGAGCGTGGCCGCCTGGTTCAATCTCCCAGAGGTGCTTGCGTTCAGTTGCTGAGTTGTACCCGATGCTTTGTGACCCTATTGATTTTAGCCTGCCAGGCTCCTCTGTCCTTCACTATCTCCCAGAGTTTGCTCAAGTTCATGTCCACTGAGTTGATGGTGCCCTCTAACCACCTCATCCTCTGCCACCCTCTTCTCCTTTTGCCTTCAGTCTTTCCCAGCGTCAGGGTCTTTTCCAACGAGCCAGCACTTTGCATTTAGTGACTCGGTGGTAAAGAATCTGCCTGCAATGCAGGAGACACAGGTGGGATCCCTGGGTGGGGAAGATCTCCTGGAGAAGGAAATGGCATCCCATTCTAGTATTCTTGCCTAGAGAACCCCATGGGCAGAGGAGCCTGGTGGGCTAAAGTCCATGAGTTCACAAAGAGTTGGAGATGACTTATGACTAAATGACATCCTGGGGTGCAGGAGACCTCAAAACAGGAGGGGCCTGTGGAACCGGCCAGGACTTGGCAGCAGGAACAGATTTGTCAAGTAGAGGCTGTATCCCAGGCTGGGGGGCAGCCGGGCATCACTGAGTTCAGAGTGGAGGCAAATAAAGTGTTTGGTTATTCCTGGGGAGAAAAAGCCCCTAAAACTCCAGTGAGTTTAGATGCAGCTCACCTACTTGAAACTGATTTTGTCATTTTCCAGTTTCCTCCATTTAGTTTTTACTTTAGGGGTTAGAGATTTAAACTTTGGGAGATGCTCAGAGGATTTTCAAGGGAAAATGAAAATGAAAATGAAAGACAGATGGGGTAGTCTTATTCCAGGGGCAGGAGGAGAATGGGACTGAATGAGACTCAGGCATCCCTCCCCAGACCACTCCCCTCTCCTGTGAACAGGGGCAGGGTCTGGGCAGGCCTGCACCTCCCATTCTGGCCCTGTTTCTGTGTCCGTGGGGTTTAAGCTGGGGATGATTCTGGTATCTCTGGGAGCCATTGTGAGTTTTTGTCAAATAACCTGGACATAGTAAATTCTTGATAAATGATAACATCATTGTTATTTCTATTATAATTACTCAAATTTAATTCTCTTAAATGGTAGAGCTGTGGTCACATTTCCCAGGAAGAGACATGAGTCATGTGTTAAAACCATCATAGAGGAATAAACAAAGTGGTAATTGCAGTTCAGCCAGGATTAGGGAGTATTCTGAGTGGAGACAGCTCCTGAAGTAATTGGGAAATTGGTGCTTAATACATGCTGGGTAAATGGATACATGGATGGAGAGAGGAGGAGGAAGAGGGATGGGTGCCTGGAGGGATGAATGGATGGATTGGATGAGTGGATGGATGGATGGATGGAGGGATGCGTGAATGGACTGGATCAGTGGTTGGGAATGGAGGGAGGGAAGACGGAAGGGAGGGCTGGATAAAGGGATGGGCGGTTGATTGGCTGAAGGACTAGATAGAAGGATGGGTAGATGGATGATTGGGTAGGTAGGTTGATGGATGGAGAAATGGGTGAATGGGTGGGTAACTGGGTGGATGAATGGATGGATTGTGGAATCGGTGGTGAATGGATGGATGAGTGAGTACATGAGAGAATGGCTGTGGTTAATATTCCATACTTGAAGCAAATGATATTAAATGGAAGTTTCTCATCTCAGGAGAGTGGACATTATTCTGAAGTGAACTTCATACCCAGTGCCACACCTGGAATGTTTTGGCCATTGAGCTTGTGCCTCTTTCTTTAAAAGCTGCGTTTCTATTGGCAGATCCTTTTATTTGGTAGGACTTTAAAATGGTGCTTATTCTTCCATCTACTCATTCATCCAATCATTCATTTAATTAAAAAACAGTCCCTGAGAGAGTTTGGCTTCTTTTCAAAACCTTCTCTGATTAAATGCTTGTGAACTTAAGTCTCACACAGTCTAGCACTTAGTAGGTGCGTCAAATATTTTTTTAAGGAATAAATGCATCTTTCTTAGATGTTGGTTATTTGTCCATACTGTGGCCCAAGAAATGAACAAACTGAGAAAGAAGTGAATCACTTAGGGCCCCAGAAAGGGGAGAGGCAAAGGCAAAATGAAACCTCAGAATGTAATTGTTCCATCTTTCCTTCTTAATTTTTAATAGTGTTTATAGAACAAAAACACATGGGTGAAATATTTTAAAGAGACATTTATAGATATTTTGAAGTGCAAGCTATGATTGATCTTTTTAATACTAGAAGAATTTTTATCTCAGTGTGAGAAAAAGTGTGCGGTTGTGTGACTTCAGTCTTATTTATTGTGACCAGATTGCTGAGACAGCCCCTCTTGTTTTACAGACTTGCTGGAGAAGCAAAGAGGTCTCCTGGGAAGGAGTTTTATCTCAGTTGGACCCGTATAGGTGACACTGGTGTTGCTGCCAGGAATTGAGAATCGTGGGAGAGGGCCGCCACACTCAGTTCCCTGTGAGCTCAGTGTCTCGGGTAAATGCGTCAGAGGCCCACTGGGACCCCAGTCTCCATCTGGAGGAGAATGCAGACAAGTTCCTCTGTACTGAGTATCCACAGCCTTTGCAGGGCAGGGGTGTCAGGTTATAGTGACATGTGGTAGCTCTGTGACCTTGAGCAGGTTAAGTCACTACTCTGGGCCTCAGGGTCCACATTTGTAAGAAGAGGAACATGTTCTCCTGGGAAAGGTTGGGCCACATATGTAAGCGCTGGCCACTGACCACAGTTGGCTGGGCAACCAGTCAATGCCAGCAGCCTACCTCAGTCCCTTAGTTCAAGATAGTGGAAGGAAATAGGGAAGGAGAAATGCGCACATGATACTTTGGAGTCAAAATAAATACACTGACTGAAAAATGAGTGGACTTGGGGTTTGTGGGGCTTGTGGACTAACATAAATCTCATCAACATATTGAATATATGCTGTATGTCAGGCACTGGGCTTGTGTTATTGTTTATGAACAATGAACAAGACAAACGTGGTCTCAGAGAGTGTGGTTGAGGGGTTCTGGCTGGATAGATGCTAAATAAAGGAATAGATATAATGGAAGAAACCATAAAGGAGCTATAGCCCATCTTTTGAACTTTTTAACATGACTCACAGTAAGAGATATATTTACATGGCAAAGTGGTGTGCCTGTGTGTGCGTGTGTGTGTGTTTCAATTGTTTTATTCTTACATGTGCATTGCACTGAATTTTTTATTCTACTTATTTAAAAATGGCAGTTCCAACCCACTAAATTAATTATATTACTTCTTACAATTGCCTTGTTATTACTTGCAGCCTGAAAAAGGTTGTAGAATGAGATTTTTTTCTGCTGGGATTTGAGACTTGGCTGGTGTGTCCTCACGATAAAGCGAAATGTGATCTAACACCCTTTCAGAACCTCCATTTGGGGCAGCATGGGCACTCAGCCAGTGAAGAATGAGAGGCTAAGTAATGTGGTGGAAGACAATCAAACACTGAATTCTAGAGGAGTCACAGCTTTTTAGCTGAAAACTGTATGGATTTGGGGGCTTCCCTGGTGGCTCAGCTGGTAAAAAATCTGCCTGCAATGCAGGAGACTTGGGTTTGATCCCTTGGTTGGGAAGATCCCCTGGAGAAGGGAAAGGCTATCCATTCTAGTATTCTGCCTTTAGAATCCCAAGGACATATAGTCCATGGGGTTGCAAAGAGCTGGACACTACTGAGTGACTTTCACTTTCACTTTTTCACTGGTGCCTAATTGGTAAAGAATCTGCCTGCCAATGCAGGAGACATGGGTTCGATCCCTGTGTAAGGAAGATCCCCTGATGAAGGGAATGGCAAGCCACTCCAGTATTCTTGCCTGGAGCATTCCATAGACAGAGGAGCCTGGCAGGCTATAGTGCATGGAGTTGCAAAGAGTTGGACACGACTTAGTGACTAAACAGCAACAACAATGTGGATTTGTATCAGTTCAGTTCAGTTCAGTCGCTCAGTCGTGTCCGACTCTTTGCGACCCCATGAATAGCAGCTCGCCAGGCCTCCCTGTCCATCACCAACTCCCGGAGTTCACTCAGATTCATGTCCATCAAGTCAGTGATGCCACCCAGCCATCTCATCATCTGTCATCCCCTTCTCCTCCTGCCCCCAATCCCTCCCAGCATCAAAGTCTTTTCCAATGAGTCAACTCTTCGCATGAGGTGGCCAAAGTACTGGACTTTCAGCTTTAGCATCATTCCTTCCAAAGAAATCCCAGGGTTGATCTGCTTCAGAATGGACTGTTTGGATCTCCTTGCAGTCCAAGGGACTCTCAAGAGTCTTCTCCAACACCACAGTTCAAAAGCATCAATTCTTCAGCACTCAGCCTTCTTCACAGTCCAACTCTCACATCCATACATGACCACTGGAAAAACCATAGCCTTGACTAGGATATGGATATTCCAGTATGATTGGAATGGCACCTGTTTTACAAAAAATCTCTAGGGTAGTTGAGCAAAATGGCTCTTTTGATCTAACCAGCTAATTTGAATGCTATCCCCCATACAAATAATTACATTCTTTCATTCTAACTCAAACAATTTTACTAAGGTTCTACTCTGTACCAGGTTTAGAAAAAAGACATAGCTAGTATTTCTGTACCGTTTGTTATGCATTGGGTTGGCCAAAAAGTTTGTTCAGATTTTTTCATATGATGTAACAGAAGAATTCGAATGAACTTTTTGGCTAACGCATTATGAGGTACTAATCCAAGCACTTAGGGTATAAAATCTTTTAATATTCCCGATAACCTGATTATTCTTACTATCCCAATTTCACAAATGGGAGCCAAGCCTAGGAAGGTAAAGTAACTTGCCCGAGATCAGGGACTGGGTCAGTTCTTATCCAGAACTCTTGGGTTTAGGAACCTGTGTCTTTCACCTCGTCCTGTTTTGCTAACACATCTCAAGTACTATATTGAATGCCTCCTACTGTTTTTTCCCCCAGCTTATTATTATTCCCCCAACTGCAGCCAACGTACCTCTGCAATTTTTCTCTTCTAGAATCTTCTCCCAAAGACAGCCATCAACCTCCAAGCAGTTACATGGCTCAGTCCAGGGGCAAGGGCCATTGGGAGAGGAAGAGGATCAATGGGTATTTTGTTAAAGATAACCTTGAACACAGCATTGAGGTTTCTTTCCTTTTTTTCTTAACATGATCCAAGGAAAAGCAAGCACGATCCATGAAAAGCAAGTTGTAGAGACAACTCCTTCATGGTGTGGATGAATGCTGTTTCATGTGAGATCATCTCTTGAGTCCAGTCTATTAAAAAGCTTATCAGTAGGTCCCAGCACCAGAGCCATGACTTGCCATGGGGCAAGTGAGGAAGATCATTTAGGAGCAGGGCTACTTCTTGGAGCAAATAGTCAACCTGAACACATTTTGTCTGTTTTTGTAGATGCCTTCCAGGAGCTTTATTTACTGTAGTTTATTTACTGTAAAATTTATTTATTTGGCTGCTGTGGGTCTTAACTGTGGCATGTGAAATCTCGTTCCCTGACCAGGGATTGAACCAGCATTGGGAGTGCAGAGTCTTAGCCACTGGACCACCAGGGAAGTCCCTGTTTACCATAGTTTAAAAATACATAGAATGTCACTTTTATTGTTACCCCACCATTCCTCTGCTTTTCATGTAATCTTGCCAACTGAGGTTTTGCCAAACATCGTATTTTCTTTAAGAACCTAATTATTAGTTTATAGCTTGTTTTTGAGGCCATGAAGTCTGATTTATAGGCACTTGTTTTGCCTCCCAACTCAATGAAAGCTCCATGAATACAGGAAGCTTGTCCGTGCCCTCCTGGCCTTCGGTTGGCTCCCAGAAGCAGAACCTGAGTTAGTAATCTCAGTGCATATGGTTTATGTATGAGATGAACCCAGGAAACACCATCTGGGGAGTGGGGAAGTGAGAAAGGGTGTTTTTGTTAAGCCAGTTGCCATGGTGCAACTGAAGTGTAATTCACGGGGGTTCCCACTGTAAGCTTGAGGGATCTGGTCCTGTGTACACCGAGGCCCATCAGTCACTGAGGAGGGCTGCTCCTGGGAGGCATGCAATCCTCAGGAATTCTGGCCAGGTTGGAAGGTGGGTGGGGCATCAGGTCATCTGCTCCACCCCATGGCACCTCATGGTCAGTGTCTTAGACTCCCTGGGAACCAGATTCCAGGGTGGCTCTTGGTCTTCATGTTCCTGTATAGTCCTCTCCTTCCCTGGATCAGGGCTGGTCCTTCCTGGCAGATCTGACGATTTGTGACTTCCGAGGCTTGGTCTCTGTCCTGGTCTCTAGGATCCCTTGCTCTGCAGGAGCTAGCTGCCATGTCTTGAGGGACCCACGTGGACAGGAGCTGAGGTCCCTGGCCAACAGCCAGCACCGACTTGCTAGCTAGGTGAGTGAACCACTTTAAAAATGGATCCTCTGGGACTTCCCTGGTGGTCCAGTGGTTAGGACTGCATTTCCCCTGTAGAGGACGTGGGTTTGATCCTTGGCCAGGGAACTAAGATCTTGCATGCTTCGAGATGCAGCTGAAATTAAAAATAAATAAAGCACACTGCCACCATTGGAATAAAAAATGGATCCTCTAACCTGGTCTCATGGAGAAGGCAATGGCACCCCACTCCAGTACTCTTGCCTGGAAAATCCCATGGATGGAGGAGCCTGGTAGGCTGCAGTCCATGAGGTCACTAAGAGTTGGACACGACTGAGCGACTTCACTTTGATTTTTCACTTACATTGGAGAAGGAAATGGCAACCCACTCCAGTGTTCTTGCCTGGAGAATCCCAGGGACGGGGGAGCCTGGTGGGCTGCCATCTATGGGGTTGTACAGAGTTGGATACGACTGAAGGGACTTAGCAGCAGCAGGTGACATTAACCAAGGGAAAAGGGGATATGCAATGAACTTTCCTCCTAAAAAACTTTCCTCCTCTCTCCCATGAGATCTGCCACAATAATGTGGGAAGTTTTCATTTAACTACCTGGTATTGCCAGCAGTTGGTACATCCTCTCCCAGCCCTGGCCTCCACATTCTAAACACCTCCTATAGGTGTCAACTATAAAGTACCATCTCTATTACTCTCTAAGAAAATACTTAAACAAAGATGAATAAGCACTGACTCTCAAGCATCAGCAACCTGGTCTCAAGTATACCATGCCCAGCCAAGACTTGATGGTAGTCACTTGTGAGACCCCATACGGGAACTGCTCAGCTAAGCCTTTCCCCAGTTCCCACCCCACAGAAACCAAGAGAAATAAGAAATGACCATTAACATTTAGGTCACTAGGTTTTGGGGGTGACTTGTTACACAGCAGTATGTAACTAACACAGTCAATGAAGCCTTCAATTGCTTTGCCTTTGCTGGAGTTATTTCCTCTTCCACTGAGGGATGACGAATGTGTTGAACAAAGATGATGACTTGAGTGGGAACAGAGAGAAGAAAGAGGATAAATTCTCCGTGCAGAGGCTCTTTTCATGTAGCAACTTCCTTGTAATCATTACATTCAGAAGTTCTTTGAGGCTGGGGAGAAGCAACATGTAATTTTAAAAGGTGCTGTGCTATTTCAGAAGGAAATTGCCAGCCAGGGCTGGAGGCATCGAAGCTCCACAGTGCTGTGCCGAGACTGTCCTGTCTCTGTGTTGTCTGTAATCTCTGCTTCCTGCAGTCTGCCTACTTAAAGCTCTGTGATACTTTGCAGGGGCTGGGATGTTTTTAGGAGCCCCCTGGCTCGCTATTTCTGTAGGCTTCCATTTGGCTCTCTAGGGGGTGTCTCTTCCAGTTGCAGCTTTGAGGTTATCCTGGGTGCAGTTACAGAAATCCCCCTACCTGTTAATATAAATCCTTTGGTGAGCGATGCTATTTCAGATGCCTTCTGTGGAAATTCTGTTCCAGACCAACTTGGAAACATTTTCAGTATCGATTCTGTCTTTGAGCAATATCCTGGAGTTCACTGCTTGCCAGGGAAGGAGCCCAGCTTGAGCCTCCAGAGCCCTGTGGGGTGGGCTTCTTGCATCTGACCCCTCCCAGGCAGAATCCTGTGTGGCATCTTCTCTCTAGAACAAACAGACTTTCCCTTTGGACATCAAATATTTGAAACAACAACAACAGCAACAACAACTTAATTTTAAATGGTTACTTTCCATTTACAGTTATTACAACATATGGGCTATATGCCTCATGCTGTACAACACATCGTTGAGCCTATTTTATACCCAGCTGGGGCTTCCCTGGTGGCTCAAATGGTAAAGACTTTGCCTGCAGTGTGGGAGACTCCAGGGTTCGATCCCTGGGTCAGGAAGATCCCCTGGAGAAGGAAGTGGCAACCCACTCCAGTATTCTTGCCTGGAGAATCCCTGGACAGAGGAGCCTGGTGGGCTACAGCCCATGGGGTCACAAAAAGTCGTATATGACTGAGTGGGTAACACTTTGTCACTTTACACCCAATACTTTGTACCTCCCACTTCCCCACACCTGTCTTGCCCCTTATGCCTTCCCTCTCCCTACTGGAAACCACTAGGTCATTGTCTCTGTCTGTGGGTCTGCTTCTTTCTTGTTATATTTACTAATTTGTTGTATTTTGTAGATTCCACATGTAAGTGATGTCATATAGTTTTTGACTTTCTCTGTTTGACTCATTTCACTTTTAGCATGATGCTTTCCAAGTTTACCCATGTTGCTGCAAATGGCAAGAATTCATTCTTTTTATGACTGATTAGTATTCCACTGGGCTTCGATGGTAGCTCAGCAGTAAAGAATCTGCCTGCCAATGCAGGAGACGAGGGTTGGATTCCTGGGTTGGAAATATCCCCTAGAGAAGGAAATATTCTCACCTGGGAAATCCAATGGACAGAGGAGCCTGGCAGGCTACAGTCCATGGGGTCGCAGAGGAGTCAGACATAACTTAAGGACTAAACAACAAGGATTCCATTCTGTGTGTGTGTATATAGATAGATAGATATCAATCACATCATTTTTATCTGTTTATCTTACATCAAATCTTGAATAACAAGAGTGTCAATGAAGAAGTGGCTCCTTGAAATTGGATGGGCATGCTCAGTTTTCAAGGGTTGGTGGTGTTTTCCTCTGCTTTTCCTTTTGAGGATTTGGTTAAGATCCCACATGGTTTCACCCACTGAACTGTTTCTGTGTTAAAGTGTTGGAAACAGGGTACTTCCTCTTGGGGCAATGATTTCATTTGTTCAGCCAGCATGCCCTTTTGGACCTCATGCTGCTTGGAGCTTTGGGTCAGACTCACTCATTTGCAGAAATGCAAAGAAAATGGGCTGTCTGTGGTAGTCGCTAGTGGTGTTCATGAGTATTTCCTTTCTCTTCCCTCTGGGTGCATGTTAAATCACACTGCCCATCCTGTTGCAGTGTGGTCATATAGCTTGCTTTTGGCTGATGGAATATGAATGGAGGTGAGATGTGTCATTTCTGGCACAAGAATCCTGTGAGAGTCGTGTGTCTGCTCACCCTGCAACTGCAGTGTTTCAGAGGGTAAAACTGTCAACCCTTCCATTTTAAATCATCCAAGCAAGCACGCTTCAAATTATTGCAGTTTGCTTTTTTCGTTTATTTTATATTGGGGTCCTGGTTGATTCAGTCATCATTAAACTAGTACATGATCATTCACGACATTTTGGAAAGTGGGGACTAAATTGGAAGTGGTCAAACAGAAGATGGCAAGAGTGAATATTGACGTTTTAGGTATCAGTGAACTAAAATGGGCTGGAATGGTTGAATTTAACTCAGATGACCATTATATCTACTACTGAGGGCAAAAATCATTTAGAAGAAATGGAGTAGCCCTCATAGTCAACAAAAGAGTCCAAAATGCAGTACTTGGATGCAATCTCAAAAACAACAGAATGATCTCTGTTCGTTTCCAAGGCAAACCATGCAGTATCATGGTAATCCAAGTCTATGCCCCAACCAGTAATGCTGAGGAAGCTGAAGTTGAACAGTTCTATGAAGACCTACAAGACCTTTTAGAACTAACACCCAAAAAGATGTCCTTTTCATTATAGGGGACTGGAATGCAAAAGTAGGAAGTCAAGAAACACCGGGGGTAACAGGCAAATTTGGCCTTGGAATATGGAATGAAGCAGGGCAAAGGCTAATAGAGTTTTGCTAAGAGAATGCACTGGTCATAG
This sequence comes from Ovis aries, assembly GCF_016772045.2. Lineage (NCBI taxonomy): Eukaryota > Metazoa > Chordata > Mammalia > Artiodactyla > Bovidae > Ovis > Ovis aries. Next base: position 46,881,330 of record NC_056072.1, on the reverse strand, counting down.
CAAACACCCTCTTCCACAACACAAGAGAAGACTCTAACATGGACATCATCAGATGGTCAGTACTGAAATCAGATTGATTATATTCTTTGCAGTCAAAGATGGAGAAGCCCTATACGGTCAGCAAAAACAAGACTAGGACCTGACTGTGGCTCAGATCATGAACTCCTTATTGCCAAATGCAGATTTAAATTGAAGAAAGTAGGAAAACCACTAGACCATTCAGGTCTAGTGAATCTAAATCAAATCCCTTACAATTATACAGTGGAAATGACAAATAGATACAAGGGATTAGATCTGATAGACAGAGTGCCTGAAGAACTATGGATGGAGGTTTGTGACATTGTACAGGAAGCAGGGATCAAGAGTATGCTCAAGAAAAGAAATGCAGAAAGGCAGAATGGTTGTCTGAGGAGGCCTTACAAATAGCTGAGAAAAGAAGAGAAGCAAAAGGCAAAGGAGAAAAGGAAAGATATACCTATTTGAATGCAGAGTTCCAAAGAATAGCAAGGAGAGATAAGAAAGCCTTCTTCAGTGATCAGTGCAAAGAAATAGAGGAAAACAATAGAGTGGGAAAGACTAGAGATCTCTTCAAGAAAATTAGAGATACCAAGGGAACATTTCATGCAAAGTTGGGTACAATAAAGGACAGAAATGGTACGGATCTAACAGAAGCAGATGTTAAGAGGTGGTAACAATATATAGAAGAACTATATAAAAAAGATCTTCACGACCCGGATAATCACGATGGTGTGATCACTCGCCTAGAGCCAGACATTCTGGAATGTGAAGTCAAGTGGGCCTTAGGAAGCATCACCGTGAAGAAAGCTAGTGGAGATGATGGGATTCCACTTGAGCTATTTAAAATCCTAAAAGATGATGTGTAAGTGCTGCACTAAATATACCAGCAAATTTGGAAAGCTCAGCAGTGGCCACAGGACCGGAAAAGGTCATTTTTCATTCTAATCCCAAAGAAAGGCAATGCCAAAGAATGTTCAAACTACCGCACAATTGCACTCATCTCACACGCTAGCAAAGTAATTCTGAAAATTATCCAGCCAGGCTTCAACAGTATGTGAACTGTGAAATTCCAGATGTTCAAGCTGGTTTTAGAAAAGGCAGAAGAACCAGAGATCAAATTGCCAACATCTGCTGGATCATCAAAAAAGCAAAAGAATTCAAGAAAAACATCTATTTATGCTTTCTTGACTATCACAATAAACTGTGGAAAATTCTGAAAGAGATGGGAATACCAAACCACCTGACCTGCCTCCTGAGAAATCTGTATGCAGGTCAGGAAGCAACAGTTAAAACTGGACATGGAACAACAGATTGGTTCCAATTAGGAAATGGAGTATGTAAAGGCTGTATATTGTCACCCTGCTTATTTAACTTCTATGCAGAGTACATCATGCGAAATGCTGGGCTGGAAGAAGCACAAGCTGGAATCAAAATTGCCAGGAGAAATATCAATAACCTCAGATATGCAGATAACACCACCCTTATGGCAGAAAGCAAAGAAGATCTAAAGAGCCTCTTGATGAAAGTGAAAGAGGAGAGTGAAAAGTTAGCTTAAAATTCAACATTCAGAAAGCTAAGATCATGGCATCCGGTCCCATCATTTCATGGCAAATAGATGGGGAAACAATGGAAACAGTGGCTGACTTTATATTTTTGGGCTCCAAAATAACTGCAGGTGGTGACTGCAGCCATGAAATTAAAAGATGCTGGCTCCTTGGAAGAAAAGCTATGACCAATCTAGATGACATATTAAAAAGCAGAGATGTTACTTTGCTGACAAAGGTCCAAATAGTCAAAGCTATGGTTTTTCCAGTAGTCATGTATGAATGTGAGAGTTGGATTATAAAGAAAGCTGAGTGCCAAAGAATTGGTGCTTTTGAACTATGGTGTTGGAGAAGACTCTTGAGAATCCCTTGGACTGCAAGGAGATCCAACCAGTGAATCCTCAAGGAAATCAGTCCTGAATATTCATTGGAAGGACTGATGCTGAAGCTGAAACTCCAATACTTAATGGGAATGAGCACTTAATGGGAAGAACTGACTCATTGTAAAAGACTCCGATGCTGGGAAAGATTGAAGGCAGGAGAAGAAGGGGGCGACAGAGGATGAGATGGTTGGATGGTATCACCAACTCAATGGACATGAGTTTGAGTAAGCTCCGGGAGTTGGTGATGGACAGGGAGGCCTGGCATGCTCCAGTCCATGGGGTCACAAAGAGTTGGACTTGACTGAGCGACTGAACTGATAGTAAGAGGTGAAAAAAAATCCATAATTTTATTTGTAGTATTGCTGCTATTAACATATCATTTTTTTTCTTCTAGACTTTTTGCTTGCTCAGTGCAGATTTTTTTTAACTTGAGTTCAGTGGTTTGGGATGTACAGTTTTATGTCCTTTATCCTTCTTGCTATTAATACACAGTCTTCCTAATAGTTCCTTTTAATGATTGTGTAATAGGATTAAACAAAAGTTTAAATGAAAAACTTTTAAACTTCAAAATCATAAAAAAACCCTATATTTTTCATAGCTGTAGTCAAGGAGGGAATAAGTAAAAAAAATTTAACAAATTTCTCACTAGTACCTCCCAGGTACCAGGCTTGTGCTGAACATGGAGGCGAATATGACAGAATTATCAAGTTCTGTGGGGCTGGTGCTGATGAACGCTGATGCTATCTTTAATCTCCTTGGATTTGTTACCCACCAAGTTCTTTGTCTTCCTTGGCTAATGGAATCTACCTATTTTGAAAAACACACACAAAATTTGCTCTTTTCCCAGGGGAGAACTCAAGCTTCTACATTTGGGGAGTCCACTTTATGCATACAAAATTTATGAACACAAAATTGTGTTTTTTTTTATGAACTTTGTGTTCACTTTACAAACATAAAATGATTAATAGAAAAGAAATCACAGCGCATGATGTAAAAGTTGTATCATATACGTAACATACCATAAACATGACAAAATCCAGAGAATAACATAAAGTTATTATTACTATTATTTTAATTCATAGCCTAACATGTTCCATGTTCCCAAATCTCTCTCTCTCTTTTTTTTTCCCCTACAGTTTTTGGATAAAAGCTCATTGATTGGTTCTTCACATGGTGATGGTTTTGTAATATCATTTTCTATGGAAAAAATAGAAAGCTGACTCATTCTTTTTTGGCAGTGGTCCTGCCCATGGGGTGCCCAGCAGAATAATCTGGGAACTATTACAGTCCTAAAGCTGAGGATGCTCCCCAGGCTAATTAAATCAGAATCAGTGGGACCCAGGCATTTGCCTTTTATAAAAGCACTGGGGGAGAACCACCGCTCTGGAATAGAATGGAAACTTGACTTCTATTATTGGTAGTGTAGAAAACTTTCACTCCTTGTGACTGGTATTGTCATGTATATTTTTAGGTGTGTCAAATTTGGGAAAACTCCCATCAGGCTGCTTTTATACAGGAGCTGTGAGACTTCGGGGCATTTCACATTTTCTGTGCAGTGACTAATCTTAAATGTCCTTTGAATTGAAGACACTCGTTAACCAGTTTGTCATTGGTGTCCTCATTTTTTCAGGCATTTTAATGAGATTTATGCTGGTTTTCATTGAGATCAGTATTTTGTGTCAAAGGAGTAAGAAGTTAAATGACCTCAGGAAATGTGATTGAGACCATTGTAGCCGAAGGAAGCAAGTGAACAGGGGCGAGGTGGAGCCAGCAAGGTCAGTGTGGGAGGAGGGCAGTGGCAGGTGGGTAGCCATGGGCGAGGTGACTGGAAAGGGGTCCTGGGTTCAGGGGAGAGAGTGCCTCTTACCGTAGTGCTGGAGCGTGCATACCTGCATTACAGTAAGGGATCAGGAGCGTTGGGGTTACTCCCTTCAGAGGCACGTGAAGCTTTCTGTGAATCCCAAACATTGCTAATTATGAACTAACATTGACACGATAGGAAAACAAGATATATACACCCCTCTACGTGCCTCCCTGGTGGCTCAAATGGTAAAGAATCTGCCTGCAATGCAAGAGACGTGGGTTGGATCCCTGAGTTGGGAAGATCCCCTGGAAGAAGGCATGGCAATCCACTCCAGTATTCTTGCCTGGAGAATCGCCACGGACAGAGGAGCCTGGTGAGCTACAGTCCATGGGATCGTAAAGAGTCAGACACGACTGAGCGACTGAACACGGCACAGCACACCCCTTTACACCCCATCTGAATGGACCCCCCAACTGAGCTTCCCCTTCACTCCATCCCTACAAGCCCCCAACCCACCAGCGTCCCCCGACAGAGAGATCAGTGTGACAGAGGGCAAGTTGAAGTGAAGGAGACAGTGGTCTTAACCAACTGAAGTTAAAATATTTCACTTTTGGTATTTTGACCAAAAAATATGCATGTGAACACAATGCTGGGTCCCTGGGAGGGACACCTGGGATGGGTCCTGAAGCGTGGGTCTCTTTCTCTCCCTTTTTTAAAAATTAAATCAATTTTCTTTTTGTCTGCCCCACACAGCATGCGGGATCTTAGTTCCCAGACTAGGGATTGAACCTGTGCTCCCTCCAGTGGAAGCACAGTGTGTTTAACCACTGGACCACCAGAGGTGTCCCTTGGGTCTCTTTTGCTTCACAGTTAATCAACCTCTGCTTCAGTGCAGGAATTAGTAACTGAATGTCATGTGTGCTGGTCAAGTTGCAGCTTAAGAGGGAATAAAAGAGCTACTGATGACAAAGTTTCAGCCCCGGGACCTTAAGAAGTGGCTCAAACGCCTGTGCCTTTCCTTCTGTTTTCATGACATGAGAAATGACTGTCTGAGGCAGCAGGCTCACAGCCTGAAGGATATCATGATGTGAGAAACTCCGTTCTTCCACTCCCGTCCTGTTTCCATTCTGCGCCTCGACCAGAGGTTGCTTTAGGAAACACAGCAAAGGCTGGACCACGGCCAGCCAGGAGGGGTTCCCGGTCTCGTCACCCCCCGACATTAAGACTGTGATGATTGCTCCTCAGCGGGGAGCCACTGTGTTGTCATAGCTTCCCAGCCAGGGACACGGAGGTTCGTGGGCTCATAATCTGGGTTCACCTTCATGGTCACGGCCATCTCTGAGGCAGACTGACCCCCAGAAATCCTGGAGGGGTTCTAGTCATAGACAGTGATGTTCCTCTGGGTCAGTTTTCCGGTCGCCTGAAAGTTCTGGAAGGGAAGGCATGGCGTCCTTCTGCTTCTTGATGCGTCTCCCAAAGGGCCTGAGGAGGTGGGCACTTTGTGATGAGGGGAGGCGTGGCCTGGTGTTATCCTTAGCCTCTGTCCATCATTCCTTTGTGTGGTGAACACGGTGGTGCCCAGCTCTGGGCAGAGCAGGCCTGTCAGCGAGAGCCATGGCCTGCCACTTTCAGGCTGTGTGGCTTCCGGCAAGTTAGTTACCCTCTGAGACCTAGATCCCTATCAGGGTCCTTGTGCAGATTCAGTGAAAGTGTGCAAAGCCCTTAACCCAGGCCCGGGCCATGGCGAAGGCTCAGTAAATAGTACCCATCACCTCTGCTCCTGCTGCTTCCGCCTTCCTGATGGAGGAGTAGAGAGAGGAAGCCAGGGAGCTCGGATTTCTGCCTCTTCACTAGAGGGGTGAGCAAGCGCAGGATGCACCGCTTCTCTGAATATTATGTTTCTTTTCTGTCCAAGATGAATGAAGGAAATCAGTTTTTTTAGATAGAAACTTGAATGGCATTTGGGGAAGGATCGTTCTGTATCTGTTAACACAGATTCTGGTGTATGTCCACACTCAATGTTCCCCTGCATGGTGACGACTCAAATGTTTCTAAATGTCCTTGGGAGCTGGTGATGGTACTGCCACCACTTGAAAACCACTAAACCGGCAGCTCCTCCTGAACTTTGATCCTGTCTGACCTGGGGTGGGTGGTGGACTGAGAATCCGGAGGGGTGATTGGACGAGGACCTGTTCACTGGGTCCCTCTGCCCTTGTGATTCTGAGATCGCTTAATTTCCTCCAATGTAGAAGCTTCTCAGCTCCCACAGGCATGGAGGAAGGCAAGGGTTTCTAACAAGTGAAAACCAAACCTGATTTGGTTCTAAGGATTCCTCTGTGGCTCCTACTCACATTCTTGGCAGTTGATCTATGTGCCTTCCTGGGACGGTGGCCACCAGAAATACCTTTGCCCTCCAGTGGTGTGGAGGGTTGAAGTCTGCTACCCAGAAAAAGAACTGTGCCTTGAGTGCCCTAAGAGAGGATCCCAGTGCATGGTGACTACTGCTGAGCTCCTGCAATTCTTGTCTCCCTGGTTGCCAAGAACCATCCAGATGGACAGGGGCTTTGTTTAAATCCTGAAAATTTGCAGCATGGATCCCTGTGGAGCTGGCTGAATTTCCTTTCAGACTGTCTCCACATTTCAGAGAGAAAGTCCAAGGCTGGAAATTTGACCCTGGTGGACCTCTGTTTTCCAGCTGGTGCTTTGTGGTCCCCAGGGCCATTGGCAGCCCGAGTCCATCATGTCCCTTTGCCCATTTATTCTCCAGAGGTTGACAGTCCTAAATTATAATGCTTCTTGCTGAATACCATTAATCTTAAGCAAGCAACTTACTGCAAGTTATTAGCTGCTCACCTTGAAATCCTGTGAATAGAGAAGAAAATTGCCCTACTGTCCTAGAGCCCCTTATTAATTGAATATGTGGCAGAAGAACACAGAGACAGCCATTAATTTACAGATATGGGAGTTTGTTGTCCCCCTTTTATTTTTATTTTATCCCTGGATGTTCATCTAATTAAATTATTTAAACCTGCTAATTTGGGGGAAGGCTTGTCTTTCTTCGCCTGTACCTTTCATTGTAAGTGTGTTAGTTAGAAAGATGTTAGTGATGCTTCTGACTCTGTGGTGCTCAGTTTATAGAAAAAGAATTTTGAAGAGTTTGTTGCCTTCATCAGATAATTTTATGAACCTTTGGGAACATTTGTAATGAGTTTTTATGAGACTTTCTGTGACAATATTTTGTGTATCTCTTTAGCACAGAGAGATGAAGATTGCTGATTTAATGGTCTGAAAAATTCTGATGTCTTTATTTACATTTGACTGATGAGAGATTTTACATCATTTCTCTTATCAAAGATATCCTGATGAAAGTTAACACTCTGTGGAAGATTTTAAGAGTACTGATATTACCTGGATAATAGTTTCCATAAATTTAAAAAAAAAGGCTGCTGAGATTGTTTTGGGGAAAAGGACTGTGATCCAGTCTTTGGGTGTTAGGGGAAATTTCTCTCATTACCTGTATATATATAATATATATACAGAAATTCTTATATATATAAGAAACTCTTATATAATATATTCTTTTATACATATTCTTATATAAGAGTTTCTACTGACACAGCATGTGCCAGTTTGTGTGTGTGTGTTTTGCAGTCAGTTCCTTCTGCCTTGTGTTCTTATTGAGTTACTCCATTGTCTGTGTTACTGAGACAACTGTGTTCCTCAGTGACTCAATAGTAATGCATCCGCCTGCAATGCAGGAGACCTGGGTTTGATCCCTGGGTGGGGAAGATCCCTTGGAGGAGGAAATGGCAACCCATTCCAGTATTCTTGCCTGGGAAATCCCATGGACAGAGGAGTCTGGTGGACTACAGTCCATGGGTTGCTGGAGAGTTGGACATGACTTAGCGGCTGAGCACAGTGTTCCCCATGAGGGCAGAAGCTGTCCATTGGGTGTTTCAGTCAGTCAGTTCCTCACTCAGATGTGTCCGACTCCTTGCGACCCCATGAACAACATGCCACGCCTCCCTGTCCATCACCAACTCCCGGAGTTTACCTAAACTCATGTCCGTTGAGTCGGTGATGCCATCCAACCATCTCATCCTCTGTCGTCTCCTTCTCCTCCTGCCCTCAATCTTTCCCAGCATCCGGATCTTTTCAAATGAGACAGCTCTTCGCATCAGGTAGCCAAAGTATTGGGTGTTTAGAAGTCTCCTAATCGGGTGTATAGATGACTGGCAGTAGAATGTTTTTAGTAAAGGTTTGTCAAAGGGAAAAAATGTTTGATTTCTTTAGTCCTGCAGAGACACTGCTGTGCACCAGCCATCAGAATGGACCTGATACCCTCGTCCTCTGATTGTTCACCCCCAAGCTTTCTGCTTTTCTCTAAGACACAGCATCTTCCAGTGGGTTCCATACACCCCCTGGACCATGTATTGTTGGCATACACAGCAGTGTCTGTGAAGATGGTCAGTGACAGCTCAACCTTGGGAGAAAGTAAGTTCAAGGCTCCAGTAGCGTTAGTGAGATTGAGCAGGACCATGTTCAAATCTGTTTGTTTGTTTTTTTTTTTTTTTGAGGGGGGACTGAAGTATAATTTTTAATTTTTTTTAAGTTATAAAAATTTTTTTGTATTGGGGTAGAGCCGATTAACAATGTTGCAATAGTTTTAGGTGGAGAGCAAAGGGACTCAGCCATACGGATACACGGATCCATTCTCTCCAAATCTGCACTGGCGGGGAGAGGGGAGTTGATTAAGTGCAGACCCAACTTTGAGAACTAAAGGGTATGGGGGCCGGGGCTGGGCCTTTTGTGAGGGGAGTGAATGCGCTGCCTTGTGGGAGGTGGAACTGCCTTCACTGGAGAGGCGCAGGGAGAGAAGCCCCTTTGGTAAGAACTGCTCTGGGAGCCTTTGTATCCTGGGAGTGGGGGGCCCTCTGTGTGGGGGGAGTTTAGAGGAGAGGAACTTAAATGGCTCTTTAGATTCTGAGCAATTTTCTCGAGTCTTGCCTGACTAAGGGATGAGTGCTGGGTTTATACATTTGTTGACTTAAAGAAAAAGGCACAACATGAGAGTTGTGAGTTAAGTTTTATTTGGGGCAAAATGAGGCCTGCAGCCTGGTAGACAGCACCTCAGATGACTCTGAGAGACTGCTCCTAAGAGGCAGGGGCGGGTCACCATATATGTGATTTTGGGGAAGGGGGAATACATGCAATCCAGCATATTTTTTTTCCCAGAAGGTTTCTGCTAGTCACAGGGAACAGTCATCACCGTGAAGGATTTTAGTGTTTTTCTAGATATGGATATTCAAGAATTAAGCTCATAAAATCAGCTCCTGAGAATATCTAACTCTCTGAAGACCTGTCCTGCCAGTTTTTCCCTGAACCCAGAGTGCCTCATTTCTGCTCTCCACCCTGAAGTCCTTTCAGGGGGTGTTGAAGGTCAGCAGCTGCAGAGGCTCATGATAACCCCTTGTAGAGGGAGATGGCAAGTACGCATTTGCAATTCTTCATTGCTCTCACCTCCTCCCCTCCCTAAATAGCAGTCTCCCTGTTGTCTCCCTTTTTTCCGAGGACCCTCTTCTCCAGTCCTCTCTCTCTGTCCTCATTTTTGTCCTAAGCCCTCTCTTTCACTCCTTTCTACATTATTTTTTACGTCTGTTACTCTTGCTTTCTCTCCTTTCCTATATTTGCTTCTTAGTGAGCCCTCTAATAGAACGAATGCAGAATGGCCATCTTTGAGTCCTTCTGATTGAAGGACTAGATTTTGAGAAGAGGAAGAGCTAGAACGAGTGGGGAAAATGAGGTCAGTGGGAGCCTCCCGCACACAATCTGGGACACCGGGGCTTCTCCAGAAAGGCTGGTGGAAGGAATGAGGGAGTAACTTTCATCCACTTCTGCTAGCCTCATTGTACATTTGCATAATGGTGAGTAGGTTTTGTTTTGTTAAATCGTGCAAAAATATCCATTGAGATTTCTCCCAGATTGAGGTACTCGTCTTTTAAAATATGAGGATGAGTGAACAACCTATGGGGTGAGGTTGAAGGAGTCAGGAGCAGCTGGGGTGGGAGTAGTGTGCAGGTGTACACGGAGAGACTGGTTTGGAATTTGAGGAAGCTCTCCTCCCAGGTCGTGGTGGGAGCTGCCAAGCTGCTCCTCTGGGAAGCCTGGCTGAGTTCTGTTTACCATCTGGATGCGATTCCAGGCATCTTTGCTGAGGATTTGCGGCCTTTTCTGCACTCCTGCCTCTATTACTGTGGTTGCCCCCGGGGTTACCTTGCTCAGGCCTTACTCCAGAGTGTTATTGTTGACTTTCTAGAGTTTGTTTATGCAAATAAATGCATAAATCGATGCATATGAGAGGTAAAAGGAAGTCCCCTTCGGATGGCTTGGGCCCGAGCTCCATGAAGCCCAGAGGCTCAGGAGAGCACCCTCTGGGACTTTCCCTAACTTTACTGAGTGCCAGGAAATCTGCTGTTGTAAGTATTGCAGCCCAGAGCTTCCATTCTGAACGCTCACCATCCTGCCAGGACGTTTTTCTGTCCGCTGGCTTAAAGTTCCCTGCCAGTTTGGGTCTGCGCTGAGGCGTGCCCAAGACTGTGAGATTGAAATGGACGTTTCAGGATGATCAGGAATAAACTTCAAAAATGGCAGACAGGGGTGTTGCTTATTGTAGGAGACCAGCTGTGAGCTGTTAGGGTGTGGTTGAAAGAGACGCCCTGAGTAGGGATGGGGGGTGGTCTCAAGAACATAAAGCTGAAAAGCTGCCAAGCAAACGGAAATACATTTCTTCAAATTTCTTTCAATATATCCAGGTGGAAAAATCATCAAGCTCTGACCCTGAACTTATAAAGAAAATAGCAGTGCTTTCTGGGTGGTGAGGCCAGACACACCCAGCTCAAGGAAAAGGTGTTTGTTTTTAGCAGGAAGTACTTTTTCCTAGACTCCAAATGTTACCAAGTCAGGTCCATTTGCAAGACTGAAAGTAATGCCTCAGGGTCCCTGGAATGGGATGGGGACCCAGGTTACATTTTGTGAGTAGGCCATAGCTTCTCATCTCTGATGCCCTTTCTTCCATTTATTTTTCAGTTTATTATTGCAACTTTACTTTTTTGTGCCAGACACTTGCCCTCAAAGAGCTTCCAGTCTACTGGGAGAAACAGAAAAGAAAGAATAATTAAACAAATAAATTAAAAAATGAAATGGTGAGAAATGAAATAATGCAAACAGGAAACAGTGATAAAAAATAGTGTGTATGTGGACTGGTGTGTGTGTGTGAGGGTGTGTGTGTGTGTGTGTGTGTGTGTGTGTGTGTGGTAGATGGGGGAAATATTTCTTTTTTTTTCTTTTTTAATTAAAAAATTGTTACTGAAGTATATAGTTCATTTACAAGGTTGTGTTAGTTTTACGTGTACAGCAAAGTGATTCAGTTGTATATGTATATTTATATATATATTTTCAGATTCTTTTCCATTATAGGTTGTTACAAGATGTTGAATATAGTTCCCTGTGCTATACAGTAGATCCTTTTTATCTATTTTATAGATAGTAGTGTGAAAGTGAAGTTGCTCAGTCATGTCCAACTCTTTGCGACCCCATGGACCGTAGCCTCCCAGGATCTTCCGTCCATGGGATTTTCCAGGCAAGAGTACTAGAGTGGGTTGCCAGTAGTGTGTATCTATTAAATCCAAGCTCCTAATTTATCCCTCCGCACCTTTTCCCTTTGGTAACTATAAGTTTGGTTTGGACCAAACTCTATGTCTGTGAGTCTATTTTTGTTTTGTTAATAAGTTCTTTTGTAACATTTTTAAAAATTCCATATATAAGCAATCTCATATATTTGTCTTTCTTTGTCTGACTTACTTCACTTAGTATGATAATCTAGATCCATCTGTGTTGCTACAAATGGCATTATCTCTTTCTTTTTATGGCTGAGTAGTATTCCATTGTGCATATATTAGCATATATACCATATTATTTTATCCATTCATCTGTTAATGAACATTTAAGTTGTTCCATGTCTTGGCTATTGTAAATAGTGCTGCTATGAACACTGGGTGGATGTACCTTTTTAAATTAGACTTTTCTCCAGATATATGCCTAGGAATGGGATTACTGGATGATATGGGAACTCTATTTTTAGTTTTTTAAGGAAACTCTATGTTTTCTATATTAATTACACTAATTTACATTCCCACCAACACTGAGGAGGGGATTCTCTTTTCTCTATACCCTCTCCAGCATTTATTATTTGTATACTTTCTAATGATGGCCACTGTAATCAGTGTGAAGTGGTACCTCATTGTGATTTTGATTTGCATTTTTCTAATATTAATAATTAGTGGTGTTGAGCATGGAAATATTTCTTATACAAGGCAATGAAAGAAGACTTCTGTCTGAGGAGGTGACATTTCAGCCAAGAAGTGAGTGAGGAGAATGAGCTCTTCAGATAAAAAGTCCAGGGAAAAATGGCCTGGGAAAAATGGCTCAGCAACAGGCTTTGCCAAGAGACCCTGTGAGGAGGGAACCAGGACAATTCACCCTTCCGGTAGAGGATTCCACATCAGGTCCATTAGAAGCAGAAGCTTGCTGCTTTCTAGTACAGAAAAGATTAGCCAGTAAAATTCATAGCACAATTAGCATTTAAACAATGTATGTGAAAAAACATTCCTTATTCAGATCATTGTTAATGGTCAGATTTTAGGACACTCTGGGGCACAGTTTGAAATTTCAGAATATCACAGTTGTGGATCTTTTTGTATTGACGGGGCTTCCCAGGTGGCTCAGACAGTAAAGAATCTGCCTGCAATGTGGGAGACCCAGGTTTGATCCTGGGTCAGGAAGAGCCCCTGGAGAAGGAAGTGTCTACCCACTCCAGTATTCTTGCTTGGAGAATTCCATGGACAGAGGTGGCTGGTGGGCTACAGTCAATGGGGTCACAAAGAGTCGGACAAGGATAAGCAAATAACACTTCACTTCTGTATTGATACTTGTGTCCCCAGAGTCAAGAAACCTCCCTCCCACCCTCCCTCTGTCCTTGCAGTTCAGCAGTATTAACCAAAGGCAGATCAGTGAGTAAATCTGTCTTCTACCAGAATCAATTTTCTTCAGTAAAAGCTTTCTATATGAAATCTGGCACATCTACATTTTAAAGCTTCTATTTAAGAAACCTAATTTTTGTGAAACTTGAACTCAGCTGGAAAGATGAGTAAATTTTATTATGTTTGCCATGTCAAGAGACTTCAGCCTTTCTATAGGCTTTGTCAGAGATTTTAAACGAAAAATATAGATGGAATAATTTTTATACAGTAAAAAAGTCCTTAGACTGAATAATCAGAGACTGTGTGTGTTATTGGAAAGACTCTTGCAAAGGTGATCTGACAGTGTGGCTGGGCCGAGAGAGGGTGGTGTGTGGACTGAATGTTCCTAAGGAACGGTACAGCCTGGAACTTTGAGGCTTCTCTATTTTAGGCATCTTCATAGAACTGTTTGATGAGCCTTTAAAAAAAAAATTCTAATTTAGAGATTATAGCTATTTCTTAGGAATAGCTAAGTGATGAAGTTACTTGCTGAGGGCTTTTCTGAATTCTGTAACTGTATTATAACAATCACTTTGATATTTGTCCTGAGATACCAACTTGTCTGCTGTGCTGAAGTGATCTATATGAGCTACGGTGAGAGGTGCCAAGGAAGATATCTGGTGATTCTTAACCTGTAGGCTCTTGGTTTACAATCTGGCCGGTCCTGAAATCTGCGTGGCTGCAACTTCTTGGGGACAGGGCTGCCCCCTGGCGGTGGGATGGTTCACACCAAGACGCCTTCCGAGCCCTCAGGAGCCACCCTGACATATGCACGCATTGCTATCTGAGAGAACGCACAGACTGTTCACAAATTTTCACATTCCAGACATGAAGTGTTTTATGTCCTAAACTGCTGAGATATGATCATCTAAAATAAAGGTTGATCAAAGAAATTCAGGTCTCTTGATAATTAGAAGAACAAATGATTAGGAAAGGTGGGACTCCAGTTGCTTGAAAGCTTAACCTATTCAAGCCGCCAGCCAGTGGAGGAGGGCCCTTTGTCTCCAGTTCAGTGTTTGGCTGGCACGACCACGCATGGTTGGCTGTTGGAGAAATGGCACGTTATTCCCACGTGGAGCCTTTCCATTGAACTTTGAAGTATTCTAGGCTGAAACCCTTGGTTCTCTCTCTTCCTCTCCATCTATTGTCTGTTCCTCCTTCTCAAAAATTTCTCTCCATCTCCCTCTTTTCTGCTTTTCTTGCCTGCTTTTTCCTGTGACATTCATTTCTGTCTTTAGTGTCCTTCCTCCTTCACCAGGAGTCCAAAGCAGATCATACTCTGTCATTCCTGCTCTCCTATATCCTCTCAATGGTCAATCAGAAAGCTCTCTTTCATGAATGGCCTCTTTTTCGAGAAAGGGCCCATCTAACATCCCCACTGCCCTCATGCCTTTGCACAGCTGAGTGATCCTGAAATGCGGCCCTCCCTGTGTCTCTTTCCAGGCATCTGCCACCTCCACTGTACCCTTCCAAACACAGAAATGCTGTCTCTTCTCCCTGGGCTGCCAGCATAAGCCCACATGGAAAGGTGTTCATTTGAGCTGGCAGAAAACATGTTGCTCATATTGAGCGGACGTGTGTGTTTTCTGCTGAGTCTTTGACAAGCCCTGGTCCTACACACAGCGGTGCTCTGCACAGCTTGGATATGGGAGAATTGTGGGACTTCCCCTTTTGGATTCTAAACGTAGAGCTCCTCTCCATACCTTATACATGAAAGTGTTGCAAGAAAATGGAGCCAGGGAGGATGGTCATGTCCCAGGTCTCAGGTGAATCCCTCTGATGAGCCTCCAAGTGAGGGTCTTTTGCTTCACTCAGGAAAGAATTCGAGAGTGAGCCACGGTAAAGTGAAAGTAAAAGTCACTCAGTCCTGTCCAAGTCTTTGCGACCCCATTGACAGCCCACCAGGCTCCTCTGCCCATGGAATTCTCCAGGCTCCTCTGCCCATGGAATTCTCCAGAATATTAGTGTAGGTAGCTAGCTGTTCCCTCCTCCAGGGGATCTTCCCAACCCAGGCATCGAACCCAGGTCTCCCACATTGCAGGCAGATTCTTCACCAGCTGAGTCACCAGGGAAGCCCAGAGTAAAGTGGAAGCCAGCTTATTTAGAGAGCTACACAGTCCATCTCAGAAGGTGAGCACAGCCCTGAGAGAGACACGTTCCATAGAGTGGACGTCTCAGACGACCAGAGAGGCCCTGAGAGAGACGTGTTCCATAGAGTGGACGTTTCAGACGTCCAGAGCAGCCCTGAAATAAAAGCATTCCATAGAGTGGCAGACGCCCAGAGCGGCCCTGGGAGAATCGCGTTCCATAGAGTGTGGACGTCTCAGATGTCCCGAGCAGCGCTGAGAGGCGCATTTGCACCATAGAATGGACGTTTCAGGGGGCGCCAGGAGCCCTGAGAGAAACTCCCTCAACAGAGTGTGCGCGTCTCAGCGGCAGCAGGGGCCCTGAGAGAAACCTGATCTGTAGGGTGTGAAAGCCTCGGAGGGCAAGAGCGGTCCTGAGGGAAGTTCGCTCTGCAGACAGACGGCGCACCATCTCTGAAGGTGAGGAAGGCCCCCAAGGTGTGGGTGGTGGTTATTTTTTATGGGCTGGGTAATTTCATGGGCTAAGGAGTGGGAGGGTTTTTCCAGCTGTTTTGGGGAAGGGTCTGGGATTTCCTGAAATTGGGTCACTGTCCACTTTTTGGTGTTTTAGGGTTTGCCGGAAACCTGGCCTGGTACCTGTGGGTGTGACATGGAGCTCATGTTTTCTGTGAGGGTATAATGAGGCTTGAGGTCTACTTGAAGTGACTCTCCCGCCATATCTGGGGCCTAGTTGGTTCTAAGCAGTTTATGTGGTATCCTCAGGGACTGTGTCATTTTTTTCAAGGTTGTGCCCTTTCCCCTTCTCTCCTGTGTAGGAAGGTGGGTCTCGCTGTCTGAATGGCCCTTTAAATATAGGTTAAGGTGATGTACGATGTACACACGGTTGGGTGGGGCTTTCCTGGTGGCTCAGACGATACAGAATCTGCCTGCAATGCAGGAGACCTGGGTTTCATTCCTGGGTTGGGAAGATCCCCTGGAGAAGGGAATGGCAACCCACTCCAGTATTCTTTACTGAAGAATGCCAGGGACAGAACCACCTGGCAGACTGCCGTCCATGGAGTGGCAAAGAGTGGGTAGGACTGAGCAGCTAACACTTTCACTTTCTTAGACTTCACACATAGTTAAGCAAGGTTTGGGTTATCTAATCCTGATCAAATGGAGAAGGTGGCTACCAACTCTCTATTTTTGCCTATGGCAAACCCTGCTTCTAGAATAAAAGCATATGTTAGGTTAAAACATGAAATTCCCCATATCTGACCATTTTTGACCTATAAAAATGGCAATTTCATAGTAGTTTTGAGTGAAGAAAAGGAGTGGGTCTGTTTAGACAGACTCTCTACTTTCTATTTAATTCATTTATTCAAGACATACCTATGGAGGATTTTGGTAGGTGCTGGGGTTCCAAAGAGACATTGAGTCTGTTCTCTGTCCTCTATCCAGGAAGATAAAGTCAACCAACTCTGATACAAATGTCTGGTGATCTAAGGAAAGCCAGTGTGCTGAGGGCATGTTTTGGTTTGTCCCAGTTTTAACACTGGAATAAGGTGAGTCATTCCCTGGTGACTCACTTGGTAAAGAGTCTGCCCTACAATGTGGGAGATCCAGGTTCGATCTCTGGGTCGGAAAGATTCCCTAGAGAAGGAAATGACAACCCATTCCAGTATTCTTGCCTGGAGAATTCCATGGACAGAGGAGCCTGGTTGGGCAACAGTCCATGGGCTCACAACAAGTCGGACAGGACTGAGTGACACTTTCACTTTCACTTTAACACTGGAAGTCCTGAGCAAACTAGAACTAGATTATGGTAAGGCACAGAGGTGGGGGAAATGGGGAGTGGTAGTTATGGCTCTGTGGGCAAAAAAAAAAGAAGAAAGAGCTAAAGAAGTTTAGGACCGGAAAGAAAGCCCACCCATTTATCCTGGGAGAGGCAAGAAACACATTAGAAAAATAAAGGCACTGGGAAGTCTCAGCAGAGAAAGCTGTTTAATTTGTGCAACCAGGATTTTGCTAACTTACTTGATCTTGGAACTCTGTGCACTTAACATCCTGTGAGCATCTTAGGGTTCTCCCCTCTTTGTCCTTTGGGGAAAATTGCACTGTTCTCTATGCTAAAATGCATATTATTACTGTATATTATTAGTCTTATCCATGATTTGGGCGACAGTTAGTATCAAAATAGCCCACCACAAGAAAATTTAATAATAATGCAACCTTGAGATGAAAAGGTTTTTCAGAAGGGTTGCTAATGTGCTCTGGAGGGTTGCAAGTACCAAAGGGCTATATTTTCTGGCTGATGCACATAGAGCTAGGCTGGCTACTTGCACACCTCTTTCTGCAAGTGCCTTTTTTTTTTTTTTTTTTTTTTTTGCACTGAGGGCTTAACCAAGTTGTTATGGAAACGGAAACTGTCTCCCCTGCCTGGGAACAGCGCTTTGCTAATAATTAGAGAGCATGGCTGAGTAAACTTCAGTGGTAACGATTAATCTTTGCAAAGCACAGGTAAGCCTAAAAGATTGAACAGATGTTTCTTGGCCTTTGCACTTCACAGCCCTAGAAAATTTTATTTTGGATAGAGCTGAGCTGGCTGAGGCTTGGAGTTTTTACTTCAAAAAGAAAAGTCATCCTTTAATTTTATGGTAATTGGCTTTTTAAATTTAAATGTTTAAAGACATCTCTTGAGCCTATAGAGTTTCTGAGTGTGGTTGGTGACCCTCTTTGAGCTTGTTAAGATGCAGATTTCAGCCTCTCTATGGATCCACTGAAACAGAATGTTTCGGGCTGGTCTTGGAATTTGATTCTGTAACAAGCACTCCAGCTGATCTGGCTGAGTCTGATGTTTGCTTACTGGTGTTAACTTTGCTCTGGGACAGGACAAACCTTTTTAAAGAGCTAGGTCATTAATAGTTTAGGCTTTTGAGCTTTATCCAGTATTCTTGCCTGGGGAAGTCCTATGGACAGAGGTTCCTGGCTGGCTACAGTCTATGGGATCGCAAAGAGTCTGACACCACTGAGCGACTAAGCCACACACATAGTGTCACACATAGTGTGACAGCAGCCATAAGCAATACGTAAAATAATGGCCGTGGCTGTGCTCCAGACTCTCTTTACAGACAGGCAGTGGTCGAATTTGCCCCTTGGGTTATCCTTTGCTGACCCTTGCTGTAGGATCTGCACAGTCCTGCCTATTTAATGAGATTCCAGCTTTCAAATGCATTTATGCTAAAAACCACCCAAGTTTCCAGGAGATACCCTTCAGTCCAGCTTGAATAAAGGCAAAAGGAGGTTACAGTTTTGCTGGGGATGGGGAGAGAGTGAGTTTTGAATGATATAGTGGTAAGTGGTTCTCCTGACAACCATAGTTGCTGAGATGAGTTTTAAAATGGGTTGGAATCTCCATCTCTGATGGTGGCTAAAGGCATTTTCCGGATCTGGTAGCTAGAACAGAAGTGAATTGATGGACTTGGACCTGTTTTGAGGGAAAGCCTCAGGTTTTTCTTGAAGGAAGGGATGGAAGTTTGGTGGTGATGGGGGGCTGGCTTGAGAGGTGCTGTTTTCCTCTTTTTTTTTCTGCTCTACTTGTTGTTTAGGCCCTTTTTGCTGAATTCCTACTCGGTCTCTCTGGCCTGGCCTTTGGAGTCGCCCAAAGGCTCCCATCCTCAGAGCTGGCTTTGCCTCTATGGCCTGACTTCGGAGAACATTGAACTCGTCTTTGTGAGTCCAGATAAATTCAGTGACTTGAGTTTTTCTTGCAGTCTTCAGATACCACATTCTGTATTACATTCTTTGTAGCTAATTTTTCGTTGCTTTTGAAAGGGTTTTGAAGTGAAAAGGAGCGCAGTTCTCCAAGGGTTGGAATACTAAGCATTAGAGACTGTATGCTCCCATGCTTTGTTGTGTTACACTGGGTGCGGGGTTCGATCGTCTTAACTGCGTACATCCAGCCAGATTATGAGTTTTTCTGCTTCTCTCGTTCCAGTATTCTGTTTTTCCAAATGGTTTGCTCAGTTTGAAATTTTCTTTTTATGTGTTTAAGGAAGAAATAGTTCCTCTGGACCACAGCCATGAATGCACCAACTAATGCTGCTTTCAGAGCTTATTTCTGTTCACATCCTTGAAGCCTTTCTTCTTTGTGTCGCAGCAATTCCTTGTTATTATCTTATTTTCTGATTTCTTTTGAAGGGATAATGATGGTGGCCAATTTGTGCATTTTATAATGTTTTAATTCAGTTATGCTCATACTCTAGCTTATGTTGCAAACATAATGGCACACACACCTGAGCTGTTCTCTTTGATTCAGCCTTATAATCTGTTTCCCACATAGTTTGTGTCTGTATATTGTGGTATCATTAGCTTATGTAGCTTTGCAGTGTCTTTGTAATCTTGCTGTTATCAAATAGAGGAACATTTTTTTGGATACATTTATATCCACTTTGAAAACTACTTTGTAGTCATTTATCAAAAGGTGGTTTAAAGCCTTCTCTTGTTCATTATTGTTAATTTTTTTTAAACCTTGGCTTTTACATATTTTTTAAGTATGGAAATTTCTGTTTGCTTGTCTTTTTTGTCATTTTCAATCTTGATTTTTGTTTTTTAATTTCTTCTTTCCAATGTATTTTTATCTTTCATCTGGAAAACATTTAACCAGTGCTTTCTATGGGCAACAAATACTCCTCCACTCATTTTTAAAAATAAACTTATTTTTGGCTGTGCTGGGTCTTTGTTGCTGCGCACGGGCTTTCCCTGCTTGCGGAGGGCGGGGGCTGGTCTCTCGCTGCAGCGCAGGGCCTTCTCACTGAGGTGGCTCCCCTTGCTGCAGAGCTCAGGTTCTGTGGCGCTCAGGCTTCGTTAGTTGTGGCTACTGGGCTCTAGAGTGTGGGCTCAGTAGTTGTGCACATAAACCTGAGGACTGTGGGATCTTCCCAGACCGGGGACTGAACTTGAGTCCATTGGCAGGAAGATTCTTACCCACTGGACCACGAGAGAAGGCTCCCTCCACTCGTTTACATGGACTTTGCTTATTAACCAGCTCCATGGAGATTGTGCTTTCTCCTTTGGTTGGTGGTGTTTGCAGGGACCATTTCATTTCAGGCAGCCTCGTGAAGGCTTAGGAGGCTTGGAGGCAGGAGTCGGGGGCCTGGATATCCAGTACTGGCCAGGCTCTCGAACCTCAGGCTCCTTTTCTGCTACGTGGGAATGATAGTACCTCCCTGAGACGGGGTTGTATCCTGTGAATGTAAAATGTCTTTCATATGCCTGTGGGAGAGCCAGTCCTCAAACTCAGGAGCTGTTACCATGATAACAAGGAGAAGATGGACGAATCTGTTCTCTTTACTCCACAGCGTGAATCTCTGCACATCCGCTTAAGAAGAAATACCATGTATCTGAATATGCCAGTTCCCACAAGCCCTGTTTCCAACCTGAAATGCTGTGATTCTTTATAGTTTAATCCTGCAAATTCAGGTGCTTTATCTGTGGCTGGCTATTTTGGGTACTGGACCCACAATTATTTCACAAGAAGGATTTGGCAGCATGTCGTAAGTTTCCTCAGTTTCATGCCTTGTAACAGAATGGTAGGTGGAATGGTAGGTATATTTCAAAACCAGCTTGCTGCCCTGGTCACCTTGGAGGTGTTTTTTCAATCTTTCTGGACAGTGGAGGCTCCTTGTGCATTTTTCTTTTAATGGGACAATTAGCTTTGGAGAATTCTTGGTCTCAAACTCTAATCCTGTCCCTACACTTAATCTTTCTTGTTTGAAAGCTTCCGTGAGAGTTTAGTTTTCAGGAAGCATCTTTCCTCAGTGAAAACCATCATGACATGGTGGTAGTGCTATTATAGGAGTTGATGAAGGGCTTAAGCTAAAGCTTGTACGCTGAGCATGGAACCTTCTACTTCAGGCTCTTGTGATTGCTGCCGAGACGAACTCATCTTAATTTCCCTGGTTTCCCGTGGTTGTATTCTTGCTTCTTTGTCCCCAGTGTTTATCTGTAACCTCAAGAGAATATTGTTGCTGTTGTAGCTCATGAGCAATGTATACTCAAATTTTAGCTCTGTGAAATTGGTAGAAAATTTAGGTAAGGAAAAATTTTTTAAAGAAAGGATTACCTTATTTAAAAACATTACCTTATTTCCACTGATCTGTCATCTGTTTCCATGGAAATAGAATTAGGAGTTAGTTTCTGACAAGCATTTTCAGGGCTGCCTCCTGATTCCCACTCTGGTTTCCATAGAGATGGAAGCACGCCAGTGAAGACAGGGTAAAAAGGATTCCAGAAAGTAGTGAGATGCTGTGTAGACTGTGGTCCGGACTCCGCCCTGGAGATTACAGTGTGGTCAGATTGCTTAGGAACCCTCTGTGATGCTAGTGCTTTCTGGAAGCACAGAGGTTAATACTCAGAAAAGGACTTTGGCCCTAAGATGGGAAGCGCTTTTGTTTTCCACACTTTGCCTTCTAGAATCATCTTCAGAGACAGATTCAGCCTTCTTGGACACTTACCCTGCCTCCTCCTCGGCATGGACTCTAAAGCAGTTGAGACAATCAGGTATTGATTGTCTGGTGATTTCAGTAGCTCCGATCTCCCAAGTGGGCAGAAGCTGGTGTTTGTCTGCCAGTTCGGTCTCCCTGAGTCCATACACTGGCAGAAGCTTTCAGATTTTCTATCAGCTTCTAGTAAGCAGACACAGGAACAAAAAAGCAAGGTTGAGTGGCTTTGTCACAAACCCTGCTTTGCTATTTCTGAGGGCAGTCTTGGTTATATGCCTGGAAATTATGAAATTGACTTTCCCAGTTCAGTTCAGTTCAGTAGCTTAGTCATGTCCGACTCTTTTCGACACTATGGGCCACGGCACGCCAGGCCTCCCTGTCCATCACCAACTCCTGGAGTTTACCCAAATTTATATCCATTGAGTCAGTGATGCCATCCAACCATCTCATCCTCTGTCATCCCCTTCTCCTCCTGCCTTCAATCTTTCCCAGCATCAGGGTCTTTCCAAATGAGTCAGCTCTTCGCATCAGGTGGCCAGAGTAATGGAGTTTCAGCTTCAACATCAGTCCTTCCAATGAACACCCAGGACTGATCTCCTTTAGGATGGACTGGTTGAATCTCCTTGCAGTCCAAGGGACTCTCAATAGTCTTCTCAACACCACAGTTCAAAAGCATCCATTCTTCGGTGCTCATCTTTCTTTATAGTCCAACTCTCACATCCATACATGACCACTGGAAAAACTATAACCTTAACTAGACAGACCTTTTTTGGCAAAGTGATGTCTCTGCTTTTTAATATGCTGTCTAGGTTGTTCATAACTTTCCTTGCAAGGAGTAAGCGTTTTTTAATTCCATGGCTGCAGTCACCATCTGCAATGATTTTGGACCCCCCAAAATAAAGTCAGCGACTGTTTCCCCAGCTGTTTGCCATGAAGTGCTAGGGTCAGATACCATGATCTTAGTTTTCTGAATGTTAAGCTTTAAGCCAACTTTTTCACTCTCCTCTTTCACCTTCATTGAGAGACTTTTTAGTTCCTCTTCCCTTTCTGCCATAAAGATGGTGTCATCTGCATATCTGAGGTTATTGATATTTTTCCTGGCAATCTTGATTCCAGCTTGTGCTTCTTCCAGCCCAGTGTTTCTCATGATGTACTCTGCATATAAGGTTAAAGAAGCAGAGTGACAATATACAGCCTTGACGTACTCCTTTTCCTATTTGGAAGCAGTCTGTTGTTCCATGTCCAGTTCTAACTGTTGCTTCCTGACCTGCATACAGATTTCTCAAGAGGCAGGTCAGGTGGTCTGGTATTTTCCAGAATTTCCAGAATTTTCCACAGTTTATTGTGATCCACACAGTCAAAGGCTTTGGCATAGTCAATAAAGCAGAAATCGATGTTTTTCTGGAACTCTCTTGCTTTTCCATGATCCAGCGGATGTTGACAATTTGATCTCTGGTTCCTCTGCCTTTTCTAAAACCAGCTTGAACATCTGGAAGTTCACGGTTCACGTATTGCTGAAGCCTGGCTTGGAGAATTTTGAGCATTACTTTACTAGCGTGTGAGATGAGACAGACATCCTGAAATGTGAAGTCAAGTGGGCCTTAGAAAGCATCACTATGAACAAAGTTAGTGGAGGTGATGGAATTCCAGTTGAGCTATTTCAAATCCTGAAAGATGATGCTGTGAAAGTACGGCACTCAATATGCTAGCAAATTTGGAAAACTCAGCAGTGGCCACAGGACTGGAAAAGGTCAGTTTTCATTCCAATCCCAAAGAAAGGCAATGCCAAAGAATGCTCAAACTGTCTCCTGTACAGTGTCACAAATCTCCGTCCATAGTTCCTCAGGCAGTCTGTCTATCAGATCTAGTCCCTTAAATCTATTTCTCACTTCCAGTGTATAATCATAAGGGATTTGATTTAGGTCATACATGAATGGTCTCGGAGAAGGCAATGGCTCCCCACTCCAGTACTGTTGCCTGAAAAATCCCATGGACAGAGGAGCCTGGTAGTCTGCAGTCCATGGAGTCGCTAAGAGCTGGACACGACTGAGTGACTTCATTTTCACTTTTCACCATCATGCCTTGGAGAAGGAAATGGCAAGCCACTCTAGTATTCTTGCCTGGAGAATCCCAGGGATGGGGGAGCCTGGTGGGCTTCCATCTATGGGGTTGCACAGAGTCAGACACGACTGAAGGGACTTAGCAGCAGCAGCAGCAGCAGCAGCAGCAGCAGCAGCAGCAGCAGCAGCAGCAGCAGCAGCAGCAGCAGCAGCAGCAGAATGGTCTAGTGGTTTTCCCTACTTTCTTCAATTTAAGTCTGAATTTGGCAATAAGAAGTTCATGATCTGAGTCACAGTCAGCTTCCAGTCTTGTTTCTGCTGACTGTATGGAGCTTCTCCATCTTTGGCTGCAAAGAATATAATTAATGTGATTTCGGTGTCGACCATCTGATGGTGTCCATGTCTAGAGTCTTCTCTTGTGTTGTTGGAAGAGGGTGTGTTTGCTATGACCAGTGCGTTCTCTTGGCAAAACTCTATTAGCCTTTGCCCTGCCTCATTCCGTTCTCCAAGGCCAAATTTGCCTGTTCCTCCAGGTGTTTCTTGACTTCCTACTTTTGCATTCCAGTCCCCTATAATGAAAAGGACATCTTTTTTGGGGGTTAGTTCTAACAGGTCTTGTCGATCTTCGTAGAACCGTTCAACTTCGGCTTTGTTAGCATTACTGGTTGGGGCATAGACTTATTACCATGATATTGAATGGTTTGCCTTGGAAACGAACAGAGATCATTCTGTCATTTTTGAGATGGCATCCAAGTACTGCATTTTGGACTCTTGTTTACTATGATAGCTACTCCATTTCTTCTAAGGGATTCCTGCCCACAGTAGTAGATATAATGGTCATCTGAGTTAAATTCACCCATTCCAGTCCATTTTAGTTTCCTGATTCCTAGAGTGTCAATGTTCACTCTTGCTGTCTCCTGTTTGAGCACTTCCAATTTGCCTTGATTCATGGACTTAACATTCCAGGTTCCTATGCAATATTGCTCTTTATAGCATTGGACCTTGCTTCTATCACCAGTCACATCCACAGCTGGGTGTTGTTTTTGCTTTGGCTCTGACTCTTCATTCTTTCTGGAGTTATTTCTCCACTGATCTCCAATAGCATATTGGGCACCTACCAACCTGGGGAGTTCATCTTTCAGTGTCCTATCTTTTTGCCATTTCATACTGTTCATGGAGTTCTCAACGTAAGAATACTGAAGTGGTTTGCCATTCCCTTCTCCAGTGGACCACGTTTTGTCAGCACTCTCCACCATGACCCGTCTGTCTTGGGTGGCCCTACATGGTATGGCTCCTAGTTTCATTGAGTTAGACAAGGCTGTGGTCCGTGTGATCAGATTGGCTAGTTTTCTGTGACTGTGGTTTTCATTCTGTCTGCCCTCTGATGCCCTCTCTCAGCACCTACTGTGTTAGTGGGGTTTCTCTTATCCCACGTGGGATATCTCTTCACGGCTGCTCCAGTAAAGTGCAGCTGCTGCTCCTTACTTTGGACGTGGGCTATCTCCTCTTGGCCGCCACTCCTGACCTTGAACATGGGGTATCTCTTTACGGCCACTGCTCCTCACCTTGGATGTGGGGTATCTCCTCTTGGCCTGCTTTTACCTAAATCTAGTCAGACTGCACTTTTACCAGAAAAGTTGGTCAGAAGATGACTGATACCATTGACAGAAATAATCTGTTTATAAAAAAAGATGTCTCTTGAAAAAAAAATAGTTTAAAAATAAATGAAAATAAAATGGGATGTTTGAGTGGATTTCTCCCCTCTGGACCTGGAGCTTTTGGTGCTAGGTTGAGTGTGGGACTGGAAGGGTTGAGGCTCCCTGGGGAGGAGTTGGTTTCCAGAATCTCCAGGTTTCTGTTTGGGAGGTGCTTCAGGTGCTGGTCTTGAAGCTTCACTGGCACAGCCAGTGTGTCTCTTAAACTTCAGCACCAGATTGCTTTGAATTGGTGGCCGATGGTACCTCTAGAGGTTTGACACTCTCCCTGAGAGGCTGTAGCTCATCCTGGGAAGGTCAGGACCCTCCTCAGAGATTCACATTGTTTTTATTTCAAAAGAATAAAAAGAGAATGAGAAATAACCCAGGACTTACTGAAGATTCTACTCATTGGCCCAAAGTGGGAATGTGACCACTTGCGTCTTCTGCTGGCATCTCAGCAGTTGGATGTAGATTACCGATGATGAGAAAGATGTGAAAGCTAGGCCTTTAGGGATGTCCTACTGCTGCCCTTGGGGTATCTGTCCTCTGTTACCTTCAACTCTCACATGGCTTGATCTTGACACTTCAGGGTATCTTTCTGAGCTACCTGCATCTCCACCCCTCCTGCCTGATGGTGGAGGTACCTCACTTGGTGGCATTTTGCTGAGATCCTCCAGAATTGACTTCTTTTTGGCTGAGACTATCTCATTCTGTGCCTTGGATGTTCCTAGCTTTAGCTTTTGAAAGATGTTCCTCACTCCCCTTTTTTCCAATTCTGTGTTTTCACTTTTTTTTTTTTTTTTTTTGTTAAGCCATAATTGGGAAAAAAAGGAAAATCTTCCAGAAATGAGTGTAACATGAAGAACAGCCTTAGCTTGACAGAGCGATTGCATTGCAGAGACACTAGTCCAGCCATGTGAAGCGGTGGATGGGAGTGCATGAGGCCCTTCGTTTACCAGGTGGAGTCATGCACAGCCCATGTGCTGCACACTGGCTTTGTGCCTGGTGGGACACCAAGTGACCGTGCTTAGTTGCCGTGATGCTGAGTGGGCTTGTGGCAAAGCTCTGTCCAGTGAGTGAATAGTGCAGTTACTATCTGCATTTCACGGACAGGGAACCTGAGGTTCACGACTGGTGTCAGCCCAGCGCTATAAACCTCAGAGCCCCACAGCCAGTGGGGCACTTGAATGCACTGCTGGGCTGGAGTCTCACCCCACTCTTACCTCAGTTCAGGGAGACCGGTAGCCAGGCCTCCCGACCACCAGCTGCTGCTCTTTTTATTAGTAGCTCTCAGTGTAGTAACTGTCTTATCCTTGAAGGCCTAGTGTGTATGTTGCTTCCTCTGTAGAGTCTTCCAAGAACCACGTCTGCCTCATGCTTCAGCAGGGCCTTCCTGGTGGCTCAGGCAGTAAAGAATCCGCCTGCAATGCAGGAATCCCAAATTCAATCCCTGAGTCAGGAAGATTCCCTGGAGAAGGGAATGGATACCCACTCCAGTACTCTTGCCTGGAGAATGCCATGGACAGAGGAGCCTGGCGGGCTACAGTCCAGGGGCTGGCAAAGAGTCAGACACGGCTGAGCGACTAACACTTTCGCTCTCAGCAGGCCTGACTGCTCCCCTGCTGGTGTCCTGGGGTGTGCTCGGTCCGTGCTGGGTGTGTGGCATGCACTAAGCCTGACCTCCCAGCCTAGCAGATCCTCGAGGGCCAGGGCTGCATCCTCTGCCCTAGCATCCAGCGGGTGCTCACCAGGTGTTTGTGGAAGGAGAGTGCCCTCTAGATGTTAGCTGAATGGATTCTGTGAGCTAGCAGACCATCTGGTCGACCCCGTAGTGATGAATAACGAAGGCTTCCTAGCATCCCTAGGATCCTAGAGGGTGTAGACCTGGAATTGCTCTCTTCTCTGAGAACAGTGGATGATGGTTCAAACCTGAGTGGAAACAGCAGAACAGCTGACACTTAGAATATTCACTCTTTACTTACTGTGTGAAAGGGTTTGATTGTAGGGTTGTTAATCAAGCTGTCAGGTAAAACATGAAGGTCTTATTTATTATATAAGGAGGTACTTTATGAAGAAATTGAGCTGTGGTGATGAATAGATATTGGACACTAGTTACATTGCTACTATTAATCAAGATATTCATTTTTAGCAGTAACAGCTACCATGAGGGATTGTAAAAGTATATAAACTTACCCAGGGATGAATTATACCATTTGATGATTAACTCCTTAGTAAGAACACTGGCTGTTTACAATTAGACTTTTTAAAAACTTAGTAATAACACTGCATTTAAACAATAGTTATGGTTAGGCATACCAACAGAAGGAGACACTGCTAATTACTTTCAATTAATTCTAATAAATTATTGGGTTTAAAATGTATGCTCTTATTAAAATCTGTCATAATCTAGACCTCTACTAAGTAAAGAATGCTTCTTTCATGTCACTTGCTCCAGGGTCACAGCAGTTTCAGCAGGATTAAAATTTGAACCCACCTATACTTCAGAATGCTTTTCAGGTGCTTTACCATGAACAATGTCACTTGCTTTTTAGACAGTTCTTGTGAGCGACCAAGTCCCATGTGACTTTTATTGAAGAGGAAGGGGGTTGTCTGTGGACACAAGTTGTGGAGTGGATTCTGTCTTCTGCCCCAGTGTTCTTGTGGTAGGTGTCCCTCCTGGCATGGTTCTGGGGGGAAATGAAACTGTGGATGTCCTGGGTGCAGAGTCTGGCACATACTGTGCTAATACATGGGCTGTTTTTAAAATGATCTCTTCAGTGGTTTGAAGCAAATATCTAACTTTGGAAGCTGGTTTTAATACCTTAAATAATCTGGTGGGCTTAAAGATCGATAAATACACCCTCTGGAAATGTGTTTACATTCAGTAATATTTATCAGAGTTAAGTTTTATCTTGCCCCAAAGCTGAAATTATAAAGTAATTTTAATGAAATTTCTTGTGTTTTCTGTGCCAGGACTGATGACAAATGAGGGTGTTTTGGGTAAGCCACTTAGCAGCGCTACCTTTCTCAGCACTCAGGGAGGAGGACTGATCAGCATTCAGCAGCCTCATCCGGGTGGAAAAGTCTGTTTTGTTTAAATGAGATTTTTGCTGGATTGCTATTTTTATTTTGAAAATCCAATTTTGGCTTTTTGTCTCACATAATAATGAGTTTTCTGATAAATATTGTCACCCTTTATTAAAAGTGTAAAGGAGAGGTAACAAACAGCTTTCTGCAATGAGATGGTGTAATAAATAAAATCAGATGCTCGAAGTCGGCTTGTCATTTGGCATAAATAAATACATCCCTTCTTACTGGACAGAGAGGCAGAGGGTATTGATGGTAACTTTGGAGAAATTTGATGCTGCCTTTGAAAATCCAGAAACTGAAATGACTGTTACTGTCTTATTTGATTTAGAGTGGCTGTGATTAGATAACTTGGACAGTTGATTTTGGTTGGGTTTCACTGTGCTGTGGCTGAGTGCTTTAGTCATGCAGTGGCTGATCACTGGGAAGGGGCCCTAGGCAATCACTTCCGCACTGTGGGTTTCCTTTGGGATGGCAGAATCTGCTTATCGTGGCCCAGGATAGAGAATAAATCCTGGAAGCACCATACAGCTCAGATGACAATCTGAAAATAGCAATCAAAGCAGGGACTAAAAGCTCAGGGACAAATTCAGTTAGCAAACAGAAGAACTCCTCTGTCAGGCACTGGATGGAAAGCCTGTTTCTGAGTTTATTTCACAGCATATTATGACAACATTTCTTTAAATTATAATTCATCTCCACTTAAAAGATATAATCTACATGTTCTCCTGGGAAATAATCAGAGATAAAGCTTGACTATTTTTTTCCCCTTTGAAGTTGACCTTGTTGCCTCAAAAAACATTTTTCACACTGTGAAATGTGATTCACTTGACCCCAACAAAATTGGAATAAAACTCACTACAGTTAGCAGTGAGCAAGAAAGTGAATTTTGGTTTGGGAGAATCAGGGATAAAAATGAGGTGGTTTTTTTTTTTTTTGCTATTCAAAAAATGAATATACTGAAGGGGATGCTGGGGTACCCCATAATTTCATAGTAGTTTGCACGCATTCCTGTTTCATAGCACGGGTTGTATTTGAGAGTGGAGTTTGTGGCGGGCCTGCCCCTGGTTTGGCTGAGAGGAGCCTGGAGCCTAGGAAGAGAGGCCTATTGAGAGTCACAGGGTTGGTTCAGGTGGAATCTGCATCCTGGACCCTGTACTCAGGCAGCTGTTTGCCAACCCTAACCCTAACCCTTTGCCTCTCTGGAACTTTTCTTTCGGGAAGCCTTCTTGGTTTGTCAATTCATATTTGCTTGAGTTTGAGAGGAGCCATAAAATACATGTCTCTTCAACAGAGATTTGAGCAGTGAGTGACCAGTGGGGCGCCCTTCTGTCCTCTTGGACTCACTTCCTTTCAATTTAAGGAACGTGGAATTGCCTCGACTGTCACCTGCTTTTTCCAGGGCGTCTGTCCCCATGTGTTTGTGACCAACTTTTTAGATGAGACTCAACTGTCAGAGGTCAAGTTCAAAGGCAGTATAGTTGTCATGAGAACAAGAGGATGTAGTTGTCAGTCTGTTTGAGTGCAGAAAAGAAGTGCTTTTATGGAGCTGGGGAAATAGAACGATTAGAGGTTCAGGCCAGTAGGGAAAAGCCACGGCCTTAAAAGTTTCTGTCTGAACATTTGCTGCACACTTGGCAAATCCTTGACTCGTCAAATCCTTGTCACTGCCTTGGTCTTTGCTGTATTCCCCAGGATATGGTTGGTATTCATGACCTATTTGAGTGAATACCATCCACTTCTGTGATTGTTGACTGTGCTAAGGCCTTATGACCTCCCTTCTCCGATTTTAGAGGCATAAAAATGAGGTCTAAGAGCGTATGTCATTTGCCCAAGGTCACCAGCCCAGAGTCCCTAGGTCTGGCTCCCATCCCAGGGTGCACTCAGCACTGGCAATAAGAGCACAGGACTTTAGAGCCCTCCAGTGTGGCATACCCATCCCTCTCCCCCTCCCCACCTCATCTTCTGTTTGCCCTCTTGGCTGACAAGCCATCACGCATCGAAGCCTTTTATGGCTTATACAGATTATTATTAAACCTGAGCAATTTGAACTCATTTTGGGAGGTGGCCTCCTTTCCCAACCATGCTACATGTTCTCATCTCTTCTTGGCTCACATTTCTGTTTTTCCTTTGATTCAGAGTAGTGAATGTGGGCGAAATGAAGGTTTTCTCTGGAACTGGGGTTCCGGAGTTTTCCAGAGCTTAATAGCAGAAGGCTGCAGAGTTTGTCTCTGTCAGCAACATTCTGAGGCGAGAATCCCACCCGCAGCCGGGTTCCTGGGAGGAGAGTGACTTCTGAGTTACCGGTGACTGAGGCAGTGGCCCTAAGTGGAGAGAACTGTCACACTGTGGTATTACCCGGAGGGCCTGAGTGGCAGCAGCAGGGGTTTGTCTGCACTTCCTGCAGATTGTATTCATAAATGTTGCAGTTGTTCTGATGACAGAGCGGTGATGAGCCCGTTGGTTTAGAAGGTGAAATCATGGAAAAACCTATTTCAACACCACAAAGTTAGGATTCTTGTACTTTTCAGAGTATAGCTCTTCTAAAGGGCTCACAGAGTCCGGAGGCTTTCAGGCTCTGCTTTATCCTGACCTTTTTAGGATACAAAAGGAAATACTTACCTTAGAATTAAATGATTTTCTCACAGAAGAGAGTCTCCTCACAAAGTCATTTGAACAAATAACTTTGTGAAATTCTGCATTTTTGGATGCAGAATGGTTGTCTTAAAAATGGATGTCTTTAAAAATTCAACATTTTCTCCTTTTGGCACTTGTGTATTTGCACACTGAAGGTTCTGAGAAGGCCTGAGAAAGAAGCCTGTTTGATTTTACCAAACTTAATGGCATTTTGCAGCCTTCAGTTCAGTTCAGTTCAGTCGCTCAGTCGTGTCTGACTCTTTGCAACCCCATGAATCGCAGCACGCCAGGCCTCCCTGTCCATCACCAGCTCCCGGAGTTCACTCAAACTCATGTCCATCGAGTCGGTGATACTATCCAGCCATCTCATCCTCTGTCGTCCCCTTCTCCTCCTGCCGCTAACCCCTCTCAGCATCAGAGTCTTTTCCAATGAGTCAGCTCTTCACATGAGGTGGCCAAAGTACTGGAGTTTCAGCTTCAGCATCAGTCCTTCCAATGAACACCCAGGACTAATTTCCTTTAGAATGGACCTGTTGAATCTCCTTGCAGTCCAAGGGACTCTCAAGAGTCCTCTCCAACACCACAGTTCAAAAGCATCAATTCTTTGGCGCTCAGCTTTCTTCACAGTCCAACTCTCACATCCATACATGACCACTGGAAAAACCATAGCCTTGACTAGACGGACCTTTGTTGGCAAAGTAATGTCTCTGCTTTTGAATATGCTATCTAGGTTGGTCATAACTTTCCTCCCAAGAAGTAAGCATCTTTTAATTTCATGGCTGCAATCACCATCTGCAGTGATTTTGGAGCCTCCCAAAATAAAGTCTGACACTGTTTCCACTGTTTCCCCATCTATTTCCCATGAAGTGATGGGACCAGATGCCATGGTCTTCATTTTCTGAATGTTGAGCTTTAAGCCAGCTTTTTTCTCTCCTCTTTCACTTTCATCAAGAGGCTTTTTAGTTCCTCTTCCCTTTCTGCCATAAGGGTGGTGTCATCTGCATATCTGAGGTTATTGATATTTCTCCTGGTAATCTTGATTCCAGCTTGTGTTTTCTTCCAGTCCAGCATTTCTCATGATGTACTCTGCATATAAGTTAAATAAGCAGGGTGACAATATACAGCCTTGACGTACTCCTTTTCCGATTTGGAACCAGTCTGTTGTTCCACGTCCAGTTCTACCTTAAGCACCCTGAATTTTAATTTGCCCATAGCAAACTTCTAGAAATGGAGTTCTAGGTTCTTAGAGGCCAATCTCACATATATAGATTACAGTATAACATCTAAAGGTTACATTATATCTGTTCATGGACAGATAGTCTACAGATTCAAGGCCAAATCCTTTATACTAGGAATCATTAACTTTTTCCTTAAAGGGTCAGATAGTAGATATTTTGGGTTTTGCAGACCGTGGGGTTTCTGTTGCGATCACTGTACTCTGCTATTGTAGTGTGAAAGCAGAGACAGTACAGAAGTGAATGGACACAGTCGTGTTGCAATCAAACTTTACTGAAATGGATGGGAGGCTGCCGGTCTGTGGGTCATAGTTTGCCCATCCTGTGTTAGATCCCTGGTCCCCAGATCAGTCTGCTGCAGGTTCTGTGCTATCGCCTCTGGCTGTAATGCGTGTTTTGATTCAGCAGCTCCTAGTCCTGGACTCCTGGGACAGCTCGAGCACCTGCTCCTCTGGCCTCCCATAGCTCCCCTCCTCCTGCCTCTAAGCAGTGTGCTGCCATCACTCATTTCCTTCCCTACCCTGCCCCCACAGCAAGCTCTGTAACCGAGACCTTATTTCTAGTGTGTCTCCAGCTCTGATCATGAGGGTGGAGGATGTACCAGACACTCAGCAGGCACTCACTGGGAGCTTGTTGGATGAATAAGATGGCTTGATACAGTGTTACATCTTGCTTTGTTTGGATGAATTCTTAGAGTTAATAGTAAATACAGCAAGAGGAAATGCTCTTTCCAAATAAAAATTTCAGATGTTCCCAAAGCTACGGCTCATTTGGATGAATCTGAAGATGAATTCTGCATCGTCCCAGGATATATGCTTCTCGGGTAAAGGAAGAAATGAGGCTGCTGTGAACTGTGGTAAATTATGCATGTGGAACAGAAAAGCCAAGTGAAAATGATAATTTAGGGGGCAATGGGGAAGTATTTGAAAGATCTGAAGGCATATTTTTCTCCTTCTTTCTCCATGTATTAGAGATTAAATGATATAGACCTTTTTCTCTTTTCACCCAGGCCTTTAAAATATTTTTTTTCTGGTAATTTCTCTTCATATTACATGACTGCTCTAATTACATCTCTAGTTTTAAGATAATAGAACTGCATTTTTAATGTGCTCTCTGCTCTGTCTGGATTTATGATATCTCTCCTTCCTTACTCCTGAAAAAAATGTAACTGAGTTAATACTAAAATAAAATAGGTGAATTAAAAGGAAATGAGCCTTTAAAATCTCAGATCCAACCCAAGCGCTCATTGAATGGCTGGGCTCCTTATCTCTGAAACCAGGCAAGCCCTGCTCTCACCTGCCTTTACTGATGGGAAGCCCCACTAAGCTCCAGGGGTGGCCATGGTCCTGAGATGGGCTGAAGAGGATGAAAAGAAAGGCTGGCCTGATGTTTCCTGGGGACTGGAGAAGACCCTTGAAGAGGCACCTTTCATCTAGAAAAGGCACTGTGGCTGTCCTGGAGTCTGCTGTTGGGCATCTGAGACTCTCTCGGCAGTCTGTCTCGGAGGTCGCTGCAGGGTGTGGTGACTTTCAGAGTGTTGGCAGGCAGAGTACTCCTAACTTTGTGCCACTGATGACGAACAGGGTGACCTTGGGACAGTCACTTGACATCTTGGTCTTCTCCAGATGACTCCATTTGTGTTTAGAGTGATCGATTGGCCTCCTGGCTTGTCTTCAGTGTTAACAAATAAACCTCCATGTACTCAGTTGAATATTAAATACCACCATACTTGTTATTTTAATCTTATAGGAGATTCCTTGCTATAAGAAGGAAACACCACAGATTTCAAAGTCTTGACAGCTGAAATTATTGGATACACTAAAGTGTTCCTGATTGTTCCTGATTTCATTAAAACACAGGTCCTTTCTCCTAGGAGCTCATATCTAAATGAAAGAAGTGAACACATATACCCTGAACTTCAGGATTAGGGGATAATAGCATTTGTAAGGCACTGTGGGAGTGTGGAGAAAGGCATCACTGGTTGTCTGGAGTGGGTACCGTGCAGTCAGAAAGGGTTCCCAAGTGGGGTCATGGTGGATTTAGCTGTTTAAGGATGACCTGGTATTCGCAATATAGAGGGCCAGGGTGCTGAGCATTCCTCATAAAGAAAGAAGAACTCTCCAATAATTATCAAGTCCATAGACACAGCATTGGCAGAATAACAGGAACTTGTGTTTTTTTTTCCAGCCAGATGCTCTGAACTGTAGAATCTATAGCTGTAGAATATATGTACATGGAAGTCATGGTATAGATTGCTAAACAGAGGTCATGGTTGTGCTTAATCTTTTCTCTTGTTACACTTGCATTTATCAAGTATAAAAGATGAACCAAGAAAAACTGAGTATCTAGGAGAAACTGTGCAGGAATCACCCTGAACAGATGCTGCTGCTGAGACAAGCAGTCATGGTTCAGCGTGAAGGACAGTGACATGCAGCCTGTCCAGCTCCGGGACCGTTAACTCCTCTGTTGTTGATTCACTGGTGTTGGATGTAATAAGGAATAACATTCGTTGCAGAGTTTGTATTCCTGTGCCCTCAGGGCTTCACCAAAGTCAGGCTTGATTGCCTGTCATAGGTTAGCTTATGATACCCCTCTGTTGGTATCTGAATCCACTTTCCCTTGTATAGACAGACCCCTTGGAGCTGGGATCAGATCTCAAGGGTTCTGCTCCTGAAACAAGTGGAAGGACACACTTGCTATGTTTTCTGCCAGACAGTTGGCCCAAGGTTATAATTTTGTTCTCAATTCCTTCATGCATGAGAAATTTCCATGTCTTCCAGGTCATAGGTTATGAACACAGGGCCCCTTCTCTATTAGACCCCAAGATCTCACATTTCCAGAATAGCTTGTTTTTCTGTTTATCAGTAGAGTGGCATTAGTTGTGATATAAGCTGCCAAATTATGTAGCATAGAGTCACTCATTTAGAACTTGGCAGGCCACTCCAGTATCATTTGTGGTATTTGTCCCTCAGCAACTCAGGATAATGAATTTGGCCTTTGACTGACTTTTAACAAGTCAATAGAATTTTCTCCACCTACCCTCAATACTCCAGCCTCAACTAGAAGTGAAGCTGAGGTGTCTGAGCCCCCAGCATGACTCTGCATATTGTATTGGAAGCATTAAAATAACCCCTTTACATTTACTTTGGAAATGATGGCTCAGTTTTGTTGAAGGAATTCTTGGGTTTTGTGGTGTTGAGTCCTGATTTTTTCACTCCCTCTTAGCCAAGTTATTGACTGGGAAACATTGGTGTGTGGGCTTGGCTCCCTGAAGACGTATAGTCATAGCTAGAAGGATTAAGAAGGGTCTTTGCATGTAACTGACCCACTGATCATGTGTGTGGTGTCTCTGGTCTGAAAAAGATGGTTTCTGTTTAAAAATGTTCATCTGACTATTTCAAACCTACTTACTAGAGTTAGCTGTGCTCATGGAACTTTGGTCCTGGCATAACCAGAACCAGCCTTGTGTGTGTATGAGTTCTGTTCAGTCACATAGCTTAGAAGGCTCTGCATTTGGTTTAGTGACCTGTTGCCACTTTCTTGGAATTCTTTATAATTTTTTAACAGAGGGCCCACATTGTTATTCTGGACTCAGTTCCATAAATTACATAGCTGGTCCTGGGCATACTCTAGTATGCAGAGAGTGTAGCAATTAAGAGTATGAGGACCTTTAAGAGACGTGATGAGGAGTTCTGAGTCTACAGAAGGTGGCAGGGATTTTAATAAATGTTCTGTTCCTTAATAAAGGTTGCATAACCATCCTCTGTGGTAGGTAGTTTTAGCATAAGGCCAGTGAGGGACAGAACCAAAGTCAAAGACAAAGGCAGTCGGTGGCCTTGTGTCTGTCCAAGCAGACTGATCCCTTTCTGTCCCAGCCCCCAACCTGTCCTCTGAGATGGAGAGCCAGGAGGCAGTGAAGAGGGGTCAGAGCCCTGCTGGGTGGGGCTGGATTGAAGTCCTTAGTGAGCTGGAGTAGCTGGTAGGCTGGACATCTCTGGGTGCAGGATTGACGAGTTACTGGGATCCAGGATGCTTCTTGCCCAGCTTCAGGAGGAAGTTGTCTGGAGTGGTGAGAGTTTGAAGAGATCTCTTGGAAGGCCTTTCTCAGTCCCATGGGTCTGAAGGAGAGGCAGGGTTAGCCAGAGGCACCACCCAGGCCTCTCTGCCCTGTCAGCTGATTCTAGGCCCTTTGTGCCTTCAACTTAGATTGTTTTAAAGGAAAGTTTTAATTCTTATGTCATTAAGGTTAATGAAAACACACAATTTTCTCCTCTTTAGTCTTCACGTGTAACAATCCATTCTCATAAATGCTTTCCCCATTATTCCTCATTGAAGGCAGGGTTATGACCAAGTGTTAGCAGCAGGGAAAGGGAGGTATGTTTCTTAAATGTTTCTTAAAACCTCTTCCCTAAGTAGAAGACAAAGAGATAATGGGGGAATATAGAATTCAGGACCAACTGCTGACAGTTAAAGGATTATGTTCCAGACAAGTGACACCTCCCCCTGCCCTGCCGTCAGTGCACACTGCCACTTTCCCCCTTCCTGAAATCTAGAGATTTAAAACCTCACATCCCTGTAACCTTTGATTTTTAGCTCCAGCTTAAATCTCTAAGCATGTCACTATCAGAGTTTCTGTCTATAGAAACCTTTGAATGTGAAGCTCAAAGCGATCCCTCTGGTGTGCTTTCTCATCTTCCCTTTCACAATGACGGCACTGGCAGTAAGCCATTTTTCTTCCAGGGAAAGTGAATCTCTTTCTTCTGATGCTCCTTGTAAGATTATATAGGATTATAAATACAACATTCTAGAGAGATTTTCCAGCCATCCTGTTGCAGAGCTGTTAAGGTGTTGTGGGTAGAACACAGGTTTGGGATCTGAAGAGCTGGCGGAATCCTGACCCTGCCACTCAGTGTTCATATGATCTTGGGCAAAACACAACCTCCTTGTGCCTCAGTTTTCCCATCCGTAAATTGGGAATCTCTGTCTGAAACAAGAAGAAGGGAAAAACTCACCAAGGACTGTCACTGGGACCCCCAAGGGGGTAAATATCAGAGCCTGACATGGTGTTTGGTGTGGTTGCTGCTTTGACCAGTGTTGGTGGACGCTGAAGAAACCCTTCCCTTTGTTGAGTTGGATTTATCTTAATTAGTCATGGTGAGCTCACTCTAAGACAGTTGTGAAGGACTCACATGGAGCCAAAGCACATCCTGCTCTGAGGAAAGGGAGGACCACCTGGAGGCTTAGATGGAACAGCCTTTTCATCGTCTAAAAAGGAAGCAGAACTTGGGCAGCCTGAAGGAGCAGGGGCAGTGTTTGGGGACAAACGTAATCTTCAATGTCTTTTTTGTAATGGGAGATCTCATCAGATTAATGATTTTAAAATGAGCATTTTTCTGCCTTCTGGCTGTACTTAACGTTCTAATGCCTTTTTTTTTTTTTTTTTAAATCATCAACAGCATCATCATCATCATCAGACTACTCAGCTTAGTATTTTGGGTTTTATAGCCTTGCCGAGCAGTCTAAACTGCTGAATGGACTTGATAATCTGGTACCCTGGGAGCTCCTCAGAAGGAGACGGGCAGTTTTCTGTCTTGTGTTCACACTGAGCTGACTAAGCATGTGCAGCTTCTCTGCGTCGCTCTCCCTGCGGCAGCTGAGTGGGTGGCGTGTCCAGCCCCTCTGTGGACAGTTGCCTCGGAAAAGCTCAGCTTTGGTGTCTGGCAGAGTGGAGTTTGGGTGTCAGGGCCGTTTAGTTAGGGTAAAGCTGTGTGACTTCTCTGGGCTTCCATTTTCTGATACTTGAGGAAAATGACGGATCGTGGAACCCAGTTCCACAGCGCTGAAGACTGAGAATGTATGAAGAACACAGGGCCGGCAGGTGAGGAAGGGCTCTGCAGGTTTTAGCTGCTGCTGTTGCTGATGCTGTTGTACCGTAATAGCTGGTTCTCTGTTTCTGTCCTGAACTTGGAAGTGGAGGATCCTAAGATATATTGACATTGGATTTGTCTGGAGGAGGTTTGGATGTTTGGGATCTGCCAGCTGCCTTCTCGTGTGTTCATGCTCTCCCTGTGAGTTTTCTTCAGAATGTCTTTTGCCATCTAAAATGACAGAACCTGGGATGTAGTGTTTTTTTTTTTTTAGTTCCCTGTCAGTCAGCAGTGCCAAGTGACTCAAGAGTGGGTGGCCCTTCATCCTCCCACTTCCAGAAAGTTCTTTTAAAGATTGCTTGGAGGTGGAGGGGAAGACTTTTCTTTTTAACACAAATGATGTGTTTTGACAAAAATATATCATCGTGGTAAGTTTATGCTAAAGGGGAAATGCTTGCTCTTACAAACTGTGCTTATTTTTCCTTCTGCAAAGAGGGCATTGACACCAAGTCCCCCATGCAACCTGTGAAGATAACTCCTGACTGAGGCAGGACTGGTGTGACAGGCCCATTCATCCTTGCTAAAAACGTCAAAACTACAGCAGTGCTCCAGCAGACTCTTGGGACATTTAAAAACCAGAGACCTAAAGGAGGGGTCCAGCAGCCCACAGGGAGCGCATGCTTTTGTTTGTCCGAACATCAGGTCCCAGCGCTGCCGCTGCTCTGGCGTCTGGGGCAAATTGTTCTCCTCTGAGTGTGTTTCTTTCTCACTAAGTCACACAAGAGACATGAAGCAGCCTCAGCTCCCCACCTGCTTGTTCCCACCGCAGTCAAGGGCTCTGTGTGCATGTGTGTGTGCACATGTTCATGTATGCACACACTGTGCTGGTTATGGGCTGTCCTCTGGGGACCATTGATTCGGATCTCCAGGTAACTCAGTGGGAGTGAAGGTGTGCCAGCAGATGCATCCTGACGGCTCTCCAGCTGGGGCAAAGGAGAGTGACTCTTAATTGAGCGAGTATTATGGAGCCTCAGAGAGACTCAGAGAGCCTGTCATTGTAGAAGAAC
This sequence comes from Ovis aries, assembly GCF_016772045.2. Classification (NCBI taxonomy): domain Eukaryota; kingdom Metazoa; phylum Chordata; class Mammalia; order Artiodactyla; family Bovidae; genus Ovis; species Ovis aries. The sequence continues at coordinate 46,842,285 of NC_056072.1, read as the reverse complement.
CGTGATAGGCAGGAGCAATCTCAGAATTCAGTTCAGTTCAATTCAGTTCAGTCGCTCAATCGTGTCCGACTCTTTGCGACCCAATGAATCGCAGCACGCCAGGCCTCCCTGTCTATCGCCAACTCCCGGAGTTCACTCAGACTCACGGCCATCGAGTCCGTGATGCCATCCAGCCATCTCATCCTCTGTCGTCCCCTTCTCCTCCTGCCCCCAATCCCTCCCAGCATCAGAGTCTTTTCCAGTGAGTCAACTCTTCACATGAGGTGGCCAAAGTACTGGAGTTTCAGCTTTAGCATCATTCCTTCCAAAGAAATCCCAGGGTTGATCTCCTTCAGAATGGACTGGTTGGATCTCCTTGCAATCCAGAATTAGGGGCAATGAAATAGTGTTAGTTGTAGCCCTGTTTGGGCTGGATAGGTTGTCCTTCAAACGTTCTTGTTACTGTGTTGAAGAGACTGCTTGTGAGACTGCTTGTGATTCCGGTTAACCTTTATTCTGCACATGACCTTGGCAGGCATTGTGCTAAATGATACACCCCTCTGAGGGAGGGCCTCTTCTCATGGAACCCATTTTTCAGGTGGGGGCATGAGACTCGGAGGGGTGACGTGACACTCCCTGTCACGAGGTCAGCTGGGGAGACTGGTTCTAGCCCAGGTTGGTAGGATTTTGCACTCCTTGTCTTTGGCCTTGATGCTGGCACTGAGGCCGTGGGATGTAACGCTCCTCTGAATGAGTGTTGCGCTGTCCACAGTCACACATGTGACAAAGCAGCCAGCGGGGCTTTTGGACATCTTGCAAATGATATGTTGTAGCCCATGCCTTTTCCAAGGTCCAGTTTTTCCCTGATATTAGCTAAGGCTTCTCCTCTGTCTCCAGTGATGGCATCAGATGACATAATGATAATAAATATATGAACCCTAGTTTCTAGACATAAATATATGAACCCTAGTTTCTAGGCACTGTTGTAAGAATTTTTCAAACATTATCTCATTTGATTTATTAGATAGATACTGTGATTAGACCCATTTTCCTGATGGGGAAACTGAGTCACTTGCCTGTCATCTTGGGACCCACAGGTTACCATCTAACCTTCATTGCCTGGGTCTAGAGCTCCAACCCATAACCACTGGGCTATGTGCTCTTGAGAGGGACCCCCAAACTGGGAGATTTTGTTGCAAGAAGAATGTTCATCAGGGCTGATTTAGGGTGTTGCTGGGAGCATCAGCTCCATGTCCTGAGAGACCTGGGTTCAGATTTGGGTTCCCTCACTTACAGACCATGTGGCTATGGGCAAGTCATTGTTTCCCTGTGCCTGTTCCTTTTATAAAAGTAAGACAGGAGAAGAGTATCTTCCTCCCTGGGACATTGAGAGCCCAGAGTCTGGCCCATAGTCAACTTACAGAATTTGGGAGCTAGCATTAAATTTACAATTGAGAAGCAAGGATGTCAGGTGGGACCATCCCGCAGTTGCTGAACCCAGACACTGACACCAGTTCTTGCTCCTGCCTCTCTTCCGCTTCCCTATTTTGCTAAGCAGTGTTTCTCCTGGCTTGCTTCCTCTCCATGTGATTACCCCATGCTCTCCTTTGAGAGGGCTGCCTCCTGTGTCTGCCTGTTCCATTTCCCACATGGTCCCCAGGTTGCTTAGAGCACCCCTGACCTGGTCACTTCTGTGCTGAAGAGTCCTGAGTGTTTCCCAGTCAGTTACAATCAGCTGTTCTGAGTCTCACAGGCGTTAGACTCACATGAGGAAGCAATTGGTATGCATATTCTGGGACCCCACACCCTAGTGGGTCTCAGTTAGGCCCAGGAATCTGCTGTCGGGCTGTTGTCGCAGGTGGTTCTGGCCCAAGAGATCTGGACTGAAACACTGATCTGCGAGAATCAGTCCAGGTTCTTCTACCTGCCTCCTCAGCCCGGCTGATTTCTGCTTCTCAGTCTTTACTAGGCCGCCCACTCTGTCCCCTGCCCCTGCTTCCCTTTTGACCTGGCTTCTGTGTTTTAAGATTTAGCTTTGAGGGGGACTAACATGAAGAAATAGTGGCAGAGATAATCATCATAATATCTAGTATTCACTCACTAAAGATTCGTCATGGGGAAGCTTTTACATATATTGAGCCATTTACTCCTCATAGCCCTGTGAGGTCAGGGGACAGATGTTGTCCCCACTTTGGTTGATGTGGAAAGTGAGGTGTGGGAAAGCTGGGTACTTTGCTGCGGGGCTGGTGGCCAGTGAGCAGGGGAGAAGGCCAGGTCTTGGCAGGATGTGTGTGGGGGCCCTTCCCTTGGACTTTCACGGCACTCACTGGGTTGCCCCAGATTACAGTGACTGGCGGAGGCTGCTGGCTGCAGTGTGCAGGCTCGGGGGAGTCTGGTGTGCTTTAGTTTGCTGGCCTTTCCTACAGGTGACAAACCTGACCGTTGTGATTTGAGCCTAGAATCTAATCTAAACACATGGTTTTAAAATTTTCATGGTTTTGATAAACACTGAATTTTCCTGGAGCATGACCTTTGTAAGTCATCAGAGTTATTCAGTATTTTGAAAAAGCCACATCACCAAAGGCAGTGTTAATAGACGTTAAAACATTCCTGTGTGTGCTTGCACTTGTAGCTGTGGAATTTTCAGTGATTCTATATCAAGGTATAGACCTCTGACTCTTTATGTTTTAGTGTAGTTGTGCCTAAGTTTTTATCTACTGAAATACCTATTACTTTATTCCAAACCACTTGCCTTTGATTTTCTATTATATTATAGGTCAGGAATGCTGATTATTTTTTAATGTTATAAGTTGATATTATCTAAGTTTCAGTTTAAGATAATAAAGGCGACTTTGCAAAATGATTGCTTTAAAAAGAGTCTTTGGTCTCATCAGGTGAGGAACCGCTGCTCCACAAAATCAAACCTGTTAAGGGGTGGGAGGGCAACGAGTTCTCAGGAGGGAAACCTACTGGGCGGATCCTCACAGGAAAGTTGTCGAAAGGAAGCTTGAGTCTGGAATGCCTTTGCTAGACCTCTACTTGCCTCCTGCCCGCATATCACAGCCCTCCCGCTTTTCTTTGAGATGTTAATTTGTTGCTAGGAAAATTATCTTGTCACTGACAAACGAAATCTGGAAGAATCAGCTCTTCTTATAAAGTGGTTCCTATGGTATCTGCAGGGCTTTGTCGGTTTGCAAGTTATGAATATTTATGTCTCAGGAAAAAAAAATTCCTCATTTAAATTGCATTTTCAGTAATTTCTCACTTAATTTCCCACAGAAAATAATGACATTTCCAGCCTTTGCCTAGGTGAATGTCTTCAGAGACAGCAGTTTTCACACTTGGACTCAGGGGGCATTGGATTTTACCCAATTCCAAACACACAGGCAGGCACACTGCCCTGCAATTGCTTCTATATAAAATAGTGTATGTGCCCGATATGATATTGACTAAAGATAAAATGCCAGACGTGATTATGGTAAATTAGACCTTTTGCATTATTTATAAGACCCGGTGTAAAATGTGTTTCACTTTTCCCCCACTCATGTTTACATGAAAGCCACTGTAGGACTTGTTAGTAAACAGTTTTAAAATTTATTATATAATTGGCCAAGTTTGAAAGGCATTTCTAGCCCAGGTTTCCTCCTCTTTATCTATGAGCTGTTCTGTTCAAAATGTTATGTGCCTATGTTATATGGGCCTGAGCAAAGTCAAGGAGAAGCTGAACTTGGGGCTGGCAGGAAATGTCTCTTCTATGGCCTCACATCTTCTCGTCCTGGACATGGTTATTTGAGCATCTGTGGGAAGGAGTTGCCATCTACAGCATGTCTTTATCCCTTCTCGAGTCTCAGGACAGTATGTAATGCCTAACTCCAGTGTGAATCCACCTTCAGCGTTTTCTCCTTATCAGAACTTTTCAGAAGTGGGGTTTTTTTTTTTTTTTGGTGCCATTTTTTCCCTCCCTTTTGTCTTACACCGATCTCTTGAGGGAAGCAAGGAGAATGAGCCCACAGATAAAATTCCTTTCTTGAGTTGTATGTGTTGCTTTTTCGTGGCAGGTCATCGCAATAACATCTTAGGCTTGTTTGAGATCTTAGTGTCAGGACTGCTGCTACCTGTAAGCGTTTCTGATTCTCTGGCTGCTGGGAGGAGCTGGCCTGTGTGTGGGTACAGGCCCTGGAGGGAACAGGGCTGAACGGGAGAGGGTCACCAGCCATCCTTTCCATATTCATTCTTCCATTTCTTGGCGTATTCTTTGATGAACCCTGTCTGCATTTCCTCCTTCTCCATTTCCTCATTATCTCCAACCTGACGTTATAAGTTTCTAGCCTTTGGGTGTTGGAGATACCCTTGGGAACCGCTTTCTCTGTGTGGAGAGAGAAATCTTGGGCTTGGGCTTTGATTAGTGAAGTGATGCTGTATCTTTGGACACACTCGCGATGAAAGTCAGAACAGCGTGTGTGAAGTTCCAAGGAAAGGAAGATGTCAGAAGCTAAACTGATGCCTCCTTCTTATCAGACTTTTCTTTTTTTGACCTAAAAGAGCTAAAAGACTAGCTCTGTTCTTCACCTGTGCATAACAAAGACGTGGGCAAGCTACTGTCTTTGTATTTTTTTTGTGACTTTGTCTTTGTAATATCTAAAAGAACCCCCAGCCTAATAGGCTCCTTGTGGCTCAGTCTGACCCCCAGAGGTCTGACACAGTGAACCCGCCGTTGCCAGAAAGGCCTGACTTTTGTGTGTCAACTCAGCCTTTCCAAGGGGATTTTAATGTGTCTTGAACCCTCTTCACGTGGATGATCTAGGGCTAGCAGCCTGATGTTAGGCCAGAGCCCCTGGCTTCCCATGGCACAGCATATTTCTGTAAACCAGCTGGAAGTTGCTGGCCAGGCTTGCTCCATAGAGCATTGATGGGCCAGATGCTCTGTGGGGCTCTATTCGCTAATTTATACTACTTGCCCACTTTTTATGCTTTAGTTCCAGTACGTCTGGATAATAAAATTGAACCGGCCCGTTTGTAGCACATTAAATGGCTTTGTTCTCCTGCTTTGGCACTGAGCCTCATGTGGAATTGTGGAAAGGGAAGACTCTTAGCTTGGGAGCCCAGTGGAATTCAGGGTTTCATAGCCAGCTGTCAGTTCAAGGTCGTAGATTTGCTCATCAGGCCCCGAGTGGTGATAGGCTTTGTGCGTTTACCTGGTGGCATCATCTGCAGCCCCAGGTGCGGTGAGGCCTCCCTGCATCTGGACCCTGAGTGCACAGATCTGGTTGGCACGGGTCAGTCACCAAAGCTTTTGTTCTTCCGTTGACTTTCCTGTGCTGAATGATGGCTACTGCCATTTGCTTCTTTGTGCTTGGTTCCTTACTTTTGCTATGGAATAGGAAGCTATGGGCCTCATCAGATTTCTTAATTTCTTTTAATCCTGGCTTCCTGTGTTTCCTTTTCCCCCCCTCTCTTCTTCCCTTTCAAGCCATTATTTCTGCTCTTCTTATTTTCCTTCCTCACCCAGTCCTTGACTCCTTTCTTCTAGGGCTAAGGATTATATTATCTATTTTTTATGTTTTTTTTTTTTTTAAGATTTATTTATTTAGTTAGTACTGTGCTTTGGCTGTGGAGGGTCTTTGTTGCTGCACATGGGCTTTCTCTAGTTGCAGCGAGGGGGGCTACTCTTGGTTGCTGTGTGTGGACTTCTTGTGGTGGAGTTTCTTGTTGCAGAGCCAGGCTGCAGGCACTGGGCTTTACTAGTCGCAGTGCGTAGGCTCAGTAGTTGTGGCTCGCGGGCTGTAGCGCATTGGCTCAGCAGTTGTGGGGCATGGGCTTACTTGCTCCATGTCATGTGAGAACTTCTGGAACCAGGGATTGAACCAGTATCCCTGGCATTGCAAGGCAGATTCTTAACCACTGGAACACCGGGAAAGCCCCTATATTCTCTATTTTTATATTGTCTTTTTCTCTCTTTTTTGAAAACTTTAAAAAATGGACATCCTTAAACATATTCAAAATAATAAGATTATCCAGATTCTATAGTTACCAAATCTTGGCTAAATCTGGTTTCATCTGTATCTACTAATCTGTTCCACTGCCCCCTGGATTATTCTGAAGCAGTTCTCATGCATGATATCATCTTCTCTCTCAGTATTTCAGTGTGTGTCTTTAAGAGAAGGACTTTTCCTTTAGACAAAAGACTCTTAAAGGAGAGCATCATAGAAATTTGATTATTCAGAGGCTGTTAATGGTCACTGAAAGCAATATTTCTCAAAACACAGTATAGACTATGATAGAAAACACTAGTAAAGTGAATCAATTTTAAAATAAAAGTATTAGTATAGGGCAGTGGTCAGAAAACTAAGACTTGAGGGCCAGATTTGGCCCGCTGCCTATTTTTTGTGAATGAAGTCATGTTGGACCGCATCCTTTCCCATTTGCTTGCATATAATTTATGGCAGCTTTCGTGTGACAAGGCTGACTAGAGTAGTTGTGACAGAGGCTGTCTGGCCTACAAAGTAGAAGACATTTACTGTATGGCTCTTCAAGGGAAAATGTTTGCTGATCCACGGAATAGGAAGTTTGTGGATGGAGCGTATGTTGGCACATGAACGGCTAAAGTTTGAGAAATGTCAGTCAGACCCAATCTCTTGCTTTGTAGCTGATGGAGCTACAAATACTCAGGGAGGAGAGGTTTGCCTTGGGCCACACTCTGGGAAGTGGTAAGTCCACCCTGTAGCTGCTTCTGCCCACCTTCCATCCTTGGGCTTTCCCCCTAAAACATGCTGCTCCAGACCTTGCCCTGACATCTCTAAGCGTTTCACATTGGTTCCAGGTCTCACACTGGACCGTTGTTCTTTCCAGAGCGAAATAATTTCTAATTTTTAGGAATGTAGCACAAAATGCTTTGTATAAAGTTGCTGTTGTGTAGCCCCTCAAATTATTAATGACTAGGAGACAATTTCAAAGACACGAAAAGAATATTTTCAAAGTTGAGTAATTTACTACCAAATAAAATAGACTGAAGTTCTCTTAACATATACTACAAGGCTGACTTTACTCAGGGATAGCAATTTCACCTTTAGCTTCAGTGGCAAATATCTAGCTGAGAGGAAAGCATCAAGGTAAAATAAAATGTGAAAGAGTTCTCTAGCAGATACTTATGCTTTTCTCATTTCAGTATCCGTTTCTGTCGTAGTGATCAGAGTAGGGGCAGTGCTACAGGCACAAATGTTATTATGTTTTGTACCGTTCATTACTTAGGGTCAAATAGCCATGAGGTTGTATCAACCCGTAGACTTTTCTGATGTTTCCCATTTTCCTGCATTTTAGACAAGTGCTTAAGAAAATAGGAAGTTTTTTTTTGGTTGAGATTTTAAGCTTTTGAGGTGAAAATATTGTTCTTGTAATTCAAATTATTAGTATTATCTTCTTGTGGTATAGGCAACTTGCTGAAATGATTCTGTGGTTTACTTAGACTTCACTGTCCAATTTGATAGCCATTGTCACATCTGGCCGTTGAGTGCTTGAAATATGGCTAGTATCAATGGAGATGCTATGTTACTGTGAAATAAACATGGGATTTTGAAAATACAGTGCAAGAAAGAGTATGTAATACATCTCATCATTTAAAAATATTGATAATATGTTGATAGTATTTTGGATATATAGTTTTTTGGATTAAGCCAACTTTAGTATTGAAGTTAATTCACATGTTTTTTATGTTTTAATGTTGCTACTAGAAAATTTAAACTTATATGTGTAATTATATATTTATTTTGGAAAGTGCTATATGTTAGGGTGAAAATAATTAAGGAAAAATTTGAACAATTAGAGCAATAACAAGGAAGCTTGATTTCTTTGATGCTGGAGACTTGCTATAATGTTTAAAGCTGCAGCACTGGAAGGAATGGGCATTGGCTCAGCAGTCGTCAATTGATGGAACAAACCATCTAGCTTAGAAACGAACTCCAGGGTTTATATTGAGTAAATGTGAAGGTGGTCTCTGATCGCTTAGAGCCGTGTAAGATTATTTCATAAACAGTCTGCAGTCATACTATTTGTTAAAGAAATTTGAGTTTGAACCTGATGTTGTACTATGGGCTTCCCTGGTGGCTCAGACCGTAAAGCGTCTGCCTGCAGTGCGGGAGACCCGGGTTCGATCCCTGGGTTGGGAAGATCCCCTGGAGAAGGAAATGGCAACCCACTCCAGTACTCTTGCCTGGAAAATTCCATGGACTGAGGAGCCTGATGGGCTACAGTCCTTGGGGTCGTAAGTTATACCCCCAAATAAATTCCAGGTAGATTGAGAAAATAAATGTAGGAAATGAAACTATCAGAAAAAACTAAAGCATCATCTAGTCAGATGTGTATTTGATCTCAGAATAAAAGCAGTAGAAGAAACTGTAAAGGAAGAGATTGATCACAGAGAAATCTAGTTTTATTCCTTAAAAGGAATCTGATAGAATTAAAGAGTTGGCGCAAGCCAGTTGTAAAACAGGAAACTCTTCTAAACTTCGGATTTGCTGAAGATACAATGTTCAGAAGACCACATTTATAGACACAAGAGTTCTGTAAATTTAGCTGGCCTTATCCCTGCCAGTTTTCTGTTCATTAATAGGATTGTCAGATTTAACAAATACAAATATGGAACATCCAGTTAAATTTGAATTTCAGATAAACAACAGATCATTTTTAGTATAATTGCATCCCAAACAATATTTGGAACATACTTTTACTAAAACAAATTTGTTGTTTATCTGAAATTCTAGTTTAATTGGACATCCTGTGTTTTACTTGGCAAACCCAGCCTCGGGAATCCCAACCCCCATTATGCAGAAGGAGAAGGAAGGCTAGGAGTTAAGTAGTTACATGGCTGGTCTTGGTGGAGAGGAACCTGGGGTCCGACTGCCCTGCAAAAAGGATTTCAACTAATTGCCCCCTATGAACCCTGCATCTCATCTCTGCCTCCTGGACTGTGGGGCACCTGTGTGTCCCAAGGCTCCCTCATGGTGCAGGCAGTTATCAGAGGGGAGGAGTCCAGCCCCAGGTCCCAGTTATGACACCTTCCTTGTACCATCTTTTAAAATTCATGAATCTTGTTTCTGTCATTAATAGAAAAGCAGCCTTAATCAGAACACATATTTTAATTATCCAATTAGTTCACAGGTTCATTTTTGTTGCGAGAATAATATGTACACAGTGAGAGTTCTGATTCTTCAGTTCCTGGCGAGCAATCAGGAAGATGAGGGAAATGGAGAGGACAGAAGACTGTATGTCCTAGGACAATCCCAATTTGTGCCTGATTTCTCAGTAGTTATTAATAGTTATTAATTGAAGTTATTAATAATGTCCATCTTCTCCTCCCAAACTTTATTCTCCAAAGAGTCTTTGTTCTGATAGGAAATTACATGGTCAAGCTAGGCCTAGGGGAGTGTGGATATTAAGTGCAGGGAGGAAACACATATTAATAGATATGAGGTGGAAGAATTGTTCTTTGGAGAGAATGACTGGCTCTAGGGAAACCTGGCAGTAACACACCCAGTCCTATAGGAACAGGCATCCAAGGATAACCAGGTGCAAGTATGCAGGAGAGAGGCCAACCAATCAGAAAGGAGGAGTCCCAGAGAAATGCAAAAGTGGAAGACCAGAAGACATTTAAGAAACCTACAGTATCTTCAAAGATAAAAGAATACATTGAAGATAAAAGTAAGAGCAGGAAGCTGTAAAAGAATATGGAAGAGAAGGGAAAAGTACCTGGAAATGAAAAGTCATAGCCAAAATAAGTTCAATAGATGGTTTGAAAGATAAAAGACAATCCCCATAAGTAGGCTAAAATAGCAATGATATAGGATCAGGTAAAAGAAGAAGGGAAAGCCAACAGACCTTGGTGGTCTGACATCTGACTAACCACAGCTCCACAGTGAAATGAATAGAAGCGAGGAAATTGTCATAAATATAAAAGCTTTCCTGAACTGCAGACTGGAGTCTTAAGATGAAAAAGTCTCACCTAGCAGAGTAGGGGATGGCATAGATGGGAAGCCCATACTTAGGCACATAGAAGTGAGATTGGGCACCAGGCCCAAGACATTCCTAAAGCATCCAGAAGAAGAATGAGGAATCCAATTGGCATCAAAGTTCTCAGCAGTGATGGTGGCAGCTAGCAGACAGTCTAGATGGAACTATAGCTTCCGGTCTAGAGTTTGGTGCCCTGACAAACTCTCAGTCATGAGTAAGAGTAGAGAAATAATGCTCAGAACTAACTAGACCATGGGCTCCTCCTTTTTCTTCTTCACCAAGTGGGAGATATCCAGTGTAGGACACAGATAATCTAGTGTGCACTCCAGGAAAGTCCCAGCATGACAACTGGTCAGGAAGCTCTGTTTTTGCTGGAGCAGCAAAAGGGGGAAACCAGAGTGAGGACTCCAAGAAAAAAGGAAACAAGGCCAGTAGATCATCTGAGGTGATGGGAGTATAAACAGTCAGCAAATGAAAATACAAGGCAGCTGTTAACATTAGGAAAAACAATGTTCCACAAGAGAGGACGTGTGATGATAGCGTATCCTTAGTTTCGTATGCTTAGGGTCAGTGTTTACATCGTTGACTGTTTTCAAAATTATGATGACTCTTTTGGGAGGATGGAGGAAGGAAAAAAAAGCAGAGGATTGTGATGAGAGCTAAATCTTTGTCACAACAGGTCATCAACTGGTAATGTCTGTAATTGATAATGTGCCTATATTGCTACTTCTTGATATTTAGCAACATGGAAGAAAATGCCAGAATGAAAAAGCTCAAAGAGTTGACAGTAGTTGCTTTTGGGGCTGGAATGGGGCAGGAGACAGAAGGGGAGGTATGGAGGTTTGTGGTGGAGGATATCTTTTTTATTAAATAGGCAACATTGCTATGTTAGGGTTATCACATAAAATACAGAATGTTCAATTGAATTTGAATAAACACTGAATGTTTTTAAAGTATAAGTATGCCCATGTAATATTTGCTATGGGCTTATTCTAAAAATTAATTCATTGTTTATCGAAAATTCCAATGTAGGGACTTCCCTGGTAGTCCAGTGGCTAAGACTCCATGTTCCCAATGCAGGGGCCCAGGTTCAATTCGTGGTTGGGGAACTAGATCCCACATGCCACAACTTAGAGTTCTTAGGTTGCAAATAAAAGTTATCATGCTGCAGCTAAAGATCCTGCGTGCTGCAACTAAGACCTAGTGCAGCCAAACAAATAATAAAATAAAATTTAAAAATTCAAGTGTATCTAGACAACCTGTATTCTTTGTTGTTTAATCAGACAACCCTAGGTTATGTATATGTATTAGCTTGATAAAAATATTGGGTTGAAAAATCCCAAATTTAACTTTTTGACCAACCCAATACCTAGAATATATAATTATATACATATAACAAAAGGTTCGAAGATGATGCATCTAACTTAGTTGTAGCTGATTCTAGGGTGTGTCATTGGGAAAGAGGAATGACCTCGATTTCTTCTTTTTCATTTTCATATTTGAGTTTAACTGCAAGCATATATGTGGCTCAGCGGTACAGAATCTACCTGCAGTGCAGGAAATCCGAGTTCGATTCCTCAGTCAGGAAGATCTCCCGGAGGAGGAAATGGCAACCCACTTCAATATTCTCGCCTGGGAAATCCCAAGGACAGAGGAGCCTTGCAGGCTCCAGTCCATGAGGTCACAAAGACTCGGACAGGACTGAGTAACTAAGCAACAACAGTATATTCGTTTGAGGAGTAAAGAAGGAATCAAAGACACTCAACACAGTGCCAGTGCTGACTGGGGCATGTACGTGCCTTGAGGCGTGTTCTGAGAGCTACAGGGCACGGGAACGGGCGGCTGTCTGTGTACTGGGAAGTGAGGTCAAGGAGGCTTAACTGTGGGGAAAGTTTCAGCTCAGCTCAAGGTTCTTACAAGGTCGAGGAAGACGAAAACTACCTGTGTTGAGACTATGTTAGCATTAGAAGAACATTAGAGACTTTTTGTCCTGTGAGGAAGGTCTCATTCCTGTTAATGTTTCCAAATTGTGATGACTCTCCTCTCCCTAATTCTTATTCTTCTGAGGTATATTGATTGGCCTTGAAAATAAAACAGTGAAACTCGGCCATTACCCAGCACAGAGAGAGTATAAAACTTACGCTGAGCTTTGCAGCAACCACGTTGGGTGGAGCTATCCTGGTTAGGTATGGGTTTTCAGTTGATTCTAAAAAGAGAAGATCCATGTAATAGCTGAATTAGTCAGGGCTGCTGAAAGAAGCAACCCGGAAATCCCAGGGCCTTAATATATACCAAACGTATTTCTTTTTCTTAATAGTCTAGTGCAGTTCTCTTCCTGGAGTGACTGGGGGACCTGGGCTCCTCTCATGTGGAGGCTCCTCTGTCCCTCAGAACTTGGAGAGCACTTGACAGGACTCACTCTGCCTGCCAGCCACGAGCAAACAGTGACACAGAGTAGGAGAGCATGTTTTAGGGGCCGTGTCAGATGTGATGTACATCCCTTCTGCTCCCATTCACTGGCCAGAATTCTGTCTTGTGGCTCCACTGCCATCGCAAGGGAGGCTGGAAGATGTAACCTTCTTGAGTTCCCAGGGAAAAGAATGGGCTTTAGGTGAGCCTGAAGGCAATGTCTGCCACAAGAGCTATTATGTGCTGAACTCACTGTAATTGTGTCAACATTTTAAGCCATTCATATACATACACTGTCTCACAAATCCTGGGAAATGTGTTCTAAGATTCCCATCTTCTTCGCCAAGAAAGTGAAGTTCAGAGACACTGTGTTTACTAAGGTCACACAGCTGGCAAGTGGGAGAGTTGGACTTGCCCATTATCTGGTACCACTGTATCCTGAGTGGTCCTCTGTTTGCATTTTAATCATTCATTTAAAAAGAAGGGACATCATGAGCAAATTTAAGGTCATGTTTAAAATCTCCCTTGGATCCATCCTAATGTTCTTTCCATACTATGTCTAAGGCTTAGAGCTAGGTACTTCTCTCCCTTGCACAAACCTGCTGCTAACCTTCCGGAATGAATGGAAATTGGTATAAGATTCCTGGTGGCAGTCTTTCAGGCCAGCAGAGAGGGGGACCTCGTATTTGTCTGCCTTGCCTCTGGAATGTGAGGGCCCACCCTCCGCACATCGTGCCATGTGGGGAATCGGTCACGGACCGCGGTCACTAGCCGATGAGGACGGTGCTGGTGGCGTGAGGGGAAGTGACAGACCTTCTGTCTGTAACTTCATCATGGGAGCCTTGGGATGGAGCTGCTTGACAGAAAGCATTTCCACAAGACTACCTCGGGTTAGCTTCCCTGGGTACATCTGTCCTCACGACACTTATCCATTATTCAGGAAAGTGATCTACAGCCCAGCTGGCCGAGCGCCTGTCTAGCACATATCCTGTCAGTCCAGTCCAGTGAGTCACAGACCCACTAAGTCGGGGTTACTTTGTGTTACTGACTCGATTTGGCGATGCATTTTCTCTACTTTTTTTTTTCTAAAAATTAGAGAAGTTAGTGTATTCTGGAACTTTTTAATTGGTTCATTTTGTTTGCCAACTGCCCCTCAACATGTTGGTCTGCTCCAGGGGCCTCTAGAGGGGAGCTGGGTACCCAGTAGGCCCAAGTAGTGGCTTGGTAAGGCTCTTGTTGTGTGTGGGGTTTTGGGCTCTGAGTGGCGTCTCCTCAGGTCCTGGGTAGCCTGCAGTCCTGTCCGGGGACCTGGGTGCCACCTCCACCTCCCCTCACCTTCAGGTTGGGAGTATCCGGGCCTAGTCTCAGTGTGCCAGGCCCCCCTTAGTCACCAGTGTCTCTGTTCTCGGCAGCTTGGGTCCCTCCAGTGCGGCTGCCTCATTTTCGGAGAGGGGTATCAGTTCTGCCCTCTCTAGGCTTCCTTTCCTGGATTTAGAGCATCACTGTGTGGGTGGTACTGAAAAAGTGTGTTTTTCTAATTCAAGATATTTGAACCAAGGGTTCACAGAAATTTTAGAGAATTCAAGATATGCATTGAAATAATTGGAGACCCCTGAGGATGTAGCAAAATAATATTAGGACATAATTTTGGCCCTTGGAAAAGCCCTTTAATAAGGCCAGTTGCCCATTATGCTTCGCCCTCCGGTCCCTTTGTTTGCACCTGGTGATCCTCCTGCATACTAAAACTCTGACTGGGGTTGTGGCTCAAGGGATATGAAAGAACTTTCTGCAGAACTTTTAGCTAATGAAAATAGAGGTCAAAAATAATTATTCCTGTATCCATTATATACCGAGAGAGGCTGAAAGGAGTTCACCCATTAAATTACATTTTCAGTGCTCTGTTCCAATGTATGCTACTTTACAACTTTATTTAAAGAAAGCATAATGTGAAAGGCTTTTAACTCTGATGGAAGAAAGACAGGAGCCTTAGTCAATAATAGTAGAATCTCTCATCTCATCGTCTGTTCCAAGAACAAAGATTTTTTTAAAACTGGGACTCCAACAGTCTCTTGGATTATATTAATGGAACGTAACCTTAATAGACCTCTCCAGAGGATAATCTAAAGTGTATGTTAGTTCTCTCTAAGTATCTTTGATCTTAAGCTTTTTATTTTGCTGTGTTTTCTGTACTCTTGCCTCCATCACTTCACTGGATATCTAAGCAGTTTATTTAAAAAAATCAAAAGTCCCTTGGAGATGAATGTTGGATGTATATCTCTTTTACTCTATGGGGATTTTTAGTTACTGAGTTGGAGATGTATTCAGCAAGAACTTACTAAGCATCTACTATGCACGATGCACTTTCTAGGCCCTTAGGATTCATCAACCAACAGAAGAGGATCCATCCTCTGGTGGGGATTATAGTCTAGAAAGCAAAAGATAAACATTAAAGATAAACATAATAAATAAGAAAAGCATAAAGTTTGTTAGCATATGATATGGAAAAAAGTAGAGAGGTTAGGAAGATTAGGAGTATCTGGGATGTAGGGGTGGTGGAGATGGAAGTGTACTATCCAGAGGTGTCACCTATAGCCCAGTTCATCATCCCTTCATTTTCTATTATGTAAATTGGAATGTTGAGAAATGGTTTTTGAGCAAGAGGTAGACTTTTAAAAAATTGTCTTGTAAGCTTACCTAAACAGCTATTGTTTCTTAGGTAATAAGACTGTTTAGAGTATTTCTTTGTAGGAAAATTAACAAATAAGGTTTAAAAATTTGCATATTTTGCAAAAATGCATATCTCACAGTGTAAGAAAGCTCATATTGGCTTAAAAAAGATCTGTGGTTTTTTATATGACGTTATATGTCAGCTTGATAAGGGCATTAGACTTCTATAGGCTCAGTTTCCTCCTCTGTCAGACATGGATTGGTTGTTGGAGGAATAAATGGACATGAAAAGGCTATGTGAATTGTTGTTCATTCCATCGGGAGTGAATCCACGTGGGACTCACAGTAATTCACATCAGCTGCTGGGGGAAGAGTTAGTAAACCCGTCAGGCTCCTGTCTCCAGGGCTATCTACTGTCCGTTGTTCCCTTCATGTGCCCTCTTCCCAGGCCTGCCTCCCCCCACCCCCGACACAGCTCCCTCAGGTTTGCCGTCTTATCTCTACCCTGTGCCAAGGCTATGAGTCAGGCAGAGAAGGGAGGCAGTGAATCCCACTAATTCTTGATAGCATGGAAATGATGATCGAATGAATCCTGAGAAAGGGGGCTGCATACTAATGATTTAATGAAGGGATATGTTAACAACTTATTGACCAAAGATGTGTTAATTAATATGTCTTTTGATACTCGAACATTATTGACTAGAGACATTTCAGTTTTCACTTACATAGCAAATTGCCAGTCCCAGGCATTAGTTTCTGCAAAAATCGTCTGGTCAATAAAGTGTTAATAGAACTAGAAAGATGTTTATGTGATACAGGTCACTCCAAATATATATTCTTATTTCCTCCTTTTTTATATAAGTGATAGCATGTGTTATATATATATATATATGTATATATATACACACATATGTATTTAAATTGGAGTATAGTTGATTTACAATGTTGTGTTCATTTCTGCTGTACAGCAGAGAGAATCAGTTATACATATACAGATTTCCACTCTTTTTTAGATTCTGTTTCCATAGGTCATTACAGAGTATTGAATAGAGGTCCCTCTGCTATACAGTAGGTTCTTATTAGTGGTCTGTTTATATAGAGTAGCGTGTATATGTCAGTCCCAACCTCCCAGTTTATCCCTCCCCGACCTGTTCCCCCTTGGTAACCATAAGTTTGTTTTCTACATCTGTGACTCAACTTCTGTTTTGTAAATAGGTTCATTTGTACCAGCATGTTATATATGCTGCTACAAGCCCTACTTTTTTTTTTAATTTATAAATATATTTCAGAAGTCTTCCCATATTAGACCACAGACAATTCCCTTTACAGCTGCACAGTAGGGAATTTTATGACTGGATCATTATAATTTTAGCCAGGTCCTTTTCAGAGACCATTCTTTTTGCTGTTCTTCCCACCTTCTATCATAAAAGCTTGCACGGACATCATTTTACATGCGGGCACCTTTTTTGAGGGTAAATCTCTAGAGCGAGAAATGCAGGGATAGCATCTGTGTGCACTGGTAATGTTCGTGCGTACTCAGTCACTCAGTCATGGCTGACCGACTGTTTGCAACCCCATGGACTATAGCCTGCCAGGCTCCTCTGTCCATGGGATTTTCCAGGCAAGAATGCTGGAGTGGGTTGCCATTTCCTTCTCCAGATAATACTGATAGATGTTACTAAATTAATTTTAGAGTGGTTGTACCAGTGGTGTACATGACTGTACACCCCCATCAGCCATGAATGATAATCCTTTTGTTACCCAGTTTATGCTCGCTCTATTTGCCTCATGACAGGCCAGTTAACTGAGAGACAAGGTGTTGAGGCAAGGAATACGACTTTATTCAGAAAGCTGGCTGACCAACAAGATAGCAGACTAATGTCTCAAAATAACCATCTTATGGGTTCTTGATGAAAGTGAAAGAGGAGAGTGAAAAACTCACTGTTTTTAAATTAAAAACATAAAAAACTTTTTTGGCTTAAAACTCAACGTTCAAAAAACTAAGATAATGGCATCTGGTTCCATCACTTCATGGCAAATAGATGGAGAAACAGTGGAAACAGTGAGAGTCTTTATATTTGGGGGCTCCAAAATCAATGCAGATGGTGAGTGCAGCCATGAAATTAAAAGACGCTTGCTCCTTGGAAGAAAAGCTATGACCAACCAAGACATGTTAGAAAGCAGAGATGTTACTTTGCTGACAAAGGTTCATCTAGTCAAAGGAATGGCTTTTCCAGTAGTCATGTATGGATGTGAGAGTAGGACCATAAAGAAAGCTGAGCGCCAAAGAATTGATGCTTTTGAACTGTGGTGTTGGAGAAGACTCTTGAGAGTCCTTTGGACTGTAAGGAGATCCAACCAGTGAATCCTCAAGGAAATCGGTCCTGAATATTCATTGGAAGGACTGATGATGAAGCTGAAACTTCAATAATTTGGCCACCTGATGTGAAGAACTGAGTCATTTGAAAAGACCCTGATGCTAGGAAAGATTGAAGACAGCAGAAGAAGGGGACGACAGAGGGTGAGATGGTTGGATGGTATCACCGACTTGATGGACATGAGTTTGAGCAAGCTCTGGGAGTTGGTGATGGACAGGGAAGCCTGGCGTGCTGCAGTCCATGGGATTGCAAAGAGTCGGATAGTCTGAGCCACTGAACTGAACTGATGGGATCTGGATGCTAGGTTCTTTTATAGGACAGAGATTGGGGAGGGTGAAGAAGTAAAGTTAAAAAGGCCATTTATCTTACAGATATCTCCTGGAATGGCAAGCCTGAGGGCAAGATGTACTAATTTCTTTCTTCCTGTAGCCATCCACAGGTGGACATGGTCCTGAACAAAGGCACTTTGGTTTAACATTTAGGCAGAGGGGCAAGGTTCCCCGAGGTAGACCATTATGTATGGACAATATCCTTTTAGTGAACAAAAACAGTGGGAAGCAAAAGTTAAATTAAAAGCAACAGATCCAACATGGAGTCACTTCTTCCCTGTAACACCATGTTTCCCCCACAGTCTTGCCAGGATGATGTGCTAGTGAAATTCTGCTCACCTGATAGATAAAAAAGGATATAGTTATTTTAATTCATTTATTTGGCTGTGCCTGGTTTTAATCACAGCATGCAGGATCTTTGATCTTTGTTGACATGCAGGATCTTTTTGGTTCAGGCCTGCCAACTGTTAGCTGTGACATGTGGGATCTATTACTAGTTCCCTGACCAGGGGTCAAATCCTGGCCCTCTGCATTGGGAGCCCAGAGAGAATCTTAGCCATTGGACCACCAGGGAAGATGCAGTTTTGAGATGGAGAGTTTTCCTGAGTTGCCTTGTGCCTCCTGGATTGCCAGCTTCTCTGTGTTCCGCATCTCCCAGGAGAGCAGGTTACTAGCACCTGGGAAGCACATCCCTGGGTGAAACCGTAATCTGCTGTGTACTGCGTGTCTTCCTTGTCTTTGTATGTAAAACTCAGACCCGTTTTATTGTTTACAGACCAAATACTTCCCTCCCCCTGTGCAGGTGTACTTATTGCTGTCTTGGTTGGCAGCAACTCAATTATTTACTTCTAATTTTCTCTGTCATTAGCTTCCTTACCACGGTAGATAGTCATCTATGAATTAATGGCTAATTAATGAAAGAGATTCTGTTATTTAAAGATACTTACACATTGTTTTCTGAAAACTATATTCAGAAGATGTAAATGATTTCATTTTTTCTCTTCTTTTACATTTTAGGTTTTCAGATATTAGATTTGTTTTTTAAAAAGAGAGGCTGAGGTGTGCTGTGAAGCAAAGGCACCATTGAAACTGAATTGAATTTATTTAGCTAGGAAGACTGCAAGGGATGTAATGAAAATCTTGATTCCATGCACTTCTGTCTTGCTAAGGCATCCCTCAGACACTTTGAGGCCTTACTTTTTAAGGCTCAGGGAAGGAAGGAAAGCCTCACCAGTACTCATGAGATAGGTGAGCTTAAAGTTGAGTGTCTTTCTATACTTAGGTGTGGAGGGAATGGAGTGCTCAGCCTCTGGATCGAGGCTTCAGTTTCTTCACCTGTGAAATTGGCATGATACCCTCCTCCTAGGGTATTCTACTCGGAATAATGAGATGCTATGTGACGTAGTGTGTGTAGCGCTGGGGTTCTGGAGGCCCTCCACGGCTCCTTTTTGCCTCTCCTTACACGTTGATTCTTGTAAATACTTTCATGTTTCCTCCAAACAGCCTTTACCCTGTGAAGATCGAAGGTCTGAATATCCACTGTCAGTTGTTGCCTGTGGAGCCTCCAGATAACCTGCTTCAGTGGCCAGGACGAAGGTGCAGAGCTAACAATGCTTCCATAAACTGCTCCTGGTCCCTGAAACTGGGTCACATTTCCTTCCTTTAGGAAGATGGTTCAGGTGTTTGCTTCCTGAAAACCTTCTTTTTCACCCTTTTGAAAGGTTGTTCAAGGGATAGTTTTAAATATTAATAGAAATAATAAAACGTCTTTTCTTCTGGTCCTCTCTGGCTGTATTAATTAGTACATTGCTATTATGTTAAAGCAGCTATTTACCAGCGAGGGTTTGAGTCACTGATGGCCCCCTCCTGCCCCAAGACCCTTGCCTCTGCCCCAAGATAATATGGGAACAATTGCTACCTCGGTCTTTGTCCTAGGTTGTAGTTCACTCTTCTTTACGGGATGCCTCTATCAGTGTCTGCTTGTGCAAGATAACAGCACTGTCTCTCTCTATCCTCTCCTGAGGATAGTTTGCTTCCTTTCACAGCTCAGAGGATGGAGACTGAATTCAGGAATTCCTTGTGACCTGCTGCTCACTTTAAGGGGTGGCCTGCTGCCTTCAGGCTGCCAAATGCAGGGATTGGATATAGAACCCCCAGACTTGTTTTACACCACAGAATCAATAGTAGCTAGAGTAAAATAGCATGTTTTCCTCTAATAGTTAAGGACATGTGATAATGGCAGATGACATTAGGATAGAAGGGAGACTTATTTATCTCGCTGTCTACTTGGGTTGAGGGATTTGGATAGGAATAGGGGACAAAAGAGGGCTTCCCAGGTGAGTCAGTAGTAAAGAATCCGCCTGCCGATACAGGAAACACGGGAGACCTGGGTTCACTCCCTGGGTCGGAAAAATCCCCTGGAGTAGGATTGGCCAACCATTCCAGTATTCTGGCCTGAGAAATCTCATGGACAGAGGAGCCTACTGGGTTACAGTCCATGGCGTCAGAAACAGTTAGACGTGACTGAGCAATTGAGCACACACACAGCCAGGGGACCAAAGAAAGCTTAAAGGTTTGATGCCTCTGGCCTTGAGTTCCTCTCCAGCACCTGCTACTGATAGAGCTCTTTCAGTACAAAAGTCAGATAAGTAACTGGTCTACCACAGGGGCAGCCCTGCCATGCTGGGGATGCTCAGAGCCTTGGCATTTCACATGGAAATACTGGGATGAAGGCATTTACTGAGATCTCCTGGACCATGAAGCTCAAGCCTTGTGGGAATGGGGCCCTCCTGACGACTCCTAAAGACTCAGGATGCCTCTGGCAGAAACAAAATTGGCATTCAAAAAGTCTCCTGGGGAAATTCTCATATTCCAGAAGACTCTGACTAAGTTAATTTGTTAGACCCTTCACTTACCATGCCTCAAGCATCCACTATTAACATCTTGTCTAGCAAGTATTTCCAAGTATTTGTTAATATCTCGCAGGCCTTTATTTTGATGACTAAACACAGGGGAGATCTAAAATTCACCTTTACAGCACAGCTACTGAGAGAGACAGGTGGGGAGCTCTTTTTCCCTGGTCTCTAAGGGACCTGATCTGGAGCTGAGGGGCAGTACTGGTCAGTGTCCAGTGTGCCGCCGCTAAAGGTGAATTGGATATGCGAATGATTTATGCACTGTGGCTTTTGTCAAGGATGGTGTAGTGCTTCCACTGCAGGGCTTATGCGGAGCTACTCCAGATGTCTGCATGAGAGTTGAAAGGTGTGGTTGGCATTCTTGTTCTAAACAGTTCACGGTTCTGTGGCCATGAAGCAACCTAGGGTGTGGAGAGGCTGACCCAGCTTAGTCAGGAAGAGGCAGCTCTGATGGATTCATGTCCCATTCTGGAGGAGACAAGACCAGACGGAGATGGTGGCACTGGTACTTCAGCGTCTCATGATACTTGAATATCATATCAGAGACCGTGTGAGAAGTAGTTACCGTGGTTCTCATCTTGCGATACTCAGATATTGACACCGTCAATGGCTGGGGTGCAGGACCCAGATCCTCTGTCTTTTGGCTGAAGTCTTTCCTACAAGTCTGATGGGAGCATATTGTCCTGCATTAAACACAGTGCCCTGGAGAAGGTGTCCTCATATGTGACCTTTTGCCAAGTGTCTGTCAGCTGAGACACGGCTGTGACCTCATCCCATCCCCTCAAGCAGGTCCCCACCCAAGCATGCCCCTCCTCTCTCTCAGCTGAGGCTAGCTCCTCAGAGCAGCCATGGAGTGCAGAGGCCTTGGACTAATAGGGTAGTGAAAGGTTCTGGCCCACTTCATCTCCCTTCAGATTTTCTTCTGTGCATGTGAAGTTGACCTTTTGATTTTAGAAGTTAAGATTCATCTTGTCTTTGTGTGCTAGATTTGCCATGCCTTGCCTGGGGGAACTTCCTCTTTTCCAAGTGAGTAAATCTGGTGAGGGTTAGAGGTGGGCCAGCATATTCTTTTGCTTTTCCTATGTCACTTCATCTTTCCCATATGATTTCCAAACTTGGGTCCACACTCCAGTGTCTGTGGGTGTTCAATTTATTTACTCTAATCTCAGTTGACCAAAGAGAAAGAGGAATAGTGCAGGGAGGTGTTCATATACATAAATATATTCCATTCAAGCGCTATGCTTTTTTGTTCTGAGCTTGCTTTTCTTTTTTGATTTAAAATAATCCTTTACAAAATGACTGTGGTAATAGATGGTGGAGTGTGTGTGTGTATGTGTGTGTGTGCACACACGCATATGTGGCTGTTCCCTCTTTAATTTTCTTACTTTGTTAAAAACCCAACAGTCTTGTGCTGATCCCTCAGATTAGGTGATCCTCTCCTTTTTTGGGGTTATGGAGTCTTTTGGGAGCTGTGTCCTCTGTTCCTAGGCTCCCACTTTGAGTTTCAGGGAGGTGGCACAATTTAAGAAGCCAGCATGCACCATTGCAGAAAATATTTTACAACTGATGAAGCAGAGGCTTTGAAAGATTAAATCTCTGTATTCCGAACTAATAGGCTTTTTAATAGCAATCTTCTCTCAATGATACATTTCTTTGCCATTCAGTGATTTTGAAAAATTTATGTTTTGAAAGTGTTTAAATATTCCATATATATGTACTTTATATAATAAAAAACAAAAGGTATCCATGTAATTATTGGGATAGCCTAAGTCTGCATGCACAGGTTGTTATCCAGGTTTTCTCCCCAGTGTGTGGGGGTCGGCTTGGAGTACCAGAATGCTCAGTCTGCAATTAAACTTCTGGATTGCTATCAACATTTTAAACTAATTAGGTGAGGAAAAAGCATTTTAAAGAAAATATAATGGCTTCTTGAGTTCCAGCTGGAAGGCAGCACAATATAGTTGTCTGGTTAGAAAACTTTTTTAACATTAGTGATTTAACAGAGTACATTTGAAGGTAACCCAGGAAAGAAATGCATTGCCTGTTTCATGTTTGTCAAAAATAAGCCCAGGTAGAAGAAAGCAGTGTCCAGCCAGGACTTAAAATCATCCTCAGTGTGAAATGGGGCAAGCTTTCAGTTAGCTATGGTTTTTCTGAGTACCTGCCCTGTGGGCTTTGAAGATACGTCCAGCAAAACTCCCTGGTTTCCTGGAGCTTCTCTTTGGTGGAGGGAGATGAAGGAGAATGAAATGGCATGAAATGAGTAATTCAGGAAGTGACAAATCCTGGAAAAAGGGAAGGTGAACCAGTGATGCTGTTGGGTCAGGTGATGGAGAAGGCCTTTTGAAAGAGGTCTCATCTGGGCTGGGAGTGGGAGGAGCCCGCCCTGCTGGGGAGTCAGAGGGGGCTGACCGGGAGGAGGGGATGGGGCAGGGGGGTGTGTGAGACTCCACCCTGGAGTCTGAGAGACAGGTGGGTTTCTTTTCTGATGCAGTGGGAAGAGACCAGAGGGTTGCTCAGTAGGGCAGTGATGCAGAGGGCAGGTGGGGTTGCAGGGCACAGAAAGTATGGCTTCTGAGTGTCCCGCACCCGCTACAGCCCCAGTCAGTGTTGGGGTCCCTTCTTGTTGTGTCTTTTCTGCCCCAGACAGTACCCTGGGCTAGGGAAATTGATGATGGAAATGGAAGTGGATTGAATGTTGGCCACCCCAAGAGACCAAGTGCTAATCCCTTGAATTTGTAAACATCACTTTGTTGAGAAAAACGGTCTTTGCAAGCATAAGGAAGGATTTTGAGATAAAGTGTTTACTCTGAATTACTGGAGTGGACCCTAAGTGCCTTCTCAAGTCTCCTTATCAGAGAGAGGCCAAAGCAGGTACAGACACCTGGAGGAGAAGAGAAGGTGAAAACAGAGCTGAGGAACACAAAGGAATGCCAGTGGCTACCAGAAACTGGAAGAGAAAAGGAATGGATTCTCCTGAGGGCCATCTTGACTTCAGACTTACGGCCTCTTAAACTGTGGCAGAGTGAATTCTGTTGTTTAAAGCCACTCATTTGTGGTAATTTGCTGTGGCAGCCACAGAAAGCTAGTGCAGGTCCTAGTACAGGAGAGAGGATGGAGGGGTGTTAGCACCTCTCTTCTTTGGCCCCCCCCAAAACTCCAGCATGGTGGGTGGTGATGGAGGGGGAAGAAAGGTGGGAAAAACCCATCCTCCCACTTTGTGAGACTACCTGCTCACATCCCCACTCTTCTACACTATAGCCGAGCTCAGTTTGGAGCAGGAATTGTCCACTCTCACATGTCCAGCAGCCAGACTGGCCATACTTTGTGGATGGGGGTGGTTGTGATGGGAGTTTGGCAACCTGGACTGGTGCAGGCTGGGACTGCTGCGCTTCTCCTCAGCTGATGTTGCCTCATGGGATGTGGGCCAGTGGGGTCAGACATCCTGGTTTCCTGGACAAAGCTGAAAAACATCTAATTTTTTTTTTTAACATAGAATTTCCTGGCATTGAAATCTGGCTCAAGCATTTTGGTTTGCAGGTCTGATTTGACTATAGGGTGAGGTGAAGGGGTCTGTTTTATAACTTCTGTCCTACAGCGTTTATTTGTCCCAGAAGTTAGCATTTTAACTTCCACCCTCATTTTTAAGGGTCTGACTGGGTTTTAGTCAGTGTGTTAATTTCTTATTGCTGTTATGACAGATGACTACAAACCTACCTGCTTAAAACAATGCATATTGATTATTTTACATTTCTAGACATCAAAGGTCCAAAATAGACTGTATAGGGCTAAAATCAAGGTATTTTCAAAGCTGTGTTCCTTCTCTAGGCTATAGGGGAAAATCTGTTCCCTGCCCTCTCCAGCTTAGTCAAAGCTAAGGTTTCTCCAGTGGTCATGTAGGCATGTGAGAGTTGGACCACAAAGAAGGCTGAGCAGCACAGAATTGATACTTTCAAATCATGGTGCTGGAGAAGACTCTTGAGAATTTCTTGGGCAGCACGGAGATCAAATCAGTCAATCCTAAAGGAAATCAACCGTGAATATTCATTGGAAGGACTGATGCTGAAGCTGAAGCTCCAATACTTTGGCCACAGGATGAGAAGAGTCGATTCACTGGGAAAGACCCTGAGGCTGGGAAAGATTGAAGGCAAAAGAAGAGGGTGTCCGAGAAAGAGATGGTTAAATAGCATCACCAACTCAATGGACAAGAAACTGAACAAACTCCAGGAAATAATTGAAGGACAGGGAAGCCTGGCGTGCTGCAGTCCACAGGGTCACAAAGAGCTGGGCTTGACTTAGTGACGGAATAACAATAGCAAAGGCATTCACAAGTCCTGGGTTTTAGGATATGGACATTGTTGAGAGGCCATTGCAGTGCCTTCCATTTCCACGCCCTGCATATAAGAAATCCCCAGCTACCTTGTCTTTCTCATCCATTCTAGCTTGTGCTGGAGCTGGCTGATACCAGATCTCAAGAGGCAGTATCTTTTCTTGGTTTCATGTTTAGTGACTTTATGTAGGTAGCTTGGGATCAGCCAGGGTAGAGTTTACATGATTACACCATGGAAATCAACTGCTGCAGTTCATGGATTCCTATCTTCCTCCCCTAACCTGTCCATTTGGGCTGAGATTCCTGTTTTTGGGGACACCCTCTTTATTGTTCTATGGATTGTCATTGTACATTTGGGAAGATGGATATGGATGAATAGCAAGAATTATGGCGATCTTGGTATGGAGGCCATCATTAACACTTGTTTGAACTTTATAGGTTTGGATGATAAACATGTGCCTTTTGTAGTTTTCTTCTTTCAGAGGAATTTTTTTTTTTTCATTTCTAGCCGGCATTACAATTCTCCTTTTCTTGAGCAAGGGAAATAATAAATAATTGCCAGGTTTAAACAGATGACCTTCTCCCTCCATAAGCACTTTGGCCTTATTTCCTCTGAATTCCACTGTTAGGGGACCATATGTATCCCTCGTAGTATTTTTACTTTTGATGGATGTGTGCAGTCCCACTGAAAGCTTGGTGATCATGCTCCTTGGTGATCCCCAGATCCTTAGAATATGGCACATCTTGACGCATGCTGGCAAGGTGGTGGCAGTTAATTAAAGAATTTGCTTAATGAAATGTCATTCCTTAATAATTGAAAGATTCTCCATTCAGTAAATATTCTAACAAATCCTGAAGCCTGTTTTTGCACTTGTCATTTTATCATGCTGTCTTTTGAATCTCTGAAATTGTTTGCTATTCTCTTTTCTAATGGAATTTCAAGCAGCTTTTTGATCAAGACCTTTCATGCAATGAGCTATCTAAAATATTAAAAAATTACAGTGTTCCCCTCTGATGTCCACATTTAGTTAATTGTTTCCTGGTGACTGCTGTGAATGTTTCTTCCAACTTAGTTTTCAGTCAGTGTCCTCTGATAGGAATAGTATTTTCATCACACAGACTGCAAGCATATTTGGTACACAATTGCTCTTATCAGTTAGGTTTTCGGTAAAGCCTCATTAATTAGGCACGCAATTCTTGTCTAACATTCCCTTTAAAGAGGACTTTTTAAATAGATTTTTTAAAATAATGGAGATTTACCAAAATGTTGCTAACTTTACAAAAGCTGTGATACTCTTGTAGCCAAAAAAGAATGGTTAATAATTAGCTTAGAAAATCAAGCCATTTTCAGATGCGACATCTGGTTCCAAAAGGGCTTTTCATTGGCTTGAGTCAGTGCTGTACACACACTATTCAGGCTGAAGTTTTGCATGGGGGCAAAGCCAAGTCAAACAAATCACCTGTTGCCCAGGCCTGTTTTGGTCATCTCCCCTGGTTCCTTTTACCAATCTTGAGAGAAGTTGTTTTTTGGAACCAGTGAATCTTGGATGCAATGGAAGTGACTTCTATGCTCTTGGGTCCACTTTGTTCCAGGAACTTTTTGTGGGGGCTCCTTTATTTCAATTTAAGATTTCTGTGATCAGAGGAGGGATGTGATCATGATCTAGTTTCTCGTTTGTAGCTCAGACACTGGGGACAGTCAAATAGTGGACTTTCAGAAGAGACTTGATTCATTCTCTTAACATTACCGATTAGAAAACTGAGACCTGTTCGGAAGTCTATATCTCAAGCCTTAACTGGTCTTCAGTTTGGTTTCCTTAGCAGATTGGGGTGGCAGAAACGTGGATTCACAACCTAGCTCTGGCCCTTTACTGGGTGAGGTCTTATGCAGAGATCTGATCTCTTTGAGTTTTGATTTCATCATCTGTACCTTGGGAATACCACTTGCCTCTTAGTGAGATTTAGACTCAGTGTATATAAATCACCCACCCCTCAATACTACTGAGTGTTGTTAAAATGACTGATCTAATATTTGTTGACACTGCCCAGACACCTTGGTGGGAGCATGGGCCCTGTCTTTGAGGAGGTGGCCACAGTCCAGCATTGATCTCTCTAGCAGGTTCATAGAGATTCTAGTCTTTTATTAGAAGTCCTTTTATTTCACACATTGAGTTCAGACCTTGAAGTCAGAACCCTGAGAACAAGGACCTGTGACCTATTTTGCCTGCAGCTTTATTCTGTCCCCATTATTGCTCTCAGTAGGTCCTTAACCAGTCTTTATTAAGATGCTCACTGTGGTGACCAGATAATATCCTCATAATCTGAACTGAGAGATAACAGAATTGCTGTTTCACAGATAAGGGGTAGAGGTGCCACATTATTGCCTATATTTTCATAAGTGGAGTTTGGGTTTTCATGTATGGGTTTCAGATGTACCAGGAGTGTGTTGATTTAGGTACATGTGCTCGTGATTCTATTCTCTCCCCTGGGAGATCATATTCATTTTCATGAAGGACCTGGAGATCTTTCTGCAGATGAGGTGCTCCTGCAGATTTATAAGTCTGGGAATCCTCCAAGCTGTTGCTCCCACTGTGTCAGAGCTTCCTTTGTGTAGTATTGCAGCATCAGGAATGAATCAGACATTTCTTAAGCTAGCAACACTGCTGGCATCCAGTCTGGGGAGACATGATTCTATCTTGTTTGGGACTTTTGTTCCACTACAGATGATTCTGATTTCGATATTGAGCATCTGGTGATGTCCATGTGTAGAGTCTTCTCTCTTGTGTTGTTGGAAGAGGGTGTTTGCTGTGATCAGTGTGTTCTCTTGGCAAAACTGTATTAGCCTTTGTCCTGCTTCATTTTGTACTCCAAGGCCAAATTTGCCTGTTACTTCAGGTATCTCTTGACTTCCTACTTTTGCATTCCAGTCCCCTATAATGAAAAGGACATCTCTTTTGGGTGTTAGGTCTAATAGGTCTTGTAGGTCTTCATAGAACCATTCAGCTTCAGCTTCTTCAGCATTACTGGTTGGGACATAGATTGGATTACTGTGATATTGAATGGTTTGCCTTGGAAACGAACAGAGATCATTCTGTCATTTTTGAGATCGCTTCCAAGTACTGCATTTTGGACTTCTTTGTTGACAGTGATGGCTACTCCATTTCTTCTAAGGGATTCCTATCCACAGTAGTAGATATAATGACCATCTGAGTTAAAGTCACCCATTCCAGTCCTTCTTACTTCGCAGATTTCTAGAATGTTGATGTTCACTCTTGCTATCTCCTGTTTGACCACTTCCAATTTGCCTTGATTCACCCACTCCAGTGTTCTTGCCTGGAGAATCTCAGGGATGGCGGAGCCTGGTAGGCTGCCGTCTATGGGGTCGCACAGAGTCGGACATGACTAAAGTGACTTAGCAGCAGCAGCAGCAGCAGCAGCATGCACCTCACATTCCAGGTTCCTATGCAATATTGCTCTTTATAGCATCGGACCTTGCTTCTATCACCAGTTTAGGAATCAGCGAACTAAAATAGACTGGAATGGGTGAATTTAACTCAGATGACCATTATATCTACTACTGTGGGCAAGAATCCCTTAGAAGAAATGGAGTAGCCATCATAGTCAACAAAAGAGTCCGAAATGCAGTACTTCAGTCTCAAAAATGACAGAATGATCTCTGTTCATTTCCAAGACAAACCATTCAATATCACAGTAATCTAAGTCTATACCCCTACCAGCAATGCTGAAGAAGCTGAAGTTGAACAGTTCTATGAAGACCTACAAGACCTTCTAGAATTAACACTCCAAAAATATGTCCTTCTAATTATAGGGACCTGGAATGCAAAAGTAGAAAGCCAAGAAATACCTGGAGTAACAGGCAAATTTGGCCATGGAGGACAGAATGAAGCAGGGCAAAGGCTAATAAAGTTTTGCCAAGAGAACACACTGATCATAGCAAACACCCTCTTGAAACAACACGAGAGGAGACTCTATACATGGACATCACCAGATGATCAATATTGAAGTCAGATTGATTATATTCTTTGCAGCCAAAGATGGGGAAGCTCTATACAGTTAGCAAAAACAAGACCGGGAGCTGACTGTGGCTCAGATCTGAACTCCTTGTTGCCAAATTCAGACTTAAATCGGAGAAAGTAGGGAAAACCACTAGACCATTCAGGTATGACCAAAATCAAATCCCTTACAATTATCCAGTGGAAGTGAGAAATAGATCCAAGGGATTAGATCTGATAGACAGAGTGCCTGACGAACTATGGTTGGAGATTTGTGACATTGTACAGGAGACAGTGATCAAGACCATCCCCATGAAAAAGAAATGCAAAAAGGCAATATGGTTGTCTGATGAGGCCTTACAAACAGCTGAGAAAAGAAGAGAAGTGAAAGGCAAAGGAGAAAAGGAAAGGTATACCCATTTGAATGCAGAGTTCCAAAGAATAGCAAGGAGATATAAGAAAGCCTTCCTTAGTGATAAGTTCAAAGAAATTGAGGAAAAGAATAGAATGAGAAAGACTAGAGATCTCTTCAGGAAAATTAGGGATACCAAGGGAACATTTCATGTAAAGATGAGCACAGTAAAGGACAGAAATGGTATGGACCTAACAGAAGCTGAAGATATTAAGAAGAGGTGGCAAGGATACACAGAAGAACTGTACAAAAAAGATCTTCACGACCCAGATAATCATGATGGTGTGGTCACTCACCTAAAGCCAGACATCCTGGAATGTGAAGTCAAGTGGACCTTAGGAAGCATCACTGCAAACAAAGCTGGTGGAGGTGATGGAATTCCAGTAGAGCTATTTCAGATCCTGAAAGATGATGCTGTGTAAGTGCTGCACTATATATACCAGCAAATTTGGAAAGCTCAGCAGTGGCCACAGGACTGGAAAAGGTCAGTTTTCATTTTAATCCCAAAGAAAGGCAATGCCAAAGAATGCTCAAACTACCGCACAATTGCACTCATCTCACACCCTAGCAAGGTGATGCTCAAGATTTTCCAAGCCAGTCTTCAACAATACATGAACCTTGAACTTCCAGATGTTCAAGCTGGATTTAGAAAAGGCAGAGGAACCAGTAATCAAATTGCCATCATCTGCTGGATCACAGAAAAGAGAGTTCCTTAAAAACATTTATTTCTGCTTTATTGACTATGCCAAAGCCTTTGACTGTGTGAGTCACAACAAACTGTGGAAAATTCTTCAAGAGATGGGAGTAGCAGACCACCTGACCTGCCTCCTGAGAAATCTGTATGCAGGTCAGGAAGCAGCAGTTGAACTGGAGATGGAACAACACACTGGTTCCAAATTGGGAAAGGAGTATGTCAAGGCTATGTATTGTCACCTGGCTTATTTAACTTATATGCAGAGTACATCATGAGAAATGCTGGAGTGGATGAAGCACAAGCTGGAATCAAGATTGCTGTGAAAAATATCAATAACCTCAGATAGGCAGGTGACACCACCCTTATGACAGAAAGCGAGGAGGAACTAAAGAGCCTCTTGATGAGAGTGAAAAGGCTGGCTTAAAACTCAACATTCAAAAAACGAAGATCATGGCATCCAGTGCCATCTATTCATGGCAAATAGATGGGGAAACAATGGAAACAGTGACTTTATTTTCTTGGGCTCCAAAATCACTGAAGATGGTGATTGCAGACATAAAATTAAAAGACGCTTACTCCTTGGAAGAAAATCTATGACCAACCTAGACAGCGTATTAAAAGCAGAGACATTACTTTGCTGACAGAGGTCCGTCTAGTCAAAGGAATGGTTTTTCCAGTAGTTATGTATGGATGTGAGATTTGGATTATAAAGAAAGCTGAGGGCCAAAGAATTGATGCTTTTGAACTGTCGTGTTGGAGAATACTCTCGAGAGTCCCTTTGCACTGCATGAGTATTCAGCCAGTCCATCGTAAAGGAAATCAGTCCTGAATATTCATTGGAAGGATTGATGCTGAAGCTGAACCTCCAATACTTTGTCCACCTGGTGCGAAGAGTTGACTCATTTGAAAAGACCTTGATGCTGGGAAAGATTGAAGGCAGAGGAGAAGGGGACGAGAGAAGATGAGATAGTTAGATGGCATCACTGACTCGATAGACATGTTGAGTAAGCTCCGGGAGTTGGTGATGGACAGGGAAGCCTGGCATCCATGGGCTGACCCCATGCAGTCCATGGCATGGAAGAATTGGACATTACTGAGTGACTGAACTGAAAGGAACAGATGATTCTAGTTTATCTGATGTTTGTAAGGCCTGAAGGGCTAGTGATTTCTAATCAGGATTTGAAAATTTGTTTTAAATTAAGGAAGTTTGAATCCTTCCCTAAGTTTGAGGGATTCATTTCTGCCGTTTTCCTTCTTATGCTCTGTTTTGCTCACATGGCATTTACCCAGTTATAAAAACTCCTATTTTCCCCCTGAGTATCAATTGCCTTGGCAGGCTTTTCATATAATGCACCAAATTTACTGTTTTTGGATCCATTTTGTTATATCTTATTCAGTGCACTCATTTCAAGAGAGAGGGAATTTTAATCTTTTGGATGGCTGTAGATTACAGAGATCTTGCTTCCATTGTCATCTTGATAAGCCTGTCATGTATTCTTTGCCACTTCAACTTAAGATGCTTCTAAATAACCTGGATAGAAGAAGCATCAATCTTGACAAAGTATTATGCAAGTTGGAAATTTTGCCAAAGGTGGGTTTAATTTTAAGCAAAATAGTTAAAAATAAGTAAGTAAAATCAGACCCGGTCACAGTGTTGACTATAAAAATTTTTGTCTGTTTTGCTTTGCAGTTTAAAGTATTTTCAATTTATCACTGTTTGTATTTTCTGGTCTTAAAAACAGACATGAATTTAAGAGGTAGCATAGTCTAGTGTAGGAACAAAAGAGCAAATTGCCAACATTTGTTAGATCATGGAGAAAGCAAGGGAATTCCAGAAAAACATCTATTTCATTGACTACACTAAAACCTTTGACTGTGTGAATCACAATGAACTATGGAAAATCTTTTTAAAGAGATGGGTGTACTAGACCACCTTACCTGTCTGCAGAAAAACATGTATGTGGGTCAAGAAGCAGCAGTTAGAACTGAACGTAGAATAATGGACTGGTTCAAAACTGGGAAAGGAGTATGACAAGGCTGTATATTGTCACCTTGCTTAATTAACTTATATGCAATGTCCATCATGTGAAATGCCTGGCTGAAGGAATCACAATTTGGAATCAAGATCGCTAGGAGAAATATCAACCACCTACAATATGCAGATGATACCACTCTAATGGCAGAAAGTGAAGAGGAACTAAAGAGCTTCTTGATGAGGATGAAAGAGGAAAATGAAAATGCTATTTTTAAACTCAACATTAAAAAAAAAACAAAACAACAATGATCATGACATCCGGTTCCCATCATTTCATGGCAAATAGAAGGAGAAAAAGTGAAATCAGTGACAGATTTTATTTTCTTGGGCTGAAAAATCACTGCTGATGGTGACTGCAGCCATGAAATTAAAAGATGCTTGCTCCTTGGAAGGAAAGCTATGACAAACCTAGGCAGTGTATTAAAAAGCAGAGACTTCACTTTGCCAACAAATGCTTATATAGTTAGCACTTTGGTTTTTCCAGTAGTCATGTAGGGATATGAGAGTTGGACCATAAATAAGGCTGAGTGCCGAAGAATTGATGCTTTCGAATTGTGGTGCTTCAGAAGTCTCTTGAGAGTCCCTTGGACTGTGGGGAGATCAAATCAGTCAATCCTAAAGGAAATCATCCCTGAATCTTCATTGGAAGGACTGATGTTGAAGCTGAAGCTCCAATACTTTGGCTACCTGATTCAAAGAGCCAGTTCATTGGAAAACTGCCTGATGCTGGGAAAGATTGAAGGCAGAAGGAGAAGGGGGGAGCAGAGGATGAGATGGTTAGGACCATCACTGACTCAACGGACATGAACTTGAGCAAACTCTGAGAGATATTCGAGGACAGAGGAATCTGGTGTGCTGCAGTCCATGAGGTCACAGTCAGATACAACTTGGCAACTTAACAACAACCACAGTAGTTTTATTGTAGGGAAAATATATCAAATTTCATTTTTTTCCTCCATTCGTCTCAGTGGAGTATTTTCTAGCCTATTTGGACACCACAAAAAATGAAGATCCAAGAGTTTATGAAATTCTTTTTTTTCTGACTGCTATGACCTGAATTGTGCATTCCCTGGAAATTTGTATGTCAGAACCCTAGCCCCCAGTATGATAGATCTTTGGGAGGTAATTACGTTTAAATGGGATCATGGGGATGGAGTCTTCATGATGGGATTTGTGCCCTTGTAAAAGGGAGCAAGAGGGCTGGTCTGTCTGTCTGCTGTGTGAAGATATAGCAAGAAGGTGCTGTCTGAAAACTAGGAAGAGAGCCCTTGCCCCTCACTGACTGTGCTGGCTCTTGGATCTTGGACTCCCCAATCTCCGGAACTGTCAGAAATAAATATGTGTTGCTTAAGCTGCCCAAGTTATGGTGGATTTTGTTACAGCAGCCCAAACTGACTGATACTAAACCATACTCACATTCAAGAAAATGTTTCTCAAATCTCATGAGAATTACCTAAGCCAGTACATGTTTAAATTAGTATATTGTGAGGGTCATTAATATCTGAAAAGGCATAATGATTTTTCTAGATAATTCTGGAGTATGTCCTGTCATCTACGAATGAACTTATCTTAGCAAATAGTCTCTGAGCCACAGTTAGACACAGGAGGTTCTAAAGGCAAACTCTGCTGGACTCTGTGGGAGACAGGTTGCAAACTCTGAGCTTCATTAAACATGTTATACTTACTGCTCAAGAAATTCAGTACATTTGTATGAGAGATTATTCAGGCTACATGTCACCTCCACAGTCGTATAAAATCCTTGCCAAAAAATCTAGATTTGACATTTTAATTTCTACAATATTTTATACAGATAGATATAGATAAATAAATCTCTCTGCAAAAAAGAAGAGTCTTAAATGCTAATTTGTTCAGTTGAGCTGTAAACATTTTCTTTGCTGCTTAATAGAACAAAATACATAAAGATTAATTAAATGATCCAAAATTTCCAAGCTTCTTTTTAATTGTGTGTATTGAATTCGTTGCCAAAAGATATCCAGCTCTGGTAAACATGATAGATGGTGATAGGGACACATGGTGACTTGGATAGATTCCATCCCTGGCTTCTGCCTGAGTATGTTGGCCACAGGCTGTGGCTTACAAAAAATATCTATTCTGCCAACATGTCACCCAGGGCTAAGTGGTCAGTGGTTTTTGCCTGATATCTTTAGGGTGCCACCACGTTGAGATGACAAAGGGGACCACTTAGGCTTTTTTGGAAATGGGTGATGCAAATGTCATAGCTGTCAAATATCTGGGTTTCTGTTGAAATCCGATGTTGTACCTTGGTTCAGTAGATGAAGTTCTTAAGCAGGAATTAGAAAGCCCATTTTCTGGTCCTTACTCTGAGAGCTAGCCACATGGAACTGTCCATCATCTGTAAGATAGGGGCAGTATTACTTTTTTCTTAAAGTATAACTTTAAAGGATAAATGTACAGAGCCTTTGGAAGTGATGATCATCAGGGTTTCTTGAAAAATCAAAAGCAGTATGCTAGTTAATATGTTAGTTGATTTACTGTGTTAGTTGATTCTTCAAATGCTCTGTGTGCATCTCTGGAGACGTACACCCTGTCCTGTCTAGATCAGCCTTGTGAGCAGGAGGCCCACACATTCATGTAACTAACATGTAGTTGTGTTGTAAGAAGGCTGTTAGAAACCGCTAGAATGCCATCTTGGAGCTGAATGGGATTTTGGTCCATTTTGGTCACCGTGTATATATTTCCAGTGTATAAAGAAGTGCTGGCATATGCTCATGGTTCCATAAAATTGGTTGAATGATTAACTGAATGAATGGATAGTTTGCACAGGCATTATAGTTATTAGTATGTGGTCTTGTCAAGGTCAGGGTTATAGGTTTCATGATTGTAGAGGCTTATTTGCTGTATTGTATTCCACAGACACAGGCAGCTGCCTAAAGTGAAGCTGCTGCATAAAGAATGGCAGGGGTGGTCCTAGGCCAGGGAGGGGGGGGGGGCTTCACAAGAACTCAGGTAGTAGTGCCAAGGCTGGGCACTGGATGTGACCCCTTGCCCCTTACTTTTGGTTCCATGACTTGGTTATCCAAGCACAGGCATATTCTTTGGAATGATCTCCTCTGTGCTGTGGTGGCGTGGCCTCCACTGTGTGGACTCATGTACGAGTGTGTGTCTGTCTGACATGAAGACCTTAGCTACAGAGTCAAACAGTTATGTGGGTGCAATCCTGGGTCATCCACTGGGTTCTCAGCTGCAGGGAGGGGAGTGAGAGCACCAGGTTCGTAGGGTTACTGGGAGCAGTAAATGAGTTAGTGTCCCCAAGCTTTTAGCAAGGTGGATGCTTGAATGTGTGAGTGAGTGTTGTTTGTTGCTGCTTTCATATCAGTGGTACTGACTGGGATTACTGGGAGCTGGGTCCTGGCCTATTACTCTTATGCATATCATCTTTCTTAATTTTCATAACAATACTATGAGGTGGGTTTTGAAGACCAAAAGGAAATGTGTCACAGGCAGTGAGGATTTGTGTTTCTTTGTTTTGACCCCAAGAGCTTCCTTTTAAGAAACATGGTTGATTCATGTCAATGTATGGCAAAAACCATTACAATATTGTAAAGTAATTAGCCTCCAATTAAAATAATTAATTAAAAAAAAAGAAATCTCATCTTCAGACAATCTCTGAACACCACTCCCAAACTGTGTATATCCCCCCTCCCCACCATGCTTTCAAGATCTGTTTCTTTTACACCCATTGTTTGAATTTTTTCCTGCGTGGCTCTTCCTAACTGAATAGCTTATTCCTCGAAATGCAGATGTAGAACACATGGGCACTTTGATTGATGATAGCGCAAGAGGCAGACTTCAAATTATGGAATTAGGGTACAAAGCTGTGTTACAATCTCTGCCCCTACTGTTTGCAGGATCTCATGCCAGTCAGTTGCTTTGGGATTTGATGGATCCTCTGTGGATGCTGGCTCTCTGTAATGCTGTATGGATGAGATAAACCGAATTGATTTGTCCTCCCAAGGAGTTGTCTACTAGGGGAGACAGACACACAGACAAATAGTTATATTCACACAGTGAATGACCCGATAGTGCTAGAAAGATGTGTACAGTGGCTGAGGAGGGGGCATGCTCAGGAAGATCCCTCTGATGAGGAGGCACTTATACAAAAACTAGTTGTCCCCTTCCTGTTCATTCCACTTTTCTTCTCAGCACGTAACCACCATCTGATATTTTCCTGTCCCCCTTGCACTCCCCTGGGATATCCATTCTGTGAGAACAGAGCCTTAGTCTTAGAGCGCTTATTCTTGTATCCCAGGTCTAGGGCCTGGGCTACACTGGTACAGTGTGCAACGAATGAATGATAGATGGAGCCACAGAGCAGACATCCATAGGCTGTGGACAGTACATAAGAAGTTGCTGGTTAGACAAGTGTGAGTCTCGCACAGAGATGGGGAGAGAGATTGTCAGGCCGCAGGAGCAGCTTATGCACAGTGTCTCAGAATACCGCAGATGAATGCATCTGAGTGTGTATTTTTAAAGAGACTACCCTGCCTGCTTGCCTTCCGTGGCCTTCTGCACCTTTGGAAACACATCCAGTGACACAGCGCTGGTAAAGCAGGACAGTGGCTCTTTGTGCTCCATCTTCAGAAAGAGTGCAGGAACATTCATTTTGCAGACAGAGCTCTTACAGCACTGGGGGAATGAGCGACTTGGACACAGTGAACTGCTTGACAGCGTAACCCAAGGAAGATTTGTCTGCCAGCAAGAGGTCTGGATCCTTTCTCAACTCAAAGGGAAGCTGAGAATCATTAGGCATGAAGGGCTTAAATTCTCTATTTGATCATCATGCAGTTTGTTTTCAGTTGTCTTGTATGGTCACGTTAGACAGGAGTGGATTCTGTTTAAAAGACTAAGGATGGGTTGACTGTTGGTAAAAATAGAACCAAGCAGGTTTTTATGAACATTAAAGAAAGAAAAAACCTACTCTCCTGAATCTTGGTTTCTAATACCATTTTCCGGTGGAAAGAACCAAGGCTCCTCGGAGAAATGGTGGATTTTAGGGCTGGGGCAGGGAATTTATAAGATGAGCCTAGAACATTTGTAGTGTCAGAAAGTAATAAGCAATTTCTCAAAGAAAAAAAAAAAGCAATAAAAATAGAATGGTGAGTATATGCCAAAGAGACACAGGAATCAACTGGCTGTTGGCTCCCAGTGGCCAAACTGGAATAATTTGAATAACAAAATAAAGTGGTATTGTATTACAACCCAAAGTATAAAGTAAAAAAAAATCTCCCATGCAGAAGAATTCCAAATCATGTGTATGGCTACTGTGGCCTGAAGGAGGTGGGGCAAAACTCCCACTCCTTAGCTGTGGGCTGTGTGACTTCCTTCCAAAGAATACAATATGGAAAGGGAGAAGAAAAAAGAGACACTTTACAGTGGGAACCTTGACAATTACCACCTCAGTCATATGATCAGGGTTAA
The DNA here is from genome assembly GCF_016772045.2 of Ovis aries. Lineage (NCBI taxonomy): Eukaryota > Metazoa > Chordata > Mammalia > Artiodactyla > Bovidae > Ovis > Ovis aries. The sequence continues at coordinate 46,804,662 of NC_056072.1, read as the reverse complement.
CATCAACAGTGATTAAGTCATGTGATGTGATGAGAGTGGCACTTCTTCCCCTAAACCCATAAACTCCACTTTAATCATGAGAAAGTGTCTGTCGTCAACACCTCTATTTCCCCTTGGGAGAATTAATTGTGTTAAATAATTTGTGTTAAACATTACCATATCTCTTTCAAGCTGCTCATGGCCCTAGGAGGAATAACACATCTGGTGTGAAAGGGCTTACAAGATTTGCTTTGCAGGGGAGACAGACACACCAGAGCCTTAGAACCTTCAGGGCAGGGGCTTGGAGGGGGAAATGAGTGAGGCTGAAGCCCCATTGCTCATTTCCCAAATCCACCTACATCTGCCAGCGATGGCCCTGTTGCTGTTTATCGAGGAAGTTAGTATTTTATATCCCTAGCTAATCTAAGTATCCATGCAGTTTGGATTTATCTAAGTTGTACAAATGAAATGTAGGTCAAAAGCATTTTTACACATTTCCATGGTACAGATTAATCTTTACCCAAGCAACTTGATCTCTGGAACTTGACTTTTATGAAGAGGAATGCTAGCTGACCTACCAAGACTTCATTTAATGGATTCAACTTTGTAATTCCCTTTTTTCCTGCCTCTCAGGAATTATTATGTCAACGTCTTCTATGCCCGTTGAACGCGCCAGTATTTCTGCAGTTGACATGTGCCACAGCATGTGCAAAGCATGAGGGCTTTGGCTCAGTCCCCTTCTGCTGCATGTCCCAGTTTTTTCCCTTCCCAGTGCTGAATTTCCCCAAAGCTACATGAGTTTAGCTAGTTTAATAGATGTTAAGTGGGGAAAAAAATGGCTTCATGCATAGATGGATTTAGGAAACAAGCCCTCAGTATGTGTGAGCTCCATAGCTTTGGATTCAATCAACCATGGATTGAAAAATATTTGAAAAAAATTCAGGAAAGTTTCGAAAAGCAGAACTTGAATTTGCTGCACACTGGCAACTATTTACATAATAGTTACATTGCATTAAATATTATATATTATAAGTAACCTAGAGGTGATTTGTAGTGTATGGGAGAGTATGCTGTAGGTTGTATGCAAATATTAATGCTGTTTTGTGTGAGGGACTTGAGCACAAGTCCCTTGGACTGTGGATTTTGGAATCTGCGCATGTCCTGAAACCTGTGGGTTCTGAAACTCTGGGGTGCTGAGGGACAGCTGTACAGAGTTAATCCAAGTTAGGCAAACTTCTTTACTGCAGGACTTTTCCGTGATATGCGCTGAGAGTCTCTAAGACTGTGTATGGTCTCACCTCCAAATCCCTGTGAAACCTGCCTCCTCGTAGTGTCTCTGGAGCCTGATGCTGAGGGAACAGTGCTTGGAGGTGCATATTTGAAAAACACTGTTTCATGCTGTTTTTTTTTTTTTTTCAATTTCTTTGCCTTTGTCAGTCTTCGTTTATGTCCATAAGTCACCTGTAGCATAATTTATATACTATTAAATTTTTCTTCCATATCATCACTCTAATATATATGTATGTAATTTTTAAAATAGGATAGTTGAACCTCTATAGAACTTAAGGTTTTATTTTAGTCACATAAGCTCCTATACTGGCATTAGTGAATTGTCACTCACCTATGCATATTAAGGAGGCATAAGCAAATTGCTGCTGAACCCAGAGGAAGAGCAAATCACCTCAAATGATCATGAAAAAATCCAATTTGAGTCTTTTAATTGTTTTCTTGTGGCAGTCCCACTTGCTTTTCTTTCCATTTTCATCAAGCATCTTCCGTTAGGGACAAAAAAGTAAATTTCAAACATGCAGTTTTTATGATGTCAATTTTTATATGTGACAGTACCTGATAGGGAAGTAGATACAATTGAGCAAATATATCTTGCTTTTCCTAAGGAGGAAAAACACTAAAGATCATTTCTGATTTAAGTCTAAATAATGTAAAAAGGGTTTTACAAGAGCTGCTGAGACGAAGACCCAAAAACACTTGGCAGTTGCCTTTCTGCTGTGGTCTGAGCTGCCCTGGTAGGGTCAGCTGGGACATGGCACAGATCAACTCTTTCTTCCTGTGGTTCAAGGATGCTAATTTTCTTAGGCCTTCTAAATGCTTACCAGAATGTAAATCACAGCACTAATAAACCCATTTGAGGTCTTTAGATTGTTATGAGTATTTTATTTATTAGCAACATATAAACCAACATATGTGTTTATTGTTGTAAAGTGTAAACATATTGAGGATGTGAGGCTTATACATCCATTATCAGTCATTCTTTCGAACGTTTGTTACAATGTTATTATTTGTTATGCAAAAAGGAGTGGGCATCTGGCCCTGTGGCTAAAGTAAAGGACTCAAGGAGTATTGGACAATAATTATTAAGTCAGTTAGGTAAATAAAGTGTAAAATCACCATACACTTTGGCTCTGGGGGAAGGACTTGATTGGAGTGGGATCAAGACCTTTGAAAGGCTCTTGAAGGTATTTACAGGGTAACCACTACACCAAGGGAAGGATGCAGAGCAGTAAACCCAACTCTTTTAGTCTTCAGTGATTTTGCAATTCATTTAGAGAGGTAAGACATAAACTCAGTGGCAGAGTTCATTGCCAGTGCTAGGGTCAAAGAATGCTGAGGCACCCAGAGATTTTCTTTCCATAACTGTGTTTGAAAAGCATTGCTGTGTCTGTTGTGATCTCAGTTGCCAAATGAGTAGTCCAGACTAAAGAGTTGGGTCAGAAGAAAGATCATCACGTATGGAAGAGGTTTGGGGAGGACAAATGTGATTCTATTAGCTGCCATGATTTAGAATTAGAATGTTACTTCCAAAAGAGCAGAAAATTTGAGTCCTGCTGAAAATATCAGCATAGGAGGTGATAAAGTATAGTGGGTAAATGTCAGGGCTTCAGGTCTAACTTAGGTGGCATTTGGGGCAGGTTATTTGAGTCTTTGGGCTTCCCTGTTAGCTCAGTTGGTAAAGAATCTCCCTGCAGTGTGGGAGACCTGGGTTCAATGCCTGGGTTGGGAAGATTTCCTGGAGAAGGGATAGGCTACCCACTCCAGTATTCTTGGGCTTCCCTTGTGGCTCAGCTGGTAAAGAATCCACCTGCAATGTGGGAGATCTGGGTTCCATCCCTGGGTTGGGAAAATCCCTTGGAGAAGGGAAAGGCTACCCACTCCAGTATTCTGGCCAGGAGAAGTCCATGGGATCACAGTCTTTGATCCTCACTTTATTCATCATTAAAATAGGTATGCTGCTGCTGCTGCTAAGTCGCTTCAGTCATGTCCGACTCTGTGCGACCCCATAGACGGCAGCCCACTAGGCTCCTCTGTCGCTGGGATTCTCCAGGCAAGACACTGGAGTGGGTAAAATAGGTATGGTGAAAATATAATACAACTATAATAACTACCAACAGAGTTTCTCTAAGAATAAAGTCAGACAATACTTCAAAAATAAAACCACTTTATACCTTGTCAGGCACTTGGTAAATTCTCACTAAACATCACCTGCTATGAGAATTGCTGTAACAACACCTGTGGAATCTTATTTAGCGCCAGGAATAGAAAATAGAAATATAGAATAGGGAATAGAAACATATTGTTAAATGACTTAATTTCTAATTTTTAATATGAAATATTCTGTTGGCATTTATGCTAAACTGTCCACAACTACCTTGAGTGTTCCAAGATGCTGTAGGAACTCTCCAGGTAAGAGTGAATTTGGAATTTTCAACACATCAAGATGTGCGGGAGGAATTAACTAGTGATGGTTTTATTAACTGGCTCTAGACAGGGGCCACCAAAGGTACTGGCAGATCCGGTTGGTTGGTTGTTGCAGGTCAGAAGCCCAGCAGCTTGTGCTGACAGATCAGTGATGATAAGCAAGTCCGTTTTGTTCCAACCTACCCAAGAGAACAGTCATTACTAGATATAATCATGCTTGTCAAAAGCGGTTACTGAAAACCCTCTACTGCTTCAGCATAATCAGAACGACAGAAGTTGCAGGATGGTTTTCCTTGTGAGAGGCGTCCAAGCAGAATGCTAATTAGGTGAAGTAAAAGGAAAATGGATCAGCAGCTGAGAGATGCGTTTCTCTCTAGTGAGTGAACACAAGAAAGGAAATAGGAGGAGGAAGAATGTGACTTACCTGTGTTACGGTTCATGATGTGATTCTCTATGTTGATTTCAGGCTTTTAATTCTCATCTGCTGATTTTTTAAAGAGGTGCTGGGAAAACCACAGCAGAGAGAAAGCTGGATTTTTCTCTCTGAAACGTTGGAGGTCCTTTCATTTGGAAATAACTTTGTGCAGAGAAAAAAATGACCTTAAAACCCAGTGCCAGTTGTTATCATCCAACCCCCTGGAAAGAAAGCTATCTAAAAATAAAGTTTGGAGTTTTTATTTATTTATTTTTGCCCACTTCTGCTGTCTTTTGGGTGACCTCAGATGGAACTTGAATCCAGTGACAAATGAACCCAGCAGCTAGGATCTAGTCCCCTTGGAGTAACTCTGGTATTTTTGCTTTTATTTCCTTCCAAACATTCAGTTTGAAAGAGAAATCTCTTTCTCTTATTCTTATTATCTTAATAAGTTAAGAGAAATCAGAAAATCTCACATGGTTGTTGTCTAGGGGAACATGACAGAGGGCTTCCTGCCTGTCTAAAGCACTACTATAAACTCTTCACAAGCAGAACTTCATATATTTCTCATAGCATACTGAGAGGTCGGTCTCATTACTCTCGTGAGTACCTACATAAGAAGTGAGAAAAAGTAGAACGGTGAGGCTGTACATGTGGTCCAAGGTCACGCAATTCCTAAGTGATGGAGCTAGGTTTCAGCCCCTGGTCACCAGGCTCCAGAGTTTAAAGTCTAAGAAAGAAAGCATATTAATCACAAAGAGGCTTTAGAGGCAGCTTTTAGAAGAAGAAATGGCCTGCAGGATAAGGTCTGAGCCAACTTGTCATTATGGAGACACAGTTGGGCATGCCTAACTCTTAATTGCTTATGAGATTACAAGCAATTAGGCTGATATAGGCTGGATTAAGCTGGTATAGGACCTGTGTGCTGCTCTGGTGGCTGTTTTGGAGGTGGGAGGTGGATGGAGTGGATGGCAGGTGCCAATATCTCTGAACGTTCTGTGTGGGTCAGTAATTAAGAGGTTGGCCTGTGGGGACCACACAGCCAGCTTCTAATGCTGAGTGTTGGTGGTCGTAGTTGGTCAATAATTCTAACACTTGCTTCCAGTGTAACCTTGGGGAAGTTATATCAACTTCTTAAGTCTCAGTTTCTCCATCTAAACTATGATGATAAGAATACCTATGAATGGGCATTCCCTGGAAGACCAGTGGTTAGCATGCCACACTCAAACTGCAGAGGACCCAGGTTCATTCCCTGCTTGGGGAACTGAAGTCACACAAGCTGTTCAATGAGGCAAGAAAACAACAAAAACAAAAAAACCTATGAACTAAGGCTACCTTGAGGTTAGTAAGAAAGAAATGAGTAAGAGCTATATATAATTATAGGGCATGAAACAGAGTAGGTTTGCAGTCGGTGGTGGATGTGATTGCTTTTGTTTGGTTGTTGGTCCTAGGGCAAGGGGGAGGGGTTCTGAAGATAACTGACAGTAATAAAGCACCTTCCACCCACTGTCAAAATATGGAAATGCTCTTTGGAAAACATTTTTCCTAACATCAGAGATACTGGAGGAGATTGGGCTCTAGGTGAATTGCAGTCAAAGTTAGCCTGAACCCCAATTTTAGATCATAAAGTAAGTATCCTCTGGTTCCACGTCTTCTCCAAGATTGTGCCCTCTGCTTCCAGTTCTCTGCTCTATGGCTCAGCAATGCTTTTCCCTTCATCCTGTGACCTTGTGGATACCTGGAAACCCAAGGCTGTTGAGAGGGAGGGTTTATTACCTGGGAAGACAAGGGGCAGGGGTGTGGGAAGACTTGAGACCTAGGGGACCATCAGATGCTTGGCAAATGCCAGATGATGCCAGAAGAATCTGTTAAAAAATTACACGGGTTCTTTTAATTATATTCAGTGTTTAGTCTTCTATTGTAAGTTTACCTAGTTCCACTTTATTTTCAGCACTCTTTTTTTTTGAGGGAAGTTCTTGAGTTTTTTCACTGCTTTCTTGTTCCTAAAGTCAAGGTGTTGACCCATCTCCACTCTCTGAAAGCTGTGTTTGGGTTAGGACAAAAATAGAAGGCTTGGGAATTATTCCTATTGCACAGAGAGCTGTGTGTGTCTTTTATGTTGTGCAAATAACCTCGTGCTTCAGGTCAGTGAAGCAGTTGATAGTTTTGCCTAAAAATGATTGGTAAATTAAAATCAAAAGGGGAGAAGTAAAATCAAAGCAAAACATCCCCTCCCATACACATAAAGCACCCCTTGGGGAGGCGGGGCCTCAGAAGTTGTAAATTACCTGAGTCTACACTCTAGGCTTTAAACAGCCTACCAGAAAGTTCTCCAGCTTTCCCACTTTTTTTTAGCAGTGTGACTATGAACAAGTCACTGATCCGTCTGAGCCAGTTTTCCTTAGCTCTCAGTATGGATCATGATGCCTGCCCAGCCTTCCTGACTGGATTTATAAATTCAGTTCAAGCCTGAAACAGGCATGAATCTGGAGGCATATATGTATACATACATATATAACACACATATATGGCACTTTATGATTTCATATTGATATTTTCAGTTCAAATATGAGACCATATAGCTTTTACTCTTTTATGTATTGTATCTGTATCTCTGTCTTTCATATCAAGAAACTTAATTCTAAGGACTCAGGGATGATAGAATTTGAATATCTCAGAACTCATAATAAATCATTTGCTTGGTCTCACATTATGTATAAAACATTTCAGACTAATATTAACACTGTGAATATGATTATTAGAAATACTTAAAATACTTCTTTTGCATATTTTTCCAATTGTCCCTATTAAAAATAGTTTTATCATATTTACATTTTGAAGCATATAGCCATTACACGCTATACTCTCACTTTTAACCTTCATTTAGTCTTAATTTCCCCAAAATCTTTATATTTAATCTTTACCACCAGTCCTAATCTCTGCTCAATAGCCATTTTGATCGCCTGATATTTATTCTCTTATATTTTTCTCAGAAATGCCTCAAGGGAACAATATTCCCTAAATTCCTACATATTACTTGTGTCCTTTTTATTTCAAAATGATTTTGCTGAGTATAAAATCCTTGGCTCATATTTCATTTGAGTAGTTTAAATATGTTACTCTCTTTTCTTTTGCAAAAATTGTGACTTTCAAAGTCTAGTTATAATACTCTTTTCCCTTACAAGTCTCTGTTTTTTTCCTCATATGCTCTGAAATTTTTTTTTTTTTTCTCCCTAAGGTTTAGTAATGAAAGTGGTTGCTGAGGTAGAAGTGGGGCCAGAAAATCTCAGAAAGCAAGCTTCCCTGGTGGCTTGGTAGTAAAGGATCTGCCTTCCAATGCAGGAGATGTGGGTTCGGTCCTTGAGTGGGGAAGATCCCTTAGAGCAGCAAATGGCAGCCCACTCCAGTATTCTCACCTGGGAAATCTCAGACCGAGGAGCCTGGGGGGCTGCAGTTCATGGGTTCACAAAGAGTCGAACATGACGTAGTGACTAGACAACAACAACAATCTTAGAAAGCAACCAATATATTTTTAAACACTACATGAAAACAACAGAAGAGGGAGCTCTGAAGTTAGAAAAACTATTGTGAATTGTACTTTTCCCTGAATGTTTAGGAAAATTAATTTCATATAAATATAAGCCATAGAAAAGAATGAAGATAAAATCCTGTACAGAAAAAAAAAAAAGTATGAAAAGAGTAAGGAGCAGAGTAATATCTCTACACACAACTCACCAAGTAGACATGCTCACCAAACAGAACTATCTTATTATTGTTAAAATGAACCAAATTCATTAAGAAAGAGATGAAAGATATGAGAGAACAGCACAAACCAAACTAGAAGAATCTACCAAATGAGGTGACAGAAGTGAGGAAAGCATTGGAAATTAAAAAAAAAAAGTTAGAGGTAAAGGTTAAATTAGAAGGAACACACAGATAATGCCTTAAAATAAATAAAAGGTGAAAATTAGGAACATTTAAAACAGGGAAAATAGAAAAAAGAATTCAATAGAAAGGGACAAAGATTGAAAAGAAGCAAAGGAGCTCTAACATATAACTAATCGGAGCCCCTGAAAAAGAAAACTAGATCAAAGGACAGAACTAACACTAAAACTATATTTCAAGAAAAATCACCTGAAATGAAAAAGATTTGAAATTCCACGTTGGGACTTCTTATATGCAGAGTGGCCTACAATGACCAACACCCAAGATATACTTTGGTGTCTTACCTGATCATTGCTTAGATCTGCCATCATGCTCAGAACAGTGCTCGTGCATAGATGGTGCTCAGACAGTTGGCCAAATGCATTCATGTTTGGTGAATAAAATAAAGATGCTCTAAAATGCCTAGAAAATGTGATGATCTTATTTTCCTTAATTATTACTTGCTGTATATTATCCTGGCTGAGATTGAGAATATTATCACAAGCTGTTATACACTGAATTGTGTCCCTCCTCCACACCCCAGTTCATAAGCTGAACCTCTAACCCTGAAGGAAAGTTATGGCCAACCTAGACAGCATATTCAAAACCAGAGACATTACTTTGCCAACAAAGGTCTGTCTAGTCAAGGCTATGGTTTCTCCAGTGATCATGTATGGATGTGAGAGTTGGACTGTGAAGAAAGCTGAGTGCCAAAGAATTGATGCTTTTGAATTGTGGTGTTGGAGAAGACTGTTGAGAGTCCCTTGGACTGCAAGGAGATCCAGCCAATCCATTCTAAAGGAGATCAGCCCTGGGTGTTCATTGGAAGGACTGATGCTGAAGCTGAAACTCCAGTACTTCGGCCACCTCATGCGAAGAGCTGACTCACTGGAAAAGACCCTGATGCTGGGAGGGATTGGGGGCAGGAGGAGAAGGGGACGACAGAGGATGAGATGTCTGGATGGCATCACTGACTTGATGGATGTGAGTCTGAGTGAACTCCGGGAGTTGGTGATGGACAGGGAGGCCTGGCGTGCTGCGATTCATGGGGTCACAAAGAGTTGGACATGACTGAGCAACTGAACTGAACTGAACCCTGAATATGGCTGTATTTGGAGAAGGACCTTTAAAGAAGTAATTCAGATTAAATGAGGGCATCAGTCCTAATCTCATAGGACGGATAACCTTCTAAGGAGAGGAATAGACACCAGGGATGCTCAGGCACAGAGAAAAGGCCGTGTGCATTCACAGAAGGAAGTGGCCATAAGGAAGCCAAAGGAAGAGCCTTGCTGCAAGCCCACTGTGCTGGCACTTTGACCTTGTACTTCCAGCCTCCAAACGATTGGAAAATAAACTCCCGTTGTTTAAGCCACCCAGCCTGTGGTATTTTTTTGAGGACAACCCTAGGTGACTAATACAGATTTTAAAGTTTGTGTCACCCCATCAAATAAAGAACCACCACCAGCTAAGGTGTTTGCTGAAGGCAAAAGGAATACAGACTAGGTAGAGGAAGCGAGTTACAAATACCGGGTATGACCCTGAGACTGGTTACAGAAATGAGGACCATAGTTGTCCTGAGAATTTCCTGCTTATTCTGTTATGAATATATGTGTATAGCAAATATCGTTGTTTTCTACCCTCTGTTATCCCCTTGTCATGTTGCATAATATGTATTAACATTTATGTGATAATATTTTAGTATTGTTAGCTGTACCTCATGGTACAACTCTTCAATGCAAGTCAATATCCTTATATTATGGAGTTAACAGATACTGAGTATATCTGTATAACCAACTTAATTTCAAACCGTGGATTATTTAGAATGGAATAAGGTGACTATCTCAGGATTTTTTGTGGGAGATTATTGCTGCCACCTGCCACTGTTTATTTAGAATCTGTAGACTCACACTGTAGTGAGTGAGAGTAAGTATATATTTCAAATGTTAGCCTGTTTTGGTCTCCTTTACCCTGATCCCATCTTGTCCATCTCTTCAGGCAATTTTGGGAATAGAGTAGCGGTATTGCCTCCCTGAATGACGTTTGCCTTTCATCTGTTCCAACACTTGGGACCTCTTAAGTCCAAATGAGTACTGTTTCTTTGGAACATAGGTATGACCCTGATACGGAGCAGAATTAGTATTAAATGTCCTGGCTCCAAGGGGCTAGTTAGATAAATATCAAAATGATATTTCATAAAAGAATTTAATTTATAAGGCAGAACAATACTGTGAAGTTTGAGGACCCACAGAGTTATAGCGAAACCCTGGTGTTTTACTGTTTGAGCTCTCCTGTTAAACTCTGCTTGGTTCCAGTATTTGCGTACTATTAGCAGCTTTTGAAATTTTTTATTCATGCAGTAATCTCTCCAGATATTCTCCTTAATTGAGGTCCTAAGATACATCTATGTAAAATGTCTGGATCCCAGGATTTCAGTTTCTCTTTTTGCAAAGCTGCCTTTTGGGCATGATTATTTCATTTCTTAAACAAAATTCCCTTTTGCTAAAGGACAAGCACATCCTTGCAGGAGAATTCTCTGCCTTTTTACAGGATGGTCTGGTGATGAGATTGTTGGAAAACTAGCTCTGGATTTAGGCTGAGCCTCTGTATTGGATATCACATTAAAACTTATTTGAGAAAAACTTAATCATGGTATTGTTATACATAGACTTACTAGTAGATAATGTCAACCCTGCCTGTTACAGAAACGCGATGGCATTTATGGACCAGTTGTGTGGTCAAGGGCGGTAGGCTTGTATCTTGGTTGTGTCATGTTCACTAGGTTTAATTTTGACTTTCTTTATCTCAGAGGTGTTTTAGGGGCTTCTGTAAAGACGTAACTGGAGAGAGACTGTCATTAGGACTTGGCTGCAGTTCCTCACACATTCTTCCGTCTGGGAGTCCTGCACACTCTGCGCCAGGAGTTTAATTGTCCCTCTGCTCCTTCTGGTGTTTTCTGTGCAGGCTGCCTAGCCTGGGACCCAGAACTGCCTTTCTTTGCTCTCTACTCTGTTCTCATGGGACCGGGCATTTGCCAGCTGACCCCTACCAGATGTCCGTGACCCCTCAGCTCCTTTGTGCCAGGATGTGAGAATGATGCTTCCTGTATCTTCCATCCTAGAGTCTGCTGTCATCCCAAGGTGCCATGAGAGGGTTGTTGAATTGGAGAAATCTGGGGGTATCGGGAAGAGCAGAGCCAATAAGAGGACTTGGACCTAAGAAAACAAAGTGGATTAACTTCCAGGCATCAGTCCTGGTTCTTATGTTAAACCCTTTCCTGGCCTCAGCATTGGGTCCACATTTCCAGAGACTTGGCTGGCACACAAATTTCCCCTTTTCTATGACCCTGTGGTTTCGGCTGGTCTTTTAAGGTCAGGATTTGATTTAATACTCTCCCTGAATAATTTTGTGCCTCTCTGATTTACACGCAGTACTGGTATTGGACTTTTAATATGAAAGATTCAAGCTGCCCTTGGTTTGACCAGCTCTCTCAGGCACTCTTGCTCAGAGCATCTTCGTGTTGGTGTGACATTTTCAAATACGATAACAACACTGTGCTCTTACGACGTTTCTTTGCTCAGCTCAGCAAGTCTTGTGTTCATTTTTTGAAAGTGAAAGGTTATGGCTGGGTTTCTTTATTCCTGTTATCCCATGTTTTGATTTGTAAGAAACGTTTTTGAGTTTGTATATCTGTATGTGGCCTTTGGGAGGATTCCGTGGATGGCAGGATGGGGAGTCTCTAATCCAGGGATTCTTTATAGAATCACAGGGTGGTTGTTGTTTAGTCACTAAGTCGTGAGTGACTCTTGCAATCCCTTGGACTGTGGCCCGCCAGGCTCCTTTCTCCATGGGATTTCCCACGCAAGAATACTGGAGTGGGTTTCCATTTCCTCCTCTAGGGGATCTTCCTAACCCAGGGATTGAACCTGCATCTCCTGCATTGGCAGGCAGATCCTTTACCACAGATTCTTCCACCACGGAAGCCCTTAAAATCACAGGGATCTTGTTTAAATGTGTTTTCTCCTGTGTCTTCACAGTGAGGCACGGGGCTATGTCTGGACTGGGCTCAAGAATATGAATTTTTCCGTATTCCTAGATGATGCTAGTAGAGTCACTTGAGAGGTACTTCCCTGAGGAGGGATGCTCACCCATAAAATGATAGTTTTGGGTTTGCAGGGATGTTTCCAGTCTCTCAAAAGTCATTTTCCACTTTCAGAGAGGAAACTGGTGTTAATGGCATCTTTATCTCACACTTCACTGCTTCTTCCAACCTACACTTTTCCCCTTCTAGGGGCTTACTTAGGGACCACTGAGAATTGTCAGTTAGCTACTAATAAACTATTGTTGCTTTTTGGAACAATATAGTGTATTTAGAAGAGTGTGATCATGGCATCTGGTCCCATCACTTCATGGGAAATAGATGGGGAAACAGTGGAAACAGTGTCAGACTTTATTTTTTTGGGCTCCAAGATCACTGCAGATGGTGGCTGCAGCCATGAAATTAAAAGACGCTTGCTCTTTGGAAGAAAGGTTATGACCAACCTAGATAGCATATTCAAAAGCAGAGACATTACTTTGCCAACAAAGGTCCGTCTAGTCAAGGCTATGGTTTTTCCTGTGGTCATGTATGGATGTGAGAGTTGGACTGTGAAGAAAGCTGAGCGCCAAAGAATTGATGCTTTTGAACTGTGGTATTGGAGAAGACTCTTGAGAGTCCCTTGGACTGCAAGGAGATCCAACCAATCCATTCTGAAGGAGATCAACCCTGGGATCTCTTTGGAGGGAATGATGCTAAAGCTGAAACTCCAGTACTTTGGCCACCTCATGCGAAGAGTTGACTCATTGGAAAAGACTCTGATGCTGGGAGGGATTAGGGGCAGGAGGAGAAGGGGACGACAGAGGATGAGATGGCTGGATGGCATCACGGACTCAATGGACGTGAGTCTGAGTCAACTCTGGGAGTTGGTGATGGACAGGGAGGCCTGGCGTGCTGTGATTCATGGGGTCGCAAAGAGCTGGACATGACTGAGCGACTGAACTGAACTGAACTGAACTGAACTGAATGATGTATCCACCAAATATAGTTTTCTGGTAGCTTCTTGGCTGTGATAGTTGAATGTATCTGTGTGTTAAGGGGAGAAGATAAGGCTCAGGCAAATTACTTGACCCCTTTGACCCTCAGTTTCCCTGTTTGAAAATGGAGATGATAATGATACCCAGCGCATAGGTTGTTAGGGAGATTAAATGCTAGCAGTGGAGCCTAGCATATGTAATAAATGTTATATAAGAGTTAGTTGCTGTTAGTATTATTGTTTTTGTTGCTATTTTATTAATAGCAAACAACAAATTAAAGTGAAAAATCTTCTTTGTCATTAATTCATAGGTGTCAACAAGAAAGATTTGGGAGAACCCTTTGCATGCAGGCTGGTGTGCTCTAAGGGAGTTGGTGCAATATCTGGAATAATCGTGGTCTTTATCTGTAATGTGGAGGCTTTATCAATGCATCTGCTGTGTAGAGCATTGCCAGAAAATTTTCCTGTGCTCCAGGCTCAGCTCAAAGGTGCTGTCAATTGCAGATAAAAGCACCGGAGTAATGTCAGTTGACTATTGTCTGCCTCCTTAATCTCATCATCAGTGAAATTAATATTTGGTTGCTGAAGGAAGACAAACATCCATACGTTTTTGCCTTCTGGAATATCTCTTTGGTTTCTATTGCCCACATTTTTCTCTCAGATTAAAAACTATCTAAACTCAGTTTTTCCTTTTAAAAATGGAATCATGTTTGACTTCATGGTAGTGTTTCGAGCACTAAGGAGAGTTGAGTCATTCTGATGTTAAAACCTTCTAAGCCTTTCAATAAATTTTTGTTCTCTTGAAACTCTCCAAACTGAACTTGGAATTCGCTCAGGCATTATAGAGCTTTGATACATAAGAGAAGGACAGCTAATGACCCTGTAAATTCCTAGTAACATTGAGGCCACTCCTGCAGCTTGCATATAACAAAATGAAACTCGGCATAAAGATGTACGTCAGCAAATGTCCACGCAAGTATTTATCAACCTGCTGTTTGAAATAATGTCTGAATTACAGAAGACTTATTTAGCAAGAATTTGGTGTTTTAGCATCATCTCTCCTCTGAATGATTGTGGCAACCTCCTAACGGGGCTCCATGTTCCTTTTCCCTTCAGTTCATCTTATAAAATGATTCTTGGGATACCTTTTCTAAAAGTGTTTCCATCAGCTCACTCCCTTGCTGAGAAACCCAGGGTAGCTCTGACCGTCGACAGATGAAGTATAGACCTTGGAGCTCTGTGTTCCATGTCCTTCCCTATCTGCTCTCCACAGTACTTGGCCGTCTCTCCCCCAACACTCCTGTGCTGTGGTTAACATTGTATACTCTCTGTTCATCCTCAAAGCCTTGGCTAAAGTTGTTTATTCTGCCTGAGGACCACTTCCCCACCTCCATTGCCAAGCACTCTGGCACTTGGGGAATCCCTCAAGTCCCCTCAAATGTCTTTTAGGAGCCTTTCCCAGATGCTCTACCATCAAAATTGATCATTTCCTCCTCCTTTACTGAAGTGGAGAGGGACGTATAGAGGCACAGAGAAGTTAAGTAATTTACCCCAGGTTATACACATGTCTTTAGTGTCCGAGCTGGAGTGGGAAACAAACTACTTCCTGAAAAAGAAATGAAAATGCAGAAGCAGAGTTGGGAAGAGAAGGTCATTGTCAAGTACAGGGACAGAAAATAGGATCTGTGAGGCCTCCTCAGTGACAGTATACTCTTTCCTGTGTCCTGGAAAGGGAAATCCCTGAGCTTGAGGTTTGGTGTCACTGGGAGTGTGCATCCCCTACTGTGTGTGCTAGGAAGCCTTCTGCTGAGTCCTAGGATTGAATAGCTACACTTTCTCTAATCAAGGGTAGATGTGACATGTGGCAGCTTCTGAGTCCCGAGTCCATGAAGTTCAGTTCAGTTCAGTTCAGTTTCTCAGTCATGTCTGACTCTTTGCGACCCCATGGACTGCAGCACACCAGGCTTCCCTGTCCATCACCATCTCCCGGAGCTTGCTCAAACTCGTCTATTGAGTTGATGATGCCATCCAACCATCTCACCCTCTGTTGTCCCCTTCTCCTCCTGCCTTCAGTCTTTCCCAGTGTCAGGGTCTTTTCTAATGAATCAATTCTTTGCCAAAGTATTGGAGCTTCAGCTTCAGCACCAGTTCTTCCAATGAATATTCAGGACTGATTTCTTTTACGATTGACTGGTTTGATCTCCTTGCAGTCCAAGCAAGAAGATAAGGGTTTCCATGAAGAGGTTGCCCTAAATATAGAGCCTGATTGTGAATCAGTGGGCATTTGAATGAGGGAAAAGAGAGTAGATTTATTAGGCTTATGTGCTATTTTTGGTTTTCCCAAGTTTCTGCTTCCCAGAGAGTCAAAATTTCTCCACATAAACTAGAATATAGTGAATGACACATACATGAGAATTTCAAATCAGTGACGTTGTACTCTTTGTTGCTGATGGCATCAACATTGAAATGCAGAATTTTCTTCTCTTGTCAGGCATTCCTGTAAGAGCAGCATGTGTTAAATAAGCTGTTTTCTTCTCAGTGCACCTTCTCACCCAGAAATTCTGTAAAAAAAAATAGCAACAATAACGAGCTTCTCTGATTAACAGGACACAGTAAAATTATTAAAAGTATTTGGAGACTTCTCTGGCAGTCCAATGGTTAAGACACTGTGATCTCAAAGCAGGAAACATGTGAATTCAGTCCCTGGTCAGAGAACTAATATCCCACATGCCATTCTGCACGGCATGGCCAGAAAAGGAAAAAAAAAAAAAAGAAAGGTGGCTTTCTACATCATTTATTCTAACCCCTTTGGCCCATGCTGGCACTTTATAAATCTGTGTTTGGCCCTTACTTCTTCCACTTGGAGTGACTTTCAGGCTACACTAAACAGGGTCTAGTTATGACCACCGAAGCAGAAATGCAGATTCAATGAGTAATTATTAAGAACTTTCTAGAATATTAGCTGTTTCAGTTGCTGCAGTGACTAGTGATGGAATAGTCCATTAGACATTTCAGTTCCCAGCAACTCCTGAGAATTGATTCCCATCTGAAGCAGCCAACCACTTTGATCAATACCATAATTACTCTTATTGATGGATTGTTTTACAATGGTAGCCATCAAGGCAGTCCATCAGCTCAGGAGGCACCAGAACTGTCCCCTGCAAGCTGTAATGTACCGCAAATATCTGATTCAAATCAACTTACTATTGAGGCCAGGATGACAAGCGTGAAATTAATTGTTCCACTTCATGTAAGACCTGCATTCTTCTTTTGAGAGAGTAATTGGTTGCCGCATGTAGCGTGAGAGCTAGGGGAGCCTTGCCTCTCTGCAATGTTTATGGACTTAGTTTTTTCCCCCACCAGCTATTTTTTTCCCCTACTCTTTTAGATGTCAGCAATGTTGTATAGCTGCTGTTCCTGCTGCTGTTGTTTTTTTAGTGGGTCTTGTCAAGTCAGAATAGTTTCCTTCTAGAGAGGTTGACTGCTTCTAGAGTAAATTTCTTACATGAAAAGATTGCTTACAGAAAGAGAAGTTTGTTGGCCAACATGAAAACAAAAAGACCTCAAAGCGTCTCAGTGACTGTGTAAAAAGAATTAGGTAAATGACAGTGGATCTCCTGTTCCTCTCTGGTTGCAATAGGCTAATTTAAGAAGAGAGAAGATATTCTTGAGATTCTTCTGAATACAAAAGCTTGACTTCAAAAGGGTATAATGGGAGAAGGGACTAGAGCATTTCAGAAAGAAAGTCAAGGACAACTTGAGGAAATTAGAAGATGAGGACTGTCCCAACAGTGGCTTGTAGTTCAGTCTTCATCAACCAGCTGACCAGTAGTTGGATGAAAGAGTGGTCTTAGTAGAACTTGAGGGAAGTGTTATAAAATATTTTTATGAGAAAATCAAATGCATAAGTTTATAATTGGTGCAGGACTTTGAAAGTGCTTAGAAACAGGAGCATCCAAGCATAGCAACCTTCATGGCCCCAAGGACATTCTAAAACCCAGGTTAGTTAGATATCCTAATTAGAGGTGGAAATCTCTTAGATTCTAGGGATAAATCAGAAGCTAGAACTTCTAGGCATGGTAGTGCTTTTAAATTTAATAGTTGTTTATTATAGCATTCCAATATGGATCTTACAGGAATTGATTACAGAAACAGGGATTCTATAGACAACTAATCTTATACTGAGTGCTTGTGTTGTATAAGCATTATTTGGGACTGGGATTGCCCAAGGACATGAGCTCCTGGACCTCTGAAGCTTATACTTTCATGGAAAGCTTGGGAAGACAGGCAGGAGTATACACTCAAATATGTCAGACAGTGTTGGGATGGCAGGTGACAGAAGGAACAAATGATGTTAAATTGCCAGGTCAAGAAAGAGTAAGTAAGGTAGGTTAGACTCTAACCCAGCTCATGGCTTGAATTCACCTTCACCATTAAACTTGGTTTGCCTTTGAGACAGTCTGGTAGCAGGGCTTTCCTTTTACAGTTGGAAGGAGGAGATGTTATGCTATCAGCATTTAGTGCAGGAGAAAGAGCCAATATAAAATACCTGATTGAGAATGTTTGGGATGGCTTTAGAGGTAAGTGATTCTATTTCTGCTCAGTTGTGTAAGGGTTTGAAAGTATTGATTGAACACTTTCCTAACACCTGAAGCGACCAGGAGTGATTAATAATAAATAACCTACGAAAGCAAAACTCAGAGAATTGCAAATCTCCAGGTGAAGCTGGCTAGGGAGGAGGATTCCACAGTACTCAATTGCATATGTTTGCAGCACATAACCTTGTTAACCAGTCCACCGTAGTGAACTGAAGATACTAAAGTATTAACCTCATTATTGTGCTTTCCTGCCTCCTAGTTTTGCATTTCTTGGAGGATTATCTCTTTCCTTTTGATGCTGGAGCCCTTTAAGCTCCAGCCAAAGATGGGAAGAATGCCCAGGCTTGGTCTACCAACGTTCTAGATCTCTCTAGACACAGGAATTGCCTCGGAAAAGGGCTTGTAACTCAGACTAGGCCAATCAGAGCCTACCCTGGACTTCTGTCCAGAAAATGGTGAGAAAGATATCCTTTCTGCCCTGTGGATAAGCTGATGGGATAGAGTCTGGCATGGTAATGTGGACCTAATAGGCCACCAGAATGGCCCACTTATATGGAGGGAGATCAGGCAGAGCTGAAAGCAGTAATGGAAAGAGAAACAAACACAGCAGATGTGGACACAATCCATAATTGTGAGTCCTTGGTTCTTTTGGTTATCTTGTTTAGACCAGTGTATGGGTTTATTAGGGAAAAAATCATCCAAAACAAAAAAATTGAAATATACTTTCACTTAAGCCGCATCAGTGAGATTTCATCTCTGCTGTGCGGAGAGCTGGCTCCAGAAGTCCTTTTACTATGCAGTGTGATTACAGAATGTCCTCCCAGAGGGAATAGCTAAGCTGAAACTCAGCCGCTTGTTTTCAGGTCTTATGAGACCTGAGCCTTCGCCTCTGGAAGCAGTAGCAGTGACTGCGAGAGTCCTCTCAAGTTACTTTTATAATATCAGCATCATGAATATATATCATAAAGACTTTCTGTGGAGGAAACATACAAAATTATAAGTCCATTTAGTAAAACAGAAGCCTGCCGATACGTTGATGTAGCTATAAAACCGGGTCTTCTGAGAAAAGACAAAATTTGCAGCTGCTTAAGCAAAGAGCTGCTTTCTAGCCACTCAGCTTTTGCAGTGCTCAGAAATTTTCAGGACCAGCTGCTCTGCTTAGATTCAGTAATATATGGGCAAAGGGGTCTTGAATGAATATGTTTTCTCCTTCTCTTTGAGTATCCTGGGTCTTAGCCCTAACTTCTGAAAAGAATTGAATCCAGTAGCATTTACTGAGTTGCTTGAGCCATTTCTTTTTTTTTTTTTTTTTTTTTTGGTTAGGGAATTTTTTTTTTTTAATTTTAGTTTTTATTTTTAAATTTTAAAATCTTTAATTCTTACATGCATTCCCAAACATGAACCCCCCTCCACCTCCCTCCCCATAACATCTTTCTGGGTCATCCCCATGCACCAGCCCCAAGCATGCTGCATCCTGCGTCAGACATAGACTGGCGATTCAATTCACATGATAGTATACACGTTAGAATGTCATTCTCCCAAATCATCCCACCCTCTCCTCTCCCTCTGAGTCCAAAAGTCCGTTATACACATCTGTGTCTCTTTCCCTGTCTTGCATACAGGGTCGTCATTGCCATCTTTCTAAATTCCGTATATATGTGTTAGTATACTGTATTGGTGTTTTTCTTTCTGGCTTACTTCACTCTGTATAATCGGCTCCAGTTTCATCCATCTCATCAGAACTGATTCAAATGAATTCTTTTAACGGCTGAGTAATACTCCATTGTGTATATGTACCACAGCTTTCTTATCCATTCATCTGCTGATGGACATCTAGGTTGTTTCCATGTCCTGGCTATTATAAACAGTGCTGCGATGAACATTGGGGTACATGTCTCTTTCAATTCTGGTTTCCTTGGTGTATGCCCAGCAGTGGGATTGCTGGGTCATAAGGTAGTTCTATTTGCAATTTTTAAGGAATCTCCACACTGTTCTCCATAGTGGCTGTACTAGTTTGCAGTCCCACCAACAGTGTAGGAGGGTTCCTTTCTCCACACCCTCTCCAGCATTTATTGCTTGCAGATTTTTGGATCGCAGCCATTCTGACTGGTGTGAAGTGGTACCTCATTGTGGTTTTGATTTGCATTTCTCTAATAATGAGTGATGTTGAGCATCTTTTCATGTGTTTGTTAGCCATCCGTATGTCTTCTTTGGAGAAATGTCTATTTAGTTCTTTGGCCCATTTTTGATTGGGTGGTTTATTTTTCTGGAATTGAGCTGCAGAAGTTGCTTGTATATTTTTGAGATTAGTTGTTTGTCAGTTGCTTCATTTGCTATTATTTTCTCCCATTCAGAAGGCTGTCTTTTCACCTTGCTTATATTTTCCTTTGTTGTGCAGAAGCTTTTAATTTTAATTAGATCCCATTTGTTTATTTTTGCTTTTATTTCCAGAATTCTGGGAGGTGGATCATAGAGGATCCTGCTGTGATTTATGTCGGAGAGTGTTTTGCCTATGTTCTCCTCTAGGAGTTTTATAGTTTCTTATATGGAACCAGCACGTGACAAACTTGTCTGTCATCTAACAGAAACTGTATTTACCATATCTGTGTCGAGATGTCACTCTTTGGAACCTTTCACATTGATCTCTTTTTTCCTCTGGGGACCAGTTACCTAGAATTGAGTGCCTTACATTCCTCCATTGGCTTATAAAGCCCCTAGAATATGTCTCTTGCTCATTTTCCCTCTTGCTTGGCAAGGTTTTGGCCACACGCTTTTTCCTTCCTTAAACGCGTCAACCTTTTTTCTGCTCAGGACCTTCACTCTCATATTCCCTCTGTCTTGACCACTCTTCTCCCCGATCTGGCTCATACCCAGCTCTCAGCTCACATGTCATCGCTGTAAAGGAGCTTGCGCTGACCAGGCAATCTTGTGTCTTTTGCCTAGTGACTAAGGCCGTATCATGCAACTCTCCATCTTTTTCTTCATAGTAACTTTGTCTGAAACCCGAACTCATTTCCCATGTGTTCTGTCTGTCTCCCCACTAGAATATAAGCGGCATGAGGGAGGGCATAATTTTGGCACCTGTGTCCTGGCACATAGTAGATGTTCAGTTTTATTTCTAGGAAGAATAAATGGCTTAATAATTTACCCATTCCCCTGAGCAGTGAGCTCATTCAAGTAAGTTAAGCAGTTTATTTCAGCATCTCTCTCCAGCTCTCTGGTCTAGAGGGGGAATTGGGATGGGATATTCAAGTTTGAGACTTCACATTAAGCTAGATGCTTTAATGAGTTCATTTAATTTTTATAAAAGGCTTAGGAACCAACACAACTCAAGCTTATCTCCTTACTTATTGCTCAAGTCTGGTTTCATTTTTTGGCACCTAGATTTCTTCTAGGCACTTGCTACCATGGGAATTAGCTGAATTTTTAATTTCATGTATACTATCTTCCTCCTCTGTTGGACCCTTTAGCCTGTCCTAGGACTACTATATTCGCTGCTGAACCCTCTGAGTCTTGCAAATGTCTTGGCACACAGTGGGCACTTGAGGCATGTCGTGGGACCTAATGATAAGAGTGGAGAAAAGTTCCTGACAGAAACCCTTACTCTGCCTGGTCTGGACACAGGATTTTTCAACCACAAAAATCCTTCTGAGTAAATTTTGTTTCCTTATGGCTAGAAGAGCATTTTAAAGCACCTTGCTCACCTGTTTTGCAGGAGTTGAGGAAAATGTAAAGTCCTTCTCACCAGCATAGGCAGTGTGAGTTCAGAAGGCTCCCTTGTCTTGTGTGTTTAGTGAGACTGGTTCTCAGAGTTAGCACCACTCTACCCTCGGTTTAAGGAGGGGGAAAGCCGGGACTATGGTCCAAAATGCTTTAAGGGACAACATGCTGTAATGTATGACATGTCCTGTTCTTCCCCCATAGAAATTGCACAGATCCCTCATGGTGCTTGAATATGACTCACCCTAATAAGCAGTTAAGATAGGTGGCTCTTTGTAGTCCATAGGGGTCTACTTGGGACTTGTGACCTTAGTCCAGGAGAGAGAGTTGGTGTAAGGAAGCAGAAGTTTCGATTTTTTGCTGCTGCTCTCTAAGGAATTCTTCTATATTTCACTTTAGCGTGTTCCCAGAACCTGTGACAGCCTGTATAATTGCTGGACTGACATAAATCTATAGCAACGATGGGTAGATTCTGCTGACGTGTTTGCTTCAGCCTGCAAGACTCGGTCGACCATGTCTGCATATCATATCACAATCTCAGGCCTCGATGGGATAGGGAAAGAAGGCTATTTATTGTGCCTTCAAGGTCACGATGTGAGATGGGGAAAGGTGCATAATAAAAGGAACACTGTTTTGGCAGGGAGAGTTCCCAAATATCTATGATTTAAATGCAGTGGTTAAACTCTTGACTAATCAGAACTCATACTTTGAAAAATAACTAAATGCGCTTAGGCTTTCAAAAAAGATACTGAAAACTGAAAGACCTTATCAGATTGCTGAAAGGATTTTGGAATCTTTCTTAAACGCATTCTTTCAGTCTACAGACACATGCTGAGCACCTACTCTGTGCATAGTTCTGATCAGTGCTGGGGACACAAGACTAATGACAAGGCAGAAAGATTCCTTGCCAGGCTGAGCCTGTGATACAGCCAAGAAGAAGTCATTATCCATGTAATTACAACTCCCTGCTCCAGCAACCACATGGAGAGCTCCCTTGCAGTCGTATTGCCAGAGGAAGCAATTTTTCTTTTTTGTTTCATTTTTATTTTTGGTATATATGTTAAAGGTTTAACTTTTTAATGATAATTTAGGAAAACAATTCAGGAATTCACTTGCTTTATACTTAGAATATTACAGATAACACTAAAGTTCCTTTAGACCTCCCCGGCTCCAGTCCCACTGTGTTAAATTTGAATTCGCACAGACTTTTTCTTGTACTTCCGCATGTGTGCACACCCTGTGTGTGAGCTACTACTATTGTTCTGACATGAATGCAGCACATGCTATGCATATATCTTCATGCTGCTTGCTTCTTTTATTCCATAGACTATTTTTACATTAGTTCATATTGATCCCTGGGAATGTGGTTGGTTAATTTTAGTTACTGCGAGTTGTGCCTCTTCTTGGAATCTTGTATGTTGGTGACTGTCTGCTGACGCAGAGTAGTAAAAGAAATAGAAGTAGATTGCATGTATTGAGTGCTTAATGTTTGCCAGACTGTTCTAAGTCTCACATAGATTATCTCAGTTATTTATAAGAGCATCTAAGTGGGCTAAGTGCTGTTTTTACCATCATTTCACAGGAGAGGGAAGTTGAGGCATGGAGAGAGAATGTAATTTGTCTCAGGTCGCACAACTAGGAAGTGATGCCAAGATTAGAAGCCAGGTAGTGCAGGTGAGATTTCTTGGCTCTCTTGAGCACCTGTGGTTTCTAGGACTTTAGGTGCTGAATTCAGTCAATGAAGCAGGATGTGAAAGGATGGTACGTGACTCACTCAGGGCCTGAGAGGGTGGTTTTCACGTTCACCAGTTCATAGATTGAGCAAACACCTGCTGATCCCTTCTATGCGAGTCCCCAGAAACAGCACAGAGAGGACACAGGCCTGCCATATGAAGCACGCAGAGATCCGGGATGACCCTGAGTGACCATGTGTGCAAGGCGTGGATGATATATGTACCTGGTAGAGCAGGAGTCTTATCCCCTGTGGGACTACGTGGGGTTTGCCCTGTTTTCGTTTTGTTTAATTTTCTTGCATGTTACATGACATTTGTTAAATCGTGCTATTAACATGAATCCATTGGCGTAGTTGGAGGAGACTAGCCTTTCTGTAGTGACATCACTGCCTTCCTTCTATGTTACGTCTATACAGACAGAAGGAAAGCACCCAGCAGCGTGTCCTTGATGATGCTGTTTCTTACCCACTTGCTGCCCAGCCACAATATAACAGATTTGCTATTCATCCAGCTCAATCATAATTAGCATCATCGGCTCTGGTGCCTGCCCAGATGTGGTGGGTGCTGTCCTCAGCTGATTACAAAGATTGTAGTTCCAGCTTTTTGGGAAACTGCTCTTACTTCCTGTCCTCCTATCACTTTTGAGCTTTTTTTTTTTTTTTCTTTCTTTCTTCCCCTTGTGTTGAAAAAGGAAGCCAGGGAAAGATTCTCTTATATTTAGTGTGTCATGTGTAATGATGAAGAATCATCATGATGCCTGTGATTCTTTTTTTTCTTTGAGAATCAGAACCATTTATCACAGAATGAAGTATAAGTCACTTGGCTTTGAACTCTAAGATGCATTAATTGTCCCAATTGCATTCATTGGCTGAGATATGAAGGGGGCATACTCATCTTTTTCTCTTTATTTGGAGCTAGAATAATCTTTCAGTTTAGGAGTGGAAAAGGTTTAATGTCTCGTCCTTGTCTTTTTTTTTTTTTTTTTTCATGTTTTTTCCTTTTAACAGTGAAATGGAAGAGAAGCCTGTAGGTGATGTTGAGCAGAGTTTCTATCCAATGTTTTAGTTTGTAATGGGCTCAATGTGCTGGCGGATTTATACTGGCTGCTGTGAGAGATACATGACTCTTTTTAAATCTTTATTTGGGAACACTTGGGCAAATTAAATTACGACCTTCTACTTCTTTGTCTGTTGAAGATTTCATTGCTTAAAGAGCACATTTTTAAGAGCTGCATCATCTTTCTCAACAGCATCTTTCTCATTTTGATATGCAGAAGAGGGAGAAATGGAAAAAACGTATACTCAAGAGAAGAAAGCATAATTTTTCTCTTGGGTTAGAACCCTCTTGTACTTTGAGGAGGTTTAAATTTCAGACCGACCTAAAACCTTTTAAGGTTCAAGTTTGGTTTGTTCTTAGCAAAAAAGGCAGCTTCCTAGTTCAAAGAAGTGGGGGGTGGGCAAGGAAATTTAAAGGCTTATAAAATACTAAAATACCTTCTTGGATATCAAAAAGCCCTCAGTGAAAGCATTTGATGAATGAAGGACATTGGAATTAGAAAAATATGAGCCATTTTTTCTTATATATAATCATGTTTGAAAACAGTGGAAAAAGTTTTTAGGTCTAAGAGAACTGGGGCTTAAATCAGTGACTCTTGGAAAATTTCAATTGTTGCCAAATCCAGAAAATGGTTTGGTTTGGTCTGAGCCTTATAGAAATGGAAAGTTATTTAGCCATCACTATGATACATGAAATGAATCTGAGAGATGTTGGAACATGAGATCTCAGTAATACTTCCTATAATTGGAATTGGATAGCCCTCTTAACTGCTGTCAATAATGTATTTAATGATATTTTTCTGGCTGTTATTCCAGATAACTGAAGATGGAGTTAAGGTTGAGAGACATCAAGGAGGCTTTTAACCTTTCCTAAGAATGCCAGTTTCCTGAATTCCCAGGCTTTGGATTTGGGGGTTTAATGGTACCTGAAGTTACTCTGCCTCCTGGCTAAAGGTGTTGGATTATAGTCATGGGGAATAGAGGACCCTGTTGTTGCATTGCCAGCTCACAGTTGGTAGTCTCTTTAGGAACCCACACACAAGGGCCCAGTGAAACCTCACACATGCACCTCCCCGGGCATTATGGCCAGTTCGTTGCCAGCGGGGTCTCCATTCTCACACAAAGATCTTTCATGTAATAATGGTACTGGCTGAATGGCTGAGTAAGTGACTGATTACGTGATTGCACCGATAAGGAACAGAATTCAAGGCTGGAGTGAGAAATGTTGGCTGAGTCAGTGCAAGCCCTTATTTTAGATTCCAGTATGGGAAGAACCACCACTGGCAAAGGGCAGGGTGGTTACATGAGTGGCCTGCAGCCTGACCGTATTGCCTGCTAGCTCTCCTTACCATGAATCTGTGCCTGGCTTCTTCCACTGCCACGTCAGCGGCTATTGGCACCAAGTCACCCAGTCAGCAGATGCTTGGTTTCAGTGGTTCACGAGAACAGACAGAACAGCCCTTAGAAGAAGAGTGTGGACAGAGTCCGCAGCTTTATTTTCAGTGGCTCTGCCTGGTGCTTTATACACTTCATCTCAGCCTTGCTCTGAGCATGGACCAAAGATGGGTTGGTGTTTATCTTAATGTGAAAACAATAACTAGCACAACCATGATGTCACTGTCATTTGGGCTTAAGGGTAAGGCTAAAGTAGACAGTAAGAAGAAAATATGAGTTTATTAAAAAACAGATGTTACAGATGGTGTTCAGACTTTCCAGTTGTGGCAGTGCAGCTCAAATAGTGGAAGTTAGGAAGCACTGTCTTTGCATACTCACTGATAATCAATTGTGTATCTTTACTTCTCACAGCTTAGGTCTAGCAAAGTGATATTTTTGGTGTGGAATGTGTACTCAGCCTCCTTAAATAACCCTCCGTGCATACTCTTTAAAGACAGTGACTTATAGGAGTTGCAGTGGAGGCAATGACAAGCCAGGACCTCCAGTGTTGGGTTATTCATGCCAATTTAAATATATGGTTTTAGGACTTCCGTGGTGGCCCAGTAGTTAACACTTCGACCTTCCACTGCAGGAGGCATGAGTTCAGTCCCTGGTCAGGGAACTAAGATCCCACATGCCACACAACTGAAAAAAGAACCTCCCTCCCCACCCCCCAAAAATGTGGTTTTAAGACATTTATAAGTCTCCATGGGAGGTGCAGGGTGGACTCTCTCCCATAGTCATTGGGATGAGAGCTTGTCAAGTTTCAGCAACATGGTTAGCATATAGCAGATACTCAGTACTTTTTTAAAAAGAGAATTGAAAGAATCCTTTCTGAATCAGACAGAATTTAGTCACTGTTTTCAAAAGCTCAGAGGCGGATGTGAGTGTAAAATCATATGATACTTTTTACACTGAAGACTGATATTCAGGGCAAAGAACACCCAACCCCTAGCTGTTTCAAGCTTTCCTTAAACCTGAGAAAGTATATCCTACTGAAATACAGAAGATGAGGTAACATGTAATGTTTTGGTGTCGGTGGGGCAAGGTATTCTAAGTGATTATTCCAGAGCCCAGGGCTCTGAGTTATTTTTTTCCATTCCAAACAGGTATGATTTTCAGAGGTTTGCATGTCATTCATATAATGATTTTTGGGCTTAAGCTGATGGCACAAAAAGCTTTCAGCCTGGAAGCAAGGATGTTTTGGGGATGTTTTTACAATGTTTAAAACACAAATCTCCTTGGTTGCTCCAAGTTAGAAATGATAACATAAAAAGAAGGAAAAGGAACGAAGTTGATGGTCTGAAACCTGTGGTTGGTATTTATTTATATTCAGAATCAGAACAGGATGCTGGCTTTGGCAATCAGGAAGTATTAATATTCTGATATTCTGAGTTGTGGCATGAGAATTTGGTAAAGTTTATAGAAAGAGCTCATAGGACAAAATTTTAGCAGGAAAGAAGCTGCTGCCCACGTGTAAGAAGTACTGCTAGTCTATCCTGAGTGGTGGAGCCTTCACATAGTCACCACTCAAGGCGTCATGTCACTTTGGCTGATGTCATGGCTGATGCTGCCAGTACTGAGAGCCTGCTGGTCGCTGCCCTGAGACGTGCGTCTGATCTCACTCTGCCCTCACCATGGCCCTGTGCAGGAGGGACAGTTTACTGTCAGCAGTTTAGAGATGAGGAAAGCAAGGTTTGGAGAAGGGGAAAAGAACTCATGTAAGGTCACTCAGCTGAATGTCGGAGCTGGGACTTGAACCTAGGCTTCTCTTTGTATTCTAACTGTTAATAAAAAGATAAAAGAAGCAAAGCGCTTGGGAGTGGTAACCTTGGAGGCACTGGTTCTGAAATCATTTCAGATTTCTTGAATTTGATTGATGACAGACAGTGAAAACTATGTCGAATATTTAGGAAAGTGCCTGGCACGTGAGGAAAGACCTCAATACATGGCGTCTATTATGTTGTCTTTGTTTAGTAATAGTAATATTAGTATCTTCTACATCTAGAAGGTAAGGGGAGGGAGCAATAGATGACACATATACTCTGCTATATATAAAATAGATAACTAATAACTAATAAGGACCTACTATATAGCACGGGGAACTCTACTCAATACTCTGTAATGGCCTTACAGGAAAAGAATCTAAAAAAGAGTGGATGTATGCATATATATAACTGATTCACTTTGCTGTACACCTGACACTAACACAACATTATAAATCAATTATACCTTGATAAAAAAATTAAAAAATATTAGTATTGATTAGGTTTTAGCCCCAGCAAACAGACAAGTAAAAACTTTCTCTGAAGTATTGTACCAGAACTGGAAGCCACTGGTCTGAGTTTGAAGGTGGGCAGAGTCATAGGTGGACACAATTTAATTCAGACTTTATGATCCTGAGCTTGGAAGCACCTTATTCTCCCTGTATTTAGCATTCTCCTCAAGTATACTGCAGATTTAATTTTTAAAGCAACGTTCAGCAAACTTTCCTGTGCTGAATTTGCAAATATGAATGAAAAAAAGAATTTCTTTTCTCTGGCTCGTTTAGCCTCTACTTGGAGATGATTTTATTTTTGTTGTTGTTATGATACAAATCTTGTTTTATTTAAATATAAAATATAGAGATATTGTATAGGGAATGTTGCAGGAATTCATTGACCTGGTCCAGCCATTACCTTGATGCTTTTCTTGAGTTACCATGTCAGTCTCTTTCTACCATTGCCACCACTCCACAACATGTTGATAGTCCTCATTCTTCAAATGTGGCTTTGCCAGTCACCCACAGGAGACGTGTTTCAGCTGCCATCGCGGCTGGCTTTCCATTCCTGCATGACAGTTTACCTACAATCTGGCAACTGAAACCACTCCCATTGATGATCTGACAGTTCATCGGTCAGCGGTCCAGTGTGTCTGTGAGTTCTACGCTCAAGTGTGTCACTGACCGAAATCAGGATGCCATCTTGGTTGGGCTGTGATCTGGAGGCTCCTGGAAGAATATTCAGTCTTCAATCGGGTTGTCCACTGGACTCCGCTCCTCACAGTGGTAGGCCTGAAGTCTCTATCTGCTAGCCGTCTCTGAGTCGTAGACATTTTCCAGCATGTTAAGGCTGCTCATCTTCAAAGACAATGGTGGTCCCTTGGGGCCCTTGCAAGCTTCCAGTCTCTGACTTTCCCTTTTGTCATCAGTTGGAAAAAGTATCCTGCCTTTAAGAAGTTACTTAGTTTTATGTATTGTTTTTATGTAAGATCAGAAACAATGAGCTACCAAGAGACACTGGAGAAAGGCGCAGGAGGGCTGCATCTCATTTGCATTTTTAGAAGCAATTCTTTCTAAGCCACAGCTGGTGATAATAGAACTACAATAAATAGGAATTCAGAGATGAAGATTCAAGTCTTGGTTCTGAGACCATGTATCCGGAGAGCTTTGGGCTCATTTTTCCGGGCCTTGACTTCTCATCTGTAAAATGAGATAGCTGGGCTCTTAGGGTCAGCTCAGTTTTCCTTTTTCCTATTTTTTTTCCCCTGCTCACATGCTCTCATTCTGCCTTCCCCTGGCAGCTCTCATTAATCATCCATCCTTACTCTTCCCCACTGAGCCTGGAAACAGTCCTAGAATCCTTTTGACATGGCCCTCCAGGAAGTCACCAGCAGTCCAGTGAGCTGGCACTGGAGGTGAAACGTGTGTGTCATCTCAGCACTTGGAGGTCCTGTTTCATCCCTAAATGCTGCGATTCTCTGAAATGAGAAATTATCAACTCCCTTGGCCAAATTGCAGACAGCCCGAGAAGAGCCAGTTGGCCTCGGCTTTACTTGTTATACAGACATCTGGGGAGTGGTTTCAGTTTTCAAACCACAAATTGAGGTGCGCAGGAAAAGACACTTTCTTTTCCTCTAATTGAACTTCATTTCTAGGTTGAGCCCCTATTCTGTCAAGTTGTTGAAATGAAATCTCAGTCAAGTCCTGGTACACCCTCTGACTCTCCTAGGCATTGTATCTGAGTTCCATGGACCCATGTAGAGCCCAGGCATGGACGTGGAGGGCTGCTGGTACTTCACTCTCACCTGCCTGTGATGGCATCTGTGGAGGCATCCTTGTTAATGTTTGTCTGATTTTGTTCAAGAAAGATTGGGTTAACAAATAAACCTCCAGAGTTGAGCAATGCATGAGTTATTTTCTTGGTCTGCAAAGTCCTCCGTGACTTGGGCAGTTTCCCAGGGCATCTTTCACCTGTACAGTGGTCAAGGGACTGGTGGCTTCTGTCTTGTTTCAGTATGAAACTTGGTCACCCAGGCAGGGAAGAGAGAGCTGGAAGGTCACTGGGTGGGTCTTAGGGTCATTGGTCAGGATATGACCCATACTTTTCCATTTCCATTGGCCAGGGATGGACACATGAACCCACCCAACCACAGGAGTTGAATAATGTGAATGTGTATGGATAATCACATGGATGTCAGGTGAGCATTACCAGTAGCCAGTGCAGTTGTTGATTCCTTTTGAGTAGTTTCTGCATTTTATCATCCTATCTGCAGGTCCTGAGCAGGTTGCCAGCTCCCCATGCTCTGCTCAAGCTGCTTTCAGCCAGTGGGGAAACTTTCTGTTCTCCTTGTCCCTCCCAGGGCTTGGGGCTGTGTCTATTCTTCTCCCTACCTATTCCACACACCTATGCCTTTTGCACACTTTTTTTTTGACAACAGAGGTGTTCAGTACTTTACACCACACTGGTTTTGAGGCACATGACATTCTCAGGAATCACCACCATCCTGGAAAATCAGCCAAATGCCAGTGGACCGACCCTCACCAATGGGCACTGGTGAGCACGGATGAGCAGGATGATGGGGAAGAAGTGGCTCCGGTGCCTCTGACCTCGGTGTTCCCAGGCTTGTTTATTCTGAGCTCTGCACTTGACAAGTTAAAGCCAGGCCCTGGACTCCCTTGCTCTGAGTCCTTCTGTGGCTGTGAGCAGAGCCAGCCTCTCTTCCTGGTTAATACATTAGCATATGACTCTCTTCATCATGAGTTCAGTTCTCATTCTGTCTTGCTCATTGTAAGCATGTCACTATGGAGAAAGGAGAGCAGATTTTTGTGGTTGCACATGCCCAACATGAGAATATCTTTTAATGAGGAAACTTGTGGAATTTGTGAAGGTCTCAGGTTTGTTATTTCCTCTCATCCAGCTGTGCTTATTGGCTGGAGAGAAGAGTTTGGATTCATCTCATTACTCTTGGCTGCTGGGCCACCTTTTTTTCCTCAACTATTCATAAGTTAAAAAATAGATTTCTCTCTCTCTCTCTCACACACACACACACACACACACACACACACACACACACACACACACACACACACACACACACACACACACCCCCCTCTATCCTCCGATCCTACTCTGGCCTCCTTGATTTATTTCCCATTGCTTTTTTCAAGCTTCCTGTTGTCCACATAAATTACATCTCTTTCTGTTCCTTCTTTCTTCCTCTCTTTGTGGCATTTAGGCTCCTGGAAAAGGCCTTCTCTTGAAGCATCCAAATCTAAAACCTTCCCCATTCTTTTAAAAAAAAAATCTCATATAAAGCAGTATGTATAAATTCTAGACAGTCTGGAAAATATAGAAAGATATATTTCTGTATTTGTCGAATTATTTCCATCTAATAGGAGCATCTAGGAAATACAGAAAAGCATAAGGTAGAAAGGAAAAACCCTTTAAGTTTTATCACCTGGCTATAATTATTTTGTGTCATTTTCTTTTGACTTTTTTTTTTAAATCCTGATGAATTTGAGTGTCTGTGTGATATCCTCATTCCTGAGGCCACTTCAAGTTTAAGTATCTTCGGATACCTTTTGGTACAATCCCAGCTAAATGATACAAAGTCTTCCTCAGCATCCATAGAATGTTAAGTGTTCCTGCTCATTACTGGGTGTAGTCTGGGTCATCCTGTAACAGATTGCCTCAAGGCATGGTGGCTTAAAACAGCAAACATTGGTTATCTCACCATGGATCAGGAACTGGAGCCCAACTTAAGGGAGTCCTCTGCCTCTGGATCTTGTACAGGCTTCAGTCAAATATCAGGGTGGCGTAGCCTCAACTGAAGGCTTGACTAGGGGAGGGTCCGCTTCTAAGTTCACTCCCATGGTGTTGGACTGAGGGCTTCAGCTCCTTGCTGACTGTTGGCTTCCTTTGGGTCTTTGCCACGTGAGCCTCTCTGTAGAGCAGCTCACCACACGGCAAGCAAAAGAGAAGCCAGTCTTTTTATGATCTTGTGGAAGTGGCATCATTTTACTTTTGCCATATTCTATTCACAGAAAGATGTCACCTGGTTCAGTCACATTCCTGGGAAGGATGTTACACAAAGGCACACATACCAGGAGGCAGGATGGGACTGTTGGGGGAAGCCCCTTACCACAGAGGCTTATTTAGTAGACTACCATCTCCTGCACACTGGGCTGAGTGGCATCCTATGCAGAGTCTCACTCAATCACCTTCACATCTGATCTCCACATTTAGTCAGATAAAGCAGCTTGCACTCGAGGTAGGCACACAGAGACCAGCTT
Source organism: Ovis aries (assembly GCF_016772045.2). NCBI lineage: Eukaryota > Metazoa > Chordata > Mammalia > Artiodactyla > Bovidae > Ovis > Ovis aries. The sequence continues at coordinate 46,772,468 of NC_056072.1, read as the reverse complement.
TGCCGTGCAATAAAACAGGGTCTGTACTGTGGTTATTTCTGTGGACCAATGCTGGTGTATCGTGGCCAGCTTCATGACTTGGAGGTGGTGCTTAGAGACAAACACCAAGTGGGTGTCTTCCTGTACCTGTACCAGGGAGCTTCCTGTACCTGCTTTCTTCAGGTCCTCATGCCCTGGCACAAGCCCACCCTGCAGGGCTGTGCCACTGCCCTTTTAACAGACGTCAGCACTTTCCTTACCTCTTTCAAACATGCTGGTATTGACAGCCCAGCTACAGAGCTGACAGAATCAAATTAGCATTCTTTAATGTACACGGATACTGGAAAGATATCTAATTCACCACCATAAATGAACTTGTTTCCTCATTCCCCAAAGCTTCGTCCACTCCCCGGAGAGGCTCCAGTGATGAAGAGATTGGCTGTGTCACCTTGATGACTCACTTAATTTCCAGAGACATGAGTGGAATGTACAAGTCCAAGGCAAGGGTGAGGCATGAATTCTGACTAAGGAATTGAAACGTAACAGGCCATTTTCTCAGCTTCTCCCAACCAAGACTGCAGGCAGGTAGTGATGAGCTTTCCTGTGTGTGCATGAGGGTGGACCAAACGGGATGGCCATCTATTATGGGAATGCCGGGGGCAGTGGTCCGTCTAGTCAAAGCTATGGTTTTTCCAGTAGTCATGTGTGGATGTGAGAATTGGACCATAAAGAAAACTGAGCACTGAAGAACTGATGCTTTTGAACTGAGATGTTGGAGAAGACTTGAGAGTCCCTTGGACTGCAAGAAGATCAAACCAGTCAATCCTCAAGGAAATCAGTCCTGAATATTCATTGGAAGGACTGATGGTGAAGCTGAAACTCCAATACTTTGGCCACCTGATGCAAAGAACTGACTCATTTGCAAAGTCCCTGATGCTGGGAAAGATTGAAGGTGGGAGGAGAAGGGGATAACAGAGGATGAGATGGTTGGATGGTATTGCTGACTTGATGAATATGAATTTGAGTAAGCTCCTGGAGTTGGTAATGAACAGGGAAGCCTGGTGTGCTGCAGTGCATGGGGTCGCAGAGTCGGACATGACTGAGTGACTGAACTGAGCTGAGGGGCAGTGGATTTATGAAATACTGGAATCCTGACAAGCTCTGTCCCCGCCTGTCTCTGATAGTGTGCCTACCCAGAGATGACTTGGGCTGTGCCAGTATTGTGCTCAATTCACACCTGGCAAGAGGCCTTGTCTACATGTGGCATGAAGATGTTTGGTTTTCTAGAACTTTCCTTCTTCATCTTGCTGTCTTAGCTACTGGAGAGCACTGTGCATTTGCAAGCAACACTGCACCTACAGGTGCAAAATTCTGGGTTAGTGCTAATAATTGAGACTCTTTTGAGCCCTAGTGTCTTGTATACAGAACTATCTGTGCCTTCAAATCAAGGCCTGAGGACCCTGGCTGGGGGAGCTGGTGCTTTGAGTAGCTTCCTTGACTACTCACAGAGATCAGGAGGCTGTGATCAGCATATGACTTAGTTATTTGTTTAATTTTTGGATTTGGTGTGGCCTGCACTGTCATTTTTACAAGAAGCAAACTGACATTCCAGTTTATATTCTGAGTTTTCAGTAGTAGATGCAATGCAATGTTGCCTCCACCCACAGAGTATTTCAACAATTTCAATAGTAGAACAATGAGGCATAAATGAAACCAACAAATATGACTTGCATGTTCATTTGACATGTTTGTTGAACACCTGGGCCTCTTGGGACCCAGGCTTGGTGCTGGTGTGCAGTGGGGACATACACAAAAATTTTAGTGTTCATGAAAGTTCTAATCTAGTGGTGGGCGCACCAGTGAATGGGTAAATACCAGCTGTGGGTGCTGTGAAGTCCATGAACCCTGCACTAAGAGAAGGGGGGTAGTCAGGGTGGACCTCAGAGAGGAGGTGACATAGAAGTTTATGAGTTCCCTTCTGGGCTGTGCCTGCCTTACAATTTCACGCTGCCCACTTCCCCCTTGATCTCCCAGATAACTGTCCTCCCAGATGACTTTCTCTCTAGTGGCCTCCAATCTCTAGTCTTTTAGACTTTGCACTGCCGATCCCTGTGCATTTTTATCAAATTCCCTCTCACACTCACCTTTCTTGCCAACTACTGCTCATCCTCTGGGTCTCACCTTAGGTCCCCTTCCTAGGACAGCCCTTTGTGATCTTCTAGTCTGCAGTGGGTGCCGCTCTCAGAGATTGTACATCCTCTACATCCCTTATCAAGAAAGCTGAGCACACTGCTTTCTTGTTTTCCCCCTTGATGAGACTGTAAGCTCAAGGAGGGTCAGGATCGTGGGTATCTCGTTCATTCCTCTATTTCCGGTGGCCATCCTGAGTGTCTGGCATGCTTAGGCTATGTGGCTCTTGAAACACGTGGAGCTGAGAGGAGAAAGGTAGCTTCCCAGGGGGCAGCAGGAAGTATGACTGCATGCTCATAGCTCCGCATCTCAGTTAGAATGGGAAGGCCCTGCAGAATAAGACAGCATCAAGAACAGTGTCCTTCCCACTGGCTCGGCACTGGTAGGAATGTTGCACGATTTCTGGAAAAGGAAGGCATCATCTTTGTTGTGTAGATTCTCACACATTTTGTAACTGCTCTTCTTTTCCACTGTGCATGTGGGTAGCCGAAAGGCGAATGGTGACCCGCCTGTGTGTGACCAGGCAGGGGACATGCGGACAGACCTGGCCAACCTGCCCCTCTCGCCACCCCCATGTTATGGCAGACTCTGAGGGGAGGGAATGGCCAAGCACTGAGGCAGGAATGCAGGCCCCAGACCCTAGAACTCCCTCACACATGGCAGCTGTGTAATGAGGTGATTCTTCATTCCTTAGACTGCTGAGCATGAAGAGCACAGGCGTGTGCCCATGGGGGTCACGTGGCACCTCACATGCTCAGAGAACCCATGAAACATCCAGTTGGTGAGGCTGTGTTTTATTGATGTCTCCCCTCCTCTGCAGATTCTTTCTGAGAATAAATGAATTCTATTTTGTTGTATAAAATAAAGCTCCAAGTGAAGTGCTTCAGCTCTGTATTACAGCAGTTTTTAGGAGGTGAAGTGGATCTCAGTCAATGGATGGCACTATTCCTGTCACTTAGGAATGGGTATTTGCCTCTGAAGGGCATACAGTCCCAGTGTGTCTGATGTGAGTGTTTGACAGGAGGTTTTTTACCATGTCATCCTGACCTGAGTTAACATTGCTCACCAAACATCACTGGACAGAGGCTTGTTTACATGTGTTAATGTCAGCTAATCACTCTCTCAACATTTATAATCAACAAAAAGAGTTGATTCATTAGGTGGTCTCAGCAAATCAGAGTATGATTAACAATAATAATATTTACAACAAAAGTGCTTATTGATATAGAAAGCTTTTCATCATGTAATGCATAAAAACACTTCCATAAAATGGCATATGTGATACAATTTGAATTTGTTAACATATGTTTCAGCATAGAGAAAAATTAAGGTCACGCATCAAAATATTAAGTTTTTAAAAATATTTTGGTGGGGCTAGTGGGTTGATTGGAGAAGGCAATGGCAACCTACTCCAGTACTTTTGCCTGGAAAATCCCATGGATGGAGGAGCCTGGTAGGCTGCAGTCCATGGGGTCGCTAGGAATTGGACACGACTGAGCGACTTCATTTTCACTTTCATGCGTTGGAGAGGGAAATGGCAACCCACTCCAGTATTCTTGCCTGGAGAATCCCAGGGATGGGGGAGCCTGGTGGGCTTCCGTCTATGGGGTTGCACAGAGTCGGACATGACTGAAGTGACTTAGCAGCAGCAGCAGCAGTGGGTTGAGGGAATAATCACTGAATTTTCTGTTTTTATTACTTGTAATTTTAAAAATAGACATTTATTAGTTTAGTAATAAACTGACAAAGATACAGAGAAGGAGACTTTGGAATTAAGTGTGAGCAGTATGCAAAGGCAAAAAGATATGACACCAGAAGATGAGCCCCCAAGATCAGAAGGTGTCCAGTATGCTACTGGGGAAGAGTGGTGGGCAATTATGAATAGCTATAGAAAGAATGAAGCAACTGGGCCAAAGTGGAAATGAAGCTCAGTTGTGGATGATTCTGGTGGTGAAAGTGAAATCCAATGCTGTAAAGAACAATAGCACAAAGGAACCTGGAATATTAGGTCAATGAATCAAGGTAAGTTGGACATGGTCAAGCAGGTGATGGCAAGAGTGAGTGTCAACATCTTAGGAAGCAGTCAACTAAAATGGACAGAAATGGGTGAATTTAATTCAGATTACCATTATGTCTACTACTGTTGGCAAGAATTCCATAGAAGAAATGGAGTAACCCTTATAGTCAATAAAAGAGTTTGAGATGCACTACTTGGGTGCAATCTCAAAAGCAACAGAATGATCTCAGTTCGTTTCCAGGGCAAACCATTCAACATCATAGTAATCCAAGTCTATGCCCCAACCACTGATGCTGAAGAAGCCAAAAGTGATCGGTTCTATGAAGACCTACAAGACCTTCTAGAACTAACACCAAAAAAGATGTTCTTTTCATCATAGGGGATTGGAATGCAGAAGTAGAAAGTCAAGATGTACTTAGAGTAACAGGCAAGTTTGGCCTTGAAGTACAAAATGAAGCAGAGCAAAGGCTAATAGTTTTTCCAAGAGAACACACTGGTCATAGCAAATACCCTCTTCCAACAACACAGGAGACGACTCTACACATGGACATTGCCATCACCAGGTTAATACTGAAATCAAATTGATTATATTATTTGCAGCTGAAGATGCAGAGGCTCTATACAGTCAGCAAAACAAGACCTGGAACTGACTGTGGCTCAGATCATGAGCTCCTTACTGCAAAATTCTGGCTCAAATTGAAGAAAGTAGGCAAACCCTTAGGACATTCAGGTATGACCTAAATAGAGTCCCTTATGATTATACAGTAGAGATGATGAATAAATTCAAAGGATTAGATCTGATAGAGTTCCTGAATGAAGAACTATGGATGGATGTTCATAACACTGTAAGAGGTGGTGACCAAGACTATCCCCAGAGAAAGAAATGCAAGAATGAAAAATAATTGTCTGAGGAGGCCTTACAAATAGCAGAGAAGAGAAGCAAAAGGCAAAGGAGAACAGGAAAGATATGTCCAATTGAATGCAGACTTCCAGGGAATAACAAGGAGAGAAAACAGCCTTTTTAAGTGAACAATGCAAAGAAATAGAGGAAAAATACAATGGGAAATGCTAGAGATCTCCTCATGAAAATTGGAGATACCAAGGGGACATTTCATGTAAAGATGGGCACAATAAAGAACAAAAATGGCAAGGACCTAACATAAGCAGAAGAAATTAAGAATAGATGGCAAGAATACACAGAAGAAATATACAAAAAAGGCCTTTATGACCCAGATAACCACGATGGTGTGGTCACTGACCTAGAGCCAGACATCCTGAATGTTTAGCCAAGTGTGTTTTAGGAAGCATTACTACAAACAAAGGTAGTGGAGGTGATGAAATTCCAGCTGAGACTATTTCAAATCCTAAAAGATGATGCTGTTGAAGTGCTGCACTAATATATCAGCAGAATTGGAAAACTCATCAGTGACCACAGGACTGATAAAGATCAGTTTGCATTCCAATCCCAAAGAAGGACAATGCCAAAGAATGTTCACTACCATACAGTTATGCTCATCTCACATACTATTAAGGTTATGCTCAAAATCCTTCAAGGTAGGCTTCAGCAGTATGTGAACCAAGAATTTCCACATGTACAATCTGGGTTTAGAAAAGGCAGAGAAACCAGGGATCAAATTGCCAGCATTTACTGGATCATAGAGAAAGAAAGAGAAAGCCAGAAAAACATCTACTTCTGCTTCATTGACTACACTAAAGCTTTTCACTGTGTGTAGTCAAAGTCACTCAGTTATGTCCTACTTTTCGCGACCCCATGGACTATACAATTCTCCAGGCCAGAATACTGGAGTGGGTAGCCTTTCCCTTCTCCAGAGGATCTTCGCTGTGTGAATCACAACAAATTGTGGAAAATTCTTAAAGAGATGGGAATACCAGACCACCTAACCTATCCCATGAGAAATCTGTATGCAGGTCAAGAAGCAACATTGAACAACAGGCTGTTTAAAAATTGGGAAAGGACTACAACAAGGCTGTGTATTGTCACCCTACTTAGAAATGCTGGAGTGGATAAATCACAAGCTGTAATCAAGATTACTGGAGAAATATCAATAACTTCAGATACACAGATGATACTATTCTAATGGTAGAATGTGAGGGGAACTTAAGAGCCTTTTGATGAGGGTGAAAGATAAGGCTGAAAAAGCTGGCTTAAGATTTACCATTCAAAAAACTAAGCTCATAGCATCTGGTCCCATCACTTCATGCTATGACAAACCTAGACAGCATATTAAAAAGCAGAAACATCACTTTGCTAATAAAGTTCTGTATAGTCAAAGCTGTGGTTTTTTCCTAGTAGTCATGTACAGATACGAGAGTTGGATCATAAAGAAGGCTGGATGCTGAAGAATCGATGGTTTCAAATTATGGTGCTGGAGAAGACTCTTGAGAATCCCTTGGACTGCAAGGAGATCAAACCAGTCAATCCTAAAGAAAATCAACTTTGAATATTCATTGAAAGGACTGATATTGAAGCTGAAGCTCCAATACTTTGCTACCTGATACTAAGAACTGACCCATTGATAGAGACCCTGACGCTGGGAAAGATTGAAGACAAAAGAAGAGGGTGGCAGAGGATGAGATGGGGTTGGATAGAACCACTGACTCAACAGACATGAATTAGAGCAAACTCCTAGAGATAGTGAAGGACAGAAAATCCTGGCACGCTGCAGTCCATGAGTCACAAAGAGTTGGACGTGACCTAGCAACTTAGCAACAGCAATGAGCTCTTTAGATCACGTCTAAGACTAGGTTTCCATAGTATCGCCTTCCTGGATAGTAGCCATTGGTTTAAGTAACAAACCTTTAGATGTGAAGGATAGAAATATCAGTATAGGGACACAGAGGGACTGTGTGGGGCATTCTGGGGCTCCAGATCCCTCATGATAAGTGGACATACCTGCTTGTGGAGATGAGAAATAGAAGCTTCACCATCTTTGTGTTAACATCACATACATTTCTAGATGTCTAAAGTGACCTAGGAAATGAATGACTGTGTGGAGGATGTACTGCTCTCAGGGATCTGAAGTCATTAATCTATGCTCTGGGCTCTGAGGATGCAGTGGTCATTTATACCTTCATAAGTATAGTGTTATGATTTAAAAGACATTAAATGAATAAATATGGAAGCATTAATAATTGTGATGTGTTATGAAAAACAGATTGCAAGGTGATAGAATAAGAAACATCACTTTCTCTAGGAATCAGCCTCTAAGATGAGTGTAAATTATCACTTTTGACTTTTTCAATCAAATACAGTTATTATTAGAAGGATCACAAATCCTGTCATGCTATCATTGTTTATGCTTGTAAATTAAAGTCTATTTTCAAACAGAGAACAATGTACATGAGAAATAGGTCTTTATTTCTGAAGGCAAATTTACCTTGTGATGAAGTAGTTTTGTGCTGGAAGATGTAGCTTTATGTGACACTAAGGTTATTTTTTACCTTAAAAAAAGGAGAGAGTGGTTTGGACTTTGAGCTAGCAGGACTTAGAAATGTGATTATAATTATAGGATACAAATTGCATGGTTTTCGTGAGAAGAAATTTTGTCCAAAGAGAATTAATAGGGAAGGCATAGCCATGTAGCTGAAAAAATAGTCCAGTTGTCCCAAGTTCTGATTCTGGCAGGTCTAATTCTATTTTGACCTCCCTGGAACAAATCTCTCCCTTTCTGGAGTTATAATTCTTCTTCAGCAATACGTGAACCATGAACTCCCTGATGTTCAAGCTGGTTTTAGAAAAGGCAGAGGAACCAGAGATCAAATTGCCAACATCCGCTGGATCATGGAAAAAGCAAGAGAGTTCCAGAAAACATCGATTTCTGCTTTATTGACTATGCCAAAGCCTTTGACCATGTGGATCACAACAAACTGTGGAAAATTCTGAGAGAGTTGGGACTACCAGACCACCTAACCTGCCTCTTGAGAAATCTGTATGCAGGTCAGGAAGCAACAGTTAGAACTGGACATGGAACAACAGACTGGTTCCAAATAGGAAAAGGAGTACATCAAGGCTGTATATTGTCACCCTGCTTATTTAACTTATATGCAGAGTACATCATGAGAAACGCTGGACTGGAAGAAACACAAGCTGGAATCAGGATTGCTGGGAGAAATATCAGTAACCTCAGATATGCAGATGACACCACCCTAATGGCAGAAAGTGAAGAGGAACTAAAAGGCCTCTTGATGAAAGTGAAAGAGGAGAGTGAAAAAGTTGGCTTAAAGCTCAACATTCAGAAAACGAAGATCATGGCATCCGGTCCCATCACTTCATGGGAAATAGATGGGGCAACAGTGGAAACAGTGTCAGACTTTATTTTTTTGGGCTCCCAAATCACTGCAGATGGTGATTGCAGCCACGAAATTAAAAGACGCTTACTCCTTGGAAGAAAAGTTATGACCAACCTAGATAGTATATTCAAAAGCAGAGCCGTTACTTTGCCGACTAAGGTCTGTCTAGTCAAGGCTATGGTTTTTCCTGTGATCATGTATGGATGTGAGAGTTGGACTGTGAAGAAAGCTGAGTGCCGAAGAATTGATGCTTTTGAACTGTGGTGTTGGAGAAGACTCTTGAGAGTCCCTTGAACTGCAAGGAGATCCAACCAGTCCATTCTGAAGGAGATCAACCCTGGGATTTCTTTGGAAGGAATGATGCTGAAGCTGAAACTCCAGTACTTTGGCCACCTGATGCGAAGAGTTGACTCATTGGAAAAGACTCTGATGCTGGGAGGGATTGGGGGCAGGAGGAGAAGGGGACGACAGAGGATGAGATGGCTGGATGGCATCACGGACTCGATGGACGTGAGTCTGGGTGAACTCCGGGAGATGGTGATGAATGGAGGCCTGGCGTGCTGCAATTCATGGGGTTGCAAAGAGTCGGACACGACTGAGCGACTGAACTGAACTGAATTCTTCTTTGGAATAGAAAGAGATAGAGAAATGCAAATCAAAACCGCAATGAGGTACCATCTCACGCCAGTCAGGATGACTGCTATCCAAAAGTCTGCAAGCAATACATACTGGAGAGAGTGTGGAGAATAGGGAACCCTCTTACACTGTTGGTGGGAATGCAAACTAGTACAGCCACTATGGAGAACAATGTGGAGATTCCTTAAAAAACTGGAAATAGAACTGCCTTATGACCGAGCAACCCCACTACTGGGCATACACACCGAGGAAACCAGAATTGAAAGAGACACATGTACCCCAGTGTTCATCACAGCACTGTTTATAATAGCCAGGACATGGAAGCAACCTAGATGTCCATCAGCAGATGAATGGATAAGAAAGCTGTGGTACATATACACGATGGAGTATTACTCAGCCATTAAAAAGAATACATTTGAATCAGTTCTAATGAGGTGGATGAAACTGGAGCCTGTTATACAGAGTGAAGTAAGCCAGAAAGAAAGACATCAATACAGTATACTAACGCATATAGTGGAGAAGGCAATGGCACCCCACTCCAGTACTCTTGCCTGGAAAATCCCATGGGCGGAGGAGCCTGGAAGGCTGCAGTCCATGGGGTCACTAAGAGTTGGACACGACTGAGCGACTTCACTTTCACTTTTCACTTTCATGCATTGGAGAAGGAAATGGCAACCCACTCCAGTTCTTGCCTGGAGAATCCCAGGGACGGGAGAGCCTGGTGGGCTTCTGTCTATGGGGTTGCACAGAGTCGGACATGACTGAAGCGACTTAGCAGCAGCAGCAGCAACGCATATATATGGAATTTAGAAAGATGGTAATGATAACCCTGTATGTGAGACAGCAAGAGAGACACAGATGTATAGAACAGTCTTTTGGACTCTGTGGGAGAGGGAGAGGGTGGGATGATTTGGGAGAATGCCATTGAAACATGTATAATATCATATAAGAAATGAATCGCCAGTCCAGGTTTGATGCAGGATACAGGATGCTTGGGGCTGGTGCACTGGGATGACCCAGAGAGATTGTACAGGGAGGGAGGTGGGAGGGGAGTTCAGAATGGGGAACACATACACACCCGTGGAGGATTCATGTTGATGTATGGCAAAACCAATACAATATTATAAAGTAATTAACCTCCAATTAAAATAAATAAATTTATATTAAAGAAAGAAAGAGATAGACCCTTAAATTCCATTGTATGAATGTTAATTTTTAGTTATAATAAATGTGCCAGGTCAGGTATAATGTTCCCTTTGGGGAAGTTGGGTGAACGGTCTATAGGAATGCAACTTCCTTTGTAACTTACTGTAAATCTAGAACTATTTCAAAATAAACCTAATTAGGAAAATTTTTTATTAAAATATTTTAACTGTAAGGATGTTATCTAATGTACTCAACAGTAAACATCTCAGTGCTGATAACCAACTTCAGTGTGAGAATATAGAGTATAAAATGTCAATTTGGTTGAAAGAAAGCTCCTTCAATATCTGAGGTTATTAATAAAAACAGTCATCAGATTGCCTGGCTCAGCAGTTTTGCTAAAGTCAGAATCAGAGGAGCATGTTCATTGCAGCATTATTTATACAAGTAAAAGATGTTCCAAATTAAGGGATTGATTGAATAAATAAAGGCCCTTCAATATCCTGGAATGCTTTGCGGCAGTAACAATGATAGTGTTGATTGTATTTGACTTAAATAGTGTTCTTGCTATGTGGAAAAAGAAATCATAATGGAGTATGTAAATGAAAGATGTACCCATATACACAGGAGGATAGAAAACATTCTGGCAGGCTGTGTGCCAAATACAAATTATTGTTTCTAGTTAGCATATTGGGAAGGTTGTTATTATTCAGTTGCTAAGTCATGTCTGACTCTTTGTGACCCCATGGATTGCAGCATGCCGCGCTTCCCTGACCTTCACTATCCCCTGGAGTTTGCTCAGATTCATATCCACTGAGTGCATGATGTTATTGGGAAGGTATCCGGAGTATCATGGTAGCAGAGTGGGTGTGAATTGGACTTGGTGGTTGGGATGGTTGGAAGTAAACAGATTTCAGCAAAATTCATGTGTAAAAACAGATGGCTAGTGGGAACCACTGTATAACTCAGGGGGCTCAGCTTGGTGCTCTGTGGTGACCTGGGTGGATGGGATGGGGGAGAGGGAGGCAGGAGGAAGGTCCAAGAAGGAGGGGATATATGTATACTTATAGCTGATTCACTTTGTTGTTCAGCAGACACTAACACAATGTAGTAAAGGAACTGTACCCCAGTTTTAAAAAATCCGAGGGAACAATCCAACCAGATCTTTCTCAGAGAATTTCTTTGACTTTTCCCTGCCCCCTCCTATTCCTTTCGCGTTTCCTGCTACAGCAGTTTCACAGGAAGGGCTGCTTTCTACTGCTGTTCTCATTTCTTGCCCTTGGCCCCCATTGCAGGGACCCAGGTCTGCTGGACAGGGAATCTTACTAACATAAGATGAATGGATTTGGCCACAGGGAGTTGAGCATTTCCCAGGATAACATTTGTCTTTATTTTAAATCATCAAAACAGCATTTAAGCGAGAAGAAGGATCTGTGCATGCTTTTACTTGGCGTGTTTTCCAGTCACTGGCATTACCCTCTAATAACGGGATGTGTACACGATATGATACAGAGGCCACTGGGCTGCAGAGAGTCATTAGGTTTCCCTCAGAAACAGAGAGAGAGGCTGCCGTTTGAATAATGATCCCTGGCTGTTTTCTTTGTACACGGGCCATTTCCTTAATTAGGTTTCAGGCTTCATCTCTCTTGTTTTTAACTAAAAAGCCAAGCGAGAGAGAGAGACAAATTGTATTGTGAGGAAAAGGGAGAGGAATGTGTTCCATGCAGAATAAAGAGCAAATGAGTAGAATGGGAGATCAGTGGATGCCCAGTGATCAGGCCAACTTGACAGAGCCAAACTTGTGTCTGGGCTGAATTCAGCATCTTTTCTGAGGTCAGGGAGATTCTTTCTGCACATCCCAAGGGGAATCCCTCTCCTGCTTCCCATCCAGAGTTTGTGATCCAGATCTCAGAATTTGTCTTAGGGTCACACTTTCCTTCACTGTACCTCGAGATGACCTTGGCAGCATGTCTCTCAGACACCATGCTTATGAGGCAGACAGCCCAAGTTTCCATCCAACCACTGTGAACTGGCTGTGTGACCTTGGGCAAACCAAGTTATTCCTCATAAACCAAGGTTGTTCTTCGGTAAAATGAAGGTGATAATGGTACCTTCCTTTTGTGGGGCTAAAATACTTACTTTTTATCTGAGGTACTTAGTGCATGGCTCAGTTAAGTGTGGGGTTGCTGCAACCTCTGTGGTTATTATTATTAGCCTCTGAGGGAGAGTCCTAGCAGAGGATTTAGGACAGACGTAGTATTGTTATTTTATAACCCAGTCTGTAGTGAGGGGAAGGGAGCCAGCATGTTGGAGCCATAAATTATAAAGAACATTGACAACCTCATTTATTTTCTCTCAGAATGTTGTGTTTTCTCACCTATTGTTTTTAACTTCTGAACTCCCTGAGATGCTGAAGATGGTGTCATATTTTGAGTCTACTGAATATGATAGGAAACAACTTTGAAGTTAAATTGGGGCCTTCGTTCATAAGTTTTATCTTCTCAAATCAGGGTACTTTGTGTATTTATGCTGAATGTTCAAAAAAAAAAAAAAGCTGGACAAATGGCAGCAGCGCAGCTTTCCTGACCTACCCATGTAGAATTCTTTATTCCCTCAGTGAGCCTCCCTCCTCCCCTCCTCTCCTGCACCTCTATACATGGAAAATGTGGAGGTGAAACCCAGAGTCTCTTTCCTTTAGACCTCACTTTGTGGTTCAGGGACCAATAGCATCATTATCATGAGGAATCTTGTTAAAACTCTAGATCTGAATCTGAATCTGCATTGTAATAACTCCCCTTGGGAGAGTCATGTGCGTACTAAACTATGTCTAGTGCTGTGGTATCGCACTCTCATTTGAAAGAGGGATCAATAAGCCAGTTGGACCAGTCTTACCCGGGGGAATGAGGGGACTTCCTATAGGTGGTGACTCTTGATCAGGTGTTGACTTCGGATCAGGAGTTGGCTGGGGAGAAGGATGGGTGGGAGCAAATAGAGGGAGGGACGAGCTTCTAAAAGGAAAACTTGGATGTACAAAGCCCATGATGGCAAGATCATGTGACCTGCTGCTATTACTTTTCATTCACTGGGTCATTTTTAGCACTCATGCAGGACATGTGCTTGGGTCATGTGAAATAATTTTTGAATAGCATAGGATCACTTTGCTTCCGAAACTCTGATATATAAAATGGGGATTCATAAATCAGATGCAGAGGTATTACCACTTAGCAAAGAGATAACTAGACTCTCAGATTGATTCCTTGGGGCTAAGAAGGAAAGTGTATGAGTGGGCTTTGAAGTCCTCCATCTGGGACTGGATCCAGACTATGCCACTTGTGGGAAGAGACTTGGGCCAGTTGGTGGTGGTGGTATTGTTCAATCGCTCAGTCATGTCCAACTCTTTGTGACCCCATGGATTGCAGCAAGCCAGGCTTCCCTGTCCTTTATCATTCTCCAGAACTTGCTCAAACTCATGTCCATTGAGTTGGTGATGCCATCCAAACATTTCATCTTCTGTTATCCCCTTCTCCTCCTGGTGTCAGTCTTTCCCACCATCAGGGGCTCTATCAGTGAGTCGGCTCTGTGCATCAGGTGGCCAAAGTATTTGAGCTTCAGCTTCAGCATCTGTCCTTCCAGTAAATACTCAGGGTTGATTTCCTTTAGGATTGACTGATTTGATCTCTGTAATACTAGGAACTCTCAAGAATCTTCTCCAATACCACAGTTCAAAAGCATCAATTCTTCGGTGCTCAGTCTTCTATATGGCCCAACTCTCACATCTCCATACATGACTACCGGTCCATAGCTTTGACTATATGGACCTTTCCTGGCAAAGTAATGTCTCTGCTTTTTAACACACTGTCCAGGTTTATCATAGCTTTTCATCCAAAGAGCAAGCGTCTTTTAATTTCATGGCCGCAGGATTTTGAGCTTGGGCCAGTTGGTATCCTCTGTGATTCTCAGAGCCTTCATTTGTGACATGTACCTTTGGATGTTTCACTGTGAAGTTCATGCTTCTTTATCTTAAGATATATGGTTTCATATATTTTTTTAAAGTCAATGCATTATAGCCTAACTGAAATATCATACCAGTGAGGATGAGGCTAAAGAGACATGCACCGCACTCCTAGTACAGGGCTGTGAAATCACTGCCCCGTCACCACCCCCGCCACATTCTCTTTCAAGAAGAGTGTTGGCCTAAGTGCCTTCATTGGGTGCTTCTTCAACTAATATATACCTCATGTTTTTAAAGTTATTAAATAATTCTCTCTTTCTATTTTTGGTTGCTTTCGCAATTATTTCCTTTTCCTTTCCTTTTTCTTGTTAACCTTTTGTAGCCCACGACAGTATTTAATGAAAGATGAATGAATTAAAGGAGTGTGTTGATAATGAGGAAATGGAACAGCTGAAAAAGCATTTCAATTAATGAGAGAGCCCACAGAACACAAAATGAAGGCAAGGAAAGGCACGTGAATGCAAGGCTTGTTTATTAAGTACAATTCACCTTGAATTCAAAAAAGGGAACTTTTTCAGTAAAGGATAAGTGACAAGATTTGAAAAGAGTCCCCTAGGGAAAGAGGATTAACAAAAGGAGACATTATAGAATGAAATAGAAGTGAATTAACAAATTGATTTTCTGTAAGGGTTAGAAGACATGAGATTTATTTGGAAGATAAATATTTGGTAATTGAAACCTGAAAGTGTTTTGTTGCTGGTTTTTACCCCGTGAAGCTATGCCTGCAGTGAAACGCTGATGAATGTGGAATGGTGTATATCCTATAAAAAGGCTGCCAGACCTCTTTCTTCTCTCAGTATTTATTTTGGTGGCCTAAGGGATGAACCGTTTTGTACCTAGACTTCCTGGGACACAATTGAAAATATGGTCCATTGGCATGCATAGGATGGTCTCACTGTGCGTGTGAAGAAACAATTCCACTTATGATCTTACATTTCAAAAATGGAAAATAGCTGTAAGGATTTTTTTTTTTTTTTTTAAGTTTTAGAACTTGAGAACGTTTATTCTGTTAGAATGCTTTCTTAGATTATGCCACACATCTGTAAGGATCTTAATCACAGGATAGCCTCTGGTATTTTGATAGTGGGACTGGGGTTTTTTGTTTTCTTCTAATGCTTATATCCACCTTTTGTTTGCACTTCCTACAGTGAGAACATTTAGCTTTTAGAACAGAATAACAAAATAGTCTCATTTTACCTTCAACTATTTTAGGAGAAGAGAATGACAAACTACTTCAGTATTCTTGCCTTTAGAACCCCATGAACAGTATGAAATGGCAAAAAGATAGGACACTGAAAGAGGAACTCCCCAGGTCAGTAGGTGCCCAGTATGCTACCAGAGATCAGTGGAGAAATAACTCCAGAAAGAATGAAGAGACAGAGCCAGAGAAAAAGCAATACCTCGTTGTGGATGTGATTGGTGATGGAAGCAAGGTCCAGTGCTTGTAAGAGCAGTATTCCACAGGAACCTGGAATGTTAGGTCCATGAATCAAGGCAAATTGGAAGTGGTCAAATAGGAGATGGCAAGAGCAAACTAAAGTGGACTGGAATGGGTGAATTTAACGCAGATGACCATTATATCTACTACTGTGGGCAAAAATCCCTTCGAAGAAATGGAGTAGCCCTCATAGTCAACAAAAGGGTCTGAAATACAGTACTTGGATGCAATCTCAAAAACGACAGAATGATCTATGTTCATTTCCGAGGCAAACTATGCAATATCATGGTAATCCAAGTCTATGCCCCAGCCAGTAACACTGAAGAAGCTGGAATTGAACGGTTCTCTGAAGACATACAAGACCTTCTAGAACTTACACCCAAAAAAGATGTCCTTTTCATTATAGGGGACTGGAATGCAAAAGTAGGAAGTCAAGAGATACCTGAAGTAACAGGCAAATTAGGCCTTGGAGTACAGAATGAAGCAGGGCAAAGGCTAATAGAGTTTTGCCAAGAGAACACACTGGTCATACCAAACACCCTCTCCCAACAACACAAGAGAAGACTCTACACATGGACATCACCAAATGGCCAACACCAAAATCAGACTGATTATATTCTTTGCAGCCAAAGATGGAGAAGCTCTATACAGTCAGCAAAAACAAGACCAGGAGCTGACTATGGCTAAGATCATGAACTCCTTATTGCCAAATTCAGGCTTAAATTGAAGAAAGTGGGGAAAACTACTAGACCATTCAGGTATGACCTAAATCAAATCCCGTATGACTGTACAGTGGAAGTGAGAAATAGATTTAAGGGACTAGATCTGATAGAGTGCCTGATGAACTATGGATGGAGGTTCGTGCCATTGTATAGGGGACAGGGAGCAAGACCATCCCCAAGAAAAAGAAATGCAAAAAAGCAAAATGGTTGTCTGAGGAGGCCTTACAAATAGCTGTGAAAAGAACAGAAGTGAAAAGGAAAGGAGGAAAGGAAAGATATAAGCATCTAAATGCAGAGTTCCGAAGAATAGCAAGGAGAGATAAGAAAGCCTTCCTCAGTGATCAATGCAAAGAAATAGAGGAAAAGAACAGAATGGGAAAGACTAGAGATCCCTTCAAGAAAAGTAGAGATTCCAAGGGAACATTTCTTGCAAAGGTGGGCTTAATAAAGGGCAGAAATGATATGGACCTAACAGAAGCAGAAGATATTAAGAACAGGTGACAAGAATACACAGAAGAACTGTACAAAAAAGATCTTCATGACCCAGATAAACACGATGGTGTGATCACTCACCTAGATCCAGACACCCTGGAATGTGAAGTCAAGTGGGTCTTATGAAGCATTACTGCGAACAAAGCTAGTGGAGGTGATGGAATTCCAGTTGAGCTATTTCTAATCCTAAGATGATGCTGTGAAAGTGCTGTACTCAGTATGCCAGCAAATAGGGAACACTCAACAGTGGCCACAGGACTGGGAAAGATCAGTTTTCATTCCAGTCCCAAAGAAAGGTAATGCCAAAGAATGCTCAAACTACCACACAATTGCACTCATCTCACACGCTAGTAAAGTAATTCTCAAAAATCTCCAAGCTCAACTTCAACAATATGTGAACTGTTAACTTCCAGATGTTCAAGCTGGTTTTAGAAAAGGCAGAAGAGCAAGAGATCAAATTGCCAACATCTGCTGGATCATGGAAAAAGCAAGAGAGTTCCAGAAAAACATCTATCTCTGCTTTATTGACTGTGCCAAAGCCTTTGACTGTGTGGATTAGAATTAAATGTGGAAAATTCTTCAAGAGATGGGAATACTAGACCACCTGACCTGCCTCTTGAGAAATCTGTATGCAGGTCAGGAAGCAACAGTTAGAATTGGACATGGAACAACAGACTGTTTCCAAATAGGAAGAGGAGTACGTCAAGGCTGTATATTGTCACCCTGCTTATTTAACTTCTATGCAGAGTACACCATGAGAAACACTGGGCTGGATGAGGCACAAGCTGGAATCAAGATTGCTGGGAGAAATATCAATAACCTCAGATATGCAGATGACCACCCTTGTTGCAGAAAGTGAAGAACTAAAGAGTCTTTTGATGAGAGTGAAAGGGGAGAGTGAAAAAGTTGGCTTAAAGCTCAACATTCAGAAAACTAAGATCATGGCATCTGGTCTCATCACTTCATGGGAAATAGATGGGGCAACAGTGGAAACAATGGCAGACTTTATTTTTTCCAAAATCACTGCAGATGGTGACTGCAGCCATGAAATTAAAAGACACTTACTCCTTGGCAGGAAAGTTATGACCAAGCTAGATAGCATATTAAAAAGCAGAGACATTAGTTTGCCAACAAAGTTCCATCTAGTCCAGGCTATGGTTTTTCCAGTAGTCATGTATGGATGTGAGAGTTGGACTATAAAGAAAACTGAGTGCTGAAGAATTAATGCTTTTGAACTGTGGTGTTGGAGAAGACTCTTAAGAGTCCCTTGGACTGCAAAGAGATCCAACCAGTCCACCCTAAAGGGGATCAGTCCTGGGTGTTCATTGAAAGGACTGATGTTGAAGCTGAAACTCCAATACTTTGGCCACCTGATGCGAAGAGCTGACTCATTTGAAAAGACCCTGATGCTGGAAAAGATTGAAGGCGGGAGAAGGGGATGACAGTGGATGAGATGGTTGGATGGCATCACCAACTTAATGGACATGAGTTTTGTGATTGACGATGGACAGGGAGGCCTGGCTTGCTGCAGTCCATAGGGTCACAAATAGTCAGACATGACTGAGCGACTGAACTGAACTGAACTGAATTTTAGGAGAGTTTTAGGGGAAGTCAAAGCGTAGGCTCTGGAGCCAGCCTGCCTGGACTTGAATTCCAGCCTTACTCTTCTATTTTTCTCCATCTTAGACTTTATGTTTGCCATTTGAAAAGCAACCTTGCAAAATACACTTAGAAAATGTGAAAATTTCATCCAAAATTCTGCCAGCCTAACTTACCCAGCCATGTTTGAATTTTGTTGTGGTCCCTCACAGTGTCCTTTGCTGTGTGTTTTTACATGGCTTTAATTATAGACATAATGTACTTCACTCAGCAATATTTCATGAGCAGAGTTCTCTAATAGTATGCAGCGAAATATTTTTTGACACAGTCGTCTAGTGGTTGTGGACAAAGATCAGGCTTGCTCAATGGGTTGTTTAATTCATTTGTCAAGTATAAGGCTTCTGAGCCAGTCAATTTCTCTTTTCACATTATGGGGCATTTATTATTTTTTTATACCAATGATTACTAAATTTCTTTGAACTTGACACTTTATGTATTTTTAATCATACAGATAATACATGAATATACGCTGTTTGTGAAGAATTCTAATAACCCAGTGGTTACATAAGGAAAACATTATAGTTCTCTTCAGCTCTGCTCGAATACCATGAACTGAGATAAATACTGTTTCCAGTTTGATGTTTACCCTTCTCTTACCCATTTGAGAAATCATCATTTATTGATAGAGCACCCAGGGGAATTCATAAGCTGTAATCCATGCTTACATAGACAGCAGAACCATCTTCCAGAATGAATTATTACAGGAAATTTCTGTCATTTGGTGTGCATGCTTAATGTACAAACATCTTACATTGGATTGTAAATATAAGCTAATGATCAGACAGTTCTTGTGACGGTCACCAACAGTCAAAACTGAGCATTGTCCATCCCTTCAGTGCAGATGTATCAGCGACAGAGGCCCTATCACTGTTCAAACGTTGCGTGATCTTTTCTGCGAACTCTTGGGGAGTAGATGGGGTGAGTAGATAGGGTGAGACTGAGAGTCGCTCATTCATGTCCGGCTCTTTGCGACCCTATGGACTGCAGCAAGCCAGGCCTCCCTGTCCATCACCACCTGTGTCCACACCATGGAGAGAATTCAGGGGGCTGTGAACTTAGGTGGGGGAAAAAAATAGCGCCTTTCATCTTCACTAACCTCTAACTGAAATTTATCATTTTAGCTTATAAATGTAGTTAACAAACCACAACCGTTCCTATGACTATGTCACCAACGAAAATCACAGATATTCTCATGTCATATCGTAGCCGACGCAGCTATCTGTGCTGTTGATGCTTATCCTAGACACGGATGGCTATGAGAGCTGTAGTGTCACCACTGGTTCTTGTTATTTAATGTGCTAATGAAGAAACATCTACATTACCCTATCACAAATTGATATTCTAAACATTTTGAAGACTGAATTTCAATATTATTGGTTTCTTTCCTATGTGTTTTCTTTTTGGTACTTGGAAATATTTTGAGAAGTGGGAGTCCGTGGACTTCACCATTACCCAAACCCCCTACCCACAAATTCTCATCTTAAAGTCATAACATAGCATGTCTGTAAGAATAGTAAGAGTGAGGTGAATGTTTTGATTAATTTCCTTCTATTTTCCTAAATACACTTTAGGAGGAAAATATTCGTAGCATATGACCGTGTGTGTGTGTGGGGGGATGGGTGGGTGTGTGTGTGTGTGTGTGTGGAGAGAGAGAGAGAGGGACATTACTTAACATTTCCTCAGTTCAGTTCCGTTCAGTCGCTCAGTTGTGCCCACCTCTTTGCGACCCCATGAACCGCAGCACGCCAGGCCTCCCCGTCCATCACCGACTCCCGGAGTTCACTCAGACTCGCGTCCAACATTTCTTAGGACTCCAGAATTCTTCAAACTGATATAGATCCATCCCCATTTCAACAGTAATGTGTGGGCTTCTCTCAACATGCCTATAGATTCTTCAACTTGAGAGTCTCATCCCATGCCTAGCAACTCTGAATGCGTGAGCAGTCAAAGTGCTTTTGGTCATACATTGGGGTTTCTAGGGGAGGGCATCCTCAAGTCCTCAGCCCCTACATAGCCAGGGGACCCCACACGGTAAAGAGGGCCCAGGCTCTTTTCCCACTGCCTGAGACCCTGTTGAGCATCTGTCTCTTTATTGACCTGGGCTGGCTACTGCCCTCTCCATGCCTTAGACTCACATGGGGGTGATGCTTACAGCAGCGCCTGCTTCAAGGATTAGCGGGAGATGCCTGGAAACCTTCCACACACTGTCCAGCCCATCACTGCCCTGTGGGAGATATGAGACCGTGTTAGTCTGTCTCGGTCTCCTCATGTGAAGATGAATGAGGAGGAAGATGTTTAGAGACATTTTGTATCTGGGCCCCACAGTGTTCAAGGAAATGAACTCAGTGGGAGATTTCATAGAAAAACATAGATTTCTGGCTTCTTTTAACAAATGGAAGATTGGGTAACCACAGTGTGCCCCTTACCTCACAGAGATGAGCAGGAGCCGAAAAGTGGCCACCGTTTAGGATGAGACAGAGGCTCTGCTGTTCACTGCAGGCTCCAGACTGGCCCACGTCTTTCACTTGATATGACCCATCTGCCTCTGGAGGCATTCGGATTATAGCTTCTGAAATGGATTATTTCTAAGGTCCTTTTGGATTCTGATACTGTGACTTTAAGGCTATTGAGGAAAGTCCTTTGTGTCGGACTTGATGAAAGATGTCAGAAAATCATTTGATTCTGAAGTTGGTGACATCTAAATTTTTAGAGGGCTCAGATTATGTTTTTGCAACTCAGCATAGGGAAGGCCGTGTATAATGTCTTCACTTTTGTTGATGGTGGGTGAAATTGGAGGGAGTCACCCACTGCAAACTCCTGAAGCACCTTTGGGCAGGTGGAGGAAGGTGATGTTTCAATGAAGGATGCTCATGCGATGGGTCATTTTTCTTAGTCTCTGATATTAGTGGCAGGGAATTCTACACCAGAATCTTTTTACAAAAGAAGGTTTAAACATGAGAAGGGAGATCAAGTCTTCATCTCTTCCTTTCAACAGGAGGGAGGGTGGGTTTCTAACTATTAAGTGCCACCTCACCATGGTTCTCTATGCTCACCTGTGGCTTATCATCATCTCCATATTCAGTTTGTAGTTAGTCTGGAGTTGACGGAGTTGACGGCTCATTCAGATGCAGGGTCCTAACACTCCTTTCTGGCTTTTGACTTTGTAAGTACAGACACCACTTGAGCAGCTGCAAATAGAATTAGCTCTAAGCTGGTTACAGGTCTTGCAGACTTATCCATTGATTGCCTTCGATTTCCAGGACATCTCGGATATAGAATTAAAAAGACTTTAGGTAAGCCAATTAACTTCCTTGGCGCCTGGGCAACAAATATCCTCTACTGGAGAAGGTCATTGATGTTATTCAAATAGCAGTTTTATTTGAGCTGTGATTAAAGAAATTGGACAAAAGGTCCAAGAATTGTTTATAATGTGTTCCTTTCTGTGTGTACGATCTTGGCCTTTACCATCAGCGCCTGACCATAATTACACATACAAGTGGTCAGGTCATATTATCCTTCCTGGAGATTATGACTTGATTGCACCAGCTCTAAAGTGTCCATCTTGCAGATGGTTCCCAGCCAAGTTTTAATGTGAAGTTTCATCTAGCAGCAGTTTATATCAAGCGTTTAAAGTGTGGTGGTTATACACATGGAATCTGGGACGATGCTGCCTGGGTTCAAATCCAGACAGCTAACACTCCCCTGATGATTTAAGCTCCCATTTCTACCATGTTGACATCGAGCCTAGAGATGGTTCCCCAGCCACCAGTTCGATTTCCAGAGCCCTCTTACTTTGGGTTGGGCTGGGAGCTGGTTACCACCAGTGGAACATGGGCAGAGCTAATGCATGTCGCTTCCAGGCTAAGGAGTTCAAGAAGCAGGTGCATCTTCTCCATCCCTTCCCCTGTGTTTCATGGCTGAATGCGAAAGACTCCAAAGCCTGAGGAGCTGATGGGAGGATCCTGGGTTCCTGAATCACTATGTGGAAAAGACTGGTGACAAAGAACCCCCTCTTGGGAGGGTTACATGAACAGGAAGTAAACTTCTATTGTGTTAAGCCTCTGAGGTTTGGGATATTTTTATTATAGTAGCTAGTATTTCCTGAATTAATAAAACCACTTGCTCATGGTCCAATCATGGCTAAGTTATCTTATTTATCTGTGCCTCAATTCCCTAACCTGTAAAATGGGGGGTGGAGGAGATAATATCTACCTGACCCAAAGTAATTACTCGATAAATGCTGTTGCTATTATTAATAATAAATTATTATATTGTTGTTATTGTTCCCACTGATCTTTAGGGAGTAGGAAGGATGAATTATTTTAAATTGGAACATCAGAAAAATGTGTTTGAAAATGTAAGCTGCAGGAAATAATCTATACAAGTGGTCCAGGCTTTGTAAAGTAATAGCTTATTATTTGCAGTTTGGCTGTAGTTAAATTTGTTGGCATACATAAAACACACTCATAAATGCATACATTGGGATTTTTCTTCTCTAATACACATGGATCTGTAATCATTATTTTGGCTTTTCATGTTGTGTAGATTTACGTACAGCATAAATATTCATATTTTGTGGCCTCAGATCCCCATGCAGTAATCCAGAAAACACCCAGAAATTGGAGTTTTAATTTTTTTTAGATACGCAGTGAAACCATATTTTTGTTTGTTCAGTAGACAGATGAATTTCCCAATTTTAAAGCAGTATGTTACACTCCTATGCTAGGACAGAGATAGTTGTATCAATAGGAAGTTTAACAGCTTGCCTCTGACTTAATTTCCCTCGTATAAAACAGCATCCCTTATATAAAAAATCTAATGCAGGATTCACACTCGTTTTATCACTACAGAGCTAAAATTTATCAGTGGCATTTGTCCAGTTGACTGTGTGGAACAGTAAAAGCTTATGAGACTTACCAGGATTTTTTTAAAGAAGAGTATAGACAGTAAAACAGGGAGAGAAGAGATATCCATCTTTAATTCAGGACCTGACAATCTGAAAGTAGTAAAAATCTGTCAGAGACCACCCACAGCAGAGCCAGCTGCTCTGAAGAGCAGTCTCTCTGGAACTCTGATTTAGAAGGACATTCCAGACAGCTAACTGGGAACAAGTGCTCCAGGGCCACTGGGGCTGGGGACCCTGATAATTCTTGTGACAGTGCTTTCTTGAGGTGAATATCAGAAAGTACCTTGAGAAGTAATTTAGATCATACCTCTCTTTCCCCTGATCTGCCCCGCTCCTCTGCCCCTCTAGCTGGAAGTTCTTAAAAACATGTTGAGGAAAACCACTGCCTTTAGCGGTGGTCCATTTCCATGCTTCTCACCCCATGAAACAACCACTGCCTGCAGGTGATACTCCACATCCCTCAAGTGGTCCCCATTTCCTGCTGCCCTGAAGAAGTGAGAGTCCAGCCACTCCCTGCCTCTTCTCTGCTTACTTTTTGGTTGTAATTTGGTGCTCTGTCCTCCTTTCTTTTCTGTCATTCCTAAAGAGGGTCTCTAATTCCTGTGCAAATTATCTCTTACTCTGATGACTTTGACAGAGAAAAACTTCATTCTTCAAGAATGTTCCTCAGACTTAACTAGATTTGGAAGAGCACTGCATTAATAATTTTTTTTTGACCGTGGAGACACTAGATTGGAATACCTCTGTGAAACAGAATGATTTGTATAAAATGCCTTTTTTCATTTTCCAGTAGAAAAATACTCTCCTGTGACCTTGAGTTTCATGAATTAAACTAGTTTTGTTGTTGTTTTAGTTAAGAAGTGTTTCTAACATCAGCTTAAAGGATTTAGAAATATATTTACTTGGAAACATAATTGCTTTGGAGTGTTGTATTTTGAAGTGACACTTCCACATGCAATAATTGAGTCAAGAGGAGGACTAAGTACATTTATGTCATAATAAGGAAATGACACTGCCTATAAGGAGAGAACTGAGAAATTGTAGATGATTAGTTTTTATTGCAACATCTTTAGTAACATATCTGAAAACTGTCATTCACCCTTTACACAAATAAAGACTTCTAGCATCCAGTTTCCGGCAGAAGGGAGCCATCTCCAAAGAGTTACTGTTGAAGAACCCCTAGACCTTGGGAATGTATTTGAAAAATACCTTTGCCCGCAGCAGCAGTCAAAGGTAATTCATCTGTTAGGGTTTGCACCTTGGTTGGAAGTTTTTGTCTTGAGCTAAGAGAATTCATTTTTCAGAACTTAAAGGACAAAGTGAAGTGAGTGAAAGTCACTCATTCATGTATGACTCAGTGACCCCATGGACTGTAACCCACCAGGCTCCTCTGTCATTGGTATTCTCCAGACAAAAATACTGGAGCGGGGAACCACACCCTCCTTCAGGGGATCTTACCGACCAAGGGATCAAACCTGCATCTCCTGCATTGCAGGCAGATTCTTTACTGTCTGAACCACCAGGGAAGCGTTAAAGAAAAAATATTGGCATTCATTACCACTTCTGCAGTAACCACTGACACTATTTGAGTGCTTTACTCTGCGTCCCTAGCATCCTGTTGGGGTCTTCACACTCGACCTCATTTGACCATCCCAAGAACAGCAGGAGGTCTGGTATCCCTCACTCTACTCTTGAAGGAAAGGAGGCTGATAGGGGCTAAGCAACTTGTCACATTGCTAGGACTTGCACTTAGTATGTCAGAATGGAGAAGCCTTGGTCTTAGCCCCACGCCAAATGGCCTCACAAGTGGGATGCACATTGTTGATTTTCCTCTGACTTGAACCCTGGCCAGTGATTCTAAGCCAAGTAAATATTGCTTATCAGGCTCCAAATCAATACCATGCCAGCAAAATCCATGCAGATTCTTTCCCACCCATACCTGAAGACAGAGGAGACAGAACAGGAACTCCCATTACTTTCTCCTCACTGGAGGTGATTCTACCTGGTGCTGCCATTGAGATGCGTCTTTGACAAGTTGCTTATTGAGTCTCAGTCTCTAATTCGTAAGAGGTGGGCGCTTACCTGGATCTCTAACAGTCTGTTTCTTTATAGTTTCTTCTCTTTCTAGTAAGATTCTTTTAGTAGAACAAGTTTCTATATGATAATCTTATACTTGCACAAAACTAGATGCTGGGTAGGATTTGGTATTATTAACTGTTGGACTCTTCTCAATATTTATTAAATTCTGGGTTGCTTGGCCTTTAGGCTATAATTTTTTGTACTATACAGGAAAATACTCCTGTTACCATTTTATTCCAATTGAACTAAAATAAAGAATCAACCTTAGCCCACTTCTTAGGAGAGGTACTTTAAACTTGAAAGAATATGTACCTTATATGTGGCTGACCATCATAATACATAGTTCTTTAAGCTTCTTGACGCCCTGCATTTAAGGTTATATTTATAAACCAAAAATTTTAATGATGTTGATTTTCAAAATGCTTTTTAAAATTACAGTTTCTAAAAAATATTTAACGTGTATCTATTTAATATGTATATTTAAACAGTATCTACTTAACATGTGTACCTTTTTAAAATGTGTGCATGTGTCATTTCAAAATTACAGAATGATAGAGTAATATTTAATATTATATCTTCCCACTTACATGCATTTTATTAAAAGAAATTATAGATAGGTGGTGATGACCTTGGTTTCCCAGGTGGTGCAGTGGTGGTAAAGAATCTGCCTGCTAGTGCAGGAAACACAGGTTTAGTCCCTGAGTTGGGAAATCCACTGGAGAAGGAAATGACAGCGCACTCCAGTATTCTTGCCTGGGAAATCCCATAGACAGAGGAGCCTGGCAGGCTACAGTCCATGGGGTCGCAAAGAGTCGGATATGATTGCATAACAGAGCATGAGCACAGAGGGACGTATGAAAAGCATACGTGCAGTCTAAAGAGACTCTCCCTTCCCACCCTCCCCCTGCCCCCCAGCCCCGTTCCCAGCATTCATCAAGCCCTGGTCACAGATATCTTGCCTCTATTGACCAACTACCTTGTGATCCTTGTGATGGCTTGTGGCCATCTCATTACACTAATAGGATACTTTGTAAACGTCATCTCCCCGGAGCCAGGGAATTACATATGTGGCACGGCCATCTTTTCTTCAACCCATGAACAATTCATTATTCTACATTCTTTCCCGAGACCCTTTTCCTCCCTGTTGACTGTCATGTCAGTCTTGTTCCTGGCCAGTTTTTCAGTGTTTACAAATCAGTTTGGGTTGCCCACATTTCCTGCTACTCACCCTTCCCTACTCAGGGAGGAATACATGTCTGTGCTTTACAGACTGTTCTGCACTTTCTAGAGGATACGCAATGCTCTCCCCACATCTGGTGGAAGTGACATACCTGCACGGCAGACAGGTGTGACCCTGGGAGGAGACACACGTATAACATCTGTGTGGGGCATCACAGCTTAGACTTTGACTGAAGTAACTCATGTGACTCTGCTCCAGCTTATTTATTACTTATTGTTAATAAAAAGAACAAAAAACTAGCCTTCTCATATCCAAGGGAATATGTATATTTGTCAGTGGCTCCCCATTCCCCCCTCCCCCGCCACCTGCCTGAAGGTGGTTTTTTGAAAGTCACTCAGTTGTGTCTGACTCTTTGTGACCCCATGGAATTTGTAGTCCATGGAATTCTCCAGGCCAGAGTACTGGAGTAGATAGCCTTATCCCTTCTCCAGGGGATCTTCCCAACCCAGGGATAGAACCCAGGTCTCCCATATTGCAGGCAAATTCTTTACAATGCGGGAGACCTGGATTCAATCCCTGGGTTGCAGGCAGTTTGTAAATATTTGTTGAATGAATGAAAATAGCAGTAATTTCAGTCTAAGTTCCTTTCTAATATTGGTGTGATCTTTACCTAAATAGTTTAATGATTTTATCTGCTGTTCTGTATCTACTTCAGAGCTTGAAGAAGTGAGAATTAGACCAAAAATGGAATCTTAAGGTAGGAACATGAGGCATCTTCCGCTTTTACATAACAAGTCCCTTTGAAGGGTTCGGGGCTTAACCTGTGTGGGTTGCTTTCCCAGTAACAGAGTTTACTGGGAAACTGCGACAGGAGTTTTTAGGGGAAGTGCTGAAGGCTTAGGGGTGGGATGAAGAAGAGGCCAGTTTCTCTCAAGTTATAGTCTTTTAGGCAACCTCTCCGGATTCTCACTTGGGGACAAGCAGGTCTTTGCTCTACCGTCTTCTCCCCTGGACTGTCTGTCAACCCTCATCTAGTGATTTAATTATACTGACTCTAGAAATGTAATTTCATTTTGTGATGAGAAAATTTGTCCAAGAGACCATGTTCAGATGTTCCAGCTCTTGGCTAATGGTACTCCTGCATCCATCCTCTGCAGGAGGGTCTTTTTTTGCTGATGCGGAGCACACTCAGATCTCCTCTTCAGTGTTTGGCTGCTATACTAATTGATTGTGATTGGTCAGAAGCCTCCTGACTGAAGCCCTCTCTCTGGAGGCTGTTCCACGTGACTTACTCCTAGATATGCAGTTATCACGTAGGAAAAAAAAAATGACCCTAAGGTATGAACAACATTAAGTGTTCTGACAGTGAAGTAGTGCTTTTCTCTTCCTGGTGTTTGTGTGAAATGATCTGGCAAAATAGATGCTACAGAAATAATGCATTTCTGTGTCTCCCTTCTCAAATGATAAATGTTCTTGGCTCATCACAAGATTTCTTGCCAAATGCTGATTCTGCTAACAGAAGGAATGGAAGCTTCAGATGGCCTCCTGTGACAGAGGGAATAAAAAGTTTCTTGGACTGCCTTCCTTCTGTGTCATGAGTGCTCAAAGGTGCTCTTGTGGAGGGCTGTGTTCTGCCTCGACCCTGGCCTTGGGTAAAGGCACACAGGCTGTGTTGCTCAGGTGTCTGCAGCTTCTTCCTCAAGCCAGAGGGAGCCCCACAGGATGGTCAGAGGTGGCAGAGTGAAGAACATCAGTGTCATCAACCACCTCATTGGAATTTGTCTCCTGCATTAGAAGTTCAGAAAGGCGTTCGTATGAAAATATTACATATACCAGAATCTTCTATAGCAGAAATTCAAAGGGGGCAAAACAGGAGAACATGAAGATTTAGAGTGGCCTGTTCTATGTAGGCACTATGCCGCTGTGTCTGGCCATCAGACCTCTTGATGTCTCCCAAGGAGCCTACCTCTCATTCCCTGACTCTTCTCCAGTGCTGTTTCCCAAGTCCTGGTTATCTCAGTTTCCCAGTTCCTTGCCAGTTTTATGTTCCTCCTTCCCATTCCACACACTGAGATTTTTCAAAACCATGAATCTGGTCTTGGGTCCCTCCTACCCTTAAATCCTTCAGTGGTTCTGATTGTTGTTTGAATCCATACCCTCAGCCTCCTACCCATGTCAAGATAACGTCCAAACTCTTCATCCTAGCATACTACCTTTGATGGCCTGGCCCTGCTCACTTCTTTGATCTCGTCTCTCACCAGATTCCCCTGTCCTAGCCATCCATGCACCAGGGAAGTGGAACAGGGGTAGTTCCCTGTGTTCCAGGCAGCCTCTTGTCTTAGATATCCATACCTACCGTTCTGCTCATCCCCTGTTTCATCTCCCCTCTTCTTAGCCTAGTCATCCTTTAGGGGTCCAGAAAGTTGGAGTGACTGCCTTGACCACCCCATCAGGGTGGTTATGATGATGTTGTGTCTTCTTTTCTGGTTTATCATCAGAATATTCCTGACCATTTAGACCATGAGCTTTCTTCAGCTTTGCTTTACTCATCATATTGTGCCTGGTACCCCATCCCTGCCTGGCATACCAGAGACACAAAATAGATGTTTGTGGAAAAATAAATGGAGCTTTGGAGTCAGAGGCCCAATCCAAACTGGCCTGAATCTTTGATCAGGTGGCATAGTGTCTCTTCCACTTCGGTCTTCCCCTTTGCCTTCGTTGTGTGTGTTGACAGAGACGTGCTGGTACTTTCCAGATTACTTTACCCAGTTGACAAATGGCTGTTTTTTACACAAAACAAAGTAATTGCCAGAGCAACCCTTGAGGCTATAGAAAATAAAGTGTTACTGCCATCACAGCTGTGTGGCTTCAGGTTATTCCTGATACTTTGGAGAATAGGACAATGTGTAGCCAGAACACAGCCAAGGAGTAATACATTGGATGGGCTAATAAGTTCGTTGGGGCTTTTCCATAGCATCTTACCAATGAGCTTTTTGGCCAACCCAGTATAGTTCAGACAGCTTCCCTGGTGCTCAGCGGTGAAGACACAGGAAACGCGAGTTCAGTCCCTGAGTTGAGAAGATTCCCTGGAGGAGGGCATGGCAACTCATTCCAGAAAATCCCATAAACAGAGGAGCCTGGTTGGCTATGGTCCATGAAGTCGCGCAGAGTCGAACATGACTGACGTGACTGACCACACACATAATACAATCGAGGCTTCTGGGCCTCTTTAAGAGGCAAGAGCTGTGTCTGCTTCTCTGGGGACAGGCTGTAAGCTCATCCCCCGAGTAGAGGGATAGCATCTCCTCCTATGACATCCAGCCAGCCCTGGCCATATGGCTTTTGCTCACCTGGAGGAGACTTGTAAACAGCTGCCACCCTTGTTAACTGATGATGTCTCTGGTTTTAGGTATTTGAGTCTCTTGGTTAGTTTAAGCCACTAAAAGCTACCAATCGATGAAACAGGCACTGTGATGGCAGTAAAATGGGCCCTCTGAAACAAGATCACAAGTATTTAGATTAGCAGCCCTTCACCCTCTACCTGCTAATTTCAAAGGACCAAGCAGTTTGAAGTCAGACCTCACTAAGTTTAAAACTCATTCTCTAACTATTTGACTTTCAACAATGACTAAGTCTTTCTTTGCCTCAGTTCCCCATCTGCAACGTGGGGATGACACCTGCCCCAGACGGTAGGTGTGAGGATTAGACAAATTGATACATGGAAAGCTCCTGGAGCCGTGCTGGGCTTGTGACATACGGAAGACTAATTTTGCTAACTTCCTTAGGCTCAGCTAATGAAGACATGCTGCTTAACTACACAGATTCTAATTGGGGCTGCATTCCCCTACAGAAATTTGTTAATAAGTGCCCATCTTCTGTTCTGCATATAACTATGGCTTGTATACATTCTCTAGTTTCCGAAATAGTATGCTCATTACAGAAATTAGAAAATACAGGTGAGCAGAAAGAAGAAAGAAAAATAATTATTTGTAATAGTGCAGCCAGCTGTGAGCATTTGGCATCTGTCCTCACAGTGTGTGTGTGTGTGTGTGTGTGTGTGTGTGTGTGTATGTATAGGCAGTTTAGTAATTTAAAGCAAAAAGTCACCAATTACTATCTGTAACCAATTGTAACATTCTGTATACTAGTTTCCTACATTCTTTTGCACAATTCAGGATGGCTGTGTGGCATTTGCTGTACTGCTGTAGCTTACTTGGTTCAGTTGCCAGAGGTCATATTGCTTGGTTTTGTACCATAGGTACGTTTTTGATGCTTTTGGTGTATATCACCATTCTGAGCTGCTAAGGGTTTGAAGTTGGTTAATGACTATCACTTGGTTACTCCCTCTGTTATTCAAAATCTTTTGATTCCAGCAAAGAGTAATGTTTCCTAGTGAGAGGAAGACATTACATTGTTCTGACCTGATTCCAACAGGCATTGACACATCTTGAAAAGCAGAATGTTTTTGGCTTATGGGATTACTTCCCTGGGGTGGTGAGAAAGTAGTATGAGACTTGGCTCATTGGCAAAGAGGACCCATTGTCACATGTCCTAAGGGGAGAGAGCTTATGCTGGAAAAGGAGTAGAACCAGTGACCTGCTACGTTTGTCCCAGATCTGGAATCCTTGGCTGGCACAGAGCTTCGTGTTGAGCTTAGGTAGCCAGGTCACAAGGCACAAGGAATCCTGGGACACCAGCAGACCTTCATAAAATCAGTGGTTCCTTTTTACGGAGCAGAGTCAGAAGAAGAGAGGCTGCAGGAAGGTCTCATTGAGAACTTGGTGGATAGTCAGAGTTGTATAAACTGGTTCCCTTCTAGAAGTCTGTTTGGAGAAAAACACAGGAAAGTGACAGATATGATCAAAATAATGGGACTCAATGTAAAAAACAAAAGATTTAGGTAAAGGCTAATTGTGAAATTCATTTTCTTTATCTTAAGCCTCTAGATCACCTTTAGGCTCAGAATTACGATAGAGATTTATTTCCCTGACTATAAATATTAGATTGACATTTGTTTTGTTTTACTCGCTTCTTGAACTTTGTATTTTGGGTAGTGAATCAACCTTGTGTCTAAGCTGGCCTTGGCTCTTGGCTTTTGGAGCACATCTGGCAGGCAGCAGAGTACCCCCAGAATTTTTGGCTCTAAAGATATCACTGGCTTGCATTTGAACTTAGGGAAAGTTTCCAGTGATTGTCACTGAAGTTTTATTCATGCACCAGAGGACACTGTTAGCCTGAGACAGGCGTGGGCTGGCTAGAGTCCCAAAGCCGGGGCCAAGCCAGCCAACCTCCCAAGGAGTGGGGAGGTCACCCTTATAGGAGCATCAGTCAGCTGCATCCTTACTTGCATCTTTCTTGTATTGTAGCATTGCAGCTGTGCTGCAACAGGCTTCATCCAGCGAAGTTATGTGAGTGTCTGCTGTGGGCCGGGGGGTTGTCCTTAACTCCTGGACCACACAAGCTCTGATGCCAGGAGAGGTGAGGGAGAGGTGAGCACAGAATGCTCTGGAACCTGGAGGGAAGGTGTAGCCTCCTTGTTTGGGAAACAAGGAGAGCCTTGTCGAAGAGTGAGGGAAGGCTAGAAAAAGAAATGATGGTTTTCCAAGGAAGTGAAGGACTCAACCCAAATATCTAAGATTTTTATGGACATTTTCAGGGAGCAGGGAGAAGAAAGTCACTTACAACTCATGATTCATTATAGCAGTGGTCCCCAACCATTTTGGGCACCAGGGACTGGTTTGTAGGAGACCATTTTTCCATGGACCAGTGTGGGGGGATGGTTTCAGGGTGATTCAAGTGCCTTACATTTATTGTGCACTTTATTTCTGTTTATTACATCAGCTCCATCTCACATCATCAGGCATTAGATCCTGGCTGTTGGGGACCCCTGTATTATAGGACCATGCAGAGCTCTCCGAGCATGTTTTAAATGATGTAGCGGATCATTTGTAGTAGTAGATTATACACACACTCCTTTCCTTGGGGCAGGGAAAGACTGAACCTCCTCCTGGTTTACATTTTTGAAGGAGATGGAGAGGACATAGAGAGAAAATAGAAATTTGTATCTTGAAATTATCCTGCATTAAAAAGTTGGTTTATTTTCCATTTCAGAAATTACTCTTAAAGTCTCTATAGTCCAGATTACATGTGAATCCTTGTGTTTTCCTTAAGTAGAGACTTGGCAGGGTGAGTAACTGATTCAGGGTTTTCATCCAAATGAGGGGAAATGTAAAGCCCCCAGTATTTTTAGTTCTCTAGACTTTTGATAGCTACATAAATGTGAAGGATTCTTCTTGACATTAACAGTATTTTGAGCTCCATTTGGAAGGTTTTTTAAATTAATAAGCAATATTTCTTTTCCATGGGAACAAAATTAAATGTTTAGTTATATCAAACTTTTTGGCCTCAGGACCCCTTTACACACTTAAAAAATACTGAGGACCCTTAAGAGCTTCTGTTTATGCAAGTTGTATGTATAAATATTTGCCAAATTAGAAATTAAAACCAATAATTCATTAATTTAAAAATTAACAAGTTCAAAATAAAAAGACTCATTGCATGTTAACATACGTATTTTATTAAAAATAACTTAAAAAACATATTAGAAGAGTGGCATTTTTTTCATTTTTGCAAATCTTTTCAAGATTTGGTTTTAGAGAAGACAGGTAGATTTTCTTACCTGCTTTTGTGTTCAATCTACTGTGATTTGTTAAAATCAAGTAAAAAGATACGACTTCATATAAATAACCTGTTGGGAAAATGAAGGGCTTCATGGACCCTTGAAAGGGTCTCAGGGACTGTACAGGTGTTCTCGGGTCACTTTGAGAACTGCTGGTTTAGACAGATAAATTTCTGAGTTATTCGGTGGGTTTTGGCTCAGACGGTAAGGAATCTGCCTACAATGCAGGAGACCTGAGTTCTGTTCCTGGGTCAGGAAGATTCCCTAGAGGAGAAAATGGCAACCCACTGCAATATTCTTGCCTGGAGAATTCCATTGACTTAGGAGCCTGGTGTTCATGGGGTTGCAAAGAGTCAGACATGACTGAGCAACTAACACTTTCCTTTCACTTGAAATGACAAGTTGTCCTTGAGAATTTGAGTATACTGTGGGACAGATTAGTTGCTTATGAACACTCACAAACCGTGAAATCAAGGTTTTCCTAATATATGTTGCTGTTTCACTGTCGTTTGTGTACCTGCTTCTTTTTGTGAGTTCCTTAAGGATGTTTAGGAAGTCCTCAGTAACTGAATTGAATCAAAATACTAAAAATTGACAGCAGGGACTCTCACACGATAAAATGTGTATAAGGTGCTCTACTGTGATTACCTTAGGGTTGATTTTTTTCTTTCTTTTCTGGATACTAGTTAAGCTTCAAGAAAGCCAGAGCCAATTTTCACATTTCTCTTTAGTTAGTTTAATAATTTTGAAATACAGTCCAATCTCCCCAAATCCAACAGAAATTTTTATTTTTACTTATTCCTTTTAAGTAAATGTGCTCTGGCATCATGGGCATTGTGTTTTATGATATCTTGTGTCTTTAATGTTGTCCATCCTCCTTACAGAAATACAAAGAATATGAGAAGGATGTTGCCATAGAAGAAATTGATGGTCTCCAGCTGGTGAAAAAGCTGGCAAAGAACATGGAAGAGATGTTTCACAAGAAGTCTGAAGCAGTGCGGGTAAGTATCTCTGGTTTCTGCTCCGTATTGCCCAAAGACACAAAGGCAACTGTCGTTGATGAACCCAACTCTCAGAAATCAAAAGTTGGCTCACCTATGTATACATAATTTCTTAAGTCTGGTTCATGAAGATAAGCAGGTACTAAAGGCACCACAGTCACCCCTTTTCTAGGGTAAACTAGGGTTTAGGTGCTAGTTTTTGTCTTAGGATAGTGTACTTTCAGTGGAGGTGTCCCTAATTGTTTGCCAAACAAACAAATTGCCTAATTGTTTGCCTAATTAATTGCCGAAGTACATTCAAGGGTACGTTGTGGTTGAACTAAACAGTTGTAAAAAAAAGTTAATCAGTGTTTACCAAAATATGGAATTGAAAATCTCCATGGAGTAAATGAGTCTAGATAAAGTCTGAGGTTCTTTTTACTACTTTTGAAATATTACTATAATTATAATTATAATGTTTATCTTGACTGGCAAGAGCTCCCTGAAATCTTTTCATAAAAGCTTTTTGGAGTATAGTTGATTTACAATGTTTTAGTTTTAGGTGTACTGCAAAGTGAAGCAGTTAAACACATACATATATCCACTCATTTTAAGATTTTTTTTTTTTACCATATAGGCCATTATCCTGGAAATGTTGTATTAGCAGGAAGAATGGAACTGCAGTACACATGTGGTGTTATTTTGGATTTCCAAGATGGCCTCTGACTTTATTCTTTGTTGCCAACAAAATGGGGTATCTGAATTCTTGATTTAGGACATGTGAATGTTACAGTATCCTTTTTAAATACTACATTGACACAGGATTATGGGAAAGAATTTTGATCTAAAGAGTTCTTTATTTCTAACTTGTAGTTTACTTTCAGTTCAGTTCAGTTCAGTCACTCAGTCATGTCCAACTCTTTGCGACACCATGGATCACAGCATACCAGGCTTCCTGTCCATCACCAACTGCCGGAGTTTACCCAAACTCATGTCCATTGAGTTGGTAATGCCATCCAACCATCTCATCCTCTCTCATCCCCTTCTCCTCCTGCCTTCAGTCTTTCCCAGCATCAGGGTCTTTCAAATGAGTCAGCTCTTCGTATCAGGCGGCCAAAGTATTGGAGTTTCAGCTTCAACATCAGTCCTTCCAATGAACACTCAGGACTGATCTCCTTTAGGATGGACTGGTTGGATCTCCTTGCAGTATAGTTTACTTACCTTTTAGTTTTATTATCTTCAGAATGACTTTGTTATAAAAGTTCATTTTCTAGATTAGTTTTTCTCATCCTTAATTGGCCACACAAAATTGCCACAAGATATTTCTACCTTAGACCTTATAATCCCATACATTTCCTTGTTTCTAAAATATTTTGTATTATTTTGATTCAGAGAAGAAGGGACTGTAGTTTAGGTAGAAGCATGAGCTTGACCTGGGTTCAGTGTCAAACAGAACAACCTTGATGAGCTTCCATTTCCTCATCTGAGAAATGGGAAAAACTCACACAGGGAGTGTAAAGATCAAACAAAGTTGTGGTTTTGAGCCATTAAGCACAGACCCTGGCACCTGAGGAGTGCTTAGTGAATATTTAACTTCTGTTGCCACTATGATTATTAGTTTAAATAAGGTGAGCCTTCTTGGTGGAAACTCAAGTGCCTTAGAAGGAAAAAAAGTGCTTTTATGTGCCATAGACATACTGCACTGACTGCCATTGCTGGGAGCTGCATGGTGGCCTCTGGAGTGTCTGTGTCAGTACCTTAGAGCAAGTTGTATTCTATTTTTCACAGACATGGCAGCATGACAGGCATTGGCACCTCACAGTCAGAGAACCCTGAGGTAAACATTTAAAAAACACAATTACTATTCGATGTTTGTAAAATGAACACCCTTTTTGTTGGAACTTTTAGAATGTATTGAGAAGTATCAAAAAGAGAAAAAAAGTCACCTAAAACTCCTACTACCTAGCAGGAAAACAACACTTGTTTTCTTGGGTCTTCTTCCTTCTAGTCTTTTTTCTTTACGTTTATATGCGTATCCTTGTGTGTGTTTTTCTTTTATCAAATTAGTAATTGTGTTGCCTGTTTGCTTTTGTATCCCGCTTTTTTTTCTTCATTTTACCAAAATAGTGTGAGCATTATCTTGTGTCCCTGTGTTTTGTGATTTTCTATTAAAAAAAAAACTAATTAATTTTTTAAATTGGAGGCTTGTTACTTTACAGCATGTGATGTTTTTTTGGTCATACATCAACATGTATCAGCCATGGGTGTACATGTGTTCCCCCATCTTTCTAAATTCCAAATATATGTGTTAATGTACTGTATTGGTGTTTCTGACTTGACTCTGTATAAGAGGCTCCAGTTTCATATACCTCATTAGAACTGACTCAAATGTGTTCTTTTTTTTTAATAGCTGAGTAATATTTCATTGTGTATACGTACCGCATCTTCCTTATCCATTCGTCTGCCTGTGGACATCTAGGTTGCTTCCATGTCCTAGCTGTTTCAGACAGTGTTGCAATGAACATTGTGGTACATGTGTCTCTTTCAATTCTGGTTTCCTCAGTGTACATGCCCAGCAGTGCAATTGCTGGGTCATCTGGCAGTTCTATTTCCAGTATTTTAAGAAATCTCCACACTGTTCTCCAAAGTGGCTGTACTAGATTGCATTCCCATCAACAGTGTAAGGGGGTTTCTCCACATCCTCTCCAGCATTTATTGTTTGTAGACTAAAATGGCAGCCATTCTGACTGGCATGAGATGGTACCTCACTGTGGTTTTGATTTGCATTTCTCTGATAATGAGTGATGTAGAGCATCTTTTCTTGTGTTTGTTAGCTGTCTGTATGTCTTCTTTGAAGAAATGTTCTTTAGCTTTGGCCGAGTTTTTGATTGGGTCGTTTATTTTTCTGGTATTGAGCTGCATGAGCTGCTTGTATATTTTGGAGATTAATTCTTTGTCAGTTGTTTCATTTGCTATTATTTTCTCCCATTCTGAAGGCTGTCTTTTCACCTTGCTTATAGTTTCCTTCGTTGTGCAAAAGCTTTTAGGTTTAATTAGGTCCCATTTGTTTATTTTTGTTTTTATTTCCATTACTCTGGGAGGTGGATCATAGAGGATCTTGGTGTGATTTATATCAGAGTGTTACACCTATGTTTTCCTCTAATAGTTTTATAGTTTCTGGTCTTACATTTAGATCTTTAATCCATTTTGAGTTTATTTTTGTGTATGGTGTTAGAAAGTGTTCTAGTTTCATTGTTTTACAGGTGGTTGACCAGTTTTCCTAGAACAACTTATCAAAGAGATTGCCTTTTCTCCATTGTATATGTTTGCCTCCTTTGTCAAAGATAAGGTGTCCATAGATGCATGGATTTATCTCTGGGTTTTCTGTTTTGTTCTGTTGATCTATATTTCTGTCTTTGTAGTAGTCTGAAGTCAGGCAGGTTGATTCCTCCAGTTTGATTCTTCTTTCTCAAGATTGCTTTGGCTATTCGAGGTTTTCTTTTGTTTCCATACAAGTTGTAAAATTATTTATTCTAGTTCTGTGAAAAATACCATTGGTAGTGACATGCCGATTGTCCCAGTAGCTTGATAGGGATTGCATTGAATGTATAGATTGCTTTGGGTAGCATACTCATTTTCACTATATTGATTCTTCCAATCCACAAACATGGTATATTTCTCCATCTATTTGTGTCATCTTTCATTTCTTTCATCAGTGTTTTATCATTTTCCATAATAGATCTTTTGTTTCTTTAGGTAAATTTATTCCTGAATATTTTATTGTTTTCATTGCAATGGTGAATAGGATTGTTTCCTTAATTTCTTTTTCTGTTTTCTCATTGTTAGAGTATAGGAATGCAAGGGATTTCAGTGTAATAATTTTGTATCCTGCAACTTTACTATATTCATTGATGAGCTCTAGTAATTTTCTGGTGGTGTCTTTAGGCTTTTCTATGTAGAGGATCATGTCATCTGCAAACAGTGAGAGTTTTATTTCTTCTTTTCCAATCTGCATTCCTTTTATTTCTTTTTTGTCTCTTATTGCTGTAGCTAGGACTTTCAAAACTATGTTGAATAGTAGTGGTGACAGTGGTCACCTTTGTCTGGTTCCTGATTTTAGAGGATATGCTTTCAATTTTTCTCCGTTGAGGATAATGTTCTCTGTGGGTTTGTTGTATATGGCTTTTCTTAGGTTGAGGCATAGTCCTTCTATGCCTGTGTTCTGGAGAGTTTTTATCATAAATGGGTGTTGGATTTTGTCAAAGGGTTTCTCTGTATCTATTGAGATAATCATATGGTTTTTAATCTTCAATTTGTTAATACAGTGTATCATATTGATTGATTTGTGAATATTGAAGAATCTTTGCATCCCTGGAATAAAGCCCTCTTGGTCATGACGTATGATCTTTTAAAATATGTTGTTGAATTCTGTGTGCTAGAATTTTGTTGAGGATTTTTGCATCTATGTTGATCAGTGATATGGGCCTGTAGTTTTCCTTTTTTGTGGCATCTTTGTCTGGTTTTGGTATTAGGGTGATGGTGGCCTCATAGAATGAGCTTGGGAGTTTACCTAACTCTGCAATTTTCTGGAGGAGTTTGAGTAGGATAGGTGTTAGCTCTTCTCTAAATTTTCGGTAGAATTCAATTGTGAAGCCATCTGGTCCTGGGCTTTTGTTTGTTGGAAGATTTTTGATTACAGTTTTGATTTCTGTACTTTTGATGGGTCTGTTAAGATTTTCTATATCTTCCTGGTTCAGTTTTGGAAGGTTATACTTTTCTAAGAATTTGTCCATTTCTTCCACATTGTCCATTTTATTGGCATATAATTGCTCATAGTAGTCTCATGATCTTTTATATTTCTGTGTTGTCT
This sequence comes from Ovis aries, assembly GCF_016772045.2. NCBI lineage: Eukaryota > Metazoa > Chordata > Mammalia > Artiodactyla > Bovidae > Ovis > Ovis aries. The sequence goes on along the minus strand of NC_056072.1, from coordinate 46,733,175 downwards.
GTTGTGATTTCTTCGTTTTCATTTCTAACTTTATTGATTTGATTCTTCTCTGTTTTTTTCTTGATGAGTATGGTTAATGGTTTGTCTATTTTATTTATCTTCTCAAAGAACCAGCTTTTAGTTTGCTGATTTTTATTATAGTCTCCTTCATTTCTTTTTCATTTATTTCTGTTTGATTTTTATAAGTTCTTTCCTTCTGCTAACTTTGGGGTTCTTCTTTTCCTAGTTGCTTTTGGTGTAAAGTTAGGTTGTTCATTTGGTGTTTCTCTTGTTTCTTGAGGTGGCCTTGTATTGCTATGCTTTTACTGAATCTGATAAGTTTTGGATTGTTGTGCTTTCATTTTCATTTGTTTCTATGCATAGTTTGATTTCCTTCTTGATTTCTTCCATGATCTGTTGGTTATTAAGAAGTGTGTTGTTTTAGCCTCCATGTTTGTATTTTTAATAGTTTTTTTTTTTTTCCTGTAGTTGACATCTAATCTTACCGCATTGTGATCAGAAAAGATGCTTGAAATGATTTCAGTTTTTAAAAATTTACCAAGGCTAAATTTATGGTGCAGGATGTGATCTGTCCTGGAGAATGTTCCGTGTGCACTTGAGTAGAAGGTGAAATCCATTGTTTTGGGGTGAAATGCCCTATAGGTATCAATTACATCTAATTAGTCTATTGTATCCTTTTCCTTGCTAATTTTCTGTTTAGTTGATCTATCCATAGGTGTGAATGGGCTATTAAAGTCCCCCACTATAATTGTGTTACTGTTAATTTCCCGTTTCATACTTGTTAGCATTTGCCTTACATATTGAGGTGCTCCTATGTTGGGTGCATATATGCTTATAATTGTTATATCTCCTTCTTGGATTAGTCCTTTGCTCATTATGTAGTGTCCTTCTTTGTCTCGTATCACAGTCTTTATTTCAAAGTCTAATTTATCTGTTATGAGTATTGCTGCTTCTGCTTTCTCTTGCTCTCCATTTGCGTGAAATATCTTTTTCCAGCCCTTCACTTTCAGTCTGTATGTGTCCCTGGGTTTGAGGTGGGTCTCTTAGAGACAGCATATATAAGGATCTTGTTTTTATGTCTATTCATCCAGTCTTTGTCTTTTGGTTGGAGCATTTAACCCATTTACATTTAAGGTAATTACTGGTAAGTATGATCCCGTTACCATTTACTTTGTTGTTTTGGGTTCGTTTTTATAAACCTTTTCTGTGTTTCCTGTCTGGAGAAGATCCTTCAGCATTTGTTTGGTTTGGCAGTGCTGAATTCTCTGAGCTTTTGCTTGTCTGTAAAGTTTTTGATTTCTCCTTCATATCTGAATGAGATCTTTCCTGGGTAAAGTAATCTTGGTTGTAGGTTTTTCTCTTTCATCACTTTAAGTATGTCCTGCCATTCCCTTTTGACTTGAAGAGTTTCTGTTAAAAGATCAACTGTTACCCTTGTGGGGATCCCTTTGTGTTTATTTGTAGCTTTTCCCTTGCTGCTTTTAACATTTGCTTTTTGGGTCTGATTTTTGTTAGTTTGATTAATATGTGTCTTGGGGTGTTTCACCTGGGGTTTATCCTGTTTGGGACTGTCTGGGTTTCTTGGAATTGGGTGGTTATTTCCTTCCCCATTTTAGGGAAGTTTTCGACTATTATCTTCTCAAGTATTTTCTCATGCCCTTTCTTTTGTCTTCTTCTTCTGGGACACCTATGATTCGAATGTTGGGGCATTTAACATTGTCCCAGAGGTCTCTGAGGTCATCTTCATTTCTTTTAATTCTTTTTTCTTTACTCCCCTGTGCTTCATTTATTTCCACCATTCTATCTTCCATCTCACTTATCCTCTCTTCTGACTCAGTTATTCTACTGTTGATTTCCTCCAGAGTGCTTTTAATCTTAGTTATTACATTGGTTATTATTGATTGACTCTTCTTTATTTCTTCTAGGTCCTTGTTAAACATTTCTTGTATCTTCTCAATCCTTGTCTCTAGTCTATTTATCTGTAACTCCATTTGTTTTAAAGATTTTGGATCATCTTTCCTATCATTATTCTATATTCTTTTTCAGGTAGACTTCTCTGTCTCCTCCTCTTTTGTTTGGTTTGGTGGGTTTTTATCATATTCTTTCACCTGCTGAATATTTCTCTACCTTTTAATTTTGTTTAGATTGCTGTGTTTGGGGTGCCCTTTCTGCTGGCTGGAAGTTTGTGGTTCCTCTTAATTGTGGAGTCTGCTCCCCGTGGGTGGGGTTGGACTAGTGGCTTGTCAAGGTTTCCTGGTTGGGGGAGCTTGTGTCTGTTCCGGTGGGTGGTGCTGAATCTCTTCTCTCAGAAGTACAGTGAACTGTCCAATAGTGAGTTTTGGGGTGTCTGTGGGTTTGACATGGCCTTGGACAGCCTGTCTTTTAATGTTCAGGGTTGTGTTTCTGTTTTGCTGAAGAATTAGCATGGTGTGTCTTGCACTGGAACTTGTAGACTCTTTGGTGGAGCTTGGTTTCATTGTAGGTGTGGAGACTTTTGGGTTAGCTCTTGTCTATTAATGTTCCCTGGAGTCAGGAGTTCTGTTATGTTCTAAAGTTTTGGAGCTAAGCCTCCTAGATTTCCTGTCCTCTGACAGTAGCCTCAGGACCTCTCTATCCATACAGCACAGAAGATAAAACCCTTAGGTTAATGGTAAGACAATTCTCAGCAGGAAGGAACACCCAGAAAGATTCACAGAATTACATAGAGAAGAGAAGAAGGAGGAGGGAGATAGAGGTGACCAGGAGGAGAAGAGGGGGAGTCAAAAGGGAAGAGAGCAGTCTAGCCAGTAATCAAATCCCTAAGTGCTCTCCACAGCCCAGAACACCCAGAGAGGTTCACAGAGATGTGTAGAGAAGAGAAGAGGGAGGAAGGAGATAGAGGTGATCTGGAGGAGAAAAGGGAGAGTCAAAAGGCAAGAGAGCAATCAAGCCAGTAATCAAATCCCTAAGTGAAAATGGATACTGACGATTAGAATCTTAAAGGTACAAATTGATAATAAATATCAAAAACCAAAGATTAAAAACGTAGAATAGAGGTTAGACTCCAAAAAATACTGTATAAAAATACAGAACAAAATTAATCAGAAAAATTAAAAAAATATATATGGAATTTGTTTTTAAAAAACAGGGTTTTCTTGGGAAAGGTAATAGTAGGCTATAAAAATGAAAGTTAAAGGAGTAATAAAGAACTAAAAATTCTTTTTAATTGAAAAGTGATAATACTAAAAACACTGAAGCTGTAGGAATTTCTCTAGGGCTGTTACGGGCAGTGTGGGGTCAGTTCAGTGTCAGATGGTCCCTTGTTCAGGCTTGTACTTGTTCTCAAGGTCTATAGGTGCCACTCAAATGCACATTCTCAGCATTCACTGCAGGGTTTTAATCTGTTGCACCTGTCACTTCCAGAGTGGTTCCCCCCTCTTTGTTTATTTTGGCTTCCTTTGTTTCTAAGTCTCTTCAGCATCTAATTTGCACCCAAGGGGGCCAAGGTAGCCACTTATTTAGGCTCACTTGTTCAGTTGTGTTGTGGGGAAGGAGGGACCTTGCAAATAAATACTGCTGGCACGTGTGGAGAGTGCTCACAGTGGATGGACCACACTGGGTTTGCCACAGCCCAAGGCAGCGTGTACTTCCTGGGTCCACACTGCTCAGGCTCCAGGGTGCTCTGCGAGGGCACTGTCCCAAGTGGACCCTGCATTTCATGCCCTTCTCAGATCTAAGCTGCTCAGGTTCTTGGGTGCTCCACAGGGGCACAGTCCCAGATGGGCTGTGTGTTTTGTGCCCTTCCTAGATCCTAGCAACTCAGGTGACCAGGTGCCTGGTGAGCACACTGTTCCAGGTGGTCCATGCATCTTATTCACCTCCCTGTTCTCGGCCGCTCAGTTTCCTGGGTGTGCCTCAAGAGCACAGACCCGGGTGTGCCGTGGGTTTCCTCTGGGGAGCTGATCTCAGGCTGTGCCACTCCTGGCAGATGTCAACTGTCCAGGATTCCAGGAAGACGTGGTTAGCAAATGGAAGCTTGTTCAAAGTTTGGTGGAAGATGTGGTGTCTGGGGCCTAGACTGCAGCAGCCCTTTGCCTTCTGGCTCTGGCTGTCACAAGCCTGCCTCTCTGCCTCCAGGGACGGAGGGCCCTATATGGCAGCCGTCTTGCTTTCCTTTGGTATTTGCTCAATCCTTTGTTCTGTGAGCATGCCAGGGGTCACCGTGCTGCATTAGAGCCTTTTGAGGCAAAGGTCTTTTTTTTTTTTTTGTCTCTCTGGCAGTTCCATGGATTGGGTTGCTATCTCACGTTAGCTCCCTCAGATAGTCCTCAGGGCATTCAGGTCTGGTCCTTACCCTAAGGACCGATGATGCAGTGAATATTAAGAGACAATACCTAAAATATTTTGGGGGGGCTCCAAAATCACTGCAGATGGTGACTGCAGCCATGAAATTAAAAGACGCTTACTCCTTGGAAGAAAAGTCATGACCAATCTAGATAGTATATTCAAAAGCAGAGACGTTACTTTGCCGACTAAGGTCCGTCTAGTCAAGGCTATGGTTTTCCAGTGGTCATGTATGGATGTGAGAGTTGGACTGTGAAGAAGGCTGAGCGCCGAAGAATTGACCCTTTTGAACTGTGGTGTTGGAGAAGACTCTTGAGAGTCCCTTGGACTGCAAGGAGATCCAACCAGTCCATTCTGAAGGAGATCAACCCTGGGATTTCTTTGGAAGGAATGATGCTAAAGCTGAAACTCCAGTACTTTGGCCACCTCATGTGAAGAGTTGACTCATTGGAAAAGACTCTGATGCTGGGAGGGATTAGGGGCAGGAGGAGAAGGGGACGACAGAGGATGAGATGGCTGGATGGCATCACGGACTCGATGGATGTGAGTCTGAGTGAACTCCGGGAGATGGTGATGGACAGGGAGGCCTGGTGTGCTGCGATTCATGGGATCGCAAAGAGTTGGACACGACTGAGTGACTGAACTGAACTGAACTGAACCTAAAATAAAATCCCACGTATAAAGATAATAAAATGAAAATTAGCATTAAGAAGAAAATTAGCATTAAAGAAGCAACTACTTCATTTATCATTTATTATTAAATAAGCATTATATTTTTCATTTTAGAAATACATTGTACAGAATTAAAAATGATATAGGGCATGTTTTTCAAAACTGTTATTAATATAACATTTATTAGTAAACAGTTCTTACTGTGCTAAAAATCAAGAAATTGACAAGTCAACACAACACAAAATATGTTATTTTCTTTAATTATTTTATCGTAAACTGCTTCATACCTATTTTGGAAAGATGTGGGATGTATAAAAATAAATGCAAATATATTAACTCTTAAATTATTATGAACAACCAGAGCATTATAACTTTAAATGTACTTTAAATGCAGCATAAACACCTCCCTGCCCAACCCCCACTTGCTGGTGACAGACTTGAGTGTCTGCCTCACGTGCAGCTGTGTTTCAGGCAGGAGTTCTGTTGATAGCTGGGGCTTCCCTGGTGGTTCAGAGGTTAAAGTGTCTGCCTGCAATGTGGGAGACCTGGGTTCGATCCCTGGGTTGGGAAGATCCCCTGGAGAAGGAAATGGCAACCCATTTCAGTATTCTTGCCTGGAGAATCCCATGGACGTAGGAGCCTGGTGGGCTACAGTCCACGGCTTGCAAAGAGTCAGACACGACTGAGTGACTTCACTTTCTGTTGATAGCTTACAAAGATAGGTGAAGGATGTCGGATTCGTGATCTCTGAAGAAGATTTAGCTACAGGACCAGGGACCAGGCTTGATTACTCAAGAGCTTTTGTGTAGCAGAGTTTTATGAAAGTGTAAAAAGGGACAAAGCAAGCTTTTGACATAGACATCGGGAGGGGGACGGAGCATGCCCCCCTTGAGTCCTGGCAAGGGAGCTATGTACTTTTTAAATTAGTTATAACAATAAATCAAAAGAATGTCTCAGTGTTGTAAAGATTTTACCGGACCCACTCCCACAGTTTACATTTTAAGATAACAGGATTAGAACTAACAATAGAAAGATCTTACCAGACCCACTCCCATAATATACATTTTAGGATAATAGGATTAGTCAGAATGTTTTCAAGGAGAAACTGTCCTCAAGCAGGATACATTGTTGTTATATAATCCTTCAGTTCAGTTCAGTTGCTCAGTCGTGTCTGACTCTTTGCGAGCCCATGAATCGCAGCATACCAGACCTCCCTGTCCATCACCAACTCCCAGAGTTCACACAAACTCATGTCCATCGAGTCGGTGATGCCATCCAGCCATCTCATCCTCTGTTGCCCCCTTCTCCTCCTGCCCCCAATCCCTCCCAGCATCAGAGTTTTTTCCAATGAGTCAACTCTTCGCATGAGGTGGCCAAAGTGTTGGAGTTTCAGCGTCAACATCAGTCCTTCCAATGAACACTGAGGACTGATCTCCTTTAGAATGGACTGGTTGGATCTCCTTGCAGTTCAAGGGATCTCAAGAGTCTTCTCCAACACCATAGTTCAGAAGCATCAATTCTTCAGTGCTCAGCTTTCTTCACAGTCCAACTCTCACATCCATACATGACCGCTGGAAAAACCATAGCCTTGACTAGACGGACCTTTGTGGCAAAGTAATGTCTCTGCTTTTTAATATGCTCTCTAGGTTGGTCATAACTTTTCTACCAAGGAGTAAGGGTCTTTTAATTTCATGGCTGCAATCACCATCTGCAGTGATTTTGGAGCCCCCAAAAATAAAGTCTGACACTGTTTCCACTGTTTTCCCATCTATTTCCCATGAAGTGATGGGACCAGATGCCATGATCTTCATTTTCTGAATGTTGAACTTTAAGCCAACTTTTTCACTCTCCTTTTTCACTTTTTTCAAGAGGTTCTTTAGCTCTTCTTCACTTTCTGCCATAAGGGTGGTATCATCTGCATATCTGAGCTTATTGGTATTTCTCCCAGCAATCTTGATTCCAGCTTGTGCTTCTTCCAGCCCAGCATTTCTCATGATGTACTTTGCATAAAAGTTAAATAAGCAGGGTGGCAATATACAGCCTTGCCGTACTCCTTTTCCTTTTTGGAACCAGGCTGTTGTTCCATGTCCAGTTCTAACTGTTACTTCCTGATCTGCATACAGATTTCTCAAGAGGCAGGTCAGGTGGTCTGGTATTCCCATCTCTTGAAGAATTTTCCAGTGTATTGTGATCCACACAGTCGAAGGCTTTGGCATAGTTAATAAAGCAGAAATAGATGTTTTTCTGGAACTCTCTTGCTTTTTCCATGATCCAGCAGATATTGGCGATTTGATCTCTGGTTCCTCTGCCTTGTCTAAAACCAGCTTGAACATCTGGAAGTTCACGGTTCATGTATTGCTGAAGCCGGGCTTGGAGAATATGTTCCTTAGTACAGAGTTTAAGCTGAATTGTGTTGTTGTGTAATCATCAGCTTAAAGAAAAAAACATTTTATGTGATTAAGTTTAAGGAATGTAGAATAAAAAAGTTTGTTCTTTCCGCCTACTTGAGAATTCCCAGCCCCTATCTTCTCCTTGAGAGCCCCATACCCGTTTCTCCTCCTCAAGAGACCCTGGACTTCTTATCAGCCTGCCTAGGAATTGACTCTCTCACTGTGGGGTTTTTTTTTTTTTTTTCCTACCTGTTATGTTGCCCTCTGAGATGCCCACTCCTGTATTCTTGGGCTTCCCCTTGTGGCTCAGTTGGTAAAGAATCTGCCTGCAGTGTGGGAGACCTGGATTAGATTCCTGGGTTGGGAAGATCTCCTGGAGAAGGGAAAGGCTACCCACTCCAGTATTCTGGCCAGGAGGATTCCATGGATTATATAGTCCATGGAGTCACAAAAAGTCAGACACGACTGAACGACTTTCACTTTCACTGAAATTCCAAAACTCCCCACAAACATGTCTGTGAGAGGGTTTCCTACTGTGTGGGAACTTCTCCTCCTTCACGACTCCTTCCCCAGGACAGGTCTCCGTCCCTAAATCTTTGTCTTTGTTTCTGTCTTTTATATTTTGGATTACCTCCTTTTGAAAAGATTGGGCTGCCTTTCTGGGTGCCTGGTATCCTCCACCAGCATTCAGAAGTTGTTTTGTGGAAGTTGCTTAACATTCAAATGATCTTTTGATGAATTTACGGGGGAGAAAGTTGTCTCCCTGTCCTGTTCCTCCACCATCTTCGGACTGCCTCTTGTGATTTTCTTTAATGGCTACATAACATTCCAATCTGTGGGTGTGTGTGTCACAACTTATTTGACTGTTCCTCTCTATCTGGGTGTTTTAAGTTGTTTGGAAGCTTTGATATAAATAATTATGCTGCAGTAAATCTTCTTATATGTTAACAATAGATCAGTGGACATAGCACTCACTGTGTGTTGGCTGCTTTTGTAAGGACTTTACATATACTCTCTTATACTGGTAATGGCCCTGTATAGTCAAAGCTATGGTTTTTCCAGTAGTCATGTATGGAGGTTAGAGTTGGAGCCTAAAGAAGGCTGAGCGCCAGAGAATTGATGCCTTCAAATTGTGTGCTAGGGAAGATTCTTCAGAGCCCCTTGGACTGCAAGGAGATCAAACCAGTCAATCCTAAAGGAAATCTGTCCTGAATTTTCATTGGAAGGACTGATGCTGAAGCTCCAATATTTTGGCCACCTGGTGAGAAGAGCTAACTCATTTGAAAAGAGCCTGATGCTGGGAAAGATGGAAGGCAAAAGGAGAAGAGGGTGGCAGAGGATAAGATGGTTAGACAATATCACTGACTCAGTGGACATGCATTTGAGCAAACTCTGGGAGATAGTGGAGGACAGAGGAACCTGGCATGCTGCAGTCCATTGGGTCACAAAGAGTTGGACACAACTTAGCAATAACAACAACGACAATAGAAGTTACTATTAATATCCTCATTTTACAAAGAAAGAGACTCAGAACAGAAGTTGTCACTTCCCTACAGTCACATGGGGAATGAGGGATGCGCCCTGGGGAACAGGGGTCCCAGAGTCCACTTCCTTCATCACTTTCATGCTCTCAGGAGCCTTCAGAGTATGCTGATTTCCTTAAGATGTATTCCCAACGGAGAGGCAGTTCTGAGGCTCTGAACTGGTCTCAAAGGCTCTGTATGCCTATGGAAATATTCTGTCCAAATAAGGTCATGCCAATCCACAGTCCTTCCAGCGGGAATAGTGTAAATGCACACTTTCCTAATCCTAAACAAACAAATATTAATGTTTTATTTTGTTTCAAATACTAGTAACAACATTGTCTATTGAGAGAGGGAAATGCTATTATTGTCCCAAATTGGATTTCTTCGTGAATCATAGAAATTTGGAGTGAAAGGGGAAAATAAGTATCCTTAGGTTCTGTCTCTGCAATTGACAGACAAGGAAGGCCTGGTGTCTGCAATTCAGGGAGATGGGGGGAGGCGGGGAGACTTGTGGGTGATGCTACCATGATACAGAGTTCCAGCCAGCACCAGACCCTGGACCTGGGCCCTCAGAGGCAGGAGCCCACGTGGTGGGTGAGACATGGGCCTGGAGTAGAGAGAACTGTTTTGAATCTCAGTTCTGTCCCAAGGTGTGCAGCTGGTGAGAAAAGCAGAGTAAGTGCAGTAGAGGTCTTCTTGTTCACTGCTCTGGAGAATTTAGGATCCAGTGACTTACTAATAGCTTGCTTAGGTTTGTTGAGTTCACTATGCGCCAGGTCTGGGACTTCCCTGGTGGCTCAGTGGCAAAGAATCTGCCTGCCCATGCAGGGATGCGAGATCCCTGAATTGGGAAGATCCCCTGGAGAAGGAAACAGAAACCCATTTTAGTATTCTTGGTGGTGAAATCCCATAGACAGAGGAGCCTGATGGCTGCAGTCCATGGAGTCACAAAAGAGTGGGACACAGTTTAGGGACTAAACAACAAAAGCAGTGCACCTGCTCCTGTGCTAAGTGCTTTGCACATGGCATCACATTTCATTCTTAAATCACTTCTGAGAATGAGACACGTTACCATCGTAGGTTCAGAGATGAGCCAGCAGGCTTGGCCCTGGTTACTTGGGCAAGCTCAGTAGAGTTTCGCTGGCACCCAGGCCGTAGGATTGCTTGTATCTGTGTCAAGTGTTTAGCACAGGCCTGGTACACAGTAAAGGTTCAGTAGATGTTTGCTGTTACTGCTGATTACAGGACTTCCCAGTTTGTGAATATTTAATAATGAGTCTTGTAGCTTCAGGAAGTCACTGGATGATGACAGGAGGGGAATCTAAATTTGAATTTTTTTTTTGCTTTAAGTTAGTGAGGTGAAAAAAAAAACCACTGATATGATTGATATGGTTCCTTGGAGAAGGAAAAAACTATTTTTGCTCTATTTGAATTGAAATGTTCCCAGAGTAAAGCTATCCCGAACTGTGTGTTTTATGTAGTTTAAAATAGAGGACAAGGGCCTTTGTAAGCATACTTGATGCCATAAAATTTAGGGTAACTGGTCCAGCAATATGTGGTTCTCCCTTACTCCCAATTGTTAAACAGGGAAGAGAGCTTGTAGGTTAAATTGGGTTTGGTTTGGAGACAGTTTCTTTGTTGAGATCAGCCTGGTCCCTGTTGTGAACTCTGCCTCTCTATTGACAAGTCATGGACCATGTGACATTTGAAATGAGACGAGGTGGCCACTGACAGGCCTCTTGGATGTTGGTTTATGTTAAGGTCAGGGAACCACTGGGTATGACTGTTTTTTACACTACAGTGACACCTTTCTTCTCGAAAAGGAAAGGTTGTTATTGCCCACGAGACTTGTGATCATTTGAAGTGCAAAGACTTCAGATTCCAATCTGCCAGTGCATTTGCTGTGGAATCACCTTTTGCCACATTGCAGCAGAATGCACCACTGTGCACCAGGGCCCTGCCTTTCCAGTCCATGCCACCCAATGAGCAGCTATTCCCTTCTCAAATGTCCCAGGAAAACACCAGATCTTAGAATTTTCTCCATCCCTGTGATGCATCATGCCTAGCAGCCTCCCATTTGAGCCCTGAGCCCCATCAAGCCAAGTCAGGTCAGAGATTCTAGAGCCTCCTCTAGTGCCTTCCCATCCAAAACTGACCACCAAGTGCTCATCGATGGTGGATGGCTAAGGGGACTCAAGAACACAGAGGAATAATACACAATTCCTGTGTGTTGGCTCACAAGCAATGTTGATTATTAAAATTTCCATTGGTGTGTATAAAATATTTATGAGACTGGCAGTAGCAATTTAGAAGACTGCAGTAATACCTTTAGTCTGATGGAGAGAGGTTCAGTTAGTGCTGGGAGGGAAAAAAGTACTATAGTAACCCAGTCCTTTAACATGTCTGTCACCTCTTAGCTGTTAAACAGTGTTGATCTTTTTCTCTTTCTCTCCAGACTTGATTTCATCATTTTCCCCCATCACTTTCCCCAATGATTAGCTGAATCAGAGTGATTTTATCATACTCATCCCCTATTTGAATTACTCTCCACTATGCAATTATCCTATCACAGAAAATCCTATTTTTCTCCCCATCAGATGTCTGAAGTAAATGTGAAACCCAAAGTGGCCTGCCCATTACATAACCTCTGTCATCTGGTGGGTAATGGACTATATGTGATTTTTTTTTTCCAGGCTAGCAAATTATAAATAACCTTAGCTTTAATAATTGCCATTAACATAATGGGGCCATCATTATGGTAGCATTTCGTAACTAATATTTTCTAGCACTGTTTAATGCCATTGGTAGTTTAAATAATTTTTTCGTTTCCACTCGGAGACTTGATGTAGGTTGTTTTAACATAAAGCCACATAAGTTTGATGCAGCAATGCTGCTCTTTGCCTTTGTGTATAAAGATGACACCCAAAGAATCATTTCCCAGCTTCTTTGTTCAAACATATTTGTGCTACCAAGCCCTTGATTAATGTTGCTGAGCACTTTATCAAGTTTTAAGTCCCTATGAATGGACCAGAAATGGAATCAATTTATTTTCAGTTCATTAGCATTTCAAGGGAGATATTTCATGTGCTGGACATGAAAGAAGTGATATGTCCTCTGCCAGCTGTGTACTCCCTGAGTGACACCTGAAAATGCTTGGCTGTGTCACAAGTCAGAGCTCATCTGATGGGAGGCAAATTGGACACAGGTTCCCTTTCTCCTGCTGATGGTGGCAAACTCTGCTCTCTGAGGGAAGGGAGAAGGCAAAGGATATGCATTCCGTGGCATTGGTGATGCAGACAGCTGCCCCCCCCCCCCACTTTCCTTTGTCTTTAAATCTGAGCCTCCAGTAGGGGTAGCACAAACCATCGCACAGCTGGAAGAATCATCTGAGGCAGGCACAGCGAAACGCGCGATTGGAGGAGAATCTGTAGGAAGTAGATCTGAGTAACTGTGGGCATCTCTGCTTATAGACACAGACTTTTAGAACAGATTCCAACACAGCTAGGGAGAGGTAATGATCCTCTGATTTCCATACGGTCCATATAAACTGGATGAGCAGCACACCCTGAAAAATGTAGGTAAAACAAAGAAATGACAAAAAGAATGACTTCTCAGAGAATTTATGAATTTATACTATTATTCTCCAGAACGATTTTCTAAGGGTGAATTCCCCAGCATGTTTTGTTGTTGTTGTTGTTGTTTGTTTTTTTGCCTTTCATTGTGTGGCCCAACTTTGGGGTTATCACACTGATTTGCATCAAAATTATAACATTCTTCTGGCTTCCCTGGTGTTTCTGGGTTCTGATCCACATGGCTTTCTCTGCCAGGATGTACTGAGTTCAGGACTCTACAAACTTAAACACTTCAAAGAGACAGAAAGGATTCTAGGATGGTATCTATTTTGGTAGCACGTTAGGCAAGGCATTAAGTATTTTATTTGCGGTTCAAACTTATTTTCTCCCCCACACAATTAATTAGAATTAAATGAAGAAACTTCATTGGGAACTGTGAAAAGACAGAGCAAGCGAATTGCAGCTAAACTTACTAAGTGAAAAGTCTGTTGTTTCCAAACTTTGGGTAACTATTTCATAAATTTTAAAATTTATGTTATACTGTGAAGTATAAATATTATATTTATACTCTGATGCTCATACCTGCAAATAAATTTAATCCTGTTTCACTCTTATTTTCTGTTTTATATTGATAAAATGATAAACTGGGGCCCTTGAAAAAGAGTGTTTTGCTTAAAAATAAGCATCTGTGCTTCTTGGGAAAAGCTAAAAGAGACTAGACTATATATTAAGGTTTTTCCCCTTCCTATAGCTACCTGCTGTTCATTGCGGAACTGATTCCCATTATAGCTGTGCTGTGGAAAGTAATTGCTGTTGTACAGTAATTCAATTTCAGTGCATTCACGCATCAGTTCACCGATAGGGGCTTATCTGGAGAAACCTGGGACTTGAAAGCTTTTTATCGGGAAATTCCACATGCACCAAGACATTTTTCTTAGGTAACGAATATCAGTATTTGCATTTAATAAACATTTACCTTCTCAGAAAAAATGGTTTTTTTTCTCTCCTGCAGAAGAGATTTATGCCAGTTTTCTAAAAAGCCAGAGGGTACTATTAAAGTGACTTCCTGTAGCTATTTTTTTGACTGGTGCATGTCTACATATGTATGACCATAAAACACATCTATGTTTTTATGCAAATACATACACTGAGGCATGAAAAGCAGGATGCACCCAAGGGAGACATGCTATGTATCAAAAATATATGCTGCAGAAGCATTTCGTATCTACAGGGGCTATGCAAACACTTTTGGTGTAAAAACTCACCTATATTGCTAGGCATTATGAAAATTGTTGGTAAGGAGTGCTTTCAAAAGCATACCCATTAAATTGGAAATGAAATCAACCATTTTGTTTACAGATTTCTAAATTAAGGAAAGATTATTAAGACAGAACTGATTCTCCCTATATAAAATGACTCTTAGGTCATAAAGACTCTTTAGATGCTAAGTCAAAAATTAGCTGAGGTCTTAGGAGTTGAATATACCAAACATTGCCAAGATGGACATTAGTTATCAACCGATGGTGGTAGCTGTACCTATCTAAAAATATTTTTCTGTCTTGTGTTCATTTCTGATCTCAAATCAAAAAATTTTTTTTTCATCTCAAAATTTTAAAACTTGTTCCTTGAAAAAGGAGTGAATTTGTTTCAGGAAAAAAAATGTTTTAAGTCACCAATGGAAATGGAAAAGACTATTATTTTATTGTTGCTGTTGTTGAATCTTGTGATCTGGGCTTCCCTGGTGGCTTAGATGGTAAAGAATCTACCTGCAATGAGAGAGACCTGGGTTCGATCCCTGAGTCAGGGGATTCCCTGGAGAAGGGAATAGTTTCCCACTCCAGTATTCTTGCTTAGAGAATTCCATGGACAAAGGAACCTGGCAGGGTACAGTCCGTGAGGATGCAGAGAGTTGGACACGACTGAGTGACTAACACTTTCACTTTGATTTTGTGACCTATTTGCCCTCCTTCCTTCCTTCTCTCCAGCATTCCTTCCCTTCCTTCCTTCATTCTTTCTTTTGTTTTTGGCAAACTGGATTGCAAAATTCCATACACATCTGTAAGGAAATTTAGAGCAGAAACCTCAAACCAGAAGAAACTTGAAAAATAGCAACAGTCTGGATTCACCAGTTTTGATGAGGTCAGCGAACCATCCTTGTTTAATGATTGAGGGCAAAACCACATGGATCTGCGTGGTCTTCGTGGGTTTCACCCCAAATTGGGTTGGGATTTCCTCTAATATACTTCAGATTGTATCAACCTGAGCCTCACAGAGAGGCCCAGGAGGCTGCTTTCCTACCCACATTGAGAGGAAGCCACCAGGCAGTCTCCTGAGGGAGATGTGCTTCCTGTAAAGAGATGGAAGGAGAATGGCCGGGCATTTTGTATGTTTCCCCTCCAGACTCCTCAAGCCCTTCAGTTTTTCTCAGGCCTGTATGGGGTGTTGGGTGGCTTGGTGAACTGCATCCTAGCTTTCCTGTGTATTCTGGGGCTGTTGGCCTGCAGAAAGATTTCTTTGTGGGTAGAACAACTGTGCCAAACCCTCCCCAACTTCATGGTTATTTGTTCCATTCCCAAATATTTAACTTAAGACCTCTTTTTTCAAAGCTTTATGAAAGACTTAGATTTAGGTTTTCTATGTAGTTCATGTCACCATGTTGGTTTTCTTAGGTTTTTGTTTTTTTTTTTTTTGCTTTGTATTTTACTGATTATACTATATGTGTTTACTGGAAAAGAAAAAAAAATGTGCAGAAAATATAAAGGAGAAATTAGATGTCACAGCCTCAGGAGGTATCGAAAGGCATTTGACATCTTTCAGTATCTTTTGTTTTTAAATATCTTAATTTCTGTGGTTCTAAATGTTTTCTTCCTGTATGTGTATGTGTATATGAATATGTGTGTGTGTGTGTAGATTTCCCAAACACTGGCTTATTCTTTCTTAAAACCAGATTTTTAAAAAATTTTACATGTTTTAGACATTTTTCCTCATTAATGAATATATATATTTCTATAGCAGATGATTGTATCATCATCTGCTTTGTGGATATCAATCAAAGAGTTTTCTCAGCAAACATTGATGTCATGTAACGTTTCAGGATTGCAAGCAATAATATGATAAACTCTCATGCAGAGAAACTTTTCTTCCATTTATGTGATGCATTTATTAGGATGTGTACTCAAGGCTTTTGGTATGTCTTGCCAGCTTGTCCTCTAGATACTATCCTCATGCTTGTGCTCCCACCTTTGTGATCGGAAAGGTGCCTTTTATCCGCTTTCCTCTCTGTTTTTGTTGTTGTTCAGTCACCAGGTCGTGTCCAACTCTTTTCGACCCAGTAGACTGCAGCACGCCAGGCTTCCTTGTTCCTTACCATGTTCCAGAGTCTGCCCAAGTTCATGTCCATTGAATCTGTGATGCCATCCAACCATCTCATCCTCTGTCATCCCCTTCTCCTCCTGCCTTCTGTCTTTCCCAGAATCAGGATCTTTTCCAATAAGTTGGTTCTTTGTATCAGGTACCCAAAGTATTGGAACTTCAGCTTCAGCCTCAGTCTTTCCAATGAGTATTCAGGGTTTATTTCCTTTAGGATTGACTGATTTGATCTCCTTGCAGTCCAAGGGACTCTCAAGAGTCTTCTCCAGCAACACAGTTTGAAAGTATCAGTTCTTTAGTGCTCTGCCTTCCTATGGGTCAACTCTCACATCCATACATGACTGCTGGAAAGATCGATCATATATGGGTTTTTATCGGAAGTTAGTCTTTTGGTCTTGGTCAATCTCAACCAAAAAGCAGTATCTCATTTTACTTTATTTTCCTTAACAACTAACATTTGTCATGGTGGGTCCTTTCTGGCTCCCTTCCTGCACTGCGTCAAGGTTTGAGATAAAGTCACAGAGAATGGGGGCAGCGCCACAACGTGGAGAAGGCCCACATGCCAGTCCTTCATCATCTCACAGAGAAGTGTGCCAAGGCCCTCGACTGGTATCTTCCATCAATGTCTTGTGTTTTTCAGACTATAGAGGAAATACTTTCAACTTTTCACCATTGCATATGATGTTGCCTTTATGTTTGTTATATATGGCTTTTATTACGCTGAAGTATGTTCCTCTATACCCACTTTGTTTTTTATCATAAATGGATGTAGAGTTTTGTCATACGTGCTTTCTGCATCTGTGGCGATGATCATATGGTTTTTATTCTTTAACTGCTGATGTGGTATATATCACATGGACTGGTTTGTTGTTGTTGTTCAGTTGCTCAGTCATGTCCAACTCTTTGCAACCCCATGGACTGCAGCACGCTAGGCCTCCGAGTCCTTAACCGTCTCCTAGAGCCTGCTCAAACTCATGTCCAAATTGAGTCAGTGATGCCATCCAACCACCTCACCCTCTGTCGTCCCCGTCTTTCTTCTGCCTTCAATCTTTCCCAGCATCACAGTCTATTCTAATGAGTCAGCTCTTTGTATCAGGTGGCCAAAGTGTTGGAGCTTCCCGTTCACGATCAGTCCTTCAAATGAGTATTCAGGATTGATTTCTTGAACCAAGTCATGTGGTAATGACTCGGGCTTCTTTCAAACTACTACCTCCATGCTAAGACTGAGAGCACATGAGATCCTGCACAGGCCCCTTAAGAGCAGAGTTTCTGTTTCCTGTAGCCTTCTGACTCTCCTGTACACGAGTCCCACTGGGCTTCAAAGCCAGTTGTTCTGAGCGACCACCTTCCTGGTGCAGGACTTTCAGCCTGGGAGCCCATCTGGGGTCCAAGCCTTCTTAGTCCTTTGGAAGAACCTCTGTAGCTGTGATTATCTTCCTGTTTATGGGTAACCTATCTGGGGGTGTGATACTGAGTTATGCTCTTTTCTGCCTCTCCTCCTCATCTCATCGTGGTGCCTTCTTATGTCTTTAGTTGTGAGAAAGCTTTTCTGCTAGTCTTCAGGTCATTGTAGATAGTTTCTCTGTAAGTTGTGGTAATTTTAGTGTGCCCATAGGAGGAGGTGAGCTCAGCTGTCTTGGCCACTCCACCCTCCCTCTCTCCCTTTCTTCTTTCTTTCTTTCCTTCTTTTTTGGTTGGATCTGATGAAGGAAGACTTGGTTTCTGGATAAGACAAGGAGAAAGTGAGTCTTGTGAGGCCATGACTTAACAGGAAAACCATGGCCTTCCCTGGTGTTCTCTGTGCCTGGCTGAAGGAGCTTTTGGTTGTAATGCACAGGCTCGATGCTAGAACTAGGGTGTGTGCCTCCAGGCCCGGCACATGTTTCTCTTCATGTAGCAGCTGGTAAACATGAGCAGCTCACTACCCCCAAGAAACAGAACAAACTGATGTTGTGAGCAAGTTCAAGAGGGTTTTCATAAATCAGAGAATGATGTCATGAAGGAAAATTTGGAGCGATGCTAAAAGTAATTACCAAATTCTTTTCCTGTATCTGGACTTGTTGTCCAGCTGTACGTAGCCTGTCTGGGTCAGGGCACCCATCTAGAGCCCTGCCCCACCCCTGTCAGCTAGCTGTCACAGCGTCCTGCTTATTCTTTTACGATGTTTTGAAAGTTGTGCTTTGTGTATTTCGATTTTGGCTTGCATATTGTCAGCCTGCACCGCAGAACCCCATGATCATGCAGACAAGGACCTCGTGCTCATGCTTCCTTTTATATCTTCAGGACCCAAGCAGCATACCTGGGTGTCTACGAATGAATGACTTGGTCACACTGATAATAATGCTGTCACTGGGGTCAGTGCCTCCTACTTGGCATGAGTATCTGGTCTCCAGGACACAGGGTGGGTTAAGGTCTCAAGCATTTCCTGTGTGTTTGTGCCCTCCCTGCCCTCTCTTCCCCACCAAGTGACCCATTTCTCCTCTGCCTCACAGATGAAATTTGAATTTGGTTTATGTTGTGCATGATTTAAATTATGTTTCTTTATGACAAAGAAAAGAATTTTTTTTTTGCTTTCACATCCAAAGTAAAATGTCATTTAAAATCATGTTTCCTGTTTTCATTGCCTATTTTTATTCTCTGCTTACAAAATCGGTTTTGAAAGATTTCCTGTCACTTTGGTCAAGACCCAGTGGGTCAAGCAGCCTCAAGAAGAGGGGCTCATGGCTACAAAGACCCTGTGTGAAATCACAGTGCTGGCCGCTTCTGTTAACCCAGCAGCAGTCACACCCCATCAGGGAGCCCATGTGGAGATGCTGGGCTCAGCCTGCAGTGCTCTGACTGCCTTGCTCACTGCAGCTGGAGGAAGACGGTGTCGTATGCAGGTGGATGACATGCTTGACACTTGGAAACTAGGTGGATGGGTCAGGGAGAGCTGAACACAGCAGTACTGCATCAAAAGTCTTCTGTCTTTTTCCAGAATATTACATGGTTGTTCTAACAAGACAGACCAGGCAGAAAATAATGCCACTTAATTTATACCCAGGCAAGGTGAAAGAAATCTCAAAAGGTTTGTGGGTGGGATGAAATTACGTTGAATCACTCAAGTGTCACCATCAATATATCCGAATGACAGAACAAAGCAATAATAGTAATAACAATAATAAAAGACCACTAGCTATAATTGTATAAATTACTGGCAGTGAATGAAAGGTTTTCAGGAATGTTTTGAATGTGTATTTAGGATGTTTAACTGGGGATATGTTGCCAGCATCCATTGTCTTTTTTTGTTTTTTTGCTCAGTTTCCCATATGGAGGTAAGGAGCAGCTGGTCCCGTAAACACAGTGAAGTTATTTACGTTTTCTAAATTAGGTTAGGAAAGGAAGATGAAAAGGTAGTTAGGAATTCAATGGCGTTTCATTTACAGTGCATTCAGGGGAGAGTTGACGGCCCTTTCAAATAATCAGAGTCTTTGTTAAAAATCAGCTGGGATATCCTTGATTGCCCATCCCAAGCTGTACAGCCTGCTTGAACAGACAAATAGTGTTTAGTACAATCAAGGACGAATGGGGATTTTTGTGTGTGTGGTTTTTAACTGATGTTTTTGCATGTCAGTTGGGGAGTAAAATCATATCCTTGGGAATATACTTACGAGGACTCCCTTGCTGTATGCCTGGTGATTCCCAAGCATCACCTCATCCGGGTGTTTGATGGTTTTGTAGAGAGGGACTTGTCCAGGGACCCCAGAAGCCATGGTGGCGTCAGCAAGCAGATTGAGTTGAGCAGATAGGCGCAGCTTCAGAGGGGCGATGGACGCACCTAGGCAGCAGCAAAGGCAGACTTGCAGGGGGCGATGCCGGTAGGCAGCTGTTTGGCTGGCTACACGGTGGCCTCTGGTATGGGGCTTTTGGAGCCAAACAGCCTGTCTTCTTGAGAACGTCCCCACACCGTCCAACAAAGGGCTCAGTGAACCTTTTCTCTTGCTGTGCTGAGAGTCTGTCACTACAGTCTTCGTGGCTGTAGACTACATCCGCATGGGAAAATCAGACATGGTAGAGATGAACTGACTGTAGAAAAGTGTGCTTGCTGCTGCTGCTAAATCACCTCAGTCGTGTCCTATTCTATGTGACCCCATAGATAGCAGCCCAGCAGGCTCCCCAGTCCCTGGGATTCTCCAGGCAAGAACACTGGAGTGGGTTGCCATTTCCTTCTTCAATGCATGAAAGTGAAAAGTGAAAGTGAAATCTCTCAGTCGTGTCTGACTCTTAGCGACCCCATGGACTGCAGCCCACCAGGCTTCTCCATCCATGGCATTTTCCATGCAAGAGTACTGGAGTGGGGTACCATTGCCTTCTCCGAAAAGCGTGCTTAGCCTTCTTCTTTTGGCAAAATGAACATAGAGTGGAGTGGGTGGCTGTTCACAGTCATAGGAATTGCTTCTCTGGTAACAGGGAAGGTCATAGACAGGCTTTACTTGATCTTTGTGGGCTTTGAGAAAAAAAATGAAATCACATCTAGAGATATGAAGTGATAAAAAAATGTCCAGATTTAAAGCTTGAAAAATTGAGAGGTGTAGCCACCCAAGGCCCCCATTCCCACCTAGTTACAGTCCAAATGAACTGTCCAGTTGGCTGATTTCCATGCTGCTTCCCTGTCATTTATGTTATGAGGGAGGGCCCCTCTCCTTCTTTGCCCTCCCCAGCCCCCACAAAGAGTTGAGTTTGCAACCCCTGGATCAGTCAGATCAGGGCCGCAGCCTCTTTTAGGGAACATGGCAGAGTGTTTGAATGTATGAGGTCTGAAAACTTATAAGTGGGATATTTGCAACATTTACAATTTAATCTGCAAGAAGTAAGCAGGAGTCACTGTCATTTGACACAGTTTGAAGGCTTCTCTTCTGCTAAGCCACTATCTATTCTCTACGTCTGTTATGCTCTACACCTATTATCTCATTTAAATGTTACAGTTTTGTTTTGGATTTAAAAAAAAAAAAACTTCTTGGCTGGAGGCAAAAGAAAGATTGTTCAGAGGAAAGAGGATAAGAAAGCCCTATAAGGAGACAAAGATTTTCTTTTTCAAGTTTGTGATCGACTGAATGGGACTGCTTCTGAGATTTTCTTCACCTTTAACATTAATTTTAGCTTTTGTTTTCGGCTCTTACCCATAAATCGGGTTTGTTTCGTCGTGCCTTTTCTCTTTCTCAAAGCCATGTAAATAATTCCTGATCTGGTATCATTCACAAAATCAGGAGACAGAAATCAAAGTGATACCCTCTCTCCCCAAATCCCCTCCCCCCAGCACACACTCTGCTACTAGAATGATGGCTGGGATAATATCTCACATGAAGAAGGGGGTGAAAAATATTCAAACTGGTTACATTTGAATATGCAGCACTTATCTCTCTGTGCAGGCATCTTATAGAAAAAATAATTCATCAGACTTTGTTCAAGAAAAAAGAGTATTAAGCCATCATCAACAACAACATCAAGAGCTCACCATGGCAGGAATGGAACAATAAAGAAGTTATTTTGGCAGAATTAACAGGAAGAAATTAGCCCTATGTATCCTTCCTTTTTATTATGGTGTGGTTCATTTGCATATTTTGAAATTTCACATTTGCATAGTCAATGATTTTAAATTAGATTCTCACATTTCCTCTCTGATGTTTGTCATGTGTATAACTTGTCTTAATAAATGAGTTGTTAGCATTTCAAAAACAGTTATCTAACCATTGGTTCAACCCCCCAAAACACAGCGTCCAGTTGCTTTTGCAGTTTTTTTAATAGATTTACTGAGATATAATTCACATACGATACAATTCATACACCTCAAGTATACAGTTCAATTTTTTTTAGTATATTCGTATAATTTGCACACCCATCACCCCAAGATTTTCATCAACCTGAAGAGAAAACCCTGTACCCATTATCAGTATTCTTTCTTCCTCAAAACACTATTCTCCTTACTATTTCTATAGATTTACCTATTCTGGACAGTTCATGTAAATGGAATAAAATAATGTGTGGTCTTTTGTGGCTGGTTTCTGTCACTGAGCACGATGTTTTCAAGGTTTATGCAGAGTATATGTAACACGTATCAATACTTCATTCTCTGTTATGGTGAAGTATTATCCCACCATATGGATGTATCACATCCATTCATTGTTTATTCATTCATCAGTTGATAATCAGTTGAGTTGCTTCCACTTTTTAGCTATAATGAGTAATACTGCTGTGAACATTTGTGTATACATTTTTATATAGACATATGTTTTGATTTCTTTTGTGTATATATAAGGGATTGCTGGCTCACATGATAACTCTATGTTTAACCTTTTGAGGAGCTGTCAGACTTTTCTGAATTGGCTGTGTAATTTTACATTGCTACCACTAGGCTATGGTTTTTCCTGTGGTCATGTATGGATGTGAGAGTTGGACTGTGAAGAAGGCTGAGCGCCGAAGAATTGATGCTTTTGAACTGCGGTGAAGACTCTTGAGAGTCCCTTGGACTGCAAGGAGATCCAACCAGTCCATTCTGAAGGAGATCAACCCTGGGATTTCTTTGGAAGGAATGATGCTAAAGCTGAAGCTCCAGTACTTTGGCCACCTGATGCGAAGAGTTGACTCATTGGAAAAGACTCTGATGCTGGGAGGGATTGGGGGCAGGAGGAGAAGGGGACGACAGAGGATGAGATGGCTGGATGGCATCATGGACTCGATGGACGTGAGTCTGGGTGAACTCCGGGAGATGGTGATGGACAGGGAGGCCTGGTGTGCTGCGATTCATGGGGTCTCAAAGAGTCGGACACGACTGAGCGACTGAACTGAACTGAACTGAACTGAACTGAACCACTAGTGTATGAGAGTTTGACTTCCCCCATATCCTTGACAACACTTGTTTGTTATTTGACATTTTGATTATAGCCATCCTAGTGAGTGTAAAGTAGTATCTCATTGTGTTTTTGACTTGCACTTTCCCAATGACTAATAATTGGGCTTCCCTGGTGACTCAGAGGTTATAGCGTCTGCCTCCAATGCAGGAGACCCAGGTCGGATCCCTGGGTCGGGAAGATCCCCTGGAGAAGGAAATGGTAACCCATTCCAGTATTCTTGCCTAGAGAATACCATGGATGGAGAAGCCTGGTAGGCTATAGTCCACAGGGTTGCAAAAAAATAATAATGTGAGGATGTTTTCATGTGCTTATTATATATCTTATTTGTGTTTCTTCCTTGGAGAAATTTATATTCAAATCCTTTGCCATTTAAAAAATTGTGTTATTTGTCTTTTAATGAGTTATTTATGTATTCTAGATACTAGTACTTACAGTATTTATGGTTTGAACATATTTTTTCCCATACCGTGGGTTGTCTTTTCACTTCGCTTTCCTTTGATAATCCTTTATAACTTTGAGAAAGTATAATTTATTTATTTTTCCTTTTTTGTTGTTTGTACTTTTGGTATCATATCTAAGAAACCATTGCCTAATCCATGAGTGTTCTCTTCTAAGAGTTTTATAGTTTCAGTTCTTACATTTAGGTCTTTGATCCATTCTAAGTTAACTTTTGGATTTAGTGTGAAGTGATGATCCAACTTCATTTCTTCATGTGAATATCAGTTATTCCACCATCATTTGTTTAAAAGTATCATTGTAATTTAAGGTGAGTTCCTTTCAGCTGTGACATTTAATCGGCCCACTGCGGCGGCTGCTGCTGCTGCTGCTAAGTTGCTTCAGTCGTGTCCGACTCTGTGCGACCTCATAGATGGCAGCCCACCAGGCTTACCCGTCCCTGGGATTCTCCAGGCAAGAACACTAGAGTGGGTTGCCATTTCCTTCTCCAATGCATGAAAGTGAAAAGTGAAAGTGAAGTCGCTCTTAGCGAACTCATGGACTGCAGCCTACCAGGCTCCTCCGTCCATGGGATTTTCCAGTCAAGAGTGCTGGAGTGGGGTGCCATTGCCTTCTCCGAATCGGCCCACTGCTGTCACCTAAAGAGTTGTATCCTTACAGCTGTAATCACAATAGGGCTGCTGACTCTGATAAGTGATGTTATCTGAAAAGCTATGTTTCCATGTCATCTCATTTGATACTCAAAATCTTCTCTGAGTTGGGCAGTGTTATTACCAGTTATTAACCCATGTGTTAGGTAAAGCAGCTGAGGCCCAGTTTATTATTATAAGAAACCTATTATACTGTTGGCTGTAGGTAGTTGAGATTTCAACCTAGACAGGCTTTTTTCAACCTCTGTCCTATACTGCCCGTCCTCAGGTTCTTAATAAGATCCCATAAACAGTGGCTGCCAGGGGCAAGTAACTATGTTAAGTGCTTAAAGTGAATGATCTCAGCACTTTTCATAGCATAAAGTTCATCAGAATAACCCAGGAGAAGATGGCGTTTCAGTCATCTGAGTTTGCAGTTCTTATGAGTTCACAGGTAATGCTGCTGCTGGTGGTTAAAGGGCCACATTTCAGGCAGAAAGGGAGTCACCCATTGCTTCTCAAACCTGACTGTACATTGAAATCACTTGAAGGCTTACAAAATACTTATGTCTGACTGCTCTGTCAGGGTTCTCATTGACTTGGTTTAGGGTGTAGCCTTGGCAGGAAGTTTTCATAAACTCTCCAGGAGATTCTCATGTGCAGCCTGAGTAGTGTCATCTCATCCTGCAGTGAGCTCCAGGGGTAGTCACTTGAGTCTTTTAGAGGTGACCTCCAGAGTCTGACTGACTTGCTTAAGGTCATACGGCTGCTAAGTAGAAGAGCTGGAATTTTACTTCAGGTCTGTCTAAGTCCAGCTTCTAACTCTTGCATCCACACCTTGCAGTGGCTTCCCTTCTGAAGGCAATTTGTAAGGGACCCTCAGTAAAGTGGGTGACGTCCCCTCTCCTGAAGGAGCCCTTGGAGAGGGTCATTCAATGCCTATGCCCCTGGTCTGCTGAACCCCTCCCAAACCCTCCTCATGCAAGGACTCTGTTCTCTTGTGGCGTGCCTATGGGACCTGGGCACAGGGATTCACTTCTTGCTGCTTTGACAGAATTGGGATGTGGGGTCCCAGTCCCTCTAAATCAAGTTTGTTCATGTTCTCTCATTTATCAGGTTACTTTATGAGGGAATTGGGCGGGGCAGGGTGAGCTATGCTTTCAGCTAATGTCTGTTGAGAGTAGGATGAAATACTCATTTCTTAAGAGAATTCCTATGATTTCAAGGAGAAGAAAATAAAGGTTTGGGAATAAATAGGGGCTCAATTTACTCGTCTTCTCTTCTGCCTAAGCCACCTGTGTGGCCTGTGTGTGAGTGTGCATACTCGTCTCGCCTGTCGTGTCTGTCCTCAGCCTCAGATCCTTTAACATCGTACTCTCGTTGTGAGCTGTGCCCCATAAGTGGCAAAGGGAAGGGGCTCCGGGCAGGAGCAACAGCATGTGTGAGGGTGGAGAGTGAGCAGAGCACATGGCAAGTTGAAGAAGTTGAAAGAAAGATGAAATAGGGGATAGGGTTGGAGGGAACAAGACAACGGAACATTGGGAGATCTGGGGGGTGATGGGGCAGCACAGGGCCTGTTGAAGTGGGATTAATGTGATCTATTTGTGTGGTCATTTGAAATGCTTCTCTTGATTCCCCCCTACTGAGGCCACGGCTGGGTCCATCTTGCTCCCTGCCTTCCTGCAGCAGCTCACTACCTGGCTTGAGGATCCAGGAGGTGTTCGCTGAAAGGTTGGAGTGCCCTTCTGAGACTGCGGGAAGCTGCGGGAGGGTTTGCACTTTTGTCTCTGCATCACTTTCACTTGCTGTCTACCTTTCCCTTTGTGGAGAGGGCAGCTCTGCCGTCTCGCCCCCTTTTCTCTCTGTTTTTCAATGTTCACCCTCCCTTACCTCAGAAGGGTACACAGCCCTTCCAGTAATCGGAAGCGTTTCTGTGAGAGGGCTCCTCCAGATCTCAGTGGGAGGCTTGGCTCCTCTGTCCTCTGTCCCTCTCCTCCAGCTGACTGTGCTGTGCTGGCTGGAGAGAACGAAGCCAAGAGCACTGCTTTATTTTCAGCTACATTTAGCAGACGAATCGGTTCTGGATTGTCTGACTTTGGGGTGTCCGACCTGCCCCTTTGGCATCTCCTTGCAGAAGAAAGGTGATGTGGATCATGCCTGGCATTGCAGTGTTCTCCCAGGGGACAGCGGGCAATGCTCCAAGGTTTCCCTTGGTCCTCCTGCAGCCCTGGTTTGTCTGAGGGAAGGCAAGGATGCAGAGTAGAGAGAACATTTGGGGAAGAAAACTCTTGGTAACCTGAGCTTGTCAGCCCCAGACTTTTAGCAGAGTGTAGGCTGGTGTCCAGTGTGGGCAATCCTAGGCTAGCCTCTCATGAAGTGCTGGGAGCCCAGGAATCTCACACATATAGATGCCTGACAATTTTAATAGCTGCATGTATATTTTAATCCTTCATAGAACAGATGTAACTGCCCTTTAAAACTAATTTATCTAAGCTATGTGCGTTGATTTAAAGAAATATAGTCAGGAAAGGTGAGATGAGGAGATGGGTTGTGGTCTAATTTGGGGGTGGTAGATGTAGATTTTCTAGGACCCTGTCATTAGGGAAGGGAACAGGTCAGATGTACTGGATGTAAATAGAGCGACCCATGCTGACCTGGTGTGAAACAATGCGTAACAAATAGAACAAGACTTATAGCATAATACAGTAGTATTTGTATAAATTGAATGCATGTAAAGCAACGTGCATTTTACATAAACACACACACAGTGAAGGGTGTCTATCATATTCATTAGAGTGGATGTTTGTGGGGGCAGGGGATAAGAGTGTGGGTCAGAGCTGAAGGGGGAAGTATATAAATCAAGAGGGGGCCTTGCATGGTGGTCATATGATAGGAGTATGAGTAACTCAACCTTCAGTCTGAGTTGTAGGTACACACACACACTGAGCTATCTGTCCACAGGACGATAGACTGAGAAATTGCATAGTATGGTAGTATGCTAACATATAGGATTTCCCAGGTGGCTTAGTGGTTAAGAATCCACCTGCCAATGCAGGAGACATAGGAGACACCAATTCAGTCCCTGGGTCAGGAAGATGCCCTGGAGGAGGAAATGGCAACCCACTCCAGTATTCCTGCCTGGGAAATCCCATGGACAGAGGCCTGGCGGGCTATAGTCCATGGGATCACAAAGAGTTGAACGACTGACAAAGCCCCTGTCTCTCATTTCTGTAGCTGCACCAGTCTCTTTAGTTTAAGAATTCCTTTTAAGTGGGTATGCCTTTAACAGCCTGACTAATTAGTGCCTGCTTGCTTGACTTGTGCGGTCTCTGCATTAGCAGAAAACAGAGCTAATTCCCCACTGTTTGAGGTTGAAGGCCCCGCGGGGAGGACTAGGTTAGATCTTTTGGGTGGAGGAAGATTTGTTGCCACAGCCCTTTTGCTGTTTCTGATAGCTTGATTTTGTGCCTCTGAAGTCCCAAGTCTTATTGTTTTATCTTTTCCTGTCTTTTTGTCATTTGCAATATTGTCCCAATCTCATTCCCTGCACCACCACCCCCTCCCACTATCCCATGAATCAGCCAGGTAAATAATTATATAACACTGGACATCTGTATGTGTATCTTCAAAGTAATTTACCAGGAAGATGCACTATACCGTGGGCAGCCGTATCACCTGGAATGCTTTATAATTTGTTTCACTGCTCACATGAAGCCCATCCTGGTCATTAAGATGTAGTCTGGCTTTTGCCTCCAAAGGGTTTGGGTGCCTTAAGTGAGAGCCTTGTCAGACCTAGTGGCTTTTGGCAGGGCTCTGGGAGTGCACCCCTAGGGCAGGCAACATTGGTAAATCGTAATCACAATGCAGGACAAGCAAAGGAGTAAACTGTTCTGAAACTGTGCTATAAATTGTCATCCGTGATGACTTTTTTATTATGGAGGTTAAATTACAGCAATCACCAGCGCACAAAGGCGCTGCAGTAAGAAAACATTTGGGAACAATGTTTTTCTTCTAAGGCTTGAGTGATGGGTGTGCAGGAATAAAACACCATAACCTGTTTACTGTGGGCCAGAAAGGAAAATATGAACTATTGCCCACTGCAAGGGAACACTCTCTTTTTCTTTTATGTACTTAACAGGCTATGAGTGTGTTGCTGTTGCCACAGGGAGAGATGATAAACTTGACTGGAAGACAAGTTCCAGCTATGTTTTTCTTCTTTCTGTATCTTCTCTCCTTCTCCCTTCCCCCGCCCAACCTGTTTGTGTGTGTGTGTTTGTGTTTATATCTATTTAGGCTAGGATGAGCTAGGACCAAACAAGCCAGAGAGCAACATCATCTCAGTGATGAGCTGCTTACAGATGCTGTCTTTCTCAAGTTTCCCAAGCATGCCATCAAAAGGGCTTGTATATGGTGCATCACTTGATTCAGTGGTGAAGAAGAGGGACTTTGGAACTCCCTGAATCCGGAAGCCGGGTGATTTAGGGAAGTTCATTTCTCTCTCTGAGCCTCAGGATCCTCAACTGCAAAATGAGAGAAGGGACTTAATGTCATTCTTGGGGACCTGTAAAGCATGTGTTCCAATTCTGCACACACAGGAAGTGCTTAGTAATTGTTTCTTCTCATTATTATTGTCTAGCAGCAGCAGCAGCAAAGGCATCCCTTTGTAGTGGCTGTACTGGCCTTATGTTGCCGTCTTTAGAATTTATATATAAAAGCAACTGTGTTAACTCTGGAAGTTCATTTTGTTATTGCAGAGAGCTTATCACCCTCCATTATTTCTCATTTTATTTACAATGAAACCAAAACCCATTCATTGGCAAGGCTATTGCAAGATCCTGGTCCTGCCCGCCTTTCCCAGCCTCACTCCTGCCAAGTTATCACACAGACCTTCTCCTTGTTTTATGAGCTCACCAAGACCAGTTCTCTCTGCAGGGCCCCTTCTTGTGGGGTTCTCTCTGAGTGGAATCTTCCTTGGCAGATCTGGTTCCTCTTTTTTATTCAAGATTTAGCTCAGATTCTCCTTCTTAAGGCAGCCTTCCTTGGTGAGCTTGCCTACGATAGAATCTGCTCCTATCCTATGCAAAACGCCACCCTCACTCTCCAGCCTAACCATTGTCCTCTCATTGCTGGTTTATGCCTCTTCTTATGGAATTCATCAATATCTGAAATTATCTTTTAATGTATCTGGCATTTGTTTTCTTCCTCACCAGATTTTAAGCCCCAAGAGGAGGAACGTGTAACCTGTTCACCTAGGACAGTGCTGTCTATAGTACAGATAAATCAGAGGTATCCCTTGAATGAGGAACGAATGTTTGCAGGAGACCAGATTGGAATATTTTACCTATGAAAATATTAGAAACTCAATTTAAATAAATCCTGATTAATAGCCTTTTAAACTAGTAGAAACAACTTTTTTTTTTTTTTGGAGAGTAAGTTGTAAGATGTACTGTAGTCGGTAGAACTAAAACTACTATTGACACCACTGGTTCCTGGTAATTACAGGGTGGAAAATAATATGCAATATAATTGTCAAACCTTAATTTTCTCATGGCTTTAAAGAGTATAATTTGTGATGACCTGTAAATATTTATTGAATAATTAATTATGAATTTTATGTGCATGTATTTAATGATACTGTAGGGTTATTTTTTGGAGGAAAGATTTCCCCAAGGGTGATGAGTAACAGTGCTTAACTCATTTTTGACTGTGACAAAGGACAAAGAAAAGTGACAATATTGCAAGAGAAATGATGTTAGAACATTTAGGTTATAGGCAACCAAAATCCTATTGACTTTTAAAAAATACTTGGAAATATTACTTCCACTATCGTTATTCTTTAATTTGAGCTCATAGTGTTCCCCCAACAATATTTTGTTTTGAAAAAGTTCAAACATACAGAAAAATTGAAAGTTTTACCCCCCAAAACTATACTTATCTGTATGCTTATCACCCATATCTGTCCATCCACCCATCCCATCTGTTAATACGTCTTATTTTTGGTGCATTTCAAAACAAATTGTAGGCTTTTGGTAATATTGCTAACAATCCATTTTTTCATTGGAAAAGAAATGTGTTTTATGGAGGTTGGGTTGATATTTAAGTCTAACGTTTTGCATGCAAAGGTTCAAAGTGAAGTTTAGTGAAGTTTTCAGCCTAATTAAGCAGAAGCCAAAGACTTTTGGGGCTCTTTCCTTAGGTTTGAAATGATATGCTGTTGCCATGTGCACTATGTTAGGCAGATACAGTGCTGACCGATTTCAAACTTCTGAAAGTGTGAGGAAAGACACAGAAATCTCTCCAGGTGTTTCAAACAGGAAGAGCTTGAACATAGAGAATTCAAGGCTGAGGGAAGCAATATCAGAGAAAGCCAATTCTCATTTTTAGGAAACCAAGAAATTTGGGGATACCAGGTGATATGCCACCTATAATTTCAGCTGCCTTCAGTACTGAGGTAGATGATTTGCTAGAACATGCTAGAAGCTTCTGGCAAAGTCTCCTTCTGCTGTCCAGCTGAAAAAGCCTCCAGCTGAAGCTCAAATACCTGTGGCTCATTGCTTTACGGTCAGTATGACAGCTCTGCTTCTCCTGTTCTTGCATGTCTCCCAGGAGGCCTCTCACTTTCTGAATCCAACCTGTACCCTGCCTGGAGGATACTGGGAAATGAAGTACCTGGGCTACAAGCCTCTGCTATACAGGGATACCAATAATAAGCACAAGCGTATTTACTAGTAGGAAAATGTATACGTATAATTCTATCCCTGGCCTGTTGAGAGAAGTAGTTAGCCACTTCAGTAGTTTTTCATGGAATATGTGCAGTATTCTAGTGTCATTGGTGATACAAATGATAGTCTTTTGCTATTGGAAATGTTTAGAATTAAAATCCATGACTTGTATCCTGTCATACTGAACTTGAATAGATTCACACTGACCAAACAAGTATGTTTGGGTGGATAGATGAATGACTGGTGGAAAATGAGCTTATCTAATGATGTGTCAGCAAAGTGTATGTTTCAAGTGGTCTCTTAAGGGCCCAAGGATGGGAATCTTTCCAAAGTGCAGAAGAATAAAATGGAAATGATGGACTGACACAGCGTGGAGTTGTGTTTACTGGGAAGGTCTGCCTGGCCTGGAGCCGTGTAGAATCATTTATGGCCCTGCTCCCGCCCCCCAGGGCTCTCCAGGATTCCATGTTAGACCTGCATAATCAGGGTAATGCATGTTTTGGACAGATTTGAGCTCAAAGGACACCTGCCCCTTCTGGCATGGATGTCTGCTGTGTTCTGCCTTCCAAGTATCCAACTCTCCAGCTCAGGCAGCTGCATTTTGCCTTTCTTTCTTCATTCTAGGCCATAGTGGGGTGGGGTGATGGGTGACACATGGCCCAGGCCTGGACAGTTTGTGTGTTTCTCTCCTTGACAGTCGTTTATCTCAGGATGAGTGCTTGACTTGGGTCAGCCCAAAGAAACCCCACTAGGGACTTTTTTTCAGAAAAATAAGTGTAGCTCAGCTGCTGGGATATACTGTGGAGATGCCACAGCTATGTTCCCTTAGCTCCATAAGGGGAGTGCTTGCTGAGGACAAAGCCCATCAGTGATACAGGCCATGCATTCAGGCTCACACATACGGACATGGAGGTACATGGTGATAAGGTTGAGACTCTGAATGCTGCTGTGGCTACAGCTGGCATTAGGCTGTGCATTTTACTTTTATGTGCCAATAGTTTTCTCTCCTCCCACTTTTTTTTTTTTTAAGTTGAGCCAGTTTGCTATATCTGTCCCAGTGTGTCTTACACACCACTCATTTAAAAAACCAAGAACCTGAGTCCATTCTATAGTTTTACCGCAGGGCACCTCTTTTGGACCTAGATGTTTCTGCATTGAGGCACTGCCACCCACCTTCCCTTTTGGTATCCATCTGGGCTGTAACCCCCTGAAAGCGGACTTGGCACCCTTTGCTTCAGTACCTTGTAGAACTGTCAGCTCTCCATAGCGGGAATTAAGTCTACTTTGAATGAATAAATAGCTCCTCCCTCTGCTTTCAGAATTTACTTCTGGGCTGTGGCTGATTGAAGATCCATAAAAGTTAGGGGTCTCCTGACCCTCACCTGCACGATGTTCTTGGCACAGGCCACCTTGGCCTCAGAACTTGCTTAAGGTTCCTATACATCCTGGCTACATTGTAAACACTGAGCTAATATGACTATTGACCAACCAATGTATTCCTCTTTGATGCCTCGGGCTCAGATCACAAACAAAATCACTTGTTAATTTCCAGTCTCTAATGTGAAGCCTGGCCTGATCAGATCATTTCATAACAGTGCCTAAATTGAAGTAGACATAAATATGTGTTGCTTCCTAGTCCTTCGTAAGGGGGTTGCAAAGTAATTACAAGCATGCAAGAACAAAGCTGTGAGAGAATCACTGTGTGGTCTTATTAATGTCTCTTTCATCAAGTCATTTTTGTAAGACTGTGTGTGTATGTGTTTTCCATTTGGGGCATTGGAGTTGGTTCATTCAGATTTGCATTCCTTAGAGGGAAAGCTGTGTTAGCGTTATGATTCCAAGACCCTCGAATCATCACCAGGCTGTTCAATTGTAAAATGTGATGTGATTGGGAAAGTGGGACTTGTTCCAGATGAAGCTGGTTTATTATCAGCAGTCTGTGGTTTTCTGATAATAGATGTTGTGCTTCCCTCTCTCCCCCACCTTTCTTTTCTATGCAACATCCTTTAATCTACTTCCTGGTACTCTCTGATTTTCCATGAAATCCACCCCTTCCTTACTCTCAGTCCATACGGTTTGGATGGAAGAGATTCTAGGCCTAAGTATGAGGCCTTGGTTTGTCTATTCAGTAGCTAGCACAGTCCTTACCACAGGGTATAAAGTCCACGGTGCTCTGGCTTCAGGATCTCCCTGACCTCACGTCTTGCCATTTTCTCCTTCACTCACTGAATTCCACTTCTCACCTCTGAGCCTTTGTATCTGTTGTCTCCTTTACCTGACCTGTTTTCTCCTCAGACAGCCACCTGGTTTGCCCTGTACTTCATTCTGGTCTCAGTTCAGATGTCAGTTCTGAAAGAAGCATTCCCTGTCATCCTCACTAAGATAGCATCTCTGGCTCTTTCACATGAGCTAATAACATCCTACCTTGTGTAAGCACCTTTGAGTTAGATTTCTGTTCTTCACTGGTAAAGAAGTCCAGATGGGAATGCTGCTTTTGTTCAAGCTCCTTCAGTGTTTCTCCTCACTCTGCTTCTAGGTCCTAGCATTCCAGACTCACCAGGGGCTGGTCCCCGCAGTAGAGCCCTGGGGTAGATCCCTGACATAGGCCTAAGTTGGAGCTACAGTGCCTGTCTGCTCCCAGCCAGGTAACTCAATGGAGATTTAGTGGGAGGCTGTGCAGAGAGATGATGTGCCTAGAAGTATAATGTAGAGACAAATTCAGAGTCAGAATACACAACCTTCCTTCTGACCTGAAGGGAACCCTAAGGTTGGCTCACCCTGTCATTTGGTGTACACACACACACACACACACACACACACACACACACACACACACACGGGACGGCATGGCAGGAATATAAAGTCTGGGGAAGGGGACCTCGTGTTATTGCCACTAGCATCCCCTTCTGTAAGAGCTCAAAGTGCTGAGAATCTGGAAATGTTAAGAGCCTCTTCAGCTGTTGATAGCCAATAGGTCTGGAGCACTTTCTCCGTTCATCCATCTGCTGATCCTTCAGATAGATGCAGATCTTTGCATTGTTTTAGCTCTTGAAATGACCCTTGTATAGGGTATTTATCTGTACTATCTCTGCTTTTCAAGCTACAGTGAGGCCTTTTGTTTTGTTTTTCTGTTTTTATAGTCTAACTGTGTAGCATAGGGCCTTAGTCAATAATCAGTTCAGTCACTCAGTCATGTCCAACTCCCAGGACCCCATGGACTGCAGCATGTCAGGCTTCCCTGTCCATCACCAACTCCTGGAGCTTGCTCAACCTCATGTCTATTGAGTCAGTGATGCCATCCAGCCATCTCACCCTCTGTCATCCCCTTCTCCTTCTGCCTTCAATCTTTTCCTACATTGGAGTCTTTGCCAGTGAGTCAGTTCTTCGCATCAGGTGGCTAAAGTACTGGAGTTTAAGCTTTAGCATCAGTGAATGAACATTCACGTTCAATGAATATTCAGAATTTCCTTCAAGATTGACTGGCTGCATCTCCTTGTAGTCCAAGTGACTCTCAAGAGTCTACTCCAACACCGCAGTTCAAAAGCATCTGTTCTTTGGGGCACAGCTTTCTTTATGGTGCAACTCTCACATCCATACATGACCACGGGAAAAACCATAGCCTTGACTAGACGGACCTTTGTTGGCAAAGTAATGTCTCTGTTTTTTAATATGCTATCTAGGTTGGTCCTACCTTTTCTTCCAAGGATCAAGCGTCTTTAAATTTCCTGCCTACAGTCACCATCTGCAGTGATTTTGGAGCCCCCCAAAATAAAGTCTGTCACGTGTCCACTGTGTCCCCATCTATTTGCCATGAAGTGATGGGACTGGTTGCCATGATCTTCGTTTTCTGAATGTTGAGCTTTAAGCCAACATTTTTACTCTCCTCTTTCACTTTCATCAAGAGGCTCTTAAATTCTTCTTCATTTCCTGCCCTAAGGGTGGTGTCATCTGCATATCTGAGGTTACTGATATTTCTCCCAGCAATCTTGATTCCAGCTTGTGCTTCTTCCAGCCCAGCGTTTCTCATGATGTACTCTGCATGTAAGTTAAATAAGCAGGGTGACAATATTCAGCCTTGACGTACTCCTTTTCCTATTTAGAACCAGTCTGTTGTTCCATGTCCAGTTCTAACTGTTGCTTCCTGACCTGCATATAGGTTTCTCAGGAGGCAGGTCAGGTGGTCTGGTATTCCCATCTCTTTAAGATTTTCCACAGTTTATTGTGATCCACACAGTCAAAGGCTTTGGCATAGTCAATAAAGCAGAAATACACGTTTTTCTATAATTCTCTTGCTTTTTTCAGTGATCCAGCGGATGTTGGCAATTTGATCTCTGGTTCCTCTGCCTTTTCTAAAACCAGCTTGAACATAGTTCACGGTTCACGTATTGCTGAAGCCTGGCTTGGAGAATTTTGAGAATTACTTTACTAGCATGTGAGATGAGTTCAATTGTGCAGAATTTTGAGCATTCTTTGGCATTGCCTTTCTTTGTGATTGGAATGAAAACTGACCTTTTCCAGTCCTGTGGCCACTTCTGAGTTTTCCAAATGTGCTGGCATATTGAGTGCAGCACTTTCACAGCATCATCTTTCAGGATTTGAAATAACTCAACTGGAATTCCACCGCCTCCTCTAGGTTTGTTTGTGATGATGCTTCCTATGGCCCACTTGACTTCACACTCTAGGATGTCTGACTCTAGGTGAGTGATCACACCATCATGATTATCTGGGTCATGAAGATCTTTTTTGTACAGTTCTTCTGTATATTCTTGCCACCTCTTCTTAATATCTTCTGCTTCTGTTAGGTCCATACCACATCTGTCCTTTATTGAGCCCATCTTTGCATGAAATGTTCCTTTGGTATCTCTAATTTTCTTGAAGAGACCTCTAGTCTTTCCCATTCTGTTGTTCTCCTCTATTTCTTTGCATTGATCGCTGAGGAAGGCTTTCTTATCTCTCCTTGCTATTCTCTGGAACTCTGCATTCAGATGTTTATATCTTTCCTTTTCTTGGGGATGGTCTTGATCCCTGTCTCCTGTACAGTGCCACGAACCTCCGTCCATAGTTCATCAGGCACTCTGTCTGTCAGATCTAGTCCCTTAAATCTGTTTCTCACTTCCACTGTATAATCGTCAGGGATTTGATTTAGGTCATACCTGAATGGTCTAGTGGTTTCCCCCACTTTCTTCAATTTAAGTCTGAATTTGGCAATAAGGAGTTCGTGATCTGAGCCACAGTCAGCTCCCGCTCTTGTTTTTGCTGACTGTATAGAGCGTCTCCATCTTTGGCTGCAAAGAATGTAATCAGTTTGATTTTGGTGTTGGCCATCTGGTGATGTTCACGTGTAGAGTCTTCTCTTGTGTTGTTGGAAGAGGGTGTTTGCTATGACCAGTGCATTCTCTTGGCAAAACTCTATCAGCCTTTGCCCTGCTTCATTCTGTACTCCAAGGCCAAATCTGCTTGTTACTAGTGAGTAACATTTCTTTGTCTTGTAGATGAAGAAACTAGGTCACAGAGCTGTGAAGTGACTTGCCAGAAATCACACAGTTAGTAAGTAGAAGAGCTTGGACTTGGGCTTATCCATATTCGTGTATTATTTACTTTAATAATATGCAAAAATAATGCAGTAGTTGTACATTTTTTCTGTGTCCCCTAGAGATATGTTAGAATGTTTATAACAAGAGTGTCATAGGCTACTTATGCACTGCATATTTAGTGAACCATGCTTAAGTGTAAATGATAGGTATTAGAGAGAATGAAAGATGGGCGGATAGGTTCAGACTCTGAGACAGTTGCAATAGAAATCTATGCACAAAGATGTTCTATGTGGTGATGGGACTGAGTGTTATAATAGAGACATACAATTCTGCAGAAATGTATAGGAGATGGTGATTGATGTTGGTTTCTGCCAGGAGAGGGCTCTGAGAACAGGTGGAAAAGGCAGATGAATTAAAGGAAGAACCATGTGATCAATGACTTAGGAGGGGGCATCTCCCTAGCCTTGTGTTCCTTCCTAACTTGTAGGTTAGATGACAAAACATTGGTAAGAACAGAGTTGAAGAAATTACTGAGCAGTTTAAACTTCTAAAACCCCGCCTGGATCCCAGGAGGTGAAACTGACGTCAGTAAAGAGAGTGTCTAAGATGCCTGACCAGCACTGGTTTTAGGTTGACAAGTGGGGTGCCTGGCTCTGGGCAGACATGGTACCTCTGAAGCCTAATCTGGGCTGAAGCTGCTTGGACAAGGAGGCACCAGGCCTTGGCTCTCTGTCTGGGGCTCGAAGCAGGAAGCCTTGGGCCTGGATGGGAGTGGGTCTGGGGAGCCCTCCACCCCGTGCCGCTGTGTGTTCACAGGCGCCTGCACACCTCAGAACAGTTTACTGTCCAGGCTGTTTGGAGTGAATGTTCTTGGATAGTAAGCACTGGAAACAGATTTATTGCATTAAAGGCATTCTTAAATTGTTTCTTCCTCTTGGGAAAATGTGTTTAATCTAGAGAAGTACTTCCATATCTTTGGTAAATTTAAGGCTCACTTGAGAAGCTTTTAAAATGCAGATTTGTAGGCCCTCCTTGGAGGGCTGATTTGGTAAACTTGGAGGAGGACTGGGGAGCTGAAATTTTAAAAACATCCTTACCTTTCCTTCCCACCTCCACCTGCCAGAAGGATTTCAGCCAGAGAGGTTGTGGAATCTTATTTTGAAAAGCATTTAGCCAGAGCAGAAATTTCTGAAGGAGAGCATATCAGATACACCTCTACTGTTCAGGAAGGAAGTATTAGAGTATGTCTTTTATCTATTTTTGTGTATGTCTTATAATGTACATAGTAGAGAAATAGTACACTAAGATAATGTACACAGTAGTAATATTTATTAATTTGTTTATAAATGTACCTATTTGTAGGTACAAATGTACCTATTTGTGATAACTTTTTTGCTGCTAAGGATATGCATGTGAAAAAATTCAGAAAGTTTAAAGGAAATCTGGGGGATTTATATTGCTGAAATAGACCAGGCCTAGTGTGTCACAGGTAATTAGAGGAAGTAGTAACAGAGTATTCTACTTCACTTATAATTAGTGAATAATAAGCATTATTATTAAGGTGCCCTGCCCCTCTCTGTCTCTCTCACTCACTCATCTCTCTGTTTCCAGGAGCCCATCTCCCTGTGGTTTTACCAGGGAGTGCCTTATTACCTGGTGGCTGGCTCTCTGATTAGGCTGTGAGTTCCTCCAAGGCAGAGCCAGTGCATCCTTATTCAGCTTTGTTTCTCTGGGTCTACCACAGTGTCTGAGTCCTCCAATGTTTGGTAACTATATCAAGATGAGAGGAAGGGAAGGACTCTCTTCTCTGTTTTCTGTCACTGTCCTTGACATAATGGGAACCCTGTGTGTGTGCTCAGTCATGTCTGACTCTTTGCAACCCCATAGACTGTAGCCCGCCAGGCTCCTCTGTCCATTGCCATTTCCTCCTCCAGGGGATTTTCCCAACCCAGGGATTGAACCTGAGTCTATTGCATCTCCTGCGTTGGCAGGCAGATTCTTTACCATTGTGCCACCTGGGAAGCCCAGTGGGAACCATTAACAAGAGCGAATTGTGTTTTGGCAGAGATAAATGATTTCCCCCATACAGTTCTTTTCAGTCTAGTATGCCATATGACCAGAAGGTGTCTATTCCCTAGGGAGCTTCTCTTTGGATGGAGACATAGATTCACAGGACCTGGTTTGGGTTCTGACTGGGCTGTAACCTTCATATAAATTATTTTTCCTCTGGCAAGTGAGGAGTGTCTCTGTGTTGCCATCAATGAAATAAGGGAGTTGGAGTGACCCAAATTCCAGGGATTCTTTTTTTTTGCCTTCATCATTTTTGCCTCATTTGAGTATCACCTATAAAAATGTTGAACTATGTTTTTTCTTTACATTGAATTCCTTAAATTTATTTAAAAAGCTGCCTTCAGATTACTAGCATTGGAGTAAAACCAACTGGCAATAAAAGAAGACGTGTAAGGCAGTAGCTGCTGCTGCTGGTAAGTCGCTTCAGTTGTGTCCGACTCTGTGCGACCCCATAGACAGCAGCCCACCAGGCTCCCCCGTCCCTGGGATTCTCCAGCCAAGAACACTGGAGTGGATTGCCGTTTCCTTCTCCATAAGGCAGTAGAGTGACCCCGGAACAGCCTTGCTCAGTTCTAGCTCACTGCTTTGACCTGCAGGGCTTGCAGCCAGGGGCCTGTGGGGAGAGGGAGATGAGTCCACATTGGAAAGGCGTTAGAGATTCAGAATGCTCGGCTGATTCTTCCCTTTTCCTTGTCTCAATCATGAGACTGGAAGGAAAGTTGGAAAAGACATACTTTTATCTCTCTGAGGTTCAGTGTTATTTAATACGGTGTCTAGTGACTACCTACTGTCACTTCCCAAAGTACCTGAATCCCTATGCTACCCCTACTGGCCTCTGCCTCTGACCCTGGAGGGTTCCAGGATTCCAGGCCTTTCTTACCTTAGTTAGGAACTGATTGGTTACTGAGTCTCTCATGTTGCCTTTTTTTTTCCCCCCAAAATTGCATGTTTAGTGTTTGAATCACAGCTTCCCAGGAAGCCAGGTGTTTCTTACAGCTGTTTTCAGTTTAAAATAAGTATAGGGGTTTGCAAAGATCCCACTCGTATCATGACATCTGTCCTCCTATGCCAGGATTTATAGGATGCTTCCCTGTATCTATGGACTGAGCAGACCTCCTTCCTTAGACCCTTGCTGGGGGCTAAGGAGGGTTAAAATAAATCTCCCATCTTGGAGGAGGGGGAAGCTGTATCTTGGCTCAAGAGGTTTGAGGACCCTGCCTTGAAGTTGGGCTGTTGTTAGTTTAGGCCAGATTTATAGTGATCCCTTTGTAAGTGTCACCTTTTCAGATGATGTAAAATGCATGGCAGTGGGGAGAGATGACAGGACACAGAGGACTGAGCAACAGGTATCACATGTCTCATCTAGCATCTGGTTCCGCCTGACACCAGGGAGGACAGCAGTCTGAAGATCCTTTGGGGCTGTCAGAATAGCCTGCATAAAAGAGCACAGCGTGGAACTGATTTCTCCTTTAGAATACTAAATGACCTTTGCCATAGTTTTGTTCCCTGCTTGTAATATTTAGATATTAATTGTACTTGGGATCTCTGTGAACTGGTTTGCCATTGAATAGTTGGTACCTATTATTTTCCTCTGCAATGTGGGAGACCAAGTTTCCATCCCTGGGTTGGGAATGTCCCTTGGAGAAGGAAATGGCAACCCACTCCAGTATTCTTGCCTGGAGAATTCCATGGATAGAGGAGCCTGGTGGGCTACAGTCCCTGCTGTCATTAAGAGTTGGACATGACTGAGCAACTAACACGCACACTCTTCCTTGAACATACTCTCTTCCCCCTCCTAAGGACTTATCTTCCTGAACACTTTCTCAAGGATTCTCCTCAAGTATCTTTTTAAATTAAGAAACTTTATTTTTGGCCCTTCCTGGTGGTCCAGTGATTAAGAATCTGCCTACCAGTGCAGGGACATGGGTTTGATCCCTGGTCTGGGAGGATTCAGCATGCCTCAGGGCAGCTAAGCCCGTGTGCCACAACTGCTGAGCCCCACTAGATTCCAGCTGCCACAGCTGTGGAATCCTGTGTACCCGAGAGCCTGTGCTCTGCAACAAGAGGAGCCATCACAATGAGAAGTCCCCACACCACAACTAGAGAGAGCCATCGGGCAGCAACAATGACCACCCAGTGCAGCCAAAAACAAATAAATAACATTTTAAGAAAGGAAACTATATTTTTTAGAATAGTTTTATATTTATAGGAATATTGAGCATAAAATAGAGTATTCCCATATGCCTCTTCCTTCCCCCTAACTCCATTCAGTATTTCCTTTTATTAACATTTTGCATTAGTGTGGTATATTTGTTAAAACCAGTTAATGAATATTGATACATTATTTTTAACAGAAGTCTATATTATCCAACCAGTCCATTCTGAAGATCAACCCTGGGATTTCTTTGGAAGGAATGATGCTAAAGCTGAAGCTTCAGTACTTTGGCCACCTCATGCGAAGAGTTGACTCATTGGAAAAGACTCTGATGCTGGGAGGGATTGGGGGCAGGAGGAGAAGGGGACGGCAGAGGATGAGATGGCTGGATGGCATCACGGACTCGATGGACGTGAGTCTGAGTGAACTCCGGGAGATGGAGATGGACAGGGAGGCCTGGCGTGCTGTGATTCATGGGGTCTCAAAGAGTCGGACACGACTGAGCAACTGAACTGAACTGATAGTTACACTGGGGTCCATTCTTCGTGTTGTACAGGGTCTCAGTTTGGGATGCTATAACAAGGTGCTATCAACTACCAGGTGTGTAAACAGCAGCAGTTTATTTCTCCAAGTTCTGGAGGTCGGATATCCAAGATCAGAGTGCTGGCATGGTCAGGTTCTGATGAGTGTCCTCTTCCTGGCTCCAGAGGGCGGATGTCTTGTTGTATCCTCACATGGTGGAAAGAGACAGCTGGCTCTCAGTCCTCTTCTTATAAAGGCACGCATCCCATTCATGAGGGCTCCACCCTCTTGATCTAATCATTCATCAAGCCCCACGTCTAAACACCATCACATTGGGGATTTGATGTCAACATCTAAATTTTGTAGATACAAGCATTCTGTTCCTAACATACAGTTCTGCAGGCTTTAACCAATGTATAGTGTCATGTATCTACCATTTTAATGTCTTACAGAATAGTTTCATTCCTCTAAAAATCTGCTGGGTTTCTGGCAACCATCGATCTTTTTACTATCTCTATAGTTTTATCTTTTCCCATAATTTTTTTCTGAACTGTGGTTAAATCTCCTTGATTTTGTGTCTCTGAAGTCCTGTGCCTTCTTATCTTGTGTGGAGTGTTGGTGGAGCCTTGACCACCAACGGAGAGCCTTGCTGTATATTTTCCACGTGGGGTCATCTTCAATCCCTCTCCTCACCAAAACATGCATAGGGAAGGAGAGGAAGGGAGGCTAGTAGCTGAGCCTGCATATGGCAAAGATCGGATTAAATCCCCATCTCCTCAAGCCCAAAGATCCCTTTGTTCATCAGTGCGCTTTCCTGCTGGTATGGGCTCTAGATGAAGAAGTGATTTAAATGCTCTTCTGAGAGCTATAATACTCACTCTCTTTCATTTTGGAGATCAGCTGAAATAGAGATCTTTATTAATAAGTTTTTTAGAGGACAACTTAAGATGCTTCAGTTTTTCTGCTGCTTATGTTTTTATCGGATTTGATATATGCCTTGTAATAAACACCCTTAACACAGAACCTGCTCATTTCTATGTTAAACATCAGAAGTTTGGTGGGCACAGATAAAAAAATCAGAAATATCTTGTTTTGATTGGGTTTTCATTTTTTAAAATTTTTTGGTTGAGTTTTTAAAATCACCAACTTCTTTGTAGAAGGCTCTTTTGCGGTCTGTTTACCAGGTGCCCCCATGGATCTGGTAAGATCCCCCAAGGCTTCCCTCTGCCCTGTCCAAGGTGGAGCCACTACTTCCTTGCCTGGGGACTACTGTGCACACACAGATGGCCTCAGGGCCATTCCATGCACTGACCAGTCTGTGGGCCCACCTTTCTCTCCCAGACTTTCAGCTCTTAGAAAGCAGGAACCTCTCTCCGGGCATGGTATACTGTGGGCACTTAGGAAAGGTGTAGTCAATAAACGTAATTTAATAAAGGGCTATATGCTTGTCAAAGCAGGCCTGTGTGTACAAAGTCACATTTATTCAGTTCTCATATGTCAATGCAAAGAAATTAATGCTTCTTGAAAGAAAATTCTGGGGTTGTTTTCCTCTTGGGTTCATTGGAGTGATGAGCTGATTGCAGCACAAAATTTGATTGATCAGAAACACCCAAGGTGTCAACCAGGATCTGCATCTTGACTGTAGCTCAGTCCTATAATTTTAGATCCCTTTGCTGCCTGTGAATGGGTTCAACATAGACAGTTGTTGTTTGTTTTGGAATTTGGCCTTCCCATAGTAAGTAGTGACACGTTTTGGTGGAGTTCTTTTTTATTTTACTGGCTGGCATTGTGGCCGAAAGAACTGTGATCGTGATTCATTGAAACATTTTAACTGCAAGATAAAATATTTTTTAATTGACAGAATCTCCATATACAAGTCAAAATGGATAATTTCCTGGTGATTTTATTGCCAGTGCTCTGATATCTACAATATTATGCTTAAGTTCGAAAATGCTTGATCCTCTGAACTCATAGACATTTATTTCCTTTTAAATGGAAATTCAAGGCACATTATCAGGATTCTCTTGTTCGCAGAAGAAACGCTTCTACTTCTTTACCCATAACTCAAGTTTTTCTCATTCTGTGGATATTGCAGATGGCATGAAAGTTATTTGCTCATCCTCTTTCTATTAAAAAAGAGAGATTTTCGTGTTAGAAACACACCTAATTGCCACTGTGGCTTTTTCGATTAGCATCCCGCAGTAGGAAGTAAGAGGCTTGTGGCTCTGTCCCAGGGAGGGGGAGAAAAAATGGATCTGGGGTGGTGATGAGGATGGGGTGATGGGGCGGGGCAGAAAGAAAGGCAGTTCAGGGAGCAGGGGACTGAGTTTCTGAGCTGTTTCACAGTTGGCACTCTCATTTCCACAGTCACACTGCAGGACTAAAGAAGAGGGACTTAGGATGGTAGGAAGCAGAGCAAGAAGCGCCCACGCCTGAGCCCACTGAGCCTGTGGATTGAATCTGTCCAGGACTGGCCTCCCACAACCATTCGTTCTGAACATTGCGCTTTCTCATTAGGAATCTCTCATTAAGAGACGTTCCTCAGAGGCAACTCCTTTTAGGAATTCTGAAGCAAAGACTTCCTGGAGCCCATCAGCGGTACCAGCCCATCTGTCACTCCTCCTCCCCACTACCCTTAATGGCTCCCCTGACTCTGCACCAAGCTGTTTGCTTCTTATCTTCCCAGAGCATTGCTGTGTTTATCTTTATTTCACCATGCTCCCTTAATTTTTGTCTGTCTAACTTCTCATTATTTGCTTCCTTATCTCTCAAATCATCAATGAGCTTCTTTTTTTCTTTTTAATTAGGTTTAAGCCTCTTTTGTCCACAAAGCTTCCTGGAAAATCACACCATCCAGGCGTCCATCGTGGCAGCTGGTAGCCTGGCTTTGTTAAGGGACGTTCTGCCCGGTCCCAGAGTCTCTTCTTTGTTAGGACGGATGTCCCTTTCTGTTTAATCATGTCTTCCTTAAATCCTAACCTCCACTTCCAACCTCAGTACTTCTTCCTGCATCTCAGCGTCAGGAACCTCTGTTCTTTACCCTGTTGTTCAGGTGCTTGCCTTCTGAGAAGTGTCTGTGAATGCCGGCCACCGTGATGTACATTCCCTTTAACACGGTCCCCAGACAGAGAGCCCTTGGGTTAGGAAATTGCCTGTGCACTTGTCTTATGTTTTGGCTCTTAATGCAGCTTTTAATATCTTATGACCAAAGTAGTTGAATTCAGTTGTACTTTCAGCTCTGACTACTCATCCCGGTGGAGTTAACTGATCTGCCCAGGCCAGGTTCCCTTCCCAACACCTGTTCAGTCTTTACAACTCTTCAGTGAGAGAGTGAAGAGAAAGGCCTTTGAAAGGAACGTGGACTGCCCTCTTCCCCCAACCCCCTCCAGTCTTTTAAAAATGGTGTTCGAATAACTGCACTCTTGCTAGAAACTCCAAGTGGGCTTCTGGTTGCACCATTTAACTTTAGTTCTTATTTTATTTGTTTCAGTAGGTAGTTCCAATAAGTGTTGTATTTTCCTGATTGAAGCTTATCACTTTTCTGTCCATTAAAAAAAATTAATCCAACCTTTATTAAGCATCGTTTATACTTCAGGTGCCATGCTAGGCCCTGAGATAGAGAAATAAACAAGATAGCCATGATCTTTCCCTCACTGAGCATAATGTCTGGGTATTTGGGGACTCAGTGTTATTTGTGACATTAGGATAAGTCTACAGAGGCTGTGCCACAGAGAGGTAGAGCATTTTAGGTTCTTCTAAACTAAGCTGAGC
Organism: Ovis aries; assembly: GCF_016772045.2. NCBI lineage: Eukaryota > Metazoa > Chordata > Mammalia > Artiodactyla > Bovidae > Ovis > Ovis aries. The sequence goes on along the minus strand of NC_056072.1, from coordinate 46,688,574 downwards.
TTCCCTGGTGGCTCAGATAGTAGAGTCTGCCTGCAATATAGGAGACCCAGGTTAGATCCCTGGGTTAGAAAGATCCTCTGGAGAAGGGAATGGCAACCCACTCCAGTGTTCTTGCCTGGAGAATTCCATGGACAGAAGAGGCTGGTGGGCTACAGTCCATGGGGTCACAGAGTTGAACACGACTTAGCCACTTTCACTTTCAAGCAAAGCTGAAAAATAATTCACATTTTGTGTATGCTTTCTTGGAGTACAGTCAGAAACATCTAAAAGCTTCAGAATAACTGACTCAACACTTCTTTTCATCCTGAAAGTGAAAGTCGTTCAGTCATGTCTGACTCTTTGCGACTCCATGGATAGTCCATGGAATTCCTTAGGCCAGAATACCGGAGTGGGTAGCCTATCCCTTCTCCAGTGGATCTTCCTGACCCAGGAATTGAACCAGGATCTCCTGCATTGCAGGCAGGTTCTTTACCAGCTGAGCTACTAAGGAAGCCTGAACTTATTGTTTTCAGCCTAGCCTTTTGTATCTTCTTGTTCATATCCCAGGTAAATGATCTGCAGGAAAGAGCTTTCCACTTCCTTGAAGCATCAACCCTTGTAAAATGTTGTGAATTTGGTGGGACCAGTGTCTTGAATGTATTCTCTACCTGTCTGCCTCAGTTCAGTTCAGTCGCTCAGTCATGTCTGACTCTTTGTGACCCCATGAATCGCAGCACGCCAGGCCTCCCTGTCCATCACCAACTCCTGGAGTTCACCCAAACTCATGTCCATCGGTTCAGTGATGCCATCCAGCCATCTCATCCTCTGTCGTTCCCTTCTCCTGCCCCCAATCCTTCCCAGCATCAGAGTCTTTTCCAATGAGTCAACTCTTCGCATGAGGTGGTCAAAGTATTGGAGTTTCTACTTTAGCATCATTCCTTCCAAAGAATACCAAGGGCTGATCTCCTTTAGAATGGACTGGTTGGATCTCCTTGCAGTCCAAGAGACTCAAGAATCTTCTCCAACACCACAGTTCAAAAGCATCAATTCTTCGGCGCTCAGCCTTCTTCACAGTCCAACTCTCACATCCATACATGACCACTGGAAAAACCATAGCCTTGACTAGATGGACCTTAGTCGGCAAAGTAATGTCTCTGCTTTTCAATATGCTATCTAGGTCGGTCATAACTTTCCTTCCAATGAGTAAGCATCTTTTAATTTCATAGCTGCAGTCACCATCTACAGTGATTTTAGAGCCCCGAAAATAAAGTCTGACACTGTTTTCACTGTTTCCTCATCTATTTCCCATGAAGTGATGAGACCAGATGCCGTGATCTTCGTTTTCTGAATGTTGAGCTTTAAGCCAACTTTTTCACTCTCCTCCTTCACTTTCATCAAGAGGCTTTTTAGTTCCTCTTCACTTTCTGCCAAAAGGGTGGTATCATCTGCATATCTGAGGTTATTGATATTTCTCCTGGCAATCTTGATTCCAGCTTGTGCTTCTTCCAGCCCAGCATTTCTCATGATGTACTCTGCATAGAAGTTAAATAAGCAGGATGACAATATATAGCCTTGACATACTCCTTTTCCTATTTGGAAGCAGTCTGTTGTTCCATGTCCAGTTCTAACTGTTGCTTCCTGACCTGCATATAGGTTTCTCAAGAGGCAGGTCAGGTGATCTGGTATTCCCATCTCTTTCAGATTTTCCACAGTTTATTTTGATCCACACAGTCAAAGGCTTTGGCATAGTCAATAAAGCAGAAATAGATGTTTTTCCAGAACTCTCTTGCTTTTTCGATGATCCAGTGGATGTTGGCAATTTGATCTCTGGTTCTTCTGCCTTTTCTAAAACCAGCTTGAACATCAGGGAGTTCATGGTTCACGTATTGCTGAAGTCTGGCTTGGAGAATTTTGAACATTACTTTACTAGCATGTGAGATGAGTGCAATTGTGTAGTAGTTTGAGCATTCTTTGGCATTGCCTTTCTTTGTGATTGGAATGAAAACTGACCTTGTCTAGTCCTGTGTCCACTGCTGAGTTTTCCAAATTTGCTGGCATATTGAGTGCAGCACTTTCACAGCATCATCTTTCAGGATTTGAAACAGCTCTACTGGAATTCCATCACCTCCACTAGCTTTGTTCGTAGTGATGCTTTCTAAGGCCCACTTGACTTCTCATTCCAGGATGTCTGACTCTAGGTGAGTGATCAGACCATCGTGGTTATCTGGTTCGTAAAGATCTTTTTTTTTACAGTTCTTCTGTATATTCTTGCCACCTCTTCTTAACATTGTCTGCTTCTGTTAGGTCCATACAATTTCTGTCCTCTATCGAGCCCATCTTTGCATGAAATGTTCCCTTGGTATCTCTAATTTTCTTGAAGAGATCTCTAGTCTTTCCCATTCTGTTGTTTTCCTTTATTTCTTTGCATTGATCTCTGAGGAAGACATTCTTATCTCTTCTTGCTATTCTTTGGAACTCTGCATTCAGATGCTTATATCTTTCCTTTTTTCCTTTGCTTTTCGCTTCTCTTCTTTTCACAGCTATTTGTAAGGCCTCCTCAGACAGCCACTTTGCTTTTTTGAATTTCTTTTCCATGGGGATGGTCTTGCTCCCTATCTCCTATACAATGTCATGAACCTCCGTCCATAGTTCATCAGGCACTCTATCTATCAGATCTAGGCCTTTAAATCTATTTCTCACTTCCACTGTATAATCATAAGGAATTTGATTTAGGTCATGCCTGAATGGTCTAGTGGTTTTCCCTACTTTCTTCAATTTAAGTCTGAATTTGGCAATAAGGAGTTCATGATCTGAGCCACAGTCAGCTCCTGGACTTGTTTTTGCTGACTGTATAGAGCTTCTCCATAATTGGCTGCAAAGAATATAATCAATCTGATTTCTATATTGACCATCTGGTGATGTCCATATGTAGAGTCTTCTCTTGTGTTGTTGGAAGAGAGTGTTTGTTATGACCAGTGTGTTCTCTTGGCAAAACTCTGTTAGCCTTTGCCCTGCTTCATTCCTGTTTGCCTACCTGCAGGGTATTATAATTTAATATTTCCTTTGTGGTCTCATCAATAACTTTTAACACCCCTTGGTTGTGACATAATTAATCATTTTGTAAGGCAGACCAAGGTTTTTTGCTTCTGGGTCAAAAGTTTCTGGACTGGTATGAATTTTGAGTTCATGAGTTTGATTTTTAAACATTTTTCTGTTCTCTTTTCTTGTCAGAGTCATTGGTGGCTTCTTGCTGCTCTTGCTGCCATTTTCTATTTTTTTTAGAATGATGTTGAAACAAAAAGTTAAAAGATCTTCACACGTTTAGGTTCCCTGCTGTGTATAACCCTTTAGCTCTCAGCTTTGTCTCCATGTTTGAACATTCTAGGTAACCAATGATAGCTGGGATATAATGACATTAAAATGTAATTAATCTCAACAGTTTGTGTGGTTCTACCTTGTGTTACAAGGTAAGAAACTCTTTCAGTAAGCCAGTTTGTAGCCTCCTTTTTGGACTCATTCTCATCACCAAGAGCACATTCCTTTTTGTGAAGACAGTTCTTGGAAACTGAGCACTGGTTCCCTGTCCAGCTCCCTGCATTCAAAGCCATAGCTGCTGCCAGGCGACTTCCTACAGAACATCTTGATCACATCCTCCTTGCTCAGCCCCCTCTCAGCTTCCCACAGTGTGATCTTCAGCTACTCATCCTATACAGCCTAACTCATGGGGGTTCTCTCCTCTTCAAAGTCTTATTTCCTATTTGCTGCATTTCTCTCCGGGTCTGGAGCTTAGTCTCTTTTCCCCTGGTCCCGATGGCTCTTGGCACTTTGCTTTTGATGGCCTGTACTACATTGATACATGGATACATACGCTGTTCTTCTTTCTCCAGTTGAGGACAGGCCCTTTATGAGCCCAGGGCATTCTCCGTTGTTCTTGTAATGCCCTTATACTTGGTGTAATGGAAGGTGATACAACACAGGGGTCAGAGCCCAGCAGGGGCACCTGGTTTCTAGTTCTGCCTCTGCCTCTTTGCCCCTCCCTGTGTAAGTTATTTCATTTCCATGAGCCGCTATTGAGCCATTTGCCAGATAGTATCACCTCCCTTCAGGATAGTTGTAAGGATAGAGTTCAAGGTCAGTACAATTAAAGACAGGATGTGGTACTGGTGATCGTAGGATTATTACTACTCCTAGCATTAGTATGACTGTACTTCTACAAGATATTCAATCAATGCTTATTAAGATGATTTGAATCTGAACAAATTGGTCTGTGCCAATCACAGAAAAAAGTCTGGGAAACGTTTACTGTAACTTATGGGGTCACTAACACATAAACCAACATGAGGAAAGACCACAAACAAAATTAGTGACTACTAAGGATTTTAAAGGTTCCTCCCAACCAAAAGAGGCATATCCTTGTCCCTGGGGCAACAGTGGAGCCCACCCTAGATAGACTAGCACACAGTTCTAGCAATGTGATGTTATTCCAGAAATTACTGAATATCTCCCAAATATGTCACTTTCAAATGTGAGCAGGTATGAAGGCAATGGTACTCTGCTCAAAGGTATCCATAAATGTTGGAAACAGCAAGTTCCAGAAGCTTTGGAATACAGCTGTGGTAGTAAATCATAATAAGTTCTGGCCAATAAATCTGGTGGTTTTCTAGTCACCTCATTTAAGTCATATGGCTAACTTCCTGATACAGCTGCTTCCTCAAAGTCGGAAACAGCTGGACAGTGAGAGCAGCAGCATTTCTTTGTAGCTTTGAAAGAAGCGCAGAGGTGGATATGTGAAGCTGGTGGTCAGGGTCCCACCGTCCCCCCTGGATGGGGACCAGCAGCTGAGTGCAGTCTTGGAGCCAGGCCTGATGTAGGTTTGACTCTCACCTCTGCCCCTACCCTTGTGGCTCACCTAGTAAAGAATCTGCCTGCAATGCAGGAGACCTGGGTTCGATCTCTGTTTTGGGAAGATCCCCTGGAGAAGGGAAAGGCTACCCACTTCAGTATTCTGGTCTGGAGAATTCCATGGACTGTATAGTCTGTGGGGTCTCAAAAGAGTCGGACATGACTAAGCGACTTTTACTTCACTTCACTTCTGCCCCTCCCAGTGGTGTGGTCCTGGTAGAGCAGTTATGGGCGTGGGGAGGTCCAGGAATGGTGTTTCTATAAAGTCGCCATCCTGCCCCTACTTCCCAGGTGGTTTTGATTATCAGCTGAGTTTGGGGATAGCTCTAAACAGAGGCGATCTCAGTGGCAGGGCGTTTTGGTGAGTAACCTAGCACTGTCTCTCCCCCAGCAATGCATTAGACCCCGAGTGGTGTCTGAAGATACCAGCCTCAGCTCCAAAACCTGAAATGACCCTTTGGAAACATTCCCCTCTCCCTGGTAAGCTTCAGGGAGGGCTGTGGAGTGGGGTGATGAGATGCTGGAGCCATTGGCCAAGACACTTTCCCCCAGACTTGAGCTTTTTGCCATCTTGTCCTGGTAGAAAAGTTAGGCCAACTCGTCTTGCTCCAGGTGAGGTGGTGGGGACCCCAGAAAAGGCCTCTCCAGGTAGTGCTATATCTTGGAATAAGAAGAACTGTTCTTTCATCTAGAAATCTTCCTGCCAGGATGCTTTTTATCACCCTGGCCCAAGATTCCCATTACCCCTGATTGCCTCCTTTGTCTAGCTTGGGCCATTATTTTCTTTGCTCTTCGGTGTTTACTCTGTCAGTTATTTAAGGACAGTTATCATGTCTCTTTAGCCAAGCTATACATGTTCAAGGTCTTTTCATCTCTGCACATAAATCTCAGCCTTCCAGCCCTTCAACACCTATCCAAACGTGCTGTGCAGTGTTTGCTTTGGATTGGATCATGGAAATAGAGGAATTTTTCTCTTTAGAATTATTGGCATTGTGTGCACTTTATAAGTCTGTCACAAACATTATTCACACAGGGAATTACGGAGACATGATCCAGTTTACTATTGTTTTAAGTACAGCACAGGGCCTTTTAGCCCCCATGATGATATCTCTTTAAATTGAATTTGAGGCATGGGCAAAAGTCAACAATGACTAGTGTTTCCATTTCTTTAAAGCTTATAAACTATGAAGGATATTTTTTAAGGCCTAAAACCAAGTATAATAAAACATGACAAACAGTGCTGTGGTGAGCTGCAAGTTTAGTGGGGTTCCAGTGTTTTCTATCCATGAGCCCCTCCTAAGTATCTTCGAGTCTCATTATTGTGCATTCAGGGTTTCTGTCAAGGTTTTGCTTTTCAACAGAGCAAATTTAACTCATGAAAAATCAGCTGAAAGGAGAAAAAAGGGCAAACATATTTAAATATTACATTTAATTCCACTTGTCATTCTCCTCAGTGGCTAGAATGTGAGATCTAAGACCTGTGTCCTTGGGCTACATGGTTCTCACATGCCTCTCCCTGAGTTTGAGTGGGATTCTGGTGTTTAATGATACATATCTTTTGTACAGCATGGTCCACAAATGTAAATCAGTTACTTAATCTTTTACTGTACAACAAAAACTCAAACAAAAATCATTTGCCAAAGCAGAGAGGAGAATGACTCTCTTGTGCTTACTGGGATATGGCCTATCAGTTTCCATTTCTTCAACAGAGTATTTATTGAAGACATTCTCTGTCCTGGATATACATCTGGGCAGTGGAGATATTGTTGTAAACAAACGGATGGAGGAGCCTGGTGGGCTGCAGTCCATGGGGACACAAAGAGTCGGATACGACCGAGCGACTTCATGACTCATGATGTGTATGTGCGTGCACATGTGTACGGAAATTTATAATAAGGAGAATGAAAATAACAGGCTATGAGAAAGTGATGGGGTGCTAGTCTCTCAAGTGGGGACCAGGGATGGTCCCTCTGCAGATGTGATAGTGTGATACCAGGATCTTTATGAAGAATAAGGTTGAGGAGCTAAACAAGGGTTGAGCTATAGCTCTGCAGACGGGGGTAGATTTTACTGAGTACAAATGGAGACCATTGAAAGATTTCAAGGAGTAAGATATGTGATCTGATTTATATTTTGATTATGCCAGCTGCTGTTTGGAGACTAGTCTGGAGGGAGTGAGAGTGGAAACTAGGTTAGCTAGAGGGCTCTTACAGTCATTTCAGTGGGTTGAGAACTTATGTCTACATTCATCAGCAGAGCAGTGTGGGAATGGGGTTATATCAGTAGAGGTGGAGAGAGATATGGTCAGAGTACATTCGAAATTGGTGTCTTTGGAAATTGCTCATAGATTGGCCCTGGGGGAGTTTGTGTGGGAATGTTGAGGGAAGGAGAGAAACAAATGAGAACCCCTAGTCTTTGTTTTACATCCCATTGTGTTCTGGCCACCCAAGTTTGAGATATCTGTCAGGCATGCAAGTGGAGATGTAAAAGGTGCCATTGGCTCTATGAGGCTTAAGCCCAGGGCAGAGTCTGGGCTGATGATAGAGGCTTGGGCTGATTGGCATATAGGTGTACATTAAGTCATGTGACTGGGAAGAGTGTATGGTTGGAGAAAAGAGGAAAAGAACCCAGTTAGTCTACATATCCTTTTTACCTCATTAACCCTGGTTAGACTGGAAACTCCATTTTACAAGTATACATGTACCCAGACTCTTCAGTGCTCTCCTTCCATTGACTGCTCTGAAGGCTGAGGCCAGTGCCTGTGGAATTGCTCTGTGGTTGGTCAGAATATTTGGAGGTCCACAAGGGCTGGCTGGGTTATCCCAGTATGATTTCCTGACAGACTGCAGTGGTCCCTTCTGATGTGCTGTGTGATGACAGTCCCTCAGTGTTCAGATCTGGAGGGCAGGCCCCAGAATGAAATTTGGTCAGCTTGTTCCAAGGTTAAGATAAATACAATGTAGGTTAGTTGTCCCCAGAGAGAGAGCTTATAGAAGAGAACTGAACTGAGCTAATGGTGTTTCCTAAAATAATTTTCATTTTCTTTTTTGGTCATCTGTGTTGAGGCTGCCATTCTCTACGTTTGTTGCATTTGTATAAGAATGAAAAGCTGTCTTTTAGTCTCACTTTTTCTCTTTACTGAGAACTTCCAGAACCCTGTGCCAACATGGGTGCTCAGGTCATGCGAAGACACTGCTGATTTAGTTTTTTGAACCTAATAAATCTTTATTGGCACTGAGATCTGACCTTGACACAATGTATTGAGTTATGCCTTGGCAGCCACTCTCAGGCACTGTTCTCCTGTCTCTGTGAAACCCTTTGTAAGTAATAATGTGAGCTAGTTCAGAGATGGTACCACCACAACAGTCTGTGAGTATTGTTAAAGAATAGGGGGTGGATGGGATGGTAGCCTTAAAATACAAGGAGGATTCAGTACCAAATGTCAATGAATATCATCCTTCAAATATTGAGAAATGATTGTTGGCGCAGTTTATTTAAAGTGGACTATATGAATCTAAAAAGTCTAAAACAGTGGTATTAATTTTAAAACATTGCATTCCTGAAGCATTTGTGTTAGTCAGAACACTTTCAGGGATGATATACACTCTTGACTCAGAAACCTCCACCAGCACTTCCTTACTTAAAGTTTTTCTGTCACTTTTCTCCCTTGATTTTCTGGCAGAGCAAATTCTTCCTGGCAACTTTTCAAAAACACAGTTGCGAGGAGTGTAAGCCCTCTGTTCTGTCATCCTAGCGAGGTATGTAGGGCCCTCTCCTCAGGGCTGCGTGACTGAGGGCTCACCATGAAAGATGATCACAGTTGCTTCCTCCCTTACCTAATCACACTCTCACTGGACAATCCAGAAGTTATGCTGCTTGGTATTTAGTCAGATGGCTTAAAACTTACATCTACAGTAAAACTTGCACATAATTATTTACAACATCTTTATGTGTAACTGCCAAAACTTGAAAGCAGTGATGATTCTTCAGTAAGAGAATGGATAAACTGTGGTACATACATATAGTGGAGTACTATTTAGTGATTAAAAATGAGCTGTCAAGCTATGTAAAGGCATGGAGGAACTCTAAATGTATAATATGCTGAGCGAAGGAGTTCAGTGTGGAAAGGCTGCATAGCACATGATTCCAGCTATATGACATGCTGGAAAAATCCAAACTATAGAAACAGTAAAATGATCTGTATTACTAGGACTTTGCAGAGAAGGAGGGATGAATAGATGGAGTACAGGGAGTTTTTGGATCTGTGAAACCATTCTGTATGATACAGTATGGTACATGCATGTCATCACACATTTGTCCAAACCCATAAAACGTATAACACAAAGAATGAAGCCTAATGTAAACTATGAACTTCAGTTAATTATAATGTATTGGCCTATTAGTCATAACATGTGTACCACACTAATGCAAGCTGTTAATAATATAGGAAATTGGGAGTGGGGTTGAGGTGATATATGGTTTCCTGTACTTGCCTCTCCTTTTTTTCTGTGAATCTAAAACTTCTCTAAAAAATAAAATCTACTTTTAAAAACGTAAAATGCTGTAGAAAAATAAAACGTTGCAAGGAGAGAATTGATCGTGCCTTTTTTTCTTTGGTTTTTTAAAAAAAGTATTATTTATGTCTAAGCCCGAATGCATTAAATTATTTCTTTGTGAAGAAGAATATGTGGTTTCGTTTAACTAAGGAAAATGTTCTTCCTCTGAGGCCACAGCTGCAAGAAGGACAGATTGTGACATTTTGGCATTAACATTCAGTGTTCAAGTGAGTCGCTTGGGCAGGCCACTCAATTTCTCCTTGCCCTGGTTTCATCATGTGTAAAATTAGGACAATAATGCCTGAGGACACGTAAAATCAGAGGCCCTTGGAAGCATGAGAGGGGTGCCTCGTGGCCCTTGAACAATCTCCTGAAATGTGAGGCTGCTGGGGCGAGGCACCTCCCTGCTGGCCCTTGGTTTCCTTATCTGAAAAATGATCGCGTTGTTCCCTCCAGCCCTGGTGTTCAGTAATTCCTGTGCTGATATTTAGTGTGTGAAATTGCATATGAGTCGAGTCAACAACACGGCAAATTGGGTATCAACCAGAAACAAGTAAAAGGACCAGTGTTCAGTTATTAAAAGTCAAAAGATAGAAGGAAAACTCTGGGAAGCTAATAAGATGATTAATTTTAATGGTTTATACTTGGTCTTTGTGGGATATGTTTTAGGGAAATTTCCTTGCCTCCTGCCCTCTTTTCCTGTCCTCCCATAAACATTCCCGGTATCCTTCCACTCAATCATCCCTTTATGCTCTCTGAAGAGTCCCCATTAAATAATATGGGGTAGAGAGAGATAGGGGAATATATTTATTATATTCATGATATATGCTTTATGGGAGAAATTACCTTCTATTAAACTAAATGTATTGCACCAGATTTGAGAAGCTAAGAGGAAAGGATTCAGGGTCTATCCTCATGTTAGTCATACAAGGTCACAAATTCAAATGGGAAGTCTAGCTTCCTCCAGGATTCTGTTGCTTAGCACCAGGTTTAGAATAAACCAAGCTGCATGGAATGATTGAGTTATTATTTCAAATATTCTGTGGGCACAAAGGCCTGGGGAATAAACTTTATGGGGGAGAATGTTTAAAAACTGAGCTGGTCCCGGCAGTATAGAATTTGTCAAGCATGGATGTGTTTCAGCGTGTGTTGTGCTAAAGAGAGAGAAAAAACTCTAATGTGCAGCTCAGGGAAACGAGGGTGGGGGGCAGGACACACTAAAAGGGTCCTGGCAAGTGCCAAATGGGAACTCCGTATAGTTGTGGGCTAGATTATAAAGGATTACTTATGTCATGCTAAGGAACGTATCACGTGGGAGTATTTCCCATGGTACGTCCCCTGGGATGCAAGTTCCAAGTGATACTCTGTGGGAATGAAAGGTTCTGTGGTCAGAAGTGTTTGGGAAATGATTCTTGTTCCCTGATGACTGCCTGATACAGTTAGTGTACAGTCCTCAGAGGTCCTTCAATAAAGGACTCCTTAACTTTGTCAAAGCTGAAGTGCGCACTGCTCCTACAAATGGTATTGAAGATAGTAGTACCCGTTTGTGCATAACTCGCTCATGAGTATCTGGACTAACACCAGAATATTTTGGGTGTAGATTTGGGGTGCTTCTCTAGCCAGTGGGAGGCACATAATGTTTGACAGGAGAAGGGCATGCTCAGACTTCTGGGATAGGGATCTGGAGGCAGCTGGAGGATGGAGTGGGAGGAGGGATATGTGTTGGAACACTGTCCAGGAAACCGAAGGCTGTGCCAGTGCAGAAATTGTGAGGGACCTGGTGGCTATGTTTTCTGAGACCTAAGTCAGGAGTCTTCAAATGACAGTCCATGGGCCCAGTCTGATTGGTTCACCAACGGTTTTTTATAAGTAAGGTTGTGTTGGAACATATATTGTTCTATAAAGAAAGCTGAGCACCAAAGGATTGATACTTTTGAACTGTGATGTTGGAGAAGACTCTTGAGAGTCCCTTGGACTGCAAGGAGATCCAGCCAGTCCATTCTAAAGGAGATCAGTCCTGAATATTCATTGGAAAGACTGATGCTGAAGCTGAAACTCCAATACCTTGGCCACCTGATGGGAAGAACTGACTCATTGGAAAAGACCCTGATGCTGGGAAAGATTGAAGGCAGGAGGAGAAGGGGATAACACAGGATGAGATAGTTGGATGGCATCACTGACTTGATGGACATGAGTTTGAGTAAGCTCCGGGACTTGGTGATGGACAGGGAAGCCTGGCGTGCTGCAGTCCCTGGGGTCGTAAAGAGTCAGACACAACTGAGTGACTGAACTGAGCTGATGTTGAAAAATAGCCGTACCCGCTCCCTAACATGTTGTTGTCTTTGCACTATAACAACAGAGTTGAGGAGTTGAGTAGAGATCATGTGACCTGCAAAGCCAAAAATATTTACCATCTGGCCCTTTCTAGAAATGTTTGTTGACTGCTGATCTGGGTGGTTGGTTGGATTGGTTTCAGTCTTCCCAGCATAAGAGGACTATCTGTTTTTTTTAGTTCTAGTTTCTTCAAACAGATGAATGAAAAAAGGTATATAAACTCAAAATCTCAAATACTGAATTCTAGGAATTAGTCCTAACTCAAATGTTGAATACAAGTGGCAGAGACTGTGATTGTCACCTGCCTTTTCATCTCTGAAGGAACCGAAGACCTGCCTTCATGTCTGGTGGGCTGTTACCCCTTCCACGGTGGGACCCAGACTGCAGGGGCCTTCATCAAGAGGCTACTTGCGTCCTTGGAGTTTGAGCGCTGTAAGCTCTCAATCATTAGCTTTGGCACGGCCTCAGTCTGTGTCACACCTCCCTCGGAATCCAGCTGCAGTTTCTGATTCCTCTGAGCCCAGTTTCCTCCACACACTGTTGATACTGGCAGACATTGTCTCCTCTCTCCCATGGAGAGCAACTTTCTACACATATTTCTTGGGGCACATATATTTGTATGCCATTTATAATGTAAAGTCTTGTGATGATAAAGTATGTGGTTGCCCCAAAAGGTTGAGTGGAGCCATTTAACTCCATTCCTCCCACAGGACAGACTTATGTGGTCCAGGCTAGGCCTGAGCTATCCAACACCCAGTATATATTTTATTTTATTTTTGTATCATCCATACAGCTGTCCAAGAATCTGAAAATGTATTTTTCAGTGGTGTGGATGCCTTTGAGAATCTACTGAAGTTAAGCAGGGAAACGGGAAGATATATAAGCATTGCTAATATATGCCACTTTATTTGTGGTAGTGAGTGTTTAATAGAATCCTATATTTTCAGAGAGCTGCACACAAAACATAAAAAAATATAATCTTTCTTAGCTGTGAAACCTGCCAGTGAAAATGTTCCCCCCAATCATGATTTGAATATTTACTTTTATGGAAAGTTAAGTACCAGAAAAGAATTCCACAGCTTATAAAATAGGGGGTCGTAAATGAAGTGCAAAAGTTGATATGGATCCTGTAAAGTGGGCTGAAAACATTGTGTACGTAGCTAGCAGCTCTGAAGTCACGAGCAGGGCAAAGAGAACAGATCTGGCCAGTGCACTGTGTCTTCATATCCCCAACACAGTTGGTCTGCTTTTTAATTCTCATGGCAAAAACCTATATCTAAAAATTAGGAATTTTAGGTCCAATTCAATTTCCAGATTTTGCTTATGGGAATATCTACTGTTATTTTTTTTTAACTTGAGAACCAGAAAATACAGTTTGCAGTGTGATTTAAGATGGACAGAAACGTTGTTGTAATCAATAACATCTGTGATGTTTGCAAAAACTCTTTTTGAAACCATAGGAGGCAACTTTTGCAGTGAAAGAAATCTTTACATTTAAAAATGAGACTTCTGTGGATTATTTTGAAAAGATAGGCTTATGATCTGATTCTGCTGTGAGCCAACTGGCTATGTGACTTTGGATGGAGTCTGACCATCAGATTTTTCTCTGGTGTAATGAAAATGGTGGTGTTAGCTTATTGACTTCCCAGGCTTATGACAATTATCAAAAGAGAGATATGAGAGGGACCCAACAGATACAAGCCAATTCTTAAAAGTGATAGTCAGATTGTTCTCTGTAGGGAGACTCATGAAGTCTGTTAGAATTTTATGTGTGTCAATGTGTGTGTTTGTACATGCATATACTTTAGTCCCTATAGAAAAGTGAAAGTGAAGTTGCTCAGTCATGTCCGACTCTTGGTGACCCCATGGACTGTAGCCTACCAGACTCCTCTGTCCATGGGATTTCCCAGGCAAGAGCACTAGAGTAGGTTGCTATTTCCTTCTCCAGGGGATCTTCCTGACCTAGGGATCGAACCCGGGTCTGCCGCATTGCAGGCAGACGCTTTACCATCTGAGCCACCAGGGAAGTCAGTCCCTATATGCTGCTGCTAAGTCACTTCAGCCGTGTCTGACCCTGTGCAACCCCATCGACGGCAGCTCACTGGGCTCCCCCGTCCCTGGGATCCTCCAGGCAAGAACATTGGAGTGGGTTGCCATTTCCTTCTCCACAGTCCCTATATAAATAGGCCTAAATGGGTTATGAAACTAATCACCAACATGGGCTTAACAGCTACTGTGTACTGAATGATTTTGGCATATTCAGCACTTCCCATAAATTATTTCTTACCCTTGCAGCAACTCCAGTGTTAGTAGGTATGGCAGTCTGTGATAGTTTCTGTTCTTACATAACAAAGCAACAACCATTTAGTATGATTATCTATAGGCCAGAGGTCTGGACAGAGCAGAGCTGAATTCTGTGCTCAGGACTCACTAGGCTGAAACAAAAGTGTTTTCAGGGGCTATGTGCTCATATGAGGCTCAGGGCTCTATTCCAGGCTCATTCAGATTGTTGATAGAACTCAGTCCCTTGTGGGGAAGTGAACTGAAGACCCTGTTTCTTGCTGGCCATTGGCCAGGGGTTGTTTTCCACTTCTGTTCACCACCTGCAGGTCTTAGGCATGTGGCCTTCTCACAGTGTGACAGCTTACTTCTTCAAAACCAACAGTGGAGACTTCCCCAGTAATCCAGTGGCTGGGAGTCTGTGCTCCCAATGCAGGGGGCCTGAGTTCCATCCCTGATCAGGGAACCAGATCCTGCATGCTGCAGCTGAAGATCTCAACTCCTGAAACTAAGACCTGGCACAGCAAAATAAATAAACAAGTATTACAAACAAACAAAAAATCCCCAACCCAACAGTGAATCAATCTCTCCCATTTCTACTTATAAAACATCTTATACAATGTAATTTCATCGAGGGAGTGGCTATCCTATCATATTCACAAACCCTGCCCACACTCAAAGGAAAGGAATTTTGCAAGGTGTACTGCCTGAGAATGGAGACACTTGGGGAGCAGTCTTAGAATTTTGCCTGCCATCCACTCACATTTTGCAGCTGCAGAGGAATTCTCAGAGAGGTTACATTCCTAGCTCAGAATCACAGTGCCAGTAATTACGAAGCAGGGACTTGATTATTACCAGGCTTCCAGGTTGGATGTACCTCTATTTTGTACCAACTAGGCTATCACAGTGTCTTCAAGAAAAGTCCTGGGTGGGGACAACTGAGTAGCCACGTATATTGAGCGCTGAGACAGCTGTAGTGTAGCCCAGAGCTTCTAAGAGTGTGGGCCATGGCTGGTGTGGCTTAGGAACTGTTTAGTGTTGCAGTGAGATACAAACAGAAATTGAGAGCAAGTGTTGAGAAGTATATATAACAATATGACATTGGTGTGACATTGAACATACTACTTCTGTGTTTTATAAAAGTATTGCACTCCAGTAAATTGGAAAACACATACAGAACAAAATAAAAACAAAACCAACACACCAAAAGCTAGCCCTTCACCATTTATAGTGTGAGGAGCCCTGGTGTAGAACATAGTTTATCAATCTTACTGCCATTGAATAGGGCCCAGTGCCTCTTGTTCTAGAGCGAAGAGTAGAATCCACCTGGGAAATATGACTACATTGGCCTCTTGGGCTAAAATAGTAGCTGAGATCTCTGACAACTTTTTCTGGTCAGTTGCTCTAGCACATTGTTTCTTATGAAGCCAAGCCTAAAAATACTCCCGCTGAATTTCCAAGGATTTTTGCAGTGACTTTTGAATCAGAATGTTCCGAAGCCCCTGATGGTCATTAACGTGTCGTCATTTTTAGAGTTTGTAGAGAAGTTGTCTTGCTGACCTGCCAAGCAGTCAAGGTTAGTTAACAAGGTTGTCCCAAGGTTCTTTTGGTGACAAGTCACCAAAACCCATAGAAGAATGACGATTTGATAGTGAAAGTGAGGATTTGCTGGAGAAGCTGCCGAAGTGTGTGATGGAGCGTGACAGAGAGGTTGGGGCCTGGCAGTGAGTAGGAGCTGAGGCAGCTGCCCTGGTCTCTCACCCCTGCTGCCTCCCTCCTGCTGCATTCTCCGTCAGCACCGGGCTTTCTCGGGGCCTCTACGCACTGTTGATGGCGGCTACCACATCTTTCTCAGGCTCACATGCTTTACTTCTAAGGTCCTTTAGATGCTGACAAACATCTTCAACTTCCAGTTTCAAATTCTCAGGGAAGAGTGTCTGAGGATCCCAGTTTCTTCGGATGTCCACTCTTGAGACGAGTACAAAGTGGCATCTGGGCCCTTCAGCTGTGTTTTCGGCAGTTCTCAGAGAAAGGGGTTGTGGGCTGGGCAGACGCTGCTGGGTGCCTTTTAAATGGACCCATATGTAGACCTTGGGGAAACATCAACATTCTTTACATGTACCCTATGTTGATTAGCTTTCTAAAAAAATAATTTGTGAAGGCCTTCTTGACACTTTGTAGCTCAATCATTGTCTAAAACATGACCCTGTTTTCATTGAGAGACTAAATAGCAAAACAATAGAGACAAACAATTTTATCTTCCTGAAAAATCTCTCCCTTCAGAATAGAAAGACCTTGGGCAATGTCTAATTATTTCTGTCTCTTAATTTGATAGCTTGAAAAATGTTTATAGTGTTTAAGAATGTCTTTGGAAATTTCCTGTCCCTGCCACCGATCAAATTGTTTAAATGATGGATGGCAATTTTATATTGAACTGTGATAATAGTATCTCATTTGCTGCTACTTAAGTGATTTCTTTTCCTCTTAACACATGTAGGTCAAGTTAGTCCTTCAGTTGAAAAAAAATGTGAATAAAATGGATAGCAAATGGAGGAAAGTCAATTATACAACAATTTTCAAACTTTTGAAGTAAGACTATTGCACTTCCCAATATTGATTATTTTTCACTTGATTACAGTTAGTCTCTTCAGCAGTTTATTACAATATAGATCATAATTCACAGACTGCATTTGTTCTAAACTAAAAGTAAGTGCAAGGGAACAGAGTGAGGATGAGGGTGAATGAAAAGTAGCATTTTTGACATCAGTGAATAAGCATTGAGTAAATAATTATATTTAGCTTTTCTAAGCATTGTATTTGACTAATACCTATTGAACTTCTCTTGTGAGAGAAACTCAAATTTCTTCATATGCACCATCTCTTGTGTTTTCCCCTTTATTTTCTATAGGAAGTTGAAGACATTTTGTGTCATTTCAGTCTGATATGGGAGGAATGGGTCAGTGAAATGGCTGACAGGAATCACAGAGGTTTGTGGTCTGGAATTAGTAAAGCTTGTGTTTCTGAAAACTGAACTCAACTCACCAGCTTGTGTTGATGAGACCGATGTGCCTCAGAAAAAGGACCTTCATTGAGTGAACTAGAGTCACCTCAGATGTTGTATAATCCCTGAGTAGTCTCTGCTGACTGACTGTGCAACAGACATTTGAGTAACTTCTGGGCTCAATAGGCTCCACTGTGTTCACTGAGAAATTGAGCAAGTTCTGGACCTCAGGGGGCTTTCATTCCAGGAGAAGTGTGTGTGAGCCTATAAGAAGTGTGTCTATGAACCTATAAAATACAAGGTAGAAAACATGGCATGACAGGAAGGATACACAGATAAGGAATTTCTAAGAAAGGAACCATTAATTGAACAACTGTGTTGAATGCTTGAAGGGGACTGGGGACTGTTTGCTTTTCTTTTGTTCATTCATTCATTCACTGATAAATTTAGCCCATATTTACTGGGCAATGACTGTGCTGGAGGTTGTAAAAAGACAGGTAGATAAGACAGTCCACCATCCTCAAGTTCAGCCTAATGGGAGAGGGATGAGCCAGGAAATATGAGAAGTATCCCTACTTGTTTAACAGATGCTGGGGGAGCACCATCATGGAAAAGATGTACCTGCCTGCTGTTGGTTTAGATAATGTGTAATATTCAATGATTTTGGCATGGGAATTACTTTCCCTACTATGCTGCACTTTATCTAGAAAGCTTCTGGAAATGAAAGAGGAGTTAGGCTTTACTTTTGACAATAACCCTTGGGCTAGAAAATAGTTTACTCTGATTCTTAGAAGGAAAATGTTGAATACATTCCCCCCCCACCCCCAGGTCAGAAAATGTTTAAATCTATTAGGATGCGAAGATTAGGGGTTTAAATTGGACTCACAGAAGATATGCCAACTCCCCATATGTACTAGATTATTTTTTTGGAAATGATATAGGCATTTTGCCCATAAAGTAGAGTAAGGTTTCTCAATACAACTGAAAATCTAAGAATTCTTATAGAAGTGTCTATGCATTTCACCTTGGAAACCACTAGCTTAACTATTCAATAAACGTAGTTCCTGAATTTTATTTTATTTGTTTATTAATTGAAGAATAATTGCCTTATAGAATTTTGTTGTTTTCTGTTAAACCTCAACATGAATCAGCCATAGGTAAACATACATACCCTCTCTTTTGAAGCTCCCTCCCATCTCCCTCCCCATCCCACCCCTCTAGGTTGGTACAGAGCCCCTTTTTGAGTTTCCTGAGCCATACAGCAAATTTCCATTGGCTATCTCTTTTACACATGGTGATGTAAGTTTCATGTTACTCTCTCCACACATCTCACCCTCTCCTCCCCTCTCCCCATGTCTATATGTCTATACGTCTATACGTCAATTTTCTATTTCTGTTTCTCCATTGCTGCCCTGCAAATACATTCTTCAGTACCATTTTTCTAGATTCCGTATATATGCATTAGTGTACGACATTTATCTTTCTCTTTCTGACTTACTTCACTCTGTATAATAGGCTCTAGGTTCATCCACCTCATTAGAACTGACTCAAATGCATTCCTTTTTATGGCTGAGTAATATTCTACTGTGCATATGTACCACAACTTCTTTATCCATTCATCTGTTGATGGATATCTAGGTTGCTTCCATGTTCTAGCTACTGTAAATAGTGCTGCAATGAACAATGGGATATATGTGTCTTTTTCAATTTTGGTTTCCTCAGGGCATATGCCTAGGAGTGGGGTTGCTGGGTCATAAGGTGGTTTTATTCCTAGTTTTTTAAGGAATCTCCATATTGTCTTCCATAGTGGCTGTATCAATTTACATTCCCACCAATAGTGCAAGAGCATTCCCTTTTCTCCACATCCTCTCCAGCATTTATTGTTTGTAGACTTTTTGTTGAGGGCCATTCTGACCAGTGTGAGGTGATATCTCATGTACTGTTGATTTGCATTTCTCTAATAATGAGTGATGTTAAGCATCTTTTCATGTGTTTGTTAGTCATCTGTATGTCTTCTTTGGAGAAATGTCTGTTTAGGTCTTTTTCCCACGTTTTGATTGGGTTGTTTGTTTTTCTGGTATTGAGTTGTATGAGCTGCTTATATATTTTGAAAATTAATCCTTTGTCAGTTGTTTCATTTGCTATTATTTTCTCCCATTCTGAGGATTGTCTTTTCACCTTGCTTATAGTTCCCTTTGCTGTGCATAAATTTTTAAGTTTAATCACATTTTTACTTGTTTACTTTTGTTTTTATTTCCATTACTCTAGGAGGTGGGTCATAGAGGATCTTGCTTTGATTTATGTCGTTGAGTGTTCTGTGTATGTTTTCCTCTAAGAGTTTTATAGTTTCTGGTCTTAAATTTAGGTCTTTAATCCATTTTGAGTTTATCTTTATGTATGGTGTTAGAAAGTGTTCTAATTTCATTCTTTTACACATAGCTATCCAGTTTTCCCAGTACCATTTATTGAAGAGTCTGTCTTTGCCCTATTGTATCTGCTTGCCTCCTTTGTAAAAAAATAAGGTACCCATAGGTGCATGGGTTTATTTCTGGGCTTTCTATCTTATTCCATTGGTCTATATTTCTGTTTTTGTGCCAGTATCATACTGTCTTCATGACTATAGCTTTGTACTATAATCTGAAGTCAGGAAGGTAGATTCCTCCAGCTTTGTTCTTCTTTTTCAATACTGTTTTTGCTATTTGGGGTCTTTTGTGTTTCCACATGAATTGTGAAATTTTTTTGTTCTAGTTCTGTGAGAAATGCCATTGGTAATTTGATAGGCATCAGACTGAATCTGTAGATTGCATTTGGTAGTATAGTCATCTTCACAATATTGATTCTTCTTACCCAGGAACATGGTTTATGGTTTATGGTAGGACATAGACATCTGTTTATGTGTCTTTGATTTCTTTCATTGCTATCTTATAATTTTCTGTGTACAGTTCTTTTGTCCCCTTAGGTAAGTTTATTCCTAGATATTTTATTCTTTTTGTTGCAGTTATTGCTGATTTTTCTTTGCTAGTATATAGAAATGCAAGTGATTTCTGTGTATTGATTTTATATCCTGTGACTTTGCTAAATTCACTGATTAGCTCTAGTAATTTTCTGATAGTATTGTTAGGGTTTTCTGTGTATAGTATCATGTCATCTACAAACAGTGAGAGCTTTACTTCATCTTTTCTGATCTGGATTCCTTTTATTTCTTTTTGTTCTCTGATTGCTATAGCTAGGACTTCCAAAACTATGTTGAATAATAGTGGTGAAAGTGGATACCCTTGTCTTGTTCCTGATCTTAGGGGGAATGCTTTCAATTTTTCACCATTGAGAATGATGTTTGCTGTAGGCTTATCATATATGGCCTTTACTATGTTGAGGTTGGAGAAGGAAATGGCAACCCATTTCAGTATTCTCAGCGGGAAAATTCCATGGACAGAGGAGCCTGTCCAGCTATAGTCCATGGGGTCACAAAAGAATTGGACATGTCTCAATGACTAAACAACATGTTGAGGTAGATTCGTTCTATGCCCATTTTGTGAAGAGTTTCAATCATAAATTGGTGCTGAATTTTGTCAAAGGCTTTTTCTGCATCTGTTTAGATTATCATATGGTTTTTATCTTTCAATTTGTTAATATGGTGTATCACATTGATTGATTTGTGTATACTGAAGAATCCTTGCATCCCTGGAATAAACCCAACTTGACCATGCTGTACGAGCTTTTTAAGTGTTGCTGAATTCTGTTTGCTAAAATTTTGTTGAGGATTTTTGCATCTATGTTCATCAATGATACTGGCCTGTAGTTTCTTTTTTTGTGTTGTCTTTGTCTGATTTTGGTATCAGGGTGATGGTGGCCTCACAGAATGAGTTTAGAAGTGTTCCTTCCTCTGCAATTTTTTGAAATAGTTTAGAAGGATAGGCCAGAGAAGGCAATGGCACCCTACTCCAGTACTCTTGCCTGGAAAATCCCATGGATGGAGAAGTCTGTAGGCTGTAGTCCATGGGGTCGCTGAGTTCAACACGACTGAGTGACTTCACTTTCATGCATTGGAGAAGGAAATGGCAACCCACTGCAGTGTTCTTGCCTGGAGAATCCCAGGGATGGGGGAGCCTGGTGGGCTGCTGTCTGTGGGGTCGCACAGAGTCAGACATGACTGAAGCGACTTAGCAGCAGCAGCAGCAGCAGCAGCAGCAGCAGCAGCAGGATAGGCATTAGCTCTCCTGTGAAGCCATCTGGTCCTGGGCTTTAGTTTTTTGGGAGATTTTTGATCACAGCTTCAATTTCAGTGCTTGTAATTGAGTTTTTCATAGTTTCTATTTCTTCCTGGTTTAGTCTTGGAAGATTGAACTTTTCTAATAATCTGTCTGTTTCTTCCAGGTTATCCATTTTATTGCCATATAGTTGTTCATAATAGTCTCTTACAATCCTTTGTGTTTCTGCATTGTCTGTTGTAACCTCTCCTTTTTCATTTCTAATTTTTTTGATTTGATTCTTCTGTCCTTCTTCCTTGATGAGTCTAGCTAAAGATTTGTCAAGTTTGTTTATCTTCTCAAAGAACCAGCTTTTAGTTTTATTAATCTTTACTATTTCATTTCTTTTTCATTTATTTCTGCTCTAATTTTATGATTTCTTTCCTTTTGTTAACTTTGGGGTGTTTTTGTTCTTCTTTTTCCAGTTGTTTTATGTCTAAAGTTAGGTTGTTTATTCAATGTTTTTCTTGTTTCTTGAGGTAGGATTGTATTGCTATAAACTTTCCTCTTAGAACTGTTTTTGCTGCATCCCATAGGTTTTGAGTTGTCACGTTTTCATTATTATATCTTTCTAGACATTTTTTTACTTCCCTTTTGATTACTTCAGTAACCTGTTGGTTATTTAGAAATGTATTGTTTAATCTCCATGTATTTTTGTTTGTTACAGTTTTTTTTCTTGTAATTTGTATCTGGTCTCATAGCATTGTGGTTGGAAAAAGATGCTTGATGTGATACCAATTTTCTTAAATTTTCTGAAATTTGATTTGTGATCAAAGATGTGGTCTATCCTGGAGAATGTTCTCCATGTGCGCTTGAGAAGAAGGTGTATCCTTCTGCATTTGAATGGAATGTCCTGAAGATTATCAATGAGATCCATCTCATCTAATGTATCATTTATTGTCTTCCCTTATTAGTTTTCTGTTTTGATGATCTGGCCATTGGTGTGAGTGGGGTGTTAAAGTCTCCTACTAGTATTGTGTTACTGTCGATTTCTCTTTTTATGTCTGCTAGTATTTGTCTTATGTATTGAGGTGCTTCTGTGTTTGCTCAGATATTTAGATTTGTTATGTCTTCCTTTTGGATTGATCCCTTGATCATTATGTAGTGTCCTTCCTTATCGCTTGTGA
Organism: Ovis aries; assembly: GCF_016772045.2. Lineage (NCBI taxonomy): Eukaryota > Metazoa > Chordata > Mammalia > Artiodactyla > Bovidae > Ovis > Ovis aries. The sequence goes on along the minus strand of NC_056072.1, from coordinate 46,666,148 downwards.
TATTCTTTATTTTAAGGTCTATTTTGTCTGATATGAGAATTGCTACTCTAGATTTATTTTGCTTTCCATGTGCATGGAATATATTTTTCCATCCTCTCACTTTCAGTCTATATGTGTCTTTAGGTCTAAAGTGGGTTTCTTGTAGACAGCATTGTATTGGTCTTGTTTTTGTATCCATTCAGCCAGTCTGTGTCTTTTTTTTTTTTTTTAGCATTTAATCCATTTACATTTAAAGTAATTATTGATATATATGTTCCTATTGCCATTTCTTAATTGGTTGGGGTTTGATTTTGTAGATCTGTTTCTTCTGTTGTATCTTGACTGTATAAGTCCTTTTAACATTTGTTGTAAAGCTGGTTTGGTGGTGCTAAATTCTCTTAACTTTTGCTTGTCTGAAAAGCCTTAATTTCTTCATCAGTCTTGAATGAGATCCTTGCCAGGTAGAGTAATCTTGGTTGTAGACTTTTCCCTTTCAGTAGTTTAAATATATCCTGTGCCAAGGTCCAGCCTCAGCAGAGTCCAGGGATATCCTCAGGATGGACGACGTCGGCGAATGAAGATAGAGAAAGAGATAAGGAAAGAATGACACGGGGTGACCAAGCTTCAGTGAGCGAGGCCCATTTTACTTTATTTTCCTCGGGGCTTTTATACCCTGAGTTGTACATACAGCAAGGTGAAAAATGCAGAGTCAACTCAACATTCCATCAGTAATAACTTTTATCAATATCAGGTTCCTTCCTGCAAGAGTCTTATTCTTTGTACATCATCTTCTGTCCCGGAGGCCTGTTGATATTTCATGACCACTTTTTGATAAATGTTGGCCAGCCAGAACAATAATCTTCCCTTAAAGTGTTTCTTCTAAATTCTTAGCCTGCGTCACCCTTAAAGTAGAGAGTTACATTTTTATGGAGCAAAGATTCAGTGGGTTACAGCAAAGAAACAACTTATTAACTCAACGTCTAATGTTGCTAATGCTAAAGCTATTGCTTGTTATTTCTATATCTTAACTATATGCACTCCCAGGAATACAGTGGATAAGGGATGTGAGAACTTGGCAGCAAGCATAGGCTCAACAATGTTGCAAGAGTCTGGATAAACCTGCCAAGTAAGCTAGAATGCTAAAAGAGGGTTTGAAACACTCCTTTCATGCCCAGGAGATTCATTAACTAAAGCCCTAAGTTAACTCTAACCAGAGAAAGGTGTTTGGGGGACAGCCCCCTGGTAATGTCCGAAGAGCTAGTGAAAGACATAAAATAGTAAGACAGACAGATTCTGGTTTGGGGGTAGATGCTCGAGCAGGTCCAGGGGGTCTGTCGAGTCCTGAGGCCTTGCTTATCAGGACTCTTCCGCATGACCTTGTCATGGGTGGGATGGCCCAGGGAGTCGCTCGAGTCCTGCATGACCCTGTCATGGGTGGGATCTCCCGTGCTGGCTCCTGGCAATCCTGCTTTTCCCTTCTGGCCTGCAGAGGTTCTGCTGAAAGATCTGCTGTTAAGCATATGGTATTTCCCTTTTATGTTACTTGTTGCTTTTCCCTTGCTGCTTTTAATACTCTTTCTTTGTGTTTAATCTTTGTTAGTTTGATTAGTATGTGTCTTAGTGTGTTTCTCCTTAGGTTTGCCCTGTATGGGACTCTTCGTGCCTCTTGGCCTGGATTGACTATTTCCTTTTCCATGTTGGGGAAATTTTCAACTATAATCTCTTCAAAAATTTGCTTGTACCCTTTCTTTTTCTCTTCTTCTTCTGGGATACCTATAATTCAAATGTTAATGCATTCAATATTATCCTGGACATCTCTGAGACTATCCTCAGTTCTTTTCATTCTTTTTACTTTATTCTGCTTTTCAGAGGTTATTTCCACCATTTTATCTTCCAGCTCACGGATTTGTTCTTCTGCTTCAGATATTCTGCTATTGGCTTCTTCTAGAGTATTTTTAATTTCAGTAATTGTATTATTTGTCTGCATTTTAGACTGAGATTTTATTAACTTTCCTTCCTTTTCCTTCTTTTCCCAGATTACTTGATATGAAAAAGGCAGCTGTTTAACTCCATACATATTTGCATTATTTTGATTCATTGGAAAAGACTCTGATGCTGGGAGGGATTGGGGGCAGGAGGAAAAGGGGACGACAGAGGATGAGATGGCTGGATGGCATTACCGACTCGATGGATGTATGGCATTACCGACTCGATGGATGTGAGTTTGGATGAACTCTGGGAGATGGTGATGGACAGGGAGGCCTGGCGTGCTGCGATTCATGGGGTCACAAAGAGTTGGACATGACTGAGTGACTGAACTGACTGACTGACTGACATGATCTTATAATTATGGTTAATATTCTTAGAAGGGGCTAAGAATTAAAAAGAGAAAAGCAGTCTCAAAACAGAATCATGCTACAGATTTAAAGCAGAGAGCAAACAAAACAGGGCTAACAAAACAAACATATTTTGTAAGTAAATATTGTGGCAGGAATCCAGGCACCTGCCAGGTGGAAGTTGTTAGGAGTGATAAAATGGTTTTTGACTGAGAATTCATCCATCCTCTCCTGTTCATATTTGATAAACTGTGAGGTCTAATTCTCTTAGTACCAACTTGCTGTAGTTGCTCAGTTGTGAAGACATATCTGACTCTTTGGACCATATGGACTGTAGCATGTCAGGTTTCTCTGTACTTTACCATATCCTGGAGCTTTCTCAACTCCATGTCCATTGAGTCAGGGATACCATCTAACCATCTCATCTTCTACTGCCCTTTTCTCCTTTTGCCTTCAGTCTTTACTGGCATGAAGTTTTTTTTCAAGTGAGACCGCTCTTTTCATCAGGTGGCCAAGGTATTGGAGTTTCAGCTTCAGCATCAGTTCTTCCAATGAACACCCAGGACTGATCTCCTTTAGGATTGATTGGTTTGATTCCTTGCAGTCAGCTGTCTTCTCCTGCACTACAATTAGAAAGCATCAGTTCTTCAGTAGTCAGCCTTCTTTATGGTTCAGCACTCAGATCCTTACATGACTACTAGAAAAACCACAGCTTTGACTAGATGGACCTTTGTCAGCAAAGTGATGGCTCTGTTTTTTAATATGCTGTCTAGGTTTTTCATAGCTTTCCTTCCAAGGAGCGAGCATCTTTTAATTTCATGGCTTCAGTCACTGTCTGCAGTGATTTTGGAGCCCAAGAAAATAAAATCTGTCACTGCTTCCACTTTTTTCCCTTCTATTTGCCATGAAGTGATGGGACCAAGTGGCATGATCTTTGTTTTTCGAATGTTGAACTTCAAATCAGCTTCTTCACTCTCCTCTTTCACCCTCATCAGAAGTGATATATCTACCATTAGAGTGATATCATCTGCATATCTGAGATTTTGTTTTCTCCCAGCACCCTTGATTCCAGCTTGTAATTCATCCCGCCCAGCATTTTGCATGATGTCACCTTAAATAAATAAGGTGACAATATACATCCTTGTACTCCTTTCCCAGTTTTGAACCAGTCCATTGTTACATGTCTGGTTCCAGCTGTTGCTTCTTGACCTGCATACAGGTTTCTCAGGAGTCAGGTAAAATGGTCTGATACTCCCATCCCTTTAAAAATTTTCCACAGTTTGTTGTAATCCACACAGTCAAAGATTTTAGCATAGTCAGGGAAGCAGAGTAGAGCTTTTTCTGAAATCCCCTTGCTTTCTCCATGATACAACAGATGTTGGCAATTTGATCTCCAGTCCCTCTGCCTCTTTGAAACCCAGCTTGTACATCTGGACATTCTCTGATCAGGTACTACTGAAGTCTAGCTTGAAGGATTTTGAGCATTACCTTGTTAGCATGTTCAATGAGTGCAATTGTATGGTAGTATGGACATTGTTTGGCGTTGCCCTTATTTCAGATCGGAATGAAAACTGACCTTTTCTCCCTTCATGGATCACGGTCTTGTTGTGGCAAAGGGGATTGCATAACTCAATGAAGCTATGATTCATGCCTTACAAGGCCACCCAAGATGGTCAAGTCATAGTGAAGAGTTCTGACAAAGTGTGTCCAATGGAGGAGGAAATGGCAACCCACTGTAGTATTCTTGCTTTGAGTACCCTGTGAACAGTATGACAAGTACTTAACTTATGTTTTCTAACGTTTCCTCTCTAATAGCTGTCCGGTCATATTGCTTAGAGTTTTGAAACTCATAGGACTAACCAGTGTTTCTGTTAAAATGTTTGTTTATTTTTGGCTGTGCTGGGTCTTTGCTGCTGTGTGGGCTTTTCTCTAGTTGCGTGGAGCAGGGGCTGCTCTCCAGCTGCAGTGCTCTGACTTCCCGTTGTGATGGCTTCTCTTGTTGCAGAGCATGCGCTCTAGGGCATGTGGGCTTCAGTAGTTGTGGCATGTGCGCTAAGTAGTTGTGGTGCAGGGGCTTAGCTGCTCCATGGCCATGTGGGGTCTTCCTGGATCAGGGATCGAACCTGTGTCCCCTGCTTTGGCAGGCAGATTTTTTACCCCAGAGCCACCAGGGAAACCTATAGTAGTCTCTTTTTAAGCCTTGCAACTTGCCTTCCCAATAAACTTATCTTAGTTGATCCAGGATCTTTGCCATGTTTTCCCAGAGTATCCTGGATCATGTGTCCACTGGCCACTCTGGCCTTTGTGACACTCTTCTGCTCCTTCCATGTCCCTAACTCTGTGAAGCATTACCTACCATCTGCAGAGTTTAGATGCCTCCCGCCTTTACCTCTGCTAGTGGTGTGTCCTATGACTCCCCACCCCCTGCCTGACTACTGCTTATAATGTTAGTTATCATCGAAGTGAAAAGCATTATTGATGATTTTCATGGAGTACCTGCATATTAAAAATTCTATTAGACAGCATTAAGTAAGTGGTTTGTCTTAGTGAAATATTGGTAAATGAAGGAAATTATATAAGGTACAAGATATTATTAGAATACCTGGACACGAGTTGGTATTCTTTTTTTGATTTTATATTAACCGGTATTATTTTAGTGCTTATGTGAAAGATATCAAATCTGAATTACATATAATGTTCATCATATTAAATAGCAGTGATTTGATAACATATTTATCTCCTTTACTATTTTGTGCAGTCTTTGAGGAGGACTGTGTCTCATTAATCTTTACTTACTAAATAATATTTGAACTTAACTTCTTTTGAGAGAGAGACAGACAGAGAGGGAGAGAAAACCAAGATGAATCCCTGATTGCTTCTGGTTTATATAAGCTTTGTTTTCAGCATATAACCAGCATATCTGATATATCCAGTTTAATAATCAGCATATGTGTCCTGAAGTTAATATTCAGGTGTATTTCCATTTTTGTTTTACTTGATATGCTAATCACTCTGCTTACTTCATCTCATCCCCTGTGAAAGCTTAGTGAACATAAAAGAAAAAATCATTTTGATACATCTTTTTAGATATGTGTACATATGATATATCAATACTCCACAGTTATAGAAGGTCACTGAGAAGATTGTCTTATTATTTTCTCCTGACCTAAGACTTTACAAAGGAACATTTTTCTTTTTAAGGAAACCTATTAAGTAATTTATAGACACAAATCTTTTTTAAAAATACTGATAGAGAATAAGACTAAGTTCTATTGTTAGGTGTGATTAAGCTTGACAGTGATGGGGCCTGTGTGTCTTGGGGCCCATCTGCGTGGTGTCCAGTGCTCTACACACTGCTTCAGTTCATTGGAATGGACGAACCAAAGCCCTTTGCTTTCTCATATCTCTTCCTGTTTGCTCCGCTGCCATCCCCAGTGGTCCCTGGCCCCTAGTTGACTTGGATCACTTTTCCTCTAGCATCTCTTTGAACTGATTCAGGATGAAGTGAAGTGCTCACACAGATTCGTCCAGGCTTCTACCCCGCCCTGGTTCCAGCTGTGCAGTGTCCTTGCCTGACTTCCCAGACTGATGTGCCCTCCATTCCCAAAACTGCACCTTGGGCTTTCACAGCTTTTCCCATTTAAGATATCTGCCTTCTTTACTTGGAACCTGCCTAAATTTTACACCTCTTAAAGTTAGTTCAGAATTCATCTCCAGTTTCTTTTTTTTTTTTTTAATTTCTCCAGATATTTTATTTTATTTATTTTTTTAATTTTTATTTTTACTTTATTTTACTTTACAATACTATATTGGTTTTGCCATACATTGACATGAATCCGCCACGGGTGTATATGAGTTCCCAATCCTGAACTCCCCTCCCACCTCCCACCCCATATCATCTCTCTGGATCATCCCTGTACACCAGCCCCAAGCATCCTGTATCCTGTATCGAACATAGACTGGTGATTCATTTCTTACATGATAATATACGTGTTTCAGTGCCATTCTCCCAAATCATCCCACCCTCTCCCTCTCCCTCTGAGTCCAAAAGTCCGTTCTGTACATCTGTGTCTCTTTTGTTGTCTTGCATATAGGGTTATCATTACCATCTTTCTAAATTCCATATATATGTGTTAGTATACTGTATTGGTGTTTTTCTTTCTGGCTTACTTCACTCTGTATAATCGGTTCCAGTTTCATCCAGCTCATTAGAACTGATTCAAATGTATTCTTTTTAATGGCTGAATAATACTCCATTGTGTATATGTACCACAGCTTTCTTATCCATTCATTTGCTGATGGACATCTAGGTTGTTTCCATGTCCTGGCTATTATAAACAGTGCTGCAGTGAACACTGGGGCACATGTGTCTCTTTCAATTCTGGTTTCCTCAGTGTGTATGCCCAGCAGACATTTCTCCAAAGAAGACGTACGGATGGCTAACAAACACATAAAAAGATGCTCAACATCACTCATTATCAGAGAAATGCAAATCAAGACCACAATGAGGTACCATTTCACACCAGTCAGAATGGCTGCGATCCAAAAGTCTGCAAGCAATAAATGCTGGAGAGGGTGTGGAGAAAAGGGAACCCTCTTACACTGTTGGTGGGAATGCAAACTAGTACAGCCACTATGGAGAACAGTGTGGAGATTCCTTAATAAATTGCAAATAGAACTGCCATCTCCAGTTTCTTGGTGGTCTCAGAAGTTGGGTGTCATCACTCCATTAATCTCTCACACCTCTTATTAACTGGAGACAGTATTTGAAATCTGGCAAATAGCATTGCTGCTGCTGCTAAGTCACTTCAGTCATGTCCGACTCTGTGCGACCCCATAGACGGCAGCCCACCAGGCTCCGCCGTCCCTGGGATTCTCCAGGCAAGAACACTGGAGTGGGTTGCCATTTCCTTCTCCAATGCATGAAAGTGAAAAGTGAAAGTGAAGTCACTGAGTCGTGTCCAACTCTCAGGGACCTCATGGACTACAGCCTACCAGGTTCCTCCCTCTATGGGAGTTTCCAGGCAAGAGTACTGGAGTGGGGTGCCATTGCCTTCTCCGGCAAATAGCATTAGGGATTGTTATTTATTATTGCAAGAATACCACAAATTCTTAGAGGGCAGAAACTACCATAAATATTTTGTAGGTCCTTTCAGTGTCTGGCCCTGTTTTCTGTATATAGTCAATGCTTAATAAATATTTGTTGACTAGCTGGTTTAATGTTCCTTAAGAACAAATGTTCTAAATTAATTTAATAATAGAGGTTTTATTTCACTTTTTCTTCTTTATGTTTCATACAAAAAAGGAGAAAATCTATTTGGAATGCAATGAGATATAAATAAATAGTAATACATTATTATAAGCCTTCCAAAATGTTGTTGCCAGTCTATGAGCTTTTCCTCCATTGGCGTTTACTTTCTCAAGAAGCAAGAAGAATTTTAGTTAGCATTATGTGTTTGATAACTCTGTATTGACCTAGAATCCTGCTAGGTGTATGTGCATGCTAAGATACTTCAGTCATTTCTGGCTCGTTGTGACTGTAGCCTGCCAGGGTTCTCTGTCCATGAGATTCTCCAGATAAGAATACTAGAGTGAGTGGGTTGCCGTGCCCTCCTCCAGGGGATCTTCCTGACTCAAGGATCATACCCATGTCTCCTGCAGCTCCTTCATTGCAGGCAGATTCTTTATCACTGAGCCACTGGGGAAGCCTCTCCTAGGTACCATCAATTTTAATTTCTAGATTGCTGTGGTTGAGTGTTCACACTAGAACACACTTCCAAGGATAACTTTATATACTTACTCATTTTTATCTCAATAATATTTATTGTTTCTTGACAGTTATTGCAACTGATAATATTTTAACTAGTTGATCTGAAATGCACTGTTGTGCTAAAGGTGCATAAGAGATCCTAATTGAGAGCCAAATAAATAAGTAAGTCTTTAAAGGAGATTTAAATCTCTTCACAGACTTGTCCAATGTCATAGTTGGGAAACAAGAACTTTCCCACTGTTAATGGTGATTGGCAGTCACAGGTCATGTTTTATGAAGACGGGTTATACTCACTAGTCTGGCAGATGTCATGGAGTCATTTGTGCTTTGAGGAACATCAGACAGTAATGCATATTTAATTCCATCCTAATGTACAAAGACAGTGTTTTTTGGTGATAGTTTTATTGAAATATAATTTATATACCATGCAGTTTATCCATATGAAGTATAAATTCACTCTGAATTTTAGCATATATGTATATATATATTAGTATATATGTTAAATTAAATATATATACTAAATATATTTAATATATAGTATATATTAAATGTTATATAAATTAATTTAATAATACTAAAGATATTCAACATTTATATTAAATCTCATATATATTTATATATATTCAGTAAATATATTAAATCTTAAATATTTGCAGTTGTAAAACTATCACCACAAGTAAGTTTAGAACAATTTCATTATCCTGGAAAGAAACCCAATAACTTTAGCTCCTGTCCTTCAATTTTACCATCCTCCCCAGTGCTGCATCTGGTAATTTGCTTTATATTTCTGTGAATTTCCCTTTTTTTGAACATTTCATATACATGAGATCATATAATATGTGATTTTGTGTGACTGACTCCTTTCACATAGGCTACTATTTTCAAGCTCCATCCATGTTATATACTGATGTGCTTCATTTCTCTTTATTGTAGACTAATATTCCATTGTATGGATATACTGCATTTGTTTATCCATTCATTGGCTCTTGGGCTTTAGGGTTATTTCCACTTTGGGGCCATTATGAAAAGCACAGTTGTGAACATCTGTGTGTAAGTTTTTGTGTAAACTTGATTTTTCATTTTTCTTGAAAAATGAAAGAGTGGAATTCTGGGTTGTATGGTAAGTCTGTGTTTAACCTTTTAGTAACTGCTAGATTGCTTTCCAAAATAGATGTATTATTTTACATTGCTGGGAACACTTTTACTGTGAGAAAATGGATCACATTATAGATAAAAGGGTTTCTACATTTACAGACTTGTGAGTATATTAATTAACATTTCTGAGTTTCTCTCGTTGATGTTCTAACAATCTTCACCTCAGTTCGGTCACTTAGTCGTGTCTGACTCTTTGCAACACCATGGACTGCAGCACACCAGGCTTCCCTGTCCATCACCAACTCCCTGAGATTCCTCAAACTCATGTCCATTGAGTCGGTGATACCATCCAACCATCTCATTCTCTATGGTCCCCTTCTTCTCCTGTCTTCAATCTTTCCCAGCATCAGGGTCTTTCCTAAAGAGTCAGTTTTTCTCATCAGGTGGCCAAAGCATTGGAACTTCAGCTTCAGCATCAGTCCTTCCAGTGAATATTCAGGACTGATTTCCTTTAGGATTGACTGATTGGATTTTCTTGCAATATAAGGGACTCTCGAGTCTTCTCCAACACCACAGTTCAAAAGCATCAGTTCTTCAGTGCTCAGCTTTATTTATGGTCCAACTCTCACATCAATAAATGACTACTGTAAAAAACCATAACTTTGACTATATGGACCTTTGTTGTCAAAGTAATGTCTCTGCTTTTTAATATGCTGTCTAGGTTTGTCATAGTTTTTCTTCCAAGGATCAAGCATCTTTTAATTTCATGGCTGCAGTCATCATCTGTAGTGAATTTGGAGCCCAAGAAAATACAGTCTCTCACTGTTTCCATTGTTTCCCCATCTATTTGCCATGAAGTGATGGGATTGGATGCCATGATCTTAGTTTTCTGAATGTTGAGTTTTAAGCCAGCCTTTTCACTCTCCTTTTTCACTTTGATCAAGAGGCTGTTTAGTTCTTCTTCACTTTCTGCCATAAGGGTGGTGTCATCTGCGCATCTGAGGTTAATGATATTTCTCCCGGCAATTTTGATTCCAGCTTTGCTTCAGCCAGCCAGTCATTTCTCATGATGTACTCCGCATATAAGTTAAATAAGTAGGGTGACAATATATAGCCTTGACGTACTCCTTTCTTGACTTGGAACCAGTCCGTTGTTCCATGTCCCGTTCTAATGTTGCTTCTTGACCTGCATTAAGACTTCCCTGTGGCTCAGACAGTAAAGCGTCTGCCTACAATGTGGGAGACCCAGGTTCGATCCCTGGATTGGGAAGATCCCCAGGAGAAGGAAATGGCAACCCATTCCAGTACCCTTGCCTGGAAAATCCCATGGACAGAGGAGCTTGGTAGGCAACAGTCCATGGGGTCGCAAAGAGTCGGACATGACTGAACAACTTCACTTCCCTTTTTCCTTTCCTGACCTGCATAAAGATTTCTCAGGAGGCAGGTAAGGTGATCTGGTATTCTCATCTCTTGAAGAATTTGCCACAGTTTGTTGTGATCCACACAATAAAAGACTTTGGCATAGTCAGTAAAGCAAAAGTAGTTATTTTTCTGGAACTCTCTTGCATTTTCCATGATGCAACGGATGTTGGCAATTTGATCTCTGATTACTCTGCTTTTTCTAAATCTGGCTTGAACATCTGGAAGTTTTCGGTTCACATACTGTTGAAGCCTTGCTTGGAGAATTTTGAGCATTACTTTGTTAGTGTGTGAGATGAGTACAATTGTGCAGTAGTTTGAACGTTCTTTGGCATTGCCTTTCTTTGAGATTGGAATGAAAACTGATCGTTTCCAGTCCTGTGGCCACTGCTAAGTTTTCCAAATTTGCTGGCATATTGAGTGCAGCACTTACACAGCATCATCTTTTAGGATTTCAAGTTGCTCAGCTGGAATTTCATCACCTCCAGTAACTTTGTTTGTAGTGATGCTTCCTAAGGCCCACTTGACTTCATATTCCAGGATGTCTGGCTCTAGGTGAGTGATCACACTGTCATGGTTATCTGGGTCATTAAGATCTTTTTATGTATTTCTGTGTATGCTGCCACCTCTTCTTAATATCTTCTCCTTCTGTTAGGTCCATACCATTTCTGTCCTTTATCGAGCCCATCTTTGCATGAAGTGGTCCCTTGGTATCTCTAATTTTCTTGAAGAGATCTCTAGTCTTTCCCATTCCACTGTTTTCCTCTATTTTTTGTATTGGTCACTTAGGAAGGCTTTCTGAACTCTCCTTGCTATTCTTTGGAACTCTGCATTCAGATGGCTATATCTTTCCTTTTCTCTTTTGCCTTTTGCTTCTCTTCTTTTTTTGGCTGTTTATAAGACCTCCTCAGACAACCATTTTGTGTTTTTACAGTTCCTTTTCTTGGGGGTGGTTTTGATTACCGCCTCCTGTACAATGTCATGAACCTTCCTCCATAGTTCTTCAGGCACTCGATCAGGTCTAATCCCTTGAATATGTTTGTCACTTCCAGTGTATAATTGTAAGAGATTAGATTTAGGTCATACCTGAATGGTCTAGTGGTTTTCCCTACTTTCTTCAGTTTAAGTCTGAATTTGGCAATAAGGAGTTCATGATCTGAGCCACAGTCAGCTCCCGGTCTTGTTTTTGCTGACTGTATAGGGCTTCTCCATCTGTGGCTGCAAAGAATATAATCAATGATTTCGAGATTGATCATCTGGTGATGTCCACGTGTAGAGTCATCTCTTGTGTTTTTGGAAAAGGATGTTTGCTATATTGTTTCTTGTGTTGTTTGAAGAGGGTGTTTACTAAGAACCTTATTGAGGTATAACTTATATCACATTGTGTATGCATTTTCATCACTTCAATAAGATCTCTCCTCCATTTGCATTTATTTGATCTATCCCTCCTCATTTAATTTGTTGGCTCATGTGGTAGCCAAGCTAAAGGGCTGAGAATACTTTATGGCTAACATAAAGTTGCAGAGAAGGCAATGGCACCCCACTCCAGTACTCTTGCCTGGAAAATTCCATGGAGGGAGGAGCCTGGTGGGCTGCAGTCCATTGGGTCGCTAAGAGTTGGACATGACTGAGCGACTTCACTTTCACTTTTCACTTTCATGCATTGGAGAAGGAAATGGCAACCCACTCCAGTGTTCTTGCCTGGAGAATCCCAGGGACAGGGGAGCCTTGTGGGCTGCTGTCTATGGGCTTGCACAGAGTCAGACATGACTAAAGCAACTTTGCAGCAGCAGCAGCAGCAACATAAAGTTGAGAAATGTCTATAAACTTAAATTTTTTCAAGTTTGAGTAGGTTCATAAACTCATACTCCAATTTTGTAATACAGATAGCTCTGAAAGTTGAAACGTTTTTCATAACTCATTTGGTGGAAATGAATGAAATTAACAGGTGGTTATGTATAACATTTATTTGTTCTCCTTAATGTGAATAATCATATGTCTTATTATAGAAACATTAATATTTGGTTATGGGATACTTCGTCAGCCCTCACTGCGGGTGATTTGTAACAAATATGTGATATGTATATCATTTTACCTTTCTAAAATTCAAATAATCCTGAACTAGGCACACCTGGCACCACAGGTTTCAGATTGTGGATCTGTGTTTGAGTTAAGTAGCCAGCACCTTAGAGCCTGTGCACTTGCTGTTTTTCCTTCTGGGTAGCTCTTAGCCCAGATAGCCTCTGGGCTCCTTCTTGTTATTGAGGTACATGTTGATTTTGTGGGAATCTCTTTTCTGAGCACCGCAAACGTTCCTGCCCCTGTCACTTTCTACCATGCCACCTTGTTTTATAATCTTATGACCCTCATTCCTACCTGATGTGACCTACGGCATCTGTTTCCTTGTTTGCATCTGTTCTCTTTGTCTCTTTCAACATAAGCCCATGAAGGCCGGGGTCCTGTCTGTTGGTTCATGCTCAGGAGGCACTGACGGTGCAGTGAGAGGACTGTGTTTTTCAGGTGCAGCATCCTGTTCCTGCTCAGTGTCTTGCTCCTACTGAGCTGATTCTGCTCGGCTCCCCATGGGGATCAAGTGAAATTTGGCCTAAAGGACACGTGTGAGCAGCTGCTCTCAGACCACGTAAGATTACTGCCTCTCCCATCACATCAAAAACTAGATGTTTGGTCTTGACTCTTGTGCAAAATCCTTGTCACCATGGAGATGAGTTCTCTAAAAGGTCTGCACGCCTGAAAGGGAGGATCACTGAGCTGTGAGAGATAATAGGTAATGGTCACCCATCAGATTGTGTTTTTTTTTCCCTCAATGATAGATTTGCATCCCTGTTTTGGGGCATGATAAAAGTTGTGATCAGTCTGTTTTTTTTGGTCAGATAATTAGATGGCAGGCACTGTTTCTGATGCAAAAGATATGAGGGTGTATCATTTCCTCCAGTCTAGCTCTTATGCCTCTTTCTACCTGGTTTTGAAGCTTAATACTCATGACAGTCAAGATCCAATCAAGACATCATGTCATCAGTTTATTTGTTTGTTAGACTTAAGTCTTTGCATAAGGACCAGTTGAGGCAGCTGCTAGTGGCCACGGTTCCAAGGATCCATGTCACGATAGAGGGTGTCCACATTGGCACTGATGATCCAAGTGTTTATAGCAGTTTAGCCAAGTGGGAGTGTCCTGAGTTTCTTTGTTGGGGGAAGGAATCAAGCCATTTTACTGAAGGGCCTTGGGGAAGGGTCAAAAGACTGGGAGGATCATGAAATACAGCATCCTTTTCCCAGCCAGGATCTCCCCATCTTCACAGTCACTGGAAAATGAGTGTCATTCTTAACACTATAACTCATTTTCTGGATCACTTTGGGGTAGTCCCTTCACCTTCTAAAACTGTTTCTCATCTGTGTGATAAGGATAGTTCCCCAAGGGTTTATTGTAAAGCTTAAGTGGGCAAACAGTGTAAAGTGCTCAGCCCAAAGAAGGGCCTCTGTTGTATTCATTCCCATCTTCTGTGTCTTTGTCAAACTCTTAATTTGCTCAAAATAATTTTGCTCCTTTAGACTATTAAAGGGAATTTAAAGCCCACTAAAATCCAAATGTATTTGCTGAAACGGAATAGACTTGCTGAGATTTAATGGCTTTGGATTCACAGAGTGGACATTTTATGTGGCTGAATTTACTACTGCTCTGTGTGGCTAGGGTCTGTGTGTCTGGAGAAAGGTAAACGTAGACTGTCAGTGTGTTGTCCGTTTTGTTTGAGTCCTGTAAGAGCATCAGAAAGTTACAAGACTCCAAACTGAAGGGCCTGACCAATCAGGAGGGAGTTTGTGTGAGCAAAGCATGATGAATGTCAAAAGCAGGTCGATGGTACTTTCCTAGCAGTCCAATGTTTAAGACTTCACCTTCCAATGCAGCCAGTGCGGATTCAATCCTTGGTCAGATAGCTAAGATCCCATATGCCTCATGGCCAAAGAAACCAAAAGGTGAAACAGAAGCAATATTGTAACAAGCTCAATAAAGACTAAAAAATGTTCCACATCAAAAAAAAAAAAAAAAAGCAAGCCTGGTTTACAAATGAATTTCATAAACATTTGAAAGAATTTAAGTTTTTGGTCTTAGTTTACTTTTTGGTACTGTGGAATCAGTCCTTTGTTAGTTCTGTCTTTTCTTCATTAAAAAAAAAAATCCTCCAATCTTTTACCACTAGCATGTGTTCATATATCTGCTTACTTGATTGTCATTTTGAAATAAAGTTATAATTAAAAGTTGACAGAGGAGAAAGAGAGTTGAAGCAGAGAGAATAAAGTATATGAATACCTTTCTATAAAATTCAAATCTTCTATGTAATTTCAGTTCATTACCTGGGCATTAAAAAAGGGAAAGCCAGCTTATCCTTTAAGCTGGCTTCTCATCCTTGGAATTTTAAAATGGTAAGCCTGATTCCAAACAGTGAAACTGTCATTCCTTGAATACAAAAGGGGTATATAAGAATTAGAAGGGAAAGAGAACAGAAGATGAGTTGAAGGCACACACACTTAATTCAGAACCAGCCCCATGGTTTACTCAGCTTCCAATGGGCTTAAAAGCTCATATATAGCTTTTGTATGGCTCATATATAGACAGGATCCTGCATCCAGGATTGCTCCCCTTGCTGCCCAGTATCTTAAGTTGAAGCAGTCATTTTTTGGGAAAGTATCAGACAGGGTTTAGGATGCTGGCTTCAGGATCTTATTTCTTTTGCTGGAGGAGGGCTTTTTCTGAGCACACTGAAGCAAGGGACTTGCATAAAATGATTGGGGACCAAGATCATGGGAATGGTCTTATTTTTCACTATTTATTCTTGATTTCATTTTAAGTCAGCTTCACACATATGTATGAGTGGTTGACTTTACTTTAGAAAAGTAAAAGCCAACTTGGTCTGATAACTCAAGGTCCTTCAAAAGTCAAGAGGGACCCAGGCCGTTTTCATTTTTCAAGGTTCCCAGTCTGTTAAGAAATGTTGTTGTTGATCATTCATATCCGACTCTTTGCAAGCCCATGGACTGCAGCACTCCAGGCTTCCCTGTCTTTCACTGTCTCCCAGAGTTTGCTCAAACTCAGGACCATCGAGTCGGTGATGCCTTCCAACCATCTTATCCTCTGTCGCCCCCTTTGTCCTCCTGCCCTCAATCTTTCCCAGCATCAGAGTGTTTTCTACTGAATCAGCTCTTCTCATCAAGTGGCCAAAGTAATGGAGCTTCAGCTTCAATATCAGTCCTTCCAATGAATGTTGAGGGTTGATTTCCTAAAATTGACTTGTTTGATCTCCTTGCAGTTCAAGGGGCTCTCAAGAGTTTTCTCCAGCACCGCAATTTGAAGGCATCAATTCTTTGACACTGAGCTTCTTTATGGTCCAACTCTCACATCCATACATGACTACTGGAAAAACCATAGCTTTGACTAGATGGACCTAATGACAAAACAGAGTTGAGAACAGGGGTATATTTTAAATATTTGCATTTAACACATTACTGTTTTTTTTTTTTTTTTTTTTTTTTTTAAGCAGAGAGTGCTTATACAATGTCATTGAGTTTTTCCCGAGAAGTAAAGGATACAGTAAGAAAAATTATATGTACCATAGGCAGTGTGGTCCAGGAAAGAGATGCATCTTCTTCCAGTGCCGTGGTTTCTCTGTGACTATACCTGCGCTCTCTTTAGGAGATTACTGTAGGAAGTCTAAGTTTAAGGCTCTTTGAATTGGAGGCCTGCTGATGGCTTTCTGGTCCTTGGGAAATATCTGAATACTGCCCTGACCTGAGCCTACAGGGAGCTTTTCATGACGGTTCTTGTTACTGTTTTTTGCTTATTACTGCTCACAGAGTGTGAGCATATTTTCACCTTAAAACCTTCCTTCACCCTGCATTCCTTTCCTGGTTTGCCTCAAATCTATCCCTTTCTTCCTCCTCCCTTCTTTCCTTCCAGTCTAGATATAGGAGTCTAATCTGTTTTTTAAATCATTGCTACTGGATTACTTTAAAGATGACTTCAGTTTCAGAACTGATCATGTTGCTTTTATGCCCAATCAGACCTCTTTGCTGCTCACTCGGACTATAGTGCACAGAACATAGTGTTCCTTGGCCTTGCTCCCTGCCCTTATTCATTTAAACCCCACTCGCCTGCCTGTTTGTACCCTTCTCCCCACACCACTGGCCTTCCCCATTCCAAACCACCAACAGACTCTGAAGACTCATGAGGCTTCTTCCTTAGGGTCTTTGCCGCTCAGTCTCGCATCACTTCTCTTAGCCAGTTGGCTGACTTGCACTCAGCCTTTAACTCAAACTCACTGTCACATCATTTATGAAACCTTCCCCACACTGGTACCCCATTCCCTGGCAGAGTTATCTTACTTTGAGTTGTCATAACACCTTAAACCTCTTTGCTCTGTGGTTCTCCCATGTGTAAAGTTGGGATAAGTGAATGTGCTTTCCTTTATAGGATGGCTGTGAGGATTAACTGGATTAATTGATTAAAGTAGTTAGAACAGTTTGGCACTGGGATAGGAAGTGTGAAACTAAATAATTTGCTGTTATCTTCTTGTGGGACCTCCTGTAGTAGCCCGCACTATACTGTCTATAATTATAAATAGTTGCTTCTCCTCAGAGCTGAACTGTGAATGTGTTGATCATCTTCATGGCGGAGATTTTAGTGTAATTCTTCTCATATACTTAATTATCATCAGCATTGTCTTGTTGTCATCATCAACAATAATAAGAGCTGACATTAATGAACATTCATTAGGTACCAAGAACTTTTGCCCAGAATACTCTAATGAAGTAGCTCAAGCCAGGATTCAAGTCAGGTTGTCTGACCTCAGAGCCTACTCTTGGACCAATGTAATATGTTCCCTTTCAAACTGAAGTTGCCTGGTAAACATCTGGATGGGTAGATACAAGGAGAGAATAGAAACAGAATTGAAATAGCTTTTCCCCTGCATCATATTTACATAAAAATCCATCTGAGTAGGTAAAATCTATTAGACATGGAAATTGTTCAATATTTCTCTATTTTCAAGGGTAAAGGGAATTTTCCTGCCCTGATTATAGTTGGGGCCCAGGGCGGGGAGCTGCCTGCCATATTCGCTATCCTGTTCTGTGTCGCACCGGTACCATGCGTCAAAGGAGCTTGCTTTGGCAAACAGCTTAATTTCTGTGTTTGCGCCATTTTGAGGACATCAGTCAAAATGTTATAAAGGCCCTTGCCTCATTCCATTTTCACCCCACTGATCACAGATTTTGCTGTTGAAGCTGAAAAAAGAGTAGTGGATTCTGAAAGCCAGTCCTCAAGGAGCAGGTGCACAGCTTTGTGTTGAGAACACAGATTTTGGAGCCCTTTTCTTGGCAGCAGAATTCACTTTCACATAACCTCCATGTAACTGTGAACTTGTGTTGCTGTTCCAAGTTCTCCCCACATGGGAGCCAACTATGGGAATCATAGACTCTGGTCTTTTCTTGTTCAGTCAAACAGCGTTATGCTTGAAAATTTTGTCTCTTCCTCTGCCCCATTACCATAATAGCTTAATTACATTTGTGTGGAATTCTTCAGGAAATGTTTTGCATGTATGTGCTCATCAAATTCACCCATGGAAATACAGACTAAAAATGGTACTATTTCAGTTCACCGGGTAAGAAAACCAAGACTCAAAGAAGTTAAGGTTTTCACAGAGTCAGGTAGCTACTGAGTGGGAAGATCTGTATTCAAACCTTTGTTCTTGGGCTCTGAGACTGTTCTAATTCTATTGAGATGTAATGTTTAAAAGGCCAAAAGCTTAGAGCCATGATTACATCATCTCCTTAGTGACCCACTCAGTTCTTATTGCTATTCTGATTACTTAATAGGTTCTCAACAAATACTTGTTAAACTAAATTGAACAGAAGTGATGGGAACTTGTTGTTACAGCCAGGATTGGAAACTCTCTGTACCATAGACATTCTCTCCAGGACTATTATCTTCTTAACTTGGCTGCACCTTATCTTATCTTTCTTATCTTAGGCAGATGCTCCCATCCTCCTTACCTAGTTGGACAGTATCCTCAATGCTCTGCCATTGTGGATTCTGGTCAAAACCTCTGAGTCAGCCCTGGAAATATATAATTAAGGGCTGGAACAAAATTTTGTTCAACATGGTCAGAGCCCTCATTGATAGGTGATTTCCACTGTGGGAAAAAGATATGCTTATCCTTAAACGGACTTAATATCATAGCTCTTTTCACACTGGACTTATATCATCTCAGGAAGTTAATGACAGTTCTATTGCCCATGAAAGGAAGAGCTCAGTTGTCTTAAAACTGAGGGATTCAGAGGAAACTTTATAAGGTTCATGGTTAAATAGCCTTAATTTTGATAATCCAACTCTATAAACCACTGCCTGGAGGATATCTACATAGAAGACCACATTCTAAAATGCTGGATCATTAGGAAAAACTTGCTTGGGCTGAAATATAAGACTGTCTATTTTTTCTGTCTCCTCCCAGCTGCTCTGGCCCTTGGGTAGCCTTTTGAGCAGCTTGGCTGTTTCCATGTTCAATAGTTTTGCAAATGTTACATTTTGGCAAATGCAGCCTTAGGTGTAAAATGAGATAGCTTTGGTTTGGAAATTGGCCACTCATGTTGATAACAGTTATTAATCGAATCAGCCTCAAATTGATAACAGGTATCTCCTGTGGAAACAAAGATAATTTGTTATTGATTGTGATCCAGTCTTCTGATGTAAACTCTAGGCTTATTTTGTCTTGTAAAAGGTTGGTGTAGCCTTCTGCAATCTGAAGGAGACAGGAAGAGATGGGGTGGAGGAAGGAAAAAAAAACTCTCCCCACATACACACGATGTGTTTACTCTATTGTTCTGTTACCTGCTTTCTCTGGAAACTTTATAGATTAGCTTTTATAATCTACTTTGAAATGTTTGCTGTTTTTAAAGCAGAAGCAATCCTTGCAGCTTTCAAGCAGAAGGTCATTTTATACAAAATGTTCATTCGTGTGCAACAAAGCTTATTTCTTGTACAGGAACAAAGAAATAATGAAGGCTCCTTAAAACTTGTTTTTCTCTAAAGGAATGATCATCTTGATAGCTGGTGATTTATATGTGCCTTTTCTATTGGAGTTGAAAAGCAAAAACATTCATATCAATAAGGATTACTGAATATTAGTAGACTCAGATATGACTTTAACTTCAGCTTCAGTGTATCAGAGTAGGAGGGAAAGATGTCTCGGATTTCTTGTCTAGTTGGTGTCCATCTCTCCAGGTTATTCCTTTTGCCCTGATTCATTACCTGATGGTAATCCAGCCATTAATGTGGTCCTTGCATAGGTCTCTGAGATCCAGCTGTTTCTAGAACAAAGTCCCCAAAGTTTTCTTGCCTCCAAAACTTTGTTTGCCATGTTTGTTTGGGCCGAACACTCTTTTAGCAACGTCCCACTTTCCTTTAGAGCTCAACTTAAATGTAATTTTTTTCCTGGGAAGCTTCATGGCTTATTGTTACTATGATTTTTCATTTAGCTCTTTATAGGGAAATAGCTATTTTCTTTATGCATGTCCTCCACTCTCTGTAAACCACCTCATGATGTTCCATGGCCCACCGGTGGTACTAGTCCTTCAATTACTCTAGCTACAAAAGCATCAAAGGTTAATCTATACTGTTGCCTGTGCGCTTAGTCGTGCCTGACTCTGTGACCTTATGGACTATATAGCCTGCCACGCTCCTCTGTCCATGGGATTCTCCAGGCAAAAATACTGGATTGGGTTGCTATTTCTTTCTCCCATGTACCTTGTCAACCCAGGGACTGAACCCACATCTCCTGAGTCTTCTGGTGAAGTCTTTAACCACTGAGTCTCTTGGGGAGCCCTAACCTACACTGTTACAGAGTGATAAAAACAATATCCAGATTGGAGAAGAGAAGAGAGTAACAACAGATGGAGTGAAAATGTAAATTTAAATATCTTACTTTCCCCCCCAACATGACAGTTCTTAAATTGTTGGTTTCTGACTCTTTATACAAGGATGGAGTGTTTAGAATTAATCCTGGGACAAATCAGTCTCATTTTGTTCAGATTTCTGGACAGATTTTTTGATAAACTGATGGCATTTAATGAGAATAGAGATTTTTCATTTTTATTTCTAGGATCAGTTGAGTTTGAAATCTGTGACTATAGAGAGAACTTGGGTTTCCTCTGTCCTTATCTCTTCAGGTGGTCAGTGTGTCAAGTTTAAGACATGATCGTAACATGGTACTAGGATAATAATTACCTGCTGTACATACTGATTGGCACAGCATGTAGCTTTTACTCCATCACGCTCATTGGCGGTCCCTAAAACAAAAGCTGCTAATCCTTTGTGTAAGGAAAGGATGAACCACATCACGCTGGGTGTGGTTGTGACAGTGATGGTTGCTTCTCTTTGATTGCCCCATTTAGCTGCTTTTCTGCAAGTTTAGCTCTTGTTGAGTTGAAGGAAGAGTCACGTGATCTTTTTTCTGATATTAAAGACAATTTAATAACTAGCAGTATGTTAACATGACCTCAGCTTTTCCCTAGAATCCCTTCAGTTGAATTTAAGCATTATTTGAGAAAGAATTTTGTTCTCATTTCAGAGAAAAGGGGCAATAAAAACCCGATATGAGCATTAAATGTCTTTGTAAAACACAAAGTGAAATCACTAGACATATTAAATAGTTTGAAATTTTTGTTAAAATTCCTGTATCCCATGATCATAGAATTTACAAGCCAAAGCTTTTTACCTTTAACATGAGAAATAGAAATATCATTTTTCTTTGCTTTTCATGTGTTTTTTAAGAAAATCTTTTGACTTATTTATTTTTGGTTGCACTAGATCTTCATTGCTGCCCTCAGACTTTCTCCAGTCGAGGCGAGTGGCGGCTCCTTCTTGGCGCTGGCACCTGGGCTTCTAGCTGTGGTGGCATCTCTTGTTGCAGAGCACAGGCTCTCGGTGCCCGGGTGTCAGGAGTGCAGGATATGGGATCAAAGCTGCAGCTCAGGGGCTCTAGAGGACAGGCTCCAGTAGCTGCGCTTCATGGGCTTAGTTGCTCCTCGGGATGTGGAATCTTCCTGGACCAGGAATCAAATCTGTGTCCTCTGCATTTGCAGGCAGATTCTTATTCACTGTACCACCAGGGAAGTCCTACGTATGGTTTTTATGTTTCTGTTTAAAGACTTTTTGGCCATAATTGTCCCTGCTCCAATTTTAGGGATTTTATTAAAAACTTTTTTCACCTGTGCACAATTTGTTCACCTGATAGCATCAGTAGGACTCCAGTAATAAGTTACTTTGGTTGTGGAATTGTATTTTCCATTACTCTCCCCACTTTCACTGCATATTTCTTTCCATCTTTTCTCCTTTTAAGCCAAAAAGATCTGGAACCAAAAAATGAAATACAAGTAGAACAAAAAATCATTTTCTTCTTCTGATTCAATTTTTACTTTGACTTGGTGTCCTATTTTTCCCCTTCTGGACCATGACAGAGAATGTGACATCTCCAATGTCTTTAACGCTAGCCTTGATTTCAGTGTTTTCAGGGGAGGAGAGGGGAGACTGTGCATTCTGTATTGTTGAATGATATATGTGGAGTCATTGTAACAAGAAATAAGATGTGATTTTAAATGAAATGCCTTAATACCTCTGTGGTTCCCCTTGGCAGTTTTGCCTTCACCAGAGCTATAAACACTATCTATGGTCCATGGCTTCTAGCATTTTATATATATAAAGATAACTTTTGTGTTTATTCCACTAAAAAGGAAGAGTTATTTAGAAATCTTAAAAGTCAATGTAATACGTATCAATTGATGAACTGCAAGTTTTTAGCTTGTAGGTGCTTTGTTTCAAGGCCAGGATGTATATTCTGCTATATTGTTATCATTTTTATTTAGTAAGGAAATGCTTGGTTATTAAGGGGGAAAGTGTACCTATGGACAAAACTGCTGCTTTCTCAAATCTCAATTTTGAATACCAGTCTTCAAAACCATTTTTATTTCCAGTGTGTAGTTTTAATTAAAAAAAACACACAATTCTGTAGTCTCATCTGCAAAGCCAAAAAAGGAGTTCATACAAGAGAAAATTAATTTATTATTAAAAATAACACTGCCTTTCTAATAGATATGGAAAGTAACAGTTCTCCTCAGGCTAAGTGGCAGTTCCTTATATAATAACTAAAATATTAGCACATTTAAATCGATTTTCCTTGCCTGCAAGTAATAATCAAAATTATTTTAAAAACATACTTAATTTGACTTAGATGATAAGGATATTTGCTCAGAAAAGGATACTCTGGGCTATTATTTTCTGCTGGTAAGCATGAGTTGGAAGTTGAGTGGTTTTGATTTTGTTAATGATGATTCAGTTTATTTTTATTTTATTAACAATGGGAACACTGTCTCCAGGACTGCTCTGTTTTAGGTAAATTTATGGCACCTGATTTCTTTCTTAAATAACATTTCTTATAATTCATTTATTTTATACTAGTGTTTTGAGAAAGATTGACAATGTTTTATTCTTTCCAAAAGGTGTTCATGGCTCTTGATGTGCTTTTTGTCATTATCACTGTGCATAGCAACTGAGTCTATTCTTGTTGGTGCGGGAGAGGCCGGGGGTTCCCCTGAATTCTCTCATATAATGTAGGCCTGTCTCCTGTTGGCATCAGAGTGCAGACTGGGATAACTCCATCACAAGAAGGATATGTCCTTTCAAAGTGCCCTGTTCCAAAGTACTTCCATGCTTCACATGAGACAGTATTATGTGTGGCTGCCAGTTAACTAACTTTTTTTCTGAATCATATCTCCTGAAGCTCTGTAGTGAGCATGATAGGAAAATATCTTTATGGAAACAAGAAATGTGTGAGATAAATTAAGTTAAAAAAAGGCATGCAGCAGATTTAACTTGAAAATGAACGTAAAAACCAGCCAGCAGGATTCAAATTCTCATGGACTCGACTACTCCACACAAAGAACAGTGTTCTGGCTGGTGTCAGTGGTTTGTACAGTATTATAGAATTGTCTCTAGTGTGTTATTTTCTTGTGCCCTGTGGTTTGTATTACAGTATTTGTAGTTGAAATACATTTCATGTTATGCCATACACAGATTTTTTAAAAGATATTTTAATTAATTACTTTATTTTTGGTTGTAATGGGTCTTTGTTCCTTTGTGGGTTTTTCTCTGGTTGCAGCGAGCAGAGGCTACTCTCTAGTTGCATAGCTCAGGCTTCTCATTGCAGTGTCTTCTGGTGGAGAGCTGGGGCTCCAGGGCTTGCAGGCTTCAGTAGTTGCGGCATGGGGGCTCAGCCGTCGCGGCTCCTGGGCTCTAAAGCTCAGGCTCAATAGTTGTGACACGTGGGCTTAGTTTCTACCTTGTGGCATGTGGGATCTTCCCAGATCAGGTATCCAACCCATATCTCTTCCATTGGCAGGCGGATTATTTAGCACTGAGCCACCAGGGAAGCTCTATACACAAATTTGTTTATGGCATGTATGAGATATACATAAATATAAGTGTAAATAAAACATTATATGAAATGCATTTTATGCTATGTTGTTTCATGATAACTTCAAGTTGCCTGTTTCTTATTTGTTGGACTATACTACTTTATTGTTTTTTGGGTTTCCAATTCTTCACTTTTTTCAATATATCTGTCTCGTTCATTAAGAAATTTTATTTTGTTTTTATTTTTTGATCATTTGTCCATTTCATTGCAGTTCTTTTCTGGGTTCTGAAAGTGCTTAGACACCATGAGAAAACAACTTCTATGACTGTAAATACACAGTCAAAATGAATGGCTTTTTTGATATGTAAGTGTTCAAAGATGTATAATATTTATTATACATATAACAGTTTGTAAATGATTTCATGGTACATGCATATACATTCTAAATCTGTTACAGTGATTAAAAAAATAAGCTCACGCAAACACAGATTTCTTCAATCACTGTCAGTCATTTATCTTTCAGGGTCCACATTGATACATTTTTAAATTGTATCAAGTTATCACAGGATGTTAATAAGCTTCATTGACCAGGATGTTTCCAAAAAGACCAAGGCCCATTGAAAGTTGGGGCAAGTATGTTCAGTCTACATAGATAGTGTCTCTTTCTTTTTCTCTGTTTCTCATCATCTTTATTTTATGCCTCTCTCCTATAAAGTATTTTGTGTCTTACAGTGAAAAGACATCTATATGTATATGTACATAGACACACACAGATTTTTAAGAAGATAAATGAGATTGAGGAAACCTCAGAAGGTTGGTGAGGCTCATTACAAGGGGATCTGGGATGAGTGTTATTAGTAGTCAGTGGCTTTCAAACTTTAACAGCTTCTTAACCATCCAGAGAGCTTGTTAAAACAAATTGCTAGGATAATTTCTCTGTTGGTCCAGTGCATGAGACTCTGTGCTTCCCAACACATGGGGGCCAGGTTCTGTCCCTGGTTGGGGAACTAAATTCCACATGCCCACATACTGGTGCAGCCAAATAAATAAAAATAATAGATATTAAAAAAAAAAAAAGTTTGCTGGGCTCAGCCCCAGAGCTTCTGATTCTGTAGGACTGGGATTGGACTTGAAAATGTGAGTTTCTAACAGATTCTCAGGTGAAACTGATGCTGCTGGTGGGGGGCTCCACTTTGAGAACCACTGATCTGGGATTGTCTTTTCATATGTTTGGGATGAGGAAACCATCCCAAGAATTAGAGAGGGTAAGGGCTTGCCCAGATTTCCCAATGGTAGGGGATTGTACCTTCCCTAGAATTGGCACTGGATCTTCTGGCTCTGGCCTTGTAATATTTTCCTGGAATCTGTTCTTTGACTGAGCAGAGAAGGAGAAGCTTCTTCCCAACTATCTGAAGAGAGAGTGGGAAACCAGATTAGCCACGCTTCCCAGTTTCCATTCTGTGTGCAGCATCGTCTCTGGCTGATCTGTCACTTTCTTTAAATGTCCTCTGGAGAGAGAAGGCTTTAGGGCTTCTACTGGTGCCCAATTTTCCCCAATATATTTCAGCCTCTGTATTCCCATGTCCAGTTTAATAATTATTCGTGGGACATTTATCTGTCAATTTGTGATCATTTAGAGATTAATGTCATAATTTTTGAAACATGACCTGTTAAACTCAGTTCTATAATATGTCAAAAAAGCAAGCTAAAGACAGCATAGGCTACAAGAATAACTGTGGGAAAAATATAAATGGTTTAATTTTTACCTGGATCTGAAGTTTTTCTTTAAAGTCAATAAAATTTCCGTGAAATATTATTTAACTAAATGGGTTTTCTGCAATATCCTGTAGCTTACATTTTCATGGTGAGAAATAACTTATTGTTGGTAACTTTAAATTAAAGAATAAATGATTGGCATTAAATGGAATTTTATAAAAATTGTTTCATAACAATATGTATTGGCTGAATTTCTTTGGCAAAGAAGAGTAACAACAATTGTGCGTTTATAGTTGTTAGTTATTGATTTAATTTTAGTGATTTTCTTATTGGGATGCAGATTGTCAAGATGGCATTGATGTACCATTAACTTCAAATAAATGTTACCTGATAATTATGCACCAGAGCTGGGTGCAGAAAGAGTTGACCTTAAATGATTGAGGGAATTAAAATAAATACCATTTCCAAACCACTGGGGAAGAAAGCCCACTTAGAGTTGGACTCAGTTCAGTTCAATAAATCTTGACCATGGGCGTTCTATGCTTAAGGAATATACTTTTCTGGGTAGGTTGTGGAGTCCATATCTAGCCTCAAGAGCCAGTGTCTTTGAATTTTTATGAAAGGGATACAGAACATGTGTGCATTTATGTACATGTATGATTGGGTGATGAAAACAGAAACTGGATTTTGACACTGATGTTATTTTCAGCTTCGTGGGAGCGCAGGCAGCAGGTCACAGTTTCCGGGCCATGGTATGACCTGGCATTTGGGGCAATGGAAAAATGTCAGTGTTTTCACGATGTTGAGGTGGGGTCCAGATCACACTTCTGACTCTTTGTGTTGCTTTCTGTCTTTCCAGCGTCTTGTGGAGGCTGCGGAAGAGGCGCACCTGAAACATGAATTTGATGCCGACTTGCAGGTAACTGATGAGAGTTTGAGTTAAACTGCTTTTTGTGCTTGCTGCTAAAGGAGAAACACTAGGTACTGCGAATACCAGGGTTCAGATGTTTGGGGAGAAGGCTTTTTAGAGTATGGTACAGAGTTGAAATAAATGTACCTATTTCTTAACAAGACAGGACAATGATGCTCAACCATTTTCCACTGTGTAAATTACAGGTGATAATGCATACTACACGCATGTAACCAGGTTTCAGTGAACTCCTAATTCTGGGGGAGTTAGCAGTCAACTGACAGTAATCGCCAGAGCTTTCAATGATAAATTGATAAGATAGATGGCAGAATATATCAAATCCCTCTTCCATGACTGCATTTTAAGTGACTGAAAGAACATATGGATCTAACCTTGAATTTACTGTTAATTGTATTTTAAAATTACATCATTCACAGACCTGGATTTGAACATCTGCTTAATAAGTTTCTTATACTGAATCTCTTATCTAATCATAGCACACATGTATCTGGTTGGGAAGGATTTCAATGCTGCCATGTATATAGAAAACATAGTTAAAGGCAAGGAGTGAATTGAATAATACTTTGAGGTTCCTTTGAGTCCTTCCAGAAGGAAATTTTATCTGTATTGTCATTTTGAGTTTGTGACTTTTCCTCACTGCTGGCAAAATAGGAGTGAATCTTAACTCCTTAAGGCTGTGCTTTGCTAGAACATACATACTTCTTTTAGTGCCATGTGGTCACAATTAGGAAATAGTGTTTATTTTGCCATGTTTTCATTCATATGGAAAAGATAAATCTTCAAGCACAGAAAAAGATGTTGATACCAAAGATAGCCTTTGACTGTGTCTCTGTCCCTGGGGTGTCCTTCTTGTCATCACTTACATCTATAATTTTTGCCTTGTGGATAAAGAATGCCCACTCAAATGGAGTAATAGAGGCAAGTTTAATAATGAGAATATTTACAAATGCATGGTAAAAGAAACCAACAAGCAATGGTGTTATATTCTTGGGGCAAGCCACACACCTAGCCTGAAGGAGCAAGGGGAGGGAGTGATTTCTAGAACCCAGGGATGGTAGCTGTACGGGAAGGGTGCTTGGTGGATAAATGGTGAGGTGATAAAGGTGGAATCTGGGGGAAAGGGTACCTCCAATAACTGTCTCTAGTCTTCTGATTTCTTGCTGTAACTCACCATTGACTGAACCTAACTGTTGGTGTAGTTGATTTGGTTCAGAGTTTCTGAGACTTTTGGTGGAGAAGGTTGAAGAATGGGTCTGGGGAGGAAACAGTCATTTTTAGTCATAACACTGAATGTATGAAGCGAATAGAACGAAGAATGCAGTTAAGCATCAGAGGCTCCAGGAAGAGGTGGGAAAAGCCTTGGGGATTGTTGGTAACACCTGGAGAGGAATGGGGCAGACAGCCCTGCTCTTTGAGCAAAGTTACAAAGGGCAGAGTCAGCTGAAAATAGCAATAAGCACCTTGTCTTCTATAGCCTTACCTGCTTGGTGGCTCCAGGAAGAACCAGGGGGCAGATGTTGGCTACATTTGTCTGAAGTGTGCCTCTCTTCAAGGATTTGAACTTCCTGGAGTGGACTGGAAGGGATTTAATGGAAGCATTAGGAAGCACCTTTGCAAGTGTGACAATTATATGGACCTTTTCAGTGCCTTGCCAAGGAAACTCTCTATCTCTCCTTGGGAGTTCCAGAAGTTTTTTCAGCAATATTCTGGTTGTAATTGACAGAAAGTCAACTCAAATCAACTTACTTTGATGAGAATCTGTGAGTCCAAGCTGATAATAAATAAAAAACAATCCACATGCTCAGTTGCTCAGTAGTGTCTGACTTTCTGTGGCCCCATGGATGGTAGCCCACCACGCTCCTCTGTCCGTGGGATTTACCAGGCAATAATACCGAAGTGGGTTGCCATTTCCTTCTCCAGGGGATCTTCCCTACACAGGGATCAAGCCTGCATCTCTTGTATCTCCTGCTTTGGCAGGTGGATTCTTTACCATTAGCACCACCTGGGAAGCTCAAATAAACAAACAGATGGGTAAATAGCAAATACATAAATAGCAGAGAAGGGAAAGCTCTTTTAGCTGTGGTCCCCAACCTTTATGGTGCCAGGGACCAGTTTAATAGAAGATCATTTTTCCACGGATGGATGGTGGAAGGATGGTTTTAGTATGATATAAGTGCATTGCATTTCGGGTTCATGCTTCTGTGAGAAGCTAATGCTGCTGCTGATCTGACAAGAGGCAGAGTTCAGGAGATAGCGTGAGCAATGGGGAGCATTATCAATACAGATGGAGCTTCACTGGCTTGTCTATTGCTCACCTCTTGCTGAGCAGCCTGGTTCCTAACAGGCCTTGGACCAGTACTGATCCATGGCCTGGGGGTGGGAGACCCCTGTCTTATAAAACAGTTGTGCTCATACTCAGTCACTTAAACCATGTCTGACTCTTTGGGACCCCATTTACTATAGCCTGCCAGGCTCTTCTGTTCAAGACATTAACCTGGCAAAAATACTGGATTTGGTTGCCATTTCCTCCTCCAGGGGATCTTCCCAACCCAGGGATTGAACCTGCAACTCCTGCATTGGCAGGTGGATTTTTTACCACTGAGCCACCTGGGAAGCCCCTTATAGTAAGTACACTGTCAACTACTGAATACAGAAAAAATGATGGCATTATAAAATTATGTTAGTAATTGCTTCAGGCAGGAATCTTCAATGGATGCTAAAATTGGCAGGTAGAAGTTTGATGAAGAACAGGACATTGATAATCTCAAAGTATCTGTCCACAAATTGCTTATTATTAATAATTACAAAGGGAAAATAGCTTTATTATGGATAATCCTGGCAGACACCATCTTAAACAGGTAATTAAAGTTAATATAAAAAACGGCACAAAGAGACAAAGTGCTTTCAGATGTGATAGCCAGGAAGAATAAAATATTGCTTGTGTAGACTTCTTGTCTTGAATTGATAACCTGAATCTAGCTATGATAAAATATCATCAGAATTTTGATTGAGGAACGTTAAAGGACAGTAAAGATACATGACAACTGAATGCAAACACACATGACCTTAAATAAGATCTGGAACCAGAAACAAAGATTTGAATGTGGAGTGTGCTTTAGACATTAATATTGTCTCAATTTTGAACGTCTTCGTTTGGACCCCTGCATGGTGCTTAGGCAAGAGAATGTCCTTGTTCTTGAGTTTTTCTGGGTCGAACATTTGGATTCAGTGGTCCCAGAGGAAGAAGTAAGTTTGTAACAGATTGAAAAAGATGATTGGAACTCAGAACTCTTGGAAAATCAGGTGTTTAAGACTCATTTAGTCAATTTTATTTTGAGATCAGTTGTCTTCAAAAAGTAATTGGGTGAGTGAAGGAATGATTTAATTGACTTATGGGATTGTTTTTCCTTCAGGAGAGGAAAATGTTCTGTGGTTTAGTTTAACAAGAACTCTCCCTCTCCTTTTTTTTTGTCCTTTTGAAGCAGTTGTGATTTTCTAAGAGTGCTCTGACTTCCTTCCTATGATTGAACCCTTACAATAAAATTCTGGGGCAGCATACTGATTCCCTTGTCAAATGTGGTGATGGAAGCATGAATGTGGCATGAGCGTCTCGCTCTGAAAGTATAGAGACTGAGAGATAGGTCTTTGGGTTCTTACAGCTTTTGTTCTCTTGGGAACAAAGATGATGGGCTCAGCTTTTCCTCTCCCGTTGTCATCTGTTCTGTATAAGTACAAGATGAATATCAGAGACTACAGCTGTGGTTTGAGCACAGAGTAGATGTTGAAATAATCTGTCAATATTACAGAGTGTCATTCAGTATCTGGACCATGACGGAATGTTCTCTGGGTCAGAGTAAATCACATGCGCTTGTGTGGAAAAGTGGGAGAGAGAAGACTTTGAGAAAATAGATGTACATCCAAGAATGTATGTCTGCTTAGATGAAGGTTTTGAGGCTCTGAAACCCTGATGCTGTTACTGGCAAGTCTGTTAACAGCTTGGGTGTCGGCCCCATTGCTTTTCCTGGAATAGCAGGTCTGCCTGTGTACCGGCTCTGAGTTTATTGCTATGACGGTTCATTAGAGCTGATCAATTGTTAATCTGGGTTCCACTGACCTCTCTCCAACCCCTGCCAGTAGATTGTTTTTATCAAAGAAATTTCAGACTACCATCTGCTCACCATGAAATAATGCTGAGGAGGTTCCCGTGCTGTTAGCTAGCTAAGGAGGAGCAGAAGGAGCTGGGAGTCTGTTTTCCTACAGAAAAAAAAAAAAAAGTGTTTTTGTGAAATTTCCTAAACTGTGCAGCTTCAGGTTCTGTAATGTTAGCCCCTATTCCCCCACCCCATTTCCAAAATGAAAAACAAATGCTGGGTCTGCCTCTTCTTTCTCTTTAGGTTGGAGTCTTCATGTCTTTGCACCATCTTGTGCTTTAAAGGTGAATAATTTGTTTTTCACTTGTAGAATTATCATTTTGTAATTTTATTTGTCATTTAATTTCCTCTTACAGTTTCTGCAGAGGTTTGACCCTTTCCTTATGGACTTATAGCTTTGACATTGATAATCCCTTCTGTAGGTCCTTAAATGTGGCACTAAATTGTTAGTTCTTCACAAAAATTATGTTGGGCAACAGGCAAAATACAGCCTTGAAAGGATGGCATATGTGAGTAACCCATAGTGCAGCGTCCTTCACACAAACCAGAGCTGCATGGGGCTGCATGGGTGCACTAGCTGGAAAGCTTTCTCATGGACACTAGTGTTGCTTTAGCCCTTGAGCTTGCTCTGCTATCGGGTGTCCTTTGGGTTCCAGACTGGCTTCTTGGTTTTGTTCTTTGTTGCCTAATATTGCCATTGGGGCACTTTTTAGTTAGAATTGATGCAAAAGGAGGCCTTGTTAAAATGGCGTCTTCCCTATTTTTAATTGCATACTTTGAATTAACATAGATTTTTAATGTAAAGCTTGTATGAGATTGAAAATTATAAGAAAGCAGTTTAATAACTTTTAATTAATCACATATGATAATTTTAGCATTTTATTCTCATTATTTTGATGGCAAAACCTAACTCAGGACAAGGGTAGGATGGTGAGGAATGGCCGCTTGCCCTGATTATTCTACTTATTAATGAATTTCTGGCAATCTAGGTCTGCACGTGTAGTATAATTCAGAGAGAGGCCTTCTCCTCTTACTTACTCTTTCTTTTGGATTTTTCCACCAGCAGCAAAGAAGAAAAAAGTCCTTTTGACAGTTTACTAAAAACTTACTTAGCTTTGAACTGCAAACATATTTTCTTTGAAAGCTGTCTTAAGTAAGTGCCAATTGCACAGAGCTGTTGCACAGTGGGGAAAAAATATTGTGGTTTTGAATTGTGTATCCTGTGGAAAACTTTGGACTACAAAGTTCTCTATAATAATTTTTCTTTATTGTTTTGTAAGTAGTACGGGGGAGGGGAAAAGCCTGTTGCCATTCAGAAGGATAACAAACTGTGAGTGGAAAGAACTGGGGAGATGCCTTGCTGGTCGCTGCCGAGCTGCTGTCGCCTGATTTCAGAGAGGGGTGAGGGGTGTGGACTAGAAATGTTGTAGAGACCACTAATGGGATATCTTGGGGTGGGGATGGGTTGTGATATTTGCTAGAGCATCTTCTTCCACCTCATTACCATTGCCTGTTGCATTGGGAGGTTGTGTTGAAAGAGACCCCAGGGAGTAGAGAGGGTGGCTCCAGAGGCCCAGAGTCCCCTTTAGAACTTCTAACTTTAGCCACTGGGAGAAGGAAGCCTTTCTCAGAAGGGTTAGGAAGGGCGTCCAGCAAACAGCAGACCAGAGCAGCATTGCCCTGCTGGCAAGTACGGCTTTGCCCTGGGGAAAAACCGTATGCTGTGAAGGAGAGCAAAGGACAGGTTTAGCAGAAGTACTTCCTGAGTGGAGGAGATGACTGTCCATGGGATTTCTCACGTGTTTCTGTCAAGACCCAATCTGTCTTTGTGCCCTTGGACAGAATGAGGTATTGAGCTCCTTTCTGAGCAACAGGGTGGAACACCGAAGACCCAGATCCCAGAGTTGGAAATAGGATTGGAATTAGAAGTTTTTGTAAAGATAACTCATCAACTTTTGTGCAGTAAATAAGAAAGAAAAGGTTCATTTCACATCTACAGGAGAAATAGATGAAAAGAGAAGGAAATTTATAAGTACCTTTTTTTCTGATTTATCAGAGCATGCTTTTCTTTTTTCTTTTTCTTTTTGT
Source organism: Ovis aries (assembly GCF_016772045.2). NCBI lineage: Eukaryota > Metazoa > Chordata > Mammalia > Artiodactyla > Bovidae > Ovis > Ovis aries. The sequence goes on along the minus strand of NC_056072.1, from coordinate 46,633,191 downwards.
TAGCTTGGCTGAGGGTCACGGTCTTCAGCCTTTTAAGATCTTAACATTAGATGTTTCTTAATTAGGATTTGTCATTTATTCACATGTCATTTATTCACAAGACTGATGTGTAAATAGTTTCTGAGGAATCGTTAAGTGTGAGCATTTAAAAGTCAAAATCATTTCTCTGTTGTTACACATACTGTCTTTTTTTATGTATTTGGCTAGAACGTTATAACTTTTGTAGAGAGTACTTTGGTCTAGAGGTCTGAAAAAGTAAGTTCTGATAGTTCTGGTCCAACTGGACTATTTACATGTTCAAATAACTGATTGCTTATCCAAAAAAGACAAATTATAATACCTAGATGATTTCTAAGATGTGCCAGGATTCATTCAACAAATAGTTATTAGCGATGTCCTATGGGTCAGGTACTAGGTTATGGTAATGGCCACAAGCTAGACAGATGTTGTCTTTCTTCTCAAGGAACTTGCAATCTAATAAGAGTGACAGATGTTAAAGCCATGACAACAGAAACAATTTTCAAATTTTGATCATGATGAATGACATGGAACAGAAGTACAGGATATTATCACAGCTCAGGACAAGGAGACCTTGCCTAGTCTGGGAGCTCAAGGGATCTTACTACAAATCCCTGAAGATTAAGTCTTTTTTTAGCAAAAGTTTTACAACTGTAGATTCACATTCAGTTCTAAGAAGTAACATAGAAATAGTATGATAGTAATATGCCATGTGCCCTTTACCCAGTTACCTCTAAAGATAGCACTTTGCAAAACCATAATACATAGTCACAACCAGTATACTGACGCCGACACAATCAAGACACAATACATTCTCATCACAACCGAGATCCCTCATGGGTCCTTTGTAGCCATACCCACTTCCTTTCAAATACAAGGCCACATACTGTTTGATTCCATTTATATGAAACGTTCAGAATATTCACAGCTGTAGAGATAGAAAGAAGAGTAGTGGTTACCAGGACAGGAAAATAAAGAAATGGGGAGTGACTGCTAATGGGGATAGAGGAAGTGTTGATGGAGTGGCGATTCTAGATTCCCCTCCTCCACAGCTAGAAGAAACCTCTCCACAGAGTAACAGTGTTCTAGCCTGGGGAACAAAAACGATAGCACAGTGTATGTATGTGTGTGTGTGTAACAACAGAGAACCTATAATACCTATGTTTTTTCATAAGTGTGAAATTACAATTATTTTGTCTGCTTTCTGTATAATATAGTCTTTGTCACCTCTGAACTCTGATGGTACTTTATTGTTCCCTCCTTTATGGTGCTTATCACTGCCTATCCTGTTACTTTTTTTATTCATATGTTTATATATACTCTTACTCTTGAAAAAGCAAGAGAGTTCTAGAAAAACATCTACTGCTTTATTGACTATGCTAAAACCTTTGATTGCGTGGATCAAAACAAACTGTGTAAAATTCTTAAAGAGATGCGAAAACCAGACTACCTTACCTGCTACCTGAGAAATCTGTATGCAGGTCAGGAAGCAACAGTTAGAACTGGATGTGGAACAACAGACTGGTTCCAAATAGGAAGAGGAGTACGTCAAGGCTGTATATTGTCACCCTGCTCATTTAACTTCTATGCAGAGTACATCATGCAAAATGCCGGGCCGGATGAAGCCCAAGCTGGAATCAAGATGGCCAGGAGAAATATCAATAACCTGAGATAACGCAGATGACATTACCCTTATGGCAAAAAGTGAAGAACTAAAGAGCTTCTTGATGAAAGTGAAAGAGGAGAGTGAAAAAGCTGGCTTCGGACTCAACATTCAGAAAACTAAGATCATGGCATCTGGTCCCATCACTTCGTGGCAAATAGATGGGGAAACAATGGAAACAGTGAGAGACTTTGTTTTTTGGTGGGGGAGAGGGGGGGCTCCAAAATCACTCCAGATGGTGACTGTAGCCATGAAATTAAAAAGACATTTACTCCTTGGAAGAAAAGCTATGACCAACCTAGATAGCATACTAAAACACAGAGACATTGCTTTGCTGTCAAAGGTCCATTCCATCTAGTCAAAGCTATGGTTTTTCTAGTAGTCATGTATGGATGTGAGAGTTGGACTGTAAAGAAAGCTGAGCACTGAAGAATTGATGCTTTTGAACTGTGGTGTTGGAGAAGACTCTTGAGAGTCCCTTGGATTGCAAGGAGATCCAACCAGTCCATCCTAAAGGAAATCAGTCCTGAATATTCATTGGAAGGGCTGATGCTAAAGCTGAAACTCCAATACTTTGGCCACCTGCTTCAAAGAACTGACTCACTGGAAAAGACCTTGATTCTGGGGAAGATTGAAGGCAGGAAGAGAAGGGAATGACAGAGGATGAGATGGTTGGATGGCATCACTGACTTGATGGACACGAGTTTGAGCAAGCTCTGGGAGATGGTGATGGACAGGGAAGCCTGGCGTGCTGCAGTCCATGGGATCACAAAGAGTCGGGCATGACTGACCGACTGAACAGAACTGAACTTATATTTGTTACTTAATTTAAATTTCTTCAGAATTCAGCGCCTGTTAGGCCCTGTTCTAGGTTGTGGGACTTCCATAAACTGAGATGTTACCCTCATCCTCCAAGAACGTTCTAATTTCCCTTTTAAAATGTTTTGTTAATTGTGACTTTTAAGGATTACAATAGGTATCTCTAACTTAAGTGCACAGTTTATCTTGAGTTACTTTACTATCCAAAGTATCACTCTTACTGAAATAAGAATACCATATGTCCACCTACCACTATTCTTTGTGTAATCATATATTTTACTGTTACATGTGTTATAAACACCATAAGATTTTTAAAATTTTATTTTGGTTTTCCTTTAAACAGCTGTCTTCTAAAAAATTAAATAAGAAATAAGGTTTATATGCCCACACATTTACCATTTTTCGCACTCTTTATTCTTTCATAAAGATTTCTGTTACCATTTCCCTTTAGCCTAAAGAAATTCATTCTGTTTTTCTTTTCTTTTTGCATTGAATGTCTGGTAGCAGCGACTTCTCTCAGCTTTTGTTTATTTAAAAATACCTGTATTTCTTTCTCATTCTTGAAGGATAAGTTTGCTGGATACAGAACTTTTACTTGACAGTTTATTTTTCTTTTACCACTTTGAAGATATAATCCTATTCTCTTCTGATCTTTAATGTGTCTGATGAAATGTCAGCCATCATTTTTATCTTTCTTCCTCTGGATACAGTGAGTCATTTTTCTCTGCTGCTTTGAAGATTTTTTTCTCCTTATCTTTGATTTTCAGTATATTATATAGTATGATAGGTTCAGGATCTAACTAGATGTGATTTTCTCTATATTAATTCTGCTTGGAGCTTGCTGAGATTTTTTTAAACAATCAGTTCTTCAAAATTTTACCTGCCCAGTTCTCTTTAGAAAAGGCAGAGGATCCAGAGATCAAAATTGCCAACATTTGTTGGATCATAGAGAAAGCAAGGGAATTTTTAAAAAAAATCGATTCCTGCTTCATTGACTATGCTAAAGCATTGACTGCATGGATCACAACAAACTGTGGAAAATTCTTAAAGAGATGGCACTGCCAGAACATCTTACCTGTCTCCTGAGAAACCTGTATGTGGGTCAAGAGGCAACAGTTAGAACCTTACATGGAACAACTGACTGGTTCAGAATTGGGAAAGGAGTACATCAAGGCTATTTATTGTCACCCTGCTTATTTAACTTACATGCAGAGTCCATCATGCAAAATGCTGGGCTGGATGAATCACAAGGTGGAATCAAGATTGCTGAGAGAAATATCAGTGACTCAGATATGCAGATGATACCACTCTAATGGCAGAAAGTAAAGAAGAACTAAAGAGCCTCTTGACAGTGAAAGAGGAGAGTGAAAAAAAACTGTCTTCAAAGCTCAGCATTCAGAAAACTAAGATCATGGCATCCGGTCCCATCACTTCATGGCAAATAGAAGGAAGCAGTGGCAAACTATTTTCTTGGGCTCCAAAATCACTGCAGACAGTGACTGCATCCATGAAATTAAAAGACACTTGCTCCTTGGAAGGATAACTATGATAAACCTAGACAGCATGTTAAAAAGCAGAGGCATCACTATAGTCAAACTGTGGTTTTTCCAGTAGTCATGATGGATGTGAGCTGTGCTGTGCTTAGTCACTCAGTCGTGTCTGACTCTTTGTGACCCCATGGACCGTAGCCTGCCAGGCTTCTCTGTCCATGGGGATTCTCCAGGCAAAAACAGAGGAGTGGGTTGCCATGCCCTCGTCCAGGGAATCTTCCCAACCCAGGGATCAAACCCAGGTCTCCTGCATTGCAGGCAGATTCTTTACTGTCTGAGCCACCAAGGAAGCCCAATGGATGTGAGAGATGAACCATAAAGAAGGCTGAGCACTGAAGAATTGATGCCTTCAATTTGCGGTGCTACAAAAGACTCTTGAGAATTTCTTGGACAGCAAGGAGATCAAACCAGTCAATCCTAAAGGAAATCAACCCTGAATATTCATTGGAAGAACTGATCTTAATGCTGAAACTCCAGTACTTTGGCCAGCTGATGTGAAGAGCCAACTCGTTGGAAAAGACCCTAATGCTGGGAAAGATTGAAGGCAAAAGGAAAAGAGGCGACAGAGGATGAGATGGTTAGATAGCATCACCAACATAGTGAACAGGAGTCTGAGCAAACTCTGGGACATACTGAAAGACTGGGAAGTCTGGCTTGCTGCAGTCCATGGGCTCTCAAGGGGTCAGACACAACTTAGCCACTGAACGAGAACAGCAGCATTCTCTTTACATTTTTCTGGAAAATTTCTTTTACATTTTTTAAGTTACATCTACATTTTATTCCTTAATATGATCCTACATGTTACTGTGGCTCTTGTTTTGGTTTGTTTCCAATGTATTTTCTATTAATTGGTCTCCTTACTAGGTCCTTTTTTTCTGTAGTTTCTAGTCTACTGTTAAACTCATCCAGGGAATGTTTCATTTCATATATTGTACTTTTAGCTCTAAAAGTTCCACTGAATTAAAAAAAAATTGAATTATAGGTAATTTACAATGTTGTATTAGTTTCTGTTGTAGAGCAAAATGATATATATATATATTTATATACATATAAATTCTTTTTCATATTCTTTTCCATTATAGGTTTTAAGTTTCCTGTGCTATATAGTAGGACTTTATTGTTTATTAAATCTTTTAGAATAGTTTTCATTTCCTGCTGAATTCCCTATCCATGCACCCGTTATGTTCATGATTTCTCAAATATTGCCTGCAGTAGCTATTTCAGATTCTTTCTCTGCTAATTCCAACATCTAGGTCATTTCTGTTTCTGTTGAGTACTGTTTTCCTTTTGAACTCTTAATTTTTTTTGCTTCTTCACATGTCTGATTTTTGTTGTGGGGCTTCCCAGGTAGCACAGTGGTAAAGAATCTGGCTGTCAGTGCAGGAAATGTAAGAGACACAGTTTTGATCCCTGGGTTGGCAAGATACCCTGGAGTATCAACCCACTCGAGTATCCTTGCCTGGAGAATTCTGTGGACAGAGGAGCCTGGTGGGCTACAGTCCATGGGGTCCAAAAGAGTCTGACATGACTGAGCACACACGCACAATTTTTATGATAGTTTGGGCATTGTTATTATGTCTTTGAATGATTTTTATAAATTCCTCAGTGTAGCTTAGTATAGTTCCATCTGTATAGTAGATGTGCTAAAAATACCAAGTTTATTGAATCCTGTTAAGTTGTAACTAGGAAACCATTATTAAAGAGATGAAGAGAAGAGAATGATAAACTATACATAATAGAGAATCCTCCAGTGGTTTGATCTTTTGCATTCTAACAACATAAATAGTGAGTACAACATAGACTTCTTTGTTCCAAAAATACCACAAGGCCATCTTCTAGCTAAAAGAAAGAGAAAAATGCATTTTTGTTATAGAATCTCAGACTACAAACATTATTTCACCAAAGATTATAATTTCTACAGCTAAATTCCCTGTTCTCAGTCCAGAAAAAGATTTTAATATTAACAAATATGAAGACAATATGTGCCATTTTATGGCAGTGGCAATTGATTTAGCTTTGTTTGAACAGTCACTGTACTTCATAGTTCAGAGGGGAAAAATGACATTATTTCTCTTCCCAGAGTTGTCATTTATCTGTTTGTGCAACATTTTCACATTAGTGACCCTATTTTTTTACTTAGCCCTGGGTCTTTAATTTTTATCAGTAATGAATAATCTTATAAAACTCCTAAGTGTTTTCTTCTTTGTCTAATCTTTCTTGCTACCCCAGTCTTTTGTCTATCATGATTATGTATGGCTTAATTTTTAGGTAATAGTGGTTAGACAAATCTGACATTTTGCTTTAGAAAGCTGTTTTTTTCCTTTCAAAGTCATTGGTTCTTTTATGATTCTTTTTTATCTTGAAATTTCATAATTGGTTTTCTCAAAACTAGAAATATTTATTTAAAATAAATATTTTAAAGAAGCATTTGTTTTAAGTATATTTTAAACATAGTAAAACACTAAGGTTTCCCTTGTGGCTCAGTAGTAAAGAATCTGCCTACCAATGCAAGAGATGCTGTTTCCATCTCTGGGTGGGGAAGATCCCGTAGAAAAAGAAATGGCAACCCACTCCAGTATTCTTGCCTGGAATAATCCCGTGGACAGAGAAGCCTGGTGGGCCACAGTCCATGGGGTTGCAGGAGAGTCAGATACAACTTAGCGACTCAGCAACAGCAAAAGCACTACCAATTCAAACTTGTTAAACATCCCAATTAAACAAATACTTTTAAAGTTTAGTTGTTTCCACACACATAGTGTGATTGTCATCTTTCAGGTATCTGCCAATTTGGAAAGGGGACATTATGGGATATCAGGGCCCTCTTGGCATATCTGCAGTTACATTAGACAAACACTTTGTGGTTCTGTTAATCATAATATCAGAGTTCCCACAGTACATTTCCAGAAAATTTAGTGTGTTTCATTAAGACGGCTGACTGTGGAGGTCATTGGCAGATCTCAGAAGTTACCTTGGGATCTTTGTCCAGCTAATTCTTTGGAAACCCTTAGAAAAATGCTCTTATGTTGCTGATTTTTCACCAGGGGTCTATGGTCTAGGAATTTGCCAGTTGCTATTGAATTTTTAAGGTAAAACTTGAATCTGGTGACAATGCAGAAACTCAGCAGAAAATTTCATTTAATCTCATTTAAGTTGGGAAAGATTGAGGGCAGGAGGAGAAGGGGACGACAGAGGATGAGATGGTTGGATGGCATCACTGACTCGATGGACATGGGTTTGGGTGAACTCCGGGAGTTGGTGATGGACAGGGAGGCCTGGCGTGCTGCGGTTCATGGGGTCACAAAGAGTCGGACACGACTGAGTGACTGAACTGAAAGCTTAAAGTAGAGATGAATTAATTCTCACCTTTCCCACTTTCAGTTTAGTTTATGATGTAGATCTTCATAACATAAATAACTGCAAATTCATGCCTTTGGTGTAGTAAACCTAATTCTTCAAAAAAAAAATTTGTGACCAATATTTTTAGGATAGTTCTCTTTGTTGGTTAATTAATACTAATAGAATATAGGTTCAGTGATGAGAGTAGTAGGTGCAGTTATTAAAAATGTATTAGGTGTATAGGCACTGACTTAAAATGCTTCCCTGGCATTATTTCATTTAATTATTCTCCCCCAAATCCTATGAGATTGATAACTTTACTATCTCCATTTTCCCCTAAGGACAAACTAAGACTGAGAGGCCAAATGAGGGGCCCAAGGTTATCTGATAGTGTGTGGACGAGAACAAGCCAAAATTCACACCAAGACTGTTTGGCTCCAAAGACCAATCAGTTAATGTTGGCTTGTGGAATCACAAATTTTAATACTGACTTTCAATTGCACTGGACAGAATCTTAAAAAGAAATTTAGGATGCAAGTTATCATGGGTTATTTAAAAGGTCTATGAAAAAGAAAGGTCTATCAAATATAACAAAAACAAATTCTAGAATGGTAAGTTTTGACCCATAAGCCTAAGTAATAAAAAAAAAAATCTCTTAATATGATATAATGATTTAGTAAAAATGATTAAGCACCACTTTACTGACATTATTAGAAATGCACACAAGGTAGACATCCCTCATTTGGCAGTTGGGTCTATTCTCTGCATGGTAACCATTGTGACTTTTTAAAACACAAGTTACTTATTGCTTACACTTTGCTTATACTAAGAACAAAGTCTGGATGACCCCACATACATTACAGAGTTCCACACAATTTTCTCAAGATTACAGGTGAATTAGCAGCTACTTTCCTTTCCTTTGTGTCTGCTAGGTTCCTGGCTTAATCCTTCTCTTTTTTAAGCTCCCCAATAGGATTTGTTTACTTTCTGTCTTCTCCAGCAAAACATAAGCCTCATAAGAGCAGGCTTCTGACATCTAGTCATATGTCCACAAATATTTGTTAGAACTAATTGAAATTCATAATGGTGGTACAATCACTAAAATCCACAGCTGACCAGAGTCATTCGTAATTCATGAAGTTGTCATCTGTTTATTTCAATTAGAAAAGTTAATTCTTTCTTAAAATAAATATTTATGGTTTGACCAGAAGTGATTCAATTTTTGCTGTAATGTTCAGATATTTTTGTATGTTAATAGCAGTTTTTATTGAAACAGTTGGCTTTTGCTGTTACTGACAATAAATTCATGAATTGGCTAACTTTCTTCATCCAAATGAGATGTTTCTGCTGTTTAATGTGCAGTTACAAATTTATTAGTATACTAATTATAAATAAGACAATTGATTAGTCATATTTAATGAATATTATAGTATTTGTTGTTATTTTATTAAACAGATATGTTCTTATAGAGCAAAACATATTTAAAATCGGAAAGAGAGAACTTAGAAGGGAAACAGGCTCTTCCAACTCAATTGTTTCTCTTGGGCAGGTCCCCATCCACCGTCCCAGCTCTCATTATCAGAGCAAAGACACCTTATGTCTGTGGCAGGAATAGCCACTTATAATGCAAGCAGGAATTCAGAAGAGATGTAATCATCCTCTAAGAATGGGTATTTGACAGCAAAAATGGTTGTGACTTGAGGTCATATCTGAATCTTTGTGTTTACCAAAACTCGAACTTCTAACATTATCATCTCCTTAGAATACCTTTAAAGCCATAAAGTCAGTCCCTTATTGAAAATCCTCAATCTTACATTTCACTTGTTCATTGCAAAATAAAACAACAACAAAACAAATAGACAGTCTTCAAAAGAAGGCAGCTTTTTTCATGGTGCTGTGCTCGGTCACTCAGTCATGTCCGACTCTTTGCAACTCAATGGACTGCAGCCTGCCAGGCCCCTCTGTCCATGGGGATTCTCCAGGCAAGAATACTGGAGTGGGTTGCCATGCCCTCCTCCGGGGGATCTTCCCAACCAGGGGGTCGAACTCTGGTCTCTCTCATTGCAGGTGGATTCTTTATCGTTCAAGCCACCAGGCATTAATAGAGGGAAAAAAAGTAACTTTCTCCTTGGAATGTGGTTAATAACTAGGGGCCTTGAAGTTTAACTAATCAACTATGTGACCTTGAGAAAGTCAAGTTTCCTTTCGTACTGAAGGCTACCTTGGGTAAATTAGGGCATGGGACTGGTTTGCTTTTCCTGCCTACTCTAGAAGTGCCTAAGTCTGTGAGATTGTTATGTTTTTTAAAAAATTTTTATTTATTTTTTATTTTTGGCTGCTCTGGATTTTCATTGCTGCCACAGGCTGTCTCTAGTTGCGGTGAGCAGTGCCTACGTTTCTTTGGGGTGCTCTGGCTTCTCATTGTGGTGGCTTCCCTTGTTGCGGAGCATGGGTTGTAGGGCACGTGGGCTCAGTAGTTGGGGTGCATGGTCCTAGTTGCAATATTGGGATCTTCCCAAATCAGGGATCAAACACATGTCTCTTGCATGGGCAGGTGGACTCTCCACCACTGAATCACCAGGGAATCCCCAAGGTTGTGATTTTTTACAGGGAAAGTATAGCAGTTATTGTTCCATAGAGTGTGAAGGTATTATTTTAGGAAATCCAGCAACTTCTACAGACATAGCATTATCCTAAGGGAAATATCTCTGGGAAGAAAATCCTCTCTCTATCCTTTCCTCCTCACAAATAGATATGAACTTTCTACTTTAAAGCTGAAAGAGGGTAATTTCAAGGAAAGATTGCTTGATTGGATCATTCACAGTTGCCTATAAATAATTTTATCATTTTAGATTTAACGGGGCTCTTTTGAAAAATATAAAGAACTTTGTGTGTGTGTGTGTGTGATTATAAGAACTTAACTCTGAAATGAAAATGGCTCCAAATCTTAGTTTCTGTACCATTAAAGAAATTCAGGACTAAGTTAAAGCTTTGCTTTTCCTTTATTTGGCAGTGATTATGTTGTGTGTGTGCATGTAGTAATAATAATAATTGATCCTTCTTCCTGAAAGATTTCAAGTGGCTGAGAACATACAAACACCATGAAATTTTTTTTTCTTTAGGTTTTAAAGCCCTTTGTCCTTTCATTCTGCATAAGAGTGACTGCAATGCAGAGGCTATTCTGACTAAAAGGAGTGAGATTGGATAGGAGGAGGTAGAATTAGAGCTTCTTAGTAATATTTTCTAAAGCACAGGTCAGAACAGTGGACCACAAACAGCTTTTGTCTGGTCAAAATGCTGTTTTGATTGCAAGGAAATACAAAAGGATTCAGTTATGTCTGCTTATATTTGCTGGTTAATATTCTGGATGAGGTAGATGAGGCAGCTATGAGAGAATGTTTTCCGAAGACAGAAAGACACAGGTTTGAATCCTGGCTTCTTTTTTCTTACTGGTGGTGAGACTCATGGCAAACATCCTAGCCCCTTGGAGCCTCAGTTTCCTCTTCTGTATATTTAGAGTGATGATACTCTTCTTGTAAGGATGTCCAGTTTCCATGGGCTTATTGATCTACATGAAGTATTGAGCACACTATCTGGTAAAGGTCATGATCCCAGTTCAGGGGAAACATTATCATTACTGAGATCATTATTTTGACCAATAATCTTGAAATACAATGAAGTTGATTGCATTTGTTATTACATATTTAGTTTCTGCCTCTTTTGAGGATTGTGAGTTCTGTAGGGCGGGGGCCACATCTGTTTTCAGCATTTTGATCTGAGCTTAGGCACATAGCTGGCACTCAATAAATATTTGAAGAAAGGCTAAATCACTAAAGGGAAAAAAATGAAGCCTCATCTCAAGTGTTAGATCCCCAGTAGGAAGGCGGTTAAAAGAATCGTTTGCCTAAGAGAGAAATAAATGTGGTGGTGCTACAGAATTGCTAGCAATGTAGTAGGAGGGCTGTGCACGCCCAGAGCCTGAGCTGCTTCTAGCCTTTCCGGGACTCTGGGGGGCAACAGGATTGGCTGTTCTGTATTCAAGGAGGGCCTGAACTCAAACTCTCTTTGGTCGCACCTGTGCCTTCATTCTCTGAGTGTCTGTGGCAGATGGTGAGAGGCCCCTATCTAAGTGGACAGAGAGAACGAAAGACCTTCATAATCATCAGCCAGTTTTGGAGCACTGGTCTAGCTAATTGTTCAGTTTTGCTTTCACTTTTTTTTTTTTTAAGGTTCCTTTATCTGTCAGAAGACAAACATAAATAAAAGACTGCTGTTAGGACATATTGTATTCCTCTCCCAATTTCATTAATGGTTTTAAAGGAAATCTGTCTTGTGAGTGCCTTAAGCATTCTGTCTTCACTATTAAATACCAGCTATTTACTATATTCTACACTTCTTTTTGACTCTGTCAGCCATTTTTTTCTGGGACTTCCTGAATTTATAATAACATTGAATTGTAGAGCAGGTGGTCCTGGGAGCATGCCCTCCCATTTAAGTTTCCAGGAGTACCACCATGCTCTTAGAAAGTCTTAGCAGAGACAGGTGTCTGGAGTCTGGGCTTTTTATTCATTTCACTTTCAAAGACAGCGTAACTATCAGATTAAAAATCAGCAAAATTCCCTTTGGTTTGGAGCCACTTATACATTTCACTTTATAGGTCTCATACATCTCAACCCTAACATGGGTTCTGATTCTGAATCTCAGTCACATCTCTGCTGGATCCATATCCAGTCTCAGGTTATTATTTGAGAGGAGTTATAAGACGTTGACTCAAAATTAAAAGGAGTGCCTTAAAATCTAGGCCATCGGATTTAATCTTCATACCAGTCTGGTAAGGATAGGTACTATGAAACCCTCACTTCAAGAATGATAAAACTGGCATTCAGACAAGTTAAATAAATTACTCTAATAAATTAAATAAATTACCTCCATACAGGAGGGCAAGATGAACCCTAGGATCAGAAATTAACTGGTTTTGGTTCCATGAACAGCTTATGCCTTACAGAAAAATTTGTTTATGAGTATTTGTTTTACAGGTCTTTCTTTGACCTGGCGTTGATGAGTGGTTGGAAATTATAAGGAATTTGGAAAGCAGATTACCAAAGGTGCAGGTTGAATCCAGTTATCAGGTAGCTGTTGTTTTTATTTTCTTGTCTTATTGGGCTACAGCATTGTCTCCTTCAATATTTGATGCTATTATTCCTATATTTTCTGAAGTCACCCTTTACAAGCCACATAATGCTCTTCTAGGTCAGAGCCTCTGTTTCCAGATGAAGAAAGAAGCACTTCTGGCAAGATGATCCTACAGTGAGCTTGGTGGTGGTGTGGGATCATCTGTCATCTGCAGTATTTCTGTCCTAATGGTCCTGAGTACTCATTCATTCATTTATTCATTATTCACTATTTTCTTGGATCTATCTGCAAAGAAAAGATTCTAGAATATTTCCCCTGAGACTTGGGACAGAGGCCAAGAAGTCAGCAACAATTGAAGGTGCCTGATACAGTGAGTCAGACATGCTGTGCTCTCTTTATTTGCTTCCTCTGCCTTTTTCTATTCTCTTTAAGTTTAGTAGACGAAAGATGGGGAAAGGCAGAGCAGGTGACACCTGGTCTTGAGCACGGAGGGCCTTAGGGATCCCTTGGGAGTGTCTGCAGATGGGATTTAAGTTATTGATGTCTATTCTTTCAATGTGGCAGAAATTAGCTCTGGGTTTGAGAAGTTCACCTGGACTCCACAGGAGGGAGAGCTGTTGGTGGTGGATTTGCTTTTCTGAGAGAGGTAACCATTTCCTGCTGCATGATTATCATGTTGGGGGGTTGGGAACGCAGGGCATATTGACAATAAGGATTTAATGGATACATATGAGAAGAAGAGATTCAAGCCACTGAGCAGAGTATTGCCCTAGGCCACTTCCCGTTTCAGAATGGTAAGATATTTATGGGAGTAGATTTCAGGCGATCATAGAAGGAAAAATGTTCGAGGGGCATTGAGGTGAGATGTGTCTTGACTGATGTTTCCCACAGCAAGGAGGGGGTCCACCTTGCCGGGAGCCTTATAAATTACCTCTTAGGTTTGTCCATTGTCTTTGTTTTTATAATTCACTTACGGGTTTAAAAATACGATTAGGGCTGTCCTTGTGTGCATTATCCCACGTGGCAGTAAGGACATGGTTTTAATTTATTCTTTGCTTCTAATTGTAGTGTCAGCATGTCAGGGTTCATTGGTTAGAGAGGGAATGAGGCTGCTTTTGTAAAGCAGTTAATTGGACCTGGTAACGATTACTGTCAGAAATCTCTGGGGGCGGTCCTGGTCCCCAGGCATCGTCCTTCATAGGGGTTTCCAGCATCTCGCATGCTAGTACACCTAGGGTTTTCCCCAGGGAAACAGTAGATTGAAATTTGTGTACTGCAGACCCCAACTGCCGTCCTTTTTAGCGATCCTTTCTGAGTCTGGTTTCTGGTGCTAGGGACATTTGAAGAGAATGTTTTCAATTTTGAAATGTTTGATAAAACATTTGCAATACCAGCGACAGACAGAGGACTAGTATCTAGGCTAGAGACAGAACTCCTCCATAGCAGTCACGAAAATATCACAATAAAATGTCCTCCATTTCAATCTACTGTGAAAAGCAGTGGAAAAATGGGCAGTGGATATGAACAGTTAGTTGATAGGAGGAGTAGAATTATGTGGATGAAGAAAAGATACTCAGTCTCACTAGCAATCAAGGAAAAGTAAGTTAAAGCAGTGAAATACTATTTTTACCTCTCAAGTGGCAAAATCATAACGATGATGGTGATGATAAAAATATCAAATATTGGTAAGACCTGGGGAAATGGGTCTCCACTGGTCCAGCCCTACTGCAAGTCAGCTTTGCAGAAGCTTGTGAAGCTGAAAATGCACAGACCCTGGGAACTATCAACTCCACATGCTGTACCTGCTTACAGAAACATTAGCACCTGTGCCCCAGAATGCAGCATTGATTGCATCATTTAGCAAAAGTCCACAAACTGCCTAAATGTCTGCCTGTGTAGCAAAGGCTCATGAAACAGTGGTGTGTCCATGGATTTGGATTCTAGGTAGTAGCTGAAAGGGATGACACCCGTTGACAGGTAATGGCAGGGATGATGCCCAAAGCATATTTTAACTTTAAAAAGCAAAGGCAGAATTTAGAATTAATTGTACAATGTGATATTGTTTAGGTTAGAAAGAAAATGATCTTAAGATATTGAGTGAATGTCTATGTTTATCTGTTACTACAGAGGAAAAAGTCTGTTGGTAGCACCTGGAGCAGGTCCTGGCATTAGCAATGTGGTCAAAGGGGACGTGACTCTTCTCTGGGATGCTCCTCTGGTTTTACATGGAAATTATTTGGGATGATTAAAATTGAATTTATAAAAGTTTTTTTAAGAGAAGAAGAGATGAATTAGTGGGTAAGTACCCATTAGGTCTGCTACTTGCCTTCCATAGAGGGAAGCAGAGATCAGAGCCACCCATAGCAGGGTGCTTGCAGCCACTCACTTCCATTTTCTTATCAAGCCCAGAGGGGTTCTGGTGAAGATTAAGTGAGACCATGTGTTTTGGTCTCTCCTCCATCCGCAGCCCCAAGCATATTGCCTGGTATGAAGCTGGTACTGAATAAATGTGCTTTGAGTTGGTATTAAACTTGGAGATCGGGTGTGGAGTGCTTTCTTAACTGTCTGCAGGCATGCAGCTGGTGATACCTTGTTATTATCTGCCTTCCATTCAGAGGTGTGCTAGCTTCTAATTGGACCTTGTACACAGGCTCTGGTTTTCCTTAAGCTTCCACTTGTCTCCTTGAGCAGAATGGCCCTGAGCCTGTGTGAGAGAGCGGCCTCAGCCCTTCCTGCCTGAGGCTTTAGTCTGACTTGCTCAGAGCAATAGATCCAGGACCAGCTTCAGAGCTAGTGAGAACCCTGGAGACTGATGGGAGGAGAAGATTCTGGCATGTGGCTCCACAAAAAGCAGATGGTTCTGATGTTCCGGCTACAAAAGCATCTCTTTATAACAGTGTGGACTTTCAAGTTCCTCAAAGGAGGCCACTGGATTCTGTTTATCTTTTTGCCCAGAGCGCAACAACCACTTCCTCTTTTTGTGCCTGAATGCACATTAGACCACAGTTCCTGATGGGGCTGCATTCTGTGAAGGGAGGTTATCACTGGCTGCTGAAGGTGATGAGGTTTTTATCCTATTGGCAGATGACTGTTTTGTGTTTCAGTTAGTCAGATCCTGAGTATGGAGCCAGGATCTCTGGTGGGCTCCGCGTTCTGGGTAATGGAGCAAGTAGCCAGGAGGCAGCCTTTATTACATGTCCAGCAGCTTTTGGTCTGCTGTGGTCCATAGCACTTGGATTTCTCCACACTATTCTCATCATTTCCATTCTCTCTCCACATCCTCGTATAATCCTCCATACCTCACACATCCTTGAATTTCTACATCTCTGTATCCCTGCATCCCTTCATTCTGGCATCTCTGCATCTCCCACATCCCTGTATCTCTGTATCTCTGTATCCCCACACCCCTGTACTTCTCCATCCCTTTTGTCTTGTTCAGAGACAGCCCTGGCGATACAGAAGATGAGAAGCACCAACAGCTGTTTCTTCTCCTTAAAGCAGTTTAGCTAATAAAGGAATTTAGATTTAGGAGTAAGGTCTAATTTCAAAGCCCACCATGGCCATTTAATAGCTGGGTAAGTTTTTAGGTGAGTTACTTAGCTTTTTTGAGCCACAAGTGGAAGATTATATGAAAACGGGATCTAACGCACTAGACTCAGGGTTGTTTAGGCACTTTCAGACTCTGCTGCTGTTCTTCTTTTCTGGGATTTTCCACTGGTTTCCTTGTTGTCTCCTCTCCCACCCTCAGTTCTATCCCATCTGAACAGCTCTGGGGATACCAGAAATGGCCAGAGAAGAGTGGGCATGGATTTTCCTCTGAAATGCAGATAAAGTTAATATACTTACACATGTTCTGTTATCACTTGGGGAGCCTCAGCATTCTCTGTGGTTTCAGGGAATGAGTACTGAGCTGCAAGTTCCTCTGGTACCAGGCCCGTTTCACGCACTGAGGATGCAAAGAAGGGCCAGTTCCAGTCCCTGAGCATCTCATAGCTCTGCCTTGTTGACTGCTGCTGCTAAGTCACTTCAGTTGTGTCCGACTCTGTGTGACCCCATAGATGGCAGCCCAACAGGCTCCTCTGTCCCGGGGATTCTCCAGGCAAAAACACTGGAATGGGTTGCCGTTTCCTTCTCCAATACATGAAAGTGAAAAGTGAAAATGAAGTCGCTCAGTCATGTCCAACTCTTTGCAACCCCAGGGACTACAGCCTACCAGGCTCCTCCGTCCATGGGATTTTCCAGGCAAGAGTACTGGAGTGGTTGCCATTGCCTTCTCCAGCCTTGTTGACTAACAGGGAGTAAAGCCTTTGGAGGGCTTCCTTGGTGGCTCAGATGATAAACAATCTGCCTGCATTGTGGGAGACCCAGCATCCATTTCTGGGTTGGGAAGATCCCCTGGAGAAGGGAATGGCTACCTACTCCAGTATTCTTGCCTGTAGAGTTCCACGGATAGAAGAGCAGGGTTGCAAAAAGTCGGACATTTTACTTCAAAGCCTTTGGGAGACCTGGTTCATTGAATGATCTTGATGCTCTTCCATGAATGTAGATTGGAGATGGATACATGAGATCTTTGGAAGTCCAGCTTTCATCTGAGCAGTTCAAACCAGAGTATTCTTTGCCTTGAAGGCTTCAACCACCTTAGGGCACAAGGAAGTTGGTTGGTTTAAGTGAAAGTCGAGTTTCTTCTCCTACTCAGACAATTCAGTTTAAAGATTATTGAATTTAATGATTATTAAGTGTGTATCCTGGATAACTTTTCAGACAGATGTTGGTCTGGCTTATAGTGGGCAAGAGAAGAGACCAGGAACATGTGTGTATCATGGATTTTCTAGTTGGAGAGAGTTGGTAGACACGTTTTTATTTATATTTTAAAGATACAAGATGTGTACAAAGTTTAGTTCAGGCATCAAACTCATATAAATATATTTATGTCTCAAAAATGCCATAAAATAGCAGTAGTTTTTATAGTTCCAAATTGTGATCTTTTCAAGCCTTCCATCTTTGTTCCCAACTGTACTTTACATGTCTGTCATAATATTTGCTTTTCCACTCCTTTTAGTGGGTCAGGATATTTTGGAATCAATTACACAGTGCTTTTGTTTCTCATATTAAATGTAGCATCAGTTCTTTACTTAAATATTTTGAATATTGAAAATAATTTCTTAGGTGACATTAATTATGATGCACACCTCTGCTGAGCTACTCTTCCCCAGTGATATTAATGATAGTGTTTCAGCTTTCCTGACTGTCTTTGTTATTAACCCGTCATAAATACCAGCCCCAATTAGTGTGCAAAAGTGAAATCAGTTCAGGAGTGAAATGTACGTGCAGCTGATAAAGAGTCGATGCTGTGTGGAACAGCTGAATTTTCTCAACTGGCAAATCTGCATGTTTAATAGTTCTTTTTGTATAAAAATGCATTCTTTGATTCCTCCCCCCTCCCCATTTTACAAAGTAATTTGTAACCACAGTTGGTGGTGATGTCTGTTTGCAAAATCTTGTCCTTTGATTCCTTTCCATTCTGTTAAATCAGAGGATCCTTTTTAAGATTCAAAGATGTTATGCTGTATATCTCCTTATTAATGTCTGTTTGTACTGTCTACTACTTTTGTATCTTTCTTTACTCTTGACTTTTTCCCTTTTCTTCTCTGTCTCTCCAAGCCCCCAGCTTTCTGTTTCCCTCCTCCCCTTTCTTAACTCCTTTTTTCCTTCCTTCCTTCCCACCCTGCCTCCCTCTCTCCTCTCCTTTCTCCTTTCTTCCTTTTGATTCTCTTTTCCCTTTCTTTGTTTTGAAATGTGTTACCAGAAGTCAGGACTCAAAAGTGTTGACTTATGTGTATGCTGTACTCGGCCTAGGATGAACCGGAAATGCTTTCTTCCTGGTCGTTTGGCTTTATAGAGTGTTGGAGAGTCCTGACACTTTTGGATTATCAATACATATCTATAGACTAATAAGATTTTTCATAAAGCATATTTTTCAAAGTGTGTAACAGAGAGAAGATTTTAAATTAGTGAACATCTTGGCCACATGTGCTTCTCTTGGATTTCCTTTGCAGAAAATAACTGTTCCTTTGGTTGTTTAAGATGTGCGTCAAGACCTGTTACACCCATGGCATTGTGCTTGGTGTGGGCTTGGAATTAGGAATCCAAAAGTAGTTTTGCTCAAATCAGGATACTTTTAAAAGTGAAAGAGAAGCTTGTTAAAATACTCTTGAACAAGAGTTGTAAACCAAGATTACTCCAGGCAAAGGGGTAGTTAAGATTGCCAGATAAAATATAGAACACCCTGTTGAGTTTGAAATGTAAATGTAACTAGAAGTGCTGTGTTTTTGTTATTCTGAAAACTCTGTTTGTATTCATAAACACGTGGAACGTGCTTCCTGCTTGCATGGTGCTTCTCGTCCAATAATCACAACCACCTTATCAAGCTCAGGCACCCATTTGATTACTTATCACACAGCACAACACTGGGAGGTGGGTAGTGCTTTCGCGCTTTACAGGGGATGATTAACAGGTTAATAACATCCCCAAGGTCAGACAGCTAGGACCTTCAGAGTGAACCAGGAAACAGGGAGTCGGGACCAGCTCCTTAGATCCTTCGACTTTGCAAAGTCTGTACCCTGTCTGCCCCACACCCTTCTGCCTTCCAACTAGCATGTGCTATCAGTGAGCTCCTTTTTCAGGTTTTAAAAGATCCTGCAGGAAAGTGAAGAGTTTTCAAGGCTACTTCTCCATTGCTGGATCGGACAGGCAGCAGGAGGCAACCAGCTGTTTTCACTGTATCAAACCCGAAACATGTCACGCAGAAAAAATGTCAAGTCATTTTGAAAAATGTCTGAAGCATAATGTGCTTGACAGGGGTGAAATAGCATTGGCCATAGTCACGTAATTACTACCTCGGTGTTTGTTTACCGTGCAGCCCTCTTTTCTTCCACTCGAATTAAATCAATCTGAGCAGCTATGCAGCCTTATAAAACCCAGGTCTCAGCCTGTACAACAGTCAGATTTTCTCTGGTTCTTCCTAAGCATGATCCTTGCCAGGCTGACTAAGCAACTTAACAGTTTCTTCCATGTTCCTATCTTCAGACTAAACTCAGACAGACTTATTGAATTAAAGTAAGTGGAGGTCACCTATATATACATACCTGTGTGTGTGTGTGTCCCCTCCCACCCCCAACCCCCACTAACGAAAAATGTAAAGATAGGGTGAGGTACTGAGGTCTGATCTGATTTGAATTGAAGCTATAGTCAGACACCTCAATATTGCTATCCACTAGATGTCGCTGATGATTCATACCAGTGCAACTGTGAGCCCATTTCTGGATGTTAAAAAAAGTCCTTAAAAATGTCAAGCTGGAGCTAAAAATCTGCAACTTCCAAGTACTTCTTTTTTTTTACTTTTTAATATTTTCTTTGTGTTCATCCAAATGGATCTTCTTTCTCCTTTCAGTGATCTCTCTCTCCCTTTAGCAAAAGACAATGAAGAGGTTAAGGAAGGCTCTTTCATTTAAACCATCTCACTCTTTGTATAGGTTGCTTTTGTTTAATTTTTGTGACACTCCTCAGACTTCATTTCCTTGATGAATTTGGTTAGTGTGTATTAACACAACTTACCTAGTTGCTGTAGATTTCCTCAAGACAGTGAAGTTGATGTGCCTTTTACAGATCTATGCTTGGTTTACTTTGAAAATGGAAAGAAATATTTCTTAACCACTGGCTGTTTGCCCCTGACAATAGGAGGGATTGGATGCTTGCTGTAGTCCAAGGAGGTTGAGTCTTTGGTCAGTCATTCTGACTTAAAGATTCAAGCTGGAGGGATGCTCCTAGAGAAAGACAGGGTAGCTAGATGTGGAGGTAATGAAGCCAGGCCCTCTGGTATACAGAGTAAATTCTAAGCTGGACAGTAACAGCAAAAGCAGAAAGACTGGCAGCTGCTGTAGATTTCCACTCCTAATGAGTTACATTTCTTCCACCAGAGCATGGCTAATAGGGGATGAGATTGTCAAATTTTAAAAAGCAATGTTAAAAGGGAGTTAGGATAGCTTTAATCAAACAACAACAACAAAATCATCAAACTGACTTTCAGAAAAGCTTGAGACTCATGGAAAGTTAATTTGTAAGTATTACAATGGCAAAGGTTCTTTCTTTCTTTTTTTCATTAAAGAGGAAATAAAATCTCCTATTTTTTTTTTAACAACAAACCACCTGGTGTGGATGTGTGTATTGAGAGAGTTGTTAGAGCCCAATACTAGAGTGGGAATTTGTTCTAGATCCTGTTTTCAACACAGAGGAGTTCTGGTGGTATAGTATCTTCTGCAAGAGTGGTCTTACACTTTTCAGCTGTAGTTGGGATTTCAGCAAGAGTTGAAAGAGACTAGTAGATTTCCTGTGGGTTACACTGTGGTGGTGTTTTATTGTCAACTGCAGAGTGAATGGCCCTTTGCCAAGCTTTCCTGCTCATTTACCATGCCTACCTTCATACCCAGCAAACAAGCTCCTTAAAATATGAAGTGGTTGGTTTTTTTGCCATGGACTTTTCTTGGACTGAAGCACTTGCTTGAGTTAATTTTTAAAAACAATCTTCTTTGGATTTCACTATATTGCAGAAAATGTAACATCCAACATCCATGAAGTAAGAATAATGAAATCATAAGAAAGTTAGATTTCCCAGCTTTTGGAAGAAAAAGGCCCAAGTTTCCTGATTATAATCTGACATTCTGTTTAGAATTTCAAGGAATGAAAACCCTTTAAATGTCTACATTACTGTACTGTGGATGGAGACTGGGGAGAAAAAAGCCGCAATGCTGTATCAAAACATAAAATACTTCCTGAGTTTCCTCACAGTATGAATTAATCATATTTGATACTAATTGTGTCCTTGCTACGCAACAACTTCCTGTGTAAATTGTGGGAAAATGTGAAAACATTTCTAAGCCTCAAGCAAGTTTTACAATGAGCTTATATATGTGATTTGTTATTTGCTAGATAGCTTCTGCAGATTTACCAAGATGCAGTATTGCTATTTTTCACTTTTGGAAAAATTGCAAATATTTCTCCTCCCCTTCAATCAAAGTGTTAAAAGTATTGGGGGTTGGATCAGTAATATAACTTTGATCGAGTTGTTGGGCTCATTTAGAATTATTTATGTGTATATTATTAAGATCCCCAGTGAATTGTTTGACTTTTGTAATTTATAACTCTTTGTCCCAGAGCCAACATTTAGAATTTAAACTACCAAGTAACCATTTTTTATATCTTTGATTAAAGCTCCTTTTCCAACCCAGCATTCTCAGAACTACGCCTAATCCTGACCATGGTTTGATTTCCTGATAGGTCTTGGGGTATGTTCAGGGTCTGCTGATAAATTGTGGCTCTCTCACATTTGTTCAGGGTCTACCCTGCAGTAAAGTCTGAAACCAACTTGCCTCTTGAATTTCTTCCAGACCAGACTGTAATAACTTCAACAATCAGCACTTTCAGACTAGAGTGAATAATCTTAAATCTATGAAGATACTGTCAGTGGAGGGTTTCTTTACATTTATTTGATTATTGTGGAAATTTGCTTGAGAATTAATTCTTTTATGCAGTAATGAATATGCGTTTGAGCAAATTGCCGAAGATAGTGAAGGACAGGGAAGCCTGGTGTGCTGTAGTCCATGGGGTCTCAAAGAGTCAGACGTGATAGCAATTGAACAACAAATAGATGGGGAAACAATGGAAACAGTGAGAGACTTTTATTTTTTTCGGCTCCAAAATCACTGCAGATGGTGACTGCAGCCATGAAAGTAAAAGATGCTTGCTCCTTGGAAGAAAAGCTATGTCCAACCTAGACAGCATATTAAAAAGCAGAGACATTACTTTGCAGACAAAGGTCCATCTAGTCAGTTATGATTTTTCCAGTAGTCACGTATGGATGTGAGAGTTGGACTATAAAGAAAGCTGAGTGCCAAAGAATTGATGCTTTTGAACTGTGGTGTTGGAGAAGACTGTGAGAGTCCCTTGGACTGCAAGGAGATCCAACAAGTCAATCCTCAAGGAGATCAGTCCTGAATGTTCACTGGAAGGATTGATGCTGAAGCTGAAACTTCAATACTTTAGCCACCTGATGTGAAGAACTGACTCATTGGAAAATATCCTAATGCTGGGAAAGATTGAAGGCAGGAGGAGAAGGGGATGACAGAGAATGAGATGGTTGGATGGCATCAGTGACTCGATGGCCATGAGTTTGAGCAAGCCTTGGGAGATGATGAAGGACAAGAAAGCCTGATTTGCTGCAGTCCATGGGGTTACAAAGAGTTGGACACAAATGAGCAACTAAACAACAACAATAATGGTACAATAGGTAGTACAATATTATATGTAATTATATGTGTAGTACTACACATAGTACAATATATATATTATATATGTTAATATACATATATGTATTAAATATATTAATATATAATATATTACATGCATATACTATAAATTTATGTCCTTCAACTAAACAACCTTGTAGCTTCATGAACATATGTACATATAAAGTGTACTGGTAAAGTTGGTTGTTCAGCTCTAATGTCTACCTGTAGGGGATTGAGATAAATTATAGTCTTTAAAACTATGAAGAAGGTCTATATTCATTACTGTGAAAAGATGGCCATGCTACATTCTCAGACAAATAAAATAAAAGAGAAGCTGCAAAATGCTCTTGTACTGTTGTAGTCCCATTTTTACAAATGTAGGTGTTCATATATATCATGTAAAAGACTATTTATCACTAGGATAGAAGTATAGCTATTTAAAAATTTTGATCATTCTGTGCCCTCTAATTTTTATGATGAAATTTTATTATCTTTATTATCAGAAAATAAATAAGGAAACCCTTTTCTTATTGGATACAAACAAAGGTGTTTGTTTTGGATCCCTCAGTTTATTGTGTGCTTTCAGTGCTAATATGAAAATGTGACTAGAGCAAAAAATAAAGATGCATTTCTGTAGCAAAGTGGATCCTAGAATACAATACCATTCTTCAAAACACTGAGCTTCATTTTAAAGGAGAAAGTAAAAATATGCTCTTTATCTCTGAGTTTGCCCCTGAAAACAAAAGCGTTGAAAGCACTTTTTCATGTCTTTCTTCTCATGAGGTTTGGTTAGGATTCTGTAAAGGTTTTATTGGAAAATTACAAATATATTAGGATCATGAGGCTTTCAGCATATGCATATTGCTGTTGCTGTTTACTATGGGGTTATTCTTTTCTAAATGGCTCCAGGCATTAATTTGAAGGAAGCTTGTCTGGACTTAATTTATTTTAATTAAAATATAAAATGAGGTTATAGTAGAAGTTGGCAGTGTGGAAATTCCCCATTCATGCTATCTGCATTGTATCTTCTGAGTTCCAGTTGCAAATAATGACCAGGAATTACTGGGTATTGCTTGACACTGTTTTTTTTTTTTTTTTTAACCATGCCTTGTGCTTGGGCAGAATTGATGAAGTAGTGGAATTCTTTTTAAAAATAATAAAGATGTTTTAATTTAGGTAGGCTGCACATTTTGATCAGAATATTACAGAGCTGATGTTTTGATTCAAAGTAAAAAATGAACACAAATCCTCTTGTGAAATGGATAATAAAATGACTTTGTGTTGAGCATTGGAGGTTGGAAAGGGAAGGAGTGACTACAGCTCTGTGGGACAGTTACCACAGTTGTGAGTAGCCAGGTATTTATTTACTTGTTCAATGTCTATCTCTCTTTCAAACAGTAAACTATGTGAGAATGGAGACAGTGTCTATTATCTTCTTGGTTTTTGTAACTCCAGCAACTGCCAGTGCCTGTAACTTAGTATATGCTCAGTAAAAATATCAAATGAATGAATGTGTTCTGGACATGGTAGAGTTGTCTTCAGATACTTTGTTTTGGAGTTAGTTTTCCTTTGCCCAATATTCTTCAGGCTTCTGTAAAAGTAATATTTGAATTGTACAAGGTAATGCTGAAATCATTCTTCTTTAAAAAAAAATGTTGGAATATTACTGATCCATCCAGTTCTAGAAAAGATGGAGTAGTCTCATTATATCCAGATCCTCCCACTTACAACTAAAACCCTCTAGACATCACATAAAGAATGAGCTTAGGAAGACTCTGAAAGGTAGGAGGAAGAAGACAGATGGCCTGAGGACCTTCAGACTTGAGGAACCACATGGCTGCGAGTCCCCTGGGTTTCTTCATGACTTCTCATACATCGTGAACAGAGCATACCAGAAGCCTCCCACCTGTACTGCCAACAAGCACAGACTACAAGAAAATCTTCTTCCCCTAGACAGAGGACTGGAAAAAGAATGGCTTAAGAGCAAAAAACCTCTTAGGCAATATTCAGTCTACACCAGACAAATACCTATGGAAAAAACAGTCCCTCAACCCCATCCTGCCCTATCCCACCCCCCACCGTGGTTTTAGCAGGGGCAAGCAGAGAGCTGATCTTCCATCCCATGCTCCCAGCCAGTATAATCAAGCAGCAGAATTTCAATTCCCCCACCTGGTGGTGTAAACAGAACTAAGAAAGAAGCTGGTCTCTCATTCACTGCGTGACTAAAGTGGGCAGTGAGAGCTGCACCCATTGTGTGGTATTTGTGTGACTGAATGGGAGGCCCTGCTTGGGGGACACAAGCAGTGCTCCTATTCCAGAGTGAGCTGAGCCTCCACCACTGCCTTGTGTCAACAAGACTAAATGACGGAGCTTCCCTGGTAGTCAAGTGGTTAAGATTCTGCACTTCTACTGCAGGGGGTGTGGGTTGGACCCCTGGTCAGGGAACCCCTAATGCCTCATGGTGTGGAGGGGAGGGGAAAGACACAAACAACTAACTAACTGAGGCAGTGCAAGTTGGGGCCCATCAGTGTTCTCCTTTCTCCCTTCCCAGCGGGAAGCTGACCTTGTTCTTCCCCACCCAGGAAGCAGCGATGATACTGAATGAGATGGTATAAAGCAGAGCTAGTTGGCCCTCTGGCTTTTGGCCCACCCTGGTACACCACTAGTGCTGATGGGGTCCTCTATGGCATCAGGGAGACTGATGAAGCTGATGTGAGGTGGTTGGCACTCCAGTCTCCCCAGTCCATGTGAGTGTACTCAGAGGGCAGCTGAACCTTCACCTTCACTGACATCAACAAAGTGGAAGGAAGGTGTGGGAATCAGACCAGTTAGCACTCTCCTCTCCTCTCCCTTGGGGTTAGTAGGAACCCAGTGGGGAGCTGGGCTTCCTTGTCCAGTCTGCAGTAATAAAATACTATGTCACACCTCTCATTGCCCACTCCTCTGGTGGCAGTGGAGCTCAACAGGAAGCTAAATTTACACATCTACACAGAGCTTAAAAGATGAAGTGAATTGGATTGGAGCCCCACTTTCACTGGGAAGATATCAGCAGGGCTGAGAGCAGAGCTGAACTGCCATCCCACCTGAATGCAATAAGATGATGTGACTCAGTGTGCCACTTTTGCTGTGATAGTGTTGACAGGGCCTAGTGGAAAGCTACATACACACTCACTCCAGCTCTCCTGCTCAACTCAACAGAGAGAGAGACTGCTAAAGGAGGGAAATGAAAGGATTTGGAGTCTCATAATATCCAAAATGTCCAGTGATAAAATTGAAAATTATCCATTATTGTCATTGTTGTTCAGTCACTAAATCATGTCCGACTCTTCACAGCTCTATGGACTGCAGCATGCCAGGCTCTCCTGTCTTTCACTATCTCCTGGAGTTTGCTCAAATTCATGTCCATTGAGTCAGTGATGCTATCTAACCATTTCATCCTCTTCTGCCCCCTTCTTCTTTTGCCTTCAATCTTTATTACCATCAAGGTCTTTTCCAGTGAGTTAGCTCTTCCCATAGGGTGGCCGAAGTATTGAAACTTAAGCTTCAACATCAGTCCTGAAGCAGGGTTGATTTCCTTTAGGTTTGGCTGGTTTGATCTCCTTGCAGTCCAGGGGACTTTCAAGAGTCTTCTCTAGCACAATTTGAAAGCACCAATTCTTTGGCACTCAGCTTTTTTTATGGTCCAGCTCTCACCTCTATACATGACTACTGGAAAAACCATAGCTTTGAATTTGCAGACTTTTGTCAGCAAGGTGATGTCTCTGCTTTTTAATATGCTGTCTAGCTTTGTCATAGTTTTCCTTCCAAGGAGGAATCATCTTTTAATTTCATAGCTGCAGTCACTGTCCTCAGTGATTTTGAAGCCCAGGAAAATAAAATATGTCAGTTTCCATTTTTCCCCTTCTGTTTGCCATGAAGTGATGGGACTGGATGTCATGATCTTAGTTTTTTGAATGTTGATTTTCAAGCCAGCCTTTTCACTCTCCTCTTTCACCTTTATCAAAAGGCTCTTTAGTTCCTCTTCACTTTCTACCATTAGAGTGGTGCCATCTGCCTATCTGAGGTTGGTGGTATTTCTTCTGGCAATCTTGATTCCAGTTTGTGATTCATCCAGCCAGGCTTTTCACATGATATACTCTGCATGTAAATAAAATAATCAGGGTGACAGTATACAGCTTTGTTGTACTTTTTTTTCCCAGTTTTGAACAAATCCATTGTTCCATGTCCAGTTCTAACTGTTGCTTCTTGACCCATATACAGGTTTCTCAGGAGATAGGTAAGGTGGTGTGGTATTCCTATCTCAAGAATTTTTCACAATTTGTTGTGATCCACACAGTCAAAGGCTTTAGTGTAGTCAATGAAGCAGAAGTAGATTTTTTTCTGGAATTACCTTGCTTTTCTCTATGATCTAACGAATGTTGGCAATTTAATGTCTGGTTTCTGTGCCTTTTCTAAACCCACCTTGTACATGCGGAAATTCTTGGTTCATGTACTACTGAAGCCTTTCTTGGAGAATTTTGAGCATTGCTTTGCTAGAGTGTAAGATGAGTGCAATTGTGCGGCAGTTTGAACATTCTTTGGCATCACCTTTCTTTGGGATTGGAATGAAAACCAACCTTTTCCAGTCCTGTGGCCACTGCTGAGTTTTCCAAATTTGCTGACATGTTGAGTGCAGCACTTTAACAGCATCATCTTTTAAGATTTGAAATAGCTCAACTGGAATTCCATCACCTCCAGTAGTTTTGTTCTTAGTAATGCTTTCTAAGACCCACTTGATTTCACACCGGAGAATATCTGGCTCTATGTGGCTAACCACACCACCATGATTATATGGGTCATGAAAACTTTTTTTTGTATATTTCTTTTGTGTATTCTTGCCACCTCTTCTTAATCTCTAGCTTCTTTTAGGTCCTAACAGTTTCTGTCCTTTATTGTTCCCATCTTTGCATGAAATATTCCCTTGGTATCTCTAATTCTCTCTTTTTAAAATTAATTAGTTAATTTTTAAATGAAACAAAGATGAATATTTTTAATGCTAAAAGTACTATTCACAAAGAAGATAGACATTACAAATCATTAGAGACCTAACAACAAAGCAAAGATCAGAAGAAATATAAGGGAAAAGAAAAATATAAATAATCATAGTGAGACATATTAATCTCTGATTTTCTGGAGGAGATCTCTAGTCTTTGTTTTCCTCTATTTATTTGCATTGTTTAAGAATGCTGTCTTTCTCTTTATTATTCTCTGGAACTCTGCATTCAGTGTGGAATATCTTTCCCTTTCTCCTTTGCCTCTTACTTTTCTTCTTTCCTCTGCTATTTGTAAAGCCTCCTCAGACAACTACTTTACCTTCTTACATTACTTTTTCTTGGGGATTATTTTGATCACTATATGAACCTCTGTATGATCACTGTATGAATCTTATGAACCTCTGTCCATAGTTCAAACACTCTGTCTTCCAGATGTAATGCCTTGAATCTATTTGTCACCTGTACTGTATAATCATAAGGGTTTTGATTTTGATTATACCTAATGGCCTAGTGATTTTCCCTACTTTCTTCAACTGAAGCTTGAGTTTTGTAATGTGTTGATGATCTGAGCTACAGTCAGCTCCAGTTCTTGTTTTTGCTAACTGTAAAGAGTGTCTCTATCTTTGGCTGTAAATAATATAGTCAGTCTGATTTTGGTATTGACTATTTGGTGATGTCCTTGTGTAGAGTCATCTCTTGTGTTGTTGGAAGAGAGTGTTTGCTATGATCAGTATATTCTCTTGAGAAAACTCAGTTAGTCTTTGCCCTGCTTCATTTTGTACTGCAAGGCCAAACTTTATTACTCTAGGTATCTCTTGACTTCCTTCTTTTGCATTCCATTCCCCTATGATGAAAAGAAACAAATTTTTTTTTGGTATTAGTTCTAAAAGGTCTTATAGGTCATCATACCAAGAATCAAAAAAAATCCTAAGTTGAATGAGAGAACAACCAACATGAATCAAGAATGAATCAGATGTTGGATTTTTATCTAAAATATCTGACGAAGATTTTTAAAAAGCCATCATAAAAATACTTCAACAAACAATTACTTATTTTCTTTAGGCAAATGAAAATTGTATAATCTCAACTAAGAAAAATAAGTTATAAAGAAATGGAAATTATGGAATTGAAAGATGCAATCACCAAAATAAAAGAAAAACTCACCTCACTGGATGGGCTCAGTAGTAGAGTGGAGATAAACAGAGTATAGAGTCTGTGGGATAATAAAAAAAGACCTAGCATTCATATCATCAAAGATCGAGAAGGAGAGGAGAAAGTGAGATTAAAAAAGTATTTAAAGAAATGATGGCTGAAAACTTCCTAAATTTGATGAAAGACAAACTGCAGATCCAAGAAGCTGAAGCTGAGTAAACTCTAAATAGGATAAACTCAAAGAAATTTACATGAAGATATATCAGAATGAAACTTCTGAAAACTAAAGG
Source organism: Ovis aries (assembly GCF_016772045.2). Taxonomy (NCBI): domain Eukaryota; kingdom Metazoa; phylum Chordata; class Mammalia; order Artiodactyla; family Bovidae; genus Ovis; species Ovis aries. Next base: position 46,603,854 of record NC_056072.1, on the reverse strand, counting down.
AAAAAAATGAACTTGTTACTTATATGGAAACACCTACTTGAAATATGACAGATGTCTTATATTAATCGATGGAGGCCAGAGGAAGTAGTATAATATTTTTTCAGTACTCAAACTGTAACAAGAATATCCCACAGCAAAAAAAGGGAAATAAAGACATTCTCAGGTAAGTAATGATAAGAGAATCTTTTACTCCCTATAAAGAATGGCTAAAGGAAGTTCTCTAAATAGTAGGGAAATGATAACAGAAGACTTAGAGGTTCAAAAAGGAAAGAAGAACATTGGAATGGATGACAATAGAGGTGACTATAATAGACTATTCTTCTTATAAGTTTCTTAAATCATGTGTTATCATTGAAGCAAAAATTATAAAACCTAATGTGGTGCTCCATTTATATAGCAAAAAACAAGACAATTATAGTTATAAATTGGGGAGTATAAAGGGGCCTAAATGCATGGAAACTTTCTACATGTCACTATAAACATCTCTATCAGCAGACTGTGATAAATTATGCATCTATATTGTAATACCTAGAACAACCAGTTCTTTAAATTGGTGGTTCTCCTTATGGCATTTTTCAAAGCATGATTACATGCCCATACACATACTTTACAAAATTCAGAGAGTTATTAGGATTTTGCATGTTGTTTTTGCTTGGTCGCTCAGGCATGTCTGACTCTCTGTGACCCTATGGACTGCAGCATGCCAGGCTTCCCTGTCCTTCTCTCAGAATTTGCTGAAACTCATGTCCACTGAGCTGATGATGCCATCCAGCCATCTCATCCTCTGTTGCCCCCTTCTCTGTAATTTGCTTTTTTATATTCCTGTTTTTACAGTAATTGCTTGTATTCACTGTGTTAGATATGAACGCATCACTTTAATTTTCTATTCCTTTACTGAGACTTTTTCCTGGCTTTAGCCACTATAAACAGTGCATATGGTCATGCTTGTTGGAGGTTTCTTGGTATGACCTCAATCAAATCCCTTATGATTATACAGTGCAAGTGAGAAATAAATTTAAGGGCCTAGATCTGATAGATAGAGTGCCTGATGAACTATGGAATGAAGTTCGTGACATTGTACAGGAGACAGGGATCAAGACCATCCCCATGGAAAAGAAATGCAAAAAAGCAAGATGGCTGTCTGGGGAAGCCTTACAAATAGCTGTGAAAAGAAGAGAAGCGAAAAGCAAAGGAGAAAAGGAAAGATATAAGCATCTGAATGCACAGTTCCAAAGAATAGCAAGAAGAGATAAGAAAGCCTTCTTCAGCAATCAATGCAAAGAAATAGAGGAAAAGAACAGAATGGGAAAGACTAGAGATCTCTTGAAGAAAATTAGAGATACCAAGGGAATATTTCATGCAAAGATGGGCTCGATAAAGGACAGAAGTGGTATGGACCTAACAGAAGCAGAAGATATTAAGAGGAGATGGCAAGAATACACGGAAGAACTGTACAAAAGGATCTTCACGACCCAGATAATTATGATGGTGTGATCACTCATCTAGAGCCAGACATCTTGGAATGTGAAGTCAAGTGGGCCTTAGAAAGCATCACTATGAACAAAGCTAGTGGAGGTGATGGAATTCCAGTAGAGCTATTTCAAATCCTAAAAGATGATGCTGTGAAAGTGCTGCACTCAATATGCCAGCAAATTTGGAAAATTCAGCAGTGGCCACAGGACTGGACAAGGTCAGTTTTCATTCCAATCCCAGAGAAAGGCAATGCCAAAGAATGCTCAAACTACTGCACAATTGCACTCATCTCACACGCTAGTAAAGTAATGCTCCTCCAAGCCAGACTTCAGCAATACGTGAACCGTGAACTTCCTGATGTTCAAGCTGGTTTTAGAAAAGGCAGAGGAACCAGAGATTAAATTGCCAACATCTGCTGGATCATGGAAAAAGCAAGAGAGGTCCAGAAAAACATTGATTTCTGCTTTATTGACTATGCCAAAGCCTTTGACTGTGTGGATCACAGTAAACTGTGGAAAATTCTGAAAGAGATGGGAATACAGACCACCTGACCTGCCTCTTGAGAAATCTGTATGCAGGTCAGGAAGCAACAGTTAGAACTGGACATGGAACAACAGACTGGTTCCAAATAGGAAGAGGTGTACGTCAAGGCTGTATATTGTCACTCTGCTTATTTAACTTCTATGCAGAGTACATCATGAGAAACGCTGGGCTGGAAGAAGCACAAGCTGGAATCAAGATTGCTGGGAGAAATATCAATAACCTCAGATATGCAGATGCCACCACCCTTATGGCAGAAAGTGAAGAGGAACTAAAAAGCCTCTTGATGAAAGTGAAAGAGGAGAGTGAAAAAGTTGGCCTAAAGTTCAACATTCAGAAAATGAAGATCATGGCATCCGGTCCCATCATTCCATGGGAAATAGTGGAAACAGTGTCAGACTTTATTTTTGGGGGCTCCAAAATCACTGCAGATGGTGATTGCAGCCATGAAATTAAAAGATGCTTACTCCTTGGAAGAAAAATTATGACCAACCTAGATAGCATATTCAAAAGCAGAGACATTACTTTGCCGACTAAGGTCCGTCTAGTCAAGGCTATGGTTTTTGCAGTGGTCATGTATGGATGTGAGAGTTGGACTGTGAAGAAGGCTGAGTGCTGAAGAATTGATGCTTTTGAACTGTGGTGTTAGAGAAGACTCTTGAGAGTCCCTTGGACTGCAGGGAGATCCAGCCAGTCCATTCTGAAGGAGATCAGCCCTGGGATTTCTTTGGAAGGAATAATGCTAAAGCTGAAACTCCAGTACTTTGGCCACCTCATGCGAAGAGTTGACTCATTGGAAAAGACTCTGATGCTGGGAGGGATTGGGGGGCAGGAGGAGAAGGGGAGGACCGAGGATGAGATGGCTGGATGGCATCACGGACTCAATGGATGTGAGTCTGAGTGAACTCCGGGAGTTGGTGATGGACAGCAAGTCCTTGCATGCTGCAATTCATGGGGTCGCAAAGAGTTGGACACGATTGAGTGACTGAACTGAACTGAACTGAACTGAGTACATTTGTGTTCGTTTTTGAATTTTTCTAATTGGAATGCAACCCCTTGAGTATTTACCCCTGTATTGTTTCCTTGGCTCATAGTCGCCCACAGACTAAATCAGTTTCCTGGAGATCCCACTTTGCAGGAGATAGCTTTCCTGGAAATGCAAGCTCTAGAGAATCAGAAGAGGTGCTCCTGCGTCACAACATGCCTTCAGCCAAGGAACTCAGACAGTACTGATCTCTCCTTCCAGCCCACAGGGCTGTTTAAGAAATCTTTTCGTTATATTCAAGGATCCCTGATTGCCTACAGATCGGTTTCCTTGAGGATTCCTGGTGCCAGTACAAAACTTGCTCCATTCTTTTCTTCCTTGATTTTTACAGAGTGGATGGACATGAATCCTTGCATCTCTTTGGTCATTTAAGATGATTAAACACAGGTAGTCTGGAAGCCCAGTGAATAACAGAGGTGCTAACAGTGTATTCAGGTGACAAGGGAGACATGATCTCTGCCTGCGGGTGTTTGCAGGTTGGTATACTGTCACTTATTGGCCAGAAGTAGACAGACATTGTGTATGCTTGACAGCATATTGGTGGGGTGTGGGAAAGAGATATAGATGTACACACACTGTAAATATGAGTTTTGTAGGGGTTGTATTAAGGAAAATATTAGAGACAAATGGAATTATGATAAATTAGTGATGAGCAAATGGCTAAAATTTCTCTGTTAACTCCATGGGGAGGGTAGTAGGAAGAGGGGAAGAATCACTCCTTTACGGCTTCTAATGCTCTTTGAGTATGGAAAATCTGCTGGTTTCTAAGTAAATCTTTTTACCTCCTTAACTTTCTTGTGGGTTACTTCCAAACTATGGTGGAAAAATAATTTTGAAGCTGACACGTAGGGGATTTTAGTTACTAATTTGTGTTTTATGATACTCCTTAGGATAAGTGATTTGTCTTTATCAGCCTGCAAGTAAGGAACATGAAGACTTACAATTTTCAGTTATGAAAATTGTCCTAAGTAAATTTTGCTTTAGGAAATCAGGATGACCTCTTGTTGATTTTCAGTGAAACTCCCTGGGAGATGGGAAGGTCTTTGAAAAATCAATGTATAATTAATGCATATTTATTTGTTTAAAAGAATGACTGAATTGAATTATTACTAAAGCATTTAAGGTGACCTATCCTTCCTAGCAAGGGCATTTAGATGGCTAAATTATGATAAAGGGAGTATTGTGTTTATTAGCTATTACCATTCTAAATTTGCATAAAAGAAATCATGATAGTGAGAGACATTAAATGCATTAATTATCCATTAAAGGGGTAATTTAACAATCGTTAAGAGAGGCACTAGTAGATTGGTGATCATCTTTAAAAATGATGTACTTGATTTAAGCTTTATATAATATCGAAAAGATTGATCTGCCATTTTTACTTTGGTAAAATACATTTTGTTTCGTTTTCTGGTGTTCTCGCGAGGTAATCTCGCGATGAGCGGAAGGTCCTTCTCTGCCATTTTGTCTCCAATCCCTCCTCTGGCTGCTGTCCTGTAGGGGGATCCTTGGAGTCGCCTGAGGGTGGGCACCCTGCCCCGGGCTCCTGGGGGTCACGAACTCGCCTGAGCGTCGGCCATCCTGCTCCTGGCTTTTCGAGGTGGTGGAGTCACCTGAGGGCGCCCGTCGCGCCTGAGCTCCTCAGGGTCTCGAAGTTGCCTGAGGGCCAGCGTCAAGTCCCACGCTCCTCAGAGTCACCTGAGGGGTGACCTTCCTGTCCCGGGCTCCTAGGGGTCGCGGAGTCACCAGAGGGACAGATCTTGAGTCTGAGGCACCCGGCGGGGGTAGGGGGCGGCAGGCTCTGGACCTGCCAGTGCCATCTCTGATCCGGATATCGGGGACTCTGTTCAGGGCACGAGTTACCTCTCCAGTCCTAGTTTACTTCTGATTGACTGAAGCGTGTGTGGAAGGTGAGACCTGCTCGTGCTAAAAACTGCTTCCTTCCATGCCCATTATCGTAAGATTTTCCCTGAGCAGTTTTGAAGCTGGTGAAATACAGAGCTGTAAATGGTTTATTATGAAAGGATGTATAACTGGAGAGGCAGATGGGAGAGGTGTGTAGCGCAAGATGTGGGGGAAGGCTGGGAGTGGCCATGCGCTCCTGTTTCAGTTTTCTGGTAGCTTCTGTTAAGAACTGGATATTGGAATGAATGAGTAAGCATACATCTTGTGCCTGTTGTATAACTTTGCACTAGAAACTTGGGGATACCAGTACCTAATCTTTGACCAGGTATGAGGTAGTCACATTGACTGGCTGGGTCCCTATTTCCACCTGGCATGGTAGAGAAACGGTGCCATTGTCTCAAGATCAGTAGTTATGAAGCAGCTTCATCACTCTCCCTGGTGCCTCCCATCATATTGATCTTCTGGCCATTGGAGTTGCTCACCTTCTACCTTCTGGCTATCACAGCCTGTAGCCTGGGTCACCTTTGTTCAGCTCATTTCATGTCTTATTTTTAAATATGTTTCCATTGGGACTGCTATGCTTGAAGTGAAAGAAACCCACTCAAGTTAGCCTGTATGAAGGGGTTTTTGTTTGTTTGTTTGATTTTTATGTAAATCAGGATAGAGAATTAGCTTTTGGAACCCAAGGGCATCAAGATAGCCGGGACTCAAGGATACCTGGGGCGGGGAAGAGGAGAGTTCTTAGCAAACAAGGCAGTCTCTCTCCCACCCATTGGGATTTCCTGCTAACTTTTCACCCTCTTTGCAGATCTGGTTTTTCTGCTTTGTAGAGACATGGGCCCCACACCAGAATTGATGTGCATTTGTGAGGCCAGTGCTGGCATTTAATGGACTAGAGAGTTTGAGTCCTGATCCTAAATTCCTAGAAGGGAGAAACTGTGTTTTCATCATGTACCCATCCCTGGTTCAATAAGCCATGATCACGGGACAAGTTTGTGTCATAAAACGTATCAAGCAAGGCAGTTAGAGAAGACTGGTGGCTGGCAAACTCCCTAAGTCAGTGTGCCTTTACCTCTGGGATATATGCTCTCCTCTCCAAGGGAGACCAAATACTCCTCTGAAATCAGGAAAAATGGAACCAGCTCCCTAATTGTTTTCCTCCCCTCCCATGTGCCTCTTTTCCTCTTTCCCCTGTCACACAACTGTCTGATGTGTTTCTTCAGTGTAATATTTGCATCACATCACTGTTACACTTAATAATGAGGGTCTTTCTGATACCCTGATACTGGCAAATCCAGACCTCCTGGTGTTCAGAGGGTCCTCAGATCTTCCCTGGCCAGCCTTGTCTTCACTCCTCTGAGGGCTATTCCTGCACCCAGCAGGGTTGGCTTGTGACCTTCCCTTTTCTTACCCATACTCTGGACCTGTGCTTCTGCTGTTCTCCTTGTCTGGGGTACCCCCACCTCTGTTCTCTCCATTTCGAGAGATTCAGCTCAGCTCAAGTGGACCTGGGTTTAAGGGTTATACCTTTGTTGAGCCTTGAGGGATAGATGTGAAGAGCAGTCTTCTCTGAACCCTGCTCCTGGGGCTGATAATGGTGGTAGAAGTGATGTGAGTACAGGAGATGTTTTGCTTTAAGGTCCAGATCAATCCTCATCCTCCTCAGGAAGTTCACCCTAACCATACTCCTCCTTCCTGTCTTCAAGCTGCCTCTCTCTGTTTTATACTGGCGCTTAAACAAAGAAAATCACAAAGAACTATTCTTTCTGCTTGAATCTGCTTAAATTATCAGTGATGGTTTATATAATGAACCCATTATGGTAGACACTAGAGGATAATTCACAGAGCCTATTTCAACCCTTTTTCCCCTTGTTTTCCTCTCCTTGATCTCCCAGACTCCCTTTCATCTATGAATGCCCATGTCACCTAACTCTGGCCAATCGGATATTGACAGACATTCCTAGAGATTTCTTCCATCACTTAAACAGATGCATGAAGAAAGAACTTCTCCCCTTGCACCTTCTTCCTGTTTGGAACACCGATGCTATACCTGGAGTTGCAACAGGCATACTGCTACCATGAAGATGAAAGCTTTTGGCTGAGGATGGTAGAGTAGCAAGATGGGAGAAGCTGATACCTCAAAGAATGTTCTTGAATAGATGTACCTGCCTACTTCTGGACATTAAACCCCCCTCCCCTTTTTTTTTAAGCTGTTATTGAGTGACTCTTTTTTTTCCTTGAGTTGAATGCACTGTCATGAACTGACATTCACACAGCAGTGCCAATTCTTTAGCTGAAGAGTATTAAGAATCATGCCCCTTGGTTAAAACAGCTTAATTCAGTGGCTCCCTGAATCAGCATTTATGTACCCATGAACTCATCCTTCATTAGTCTAATCAGACATTTAAATGTCCATCTGATATATATGAACAGGGCAAGGGCATACTCTGAGTGCAAAACTGGGCCAGGTCCTCTGAGAAACAGAGTTCCCATCTTACTTGTGGTCAGGCACTTTACGAGTTGCTCAGCTGAAGGTCAGAGACAGAACAAGGAAAGAGCTTGGGCTTTTAGTGGATGTGAAACCATCCCTATATTTGCTGACTGCTCGGGAACTTGAATGTAATTCATTTTTCTCTGACCCTGCCTTGTCTGTAGAAATGGCTGTTAATACCTGCCTATAGAGAAGGGCTGCTTGAAACATTTAAAGATGGAATATTTGTCCTGGTACACAGAAGTGATGAATGAAGGTGCATGGGGAAGAAAGCAAAGAGGAACTGTTGAAGAAAAGCACCTTGAATAAATTCCTGTTATTTTATTGGTGAAAGAGACAACATACAGTGAGGGGGATAAAGGGCATCTTTGTGCACCAGAACCAGTCTCTGAATCTGGGTAGTTCAGACTAGATAAGGAATTCTCTGTCACCAGCTGTCTACCTTTTCTCTTGGTTATTTACCTTTGTTGTCTCAGTGAATGTGTGTCTGTGTGGTGGGGAGGCCAGCGAGTGGGCATGATAATCAGGCACAGTTCCCTTTAGGCAGTGTCTTATGTTATGGTTAATTTGTTGCAAAACTCATGACTGGTAGGCTCCAGTTTCCATGGATTGTCATATAGGGAATCCCAGTCTATTGCTTTTAATTCTTTGAGACTTCTTGGCTAGGAAGAAGTAGGCAAATGAGAGGGGGAAGGACCAGCATAGGAGATGCTTTCTTCTCCTCACCTGGCATGTCCACCCGGTATTTACCACGAGGAGCAGACACATCTTGCACAGGCAGCCTGGTACAGGGCTCTGTTCTCCATATACAGCATCCTTTCCTTATGGAGTCAGTAACACTGTGTTCAGCCTTCATGTTTGTTTTTTACCGCCTCTTGTCTTTAGCAAGATAGAAGAGATTGGGAAGGAAAAGGACTTTCACAATTTCTTATTTGTCCATGAAATCATTCTCTCCTCATCCCTGTCCCCCCACTTTGAACAAAGTGAACCTCTGCAGTCTGTGAATGAGTTAGAACTAAATGTTCCAGGAACTGCAAACTCCAGAACCCATCTGAGTCAGGCAGGGAGCAGAAGTCTAGTAAGCCAGGTGTCAAATGATAAACGGTAGTGATTCCGAGTCTTGTGTCGGGAGTGGGAGAAAGTGGGAGAAAGTGGGAGAGAGTGGGAGAAGTACAACATCGCCCCTCGTTAGGTCACCACTGCTCATATCCAGTTGCCACTGCCATGTGGAAAGGTAGGCCCACTGTTGTCAGAGCTGGAAATCGGTGTTTTGCAGTAAACATCCGATAAAAAGAAATGTTGGTGATGAATTAAAATTCGAAACATTGTGCATACCTCACTACTTGGGCCAAACAAAATATGCCTGCAGACTAATATTAGCCTGGGGTATCAAGAATTCTTGACTTATATACTTTTAAGGAACCAAACTTGAGCAATAGTAATTCATAGAGAAAAACAGTTGGCAAAAGATCATGCATAGAATGTATCTACATCTATCTTTATATAGATACAGACACAGATACAGCTGTAGCTATCTATTTATGTATGCGTATATATACATACAGTGTATACATGCATACACACTATTCATGTATGAATACTGTTTGGTGACAAACATCTTGCCTTGGAAGTCAGAAAAAAAAGGAATACAACTAAGATGGGAGGAGAAGAGTTCGGGGTTGATAGTGCTGTGTTTGTACCATTACACCAGCAACTGCCTTGTAGATCTGCTCATCCTTATCTCAGAGCTCCCTGAAGGCCAGAACCATCTCATTTTTGTTTCATCTCCAGTGCCTGCCCTAGAAGCTGCCCAGCATGTAGGTGACTGTCAGTATATTTGCACTGAGTGGACTGCGTGAGTGGTGAAGTAGGTTGATAGAAGCAGCTCTGGTAACAAACTTCAGAACAGGATTGGACCTCCTGTGTTAATTGTATAATTGCCTCAGTGCTGGGATGTGCTGGTGCCTCATGTGTTCATGGTACCTGTGGTACCCGTTACCTCTGTTCATGAGAGAGGGACATTTTTATGTCTTGCTTTGCCAGTGTACAGTTTTACAGGATGCTTCAAGTTTGACACCTTTCATCTCTTTTGATTAATCTGTCTGTCTTTTGACATCCACACACATTCAGAATCAGTGCCTTAATTATTCAGATTCTCAGTTTCTAAACTTTGGCCAATTTGGTTAAAAAGTTTCATGAGGGACAAATCCAGAGCGCATAGAGAAGAAAGAGCTATCTCTGCACAGATGAAACAGTGAGCTGTCAAAGGTAGCTGCTTTAGGTAAGGCCCCACAGGTGGTGAGGGGGAGGGAAGAGGTGAGAGATCAGGCCCAGACAGGCCTCGTCCATACTGTGCTAATGCTTTGTCTTTAAAAACGTTCAGAAAAGGACAATGAGTAATACGACAAAACCAAGATTATCACTCAGAATGAATTAATGCTCACTTTTTGTCATTTTCCGCATTCTGGGGTGCTCTTTTGTTTCATGTCCTTACAGAGTACTGCATCTTTTTGAGCAAATCGTATTTGCATGTAGTCCTAATGGTGGAATTCCTAAATGATGGTATGTAAGAAAGTATCATGGGGACTTCCCTGGTGGTCCAGCAGCTAAGGCTCCACACCACCAATGCAGGGGGCCCGGGTTTGATCCCTGGTCAGGGAACTAGATACCACATACCACAAGTAAGAGTTCACATGCAGCAACTAAAGATCCTGTGTGCCACAGCTAAATAAATAAAGTAAAAATAGATTTTTTTTAAAAAGTGAAGCATCATGGCATTGATGTCCAACCCATCTCAGAATTTAGGCCGTGGATGACTTTTCTCTCTTTCCTGCAGCGCTGGGGCACCTGTAGTATGTGTAGTCTAACACGTCTGCCCTGGCATTCCATCCTCAGCCCCCTCAGCAGAGAACGAGGGCTCTCTGTGCCTTCAGCTTTCCTGGAATGGGGTGTCTCTGAACTGTCTGCTCCACAGATGAGGCTTCTTCCACATTCCGGATTCTTCAAGGTGGGATCTGGGAGGAGAGCACCCCAGGAGAAACATTTTTCAAGCCTAGTGCTGACATCTCGCTTAATTACACAATAGACACTTTTTTCAGCCAACAAGACTGTCCTTGTTTTCCAGTGTTGTGAACCAGACATTCTGAGCTCATTTTCCTTTGATCAGTATTACACAACTTTTCTGAGTGCTAATCTGTTCCAATTCTAAATAGATTAAAACTGCCACATGAATGGCAGCTGTAGGTTTTTGTTTTTCTTAAAAATTATCTGAGGGGGGAAAAAAATCTGAGAAACTGTATTATGCTGGGTGAAAGTATTAACAATGGATTCTTTGCCAAGATGATTAAAATCGGGAAAGTATGAAAATAGAAATCCTTTAAAAGCAACTTGTCTGAGGAGCACATCAGTAGTTTCAAAGGCTATTTCAGGAGGGGTCCTGACTGGTTCAAATCTAAGAACCTCAAATGGCTGTAAGAAGAAGTTTCCAGAAAATGAGCTATTTTGAGTGTTTTGTTTTCATGTCAGTCAAACGTAGAATACACAGGGCTTGTAAGCCAGACCACAGAAGTGAAGGCTCTCCATCTTATGTGGTGTGCTGGGGCCTTTGCGCTGGCAAGTAGTATAGAGCTTTTGTTTGTTTAGATTCTTCTTGGCCTTGAACAATGACACGAGGGCACTCATCTATTCTTCTCCTGACATTCAGGCAAGACACTGCTTGGTTCTTACTAAGTCATAGTTAGATATCAGGGCAATTTTGAGCCAGGGAGCCCAAGTTCCCTATTCTTTTATGAATGGTGCTTTGGCAATGGTGGAAGATAGCTATAAGGATTAGTCTTTTTTACAATGACACATAGTCCTGTGAACCTACCTTTGAGCTATTTTAAGTGACATTTCTGGTCATGCTAGGATAGATCATTCTAATCTTTTTGGGTCCTTAGTGAGTTGATTCGGTCCTTCAATAATACCTCTGGAAGAGAGTTCTAGAAAGAATCAGCTCATACCGAATTTAACAATATAGAAAAGACTTTATCATGTCTATTTTAGTTATAATAGAAAACCCAACTCAAAGTAACATAGCAGCAAGGACATTTACAGAAAGGTTCAAGGGAAGATCTGGCTTCAAGCAAGGATGAATACATGGACTCAGATGATGTTACAAGAACACCTGAATCCTGCATCCATGTATTCATTATTCAGTCCCATATTCCTAGGCCAGTCTCAAGTGGGCTGAGGCACCACAGCACCAGCTCTACTTACCAGGGTGAAAAGCGAAATGGAAAGGGAAGTATCTCCTTCCCTGGAAGCTCAACACAAGGGTCTCAGAACTGAGATTCTTTGACCCTAGATCCGCCGAACAAATTCAGCCTAAGTCACATGCCCAACCTAAGCTGATCACTGAGCACCAGTTGCTGAGGCCTGGATTGGGAGCCTCTCACTGGAAACAGGAGAAACCATCTCCTCCAGATCCATAGTCTAGACCTTGTTCCATCCAGGAGTTCAAACAGTGTCATCAAGACTTGGAAACTTTTGATATTTTGATTTCTTCTTCCTGTATATTGTCTTTTACTCTCAGATAAGTTATGTCCCTGCCAGTTCCCCAACAGAAAGTAGGCGAAGTCTGGTTCCACCACAAACCTGGAGGGTCCTGGAGGGTGAAATGAGAAGTAGAACTAGGGCTGCTTGAAAGACCCACATCTCATGACATCCGGTAGAGACAAGCACCAGTGCACTAACAAGTCCTCATGCTCTTCACCTCTGTGGTCACCACCGAACCATGTATCAAACCACCTTAGACCTCTAGTTTGTTTGTGACCCAGATGGCCTCAGCTGTTTCTCTTGCCCAGAACTCAGGTCTTTGTATTAGGTACATCATCAGTACAGTGTCTTAGTTTGGTAACTGCAAGATGACCTATGTCCTTCCATTTTGTCTGCAGAGATTGACTCGTCTTTGTCTCTTTATGTCTCATTTGACTCAAAATGAATTTAGTAATGGGCTCTTTGGAAACATGAGACGCCATCTTGTATTTGTTTATTTTAAAGTGGTTAATATCACTCAATCAATCCTTCAATGAAAAACAAGACAAAAAAACCCTACTTTTTAATGTCATAATTAAATTGTGTTTTTGAATCCTTAAGTTCCGCCTGCTACATTGGAATAATGTGGAGCAGAAGAGCTAGATCCAAGAATCAGTACATGTTCTGTTATTAATCATACTCAGTGAATATTTCTTATATAGTGGATCGTGCAAAACACAGGAGAGAGAGTTCTTGCTTTGTTTGATATAAACATTATAAAAGGAAAGAATTGCTCTTCTTAGCTAATATTGAAGAATTGGCTAAATATAGGAATTCATCTCTCTGTGTAGTTGAATATATAGGACAAGTCAGATTCACTTCATTTAATAAATATAGTATGTTCATATTTTCAGTGAAAAAGTTTTGCAAATTTTGCATTTTAAGTTTTGTTTCAAATTTGCTTTTCTTTATATTAAGGGAAAGTAATAACCTCAGTGCCAATTTTATATCTCTCTGGTTCTAAATAAATATACACCCAACAAGCTCTAATATTTGTCCTTTCTCTTGGGCATACTATCTATAAATGCAGTAATTGGAACAACCATTTGTTTGTGGGAAAATAGTTATTAAGTTATTTATTTATTTAATTTATCTTTGTTCCCCTTTGTTAGCTAAATGAATCTATAAATCAGATTCAATGTTCACAGTTTTGCCATTGTGACTCTAGGTAACTGGATGAGCCTTTACCTGTATTAATTTCTGAGAACTGCTTTAACAAAGTACCACAAACTGACTTAAAACAACCAGAATTTATTATCTCATGGTACTGGAGGATGGAAGTCACATTCACAGATACCTGGCATTACGACTTCAACACCTTTTGAGGGGACAGAATTCAACCCACAAAAGTCTGACCTAACTTCTTCCCCAAATTCATATCCTCCTCATGTACAAAAGGTTTTTAACTCCGTATCAGTTCAGTTCAGTTCAGTCACTCAGTCATGTCTGACTCTTTGTGACCCCATGAACTGCAGCATGCCAGGCCTCCCTGTCCATCACCAACTCCCGGAGTTTACCCAAACTCATGTCCATTGAGTTGGTGATGCCATCCAGCCATCCCATCCTCGGTCGTCCCCTTCTCCTCCTGCCCCCAATCCCTCCCAGCATCAGGGTCTTTTCCAATGAGTCAACTCTTCACGTGAGGTGGCCAGAATGTTGGAGTTTCCGCTCTAGCATCAGTCCTTCCAATGAACACCCAGGACTGATCTCCTTTAGGATGGACTGGTTAGACCTCCTTGTAGTCCAAGGGACTCTCAAGAGTCTTCTCCAACACCACAGTTCAAAACGCATCAATTCTTTGGTGCTCAGCTTTCTTCACAGTCCAACTCTCACATCCATACATGACCACTGGGAAAACCATAGCCTTGAATAGACGGACCTTTGTTGGCAGAGTAATGTCTCTACTTTTCAATATGCTATCTAGGTTGGTCACAACATTGCTTCCAAAGAGTGTCTTTTAATTTCACGGCTGCAATCTCCATCTGCAGTGATTTCTGAGCCCCCCAAAATAAAGTCTGCCACTGTTTCCACTGTTTGCCCATCTATTTCCCGTGGAGTGATGGGACCAGATGCCATGATCTTCGTTTTCTGAATGTTGAGCTTTAAGCCAACTTTTTCACTCTCCTCCTTCACTTTCATCAAGAGGCTTTTTAGTTCCTCTTCACTTTCTACCATAAGGGTGGTGTCATCTGCATATCTGAGGTTATTGATATTTCTCCCGGCAATCTTGATTCCAGCTTGTGCTTCTTCCAGCCCAGTGTTTCTCATGATTTTCTCTGCATAGAAGTTAAATAAGCAGGGTGAAAATATACAGCTTTGATGTACTCCTTTCCCAAACTGGAACCAGTCTGTTGTTCCATGTCTGGTTCTAATTGTTGCTTCCTGACCTGCATATAGGTTTCTCAAGAGGCAGGTCAGGTGGTCTGTATTCCCATCTCTTTCAGAATTTTCCACAGTTTACTGTGATCCACACAGTCAAAGGCTTTGGCATAGTCAATAAAGCAGAAATAGATGTATTTCTGGAACTCTTGCTTTTTCCATGATGCAGTGGATGTTAGCAATTTGGTCTGGTTCCTCTGCCTTTTCTAAAACTAGCTTGAACATCTGGAAGTTCACGGTTCACGTATTGCTGAAGCCTGGCTTGGAGAATTTTGAGCATTACTTTACTAGCGTGTGAGATGAGTGCAATTGTGCAGTAGTTTGAGCATTCTTTGGCATTGCCTTTCTTTGTGATTGGAATGAAAACTGACCTTTTCCAGTCCTGTGTCCACTGCTGAGTTTTCCAAATGTGCTGGCATATTTAGTGCAACACTTTGACAGCATCATCTCTCAGGATTTGAAATAGCTCAACTGGAATTCCATCAGCTCCACTAGCTTTGTTCCTAGTGATGCTTTCTAAGGTCCGCTTGATTTCACATTACAGGATGTCCGGCTCTAGGTGAGTGATCACACCATCGTGATTATTTGGGTCGTGAAGATCTTTTTTGTAAGTTCTGTGTATTCTTGCCACCTCTTCTTAATATCAGCATCTGCCAAATCTTAACTCAATCCAGCATTGACTCTATATAAAAAAATCTCATCTAAATCAGTTCAAAAGTTCCCACATCTCATATTCTAATCTATCTAAATCAGGTATAGGTGAGACTCCAGGTATATTCCATCCTTGGGCAAAATCCCTCCCCATCTGTGGACCTGTGAATCAGATTCTTGTTTCCAGCAGTATAAGGTGGGACAGGAATAGGATAAGATATTCTCATTTTGTATGGGCAAAACAGGAAGGAAAAAAGGGGTCATGAGTCCCAAGCAAGTTTGCAGCCCAGCAGTGCAAGTTCCATAGGTTTCAAGGCCTGAGAAGAATAATCTGTGGCTAGAGACTCCACCATCTGGCCCCCAGGTAATGACCCCACTGTGTTGGTTCCACTTACTTTGGCCTCTGCAGATGTGCCTCAGTCATTTTTCCTTCATTTCATCCCAGGTCTGTCTCTTTTCATTTGAAAACAGCTGATATGTCTTATGGTATAGCAATCTTCAAAACCTTGTCGTTCTTATAAGAATGTCAAGAGGGTGCACAACAATAGACAGGATGGTTCTACACAGATTCCTCAATAATCTTATCTGTATTCCTGTTTCTGTTTAGATGGTTGATTAGGTCCATGAGTTACACACATAATCTCTCTAGCTATTATGTGTCCAGCCTGCACTATTGGTTTTCCCTCTAAAGCCTGCTTTCTCAGATTTTGTTATCTGGATAGCTTAAAATTTCCCCAAATCACCAAGTGATAGTTGCTTTTTGTTTAACAATTCTGTTCTCATTTTATCTATTTCCTCTTGAATTTTTCTGTTAGCAGCAAGGAGAAACCAGGTCACATCCTCTACACTTTGCTTTTAAGTCTCCTCAGGTAAATATCCAAGTCCATCATTTGCAAATTCTACTTTCCACCCAAGAGTAGAACATAGTTCAGCCAAGTATTTGCCACTTTATAACAATGATCACCTTTCCTCCAGTATCTGTAATATGTTGGTGGTTTCCATTTGAAGCCTTGCTGGGAGTCCCCTTTGACATTCCTATTTATAGCAACATTCTGTGATGATGATAGATGCATTCTCTAAGATGATAGGAATATTTTCTATAATTCTCTCTTCTTTCTGAGTCCACTCATAGGAATTGCTTTTCATGTTTCCACTAGCAGTCACCTCAGGGCAATTTTAGGTTTTTTCTATCATGTGCCTTGAATTCTTCCACCCATAACCCATTACCCAATAACAAACCATTTCCACTGTTTTAGGAATCTATTAAGGTCTACTCCTCTTCCTGGAAGCAGAATCTGTTAGTTCTCTAGGTTTGCCATAACAAAATATCGCACACTGATCACTTAAAACAATAGGAGCTTATTTTCTCATGATTCTTGGGGCTTGATGTCTGAGATCAAGATGCTGGCACAGCTTTACTCCCTCTGAAGGCTCTAGGGAAGAGTTCTTCCTTGCCTCTTCTTGTTTCGGGTAGTTAGTCTTTGGCATTCCTTGGCTTGCAGCTGCATTACTCCACAAATTTGGACTCTGCTTTCACATGACCATTTTTTCTCTGTGTTGGTCCACATTTCTGTGTCTTTCTTTTTCTAAGGACACAAGTTATGTTCCGTTTAGGGCTCACCCTCATCCATCATGACCTCATCTTATTACATCTGCAAAGACCCTATTTTCAAATAAGGCCATATTTACAGTTATCTGAGATTAGAACTTCAACATGCCTTTTTTTTTTTTTTTCTTCAGCATACCTTTTTGAGGGACATGGTGCAACCATGGTGCTATCCTTCTGAGATATTTTGGTTTCCGCCTTTATGCAAATAGGATATTTTTAATTGTAAATGACAGAAAACACAAACTGGCTTAGGCAAGATGAGCTTATTTGTCTCTCATAACTGATGCATAGTTATGGCTACTTCAGATTTCAGGCATGGCCTCATCCAGAGATTCAGACAATGTTATCAGGACCTGCACCCTCTTAACTCCTTCTCAGTTGCTTATTTTGTTGTGTTGTCTTCACTCTCAGATAGATTATGCTGTATTTGTCCCCACTAGGTTCCCAACTGCTGATGTCTCAGAGAAAAGTACATCTTTTATCATAATACTGGGACTGAGATCACAGAAATCCATCTGTCATTACCAAAAGATGGTGAGTGCTTGCCAGGCTAATACAGATAGGTGTCCATCTCGGTCAGCACACTAAGGGGCCTAGCAGGTTTCTAAGGGCACTTCAGGTCTGATTTTGCAATGAATCTCACTATACACCCTCTGCTGATTCTTGGCCAGATAGTTACATAGGTTGGCATTAGTTTCTTTGTCAGTAAAACATAACTTCATAATTTAAATTATTTTAAGTTCATAATTTAAAATTTTATATTTAAATAATTTATTTTAAATTCACAATTTATTTTTTGGATGACCAACTCTTGGTGAAGTTTCTATACAATAAAATTCACTGGTTTTTAAGTGCACAGTTTGATGAGTTTTGACAAATGCATTCCAGTGTGTAATGACCACCATAATCCCTGTATAGATAGTTTCCTTCACCGCCAAGGTTCACTTGTGCCCCTTGATAGTTTCATCACCCTAGTCCCTCACCCTGTTAACCACTGATCTGTTTTCTAATATTGCAGCTCTGCATAGGGGTTTTTAAAATTATAATTTATTAAGTATTTATAGCACTGGAGTTAAAGGTCTTACTTACAAGTGTAAGTAAGCATTAGCTTTTATTAATGTGGATGGGCTTGGTGAAATTAGGCAGAAGCCTTTCCTCATTTTAGGATGAATCATATGCAATTTCTGATGTTCAATAGTTTTTAGCCTATGAAAAATGATATCTTTTCAATGGTCAATCTGTTAACAGTAGAAACGATTTCAATGGTTAGTGCATAGGGAATTTAGTGTGGAACCTCTTTGTCCCTTGTGATTTTTATTCATTTAATTCATGTGGCCTCACGCTTGGTGATGGCACTTTGGGTTGTCATCCATGCTGGTGGTGATCTGGAGGAGTGGGTTATCACTGTAGGACAGAAGTCTCATATTGAGGATGGTTTCTCTGGCCAGCTTGCATTTCTTCCTCTTTTATAAATTTACTCATTATCTTCATTGGGAACCCACTGACTCCAACTTAGCCCACTGAGTTTGCATGCTTTGATCTGTTTGGTTAGTCAAAATGTGATTTATACAACCCTGTCAGAGCCAGTCAGAACCCAACCCTGGGCCTTTGCTGGATCTGTCAGGGAGGACATTGTCTTCTATAGCAAAGATATCAGCCCAGGGCTGTGATATCCCATCTTCTGCTCTGTGGGGAAAGCCTGACAAAGCCTCACAGGAAGGGAGTAGAACTGAGAGACAGAGTGAAGCAGAATCCAGATGACATTGTATGAGTCTTTGTTATATCCAGCTCTAGTCAGACCTGTTTCTGTACTCCTCAGTTACATGAGCCAGTACATTCTTGTTCTTTGCTTATACCAGTTGAACTTTTTTTTTTTTTTTTTCCTGTCACAAGGGCAGCATTCCTGTCTGCTATAGAGTGCCATCCCAAGGAGATATGTGTATGATCCTGCCTCCGGAAATTAGTCATTTAAAATATGACTCAACAGACATCAAAACCAAAAATGTTGTGAGAATGCATTCTTTTTAATCGGAACAATAGAAAATCTTCTATCTTGTTCATCCTGTTAATGAAGAGAAAATTAACCACTTTCTAAGATAAGACACAAGCATTTTAAAGAAAAAAAATTCTTTTGCTTCAGTCTGTAGTTTAAGCTATAAAATTGCTTTTAAGAAACATTGAAACATTGGTGGGAAAAGAAAAACATCTGATACTATGAACTTTGCATCTCCTATTTATTAATATAAGGGTAAGAAGGAAATCAAATCAGTCTATCCTAAAGGAAATCAACCCTGAATATTCATTGGAAGGACAGATGCTAAAGCTCCAATACTTTGGCCACCTGATGAGAAGAGCGGACTCATTGGAAAAGACCCTGATTCTGGGAAAGATAGAAGGCAGGAGGAGAAGGGGACGACAGAGGATGAGATGGTTGGATGGCATCACCGACTCAATGGACATGTGTTTGAGCAAGCTCCAGGAGATGGTAAAGGACAGGGAAGCCTGTCGTGCTATACAGCCCATGTTGTCGCAAAGAGTCAGACCTGACTGAGGGACTGAACAACAGCAACAAAGAAGGGTCAAGGAAATGGTCTAAGGAAGCCCTAGGGTTCCACTTGGGAGTGATTTGTGCCCACAAAGATTGACTTCTTCCCCTTTCAGTCAGTTTAGCACTTTCTTCTTACTGCTGAAGCTGGGCTTATGTGAGGGGTTCTAGGAAAATCCTGTCCCCGCTTAGTAGTCCTAATTCTCTTTCAGATTTATATCACAGTCACTCAGCTTCTTTGAAAGAGGCTGGGAAAACTTACACTAGGCTCTTAGTTTTTCAGCAGAGCAAGCACTTTTTCTGAATTGCTATCCCTTCATCCCAGATCTGAATCCTGATTCTGCTACATATTAGGAGTGTTTCCTTGGATGAATAGCTTTGTTTCTTTGAACCTTGGGTTTTTTTATCTTTAATATTTCCAATTATAGTAAATAATAATTCTTTAAAATCATTGTGAACATTAAATGGAATATGGCATAAATAATGAACATTATGGCCAACATTTGAGTGTGTATTTTGTGTCAGACCCAGAGCTTCTACAGAAGATACCTGGCTGCCCACCCATCATTCTTACCCATCTCTTTCATCCTAATGAAACTCTGATTTGGTTCAGCAATCTATTCCTTCTCCAAGAAGCCCTGTATGCATTCCTAAGGGTCTCTTCACTTTGGGAGAAGCTTATCCTTTCTTTCCCTCCTTTGCATGTGTGATCCAGGCTTGGGCATGAGACCAGACTCTGGCCAATGAAATTTGAGGAAATCTACTAGAAGGTATCTGGGAAAATATTCCTTTAATTATAATCTTCTTTCCCTGCAAAGCAACATTTCTGAATCCAAAGACCAAAGCAGTTGTATCGATCTTACTACCAACTGCAGAACAAAATCAACACAGATTGGCAGAGCAGAGAGATGGACAGAATCTGACCCACAGAATCTGGGTCTTCAGAGTCATTGCTTAATGAACCAGATTTTCCTGCCCTAGGTTGGGACTTCCTGTCATGTCACCTAATACATTTTCCTATCATTTAAGCCAATTAGACCCATAAGTTCTGATTCTTATTAATTACTGATACAACCTTATTTATTTTCATTTAATCCTTAAAATCGGTCTATTAAATTAATTCTTATTCTTGTGCCTGACTAATACTGGTTGTTCAATTAACAGTTACTCTTCCAGAATACTCTATCATCCTCCAATCTGCAAGAGTCCTGGAGGGTTTTCAGTGTGCTTGTTATCAACTAAATGGCCCTTTTCATGTTGTCCATTTGCTTTTGGCCTCTCTCATTAACTTCAAGACATAATGCTTGTGTCTATCTTATCATAACTTTACTAAAGAACTTTATGCCAGACTGCTCTTTGGACTTGTAGAAGGAAGGGATGCTCTTAGTATATGTTCTGGGAGGAAGACTGCTTAGGTTGACCAGTCAAAGTGTGTACAGTTCCTCTTGGAATCCTCTAGCACAGAGCCACACACATGGTAGGTGCTTACTTGTCTGTTGCTACAAAATTAATTGTCACAAATTAGCAGCTTAAAATTGGAGAAGGCAATGGCACCCCACTCCAGTACTCTTGCCTGGAAAATCCCATGGATGGCAGGATCCCGTGGATGGTGGGCTGCTATCTATGGGGTCGCACAGTGTCGGACACGACTGAAGCGACTTAGCAGCAGCTTAAAATAACATCAGTTTATTATCTCACAGATGTGTATGTCAGAAACCTCGATAGGCTTGGCTGATTTTCTCGGTCTCACAAGGCTAAAACCAAGGGGCTAGCTGAACTGGGTTCTTATCTAGAGGCTCTGGAAAGAATCCACTCTGCAGCTCATTCAAGTTGTTGGCAGAGTTCATTTCCATATGGTTGTAGGACTGTGGTCCCTTTTGCCTAGCTGGCTGTCCCTGGGGACTGCTCTCAGCTTCTAGAGGCTGCTCCCTGGCCCTTACACACAGCCCCTCTTTTTTCAAAGCCATCAGGGGTCTGCATCCTTCTTGTACAGACTTCCCCTTCTGCCAAACTGGTAAGAACTCTGCTTTTTTAAGAGCTTGCCTGTCTGCATTAGGCCCCCATCTCATATTTTAAGGTCATCTGACTCAAGACTTCAATTCCATGTACAAAATATCCCCAGATTAATGTTTAATTGAATAATCAGGGACAGACATTTTGTTTTTGTTTTTGTTTTAATTTTCTTTTTTTAAATTTTATTTTATTTTTTAAAATTTTACTCTCTTTTACTTTACAATACTGTATTGGTTTTGCCGTACATCAACATGAATCTGCCATGGGTGTATGCGTTTTCTCAATCCTGAACCCTCCTCCCACCTCCCTCCCCATACCATCTCTCTGGGTCATCCCAGTGCACCAGTCCCAGCATCCTGTATCCTGCATCAAACCTAGACTGGTGATTCGTTTCTTACATGATATTATACATGTTTCAATGCCATTCTCCCAAATCATCCCACCCTCTCCCTCTCCCACAGAGTCCAAAAGACTTTTCTATACATCTGTGTCTCTTTTGCTGTCTAGCATACAGGGTTATCATTACCATCTTTCTAAATTCCATATATATGTGTTAGTATACTGTATTGGTGTTTTTCTTCCTGGCTTACTTCACTCTGTATAATCAGCTCCAGTTTCATCTACCTCATTAGAACTGATTCAAATGTATTCTTTTTAATGGCTGAGTAATACTCCATCGTGTATATGTACCACAGCTTTCTTATCCATTCATCTGCTGATGGATATCTAGGTTGCTTCCATGTCCTGGCTATTATAAACAGTGCTGCGATGAACATTGGGGTACACGTGTCTCTTTCAATTCTGGTTTCCTCGGTGTGCATGCCCAGCAGTGGGATTGCTGGGTAATAAGGCAGTTCTATTTCCAGTTTTTTAAGGAATCTCCACACTGTTCTCCATAGTGGCTGTACTAGTTTGCATTCCCACCAACAGTGTAGGAGGGTTCCCTTTTCTCCACACCCTCTCCAGCATTTATTGCTTGTAGACTTTCAGATTGCATCCATTCTGATTGGTGTGAAATGGTACCTCATTGTGGTTTTGATTTGCATTTCTCTGATAATGAGTGATGTTGAGCATCTTTTCATGTGTTTGTTAGCCATCTGTATGTCTTCTTTGGAGAAATGTCTATTTAGTTCTTTGGCCCATTTTTTGCTTGGGCCATTTCTTTTTCTGGAATTGAGCTGCAGGAGCTGCTTGTATATTTTTGAGATTAGTTGTTTATCAGTTGCTTCATTTAGGAACAGGCATTTTGGATGAGACTAGACTATCTTTAAAATTCTGATTACCATAGTAGGTAATGTATACATATTATTATCATCATTATTATTACTGTTACTTTGGTATTGAATCAAGAAAAAAATAGTAAGTTTTTAAATAAAATATTAATTGAGTTTTACTCTGCTAATTGCAGAATTCCTTCAATATTCTGTCAGTGTTACTCTGGTTAGGCTGCCCGTCTTTGTAAATAAGAAAATCAGAATCTAACAGAGGAGAAAAACAACAACCAGTAATTATGCTGATGTTGTTGCTCTTTTTATTTTTGGAAGAAAGAGAAATTTGCTGATCTGGCCAACTCTTTCCCCTCAATTGCTGGCACTGCTCAGTAACATTGCAAGTGTTATTCATATATAGTGTTTATTTCTTTTGGGGTCCTGGGCAACAAAGTTACTTTAAAAAAAAACAGATTTAAACATGTGGAAAAGTTTAAAAGAAGAAGGGAAGTAGAATCAATATAAAATAGTTGTAAAAAGTGACCCACTTCATTATAATGTTGTGATTCTCAACTGTGTTGAGTTTCATTAGTTGCCCAATACTATAATTATAACTAGAGAAGTGGGTGCTCTTGAAAAGTTTGGGACAGTTGCTTGGGATTTTGTAGGCAATCCAGTGTTGAAAGGTTTGCTTCATCATTTTGTGGTGTTATCTTTGGGTTAAAAACCAGGATCATCCAAAAAGAAAAGTTCAGAGAATTGTGGTGGATTTTGCCATACTGTGGCTTGTAGTCTATTTGCTGGAAGCACCATAAAGTTCTCAGTAGTAAAAAATCAACCTTAATTAGCTTTTAAATTGAAATGTAAATATTTTTGCATGTGTTGTTTTAGATTGAGTGGTCCAGGATGGGATTTTCCCCATATCAAATAAATAACAATAGGAGTCCTGACTGGCAAAACGACATAGACCACTGCCTCAGTTGATCCATCTCCAGGAAAATATGTTCAAAACAAAGCACCAAATGGCATCTGAATGAGGGTCTAACCAATTGGGACTGGCAAGAGGCACCAACTCTGTGGGCTGACAACCCGTGTGGGCTCCCTTCTGTGCCATTAACTGTAAATCTGGGAGGAGGCTTGGAAATACCTCAGTGCTGCCTGAACCCACGTAGACTTGTGGCAGGGGAGAAGGAGGAGGTAAGAAAGAGAGAAGTCAGTAGTTGAGAAGTAAGACTTATAAAGTCAGCCATCCTAGGCTCCAGGTCTTAGCTTGAACAAGACATGAACAAGTTGTTGGGAGACTTTGGCCAAGTTGCCGTATCTCTTAAACTCGAGTGTCCTCATCTGCAAAATAGAGATAACAATAACAGCAACAACAATAATAGTAATCTCTGATGTGGATTGAATATTTTTGATCAGTCAGAGACCCCATGGACTGTACAGTCCATGGAATTCTCCAGGCCAGAATACTGGAATGGATAGCATTTCCTTTCTCCAGGGGATCTTCCCAACCCAGAGATTGAACCCAGGTCTCCCGCATTGCAGGTGGATTCTTTATCAAATGAGCCATCAGGGAAGCCCAGGGTCTCTTTTATAAGAGGGCACTCATCCCATTCATGAGAGCTCTACCATCATGACCTAATAACCTCCCAAAGACCTCACCTCCAAATAGGTGGGAATTAGATTCCAACAGATGAATCCTGGCTGATCACAAATGTCAGTCCATATCAGAGATTACTATTATTGTTGTTATCTCTATTTTGAAGATGAGGACATGAGAATTTAAGAGTTAAGGCAACTTGCCCAGAGTCTCACAATAGCTTGCTCATGTCTTGTTCAAGCTAAGAACAAAGAGTTGGACATCATGGAGCGACTTTCACACACACACACACACACACACACACACAAGACCCCAGAGAGCTCCCTTGCCGCTTCCACCGTATGAGAGTGGGAAGAGAGTCATCTAGGAAGTGAGTTCTCATCAGGCATTGAGTCTACTGACACCTTAACCTTGCACTTCCCAGCCTTCAGAACTGTCAGAAATAAATTTCTATTATTTATAAGTCACCTGGTCTTATAAAACATATTTTGTTACAGCTGTGCAAATGGACCAAGACATTACTTCTTATCATTGGATGACTATATTAAATGATGCAAAAAAAGCATTTAGCAGAGCACCCAGCATATAACTACTTAGCAAAAGTTGCCTGTAATTGAATGAATCAGGAAAGAGAGGGAGGGAAAAAGGAAGAAAGAGCAGAGAAGGAAATAAAAGAAGAATGAAAGGGAAGAGGGGGAAGGAGACTACTAGATGCAGACAGAAGCAGGAGAGTGTTCTAGATCACCAGGATTTGATCTACTTAGAAGAATAATTTAAGTTCGAATTGAAATATTTCATTGTCCTAGTAAAGTTGAGTTCTGTGATGAACACTGTTGCTTACATCCATTTGAGATGCTAGGTTTCTCTGTCCTTTTCTTGAAGCTTTAAGAAACTGGTTAAGGTTGCCCATAGGATGTCTCTGTAATCAGTGTTAATACTAAGAGAGCCTAGGAAATATTTTGTAACCACCAGGCTTTTTGTTTGCAAAGATGTTGGCATCAAACTTTTCTCTCCAGCTCTGAGCAAAGCCAGCTCTTCAGGCTTTGGGGGAACTAAAATCTAAGTAAAATATTCCCTTAAGTAGCATGCAAGTTGAGAATGAATGAATCAACTCAGGAGATAGAGAGTGTCTCGCTGGAGCCCGAGAGCCAAGAGCGGTGTGTACTCCTGCTCAATGGTAAAAAATCCGCTTGCCAAGCAGGAAGCAGGTTTGATCCCTGGGTCAGGAAGATCCCTTGGTAAAGGAAATGGCAACTCACTCCAGGATTCTTGCCTGGTAAATCCCATGGACGGGGAGCCTGGCTGTATAGTTCATGAGATTGCAAACGAATCAGACATGACTTAGTGACTAAAGAACAACTGTGCTCAGTGCTGAACTTTGCTCCTGGATATTCAGGAGTGACTGTCCTCTTTGTCATTTACAAAGGAAAGAACACATTTTCATGATCATCAGAATCTGAATTTAATCTAGGGCAGAATATCTCAAGTTTTGCCAGTGATTCTGGTTTTTGGAGAATAAAATACTTGAATTACCTTCCTTTGCAAAATTGCAAATAACATGGAAAGTCTTGGTTGCAGCAAGGGGAAAAACAGGAATAAAAGGTCTTTTTTACTTTGTTTTGCTTTGAGATTTTAGTACTGAAATTATTTAGAACAAAGACAAAAATATATTTCAACAAAGTTGACTACCATGCTGAGGTAGTGTCATAGATTTCCTTGGGCTCTTCTTGGGGTCATGAGGGAGATGCAGAGGCCCTAGCCCCACCAAGATCAGCTGTTATTCTCTGCCTCTAGCAAGAATACACAGAAGAACTGAACAAAAAATATCTTCATGACCAAGATAATCATGATGGTGTGATCACTCACCTAGAGTTAGACGTCCTGGAATGTGAAATCAAGTGGGCCTTAGAAAGCATCACTAGGAACAAAGCTAGTGGAGCTGATGGAATTCCAGTGGAGCTATTTCAAATCCTGAGAGATGATGCTGTGAAAGTGCTGCACTCAATATGCCAGCACATTTGGAAAACTCAGCAGTGGCCACAGGACTGGACAAGGTCAGTTTTCATTCCAATCACAAAGAAAGGAAGGCAATGCCAAAGAATGCTGAAACCACCACACAATTGCACTCATCTCACACGCTAGTAAAGTAATGCTCAAAATTCTCCAAGCCAGGCTTCAGCAATACGTGAACCGTGAACTTCCAGATGTTCAAGCTGGTTTTAGAAAAGGCAGAGGAACCAGAGATCAAATTGCCAACATCTGCTGGATCATGGAAAAAGCAAAAGAGGTCCAGAAAAACATCTATTTCTGCTTTATTGACTATGCCAAAGCCTTTGACTGTGTGGATCATAGTAAACTGTGGAAAATTCTGAAAGAGATGGGAATACAGACCACCTGACCTGCCTCTTGAGAAACCTATATGCAGGTCAGGAAGCAACAGTTAGAACTGGACATGGAACAACAGACTGGTTCCAAATAGGAAAAGGAGTACGTCAAGGCTGTATATTGTCACTCTGCTTATTTAACTTCTGTGCAGAGTACATCATGAGAAACGCTGGGCTGGAAGAAGCACAAGCTGGAATCAAGATTGCTGGGAGAAATATCAATAACCTCAGATATGCAGATGACACCACCCTTATGGCAGAAAGTGAAGAGGAGCTAAAAGCCTCTTGATGAAAGTGAAGGAGGAGAGTGAAAAAGTTGGCTTAAAGCTCAACATTCAGAAAATGAAGATCATGGCATCTGGTCCCATCACTTCATGGGAAATAGTTGGGGAAACAGTGGAAACAGTGGCAGACTTTATTTTGGGGGGCTCAGAAATCACTGCAGATGGTGATTGCAGCCATGAAATTAAAAGACACTTACTCCTTGGAAGGAAAGTTATGACCAACCTAGAGAGCATATTCAAAAGCAGAGGCATTACTTTGCGAACAAAGGTCTGTCTAGTCAAGGCTCTGGTTTTTCCATTAGTCATGTATGGATGTGAGAGTTGGACTGTGAAGAAAGCTGAGCACCAAAGAATTGTTCCTTTTGAACTGTGGTGTTGGAGAAGACTCTTGAGAGTCCCTTGGACTGCAAGGAAGTCCAACCAGTCCATCCTACAGGAGATCAGCCCTGGGTGTTCTTTGGAAGGAATGATGCTAAACCTGAAACTCTAGTACTTTTGCCACCTGATGTGAAGAGTTGACTCATTGGAAAAGACTCTGATGCTGAGAGGGATTGGGGGCAGGAGGAGAAGGGGACGATAGAGGATGAGATGGCTGGATGGCATCACCAACTTGATGGACATGAATTTGAGTGAACTCCGAGAGTTGTTGATGGACAGGGAGGCCTGGTGTGCTGCAATTCATGCGGTCGCAGAGTTGAACACGACTGAGTTACTGAACTGAACTGAACTGAGCTTGTCTCTAGTTCAATCCTGCTTTGAAAATCAAACCAAAGAAAAAACAGAGTATTCTAGTTTATAACTCTGCCTAGATTTGAAGCAGTTTCATAATTTTTAAGACTTCAACAACTCTTCCTTTCACTCTTTCAGATGTAAGTGGGTAGTAAATAGGAACATGACCACCTCTCAAGTCTTTAGTAGATAGGATGACGATTTAGTGCCTGGATAAGTTTGTTAGAGAGTACAGGTGAGCTGGACCTGTTGAACACGTTCAGCAGGTACTAGCCAAGGGCCTAGCTCACATTGATCACTCTAGGGATGGTTGTTCACCAGCATTAATAGGGTAAATTTGTCTTCTAGGAATGAGATGGGCAGCTGATACTCAAAGGGTCTTGATTGGTTCCTGTGTAATGTTTGTTTAGATAAGTACCTGGGATATAGTAGCTATATCCTATGAGGGAAGAACTGTCCTCAGTATTTTGAGATGAGGAAACAAAGGCACAAACTGATTAGTAGCTTGACCAATGCCATTAACAACAACAACAACAACAACAACTAGAAGTGGCAAAGCTGCGTTTTGAGACCAGACGTCTGGACTCTTGGACGTGCATAGTTATCCACCATGACAGACTGTCTCCCAGTATACCTTGATGCCAAGCATAGGTCCTTTCCTCCACCCCAACCTGCTCTCTTCTTGTGCTTCCTCTCTCCAAGGAAAGCTCATTTACATAAACCATAAATATGAGGCTCATATTTGACTTGCCTCCTCCCATGGTCCCCACATCAACCAGTCATCAAATTTTCTCAAAGTTCACACCCCCAGGATCTCCCTCATCTGTCTGTTTCTCTCCTTCCCTATGGCCACTATCTTCATTTAAGTCTCATTGTCTTTTGCCTGGACTTTTGTTTGTCTTCTAGATGGTCTTGTAGTTGTCTTTGTTCCAGTCTGATCTTCACATAGTCCCTTGAGAGTTTCGGACTTCAGATCTGACCCTTTCTGAAGTTAAAACTCCTCAGTGGATTCTCCATCCTATGACACAGAGTGGTCTTCCCTATAGTGTCCCCTTTTATGTGTGATCACTGAATTGGTGGGACCCAGGAGAAGTTTGAATGGATCTTCATAGGGAAGGACATTGGCCCAACAATCATATTGTTGTTGTTTTTCAGTTAATCCCCCTGACAACCTCAGGAAGAAAGTCTCAATTTAGAATTAGTAGATGTTCAACATCTTTCTCATTCTTGACTGTCTCAATTTTCAACCAAGAGAGAGCAAGTGGTTATGGTTAACTAGAATTTAATACCCCTTCTTGTTTTTATTGTATTTCTTGGTTTCTTTCTACTCTATGGCTTGTGATAGGTTTTCCCAGTTATAGTAGCAATACAGAGTTACATTTTTAAAGGAGTATATTTAAAATTTAAAGTAACAGCATTGTACAATTTATTAATTAGTGAGCATAACATGATATAGGCAAGTAAAAATTGATCATGGCACAAAAGAGACTGAGCTTGGGAAACCTTGATTATATAATATTTTTGGAACCTACTTCCTACCTATGTTGCTAGCTTTGGTTCTCCCATATTTCCTACATTTTGAATTTCTTCCTTGAAATTGACAGAGTCCTGAGCTGTGAGATGACTCCTACTTCTCTCTCCTGCCACCTTGGAGAATGTCATAATTCAATAGCAGAGCTATTACTCCACATGTCATGAAGCCACAGAACTGTCACTGAGAGGCATTATTTTACTAAAGAATTTCATTAAAAGAAGTTGAGCAGTGTTATAAAACATGTGGCCAGACACTTAAAAGCAAATGATTAGGTGATGTATTTTAAGATCTTATAGTAATACATGCTCAGTGGGCAAGCTGTTAAGCTT
The DNA here is from genome assembly GCF_016772045.2 of Ovis aries. Taxonomy (NCBI): domain Eukaryota; kingdom Metazoa; phylum Chordata; class Mammalia; order Artiodactyla; family Bovidae; genus Ovis; species Ovis aries. The sequence continues at coordinate 46,574,560 of NC_056072.1, read as the reverse complement.
TTTATAGTTATTTATTCATTTGAACATCATACTATCTTTAGAGTTTGGGAAACCCACTACTGCTTAGCAGGCTATCTTATCCTTTTGGAGTTAATGCTATAAAAATCCAGGAGAATTTTTTCTCCTTTCAATTGTTCACCAGATTCTAAGAATCACAGGAAACTTCATTCCCAAACTTTGCATACCTGTACAGATTCATACAAGTAGAGTCTATAACAGGGCTTAGAACTTCCTGCTGAATCCTAAAGTTATCTACAGGTTCTCCTCCTGAAACAGTTGCACTGAGAATTTCTGACTGTAAACATGCATTAAATTTTTTTTTTCTCATCCTTCCTCTTTTTGGAGTTTTGAAGATAAAATGTTTTTTTCTGAGATTGTTGCTCGATACAGAGCCATGCGGATTTGCAGTCATGGAACCTGCATCCCACAGTCAAAATCATTTTTCTACTCCTTGGTTTGCTTCATTATGCTTTCTCCTCCTGTTTTACTGCTTTGGCCCACCACCAGTGCTTACTACTTACCAGTTCCTGGATGGTAGTAAATCCTTATTCCTATTGTGGAAATGTGGGGTCTTATAGTAAGAAAAAATGAATTCAGGGTCACAGAGACATAAGTTATAGAATATAAAATGTTCCTGAAAAATGTAAGCAGAAACATGGAGCTTTCAGTAATTTAATGATTATGGCTGGACAGCTTGTACTGCCTCCTGATTTCTAGGGATATTTTAATTTCTTCTCCACTGGGGACACTTAAGTGGAAACTGTGGACTTGTACTTCCATATCTAGTGTGATGGATGGTGTTAAATGCCTGAAAAGCCTGGGAACAACCTCCAGAATCTGAAGCTTATGGAAGCTGATTGGGAACCCCTTGGGTCATCTGGTGGAAATGCCTTGCTGATAGATGGTCAGACAGAGGCCATTCTCTGAAAGTTGGAGAATTGTCTGGGTGGAAAAACAATCCATAGGAGAGAATCCAGGCCTTCTGACTCATAGGTCTGAGATCATTCCTTGCTCTGATGGCTACAGGAGTCCCTGGCACCTGGGACCCTGTCTGACCCTGTGTGTTGCTTTGTTCTGGAGAACTAGCAAAGTCCTAAGATGCTCGTTTCCTGATGGCCTCTGGAATCCAGGTTCCCTGGAGATGGACAGCACTTCTGCCATTGCTTCTAGGAAGAGAATGTAGAGGTCAAACATGAAAGGGTGGCCTCTAGCCACACGGCCCTTGGGTAATGAAACAGAAAGGAAGGATGTTTGGTGAGAAGCCACATATGCATTTTTTCTTCCAAAACGCTGGGATAATCCTCAACTTCCCCCCAACTTTCACTCCCTTTTGATGTTTCAGATGCATAGTCAAAGTGGAGTTGTGTTTTCAGTGTGTTCCTAGGTTTCCAGCAAGATTTCTCAGAAACCTGAAGCAGATGGGTAAGTGGTGTGATCTCCACAATCACCCTCAGGAAAACGTGGGCTAATATTTCACAATGACCCTGGAATTTAGGGTGACTTCTTGGTGACCTGGCTTCTGCGGCTTCTCTGGGGGAGATCAAAGACTTCAAAACAGTCTGAGCATGTTAAATGATTGGTAATTGTACTTGGTTCTTCTACAGTGATATGTTCTTGCAAGCCCAGCCTTACATCTTTTTCTGAAAATTGTACATGGCATTCATTCTCTGGAGCAGTTGAAAAGCTAATAGACATTCTCATTTTATTCCACTCCAAACTACAGGCAGCTCTATCACTAGATGAGTTTATCTGAATTCCATTTGCCTAGACCTTCTGAAATGAATAAATTTGAATTAATGTGTAGCTTTCTAAGGAGAGAGAAGTTACACTTTGAGGGGTTAAGCAGTGTTAGCTTATATAAATGGATCTTTATGGATGAAAACATACTCGCAGCACGTTACCATATTGCCTCTATTAGTTTATACAAAATTTTCATTGCTGCTGCTAAGTCACTTCAGTCGTGTCTGACTCTGTGTGACCCCATAGACGGCAGCCCACCAGGCTCCCCCATCCCTGGGATCCTCCAGGGAAGAACACTGGAGTGGGTTGCCATTTCCTTCTCCAATGCATGAATGTAAAAAGTGAAAGGGAAGTCGCTCAGTCGTGTCCGACTCTTCGCGACCCCATGGACTGCAGCCTACCAGGCTCCTCTGTCCATGGGATTTTCCAGGCAAGATACTGGAGTGGGGTGCCATTGCCTTCTCTGAAAATTTTCTTTAAGTGATGCTAAAATAAACACAAGGGGATTTCTAAAATGAATTTTTCCTTTTGAACAGTCAGATATTTATGTTTCTTCGGGTTGTGTTGGCAGATAAATATTATTTTCTCTTTTAAGGGTAACACTTGGGAGAAATTTATATCAACAGCATGTAAGTTACAATTCCAGTTCCCAACAAATTGCATTTGCTGTGTTTGGTAACCCTCTAATAGTATTTCTTCCTGTAATAATTAGAGCCAAATTGAGATGTCATAAAAGAAACTGATATTCCAGACTTAGTTGTTGTTTGGGGGCCAGTGGGGAGGGGAAGGAGGGGAAGCATTTGGTTTCTTTGTAAGTTGAAATTTTTATTATTGTATTTGTATTTCTAAATTGATTGAATGGTACTGTGGTGAGTAAACTCATGAATGTTAATATGGCTATAGCTTCCGCTTACATAACACTTAGTTATTCTGTCCTTTATTACATTCTTATAGATGTTGATGGTTCAACAATTGAAGCTTTTAAACTAATGGAAGGCTTTCAACCAAATAGAATGCCTTCATTACTAGTGAGCAGGGAGATCTGAATGTGAATTGAGGTGGTTTAAACTAATCTAAGAAAACATTTTTATAAAAGACTATTACCCATAATTTATATGTTTATTTTCAGTTTTCTTTGATTTCAATAAATTAAAGTAGGGATTTGTATTATTTCTCTCCTTTTCACATGCCTAGCCCCGTGCCCAGTTGCTTTAGTCAGTATCAGGAACAAACCTGAAACCTCAGGGAATTAGCACAGAGTTTATTTCTTGCTTGTATAAATGCCTTTTTGGAGCCAGGAGTTTTCCTGGGAATTTTTCTTTCAGTGGGTGACTCAGGGACCCAGGCATCTTCCATTCTGTCATGTGGAATATGACAGGGAGGAAATTGGAATTGCTTCTGTAATTGCTGCAAGGCTTCTGGAATTGCTACAAGGAGGAAAGACAGTGTAGGGTATTCAAAGCCCCTTCTCAAAGACTTTGGATAGAAGGTGACTTCTTTCCACTTCTCCTCACATCCCATTAACAAGTTAGTTACCCACCTCTCTCCAACTATAAGGGATGCTAAAAATATAGGAGATTACATGGGATACTTCACACTGCTACTTTGACTGTCCAGCACATGGCAGGAGCCTAGCAAATATTGAAGAATGAATGAATGATAAATCACGTTAAACAGCCTAGCACTCAGAGAATGCTGTTACTGTTTTAAATTGATAGAAGAGGGATTGAAAATGACTTTAAAATATTAACCTTCAGGACTTCCCTGGTGATCCAGTGGTTAAGATTCTACCATCCCAGTGCAGGGGTCCCAGGTTCATCCCTGATCAGGGAACTAGACTCTACATGCTGCTGCAAAGATCCCATATGCTGCAATTAAGGTCCCACACAGACAAATTAAAAGAAAAAAGTAAACTTAGAGGGATTTTGTGTATATTTACATCATTGATAGCTGTAAGAGCTTGTTACTGGTTTAAGTCTAGATGTCTGTACTATGCCACACAGTGATTTTTTTTCAAAGTCCTGACACTTGGAACCTAAAAAATTCCATTTTCTGATCTTAAAGGTCTCTAAAGCAAATAGCATCTTGCAGGTGATTAAATGAAGTGTTGCAGAGCCTTCGCAGTATGCATAGTGGGAATGGACTTTGTTAAGGTTACAGAGGAGGTTAACCTCCGTTGACAAGACAAAATTGAAGTCGTTTCCTCTTACCACAGAGTAGTTCCCGATCTGTATTGTCAGCACAGAAGAGTTTATCCATTTTCTCCAAAGCATTATCTCAAATAAGGTGTCAGGGCACTAAATGGATTTACCATCTTGTATTACTTTTTTCTCTTGATGTTTAATTTTTTTTATCCCACTTATTGTCATACAAAGTCAAAACAATGACACAAAAATAAATAGGGAAAGCTGAATGAGAAAAAGATCACAGTCTCACAGTCTCCCATCTATTCCCGAGTAGTTGGTGCAGAGTCTTTACAGAATATCATTGCATTTAATCTCTAGTTTTTGTTTTCCTGATTCATGACATCTCATTTCTGTACCTTTGTATGATTTAGATAATAGGTCAGTTCACTCAGACATATTCAGAACAGTCACTAAATGCAAGAAAATGTATTATATAGGTATGCTGTAATAGATGACTGCTTTTCCATGATACCTTGTGAAGCTATAGTTCTGGAAAGCAACCCAGAACAACCAAAAGTGGAGTAGGTGTTGGAGTTGCTCACATCAGGTTTCCAGTGTAGATTCTACCACCTCCTTGCTGGGACCTTCAGACAGTTCCTTAATCATGCTGAGCCGCAGTGTCCTCATAGAGGAAGATGGGAAGGAGAGCTGGAGTAAGAACTGAGCAAGAGAATAGTACAGGTCCTGAGCACATCACCCTCAATGTACCTTCAAATAACACTGGTATTTTATGAAATGATAGAGAACTTACTGTATGTTGAAAATTAAATACCATTTCCTACATTTTGCAAAATTCTAGATATTCTTGATATACCTAGAAAAGCTTATATTTCTTCTCTGTTCCATTCTCTACCTTGTGCATGTAACCCCCACTTCAAGCATGTAATAAGTTAGCCTTTGGGAAACCCAGCATTGCACAGTAGACATAATACTGGTAACAATACTTGATTAGTTATTGCTCTTCTTTTTTTTTTTTTTTTGTCGGAGAAGCAGTTCTGTGTCTTAAGATGCTAGGTAATGATGGAAAAGATATTAGTGTAATTTGTTACCATGGTGACTGGAGATGGATGTCACTTCCTTTTGTGTGGTGTACTCTATGGCCTTTATGTCTCTTCCCCTAATTAACATCCTGTGAGAAATGCAAAAGTAAATCACTAGAGCAACTGGACCACTGCAGTATTAAGTGCTGGAACATTCTAAATTGCAGTAATAATCATGATAATAAGTCCAAGTAGTCTGTTTCTGTCTTTTAATTGCTTCTTAACTCTTCTAAGTGGGAATGGCAAAGTTATTAAGATGTAGAAACTAGGGGGTGATTTATTTCTTAAATCGGGCTTTGTGAAGAAGCTTATTTATTCTATTTAGTCTTTAGTCTATTGGGAACTGTGTGAGTTCCCTTTGAAGAACAACTTGGGTAGATTATTTTAAATATAATTTAATACTACTAATATGTAGCATCCAAAATCTGAATTTGCCTTAGGGTCAGGGATATTGTCATGCATAAAGCAGTGTGCTCTAAAACCCTAGTGCCCTAGTTGAGACTTGTCCTTTCACATTTTGCCACTTATTTATGGATTCAAATTCATAGGTGGATTTGTTTACTTGAACCAAGTGAGTCTCATTATTAGATGCAAAAGGAGCACATTATAGAATGGGTAGTCTTATAAGTTGGCTTTCTCATTTGTACCCAGAGGCCATGTGTTCAGATCCAACTTATAGTTCTTGAGTGTGAACCATGTAACCATCCATTATTTCTTACTGATAACTTCATATACAGTATGTTAGCTCAGTAGAGCACATATAAAAATGCTCTGTAGCTCCTTCATTCATGAGAGTGGGCCCAAGAACAGTATCTGTACAACTTAACCCCAATACCCTTCCACCTTCCCCATTCTTGTTGTTTGGATCATCAGTGGTCTTCTCACAAAGGGTGAACCAATTAGATTCCCTCTCTTAGCATTTGGGAATTGATCAAAAATTTCAGTGTATTTTGGCCTAATCTCTGAATTGTTGTTGTTGTTCAGTCCCTCAGTTGTGTCCAACTCTTTTCGACCCCATGGACTGCAGCACGCCAGTCTTCTCTGTCCTTCACCATCTCCAAGAGTTGGCTCAAACTCATGTTCATTGAGTTGGTGATGTCATCCAACCATTCATCCTCTGTCATCCCCTTCTCTTCCTGTCTTCCATCTTTCCTAGCATCAGGGTCTTTTCTAATGAGTTGGCTCTTCCCCTCCGGTGGCCAAAGTATTGGAGCTTCAGCTTTAGCATCAGTCCTTCCAATGAATATTCATGGTTGATTTCCTTTAGAATAAACTGGTTTGATCTCCTTTCTGGCCAGGGGACTCTCAAGAGTCTTCTGCAACACCACAGTTCAAAAGCATCAGTTTTTCAGTGCTCAGCCTTTTTTATGGTTCAACTCTCACATCCATACATGACTACTGGAAAAAAAAAAAGCTTTGACTATAAGGACCTTTGTTGGCAACGTGATGTCTCTGCTTTTTAATATTCTGCTTAGCTTTGTCATAGCTTTTCTTCCAAGGAGCAAGGGTCTTTTAATTTCATGGCTTCAGTTGCCATCTGCAGTAATTCTGGAGCCCAAGAAAGTAAAGTCTCTCTCTGTTTCCATTATTTCCCCATCTATTTGCCATGAAGTGATGGGACCAGATTCCATGATCTTAGTTTTTTGAATATTGAGTTTTAAGCCAGCTTTTTCACTGTCCTTTTTCACCTTCCATCAAGAGGCTCTTTAATTCCTCGTTGCTTTCTGCCATAAAGGTGGTGTCATCTGCTTATCTGAGGTTAATGATATTTCTCCTGACAATCTTCATTCCAGCTTGTGCTTCATCCAGCTCAGCATTTCTAATGACGAACTCTGTATACAAATTAAATAAGCAGGGTGATAATATACAGCCTTGACGTACTCCTTTCCCAACTTGGAACCAGTCCATTGTTCCATGTCTGGTTCTAACTGTTGCTTCTTGACCTGCATACAGGTTTTTCAGGAGGCAGGTAAGGTGGTCTGGTATTCCTATCTCTTTAAGAATTTTCAACAGTTTGTTGCGATCCACACAGTCAAAGGCTTTTGCATAGTCAAGGAAGCAGAAGTAGATGTTTTTCTAGAATTCTCTTGCTTTTTCTATGATCCAGTGGATGTTGGCAATTTGATATCTTTGGTTCTTCTGCCTTTCCTAAATCTAGCTCAAATATCTGGGAGTTCTCAGTTCACTTACTTTTGAAGCCTAGCTTGGGGAATTTTGAGCATTACTTTGCTAGCATGTGAAATGAGTGCAGTTATTCAGTAGTTTGAACACTCTTCGGGATTGAAATGGAAGCTGACCTTTTCCAGTCCTGTGGCCACTGTTGAGTTCATGGAGAATCTCTGGTATTTCTCTTTGTTCTGTGAACCAGTGAGCCAAGAGAGCCAGCCTGTAGAGAGGACACTGGTACAAACTGAGAAGGAAGCAGAAAGAAGTGAGGAAACTTGGCCCAGGATCCTGATGGCTTCTTGATTGTGGTACCAGGCCTTTCCTGAGGCCTGGCTTCCTTCGGTCCTTTGAATTCCATCAAACACTTCTATATCTTGGGATAACTTTCATCATTTCTAGACTAATAACTAACAGAAGTAGAAGTTTTTGTTCCTCTTTCACATGTGATAAACACTGAAGTTCTGGAAAGCCAGTCTTACGGCACATGTTGTTGGCAGTGTCTGATCTCTTGGTCAGGACTTCAGCAACCCAAGGCAAATTAGAATAAAAAACAAAAGGGATTTTTTTTTTTGGACTCAATCTGGGCATTCCAAGGTGTGACTCTGCCTTTAAGCTTTACTAGAGTCAAGAATTTGCCCAGAGTCATTTGATCAAACTTCATCCTTACTTATCAGCTATGTTTGTTTCTATGAAATTTTGATTTCAGAAGAGGGATCTCTGTGTTGGGGGCAAGATGGCCATTGGCCCCCAGAGCAGGAACGTTGTAACTTGTGATCCTCGACCAAAAGCACAAGAACCGTTATCTCCCAGAACTCACAGCATTGCCTGAAAAAGGACTGATTGGCCAACCTGGGTGATAGGCTGGAATGTGACTAACAGGACTGTCTTGATTGACAGTTCCTCCCCGCCTTGATTGACATCTTCCCCTGTACGGAAGAGTTGGGGTTCCATTACCAAACAAAGGAGAAGAAATGCTGACCAGGCCAAAGCGATCTCATTCACCAATATTTGCTGTTTTTTCTAGAGTGGAAATGACAGGTGATACTCATATGAAATGGGAGAGCCCTGGGTCTTGCGTCTGGGATTGAGCCCTTAACCCCAGTTGCTCTTTTTTGAGTTTAAGCACCAATTTTGATGTTTTCATTGTAATTTTACTCTTACAGCTGTTAATCCAGAGAAGGCAATGGCACACCACTCCAGTACTCTTGCCTGGAAAATCCCATGGATGTAGGAGCCTGGAAGGCTGCAGTCCATGGGGTCGCTGAGGGTTGGACATGACTGAGCGACTTCACTTTCAGTTTTCACCTTCATGCATTGGAGAAGGAAATGGCAACCAACTCCAGTGTTCTTGCCTGGAGGATCCCAGGGACGGGGGAGCCTGGTGGGCTGCCATCTATGGGGTCGCACAGTCGGACATGACTGAAGCAACTTAGCAGCAGCAGCAGCAGCTGTTAATCATCTGTTCTCTCTCCCACTTAAGAAAATCAATCTGGATACAAATGATTGGATATGAGCTTATTATTCAGACAACCTTAAATATACTCTGCTGCTAAGATAGTCCTTTGCAAGTGTGAGTACTTCCACTATTGGCAGTAGCAAGTATGACACATCTCATAATTGCTTGGGGCACAAATGCTTGGTCTTGAATGGATGTTGTGAAGGTAATTGTATCAACACATCTTTTGATACAAGCCTACTTATTCAAAGCACATTTGTGTGCCTCCCAACAGCCAGGCACTGTTGTAAATACTGGGGTTCCAGCTATGAAGACAGAAAAAGCCTCTGTCTTATATGAAGCTCAAATTTCTAATGGGGGATGATTGGCATAAATTTATGAACAAATAAAAGGAATTCATATATTGAGTACAATAAAGAAGGTACAACAGGGCATTGGGTGTGGTGTCCAGTATGGTAGCTACTAGCCATGTGTGGCTATTTAAATTAAAATTTATTGAAATGAAATAAAATAAAAAAAAACAGTTCTTCAGTCACATTAGTGACATTTCATGTGCTCAATAACCACAAGTCACTGATGGCTACTGCATTTAGATAGCACAGATATAGAAGATGACTTTTATTACACAAAGTACTGTTACACTGTGCTTTAGAGCCTGGGAAAGATATAGCTGGAGGGGTTTAGGGCAAAGCTGATGTTTATGCTCAGACCTAAAACCATCCATGCAGAATTTTTGAGGAATGCCATTCCACTCAGAGTGAACAGTAAATATAAAGACTCTGAGATGGAAATGAGCTTGACCTGTGTGAAGATCCAAAGATGGCCCATGTGTATGAGTAGGAGAGGCAGAAAAGAACCAAATCAAGTATGACCTTGGGGTTTATTCTATGCTAATGGGAAGGCATAGCCTAATAAGCAGAATATTGACAGCTTTATTTAATTTCTAAAGAATAGTTTTGACTGCTGATAAAGAGGTTGGGTGGCAAGATTAGAAGTAGCACTTAGTATGCCTTCAGAAATCATTTGATTCATGAAAAGACTGATGGAAGGCCCAGCCAGGCTGGTGTGTCTATGTGTCTGGGAACCTACAGTGGGGTACCCACCTGCCTTGAGAGGTCCTTTATTCTAGTCGTTGACTGAACAATCAACCAGATAAGCCACAGAGGAGCCAAGACGCTCATCATACCCTCCTCTCTAGGCCACAGCTTGGCTCACTGTTGGCTGCCTTCAGCCTTTCCGCTTTCCTATCATGGCTTGGGAAACAGTGCCAGGCACTGCTGCAGTGGCATATTCATCTGTTCATAAGCCTCCATTTATCTTTACTGAATACTGTTGTATGCTAGGCATTGTATTAGGCGCTGGGATTACAGTGGCGCAGAAGAAGCATCTCTGATCCCTGAAGACATGTGTGCCATGCTGTGAGTGGAGGCAGTGTCCACCAAATAATCAGATAAGTGTGTGACGACCCCTGCAGTAAGTGCTCTGCACTGGAGTCCCATGATACTTCAGGAGCACCTGTTAGGGATGTCCCCAGTCTGGAAGGTCAGAGGTCACTGTCCTGAAGATGTGGTAATTGGGCTGGATTTAAGGAGGAATGAGGATTCCGTAGGTGGCAGGTGGAAAAAGTGTTCGGTCAGAGAGAACAGTGTGGCTGGAAGCCACGTGGTCCGGGCATCAGGAGCAGTGGAGGGACTAACAAGAGACCAGTAAGGGCTGGGTGTGTTATGCCCAAGTCGTGAAATCTCCCAATGACCACCAGGGAGCCAATACGGATGCAAAAGCAAGAGAGTTTTTATTACCAAGCTCGTGCTGGGGCTCCCACCGATACCGACGCAGCAGCTATAGGGAGGAGCCCTGAGCTCTGGGTTACATTGCTTATATAGGGTATTATCGCTTGAAAAATTCAAAAAATGGGAGTCTCCGGGTCTGATTGGTCACCTTCTGGTGAAGGGTTAGGTGTTGAGTTCTGATTGGTTCTCCTTTCCCAGGCTTGACTCGAATTTCCCGGGCTGGCCAAGGGTTCTGATTGGTCTGCAGGTGGTGGGGTGAGGTCAGGGGATTTTCAAAGGCTCTTTTCCCAGAACCTTACAAAATGGAGTAGCTTTGATTCTTCAGGTGGAGGGGACAGAGGTGATGTTGTGCTTGGTGGGGTGTGGGGAAGGTGAGTGCTGAGGAAACCCCCACTGGTGAGTGGAAGATGATCTTCTTGCCTTGTCTTTTGAAACTTTTCCCTCTGCCATCTGTATGCATCAGTTCCACCTCAGTAGTGGCCATTACCATTTGTCAAAACCCTGTTAGGTAGAACCATAGGAAATTACCAATATACAACCATTTTTGACCTACAAAATTTACAACCTTACATGCTTCAACCTAATACTATGAGTCAGGGAATAAACTGAGTGCTTTTTTCTTTCTTTTTGTCCATATCTATTTATTCCTCATGATGACTACACCATTATGGGGTGGTTGTGATCCCATTTTATGGATTTGAACCCAGCATGCTAAGTTAAGCACTCTTCTCCACTGCTCTTAAAAAGGAATGCCAGTGGCCAGCTAGCCCTGTAGGGAACTGCAGTCTGAGGCCTGCATAAGTAGCTTGTTAAGTAGGCCCTTAATACTCAGACTTGAGAATTCTCAGAGGCTAGAGATTCCAGATGGCTGGGAGAGGGATATTCATTATCTGGGTTTTTAAAGGAACTGTGACACTTGGGGAATTATAAATGAGTTAATATAACATTAATACCTAGAAATATTCTGGAACAGATCATTAAAAAATCAATTTTCACATATTAGGAGAAAATGAGATTACTAAGTAGTAGCCAGACAGCACTAGACCTTTGGAGAGGGGCACGGATGAGTAGCAATCTCTGTCACTTCCCCACAGGATACACATGCATGGGGAGTTTGGTATTTCCTTGGCTCATTTGAAACTAATACTCCTATTAATTTTTATTTTTTAATCTAAGTTATAAAAAGCTGGCTATCATCCCAGAGCAGGGAAGGAGAAAAAGTAAGGACAAGAGGAAAGAACCAGAACACACTAAGAGCTTGCTCTGGGCACTGTGCCCATTGTTTTGTGCATTTATCCCATTCAGTTTTCCAAAAGACCTAGAAAGATAGGCATCTCCATCCCCTTTGCATAGAGAAAGAAGTTGAGTCACATGAGGGTGCCATTAGGAAGGAAGCACAGACTCCCTCTGGGCTTTGGGCTCCAAAGCCCCTCTTTTCATTGCCATACCAAATGGTTTCTTGCTTCATGAATGGAGCTCTCTGCAGGGTGGAATCCAGGCAGAGGGAGGTACCATGCTGGAAATCAGGAGGCCCACCCAGATTCCTCCCCTGGCTTAGAACTAACTTCTGGGCAAGAAGTGGGAAGACTTTTCCCAGCTGGTGGTGAAACATGAAAACTTCTCCCTAAGTGGTACAGACAAGGATTGATGTATACATTCATTTATCCTATCACCTGACTGAAGACCTCCAGGCCCTGTGCATGGTGCCAGGGATGTGGAAGTAAGAAAGGCATAGTGTCTCTGGGAAGGACCCATGCTCCTGAAATCTAGGAATGCGTGGGTGTCTGCTTGTTTTAGAGTGGCTCACCATCCAAAACAAGCCCTCTAAGGGATCCAGAAGAGGGAATACCGTGATGGAAAAGGTCAAAGAACCCACTGATTCTCTGAGCAGAGAGAGCAGGGTAATAGGAGAGAAGAGTTTCTGGGAAATGGGAGAGCTCTGGGCCTTGCCTTTGGGATTGAGCCCTTAAGCCCAGTTGCCCTTTTTTGAGTTTAAGCACCAGTTTTGATGTTGCTGTGTGAAGGTATTTTTTAGATGTGATTAACATATGCAAGCAGTACACTTTCAGTAAAGTAGCTCTTTCTTCATAATGAGGGGGAATCTAGCAGTTAGCTGAAGGCCTTAAGAGCAGAAACATTCCCCGAGGAAGAAGCAGTTCTGTCTTGAAATTGCAGCATGAAAAAGCTGCCTTAGTTTCTAGCTTGCCTGGCAAGACTTGTTGAATTGGACTCAAGACTGCCATGTTATCTTTTACCTAAATTTCAGTCTGCCAGCTTACCCTATAGATTTGGACTTGACAGTCCCCAAAATCAAATGAGCTAGTTCCTCTAATCAGTAATCAAGAATACATCTCTCTTTCCCTTCCTCCTTCATCTGTTTTTCTGGAGAACTCTGACCAGTTTGATTATTTACTGAGTAAATAATCAGTTTACTCACTAAATGTCCATATGTTCTGGATCTAACCCTTGGGGCTATATTTTCCAAGTCAGAGGTGTCTTTGGGGAGTTAGGCGAGCAGAGCACAGGCCCACCTCCTGGGAAGTTCACAGTTGGTTGGTTGTCTCTCTCTCTCTCTCTCTCTTTCTCTCTCTCTCTCTCACACACACACACACACACACACACACACACACACACACACACACTTAGATAACTTCACAGGAAGGATTTCATTAAAGCCACAGAGGTTGGTTGTCACACACACACACACACACACACACACACACACACACACCAATTAGATAAGTTCACAGGCAGGATTTCATTAAAGCCAAAATGTGTGGAGCAGATCCTTCCCACCCATGAAGCAGGACCTCTGTGGTGGAGCCATACAATTCTCTTATGCAGCTTACCCAGCAGGAAGGGGAAGCAGAAGTTGCCTATGAAAATAGTGTCTTTGGCCTGGGCTGCTCATTGGAATCACTGGGGGGAGGCTAAAAAAATACCACTGCGGGATTCAGATTTAATTGTTCCAAGGTTTGATGTGGGCGTCTGCTCATTGGGAAGCTTTGCAGCCTGAGTTGAAAAGCACTGCCTGAAGACATTGTGATTTGTGAAATTAGGTGCCTCTCACCTAAGAATCCGCCTGCAGTGCGGGAGACCTGGATGCGATCTCTGGGTTCGGAAGATCCTCTGGAGAAGGAAAAGGCTACCCACTCCAGTATTCTGGCCTAGAGAATTCCATGGACAGTCCATGGGGTTGCAAAGAGTCGGACACGACTGAGCAACTTTCACTCACTTACTCACTAACCTGAAAAGAGTTAAAGAGGGAACTAGGGTAGGGTTCAGGAAACAAGGTCTGCAGGCATTTCCTGCCAGCTGCCTGTTTTTGTAAATAAAGCTTTATTAGAACACAGCCACACCCAATTCTGTGTTAGCTACTTTAGCTAGAACGACAGAATTGAAAGTTGTGAAAGAAAGTGTCTCACCTGCAAAACCTAACGTAGCTCTTTACAGAAACAGGTTGCCAACCGCTAACCAGGAAGTGATGAGTTTTCAAGGATGTAGGTGATGTGGGAGAGGCTTGGCCACCATTGAAAGGAGAGCATACATTTGTTCCTTAGGTTGAGGTACTACCTCAGAAGTCTTAACACATATAGGCAGTCACCACCAATCAATTAAGGAGGGCACAGACTAAAACCTTTTTGCCATCTCTTGATATTTCCTTTTGAATCTGAAGCTTAACCTATGTGGTGACAGTAGTGTAGCTGAGTCATTGAGAAGACCTGCGCTGTTGGATTCTAGAGTTGGCGGAGGGGCAGAGCAGTGAATTCTTTTCCCTGGTAGCATTCCTATCAGAACTGAAGACTGACACATTCTGTGACAGTAGTGTTGAAGAAGAGGGAGTTCATGGCAAGGGGATGCCCAGGAGGTATCATAGAGTTCCTGCTGTGTATTCTTCATCTTTAAGTGATTAGCACAGACCAGCAATGCCAGCCACTTCTGGAGTCACATTTACTCATTTCTCTGGATGCAGTCATCTATCTGGATTTGTGACAGAGATCATGCAGTAATAATAAGATCTTGATCTCCTACAGCTTCCCTTCTCCAAGCCATAGGAGACACTGCTAACAATATGATCTTTCTAACCTGTTGGGAACTTTTCCTGCTGCCACAAGACTTTGAAGAGTTAACTTTGAATATAGGTTTGTGGAATACAGCTAACCACAAGGATTTGGATATTGGTCCTTTAATCAGTTAGTCAACCAACAAGTACCAAGGGCTGGGGATGCAAAGTGAGTAGAGAGAGACACAATTCCTACAGTTGCAGAACTAATCTCATAGGGAAGTTGCATTGTGAGTACCTGTCAAGTAGCTCCCACAGTAGATGCTGAGAAGGACAGCTACATGATCAGCTATATTTGAGGAAGGCTGTGTATAACACCCTTCCTCTGAGATACTCAGAGTGCACATAGGGTACTCTCGAAATGAATTAAAGGCCCTGAGGATTCCTAAAATGAAAAATCTCCTTGCCTTTTCTTAAACCCCAGCTTTTCCCCAAAACTTTACAATGGCACACATTAAAAAAAAATAACCCCTTGTTAGTATTTCATGGAATGGCTTTCTCTTGCACAGATCATACTTTGGAAATGCTACTTCGGGACACTGGAGAAGTGCTGCACCCAGGGGTACACAAAATGAGCCACTGGAATGCTCAAGAATACATTTTATTTCTATTTTATTTTATTTCTATTCTAATTTTTAAACTTTATACTGTACTGTTGCTTAGTTGGTAAGTCATGTCCAACTCTTTTGTGACCCCATGGACTGTAGACCATCAGGCTGCTCAGTCCATCGAATTTTCCAGGCAAGAATACTATAGTGTGGTACCATTTCCTTCTCCAGGAGTTCTTCCCCACTCAGGGGTCAAACTCTTGTGTCCTGCATTCCAGGCAAATTCTTTACTATTGAGCCACCTGGGAAGCCCTTTATAGTATGTACATGTTAGTATATAGTTGATAGGTAGTACATATGACATCAGTGAATGAGATGCTACTCAAAAACTTTAAAAAATACTTTATTTAGAGCAGTTTTAGGTTTACAACAAAATTCAGAGGAAGATACAGAGATTTCTCATATGCTTCTGAGTATGCATGGCCTCCCACCTTATCAGTATCACTCACCAGGATGGTGCTTTT
The DNA here is from genome assembly GCF_016772045.2 of Ovis aries. Lineage (NCBI taxonomy): Eukaryota > Metazoa > Chordata > Mammalia > Artiodactyla > Bovidae > Ovis > Ovis aries. The sequence goes on along the minus strand of NC_056072.1, from coordinate 46,559,047 downwards.
TTTTTTCTTTTATATGACACACACACACACACACACCACTGAACCTGCATTGACATATAATCAGCCAAAGTCTGTGATTTACCCACTTGCTCTAGGGTTGGTTCACTCTTGGTGTTTTATATTCTGTGAGTTTGGACAAAGGTATTGTGACATGTATTCATCATTATAATGTCTCCCAGACTATTTTCATGGTCCTACCAAAATAAAACCTCTCTGTTCTGGCAATTTATTCTTCTCCCCACCTATCCCTATCAAACACTGATGTGTTAGTGCTTCCACTTTTTCCCCTTCTACATGCCATGAAGTGATGGGACCAGATGCCGTGATCTTAGTTTCTTGAATGTTGAGTTTTAAATCAGCTTTTTCAGTCTCATCAACAGGCTCTTTAGTTCCTCTTCTCTTTCTGTGATTAGATTAGTATTATCTTCCTATCTGAGGTTGTTGATATTTCTCCTAGGAATCTTGATTCTAGCTTGTGATTCATCCAGAACAGCATTTTGCATGATGGACTCTGCATATACGTTAAATAATCAGGGTGACAGTATACAGCCTTGTCAGACTCCTTTCCCAATTTTGAATGAGTTAGTTGTTCCATGTCTGTTTCTAACTGTTGCTTCTTGACTCTCATATAGATTTCTCAGGAGACAGGTAGGTGGTTGGTATTCCCATCACTTGAATTTTCCATGGTTTGTTGTGATCTATACGGTCAAAGACCTTTGCATAATCAATGAAGTAGAAGTTTTTCTGGAATTCTCTTGTTTTTCCTGTGATCCAGTGGATATTGGCAATTTGATCTCTGGTTTATCTGCCTTTCCAGCCTATACATCTGGAAGTTCTTGGTTCATATACTGCTGAAGCCTAGCTTGAAGGATTTTGAGCATAACCTCACTAGCATGTGAAATGAGCGCAACTATATGGTAGTTTGAACATTCTTTGGCATTGCCTTTCTTTCGGATTGGCATGAAAACTGACCTTTTCCAGTCCAGTGGCCACTGCTGAGTTTTGAAAATTTGCTGACATATTGAGTACAACACTTAGTGTCATCTTTTAGAATTTTAAATAGCTCAGGAGGAATTCCATCACCTCCACTAGCTTTGTTCGTAGTGATACTTTCCTAAGGCCCACCTGACTTCACACTCCAGGATATCCAGCTCTTGGTGAGTTACCATACCATCATGATTTTCTGGGTCGTTAAGACCTTTTTAATATTGTTCTTCTGGTATTCTTGATACCTATTCTTAATCTCTTCTGCTTCTGGTGTCTCCTAGAAATTTTATAGTTTTACATTTTATATGTTGGTCTATGACCCATTCTGAGTTAAATTTGAAGGGTGTGAGGTTTGTGTTTGGGCTTTCCAGGTGGTGCTAGTGGTAAAGAACCCACCTATTAGTTCAGGTAGATGTAGGAGATGCAGATTCGCTCTGTGGGTCAGGAAGATCCTCTGGAGGAGGGCATGGCAACCCACTCCAATATTCTTGGACAGAGGAGCCTGGCAGGCTGCAGTCCATAGGATCACACAGAGTCAGACATGACTGAAGTGACTTAGCAGGCATGCATGGAAGATTTGTGTTTAGATTCATTCCTTTTTGCATATGGATGTCTATTTGTTCCAGCACCATTTGGTAAGAGAGTATCTATTCCTGTTTTCAAGATAAGTTAACTATATTTATGGGGGGATCCATTTATGGCTCTCTGTTGTTATTCTTTAACCAGCACGGCACCGTGTTGATATGAGGAGGTCTTGAAGTGGGGTAGCATCACTCCTTCAATTTTTTTCTTCTTGTTTACTATTATGTTCAAATACTTTTTAGTGAAAATAATGCTTGATTCCTTCTAGCCACAGGTTTTTTATTTCTGTCTATTGAAAATCTCATAACACCCTCCTACAAGGGGTGACAGATTCCAGCCCACATAGCAAATCCTTTTTGCAATTTTGTAAATCTTTGGTAAATAAAGTTTGCCTGGAGCACGGTCAGGTCCATTATTTTATGTATTGTCTGGCCACTGTCATATACAACAGTAGTGTAGAAGAGGTAACGAAGACTGTGTAGCATGTAAAGCCTAAAATATGTACTGTCTAACCCTTTACAGAAAAGGTGTGCCTACTCCAGCCCCAGCAAATCAGTTTTAGACACTTACTCATTTGATCATCACCTCCTGTACAATGTTACAAACCTCCATCCATAGTTCTTTAGGCACTCTTGTCTACCAGTTCTAGTCCCTTGAATCTATTCATCACCTCCGCTGTATAATCATAAGGGATTTGATTTAGGTCATTCTTAAATGGCCTAGTGGTTTTTCCTATTTTCTTCAACTTGAGCCTGAATTTTGCAATAAGGAGCTAATGATCTGAGCCACATGAAGCAACAGTTAGAATTGGACATGAAACAGCTGACTGGTTCAGAATTAGGAAAGGAATACATCAAGGCTATATATTGTCACCCTGCTTACTTAAATTCTGTGCAGAATACATCATGCCAAATGCCAATCTGGATGAATCACAAGTTGGAATCAAGACTGATGGGAGAAATATCAACTGCAGATAGGCAGATGATAACACTTCAATGGCAGAAAGTGAAGAGGAACTAAAGAGCCTGTTGATAAGCATGAAAAAAGAGAATGAAGAAGGTGGCTTAAAACTCAATATTCAAAAAATTAAGATCATGACATCCAGTCCTATCACTTCATGGCAAATAGATGGGGAAAATGTGGAAAAAACAGTGTCAGATTTCATTTTCTTAGGATCCAAAATCATTGAGGATGCTGACTGCAGCCACAAAATTAAAAGACACTTGCTCCTTGGAAGAATAACTATAGCAAACCTAGACAGTGTATTAAAAAGCATTGACTTCACTTTGCCAACAAAGGTCCATATAGTCAAAGCTATGATTTTTCCAGTGGTCATGTATGGCTGTGAGAGTTGGACCATTAAGAAGGCTGAGCACTGAAGAACTGATGCTTTCAAACTGTGTTTCTAGAGAAGACTCTTGAGAGTTACTTGGATAACAGGAACATCAAACCAGTCAATCCTCAAGGAAATCAGTCCTGAATATTCATTGGAAGGACTGATGCTGAAACTGAAGCTCCAGTACTTTGGCCACGTGATGCAAAGAGCTGACTCACTGGAAAAGTCCCTGATGCTGGGAAAGACTGAGGGTGAGAGGAGAAGAGGGTGACAAGAGGATGAGATGTTTGGATGGCATCAGACTCAATGGACATGAGTTTGAACAAACTCAGGGAGACGGTGCAGGATAGAGAAGCCAGGCCTGCTGCAGTTAATTGGTTCGCAAAGAGTTGGACACGACTTAGCAAATGAACAACAACAACAACAAATAACATTGGGCTGCTGCGTCCTAAGCTGGTGTCAAGCCAAATTTTGGGGAATAGCACACCTCCCATTTTGTCCCTGGTGCTTTCTCTGCCACATTTCGTCCCCTGGATTAGTTTCATTTGTGCCGCATCACACTTGGTAGGTGACCAGATATACTTACAAAGAGTCAGCCTTTTCAAAATCAATACAAAGAGGATAAATGGATATAGGGAGGAGAAACAGAACATAGTCATTTGTGGTAAAGAATGGGGCAGCATTGAGCAAAATCCTGTGTATGTTTCCATCCTTCCTTTGGTTGTATTTTAGGTTGTGCAAGTTATTCAATTAAATGGCAGTTTTGAAGCTGCCTTTGGAGAGCCTGTGTGTGAACATTGATGGCACTGGCCTTAGCTAAGCAGTTCGGACTTTGTTAATTTATATGTTTTCGTTTCTTTTAAATAGATACATAGAAGTGGAAGTTGCTGAATCATAGAGTATGTTTAAATTTACAAAAAGCTGCAAATGGTTTTCCAAAGTGTTTGAAAAATATGGGATTTCTGCTTACTTCGCATTTCATGTTAGAATGAAAAGAGAATTTCATTAATCTTTTTATAGACCAACTTTTTATATTGTTGATTTTTTCCCTGTTACTTGTTTTGTATAATTGGTTTCTGCTTTTATCTCTATTGTTTTATTTCTTCTTTTTAACATTAAGTTTTTTTCTATTTTCTTCCTCAAGGTAGTATCTTTGTGCATCTTAAAAATTTCTCCTTTTCTATTATAAACTTTAAAATCTATAAAATTTTCTCTCATTTCTTAGTTACATCTTACAAATATTTATTTTTTATTATTGTTCACTTCAAAATATTTTACAATTTTTTCTGTCATTTTCTTCCATTACACATGTATTAAGATACGTTCAAAATCTTTTAGGATTCTCCTAAACATTACCTTTTCTTAGATGTTCTTGATATTTTTTTGTATCTTTATCATCTACTGAACTCCCATTTTTATCATCTGGAAAAGAAGGTGTGCTCTGTAGCTGTTTGGTGTGGAACTCCTGAAATTCAATTAGTATTCGGTTGGTAAATAGTGTTGCTACATGACCAACACCCAGCAAAAATCCTTAACACTCAGTATTGATTGAGCCTCCCTGGTAGGCAACATTTCAAACGGGTTGTTACAGCTCGTTGCTGGAAGAATGTTTGCATCCTATATAATTGTACTGGGAGAGAACTCTTGCAGGCTTGTATCTGGATTTTTGGACTTTGTCACATGTGCCTCTTTTCCTTTAATGGTTTTGCTTCTTCATATCTTTTCACTGTAATGCGTCTTTTCAAGGAACCAACTTTTAGTTTCATTGATTTCCTTTTGCTTTTTAATTTATTTTTTATTGAAGGATAATTGCTTAACATAATTTTGTTGTTTTCTGTCAGATCTCAACATGAATCAGCCATAGGTATACATATATCCCCTCCCTTTTGAATCTCCCTCCCATCTCCCTTCCCATCCCACCCCTCAAAGTTGATACAGAGCCCCTGTTTGAGTTTCTGAGCCATACATCAAATTTCCGTTGGCTATCTATTTTACATATGGTAATGTAAGTTTCCATGTTACTCCTTCCATACATCTCACCCTCTCATCTCCTTTCCCCACGTCCATAAGCCTATTATCTCTCTCTCTTTTCTTCCCTGGGAGGAAGATATCCCTTTTTTCTTCTTCTTTATTATTTTTTTTTTAATGGAGATTTTGGAGTTTAATTTAATAAAACATTGTGCAATAATATTCAAGTTCATTTCAATCTATGTTCCTCAGTCTTAGAGGGAAAAAAGACAAGTCTTCCTTTACAAAGTTTCTTAGTTTTACAAGTTTAGATAAGCATCGTCCTTGAGTTTAACACATTTTTTATTTTTTTATTTTTTTTTAATTTTTTTTTTTTTTAGTTTTTTATTTTTTAAATTTTAAAATCTTTAATTCTTATATGCATTCCCAAACATGAACCCCCCACCCACCTCCCTCCCCATAACATCTTTCTGGGTCATCCCCATGCACCATCCCCAAGCATGCTGCATCCTGCGTCAGACATAGACTGGCGATTCAATTCACATGATAGTATACATGTTAGAATGTCATTCTAACATGACAGTCTTCTTCTTTATTTTAATTGGAGGCTAATTACTTTACAGTATGAATCAGCCATGGGTGTACATGTTTTCCCCATCCTGAACACCCCCCTCCCACCTCCTTGCCCATCCTATCCCTCAGGGTCATCCCAGTGCACCAGCCCTGAGTACCGTGTCTCATGTATTGAACCTGGACTGGCGATCTGTTTCACATATGATAATATACATGTTTCAATGCTATTCTCTCAAATTATCCTACCCTCGCCTTCTCCCACAGAGTCCAAAAGTCTGTTCTTTACATCTGTCTCTTTTGCTGTCTCACATATAGGGTCTTCAGTACCATCTTTCTAAATTCCATCAGTTCAGTTCAGTCACTCAGTTGTGTCCGACTCTTTGCGACCCCATGAATCGCAGCACGCCAGGCCTCCCTGTCCATCACCATCTCCCAGAGTTCACTCAGACTCGCGTCCATCGAGTCCGTGATGCCATCCAGCCATCTCATCCTCTGTCGTCCCCTTCTCCTCCTGCCCCCAATCCCTCCCAGCATCAGAGTCTTTTCCAATGAGTCACCTCTTCACATGAGGTGGCCAAAGTACTGGAGTTTCAGCCTCAGCCTCAGTCCTTCAAAGAAATCCCAGGGTTGATCTCCTTCAGAATGGGCTGGTTGGATCTCCTTGCAGTCCAAGGGACTCTCAAGAGTCTTCTCCAACACCACAGTTCAAAAGCATCAATTCTTCAGTGCTCAGCCTTCTTCACAGTCCAACTCTCACATCCATACATGACAACAGGAAAAACCATAGCCTTGACTAGACGGAGCCCCAAATAAAGTCTGACACTGTTTCCACTGTTTCCCCATCTGTTTCCCATGAAGTGATGGGACCATATGCCATGATCTTTGTTTTCTGAATGTTGAGCTTTAAGCCAACTTTTTCGCTCTCCTCTTTCACTTTCATCAAGAGGCTTTTGAGTTCCTCTTCACTTTCTGCCATAAGGGTGGTGTCATCTGCATATCTGAGGTTATTGATATTTCTCTCAGCAATCCTGATTCCAGCTTGTGTTTATTCCAGTCCAGCGTTTCTCGTGATGTACTCTGCATAGAAGTTAAATAAGCAGGATGACAGTATACAGCCTTGATGTACTCCTTTTCCGATTTGGAACCAGTCTGTTGTTCTATGTCCAGTTCTAACTGTTGCTTCCTGATCTGCATACAGATTTCTCAAGAGGCAGGTTAGGTGGTCTGGTATTCCCATCTCTTTCAGAATTTTCCACAGTTTATTGTGTTCCACAGAGTCAAAGGCTTTGGCATAATCAATAAAGCAGAAATAGATGTTTTTCTGGACCTCTCTTGTTTTTTCCATGATCCAGCAGATGGCAATTTGATCTCTGGTTCCTCTGCCTTTTCTAAAACCAGCTTGAACGTCAGGGAGTTCATGGTTCACGTATTGGTGAGGAAAATGCACTCGTCATAGCAAACACCCTCTTCCAACAACACAAGAGAAGACTCTACACATGGACATCACCAGATGGTCAACACTGAAATCAGATTGATTATATTCTATGCAGCCAAAGATGGAGAAGCTCTACGCAGTCAACAAAAACAAGACCAGGAGCTGACTGTGGCTCAGATCATGAACTCCTTATTACCAAATTCAGACTTAAATTGAAGAAAGTAGGGAGAACCGCTAGACCATTCAGCTATGACCTTAATCAAATCCCTTATGATTATACAGTGGAAGTGAGAAATAGATTTAAGGGCCTAGATCTGATAGAGTGCCTGATGAACTATGGAATGAAGTTTGTGACATTGTGCAGGAGACAGGGATCAAGACCATCCCCATGGAAAAGAAATGCAAAAAAGCAAGATGGCTGTCTGAGGAGGCCTTACAAATAGTTGTGAAGAGAAGAGAGATGAAAAGCAAAGGAGAAAAGGAAAGATATAGGCATCTAAATGCAGAGTTCCAAAGAATAGCAAGAAAAGATAAGAAAGCCTTCTTCAGCAATCAATGCAAAGAAATAGAGGAAAAGAACAGAATGGGAAAGACTAGAGATCTCTTGAAGAAAATTAGAGATACCAAGGGAACATTTCATGGAAAGATGGGCTCGATAAAGGACAGAAATGGTAAGGACCTAATAGAAGCAGAAGATATTAAGAAGAGGTGGCAAGAATACATGGAAGAACTGTACAAAAAAGATCTTCACCACCCAGATAGTCATGATGATGTGGTCACTCATCTAGAACCAGACATCTTGGAATGTGAAGTCAAGTGGGCCTTAGAAAGCATCACTACGAACAAAGCTAGTGGAGGTGATGGAATTCCAATTGAGCTGTTTCAGATCCTGAAAGATGATGCTGTGAAAGTGCTGCACTCAATATGTCAGCAATTTTGGAAAACTCAGCAGTGGCCACAGGACTGGAAAAGGTCAGTTTTCATTCCAATCCCAGAGAAAGGCAATGCCAAAGAATGTTCAAACTACTGCACAATTGCACTCATCTAAATTCCATATATATGTGTTAATATACTGTATTGTTGTTTTTCTTTCTGACTCACTTTGTTCTGTATAATAGGCTCCAGTTTCATCCGCCTCATTAGAATTGATTCAAAGGCATTCTTTTTAATAGATGAGTAATATTCCATTGTGTGTATGTACCACAGCTTTCTTATCCATTCGTCTGCCAATGGACATTTAGGTTGCTTCTATGTCCTGGCTATTGTAAACAGTGCTACATGATCATTGGGGTACACGTGTCTCTTTCAGTTCTGGCTTCCTTGGTGTGTATGCCCAGCAATGGGATTGCTGAGTCATATGAAAGTTCAATTTCCAGTTTTTTAAGGAATCTCCACACTATTTTCCCTAGTCACTGTAATAGTTTGCATTCCCACCAACAGTGTAACAGGCTTGCTTTTTCTCCACACCCTCTCCAGCATTGTTTGTAGACTTTTTGATCGTAGCCATTCTGAGCTGCGTGAGATGGTACCTCATTGTGGTTTTGATTTGCATTTTTCTGATAATGAGTGATGTTGAGCATCTTTTCATGTGTTTGTTAGCCCTCTGTATGTCTTCTTTGGAGAAATGTCTGTTTATATTTCTTTGGCCCAATTTTTGATTGGATCATTTATTTTTCTGGAATTGAGCTGCAGGAGCTGCGTGTATATTTTGGAGATTAATTCTTTGTCAGTTGCTTCACTTACTATTATTTTCTCCCTTTTTGAAGGCTGTCTTTTCACCTTGCTTATAGTTTCCTTCATTGTGCAAAAGCTTTTAAGGTTAATTAGGTCCCATTTGTTTATTTTTGCTTTTATTTCCATTACTCTGTAGGGGGGTCATAGAGGATCCTACTGTGATTTATGTCAGAGACTGTTTTGCCTGTGTTTCCCTCTAGGAGTTTTATAGTCTCTGATCTTACATTTAGATTTTTAATCCATTTTGAGTTTATTTTTGTGTATGGTGTTAGAACGTGTTCTAGTTTCATTCTTTTACAAGTGGTTGACCAGTTTTCCCAGAACTACTCGTTAAAGAGAGTGCCTTTTCTCCATTGTATATTCTTGCCTCCATTGTCAAAGATATTGTGCCCATAGGTGCATGGATTTATCTCTGGGCTTTCTGTTTTGTTCCATTGATCTATATTTCTGTCTTTGTTCCAATACCATTTTATCTTGGTGACTGTAGCTTTGTAGTGTAGCCTGAAGTCAGGCAGGTTGATTCCTCCTGTTCCATTCTTCTTTCTCAAGATTGCTTTGGTTATTTGAGGTGTTTTGTATTTGCATACAAATTGTGAACTTATTTGTTTTAGTTCTCTGAAAAATGCTGTTGATGGCTTGATAGGGATTGCACTGAATCTATAGATTGCTTTGGGTAGTATACTAATTTTCACTATATTGATTCTTCTGATCCATCAACATGGTATATTTCTCCAACTGTTTGGGTCATCTTTGATTTCTTTCATCAGTGTTTTATAGTTTTCTATATATAGGTCTTTTGTTTCTTTAGGTAGCTTTATTCCCAAGTATTTTATTCTTTTCGTTGATGAATGTAATTGTTGGTGAATGGTGAATGGAATTGTTTCCTTAATTTCTCTTCTGTTTTCTCATTGTTAGTGTATAGGAATGCAAGAGATTTCTCTGTGTTAATTTTATATCCTGAAACTTTACTATATTCATTGATTAGCTCTAGTAATTTTCTAGTGGAGTCTTTAGGGTTTTCTATGTAGAGGATCATGTCCTCTGCAAACAGTGAGAGTTTTACTTCTTTTCCAATCTGGATTCCTTTTATTTCTTTTTCTTCTCTGATTGCTGGAGCTAAAACTTCCAAAACTATGTTGAGTAATAGTGGTGAGAGTGGGCACCCTTGTCTTGTTCCTAACTTTAGGGGAAATGCTTTCAATTTTTCTCCATTGTGGATAATCTTTGCTGTGGGTTTATCATATATGGCTTTTATTATGTTGAGTTATGTTCCTTCTATGCCTACTTTCTGGAGGGTTTTTATCATAAAAGGATGTTGAATTTTGTTGAAGGCTTTCTCTGCATCTATTGAGATAATCATATGGGTTTTATCTTTCAATTTGTTAATGTGGTGTATCACGTTGATTGATTAGTGAATATTGAAGAATCCTTGCATCCCTTGGGTAAAGCCCACTTGGTCATGATGTATGATCTTTTTAATATGTTGTTGGATTCTGTTTGCTAGAATTTTGTTAAGGATTTTTGCATCTATGTTGATCAGTGATATTGGCCTGTAGTTTTCTTTTTTTGTGGCATCTTTATCTGATTTTGGTATTAGGGTGATGGTGGCCTCATAGAATGAGTTTAGAAGTTTACCTTCCTCTGCAATTTTCTGGAAGAGTTTGAGTAGGATAGGTGTTAGCTCTTCTCAAAATTTTTGGTAGAATTCAGCTGTGAAGCCATCTGGTCCTGGGCCTTTGTTTGTTGGAATATTTCTGATTAGTTTCGATTTCCATGCTTGTGATGGGTCTGTTAAGATTCTATATTTCTTCCTGATTCAGTTTTGGAAAGTTATACTTTTCTAAGAATTTGTCCATTTCTTCCAAGTTGTCCATTTTATTGGCATATAGTTGCTAATAGTAGTCTCTTATGATCCTTTGTATTTCTGTGTTGTATGCTGTAATTTCTCTATTTTCATTTCTAATTTTATTCATTTGATTCTTCTCCTCTTTTTTCTTGATGAGTCTGTTTAATGATTTGTCTATTTTATTTATCTTCTCAAAGAACAAGCTTTTAGCTTTGTTGATTTTTGCTATGTTCTCTTTTGTTTCTTTTGCATTCATGTCTGCCCTAATTTTCATGATTTCTTTCTTTTACTAACCCTGGGGTTCTTAATTTCTTCTTTTTCTAGTTGCTTTAGGTGAAGAGTTAGGTTATTTATTTGATTTTTCTCCTGTTTTTTTGAGGTAGGCTTATATTGCTATGAACCTTCCCCTTAGCACTGCTTTTACTGAATCCCATAGGTTTGGGGTTGTTGTGTTTTCATTTTTATTCATTTCTATGTATATTTTGATTTCTTTTTTATTTCTTCTGTGTTTTATTGGTTATTCAGAAGTGTGTTATTTAGCCTTCATATATTTGTATTTTTAATAGTTTTTTTTTCCTGTAGTTGATATCTAATCTTAACACATTGTGATCAGAAAAGATGCTTGAGATGATTTCAATTTTTTTGAATTTACCAAGGCTAGATTTATGGCCCAGGATGTGATTTATCCTGGAGAAGTAAGAAAAAGGTGAAATTCATTGTTTTGGGGTGAAATGTCCTATAGATATCAATTAGGTCTAACTGGTCCATTGTATCATGTAAAGTTTGCGTTTCCTTGCTAATTTTCTGCTTAGTTGATCTATCCATAAGTGGGAGTGGGGTATTAAAGTCTCCCACTATTATTATGCTACTGTTAATTTCCCCTTTCATACTTGTTAGCATTTGCCTTACATATTGTGGTCTCCTATGTTGGGTGCATATATATTTATAATTGTTATATCTTCTTCTTGGATTGATCCTTTGATCATTATGTAGTATCCTTCTTTGTCTCTTTTCACAGCCTTTGTTTTAAAGTCTATTTTATCTGATATGAGTATTGCTACTCCTGCTTTCTTTTGGTCTCCATTTGTGTGAAATATCTTTTCCAGCCCTTCACTTTCAGTCTGTATGTATCCCTTGTTTTGAGGTGGATGTCTTGTAGACAGCATATATAGGGGTCTTGTTTTTGTATCCATTCAGCCAGTCTTTGTCTTTTGGTTGGGGCATTCAGCCCATTTACATTTAAGGTAATTATTGATAAGTATGATCCTGTTACCATTTACTTTATTGTTTTGGGTTCCAGTTTATAAACCTTGTCTGTGTTTCTTGTCTAGAGAAGATCCTTTAGCATTTGTTGAAGAGCTGGTTTGGTAGTGCTGAATTCTCTCAGCTTTTGCTTTTCTGTGAAGCTTTTGATTTCTCCTTCATATTTGAATGAGATCCTTGCTGAGTGTAGTAATCTGGGTTGTAGGTTCTTCTTTTTCATCACTTTAAGTATGTCCTGTCATTCCCTTCTGTCTTGAAGAGTTTCTATTAATAGATCAGCTGTTATCCTTATGGGGATCCCCTTGTGTGTTATTTGTTGTTTTTGCCTTGCTGCTTTTAATATTTGTTCTTTGTGTTTGATCTTCATAAATTTGATTAATATGTGTCTTGGGGTGTTTCACCTTGTGCTCTTTGGAACTCTGGGTTTCTTGGAATTGGGTAGCTATTTCCTTCCCCATTTTAAGGAAGTTTTCAGCTATTATCTCCTCACATATTTTCTCATGGCCTTTCTTTTTGTTTTCTTCTTCTGGGACTACTATGATTTGAATTTTGGGGCGTTTAACATTGTCCCAGAGGTCTCTAAGGTTGTCCTCATTTCTTTTAATTCTTTTCTCTTTTTTCCTTTCTGCTTCATTTATTCCCACCATTCTGTCTTCCACCTCACTTCTGCCTCAGTTATTCTTCTGCCTTAGTTATCTTCTGCCTCAGTTATTCTACTCTTTTTTATTTCTTCTAGGTCTTTGTTAAACTTTTCTTGCATCTTCTCAATCCTTGTCTCCAGACTGTTTATCTTTAACTCCATTTTGTTTTCAAGATTTTGGATCATTTTTACTATCATTATTTTGAATTCTTTTTCAGATAGATTCCCTATCACCTCCTCTTTTGTTTGATTTGGTGGGCTTTTATAATTTTCCTTTACCTGCTGAATATTTCTCTGCCTTTTCATCTTGTTTAGATTGCTGTGTTTGGGGTGGCCTTTCTGTATGCTGGAAGTTTGTGCTTCCTCTTTATTGTGGAGTTTCCTCCCTGTGGGTGGGGTTGGATGAGTACCTTGTCAAGGTATCCTGGTTAAGGAAGATTGTGTCTGTGTTCTTGTGGGTGGAGCTGGATCTCTTCTCTCTGGAGTGCAACGAAGTGTCCAGTAGTGAGTTTTGAGGTGTCTATGTGTTTGATGTGACTTTTGGCCACCTGTATTTCAATGCTCAGGGTTATGTTCCTGCATTGTTGGAGAATTAGCTTGGTATGTCTTTCTGTGAAACTTGCTGGCTCTTGGGTAGAGCTTGGTTTCAGTGTAGGTGTGGAGGCTTCTGGATGAGCTCTTGTCGATTAATGTTTCCTGGAGGCAGGAGTTTTCTGGTGTTCTCAAGTTTTGGATTTAAGCCTCCTGCCTCTGGCTTTCAGTCTTATTCTTACAGTAGCCTCAAGTCTTCTCTATCCATACAGCACCAATGATAAAACATCTAGGTTAATGATGAAAAGATTCTCCACAGTGAGGGACACCCAGAGAGGTTCACAGAGTTACATGGAGAAAAGAAGAGGGGGGAGGGAGATAGAGGTGACCAGGAGGAGAAGAGGGGGAATCAAAAGGGGAGAGTGCAATCTAGCCAGTAATCAATTCCCTGTTTGTTCTCCACAGTCTGGAACACTCAGAGAGGTTCACAGAGTTACATAGAGAAAAGAAGAGGGAGGAAGGAGATAGAGGTGACCAGGAGGAGAGGAGAGGGAGTCAAAAGGAGAGAGACCAAGCTAGCCAGTAATCAGTTCCCTAAGTGTTCTCCACAGTCTGGAACACCCAAAGAGATTCACAGAGTTAAGTAGAGAAGAGAAGGGAGAGGGAGGAGATAGAGGTGACCTGAGGGAGAAAAAGGAGAATCAAAAGGGGTGAGAGCAATCAAGCCAGTAATCACACTCCTAAGTAAAAATGAGTACTGAAGATTGGATTCTTAAAGGTACAAAATTGATAACAAATACCAAAAAACAAAGATTAAAAGTCTAGAGTAGAGGTTAAACTCTAAAAAATACAATATTTAAAAAACAAAATCACAAAAATTATAAAATATATATATATGAAATTTGCTTTAAAAATAGGGTCTTTTTTTGCAAGGTAATAGTAGGTTTTAAAAATGAAAATTAAAGGAGTAATAAAGAACTTAAAAATAGAAAATTTTAAAAATGATAGTAGTAAAATATAACTAGGAATATCTCTGGAGCTGTTGGGGGCAGTGTTGTGTCAGTTCAGCTTCAGATAGCTCCTTGTTCCAGCTTATACTTCTTCTCAAGGTCTATAGGCCCCTTCCAGTGTAGTCAATGCTATGTACAGGGTTTTAATCTGTTGCACCTGTCACTTCCAAAGCAATTCCCTCTTCTTTGTTTATTTTGACTTCTTCTGTTTGCAAGTCTCTTCGGTGTCTAATTTCCGCTCTGACACAAGAGGGGCAAAGGTGGTCATTTATTTAGGCTCACTTGTTCAATTGTGCTGCGGGGAGGGAGGAACACTGCAACAAATATCACTGGCGTGTGTGAGGAGTGCTCACAGTGTATGGGCCACACTGGGTTTGCCCCTGCTCATGGTGTGTGTGCTTTCCTGGTCTACACTGCTCAGGCTCCAGGTTGTTCTGCAGGGGAACTGTCTAAAGCAGGCCCTGGGTTGCATGTACTTCCCAGGTCTGAGTGTCTCAGGTGACCCAGTGCTTGACAAGTGCACACTCCCGAGGTGGGCGGTGCATCTTATCACCTCCCCCTTCCCAGCCACTCGGTTTCCTGGGTGCACAGTGGGAGCACCATCTCAGGTGTGCTGTGTGTCTCCTCTGGGGAGCTGATCTCTGGCTGTGACCCTCCTGGCAAATGTCAACCATCCAGGATGCCAGGAAGACTTGGTTAGCATCTGGAAGCCTCCTCACAGTTTGGTAGAGGATGCCGTCTCTCGGGCTGAGTTTGCCCCTCACCTTCTGGATCTGGCTGTTGCCTGCCTCCTGCAGCGGACTGGCCAGTCCTCTGCGGGCTAGCTCTCCTCTTGTATTCACCCAGTCCTTTGTTCTGTGAGTGGCCCAGCAGTGCCTTAGGTTAGAGCTTTTTTCAGGAAAGTTCTCTCTCTCTCTGGCTATACCACAGTTTGGGTTGCTATCTCACGTTAGCTTCCTCAGATTGTCTTCAGGGCATTCAGGCCCCGTCCTTACCCTAAGCAACAGCCCCCACTTGATGGTGGCAAACCTGAGCGTCTGGGCTACTTCTCTGCTGGAAGTAGAGAAGTTAGGCGCATAATCTGTGGGTTTTATTTATTTATTTTTTCCTCCCGGTTATGTTGCCCTCTGAGATTCCAAAACTCCCCACAGGCCCACCGGTGAGAGGGTTTCCTCGTGTTTGGAAACTTCTCCTCTTTTACGGCTCCCTCCCCGGGACAGGTCTCCATGCCTAACTCTTTTGTCTCTGTTTTTATCTTTTATATTTTGTCCTGAACCTCCAATTGAAGACCCTTCTGCATGCCTGGTGTCCTCTGCCAGTGTTCAGAAGTTGTTTTGTGGTATATGCTGAGCATTCAAATGATCTTTCGATGAATTTGTGGGGGAGAAGGTGGTCTCCCCATCCTATTCCTCCACCATCTTAGGACCACCTCCCATAAATCTATTCTCTATGTTCGTTTCTCCTTTGCTGACATGTAAATAAGTTCTTCAGTACCATACTTCTAGATTCCATATATGTGCGTTAGAATACGATATTTACTTTCTCTTTCTGGCTCACTTCAGTCTGTATAATAGGTTCTAGATTCATGTACCTCATCAGAACTGACTCAAATGTGTTCCTTTTGGGAACACATTGTGACTGAGTAATATTCAATTGTGTATATGTACCACAATTTCTTTATCCATTCATCTGTCGATGAATATCTAGGCTGCTTCCATGTTTTAGCTATTGTAAATAGTCCTGCAGTGAACAATGGGATACATGTGGCTTTTTCAATTTTGGTTTCCTCAGGGTATATGCCTAGGAGTGGGATTGCTCAGTCACAAGGTGGTTTTATTCCTAGGTTTTTAAGGTAGCTCCCTTCTGTGTTCCATAGAGGCTGTATCAATTTACATTTCCACCAACAGTGCAAGAGCATTTCTTTTTCTCCACACCCTTTCCAGCATTTATAGTTCATAGACTTTTTGATGATGGCCATTCTGACTGGTGTGAGAGAATATCTCATTGTGGTTTTGATTTGCATTTCTCTAATAATGAGTGATGTTGAGCATCTTTTCATGTGTTTGTTAACCATCTGTATGTCTTCTTTGGAGAAATGTCTGTTTAGGTCTTTTCCCCACTTTTTGATTGGTTTATGTGTTTTTCTGGTATTCAGTTGTATGAGCTGCTTGTATATTTTGGAAATTAATCCTTTGTCAGTTGTTTCATTTGCTATTGTTTTCTCCCATTCTGAGTGTTGTCTTTTCACCTTGCTTATAATTCCTTTGCTGTTCAAAAGCTTTTAAGTTTAATCAGGTCCCACTTGTTACTTTTGTTTTTATTTCCATTACTTTAGGAGGTGGGTCATAGAGGATCTTTGATTTATGTCTTTGAGTTTTCTGCCTGTTTTTCTCTAAGAGTTTTATAGTTTCTGGTCTTACATTTAGGTCTTTAATCTATTTTGAGTTTATCTTTGCACATGGTGTTAGTGAAGTCACTCAGTCGTGTCCGACTCTTTGCAACCCCATGGACTGTAGCCTACCATGCTCTTCCATCCGTGGGATTCTCCAGGCAAGAATACTGGAGTGGGTTGCCATTTCCTTCTCCAGGAGATCTTCCCAACCCAGGGATCAAACCGGGGTCTCCCGCATTGCAGGCAGACGCTTTACCATCTGAGCTACCAGGGAAGCTCTATGGTGTTAGGAAGTGTTCTAATTTCATTCTTTTACATGTGGCTGTCCAGTTTTCCCAGCACCATTTATTGAAGAGGCTGTCTTTGCCCCATTGTATATACTTGCCTCCTTTTAAAAAAAATAATGTACCTATAGGTGCATGGGTTTATTTCTTGGCTTTCTATCTTGCTCCATTGGTCTGTATTTCTGTTTTTGTGCCAGTATCATACTGTCTTGATGACTTTAGCTTTGTAGTATAATTTTAAGTCAGGAAGGCTGATTCCTTCAGCTCCATTCTTCTTTCTCAAGACTGCTTTGGCTATTCGGGGTCTTCTGTGTTTCCATATGAATTGTGAAATTTTTTGTTCTAGTTCTGTGAAAAATGCCATTGGTAATTTGATAGGGATCACATTGAATCTGTAGATTGCATTTAGTAGTATAGTCATTTTCACAATATTGATTCTTCCTACTCAGGAATATGGAGTATCTCTCCATCTGTTTATGTCATCCTTGATTTCTTTCATCAGTGTCTTATAATTTTCTGTGTACAGTTATTTTGTCTCCTTAGGTAAGTTTATTCCTAGATATTTTATTCTTTTTGTTGCAATGGTGAATTGGATTGATTCCTTAATTTCTCTTTCTTACTTTTTATTGTTAGTATATAGAAATCCAAGTGATTTCTGTGTATTTACTTTGTATCCTGCAACTTTGCTAAATTCACTGATTAGCTTTAGTAATTTTCTGATAGTATCTTTAGGCTTTTCTATGTACAGTATCATGTCATCTGCAAACAGTGAGACCTTTACTTCTTTTTTGATCTGGGTTCCTTTTTTTCCTTTTTCTTCTATGATTGCTGTAGCTAGGACTTCCAGAACTATGTTGAATAATAGTGGTGAAAATGGATACTCTTGTTTTGTTCCTATCTTAGGGGGAATGCTTTCAGTTTTTCACCATTGAGAATAATGTTTGATGTAGGCTTATCATATATGGCCTTTACTATGTTGGGGTAAATTCCTTCTATGCCCATTTTTTGAAGAGTTTTAATCATAAGTAGGTGCTGAATTTTGTCAAAGGCTTTTTCTGCATCTATTGAGATTATCATATGGTTTTTCTCTTTCAGGGTGTTAATATGGTCTATCACATTGATTGATTTGTGTATATTATTCTTGGAATAAACTCAACTTGATCATGGTATATGAGCTTTATAATTTGTTGCTGAATTCTGTTTGCTAAAATTTTGTTGAGGATTTTTGCATCTATATTGATCAATGAAATTGGTCTGTAGTTTTCTTTTTTGTGTTGTCTTTGTCTGGTTTTGGTATCAGGGTGATGGTGGCCTTGTGGAATGAGTTTGGAAGTGTTCCTTCCTCTGCAATTTTTTGAAAGAGTTTAGAAAGATAGACATTAGCTCTTCTCTAAATGTTTAATAGAATTCTCCTTTGAAGCCATCTGGTCCTGGGCTTTAGCTTTTTGGGAGATTTTTGATCACAGCTTCAGTTTCAGTGCTTGTAATTGGGTTGTTTTTAATTTATTTTTCTTCCTGGTTCAGTCTTGAAAGATTGTACTTTTCTAAGAATCTGTCCATTTCTTCCAGGTTATCCATTTTATTGCCATATAGTTGTTCATAATAGTCTCTTAAAATCCTTTGCATTTCTACATTGTCTGTTGTAATCTCTTCTTTTTCATCTGATTTTATTGATTTGATTCATCTCCCTTTTTTTTGATGTGTCTGGCTAAAGGTTGTCAATTTTGTTTATCTTCTCAAAGAAGCAGCTTTTAGTTTTATTAATCCTTACTATTGTTTCTTTCATTTCTTTTTCATTTATTTCTACTTGGATCTTTATAATTTCTTTCCTTCTACTAATTTTTTTTTTTGTTCTTATTTCCAAGTTGTTTTAGGTATAAAGTTAAGTTGTCTGTCCAATGTTTTTCTTGTTTCTTGAGGTAGGATTGTATGGCTATAAACTTCCCTCTTAGGACTGCCTTTGCTGTATCCCATAGGTTTCGAGTAGTCCTGTTTTCATTGTCATTTGTTTCTAAAAATTTTTTGATTTCTCTTTTGATTTCTTCAATAACCTGTTGGTTATTTAGAAACATATTGTTTAATCTCCATGTGTTTGTGTTTCTTACAGTTTTTTTTTTCTTGTAATTGATATCTAGTCTCATAGCGTTATGGTTGGAGAAGATGCTTGATATGATTTTAGTTTTCTTAAATTTACTGAGGTTTGATTTGTGACCCAAGAGATTTGTGGTCTATCCTGGAGAATATTCCATGTGCACTTTAGAAGAAGGTGTATTCTTCTGCATTTGGATGGAATGTCCTGAAGATATCAATGAGATACATCTCATCTAAAGTTTCATTTAAGACTTGTATTTCCTTATTAGTTTTCTGTTTTGATGATCTGTCCATTGGTGTGAGTGGGGTGTTAAAGACTCCTACTATTATTGTGTTACTGTCAATTTCTCCTTTTATGTCTCTTAGTATTTGTCTCATGTATTGATGGACTCCTGTGTTGGATGCTTAGATATTTACAACTATTATGTCTTCCTCTTGGGTTGGTCCCTTGATCATTATGTAGTGTACTTCCTTATTGCTTTTAATCTTCTTTATTTTAAGGTCTATTTTGTCTGATATGAGTACTGCTACTCCAGCTTTGTTTTGCTTTCCATTTGCATGAAATATGTTTTTCCATCCTCTTACTTTCCATCTAATGTGTCTTTAGGTCTGAAGTCTGTTTCTTATAGATAGCATATATATGGGTCTTGTTTTTCTATCCATTCAGCCAGTCTGTGTGTTTTGGTTGGAGCATTTAATCCATTTACATTTGAAGTAATTATTGATATATATGTTCCTATTGCCATTTTCTCAATTGTTTGTGGTTGATTTTGTAGATCTTTTCCTTCCCTATTTCTTGACTATATAAGCCCTTTTAACATTTGTTGTAAAGATGGTTTGGTGGTACTGAATTCTCTTAACTTTTGCTTATCTGAAAAGCTTTTGATTTCTCCATCAATTCTGAATGAGATCCTTGCCAGGTAGAGTAATCTTGGTTGTAAATTTTTCCCTTTCAGTAGTTTAAATATATCTTGCTGGCCTGCAGTTTCTGCTGAAAGATCAGCTGTTAAGCATGTGGGGTTTCCCTTATATGTTACTTGTTGCTTCTCTCTTACTGCTTTTAATATTCTTTCTTTGTGTTTAGTCTTTAGTTTGATTAGTATGCGCTGTGGCATGTTTCTCCTTGGATTTATCCTGTATGGGACTCTTTGTGCCTCTTGGACTTGATTGACTATTTTCAACTATAATCTCTTCAAAATTTTTCTCATACCCTTTCTTTTTCTGTTCTTCTTCTGGGACCCCTATAATTCAAATGTTGGTGTGTTTGATATTGTACCAAAGCTCTCTGAGACCATCCTCAGTTCTTTTCATTCTTTTTACTTTATTCTGCTCTTCAGAAGTTATTTCCACCATTTTATCTTCAAGCTCACTGATTCGTTCTTCTGCTTTAGATATTCTGTTACTGATTCCTTCTAAAGTATTTTTAATTTCAGTAATTGTGTTGTCTCTGCATGTTTATTCTTTGATTCTTCTAGGTCTTTGTTAATTGATTCATGCATTTTCTCCGTTTTTTTTTTCCCCCCAAGGTTTTTGATCATCTTTAGTATCATTATTCTGAATTCTTTTTCAGACCGTTTGCCTATTTCCTCTTCATTTATTTGGACTTCTGTGTTTTTTAGTTAGTTCCTTTATTTGTATATTTCTCTTCCTTTTCATTATTATTTTTTTTATCTTATTGTGTTTGAGGTCTCCTTTTCCCAGGCTTCAAGGTTGAATTCTTTCTTCCTTTTGGTTTCTGCCCTCCTAAGCTTGGTCCCAAAGAAAGGCAATGCCAAAGAATGCTCAAACTACCATACAATTGCACTCATCTCACATGCTAGTAAAGTAATGCTCAAAATTCTCCAGGCCAGGCTTCAGTAATACATGAATCGTGAACTTCCAGATGTTCAATCTGGTTTTAGAAAAGGCAGAGGAGCCAGAGATCAAATTGCCATATCTGCTGGATCTTGGAAAAAGCAAGAGAGTTCCAGAAAAACATCTATTTCTGCCTTATTGACTATGCCAAAGCCTTTGATGTGTAGATCACAATAAACTGGAAAATTCTGAAAGAGATGGGAATACAGACCACCTGACCTGCCTCTTGAGAAACCTATATGCAGGTCAGGAAGCAACAGTTAGAACTGGACATGGAACAACAGACTGGTTCCAAAGAGGAAAAGGAGTACATGAAGGCTGTATATTGTCACCCTGGTTATTTAACTTATGTGCAGAGTACATCATGAAAAACGCTGGACTGGAAGAAGCAGAAGCTGGAATCAAGATTGCTGGGAGAAATATCAATAACCTCAGATGTGCAGATGATACCACCCTTATGGCAGAAAGTGAAGAGGAGCTAAAGAGCCTCTTGATGAATGTGAAAGAGGAGAGTGAAAATGTTGTCTTACAGCTCAACATTCAGAAAACTAAGATCATCACATCTGGTCCCATCACTTCATGGGAAATAGATGGGGAAACAGTGGAAGCAGTGTCAGACTTTATTTTCGGGGCTCCAAAATCACTGCAGATGGTGATTGCAGCCATGAAATTAAAAGACGCTTACTCCTTAGAAGAAAAGTTATGACAAACCTGGGCAGCATATTAAAAAGCAGTGACATTACTTTGCCCACAAAGGTCCGTCTAGTCAAGGCTATGGTTTTTCCAGTGGTCATATATGGATGTGAAAGTTGGACTGTGAAGAAGGCTGAGTGCCGAAGAATTGATGCATTTGAACTGTGGTGTTGGAGAAGACTCTTGAGAGTCCCTTGGACTGCAAGGAGATCCATCCAGTCCATCCTAAAGGAGAGCAGTCCTGGGTGTTCATTGGAAGGACTGATGCAAAGCTGAAACTCCAGTACTTTGGCTACCTCATGCGAAGAGTTGACTCATTGGAAAAGACTCTGATGCTAGAAGGGATTGGGGGCAGGAGGAGAAGGCAATGACAGAGGATCAGATGGCTGGGTGGCATCACTGACTCGATGGACATGAGTCTGAGTGAACTCTGGGAGTTGTTGATGGACAGGGAGGCCTGGCATGCTGCAAAGGGGCAGCAAAGAGTCGGACATGACTGAGTGACTTAACTGAGCTGAACTGAAGCTTGGTCCAATGGTTTGTGTAAGTTTTCTTTAGGGAGAGATTTGTGCTGAGTTTTTGTTTGTTTGTTTGTTTTTCCTCTGATGGGCAAGGCTCAGTGAGGTGGTAATCCAGTCTGCTGATAATTGGCTTTGTATTTTGTTTTGTTTGTTGTTTAGATGAGATATCCTGCGCAGGGTACTGCTGGTGGTTGGGTGATGCTGGGTCTTGTATTCCAGTGGTTTCGTTTCTGTGAGTTCTCACTTTTTGATACCCGCTAGGGTTAGTTCTCTGGTAGTCTAGGATCTTTGAATCAGTGCCCCCACTCCAAAGGCTCAGGGATTGATCTCTGGTGGAATGAAGTTTCCACAAGTGGTTTGTTATGGCATTAAGTGAGATTAAAACAAATATCCAAGAACGAGAAACCAAAGATGAACCCCAGACTATTGGCAGTTTGAAAATCAGGCAAATAATAATTAAAATAATAGAATATACACATATGCATTCATACCCATGGGCAAAGTCAATACAGTCCAACAAAAGTAAAGTACAATAGAATGACCCAGTGAACAAAGGAAATAAAAAATTATATTTATCAGTTAAGAACAAAACTAAGGGAACCAAAAGTTATGTCTCCCTTAACAAAACTAACTAAAGCACAAACTGGAAAACAAAACTAAAGCAAGATGCCAATTGTGGAATAAAGCAATGAAAATAAAACTAAGAAATATGTTGAGAGGAAAGAAAAAAAAGAATAGATATGCAAAGTTAAGTAGAGGTAGATAAAGAAGATTTATATATATTAAAGATTAACTGCATAGGGAAAAGAACAGTAGGAAAAGCAAGCAAAGTAATACATGTAGAAAAAACAATGATAAGTTTTAAAAATTAAAAATTAAAATTAAACAGAAAACAACAAAAAAAGAAGAAAACTCCCCAGAACTTCCAAAGCCCAACATAGAGGCAGAAGTTTGTAACAACAATTAAAAATGTGACTGAGAAAAAAAAGAAAAAAAAAAGCTCAAAAGCTTAAGTAGACTTCATAGTGCCAATAAAACTGACAACTACAACAGAGCGAGGGTTGCGGGGGATAGGGGGAGGAAAAAAAAAAGGAAAAAAATCCAAAAGAATCTACAGAACAAGTCAAAACATAAGAATAATAAATGTTTTTCTTCAGTCACTGCTTTCAGAGTCCTTTACCTCGCTGGGAGTCAGAGTCTACCTCACCTCCCTGGGGTGCTGTCTAACACTGTGCTGATCTCTGGACCTGCTGTGGGGGCAGCTCAGATTCTAATCTGGTTCTACTCCTCTGTATTCTTGCCTCCAATGTCCACAGCTATCAGAACTAGTGCGTTTTGTTTTGTGGGAGCTCTCAATGACCTTTTATATATTCCATAGACACAGAGTCTGACTAGTTGATCTTGTGGATTTAATCCACAGCTTGTGCAGCTGGTGGGAGGGTTTTGGGTCTTCTTCCTTAGTCACACTGCCCTTGGGTTTCAATTGTGGTTTTATTCCCACCTCTGCATGTGAGTCGTCCCCTGGGGTTTGCTCCTCAGGCTGCCCTGGAGGACTTGGGTTTGCCCCAGTAAGGGCCAGGTGTGGAGGTGGTGCAGCTGCTTGGGTTGTGGGGGTTCTGGCAGCACCAGGTACTCAGGGAAGTTGGAGACTAGGGCAGCAGGAAGTATTGTGCTCTAGAAGGGTATGGCAACCAGTATTGGCCAGTATGCTCCAATATTCTTGCCTGGAGAACCCCCCATCCCTGACTGAGAAGCCTGGCAGGACACAGTCTACAGGATTGCAGAGTTGGCTACTTCCCAAGCGACCCCACGCAAGACTTTTTTAGCCTGTGGCAGCTCTGCCCCAGGGAGAGTTGAGGGTGAAGGTGGCATAGCTGCTTAGCTTGTAGGGACCCTGGTGACGCCAAGTGTGCCAGGGACATGGACTGCCTCCACCGCAGGAGGAGGCCCTATCAGAGTTTTTTCAAGCCTCTTGCATTTGGTGATCAGAAGGCCTCTTTGGCCAGTCTTTCTCTGTATCTCTGCCCATTGAGGCACTTTGGGGGCTTCCTTGCCTGGGGTCCTTCTCTGCTGTTGAGTGCATCAGGCACATAGCAGGGCCCACCTGGTTGGGATCCTACCTTGTAGTTCATTGCATCAGTCACTTAAAGGAACACCTTGGTTGGGGTCCTACTCTGTAGTTCAGTGTGTCAGGCATTTGATGGGCCCGCCCCTCTATTGTGCAGTGCTCAGTGCTGGTGTGCTGTGGGAGAGGGGCTATGGTGACGGCTCCACCCGCTATGTGTGATTCTGCAGTATCACCTTGCTTCCATGGCTGCCCACGTTTCCTCCACAGGCATTTCCCACCAGTCTCCTCCCTCACATTCTCTCCATCCATCTCTCCAGAGTCAACAGCAGCCCTTGCCTGGGAATTGCTCCATAATTCCTAAACTCCAGCTCCCAGCCACTGTACCTTCCAGGGGATCTGTGTCCCTGTCTGGGGTATGTATGGCTGCAGCAAGGACTGTCTGATTCTCATTCCATTTATGCTGCCGCAGATCAGTTGTTTCATTTTCAGCCTTAAATGTGTCTCCTTTACCTCCGACAGTTGCCCCAATTTGGGGATCGGAACCTTGCTTCAGTTCTCCCACTGGCCAAGGGCAGGTCCAGTCCTACTAACACTCTTTTGTTTTTTCCCCTAGTTCCTTCATCCTACAGAGTTTTGTGTGGGTCTATGTATTCTTTTCTGCTGGTCAGGTACTCCTGTCCACTCTCAGCTGGTGTTCTGCATGCACTTCTATGTCTGAAGGTGTATTCCTGATGTATCCATGGAGAGATATTTACTACACATCCACCTACTTCTCCGCGATCTTGTTCTCAGAGTCATTGATTTTCTTAATTGATTTCCTGTTTTCAGTTTCATTGATTTCTATTTAGGAAAATTAAAACAAATATTTTTTTCTTCTGCTTTGGATTTAATTTTCTACTTTCTTAAAGAAGAAGCTGAGATGATTGATTTTAGATCTGTTTTCTAATATATATTGAATGCTGTAAATTTTCCTGTAAGCACTGCTTTTGCTGCATCTTATAAATTTTGATAAGGTGTATTTTGATTTTAATTTAGTTTAAAATTTCTCTTGAGATTTAGTCTTTGACCCATGTGTTATTTACAAATATGTTGTTTAATCTCCAAATATTCTGGGATTTGTCCAGCTGTCTTTCTGTTGTTGATTTATAGTTTAATTTCAGTGTGGTCTGAGAGCATACTTTGTCTGATTTCTATTCTTTTGTTTGTTAAAATGTGTTTAATGGCTCAGAATGTGGTCTTTCATAGTGAATGTTCCATGTGAGCTTGACAAAAATGTTTATTCTGCTGTTGTTGGATGAAGTAGCCTGTAGTCAGTTAGGGCCAGTTGTTGTGCTGTTCAGTTCACATTGCTAACAATATTCTGCCTGATGCATTTGTCAGTTACTGATAGAGGGGGTACTGAAGTCTTCAACTTTAGTAGTGCTTGTTTAGTAGTGTTTAGTATTAGCCGTTTCTCCTTGTAGTTCTGCCATTTTTTCCCTCACATATTTTAATATTCTGTTAGATGCATCCACGTTTAAGACTGTTATGCCTTCTTGGAGAATCGACCCCTTTGTCATTATGTAATACCAGTGTTTTTTTCCTGATAATTTTCCTTGCTTTAAAGTCTGCTTTGTCTGAAGTTAATATGGTCACTCTGGCTTTCTTTTGATTAATGTTAACATGGTAAATTTTTCTCTATCCCCTGACTTTTAATCAACTTGTCCTTTATATTTAAGGTGATTTTCTTGTAGACAGCTTTTATTTTTTTATCCACTTTGACAGTCTCTTTTAACTAATGTATTTAGACCATTCACATTTTAAGTGATTATTGATATGATTGGATTAATATGTACCATGTTTGTAACTGTTTTCTATTCATTGCCTTTTTCTTTGTCTTCTACCCTTTTTATGCCTTGTCTGGTTTTAATTGAGCATATCATATTTTTAGTATAATATTAGTATTGTTTTTTCTTCCTAAGCATTTATACTTCTTGTTAAAAATTGGTTTAGAGGTTGTTTTATAGCTTGTATTTTACATTTATAACTAATAAAAGTCCACTGTCAAATAACCCTGTACCACTTCATGGATGGTATGGGACATTATGATAGAATAGTCCCAATATCTCCCTCCTATTCTTCATAACATTGTGATATTCATTTCACTTATCCATGAATTTTTATAATCCAGTAATTTGTTGCCATTATTATTTTGATCAAACTATTATCTGAGAGGTCAGTTAAGAATAAGAAAATTAAATATTTTACTTTTATTTATTTCTTCTGTAAAACAATCTTTTCTTTATGTAGATCAAGGTTTCTGATGTGTATAGTTTCCCTCCCTTTAAAGGGCTTTTACCATTTTTTGCAAGGCAGGTCTGTTTGCAGAAAATTTCTTGAATTTTTATTTGTCTGTAGAGGTCTTTATTTATTTTTCATTTTTGAAGAATAATTTTGCTGGATGCAAAATTCTAAGTTGGTAGGCCTTTCTTCAAATACTGTTTCATGTCACTCTCTTCTTGCTGTTCTGTTTTCTGAACAGAAGTCTTGATCTAATCCTTGTCTCTGTTCTTCTGTAGGTACAGCTTTCCCCCCCTTTCTGGCCTTCTTTAGTAGTTTCTCTTCTTGGTTTTTGTAGTTTGGATATGACATGTCTAGGTATAGTAAATTTTTTTGTTATTGTTGTTGTTTGTTTTTAATATTCAGGTGCTTGATGTTTCCTGGACTTCTTGGATTGGGTTTGTTGTTTGTCATTAATTTTGGAAATATTACTTCAAATATTTCTTCTATTCTTTTTTTCTCTTTCTCCTCCTCTGGTATTCCCATTACACATCTGTTACACTTTTTGTAATTGTTCCATGGTTTTCGAAGATTCTGTTATTTTTTCCTTTTTTTTTTTTTAATTTGCTTTTCAGTTTGAGAAGTTTCTACTGATATAGCTTCAGGCTTACTGAATTATTTCCTCAACTGTGTCTCGGTTGGCAGTGAGACATCGGCATTCTTCATTTCTGTTATGTGTTTTTGATTTCTAGCATTTCATTCTGATAGTTTGTTAGAATATTTGTCTCTCTACTTATCTATCTCTTCTTACCTGTTTTCTACTTTTTCCAGTAGTTCCCTTAGCATATTAATTACATTTGTTTTAAATTGCTGATCTGATAGTTATGACCACACCTGCCATCCACCATCTTGCAATACTGTGCAGCAGATAAGTGCCCAGTCTTTGGAATTAGACTGTCTGTATTTTAATTCTGTTTCTGCTTCTCAGTGGTGTAATTTTTGACAACATACAGAAATTCTCTCTACCTCAATTTCTTCACTTGTGAATTGAAAATACTCTTAAAACCTAGTTCTTTAGAGTTGTTAGGAGAAGTGAATAAGTTAACATATGGGAAGCACTTAGAATAGCAAATATGACTATCTAACATATTATATATTTACCTAATTTTTGTTGTTTTCCAGTCTCCTTCTACTTAAAGTTAGGCTGATTAAGGGCAGAGTCTGTCTTCAAACTTTAAAGAATTGAAATGTTTTTGTGCAGTTTTCTCTGTATTTATATAAGGAAGTACTGAGAAGCTTCTTAAACTTGTTTTTCAAAAGTACTTAATGACACTGGGAAATATTTATCTAGTGCTATCATATCACACTAGTGCAGAAACAGCCATAGATGGTGTGAAAGGCTTAAAGAGATTATGTGACTAGAGTTAAGATTCACAAGTGTAGGGGATGGTCAGCCATACTCAGGTCTGAGTTCACAGCCTTCTCCTCTAAGCCACATGTTGTGTTTTTTTCTTTTTTTACTTTCTCCTTCAGTATGAATACTTCAATGCTGTGCTAATAAATGAAAGGGACAAAGACGGGAATTTTTTGGAGCTGGGGAAGGAATTCATCTTAGCCCCAAATGACCATTTTAATAATCTGCCTGTGAACATCAGTCTGAGTGACGTCCAAGTGCCAACGAACATGTACAACAAAGGTAAGACTTACTGCTGCTGGTCTTTTAAGAGGGTGATGAGGGCAGGGTGTGAGGGGCAGGGGTGGCTGGTTTGAGATAGTGTGCTTTTTTGAAAAATGTGATTAGAAGCTCAGTGTTTCAAGCATTGGCAGTATAGGTGAAGTGTGTGCCTCTTCTGGTTGGAGACTCTAGGCTTGCTTTTTTTCTGGTTTGTGTTGTGTTAGGCCCTCTTAACTTGTAGTCCATAGGTTGGCAAACGTTTTTTAAAGGGCCAGATAATTAATAATTACTTAGACTTTGCAGGCCATAAAGCCTCTGTTGCAACTACTCATCTCTGCTGTTTTGGCACAAAAGCAACCACAGGTAATATGTAAATCAGTAGATAATATATAAATTGACTGTGTTCTCAGAAAACATTTAAGCTACAAAAACAGTTAGCTACACTGGACCTGCAGTCTCTAGTGTACAGAGCCTTTTCTTGTCTTCCTCCCTTCCATATGATGATTTTGAGGGTCTGGAGCTCCTGGTATTACCATGGAATTAGTTGTGGTTTGCCTGCAATGCTGGACACCCCGGTTCAATTCCTGTGTCGGGAAGATCCCCTGGAGAAGGGAATGGCTACCCACTCTGGTATTCTGGCCTGGAGAGTTTCATGGACTGTATAGTCTATGGGTATGCAAAGAATTGGACATGACTGAATGACTTTCACTTAGAGTACAAAGCAGGATGAATCCTAATGAAGCTCCATGTTTTCAGGCTTGTGTTCCTCAAATCCAGTTTTTTTCATAGATTCTAGAGTTCTTTTCCCAAAATTCTCATCTGCCCCTTTGAATTGGGATAATAGTAGCCAAGGATTGGGCTTTGGCAACAGATGACCTCTGGTTAGACCTTGAGTTCCACACTTACTGGCTGTGACCTTGAAAGGCTGAGACTACTTCCTTCCTTTAGACCTTGGTTTCCTTGTATCTAGGATATGGATAATTGTGTATACATCATGGGGTATTATAGGGATGAAACGCATGATGTGTCCAAAAGGGTTAACTGAGGATATCACCCTCCTCATCGTCACCATTACTGAGCAGGAGTTTGCTCTGCTTTGTCATACCAAGGAGGAGCCTAAGCAAAGAACTGTCTTCCCCTCAAAATAAATCAGGAAGTCATGGCATTTTTTAAGTAAAAATCTACTGTGTTATGTCCCATTGATGTTTCAGAAATATTGGGATCTGGTTTCAGTATCTCAGGAATGCAGTGGTCAAGAGACGGCTTGGATCCTGCTCTTTCTCTTGCTGGCTCTGTGATCCTCAGCAAGCAACTTTG
Organism: Ovis aries; assembly: GCF_016772045.2. Classification (NCBI taxonomy): domain Eukaryota; kingdom Metazoa; phylum Chordata; class Mammalia; order Artiodactyla; family Bovidae; genus Ovis; species Ovis aries. The sequence continues at coordinate 46,529,988 of NC_056072.1, read as the reverse complement.
CCTCCTTGAGCCTCAGTTTCCCTCTTTGTAAAATAGGGATTACCGCCTCCTTTGGGGGGTTATTGTGAGAATATGAAATGATGCCTAAGCAGTCTCAGCTCAGCTGTTGCTCATAGAAAGTGCCTATTGCATCTTAGTTGTCATCATTATTATTGGGAAATAACATGAATATACATTTCTAAATTGTTTTAGGTTATTGTTTAAAGAATGTGGTCAATGATAAAAGAACTCCCCACTCAGCATCTCTGAAGCATTCTTCTCATGCCTGTCATTTGAGGTTGGATAACTAACATCTCCCTTTCCTAGTTGACCTGTTACCCATCCTTGATGTTCTATGAGGCAGCACCCTATCCATTAATTTTTTAAATTATTTATTTGTTTATTTATTGTTATTTTTGGTTGCTCTGAGTCTTTGTTGCTATGCATGGGCTCTCTGTAGTTGCAGAGAGCAGGGCCCAGTCTTTGTTGCAGTGCATGGGCTTCTCATTGTGGTGGCTTCTCTTGTTGAGGAACATAGGCTCTAGGGTGCACGGGCTTCAGCAGTTGTGGCACAGGGACTCAGTTGTTGTGGTTCACAGGTTTAGTTTCTCCATGGCGTGTGGAATCCTCCCAGACCAGGGATCTAACCCTATCCCTTGTACTGGCAGGCAAATTCTTATCCACTGTGACACCAGGGAAGTCCCATTAATTATTCTGATGGTTAACGGAGCCCCTGTGGTGAACCAGATGCAGCCCCTTCCTTGAGAAGTTCACAGTGAACTTAGGGACCAGACAGGTAAAGAGATCATAGGATACTGTGTGTCATCTACTGGCCGCAGTTACTAAAAGGCCAGGACAGTGGGAGCTCTGAAGAGGGGCCTGACTGTTTGCTCCTGTGAGCAGCCACACATTTGTCTTTATTCTCTCTCAGAGAAAATGATGTCAGTCCAAGTAGCCTTCAGTGGGCTGTGGATTGAACTGTATCCCGTGACCTAATCTTCACTTTGGACTCTTCCTCAGGGAGCAAATTCTTAAGAATGCAAGCCTTAGAGAATTGAGCTTGGCTTTGTTAGGTAGCGTTTAATCCTTCAGAGGCATTCTGCCAGCTGAGAAGGAAACCACCTTTTGTACAGTGAGGCTGTAAGGGAACCATCCTGTCAGCATTAAATGCATTCTCAATGGAAGAGGAAAAGTTCAGATTTTGCAGAGCAATTCCAGACGTAGAACAGTTCAGAATGATCTTTTAAAATATGGCAGCTGCTTGAAGGTTGCTTGAACTATTAGCACCATTATAGATATTTAATTGCACCTTGAGCCCTAAAGGAATAATTGTACCTTTCCATGGTGACAGCACATCGGGGACTCGCACTGCCATTGATCGTCCAGACCGTAGGGCTTGCTAGGCAGAATCCTGATAGACAGTCAGATTCTTGAGTCATGGAGGTATATAATTTTGTTTAAAGTCATCCTCAGCAGCCCTTATGGTGTCTGCCTACCACCACCATTCAGATTCAGTGGTCCCCCAGCTAGGCTATGGGTCATAGACTAAAGTCCCCTGTGTCTTGTTTCCACCAGGCAGTGAGTGAGCTGCCCAAGAAAGCGAGGAGGAGACTTCGGGAAAATTCCTGTCTCATTTTACCTAATTCAAACCAGCCCCAAATAGTCTTTTTTCTTTTCATGTTGCAGAAATGTATTTCATGTTTAGAGTGCCCTCCAGCTCAGATCTAGTTATTGATGACATGTACAAAAAACACATGCTCAAAGCTAGGTCACTAGCTGAGATGCTCTTGGGTTAGAAATCTTGCCCCACCGAAGGAAACCAATACAGGGGGCCATGCTCTTCTGGCACCCTGAACCCCCATGTGCACGGAGCAGGGTGGTTCAGTACTTGCATATGTGCTGCTGTGTGCTGTGTTCCTGGGCATAACTTCTAGGCTTAGATGAAGCTTGCTGGTGAAATCCACCTCTTTTCTGTGGTTTGCCTTCTTTTCGCCTCTGGGGCTGGGCCTTTTGCGACCAGGCTGTTCAGCCAGGCCACTGTTCACCTTTGTGCTGGAGGTGCCTTTCTCGAAGGCACTGATAGAAAGTGCAGGTTCAAAGCTGCTGACATGACAGTAAACTGACCTACAAGCCACGAGAATTCAAAGAGCCATATTCCTGAAGTCTTTAGAAATGTGCAGCAGCTTCTTCCTGAAACTTCTTCAGCCAATGTTTGCTGAATGGCTCCTCTGGCATCTCCAGCCTACTAGTCTTGCTGTATCTGTCAAGACATCTTTGGAGACTAGCTGCCCTTGCCTTTCAAAGCCATGAACAACTCCTTATCTTCTATGAGTAAAGCAGGGTGCAGGATGCTTCTGTGAGAACTGAGGATAATCTAACAGTGGATTCAGATAAAGCTGAACTCTTTTAAGTAATTTCTGGGCTGAAATGGTATAAAATTTACATGAGCACATATGTAGGTATGTGTACACATATGTACCTATTACACAATATATACGTGTGTGTGTGTATATGGGTATGTATGTTTGTATATGTGTCTTTGAAAGAAATATGCTCTGCTGGTAACCTACCCCTTCATCCCCACCTCTCACCTCTGTCTACCCACTTGAGAACCCCATTCATTCATTGAGTGTGCCTTTCTCTTTCCTCCATTATATCTTATTATTCACTCCATTTCTATTATCCCTGCCTCCTCCTTTATTGCTTTTCCAAATGCTTGTTCTTCAGAATCAGCTCTGTACAAACTCTTTAATTCCTTCACTCTTTTGTAGGTGACTTTGGTCCTTTGTTCGAGAAGTAAGTTCCATGTGTTGTTTTCCTTTCGCACGTGGACTTCTCTGAGGGCAGGGGCCTTGCTAATTCGGCCTGCCCGGTGCCCTCCCTCTCCCTGAGCATTGTGCTCTCTACATGGTGGAGTCTCCTCAACAGGCGAGGGAGGGGATGCCCCCAAGGCTGCCATGTTCTCATGGCATCTGCCAGCAGCAGAGACATACCCTGGCTGACTTACATGGAAAAGATGCTTTTCGAAAGGACATTGGGTGGCTCACAGACTCTCCCAGAAGGCTAGAGAATAAGGTTTTAGACAGTGATTGTGTGAGAGGACAGCCAGGGGCCAGAGCCACACCCAGAGCCAGCCTGGTGAGGACCACCTGCCACTATGGCTGACCCCATTTGTCTGTGGCTGCATAAGATGGCTGTGTCTCATTTTCCACATTCAGAAACCAGAGGTGATCATCTCAGTGACCTTCTTACGGGGTTGTGGTGATGATTTACCATTTAGAAGCCCACCCAGTACCTGAGCTTAGGCAAGTTTCTCTTTTCCTCCAGTCCTCAGCATCGTTAGCTGTTAAATGGGTGTCATAACAGTACTGACCTTATAGAATTATCATGAATGAGGTAAGAATAATGCTTGTGTAGGTTGGCATGCAGTGGCTAGCCCACTGACCTTGTCTCTTGTCATGTCCTGGAGGGGAAATAAGACCCATGTCACAGTGTTGCAGTCAAATAGCACAGGAAGAGAGTCTATCTAATGAAGGCCAGTGCTTTCTACTGTGATTATCACTATATTAGCTTGCTTGATTCTTATAAGCAGTGATGATTAAGAAAGGAAGAATTGGAACTAAGAGGGAGTAGCAAAAGATCACATGTTCCCCAGCTGGTAGAGGCAGGATCAGAACCCAACATTTTCATTAACTGTGTCCTCTCTGGGCTACACGCCACCCCAGTGTCTAGGCTGAAGGTCTGTGAGCCATTTTTTTCAAGGGTGTCTATAAAGGGAAAAGGCAAAACTCTAGCTCCCAAATATTTTTATTTATTTATTTATTTTTCACTTTATAATACTGTATTGGTTTTGCCATACATTGACATGAATCCACCACAGGTGTACATGAGTTTCCAACCCTGAACCCCCCTCCCACCTCCCTCCCCATATCATCTCTCTGGGTCATCCCAGTGCACCAGCCCCAAGCATCCTGTATCCTGTATCGAACCGAGACTAGCGATTCATTTCTTACGTGATAGTATACATGTTTCAGTGTCATTCTCCCAAATCATCCCACCCTCTCCCTCTCCCACAGAGTCCAAAAGTCTGTTCTTTACATCTGTGTCTCTTTTGCTGTCTCGCATACAGGGTTATCATTACTGTCTTTCTAAATTCCATATATATGTGTTAGTATACTGTATTGGTATTTTTCTTTCTGGCTTACTTCACTCTGTATAACAGGCTCCAGTTTCAACCACCTCATTAGAACTGATTCAAATGTATTCTTTTTAATGGCTGAGTAATACTCCATTGTGTATATGTACCACAGCTTTCTTATCTATTCATCTGCTAATGGACATCTAGGTTGCTTCCATGTCCTGGCTATTATAAACAGTACTGCGATGAACATGGGGGAACACATGTCTTTTTCACTTCTGGTTTCCTTGGTGTGTATGCCCAACAGTGGGATTAAGGCTAATTACTTTACAATATTGTATTGGTTTTGTCATACATCAACCTGAATCTGCCACGGGTGTACACGTGTTCCCCATCCTGAACCCCCCTCCCACCTCCCTCCCCGTACCATCCCTCTGGGTCATCCCAGTGCACCAGCCCCAAGCAGCCTGTATCCTGCATCAAACCTGGACTGGTGATTTGTTTCATATATGCTATTATACATGTTTTAATGCCATTCTCCCAAATCATCCCACCTTAATATTTTTATTTTAAAGTGGCTGAAATCCAAAACTGGAAATAGGTCAAAGTTCAGTTAAGTTCAGTCACTCAGTTGTGTCCAACTCTTTTCAACCCCATGGACTGCAGCACACCAGGCTTTCCTGTCCATCACCAACTCCAGGAGCTTGCTCAAAGTCATATCCATTGAATCGGTGATGCCATCAACCATTCATCATCTGTCACCCCCCTCTCCTCCTGCCTTCAATCTTTCCCAGCCTCAGGGTCTTTTCCAGTGAGTCAGTTTTTCCCATCAGGTGGCCAAAGTATTGGAGCTTCAGCTTCAGCATCAGTCCTTCCATTGAATATTCAGGATTGATTTTCTTTAGCACTGACTGGTTTGATCTCCTTGCCATCCAAGGGACTCTCAAGAGTCTTCTCCAACACCACAGTTCAAAAGCATCAATTCTTTGGTGTTCAACTTTCTTTATGGTCCAACTCTCACATCCATACATGACTACTGGAAAAACCATAGCTTTGATTAGATGGACCTTGTTCGATAAAGTGATGTCTCTGCTTTTTAATATGCTATCTAGGTTGGTCATAACTTTTCTTCTAAGGCCAAGCATCTTTTAATTCTATGGCTGCAGTCACTGTCTGCAGTGATTTTGGAGCCCCCAAAATAAAGTCTGTCACTCTTTCCATTGTTTCCCCATCTGTTTGCCGTGAAGTGATGGGACCGGATGCCATGATCTTTGTTTTTTGAATGTTGAGCCAATGTTTTCACTCTCCTCTTTCACTTTCATCAAGAGGCTCTTTAGTTCTTCACTTTCTTCTGTAAGGATGGTGTCATCTGCGTACCTGAGGTTATTGATATTTCTCCAGGCAATCTTGATTCTGGCTTGTGGTTCATCCAGCCCAGCATTTCTCATATTGTACTCTGTATATAAGTTAAATAAGCAGGGTGACAGTATACAACTTTGACATACTCCTTTCCCAATTTGGAAGCAGTCTGTTGTTCCATGTTTGGTTCTAACTGTTGCTTCTTGACCTGCATATAGATTTCTCAGGTGGCAGGTAAGGTGGTCTGGTATTCCCATCTCTTGAAGCATTTGCCACAGTTTATTGTGATCCACATAGTCAGAGGCTTTGGCAGAGTCAGTAAATCAGAAGTAGATGTTCTCCTGGAATTCTCTTGCTTTTTCTATGATCTAGTACGCAATAGCAATTTGATCTCTGGTTCCTCTGCCTTTTCTAAATCCAACTTGAACATCTGGAAGTTCTCGGTTCATGTACTGTTGAATCCTCACTTGGAGAATTTTCAGCATTACTTTGCTGGCATGAGAGTTGAGTGCAATTGTGCAGTAGTTTGAACATTCTTTGGCATTGGAATGAAAACTGACTTTTTCCAGTCCTGTGGCTGCTGCTGAGTTTTCCAAATTTGCTGACGTATTGAGTGTAGCACTTTAGCAGCAGCATCTTTAGGATTTGAAATAGCTCAACTGGAATTCCATCACCTTCACTAGGATTTGTTCATAGTGATGCTTCCTAAGGCCCACTTGACTTTGGACTCCAGGATGTGTGGCTCTAGGTCAGTGATTATACCATTGTGGTTTTGTGGGTTATTAAGATCTTTCTTGTATAGTTCTTCTGTGTCTTGTCACCTTTTCTTAACATCTTCTGCTTCTATTAGGTCCATAGCATTTCTGTCCTTTATTGTGCCCATCTCTGTGTGAAATATGCCCTGGTATCTCTAATTTTCTTGAGGAGATCTCTAGTCTTTCCCATTCTGTTGTTTTTCTCTATGTCTTTGCATTGATCACTGAGGAAGGCTTTCTTATCTCTCCTTGCTATTCTTTGGAACTCAGATTCAGATCTTTGCTTTTCTCCTTTGCCTTTAATTTCTCCTCTTTTCTCAGGTATTTGTGAGGCCTCCTCAGACAACCATTTTGCCTTTTTGCATTGCTTTTTCTTGGGGATGATCTTGATTACTGCCTCCTGTACAATGTCACAAACCTCTGTCCATAGTTCTTCAGGCACTCTATCAGATCTAATCCAGTGAATCTATTTCTCACTTCCATTGTATAATAAGGGATTTGATTTAGGTCATACCTGAATGGTCTAGTGGTTTTCCCTGATTTCTTCAATTTAAAGCCTGAATTTAGCTAAAAGGAGTTCAAGATCTGATCCCCAGTCTGCTCCCAGTATTATTTTTGCTGACTGTATAGCGCTTCTCCATCTTTGCTGCAAAGAATATAATCAATCTAATTTCAGTATTGACTATCTGGTGATGTCCATGTATAGAGTCATATCTTGTGTTGTTGGAATGGGGTGTTTGCTATGACTCTTGGCAAAACTCTGTTAGCCTTTGCCCGGCTTCATTTTGTACTCCAAGAAAAAGGCAATACTTTGGCTTCCAAATGTTTTTATTTTAAAGTGATTGTGATCCAAAAACTGGAAATAGGCCAAATTTTGATCGTAAATGTCTGCTTGTATCTTCTCATGTGTTTGCTAAATAACATGATTGGGGAGTTTCCATGATTCTGTGTTGTTTGAGGGCTTTTCTCCTTTTTTATTGGATTTCCCTGGTGACTCAGATAGTAAAGAATCTGCCTGCAATGCAGGAGACATGAGTTCAATCCCTGGGTCAAGAAGATCCCCTTGAGAAGGGAATGGCTACCCAGTCCAGTATTCTTGCCTGGAGAAGTCCATGGACAGAGGAGTCTGAGGACTATAGTCTGTGGGATCGCAAAGAGTCAGCCACTACTGAGCAACTTACACTTTCATTTTATTCTTGCATTTTCTTATTCCATTTTGCTTTCTGGCCCCCTCCTGCCCATACTGTGGTGTAATCATGATACTATCAAGACAGGGGAAAGGCATGCTAAAAGTGGAAGAAAGAAGGTGATGGCTTAAAAATGTGCCCATAGATAACGTCATACACAGAAGATTCTATAATTTGGCTGGGTGGGGAGAGGGGAGGGAAAGAATCCTCTAGCATGTCAGTGTTTAAACTCAAGCAGGAAAGAGGCAAAGATGGTAACATTTTTTTTCCCCAGCAATTTTAGGTTTAATATAGGAAAATGCAAATTTAGAAGTTAGTTGGTTTAAACTTTGGTATCATTTTACCACCTTGGCCTCATTTTCTTCCCTCTGCAGCCCAGTAAGGGAGGTTAGATGATTTTCTCATCTCCCTCTTTCAGAGGAAGAAACTAAAGGTCATGGAGGCCAAGTCCCATAGATAGGAAGATCCATGCCAAGGTGGACCTGGATTTTCTGATGAGGAGTTCACCTTACTTAGCTTCCTCTCTGAGCATGAGCTCTAAGAGGATGGGAACTTATTCTCACAGGTTTTTGGGACTCAGTTGCTTCTGAGTCACCTTGGGATCTGGGAACTTTTGCCCAGAGTGAGAAACTCCAATCCTGGACCCATCACCAGCCTTCCTTCTGAAGCTTGGATTCTTCCTGGGCCCTGCTCCTGTAATGAAAACCCAGACCCTTCCCTGGCCAGGCCTCCTCTTCTCTTCATGATACCCAGTATCATGCTCCAGTGAGCTAAGGTCCCCACGTGAGCTGGGGAGAGGTGCTGACTCACCTAGTACTTGCATATCAGCCCTGCATATCCTTGATGCAAGGAATACAAAGGTTCTGGCCATCTTCTTGGGTCAGAAAGTGGGACATAGCAGGGAGGACAGGCAGAATATTGCCTGTAAGTATTTGCTCATCTACTCATTCATTCTTTTCTTATTTCATTCATTCATCAAATGTTGGCTGTGCTGAGCTCTAGATATATGTCCACAGCTAAGACAGACGTGGGCCCTGCTCCTTGAGCAAAGAGGAGAAATGGATGCTGAACAAGTCATGATCAGGTAAATGCAAGGCAGGATATGATACTCAGTGACTTGTAGCAGGGGCTGGGCCGGGGCCTGCAGCTTCAAGAAGGGCCTCCCTGAGAAGAGGTAGAGAGGAAGGAGCTAGGCAGGCAGGGCATGGTTGGGAGGGAAGTGTGTCCAGCATAAGGAGCAAACAGTGAGCAGGTGTGGGCGGGGGTGAGGGGGGCAGCAAGTGGAGGGACTAGAACACTAACAGTGAGCAAGTGTGGTGTCCTTGGGTTTGGGGTGGGGAATAGTCAGAAACATTAGGCTATGGGGTCTGAAAGGGCTGGCTAGGTGGTGAGAGGCTGTGAAAGTCATCAGAAGCTTGTGGAAACTGTGGGTCAGGTAAACTATGGTTGAGAGCTTTTCTGGGAAGAGGTCTGTGGAGGAATACTAGGCTCAGACACCGAGGGAGAGGGAATAAAGGATAGGAGGAGGAGTTCAGGGCTTGGTTCGGAGAAGGCCTAAGGGAGAGGAATGGTGTGCAGCCCAGGCTGGATGGTGAAGATGCAAGCCCTCGGGATCTGAGGCCCCAGAGAATGAGCCTCCAGCAAGAGCATCAGCTCCACCAGGGCAGGGACCTTCTCTGTATTCCTCTCTGGTGACTTTCCAGCCCCAGCATGGTTCCTTGCACCTAGTAGGTTCTCAGTAAATACTTATTTACAGGTGAGCAAATGAATGAAGGGAGCAATTTAGAAAAACTTCTCACGTGGTTCTTGCACAGATGAAGAAAAGATGCTGGAAATAGCTCTCAATCTCGATTCCCTTTCCTCCACTGGTGTTGGAGAGCCTGGGAGAGAGTCGGCTGGTAGAGGTGGGGTGAGGTGTGAATGGCAGGACAGGGCTCTTCTTGTCTAGACATCCCAAGCGATTGCCCAGTGAGGTCATCGTGGGCTGTAAACTCTCCTGTATGGGGGCCCTGGCCCCTGAAAATGAACACAGGTCCAGGAAAAGGGAGACCCATAACTGTCACTGCAGAGCCTGAGAAACCAGCTAGTCTGTTACAATCCAGCAGGTTCTTCTGAAAAGCCCAGGGAAAGGGAAGGTCTCGCCCAGTGGACATGAGTCCAGGGCTGCCATAGGGATGAGCAGCATTGCTGGGCTTGCATTTGTCAGATGTCTCAGCCTATTTTTCAGATGTTGGGTTTGATAAAATGCAAAATGCATTTTGCCAAGCACTTTCCCCCCTAATTACATGTGTATATTTTAAGGGAAATTTAATCCATATGTTTCTGATTCGTTTACACGGAAATCATTAAGATGTTTTCTAGGAGAAATTTGATGTGCAAGAAGGCTTATGAACATTTTTAAAAACCTATGTTTAAAATTTCTTTCTTTTTTGTTTCTTTTCCCTTTGCTTGTGTGTGTGTGTGTGTGAGAGAGAGAGAGAAAGAGGGAGAGTGAGGGAGAGAGAAAGAGAGAAAGTGACTCCAGGCTGTCAGAAACAAATATGGACTCCTAAATTGTTTGTTTTCTCCTTGGAATTCAGAGCTGAACATTTGGAGTAGGCTAGACTCCTGCTTTTACATCTGTTTCCAGCACCAACTGTATGCGATGGTCCTGTGGCCATGAGTCATGATGAGAGCATCAGACATACACTACATACACTGCTTCATTCGAGAGAAGGACATTCACCATCATGTGGCCTTTTGGTATCTGCAGTCCCCTGCAGGCCAAATGAATGTCCCCAACCCTGTGTCATCAGTGCAAGCATGACAAGAGTGTTTGGCCAGATAAACAGAAGATAATGCTACTGAAATAACCCCAGAGTTGTCATTCGAAAGTATTCATTGTTTTTCTCTTCTGGTTTGGAAATTATATTTTTATGTCACAGAATAACTATCTCTGTCTTAAAATTCACCATTTGGGTGGTGGCTGAGTTCAAGTTCTTCTGGCAGTTTCTTCCAAGTTCTGACTATGTGTGTGTGTGCATAGCACAAACAGGTCTGCGAAGATGTGTCCATGTGCACACGTAGGTGGAGTCTCTCTAACCCCTGGTATCTTAGAGGTGGTGTTAGTGAAAGAAGGATGTCCTTTAGCTCACTGTGCCCTCTCTTTAGGCTTGTGTTCAACACAGATGTTGCACTTGTTGAATGAATGAATGAACGAATGGAGTGAATGAGCTGATTACTTATTGAGAGGCATGTTCTGCGCTGAGCGTTTTAGCTGTAGTATCTCACCACTGCTCAGTGTGTTGCAGTCAGCACATAAGGATTGCCATCCTCCAGAACCTCCTGTGGAGAATTCCAAAACCAATCTCCCACACTCCGTTCTAGAGTCAGGTCTAGCATGTTAAATGGGGTGAAACTCAAATGTATGACTTTTGGTGCTGGTGGATGGTTTCCTGAAAAGCAAACGGGAAGGTGTTTATACTTCCCACCTAAGACTCTCTGTAACACTTTCCTGTCCCTTTGGTTCCCTTTCACCCTGGTACTGACCTGTATAGTCCCCATCATCCCTGTCCTGGTTTGTCTCTAGGCTCTTTCCAGAACCATCAAGGAGGCGCTGGAGTGTGGCAGGCTTGGACTTGCTTTGAACTTCTGTGAGTGCCTGTTCAGTGGACTGGGGAAAAGCATTTCATGCTCTGAGCCTGTCTCCCCATCTGTAAGGTGTGAACAGTCTTCTTGGGCATTAGAGGAGGTAACGGTATAGGCACAGCACAGCGCTTGGACCTTGGGACAACTTGGTTGGTACACACTGACTTCTTAACTCCAAACTATCTCTAGCTCCCTGCTCCCAGAGGGAGAGGGGTGGAATTTCCATGTGGCTCTGCCCAAGCCAGGCACACACATGCCCTTTCCTTCAGCAGTGTTTGTTGGAAGAAATGCAAACATTCACAAACAGATGCTGGTTCCTGCCATCTTTCACTGGCCTCCCTTTTCTTCCTTCTTTGGTTCGTGAGACCAGGACTTGACTTTTTGAATGCCTACCTCTGGGCCCTGCCATCATGATGGTGTGATCACTTACCTAGAACCAGACATCCTGGAGTGTGAAGTCAAGTGGGCATTAGGAAGCATCACTATGAACAAAGCTAGTGGAGGTGATGAAATTCCAGCTGAGCTACTTCTAATGCTATAATTCGATGCTATGAAAGTGCTACACTCAATATGCCAGCAAATTTGGAAAACTCAGCAGTGGCCACAGGACTGGATAAGGTCAGTTTTCATTCCAATCCCAAAGAAAAACAATGCCAAAGCTTGTTCAAACTACCACATAATTGCACTCATCTCACATACTAGCAAAGTAATGCTGAAAATTCTCCAGGCGAGGATTCAGCAGTATGTGAACCAAGAACTTCCAGACAGTTAAGCTGGATTTAGAAAAGGCAGAGGAACCAGAGATCAAATTGCCAACATGCTCTGGATCATAGAAAAAGCAAGAGAACTCCAGGAGAACATTTACTTCTGATTTATTAACTATGCTAAAGCCTTTGACTATGTGGATCACAACAAACTGTGGCAAATGCTTCAAGAGATGGGTGTACAAGGCCACCTTACTTGCTTCCTGAGAAATCTGTACGCAAGTCAAGAAGCAACAGTTAAAACCAAACATGGAACAACGGACTGGTTCCAAATTGGGGAGGGAGTATGTCAAGACTGTATATTGTTATCCTGCTTATTTAGCATACATATAAATTACATCATGTGAAATGCCAGGCTGGATGAAGCACAAGCTGGAATCAAGATTGCCAGCAGAAATATCATTAACCTCAAAATATGCAGATGATACTACCCTTATGGTAGAAAGCAACAAAGAACTAAAGAACCTCTTGAAGAGAGTGAAAAAACTGGTTTAAGACTCACATCCAAAAACTGAAGGTCATGGCATCTGGTCCCATCACTTCATGGCAAACAGATGGGGAAACAGTGGAAAGAGTGACAGATTTTATTTTCTTGGGCTCCAAAATCACTGCAGATTGTGACTGCAGCCATGAAGTTAAAGGATGCTTCCTCTTTGAAAGAAAAGCTATGACCAACCTAGATAGCATATTATAAAGCAGAGACATTACTTTGCTGGTAAAGGTCTGTCTAGTCAAAGCTATGGTTTCTCCAGTAGTCATGTTTGGATGTGAGAGTTGGACTGTAAGAAGCTGAGCGCCAAGAATTGATGCTTTTGAATTGTGGTGTTGAAGAAGATTCTTGAGAGTCCCTTGGACTGCAAGGAGATCAAGCCACTCCATCCCAAAGGAAATCAGTCCTGAATATTCATTGGAAGGACTGATGATGAAGCTGAAGCTCCAGTACTTTGACTATCTGATGCAAATAACTGACTCATTGGAAAAGACCCTGATGCTGGGAAAGGTTGAAGGCAGGAGAAGGGGACAACATAGGATGAGATGGTTAGATGTCATCACAGACTCAATGGACATGAGTTTGAGCAAGCTGTGGGAGTTGGTGATGGACCAGAAAACCTGGTGTGCTGCAGTCCATGGGGTCACAAAGAGCAGGACACAACAGAGTGACTGAGTTGAACTGAACTGGACCCTTCCCTCTCCCACGCCTGCTCTCCTCATGCAGAGGTGGGCTTACCCTTTCCTGACATCTTAGCTTCTTGGAGCCTGGTCTTGCCCTCTGGCCTCAGCCTTTTTCTCCAGAAGAGTCACCTGTCCTTCTCTGTCCCCTGGTGTAGTGGTTTCCTTTCCCTTGGAGAGAGGGGACTTGGAGGCAGAGGCTGTGCTTTCTTTATGTCCTTTGGAACTTAGCAGAGGGAGTGGAATAGAAAAAATTTTCCACAGATGTTTCTTGAACTGAGTCCTGCTTTACTCCATGAGTACTTTAGTCCTGCTCTACTGTAGGTTATCATGAACAGATTGCTGATTTTTTTCTGGTTTTGATTTCTTAATTCTATTTCTGTTTGAATTTTATTTTGGGGGATGGGGTTCCTTTCAAAGATAATAGTCTTACATGTATGTCTAATATGATAATATTACTCGAAGGATCTTTTAGTATGTTTTTATTTTTTAGTGTCTTTTCTTTCAGAGTAATAGAAATCAGGGTAAAGTGAAGTCACTCACTTGTCTCCAACTCTTTGTGACCTCATGGACTATACAGTCCATTAAATTCTCCAGGTCAGAGTACTGGAGTGGGTAGTTGTTCCCTTCTCCATGGGATCTTCCCAACCCAGGGATCGAACCCAGGTTTCCCACATTGCAGGCAAATTCTTTACCAGCTGAGCCACCAAGGAAGCGTAAGAATACTGTAGTGGGTAGCCTATCCCTTCTCGTGGAGATCTTCCCAACCCAGGAATGGAACCAGAGTCTCCTGCATTGCAAGTAGATTTCTTTACCAGCTGAGCTACCAGGGAAGCCCATAAATCAGGCAGGAGGCTTGCAATTGGTAGAAGCTGATTCTAGGCTTTGTTGCTGTTCGATCTCTCAGTTGTGTCCAACACTTTGTGACCCCATGAACGGCAGCAAGCCAGGCTTCCCTGTCTTTCACGCTCTCCTGGAGTTTGCTCAGACTCATGTCCATTGAGTTGGTGACGTCATCCAACTGTCTCATCCTCTGTTGCCCCCTTCTCCTCCTGCCTTAATCTTTCTGAACATTAAGGTCTTTTCCAATATGTTAGCTCTTCGCATCAGATGGCCCAAAGTATTGGAGCTTCAGCTTCTGCATCCATCCTAATGAATATTCAGGGTTGATTTACTTCAGGATTCACTGGTTTGCTCTCCTTGCTGAGTGTAGGCTAGAAGAATTCTAAAATGAGGGACTAGAGCAATAAAAGATAACGTAGAAGTAGAAATGATGTGTAACAGTGTTTTGTTTTGTTTTGTTTTCCAACCTCGTGTCTTGTCGACATCTGTGAAATGTCACAGTAAATAGCAGAGAGTCAGAGTTTGTAGGCAATTTATTATTCTTTTCCTGTTTGATAACTTAGAGGAAATTGAAGGTCATTCCCATGCTAACATCACACGTAGGCACTTCCTTTCTGATCTGTATTTTGATTGGGAGGGAGGGACCATCTTCAGCACTCTGGAAATGACAGTTGTGAATGTTGCAGCCTGGGCTGACAGTCAGATGTGTTCCAGTGGGGGAAATAGTTAAGAACTGTTATACCATAGGTCCCTCAAAATAAGAAAGGGATTGCTCTGCTGAGGGAATGCAGGTGGGGCTTCACCATTTTGGGCAAACAGGGGAGACTTGCAGACAGTCCTGCATTTGACCCCAGGCCTCCTCAGCAGCTCTTTGCCAGGTGTGCTGGGTTGGTGGGGGGCTTGTTCAATGGCCTGGAGCCTGAGTGTGAGTGTGGTATGTGCTTGTTGCCTTGATGCTGACCCTTACAGCCACAAGGGCTTAGGCTTTGCTGTTGCTCATCTGTTAAGCATCCATTACAGTGTTATTAGGGTAGCAACTATCTATAGGGTTTATGAGAATGAAATGAAATGATATGTATTAAATCTTTAGCCCTGTGGGTAATGTGTGGTAAGAGCTTCCTAAGAGCCACCTTTGTTAGTCCTGTTATGAGTGAAAAGCCCACAATGGCATAGACTATGCCTGGGAGTATCTATGATAATGAACAAAGTTAACATTCTTTTTCCTCTTGCACGTTGGAAACTCTTTTATCACTTGAGTTGTACACCAAGAAACTCTATGAACAGAAAGTTGTGTGGAGCCAGAGTTGCTTGGGCATGGGAAGCCCATGAATGTCTTCTGCAGGCAGCTAATCCCTGATATCTTCACTGTGTTCATTGTGATTGGATTGAGATGGGGCCAGCTCTTTGTGTTCATGCCCTGCTGCTCAGCTGCTGAGATCCTTAATGGTGTTGTCAGTTAAATGCCTTAGTGTTTAAAATAGCACTCTTTGCTTTCCTTCTTTATGGGACCTAGGGCTCAGAAGTGTCTGGGGGCCTCAGCTGTTTGGTGAGCCCCCTCTTGTAGGGGAGAGAGGGAGTAAAGGAAATCTTCCTTTGCACTTCTCATTTTCTGTCCTCTCTTCCTGGCTTCAAGCTTACAGACTCTTCTATCCAGAACACACCAGACATCGTCCTTGGAGACACTCACTTGTGTATTAGTCCACCTATATCCCTTTCTCTCACTTTCCTTTCTCTAGGTAACACTTATGTGGTGTTTATGACTTGTAAGCACAGCATGATCTAATATAATACAATTCTACCTACAACTCAGTGAGGTAGAAACAATTATTATTCCAATTTTACAGATGAGAAAACTGAGGCTTAGAGACTTGCTTATCGTGACTCATCTCATAAAACAGGAAAGTCAGCACTGCATCCCCAACACTGACGTTAGCCCAGCCTGGATACCTTGCTTGTTAGACTGTCCTTCGTGCCACTACTGTATCCACTGCCCTGTGGCTGTGCCTAAATGTGCAGATAGCTGTGTCAGACCTGCGCTCATGCATACTTCTTATGTGAGACAAATGGAAAGCCCTGCTTTCGCCAAAAGGTGCTATTTTCTTCCCGCTGTGTGAAAATCTATCATAAAGGAAAACTCATCTTATTTTGCATAAATTCTCAGTCTCTTCCCATGATCAGAATCAATGTTGCAGCAGGAAGTCTTTTTTAAAATATAAAGCAATTCTGCATCAGAATATCAGTGCATCCCAGTGGCTCATGTGTTGAGGATATTTCTGTCAGATATGAGGCAGTTCCACATTTAATCCTGCAAACCTGCGGTACCAAAATACATAAGAGAGCAGTGAGTAAGGAGATAGCGGTTCAACATGCGAAACAGGCTCTTTGCCTCAGCAGGATGGTCACTGCTGTAGGTTTAGGAGAAGTGAATTCTTCCCCTGTAGATACTGGACTGGCGTTCACAGAGCTGACTTCTAGGGACACCACTATCATGTATTTATTTAATAGATGTTCATAGAGCACCTCTGGTGTTGCAGATATTAGGCATTATGGGTGGTGATGAATGTTCAGACACTGCCCATGCTCTCGTGATGTTTATAGACCAGCAGGAAGACAGGTGGGGACCAATCACACCACTGAGCATTTAATGCAACCAGAAGGAATGAAGTGGAGGGGACTGTGGTCCAGTGAGAGTATATTCCAGAGTATCTCAGCCTGGGCCAGGGGTGAACCAGGTGTGAGGGACAGCCACGGTCAGAGGATGTTTTCCTGAGGAAGATGAGCTTGTCTGATGCCTGAGGAAGGGTAGGAAATAATTTAGCCTAGAGCTTGGGCAAGGCTGGGAATATCACACAAGGAGATCACATTGCACAGGATGTAGGTAAGCAGTCCTTGAAAAAATGTTTTAGAATGAAATAAAGGAAGGAGGTGCTATGTAAAATCTGTCACTCTTGACAGTCCATGGTGTCCATGAGATGTTCAAGAAACTGGAGTTTATATCAGAGAGAAAGCTGTTTAATAGTATGAGACAGCTTTCCCCAAACTTATTTGATTAGGGTATCCTTTTATCTTAGAAGAGCCACTAACATTTCACAAGGCGTTGTTGTTTCTGGGACCCAAAAACTCAGAACCGTAGTTCCATGTGTTCAGGTGATAGGGCTGCAAGATATGCCAGTACGTGACAGAGGAAAAGGTAAGGATGAAAAGGGAAATCCATAGTGACTGCATGAGTGTGTGTGTGTTTGAAGGGCACACATAAATGGTTGAATATACTGATCACTTCTAGAGCGATATACAGGAAAGTGAAGTGCCGACTTTCCGCTTTCTACCCTTCTGTTCAGTTTGAATGTAGTGCAACAAATGTGTTGATTTTTTTTAGGAATTAAAAGAACAAAAGAACTTGATTTACAAAAGCTACTTATCTAAAGTGCTTTCCAGGCACACATCTGTTCAATGAAAGGAAGCACATCTATGTGTTCACTGCTGATGGCCTTCCAGCTGTTAGTCCTTTCGGTGTGTTGTGAATGTGGCTGACAGTGGTTTTGTTGAAGGTGGAGGACCATGGAGAAAGTGGACACTGTCTTCACTGGAGATGGTATTTAGTGTCATCTATCCTTATGGTGGCAGCAGTTATTTTCATACAAATGATGTTTGCCTGGAAAAAGGGAATCTGTTTCCTTGTAAAGGGATTCCATGATGCTCCAGTCACCTGCTGTTGGATATCAAGACATGGGGAAGCCCTACCTCAACTATGGAGAATATTCTGTGCTTGGAAAAGAGTATGTCACTGCTTCCTAGAGTCACACTGAAAACCATGACTATTAGTTAGGTTTTCTAGTCTCCAGCCAAAGGCAGGCGGCCAGGTATTTTTTGCTGTGCTCTCATTGACAGTCTCAGGTACCTTGCCAGGGGGTTTTGATGAAGCAGCTGTTCCTGAGCCTCACTGAACCCTCTGGAGGTGAGGGGCTGTCTGATGGAGGCCCAAGGCTAAGGCATCTGGTCCCTTCTGCTCTGCCCTCTGTTTCAGGCCCCCTCCTTATGCCTGGCTCATCTCCAGCACCTAAAGAGTGGCTGGCAATGCAGGGGTCTGTGCAGTCCCTGATGGGACACTCACTTGCCAGGGTATCTCTGCTCAGGGCTTACCACTTCCTCCATGTGCCTGTTTGTGAATCCGGTGACACCCAGAATTTCATGGCTCAGTTATTACAGTAGATTTCTAGTAGGAACAACATGTTTAGTTTGTTTTCCAAAATGTCATTCTCTGCACAATGTGGGCAGCTCCATTTTGTTATCTCCAAAGGGCCAGCATCATCATTCTCCCTCCGTTCTGAAGGAGGAGTGTCCCTTTTGAGCATGCTGATCTTCTCTCTTGCCCCTCACCCCTTACTCCATAGCAGAGGGACAGCCCCTGAGTGGCCTCTGCCTCAACAGCTACTCCTGCATTGCCTCGTGCCTACATTGGTGGGCATCTTCCTAGCTCCATATGCAGATAAATGCAACACACTTGTGACTTTATCTTCTGGCAGGTGGATTAATAAACATTTCAGAGAGACTTGGGGCTTCCCTGGTAGCTCAGCTGGTAAAGAATCTCCCTGCAATGCAGGAGACCCTAGTTTGATTTTTGAGTTGGGAAGTTCCCCTGGAGAAGGGATAGGCTACCCACTCCAGTATTCTTGGGCTTTCCTGCTGGCTCAGACTGTAAAGAATCTGCCTGCAATGCGGGAGACCTGGGTTTGATCCCTGGGTTGGGAAGATCCTCTGGAGAAGGGCATGGCAACCCCCTCCAATATTCTTGTCTGGAGAATTCCCATGGACAGAGAAGCCTGGCAGGCTACAGTCCGTGTGGTCACGAAGAGTCAGACACGACTGAGCGACTAAGCACACGTACACACACAGACTGAAGGCATAGAACTCTACATCGTGAAACTCAGACTGGAGTTAAAAGTCTTCTGGCTCCAAATCTGTGGTTTTCCCACTAGAGCTTTAAAGCAGAGCCTCCACAGTTGAATCCAAGTGGGGTCGTCTTCCCTTGGGTCTACTTTATTCACTGTCCAGTGATGGGTGCCAGGAAGTTGGACCATTTTTGTCCTTCAGAGACTTTTCTGGGCTGGGTTTGTATGTATTCACTGACATCAAAGGCAAAGTGAAAGAGGGGAAATAGTAGACCAACTGCCTCAGGAACCCAGTTGAAGAGGTGTCTGTAATGGGCCGGCAGTGGTAAGATAGTGGGAAGGTTTTCTCAGCTGGTGCTGAAGCCTCGAGGAAAGACAGGCCTGGCTGAGCCCGCCCTCCTAAAGTGTGCACAGAATTGGGTGGTGGTGGTTTGCTTTTCCTTAAACCAGACTTTAAAGGCTGACTAGAGACTTTTCTCAGTAAAGCTTTACAGTGCTCTGGAATGTTCTCTTGGATTTAAAAAAAGGTTGTCATAGTAGTTTTGTTGTTTTGTTGTCTCTTTTAAAAAAGCTTGTCTCCGTAGTTTTCTCTGTTTTGTTGTTAGAACCTTTCTCAAGATCCTTCCCCATTAGTCACTCATCAGTGGAATATCTCTCTTTTGAGATATAATATCCCTATATATTAATTTATAAGGATTTTATTCTTTTCCTGTTTGCCAGTTTATTCTCCTTTCAAAGGAGATTTGGAGTGGGTATACTGAAGGTAGCCAGATCAACTTTGTTCCCGCCCCCACACCAGGCCAGATAGTCTTTTCTTCCTTTGTTCTTCTTGCTCTACCCTCTTGTGCACTGAGTCCACCAAACAGCTAGTGATATTCATATTCTTTCATCCTAAAGGCACTGTGTTTTTAGTACAGTTTGGGCCTACCATATCAAATGAAAAGAAGGATACTAAAGAACAGAACTGTCAGTTTTATGAGTAAGAAACACTAAACTCACAGAGAAGCTTCATTGTGTTCACTTTTTTTGAGGCAAAAACCCAGCAGAAATTAACATAAAATCCACTGAGACATTCATGTCTCTGAAAGGATAACAGTAGTTAATTAGAACAGCAGCCGTTGTGTTTGCACTTAAAAAGCATTGGGGAGGTGTAGTGGTGAGTGCTTCATCTGCACTGGCTCCCTGTATGCCCTCAGCAGCCCCATGAGCAGGAGACAGTCGAATCTGGTGGGTCAGTGGATGGGCTCTGAAACCAGACAGCCTGAGTTAGAATCAGAGTGCCACCACTCAGCTGTGTGTGATTTCAGGCAAAATGCCTAGCCACTTCGTGTCTCAGGGGAGAATAACTGTACTCAACTCAACAAGTGGAGTTTGGAGGAGGATGCTTGATTAGAGAGAGACAGATACTTTGGCATAGAGAAGGCTCATAAAGTCTTAGTCACCATTATTTCCATTGCTCACCCATTTTGTTGATGAGGAAACTGAGGCTCAGGGAGGTTAAGTTACTCATCCAAGTCTGAATTCAGACCCAGGCCTGCCTGATTCCCATGACAGTTGCCTTACTAAGGAGCAACGAGAGCCTCCCAGGAGACAGGTCCTGGGAGAGGCTAAGCACCCAGACTGTTCCTCGTTTACTATGAGAGTCAGCCTGATTATAACCTGGTTAGAAAGTCTGCATGGCTAGTTCTTAATGGCAGTTCCTGCTGCCCGGACCACCCTCCAGCTAGGAAGCACTGGCGTGGCTAAATCAGGGGCTGAAATATTGAAACAATGTGTTTCCTTGATGAATAGCCAGTGCTTCAAGGCTCCCTCCCCAGTGCCCCTTGTCCACCCCAGGATCTCCTCACGACTAAGGGTTTGGCGTTGTAGGTGGGTCCTACTGGGGGGGCTGACTTTGGTGTGCATAATAGCTGCTCAGCATGTGCCATATCGGCTGCAGACCCTAAGAACTGCCTAGTGCTGCATCCTGTTGGCTATAACATAACAAGGCTACTGGCAGTGACCTCAGAGTGGGTAACTGTGTCTGTCCCCTGATGGTTGGATTCTTCTCTGAGCTGAATCCTGAGAACCTCACAGTGGGCACAGGCTTTCTGTCTTCTCACTCCTGATTCACTCCATGGCCTCAGCTCTGCATTTCTCCAGCTCTGCCACTCCAGGTCCGCATACTTTGGGAGCTGGCTGAGGAGACCTTCCGGGGCTTTCTTATGGCCAATGAGCCTTCTTATGGCCAATGGACCAGGACCCCACTTGGCCCAGGAATGAGCATAGGGTTGCCCCAGACATCTTAGCAGAGAGCAATGAAGATGGCTATGTACACCCCAGCCTTGTATCCTTCAGAATCCTTGGGGTTCTCATTTTCGGGGAGGGAGGGTAGAAATTCCTGACATCCTTCTAACAAAACGCAATAGGCTTCCATGCTTGTCCTGGGTAGAATCTTTTCAGGAAGTAACTGGCTCTGTGGAGACTTGTTATAAACCGAGGTGGGTGAGGTTGGGAATGGTGTAGACTCTCACTGCCCAGTGTAGAGGCAGGACTAAGGCTGCGGGGTATCCCTGGGGATTTTGAGTGAAGGCTTGGGGTCTAGTCCCCACCACTCAACCTGCTGACTGTCAGGCTGATCCAGTCTGTTCACCTCTGCGAGAGCTAGTCATCTTCTGTGGTCTGGGATCCCAGTGGCAGGATGGGAGAAGCTACCTGGGAAGATGGGGAGGAACAGAGAAGAATGGTGGGGTGGGGCAAGGAAAAGACTGACGGAGGGAAGGTGAGAGGGAAGGTGAGAGAGAAGGTGAGAGAGAGAGTGGATGGGGACAGAGGAGGGAGGGCAAGGAGGGAAGAGGGGAGCAGGGCACGGAGGGACTCCTCTGGGCCTCAGCCACTGGCCAGTCCCTTCTGTGGCTGGTAATACTGATAACCTGACTCCAGAAACACTCTCTGCTTATCCTGCCACATTTCATTGCAGAGTTTTGGATTTCTTTCCCCCTGTACCTCATTCTAAGGAGTTCACTGAAAAAGATTTGACTAGAAGCTGTTTCAGCTGTCAAATTAGGAAATATCTTTTGATACCTTTTCACCTTTTTTCCCCCTCCCTCCCAAGTCTCACTTGAGTTAATTAAAAAGGAAGCAGGACTGGGGATTTGGTGGTTCTTCTTCTTATTCTTTTTTTTTACTTACATAGGAAAAGCCATCTTCATCTTTCACATTCAGAGTCACATAAAATATTTGAAAATGGCATTTATTAGCTGATGTTAGGAATTAACAAATTTGTTGTCACTTGAGCAAAGAAAACGACTTGGGGGATGAGAGTGGAAAACTAATGAACCTTCACAGATGTGGGGGCCCTAATGCTGCCTTCACAGAAGACAGGGTGATGAGTGGCTCCCCGAGTGTTTGCATGGGGACCCCTGCATGCTAGCTCTCATTGCAGGATGGGTGGTGAGAAAGAGATACCAGCGCAATCTGCAGTGTGTCTGTTGTGACAGTGAGTCGTTGCACACTCACCAAGTTCAGCACTAAAGAAGAGTGGTCTTTAGGGACCGGGTAATAAATTAGAGATCCATCTCCAGGACTCTTGCCAAGGAAGGAGCACTCTGCACAGAGATGGGACTGGACCTGGCCTACCTTCAGCCCAGATACAATCAGACGGATACTTTCCTTCATCTGCCAGGATCTCACTGTGCTCTTGTTCATACATACCGGCATTTGGAAGGCAGGCATGAGCGTGGAATCAAAATTTTCATGGAATCAAAATCTAAAGACCAGCAGAACCACACCAGAGCAACTTGCAGATGAAGAAGTCAGACCTTTGAGCAGTGGGAGTCTGCTCTGAGCTCTGGCCCCTTTTCAGACAACTCAGCAGCAGAGATAATATGCTTTCCCTGTTTTAAGTGTCCCTGTTTCTTAATAAACAGCTTAGTCATAGGAGGCATGCAATACACTTTCAGGTTGTGCCAGAAAGAGCTTTATCTTCCATTTCCAGGCCTGTGGCATGTTTCTGTATAATGGATGGCCAAGCTAGGAGGAATTGTTTCAAAGATGCTCTGTCTCTGCAGGCATGTGGTTTATACTAGCTTAGCGGACAGAAATCGAAGTCAAATGCTCTGTCGACAAAGAATAAAGACCATGATCTTATTTTAAAGGGTGGGGGGGAGATGATAATTGACTTCATTGGTGAGAAGTGCAACCATGTGCTGGCATTGAATGGCTTAAATCAAGGTCACTGTGGGCTTGTCCAGCCTCAGATGGAGGTGCAGAGACACCTGGGGCCAGGGAAGTGCCAGCCAAAAAGTAAAGCAAAGATTTTGAACACATCTATAATGTTTTGGCGTGTCAGAGTTGAAAATTAAAACACCAAGAGGGGGACTACAGTATTGTGGAAGTTGAAATGACAAAGTGGTAAGGAGGCTGGGGCTGGGTTCTTAAAAATGTAGGTGAAATTCCTCTTTTTTTTTAATGTTTCCTTAGTGCATGTATTTCTAGTATTTTTTTGAGGGGGGAGCCTGGGAAGGGGCACAAAGAATAGTGACTTTATTTGTAAAGCTAGCAATCTAAGATATGTTATCACATCCTTTCTCCGCATACTCAACTCCATTGTGTTAAGTAGTTATGATCTACTTACTGTTTTATAAGACAGTTGAAGACATCAAACATAATCTCTTGGCAGAAACTGATAGGAACCTCAAAATAGTCATTCAACTTTTTTTTTAATAACAGAACTCCATTCTTTCCATAAGCATTTTGTCACCAGCTTTAAGATTTTATATCCCAGAATTCCTTGAAGCTAGATAGGTCTTCATGACTTAGTTCTAGCAAAGGAGCTCTAAATAAAGATGTATGATATATTCATAAAGCACATTAGAAGATCTGGATGTTGCCTTCTTTTTCTATATTCTCCAACTTACTGCCTAGAAATCAAAAATAATAGTAGTGACTTTTATGCTAAAAGGCAGGCACTTTGGGGCCAAGTAAAAAGGGATGAAAAAGACTCATTGCATGTCATGATAAAATATTATTTGGGGTCTTTATCAAATGTTGTTTCAATGGAGAGAGAGGAGTAGAAGACTAGGTGACATTCTTAGTGTTCCGTAACCCTCCTATAGACGTCTAGGAAGACTAAGATGGGTTACGTGTCCAACAGTTGATATTAACATTTTAGAAGCACTTACTACGTGCCAGGTGAATATACATCTCCTCTAGTTTTCCCAGCAACCCAATGAAGATCAGCTCTGGTTTTAATCCCCATTTTATAGGTGAAGATTCTGGAGATGGCATGGAGAAGAGGGAATCTTTGTACACTGTTGGTGGGAATGTATTAATAAATTGGTGCAGCTGTTGTGGAAAACACTTTTGGAGGTTCCATAAAAAACTAAAAATAGAGCTACCATATAATCCAACAATCCCACTTCTGAAAAAATGAACAGTCTAATTTGAAAATATATGTGCACGCCAGTGTTCCTAGTAACACTTCACAATATCCAAGACGTGAAAACAACCCAAATACCCATCAACAGATTATTGGCTTAAGACATATATGTATGTACACAATGGGGATATTACTAAGCCATGAAAAAGAATGAAAATTTTGCCATTTGCAACAATGTGGGTGGTCCCAGCAAATATTATATGTAGTGAAGTAAGTCAGAGAAAGACAAATGTTACATGATATCACTTACATGTGGAATCTAAAAGTAATGCAAATAAATCTATATGCAAAAAGAAACAGACTCACAGACCTAGAAAATCAACTTATGGTTACCAAAGGGGAGAGGTAGAAAGGTAGGAAAAAATTAGGAAATGGGGTTAACAGATACAAACTACTATACATAAAATTGATAAGCAACAGGGATTTACTGTAAAGCACAGGAAATTATATTCAGCATCTTGTAATAACCTATAATGGAGTGTAATCTGAAAATAACTGAATCACAAAATAAAGAATGAAGCTCAGAAACATAGAGCAAATTTCCAGGGTTGCACAACCCCATGATGTACTCACTCTATGTATTATTGCCTGAATGTGCAATTCTTTGTGGGAAATGGACACCTGGAAAATTGTTCTGTGTTGACTGAGCTGAGAACAGGATCAGACACAGATGCTAACACTGCCTTGATGAGCCCAGGTAGGCTTAACCAGTCAGAGTATCCTTTCCTCCTGTGTATAATCCTGAGAGGATAGAGCCCGTTTTGTTTATATAACATAGCGTTCAAGATATCAGAATTAAAACCCTTGAAAGTGTACAGAAGAGAGAGACTGGCAGCTGCAGTGGTTTCAAGATGTTGTTTGTTCTGCTGTGTGTTCTTGTCAAGGATGGATTATCAGAAGCTGTGGAAACAGATGACATGCTCTAGTTATTGGTCTGATTCTGATTTTTGTACTCTATCTTCCAGAAGATTTTTACGTACCTGCTTATGGTAGATTATCATCTCTGCATACCCACTGGGATAAACTTGGGCTGGGACTTCCAGTGCTTCAGAATTAAGGGTACACTTGGCCCAACTGCCTCTTGGACAAAGGTGATAGGGGTATATGAGAGAAGGATATTCATAGCTCCCTTTAAGTGGCAAAGTGAAAACCCTACTTAATAAAAAAAAAAAATGGAAGTGGTTCATCACTCTTCAGTCTCATTTGGAGCTGCTTCTGTAGCCTCAAAAGAATCCCCCGCCCCCACCCCTGCAAGCAAAACTTTTGATTACTGCCGGCCTTTGTCAACTTTGACTGAAATAAGCTTGTCTCTGAGCATGGCAGTGAGAGTTAGGCTCTGGAAATGTCATTCAGAGGAAGACAGCATCACTTGCTGTGCTGCAAAATTCAAGGGAAGCGAAGTTGAGTGCATTTCTGTGAAGTCAAAGGTGGGAATGTCAGATGTCATCATTCAAACGCATGAAGAAGGGTTGGCTAGTCACTGAGAAAAAAACTTCAATTGCTGAGGTAGAACCCTGTCAAGGAGGGCTTTGAGGCAGAGGAGATGATATTAGAAATTTGCAACATCGGCAAATGTACAAAAGGGAATTTTGGTTCACTTGTTTGATATGTTGTCTCTGTCAATTTTTCCTGTTGAAAACTTAAAATCCTTCCACAGGATATCAGAATGCATGGAAATAGTGGACCCTGAGCTGCCTCCTGTGTCAGTCTGTTCTTGGGCCGCCGGTGCCCCTTCTCTCAGATGTAACCGTCCTGCCTCTCTGATCTCATTTTGTACTCCAGCCATCGTGTTCCTCCCAGTACAGGGTGGCCTGTTCTGTCACTTCTGTGAAGATACCCATTTTCTCCTTATGGTCTGTGCAGAGTAGTCTCCCCCGCCTGGCATCTCCTCTGTGTTTTGTCCTGTCTGTCTATATCGCATCTACTTGCAAAGCCACCTCACCTCCTGTTGGGCTCAGCCATGTTCCTGAAAGCCTCCCTCATCCTGATGACCTCTCCTCAGAGAACTTGTATGGCTTGTTGGTGGATTCATGCAATCCAGGGCTTAAAGACTTTTCTCCTAATTTTTTTTTAATTGTGATAAATGTAAACGTAACAAGAAATACGTTATCTGAACTGTTTTCAGAGTGCAATTTAATGTTTAAGCATATTCATATTTTTTTCAACCCTATCACTGGTGTCACCTCTATGCACCTTCAGAAACACTTTTCATTTTGCAAAACTGAAACTCTTTACCTGTGAAACAGTAACTTCCCATCTCCTCTCCTCCAAACCTGGCAATCACCTTTTAAAAAACTTTCTAAGCTTTTTTGTGTTTCCATACAA
Source organism: Ovis aries (assembly GCF_016772045.2). Classification (NCBI taxonomy): domain Eukaryota; kingdom Metazoa; phylum Chordata; class Mammalia; order Artiodactyla; family Bovidae; genus Ovis; species Ovis aries. The sequence goes on along the minus strand of NC_056072.1, from coordinate 46,503,533 downwards.
ATCTTGAAATTATTTGTTCTAGTTCTGTGAAAAATGTGGCTGGTAGCTTGATAGGGATTGCATTGAATTTGTAAATTGCTTTGGGTAGTGTTTTATAGTTTTCTATATATAGGTCTTTAGTTTCTTTAGGTAGATATATTCCTAAGTCAATGGTGAATCATCCACATTGTGTTACATTGCTCCTTAGCCAAAGCAATCTTGAGAAAGAAGAATGGAACTGGAGGAATCAACTTGCCTGACTTCAGGCTCTACTACAAAGCCACAGTCATCAAGACAGTATGGTACTGGCACAAAGACAGACATATAGATCAATGGAACAAAATAGAAAGCCCAGAGATAAATCCACACACATATGGACACCTTATCTTTGACAAAGGAGGCAAGAATATACAATGGAGTAAAGACAATCTCTTTAACAAATGGTGCTGGGAAAACTGGTCAACCACTTGTAAAAGAATGAAACTAGATCACTTTCTAACACCGCACACAAAAATAAACTCAAAATGGATTAAAGATCTAAATGTAAGATCAGAAACTATAAAACTCCTAGAGGAGAACATAGGCAAAACACTCTCAGACATAAATCACAGCAGGATCCTCTATGATCCACCTCCCAGAATTCTGGAAATAAAAGCAAAAATAAACAAATGGGATCTAATTAAAATTAAAAGCTTCTGCACAACAAAGGAAAATATAAGCAAGGTGAAAAGACAGCCTTCGGAATGGGAGAAAATAATAGCAAATGAAGCAACTGACAAACAACTAATCTCAAAAATATACAAGCAACTTCTGCAGCTCAACTCCAGAAAATAAACGACCCAATCAAAAAATGGGCCAAAGAACTAAATAGACATTTCTCCAAAGAAGACATACGGATGGCTAACAAACACATGAAAAGATCTCAACATCACTCATTATTAGAGAAATGCAAATCAAAACCACAATGAGGTACCACTTCACACCAGTCAGAATGGCTGCGATCCAAAAATCTGCAAGCAATAAATGCTGGCGAGGGTGTGGAGAAAAGGGAACCCTCCTACACTGTTGGTGGGAATGCAAACTAGTACAGCCACTATGGAAATAGAACTACCTTATGACCCAGCAATCCCACTTCTGGGCATACACACCGAGAAACCAGAATTGAAAGAGACACATGTACCCCAATGTTCATCGCAGCACTGTTTATAATAGCCAGGACATGGAAACAACCTAGATGTCCATCAGCAGATGAATGGATAAGAGAGCGGTGGTACATATACACAATGGAGTATTACTCAGCCGTTAAAAGAATTCATTTGAATCAGTTCTGATGAGATGGATGAAACTGGAGCCGATTATACAGAGTGAAGTAAGCCAGAAAGAAAAACACCAATACAGTATACTAACACATATATATGGAATTTAGGAAGATGGCAATGACGACCCTGTATGCAAGTGTGTATAACGGACTTTTGGACTCAGAGGGAGAGGGAGAGGTGGGATGATTTGGGAGAATGACATTCTAACATGTATACTATCATGTGAATTGAATTGCCAGTCTATGTCTGACGCAGGATGCAGCATGCATGGGGATGACCCAGAAAGATGTTATGGGAATGCATGTAAGAATTAAAGATTTTAAAATTTAAAAAATAAAAACTAAAAAAAATAAAATAAAAATAAAAAACTTTCTAAGCTTTTGAATACACTCAGTTACCTCATGTAGATGAAATTGTACAGTTTTTGTCTTTTAGTGGTGGACTGTTTCATTTAGCAAAATGTCCTCAGGGTTCATCCACATTGTAACATAATTCATAATTTCCTGACTTTTTTAAGGCTGACTGTTGTTACATTGCTCCTTGGAAGAAAAGTTATGACCAACCTAGACAGCATATTAAAAAGCAGATACATTACTTTGCCAGCAAAGGTCCATCTAGTCAAAGCTATGGTTTTTCCAGCAGTCATATATGGATGTGAAAGTTGGACTGTAAAGAAAGCTGAGCGCTGAAGAATTGATGCTTGTGAACTGTGGTGTTGGAGAAGACTCTTGAGAGTCCCTTGGACTGCAAGGAGATCCAACCAGTCCATCCTAAAGGAGATCAGTCCTAGGTGTTCTTTGGAAGGAATGATGCTGAAGCTGAAGCTCCAATACTTTGGGCACCTGATATGAAGAACTGAGTCATTGGAAAAGACCCTGATGCTGGGAAAGATTGAGGGCAGGAGGAGAACGGGATGATAGAAGATGAGACGGTTGGATGGCATCACCGACTCAGTGGTCATGAGTTTGAGTAAACTCTGGGAGTTGGTGATGGACAGGGAGACCTGGTGTGCTGCAGTCCACAGGGTCGTAAAGAGTTGGACATGACTGAGCAACTGAACTGACTGACTGAATGTTGTATTGTATGTATAGACCACATTTGTGTCATTCTGGTAGTACTGGTTCCTATGTAGATCATGTCATGGGCTGCTGCTGTGTGTTCTACAGAGCTCAGTGTTACGACCACACAAAAGAGATGCTGCGTAAGAATGAACAGACTTATCAAGCTCAGGACATTGTAGTTCTAAGATATTAAGGAAGGAAGGACTGTGTTTTGTGTTGCTGGTCCACAAGTGGTTTGGAAAGGAAAAATGTGTGTGTGTTGTGTTTGTGTGTATCTCTGTAGGGAAAGTGTGAAGTTGTTAAAGCAGCGGGATGAACTGTTAGCAATGGGAGAATCTAGAAGTGAATACAGGTATTCTTCATGCTCTTTTTATCCCTTCATCTTTTCTGTACGCTTGAAAATGTTTCTAAATAAATGTTTTATTTCTACTTGCCACCACTCCCCCCACCCCCCATTAAAAAAAAGACAAAACACTGTGGTCATTCTTGAGCCTTTTTTCCCTGTCACACCACAACCCATCACACAGGAAGTCTATCTGCTCCCTTAGGAGAGCATCCTGTCCTCCGTTCTCACTTCCTTGCCAGATCTGGCACCACCAGCCTGGTCCAAGCTGCCATCTTCTGTAATTGCCTCCTATCTAACTTGTCTTCATGCTTCCATCTTTTTATTGGACAGTTTTTATCCATGACTCAAAATAGCCAAGGGGTTCTTTTTAAAACACTTCTCCATTTATCACCTTTCAATAAAAAATAAAATCGTATCAATCTAATCTGCCCTTCTGCCTACTGGGAATTCATCTTCTTCCATGTTTTCTCTGCTCTTTCTTCACTGGTTGCTGTTCTGAAGCAGTGAAAGCTCATTACCACCTGGGATTCTTCCATGAGCTTCTCCCTTTGGATTCTGTTCTCCTCTCTGTTCATGGACTCTCCTCTCTTCATCCATTTCATTTGTTTGAATGTTACCTCCTCTGAGATGCCTTCTCTGACCATATTCTTTTAGAAAATGATCCCTACTTCCTCCATTATTCTCAGTTCTCTTCTGACTTTATTTTTCATGGGAGAATGATAATGAAATTATTTTATGCTGAACTGTCATCACTCCAAAGGAATGTAAGTTCCAGGAAAGAGGGGATTTTATTTATTCTCTGCTGTGTTTTCATAACCTGAATAGTGGTTCTTATATTGTGGTCCCAGAATAGGAGCATCAATATCATGTGGGAACTTGTTAGAAATGCAGACTCTTGGGTTCTTCCCAGATCTGTTAAATCAGTTATATGGAGGTCAGGGAGAAAGAGCAGAAATCTGTATTTTATAAGTCCTCCAATTGACTCTGATGCATTTTGAAGTTTGAAAATCACTGCTTTCAAATTGTGCCTCACATAAGGTAAGTGCTAAGAAATATTTAAATAAATTAACAAATATCAGTGCCAATCTGTGTTATAATGTCTACTTTCTGTTACCTTCTTGGTTCAGAACCTTAAAATTTTATTCTATAAAACATTTTCATTATAGAAATGTCATTGTTTTAATTTTGGACTTTGTGAGGATTCAGGGTTAAAATACATGGTTTTATTCTCTCTGACATAGTTGCCAACTTTGTTTTATGCAGAAACTAAAAGGTATATCCCACCTTGATTTACCTTTCTGGTAAGGTTGTTAGTAGGGAAACAAAATATTGATAGCTCCGAATTATGAATAATTACAGAGGTATCACTTTGTGCTGCTATAAGTTTGTTGAATGACTATATGATGGCAGACTATGTTCTGAGCTGGTAAACTGACCCGAGTCAACGTTTATGTCAGGCCTCACTGCCCAGCTACCAGGAGAGGCAGGTGGACAGGTCTCCTGCCAGGATTGTTGACTAATGTCTGCTGTGAACAGGACTTCTGCTGATCAATTTGTCTTTGTCAGCTCTGCACTCATTCTTGTCTGGAGAGCAGAAGAAGTGGCTCCCAGGCAGAATGGCCAACGCGAAGGCTATTTGTTGGAAAATTAGAAGTTTCAACTTACAGAGACTCTCTTAGAGATTTCATTGCTAAGAGCTATTTACACAGGAGTATTATGGTTGTGCTTTATGTATTCCATCTGAAAATGTGGGCTTTCCACTGACTTACTCTAGACTAGAAAAAGACCCATGTGTCCTGCGTCTCCTGCATTTGCAGGTGGATTCTTTACCACTGAGCCATCCGAGAAGCCTTTCCGATGAACAGTTTATGGTTGCTTTTCCAGGACCATCAGTATTGCTTATATTGTGTTTTGATAGAGAGAGAGAGAGAGAGAGAGAGAGAGAGAGGAGTGTGTGTGTGTGTGTGTGTGTGTGTGAAATGGTTTCTTTTGCTACTTGGGGATTTATGTGGTTTGTACCCTGTTTCCATATGAAGATTGTGCATCTCTTTGCCTTGCCTGACCAAAAACTTCTCAATCCAAGATAACTTCCATGCAGTCACCCAGGTAGGACAGTGCTTTCCACTTTCCATGGGTTAAGTGTGTGTGCATGCTTTGAATATTTCCATAGCTTTATCTCTTTGAAATTGGTAAACTTGATCCTGGGGAAGGCAGCTCATGAGGGCTTCTCCTCGTTTTGATTAAGGTAATTGTGAAGAAAGAAATACATTAAACTGTGAGCCCAGTGAGATGAGGATTGTTAGGGAATATACTCAAAGTTCATCAGTTCGTGGCCAGGCATCTCAGCACTAAACAACCTGCGAGAAGCCAGCTTCACTGCTAGACTGAAAGAGATGAGCACCTGTCAGTTTTACTCAGAAGGAGTGAAAGAGTAGCACCTGGAAACCCTGTGGGCAGCAGTGAAATGACCACTGACTCAGTTTGCAGTCATCTTGAAAGGACAAGCTGCTGTCTCTCCCCTGGTGAATTTCTGCCGAGCACAAATCCTACAAGTGAACCTCATCTCTGTCTGTAATCAAGTGGCAGCTGGGCTATTGAGCATGGCGGTTGTCCCAGTTGTCCTTTTCACTTGGCTTGTGAGGCAGAGCTAGTCTTGGCAGTTCTTGGAAATAATGACCTCATATAAGAACATCCAATTTAGTAGCAGCTTCAAGCTCCTGTTGCCTTCATGGGCTGAAGTGTTTGCATTTCTCCTGTAGTCAACAGATTGTTTATGAGTACATTTTCACCTGGGGTAACAAACATTAGTGAACTGTGAAGCTGCTGCTGAGTTTTATCTATAATTCAAATACCAAAGGTAAGACAATATAATTTGAAGTTATTACTCCCAAGGTACCAAGGGTGTTTTGAGTTTGTTTGATAGTATTTTAAGAAATTAAATGATCCTGGAAGTTCCATGGTTGTCTAGTGGTTAGAATTCATGACTTTCTCTGCTGTGACTGGGATTCAATACATGGTCAGGGAATTGAGATCCTGTAAACTGCATGGTGTGGCCAAAAAAGGAGAAAGAAAAAGAGATTAAATGATCCTTTTCACCTACTCATGCTGTCTCATAAAAAGATAATGTGAAAAATTATCTAACAGGACTCCTAACCTAGTCATTGTCCAAAAAATACATGTTAAACAACTGAGTTGAAGAACATTTTAGTGAATTGAATAATGTTCCCTCAAGAATTCATGTCCACTTCAGACTGTGTGGCTTCAGTTGGAAAGAGGGTCTTTGCAGGATCTGGAGATGAGATTGGATTGTATTGGATTTTAGGGTGGGTCCTAAATCCAGTGACTAGTATTTTAAGAAGAGAACAGGTACACAGAGACAAACATAGAGGAGGATATTTATATAAATACCGAAATAGAGATTGGAGTTATGCTTAGACAGGCCACGGAATGCCAGGGATTGCCAGTAATCACTAGATCATGTTAATAGAAGAAGAACATGGGGCCATTTCTCACTTGGAGCCTCCGGAAGAAACCAGCCTTGCTGACACCTTGATTTTGTACTTCTGGTCCCCAGAAGAGTGAGAGAAGTAATTTCTGTTGTGTTAAGCCACTCAGCTGGAGGATTTTGTTATGGGAGCTGTATTAAGCAACAGACTAGTCAGGGCTTCTCTGAGTCCTGATAGACAGTTTCCTGCAGGACTGCAGGGGGAGGTGGAAGGTATCCACATCATGAAAGACGGAGAAAGCCTGAGGAGCTGTGTGATTTAGAGGATACTAAAGAGACTGGCTGGACTTCCCTGTTGGCTCAAGCAGCAAAGAATCCGCCTGCAATGCAGGATACACAAGAGACTTGGGTTTGATCCCTGGGTTGAGAAGATCCCCTGGAGGAGGGCATGGAAACCCACTCCAGTATTCTTGCTTGGAAAATCCCATGGAAAGAGGAGACTGGTGGGCTAAGGTCCATGGGGTTGCCAAGAGTTGGATGTGACTGAGCACCTTATGTGAAGAGCTGACTCATTTGAAAAGACCCTGATGCTGGGAAAGATTGAGGGCAGGAGGAGAAGGAGATGACAGAGGATGGGATGGTTGGATAGCATCACTGACTCAATGGACATGGGTTTGGGTGGCCTCCAGGAGTTGGTGATGGACAGAGAGGCCTGGCGTGCTGCGGTTCATGGGGTCACAAAGAGTCAGACACGACTCAGCAACTGAACTGAACTGAGCATACAAAGAGACAGGACAACTGTTGTAATGTGTGGTCCTGGATTGGATCTGGGACTGTGGATGGAATTTAAAGAAGATCTGTAGATGAGGTGCTAGTATTATATGAGGTGTGGTTTTGATTATTGGACTGTGGTTTAGTAAGAGGTTAACCTTTGGGGAAGTTGGGTGAAGGACATAAAGGGTATATGGGATTCTTTTTTTCCCACAATTTTTGCAAATGTTTTGAAGTCTGAAAGTATTTCATAATGAAAAGTTGAAACAATGATAGTTGTTTATAGGAAAAAGATGAGAGAGAAAGGTTTGGGGGGATCATTTTGGACATGTCAAGAACAGTGAGCTGTTGAACTGGCTTATGCGTGTACATTTCTATAGTGAAAACATAGGCTTTGTTTCTCTGTGCACTGGCACTTTTCTTCTTACACTTGTGAGGAAGTTATTTACCTTAAAGCAAATCCCTCCAAAGACTCTAGGTATGGAAAATACCACTCAGGAAAACAGACTTCTTTACTTCTCTCCATTTTCAGTGGAATGCTGTCCTGCTATTACAGATGAGGGTGGTGTATATGTCTTGGTAAACTGATAAATGGAACAAAACGGAAGGGTTTAAGTTGTGAATGAGTACATACAGCACAATTCGAGTTTGTGCAAGCAAAATGTACAGAGAAGGGAATAGTTGGCTTGAACATCAGAATGTCAGCAGTGGTTATGAACAGAATTAGAGTGGTTTCAGTTTTTTCTCTGATCATATGATTTTTTCAAATATTGAGGATATTTTTGTTAATTATAAGAAGTTATTTTTTAAGGGAAAGAATAAAACTGGTGATTTCCATTCTCTCCCCCCAAGAAAATAGCTCTGTATTTGGTCTAAGATGAAAAGCCCCAAGTGGAATCTTCTTAGAGTATTCACTCATTATTACGCTCTCTCACCATCTAGAACCAAGGCTTGGGCTGTGTCACTGTTCTCAGAGGTGGCCAGCTTGACAGCAGGGCCTGTTTTGGTGGTCTAGTCAGAGTCTGAAATATCCAACTGAGGAATAGTCCTTGGCTCAAGACCTCAAGAATGTTTTTTTTTGAAACGCTGTCTGTATTTTGTTTATCAAAGGTCTTTCGTATGTTTCTCTTTGGCACAATTAAGTACATTTTAGAATTTGTAGCTGTGGGTCTGTAATATATTCATCCCAAGATGCCTTTGTGCATCTGTTATGTATTTCCATATTGTTTTTGCTAATAGTTTTGGAGAGATTTTAAACATTTGAACCTTTTTTTTCTCCTTTGTTTTAAAGACAGTGTCTGGAGAAAGTTAAGGACTCAGAAAGTTATTAATTTTTTTGTACTCCTAAGTGCCCTGTAGTCCACTACTTTCAAAACACAAGAGCCCATTTTTTCTGGTATTTCTTTTCTTTCCTTTTCTTATTATATAGACTGTATTATTCAGAAGAATTGGATTGACCCTCTGGTAGGAATTTGTATTGATCCCATATGCTAATTAACTGTGTCTTATTCTTTATTCAATTATGAGAGATAAGATCTCCATATATACATGGTAAATACATAATATGTTTTAGAGAACAACTGTTGAACAACCTGAAATTAAATTAAATATTTGCTTTGAATAACATGTCTTCTCTTAAATAATTCTATATTTAATGATAAACTATTGTTCTGGAACAAACTTTATTATTCTCTCTTCACATCATTTCTTATTCTTGTTGTGGAGTCCACTCATTCATGACCTCACAGTGACCAGCTTGCCTTTTTTAAAAATATAGTTTATTTATTTTTTTGATTGGGCTTAATCTTCGTTGCTGCACACAGGATTTCTCTAGTTGCGGGAAACAGAGGCTACTGTCCAGTTGCTGTTCTTGGGCTCCTTGTTGTGGTGACTTCTCTTGTTGCAGACCACAGGCTCTAGGCGCATGGGCTTTGGTGGTTTTAGCAATATGGTCTCAGTAGTGGCAGCTCGAGGGTTCTAGGGCACGGGCTCAGTATTTGTGGCAGAAAGGCTTAGTTGCTCCGTGGTTTGTGGAAGCTTTCCGGACCAGTTATCAAATCCATATCCCCTGCATTGGCAGATGGATTCTTATCCACTGTACCACCAGACAAGTCTCAAAGTAGCCTTTTTGGTTTTGACCTTGTAAATTCTGACCTGGCATCATGGATGGTCCTTGCTTTGGGACATTCCATGAGTAACATGACTTTCAGTTCTAACACATACTTTGTTATATTCTAATCATGTAAATGCTGTTGAAATAGCATCAGCTTTACATTTGCATTCCCTTTAATTTACATACAAAATAGAACCAAGCTATTTAATGATAATCAAACAGACCAAAGGGTGAAATCATGGTAGATTAAATAAGAAAGCTGAATTCTATTGTATTTGCATAGATGGCTTGTCTTTTTACCTTCTATACTAAAATTATAATCAAATATATTAGGACTCCAAAAAGTTACTGGAGTTTTGATTTACTCTACTTCTAGCAATTTAAAATGTTTTGAAACTGTTTAATCAAACTGATTAAATAAACCACCATCACTATATAAAAGTTTTAGCACCTTTATTGTTAGAAGACCTTCCTGAATAAATATTTCCACAAATAAGAAAATAATAAAGTTTGGACAACTAAAATTTTTAAGAAAAGATTTTTCATGCTTTGACTTGAAAGCATGCTCTTATTAAAACAATTCCAACTAAAATCTGTAAGTAGGTCTGTCCTTGAAAGCTTTGGAGATCAGCTTCCATTTCTGAAGACTGTCCTTGTCATACATCATTTTCGTAGCAGCTGGCTTTTTCCTTGGTGAAGTTTCTGTTAAATATGTATGGTCTGGTTGGTTTTATTTTAGTAGCGATAGCATTTTTTTTCTTTTTCATTGTTATTTGTAGCATGTAATCGTCTGAACTTGATGCATTATTTCCCACAAAGCATTTCTTTCTCCTGTCTTTGATTTTTTTTTTTCCCTTGTATCTCAAGAGATCTATCATTTGCATTAAACTTTCCTTGATTAGCTTTCTTCTGTCTGCCATGTACCTTTAGAACACTGAACAAACTTTTTGTACCCTCGTTTGGTATGAAAATGCTTCACTTGGGGAATGATCCTGCCAGATTTAAATTATTTAACAGAATTAGTGTTTGGTGAAATCCCAAGTCATATGATTTTGTGGCCTCTGTGATGACTCTTTGGGTGTTTGTGACCATATTGAAGACTCGGAGGAGGTATGTCTGGTTTGGCACCGTGTCTTTCCTCTTCCTGCCAGTGCCACCCCGACCATCTTTCATGGTTGCTGCTGCTGCTGCTAAGTCTCTTCAGTCGTGTCTGACTCTCTGTGACCCCATAGATGGCAGCCCACCAGGCTCCCCCGTCCCTGGGATTCTCCAGGCAAGATCACTGGAGTGGGTTGCCATTTCCTTCTCCAGTGCCTGAAAGTGAAAAGTGAAAGTGAAGTCGCTCAGTCGTGTCCAACTCTTTCATGGCTGCTGGGCTTTAAATCAGACCCAAGACTTAGTGTGTTGAAGCAGATTTAATCAGTATGCCTCATTCTTCTCCAAGTTTTCTTTTTTTTCATTTTTTAACCTTTTAATGTCTAGTGCACTTTATTATTTTTTAAAATTAACTTTTTAGAGTATAGTTGCTTTACGATGTTGTGTTAGTTTCTAATGTACAGTGGAGAGAATCAACTATATGTATACATATATCCCTCTCTTTTGTATTTCCTTCCCATTTAGGTCGCCACAGAGCACTGAGTAGGGTTCTGTAGGCTATACAGTGGGTTCTCATTACTTACCTATTTTATATACAGTATCAATATTGTATGTATAGTCCATCCCAATTCATCCCACTCCCCCTTTCCCTTCGTGTTTTTGATTAGCTCAGGGATGGGCATGCAGTGGTCAAAGTCAATTAAAGTAACACATTTGAAAATCTCACATGCCACCTGTGAGTAGGGTGGGAAAAGTGTTGATGATTTAAGTGCCCCAACAATTCTCTGGCCCCATCAGAGGAAAGCTTGGAGATGCTGGGGCAAGAGCTGCAGGGTACAAGGCTAGGATGTGTGAGAAATAGGGTCTGAGGATGGAGCCAGCCCAGTGAGATACAGAATAGAAAGACAGAAACCAGAACCTTTATGAAACCATTGACAGTCTCTGGATAACCAGCCTACCCTTGAAGCAGTTTCTACCCCTGAGCAGTTATATGGGGCAGAATTTTTAAAGGTATTTTAATTTGGCTATTTGGGTCCTTAAATTGGAGAGATTCTCAGCTTGAAGAAGTAGACGATATATTGACATAATTACAGTAGAAACAGTCTTAAGTAGCATCCAGTTAAGCAATTTAGTGGATTAATTAATGTTCTCTGTTTCTCTTCCCATCAGTAAATCACTTTGGCTGAACATTCACAGCTAGCCACCTGCTCCCGATACTCAAAAGGCCATAGTTTTATATACAGCGATTGGCTAAGTGTTAAAAGAAGGTGTTTGATGTATTGTTATAAAATGATTCCTGACCAATCCTTTTTGACTGTGCACATCATGATCACATCAGAGATCATACACACATACTTGCGTGTGCACACACACACATACAGAGTCACTGAGTTCCATTCCCTGTGGAATGGGATGGGTTATAAATGGAGTGTCTGTCCATTGTGTCCTGTTGACAATATACTTACACTATTTATCTCTATACATTAATAAAAATAGTTCCTCTCAAAAATGATCCAGTTTGGATAATTATATGCTCATGCTAGTTACAAATCATGAAATAGAGTTAAACCTACAGCCTTTGATTTTTTACAATCTTATGTGACAAGAGAAGGGCAGCATCAAGCACCCATCCCTGCCACTCAGGATCCAGTGTGTATTAGCCTCTGAAGATCCATAAAGTCATTTGGTCTCAATTAATTGGGCCCACTGCTGTTGTTCAGCAAGCCAAAAAAAATAAAATAAAATAAATAAAGTTGATACCAGCATTTGTGGGGTGAAAGAGGTCTGGTGGAAAGATGGCTGGTACATCCTTGTTATTAATTCTTGGCCAGCATTGTTAGAAGCTGGCATTATTCCTAGTGGACATCATGCTCTTTGGGAGAAGTTTGAACTTCCAATGTTAGGCGTTGGGGTGGGAGTGAAGGGAGCTTATGACCTGAATATCTTCACATGAAATTGAGCATCAAAAGCAAATTCCTATAATGTTTTAGCCATATAAACCCAGTTCCCTGGTGCCATATCCGTCAAAACCACCTTGGCATGAAATTGGCTTCTTCCACGGAACTCTTGAGGGGGTGGATCGTCCCTGCAGCCTATCTGCAGAGAACATTGTCTGCGTCTTAGAGCATCTTTCTGCCCTTTCTCAGGCCTACTTCTGACTTCTTTTTATATACTTTTAGCAGTGTTAAGCTAGAAATGCCCTTGGTTATGTGATCACAACTATATTTTCTTATTCTTGGGGCTGAATGCCTTCAGGATTTTGTCAGTTTCAGAGCTAGAAGACATAGAGGATATGTCATTTATATATATATATATATATATATTTTTTTTTTTTAAACCCACAGTTTTCTTTATACAATAAATGTGTTCACAGGTCACCTGTCACCGTTCTGGTGTAGGTGCTGTTAAGGTTGGGGTGAGAGTTGCCTAGGCAGGAAGCTGGGAGGAGGTGATGAGCATGGGCGCTTTGAGCCCCTGGAGCTACGTTTCCCCAGTCCCAGTCATTCATGGGCCGTACTCTCATCTTCATCTGTTTCTGCCCAATGCCTGTCTGATTACTTAGTGCTTATCTTTAAATTGACTCTCTTTATTTTATCTAAATACATTTAGCTTTGTTCCGAGTGATAATCTGTGTATCCATGGGTTTGATGTTTTGCTTAAAATTACTCTGATGTAACGAAATATACAAAGGCCAAAGTCTTTAAAGATTTCTTTGTCTTCTACCTGAAAGCACTTACCTGGGATGCATATGGTGTGTGTGTGTGTGTGTGTGTGTGTGTGTGTGTGTGTGTGTGTGTGTGTGTGTGTGTGTGTGTTGTTTTGAGATGGAGCTGAGGGCAAGGCATAAGCCCCTTCCCATCCATGGTTCGAAAAAAGGATATTAAAATTTCTTTATTTTGCTATTTCAGTGGTATATGTAGCTCTGATATGTAGCAGTAGCATCCCAAATTTGAGAAAGGATGTTCTCTCCTGGGAATTTAAAGGTAAATGAAGGCACAAAAGACTGTATTACTAGAGCTGGTCGTTCTGATTTTCAAACCCCAGCCATTAACTAAAGCCCTGCCCCCTGCCTCCTCTTTCCTCACCCTACCTCATCCCCGGTTTCCAGGATCTCAAAGGATGGTGTGATCCTGGTAAAGGGAGGAGAGCGTGTGTGCACCTCCATTATGTAAGTGGCATCTTAAATCAATGACAGCGTAGATGTGGGCAGGACTTGCCCTGAAATGCAGCTCAGAGAAGTTCTATGGTCCTCCTCAGGGCTCAGCTCGAATCTTCCTTCTGCTGTACCTTGTCTCCCAGCAGGCTCATATTTCCTTCTTCCTCACTCAGAACTCATCTTTCATCCATATTCATCTCCATCTTTCCTACCCACAAGCCAGTTTTTCAGGCTGGTACTTTGTGACAGGTCTTAAAAGCAGTGCAGATTATTAATTCCTTACTATGCCCCAACCTGGGCCTCTCTCAGAAGCCAGACAGACTCAAGGCTGCTTGTCATCTCTCCATATAAATCTAAGCAAATGCATGGGAGTCAGTGCTCTGCCTTCGGAGGTTACAAACAAATAGCACAGTTACGCTTGGCTCTGTCTGCCTTTCTGAGTGTCTGCAGTCCACTTACCTGCCTGCCTGTGGCTTCTGGAGCCACTGCCTGGTGATATGCCGCCGTGTTTCTTCTGCAGCCTCTGCTCCCTCAGCCTCTGATTCAGCGCCTTCCTTTGTCCATCCCGCAGCTCTGTGTCTTCACACCAGCAATATCCCTGACAGCTCCTTAATTGCTACATACATTTGTACAGTTCCCTGGCAATTATATTTCAGGCCCTGTCAGGGTACCTGCTAGCCTCGGGGCTGTGTTTATATTAAATATCAATAAAAACCTGATAGCATCGGTGCAAATGGCAGGCTCACAAAATCATATTTTACTGGGAGCCACAAGATGGAAGGAAGTATGTTTTAAATTCGTTTCTCTCTTCTGAAAGGTTGAAATGAGAGGAGACTTTCTGAGTGAATATCAGGAATGGGTCCGTACCAGATGATGAAAGCTGTATATTCTGTTCTCTAGTTGGGAGTTGTTTCTTATCGTGTGTGATTTGTTTTAACATCAGTTTTCTCCAGCATTGTTTCTTTGTGTTGCTGTACTCCCACCCCCCACCGCGGAACATAGAACAAGAATTCAAGTACCCTAGGTATTTTTAAATGCTTGTTGACTGAGTGGATAAGTTTATTTGGCTTTACTTTGCCAGGGTCGCCGGGGTGGGGGTGGGGAAGTGTATTTGGGACAGAGGCCCAGGACTGAGTGTCTATGACCCCACCCTACCCTCTACCTGCATCCCCTGCACCGCCTCCGCTGAGGGACCCTTTAGGTGAAAAGGACCGCCGAGCCCATCTAGACGGTGTAGCTCTCCCCTCACGGAACCTCGGTTCTCCCATCCTTCAGCGATAGGATGCGCCTTTCCAGGGGCTGTGATCATAAGGCACAGGCACGTGGGCAGCTGGCACCATGTGCGCCTACAGCAGTGCCCAGAAAGGGTCTTGCCGAAGGTTTCCAGGCCCAAGCGTGTGGTCCAGGGCTTCTTCCTGTTCTTTTCCATGCTTCTTATGAATAAGTTCCATCAATTGGAGACATGCTGCAAGAAAGCCTAGCAGGGATGTGCATTCTGAGGACTGTCGGAACAAAGAAATCAGTGTTAGCAAATCTGTGACATTACAGCTGCTGGAGGACAAACTCTTCCCTGTTTCCATCAGTATATTTTTCCCACTCGTGTGCTAAGGAACATGCCAGCTCCCTTTGGGGCAAATGCCCCCAGGATGCAGTGCTCTGGAGCACTGTCCTCCAGCCTTCCTGCTGTTGAGGACACCCTGCTTGGATGCTGGGACAGTGCAGAAGAGAGCTTCTACCTCTGGAATAAGTACCTGGCTTCAGAGCACAAAACATGTTTGGTGAGCTCGTCCTTTCTGTATCAGTGGCTTCTCTCACTGCCATTCTGCCACCCTAGTGCAAGCACCATCTTGCGCCCCTGGAAGGGCAGCAGGAGCCTCTACACAGGCCTTTCCATCCCCACCTTCCTGCCTCTGCTTGGTTGCTTTCCAAATGGCAGTAGTTTGTGCCTGCCTTCTCTTCAGACCTTCTAGAGGCCTTCATTGCTCCTGAGATGACCAACAGACTGCAGCCTAGGGTCTTCAAGGTCCTGCTAGGTTCTCATCCTGAGCTGCCCCCACCCCTACCAGCTTTTTCACCTCTGAATTCCAGGTATTGAAATTTCAGTTGGCAATGGCAGGGCCACTCTACCCCCTCCCCCCTTTAGTGCCTATTCATTTCTCAAATTCCAGCTTGATCAATGATATACTATGGAGACCTTGCCGAAGAACATGTTCCCTAGCATCATGTTTTGCCCCTTCTGATACTAATCATGACTATAATCGTATATTTAATTAGATAACTATTGGATTCTCTGTTTTCCCCACTGGACTATCCTTGCTGCTGAGTTAAGGCTTTGCCTAGTTTTTCCCATTGCTTTGTCCCTAAATCCTAGCACAATGCCTGGCACATAGTAGTCATTCAGCCACCTTTTTCTGAATGAATGAATAAGTGCATACTGCATCCAGTACAGGAGCTAAATGCTTTGGAGAATATTAGAAAATATGACATGATTTATACCCTTTAAATGGGTTGTTCAATGGCAGTAGGAACAGCTTCTATAAATGTAACAAGAGAAAAAGCATCAGTAAGATTGTTCAGGATGGGGGTGTGGGTATATGTTGGGAGCTGAAGGGGAACTGGATTTGGAAAGGGCTCTTGGGCCAGGCCAGAGCTCTTAGAGCACTGGGCAGTGAGATGTAGTCTCTGAGTGATGGCTTAGCAGAAACTACTGAAACTTCTGGGTCAGGCTGTACGATCTGGCCTTGGAATTCAGCCCAGACTTGCACTCAGGATGCCAAGTTCCAGGGAGCTGCAGCAAGGCTCTTGCAAGGCTGGTGTTATGCTAGTACTTGTTGGTGGGAAAGGGGTGACAGTATTCACCCTGTCTCTGAACCTGAGGTGAGTTTTATTCCCTTTCCAATCAGAGCAAATCTTCAGCTTTTTGTTAGAGGCCTCAAGGGAGACTTAGTTAATGGGACAAGATCACATATCAAATGAGGTGATGATACCAGCTTAACTACAGTTTATCAGATGCCACTTTAGAATCCAAAGTCCCACCATGCTTAGCTTCACTCTGGAGTGTCTTATCTAAGATTTTATGCCTTGTAAACATCCCCTCTGCAAGCAGCCCCCAAATCCAAATGCCAATGGTGTTGAAAGAGCTTCACTGTGGCTCTGCAGCAGGGGCCCCAAGGGGGACACGTTGGAGGACCCTTGCAGATGAACTCTACCGTATCTTCATCCACCATGTCCTCTTCAACTCCCTCACATGCCTGGAGCACTAGGTGTGACGATATTTTGTCAGGGCCCCCAAGAAAGCCTGATCCCAGCCCCCTCCTCCAGGAACCGCCCACTTCATCTATTTGGTGATAGCTGGGGGCAGACAGTCTGCTCTGTGCTTCAGTGTTGCCTGGTGTCTAGACACACCTCTCATGCCACCTTTCCTCTCCACCTCATACTGTCTGGTGGGTAGTAAATAGAGTTCAAGGCCTCTTTCTGCTCTTCCATTTAATAGCTTGGACACAACACGGAACAATGATCTCTACCTTGGGCAGGTGATATACTGGGACAGTGGACTTCAAGACTCTCAGAATCAGTCTTCTTATCTTTAAAATGGAACTAGAAAGAGTATGTAACTGTTCAGCATAGTGCTTGGCACATTGTAAATGTGCCAGACCTGGCAGTCTCTGCTGCTATCATTATCATTGTTATTTTGATTTCTATCTCATAATATTTCTAGTTCATAATTTGCTTTTTCTTAGTATCTCTGACAAAGACTTGGGAATGGTTTATTCCAGGGGGATAACGAGTGACAAGGAGGAAGAAACACAGATTTCTCCACAAAAATTGAAATATGTCAAAGGAGGACTGCTTAAAGTTGCTGTATTTAAGGCAAGAAATCCTAACAAACAATTTCAGTCACTAATGTGAAATCCCACTGGGGAATGAGCCCTGAAGTCTAGTAGGACAGCAGACTGTGAGTCTAGAGGTTAGGTTTTGCCAGACTGGTTCCCCACTCATTTTGCTCCCCAACTCCATCCAGCTGGTTCAGCCCTGGACCATGAGTCTTGCTTATCCATCTCATCCCAGGACTGCCAGAAAATGCCTCCAGATTTGTGAAAAGCAGGCTGCATTTAATATTGTAACACATCTAAGTTTTAGAGGAAGGATAAATATTTGGCTAATAAATCCATTTTATAATTCAACACACATTAAGGGCCATTTTCCAGTACACATTAAGTGCTTGATAATTAGCATCAAAAGTATTCATTATTTAATCTCTTATCTATTTAGAATGAACCAAAGATGTCATTTGCTTGCTGAAATGGGAGACATGAAACCTCTCCAGCCATTCTCCTCTTGAATCTCATCCAACATGCAGTGCTGAGGGAAGCTGTGTGGACTCAGTGCCCCTGGCAGTTCCTTTGCTGGTGCAATTTCATATCCAGGAGTCACACACCTTTAAAGACCTTTAGGAAAGCCCCGAATCCTTCCTCCAGCGTGTTCAAGGAAGGAAATAAATACCTCCTTTAAAAGGGCCATACTTTAGAAACACAGTTGAACATGAATTCAGTCCCTTCCCTTTTAACAATGGTTTTTGGGTAAAAGTAGTTTGTAATTCTAACTGTTCATGTATACTCAGATTCTCTAGAAATGGGCTCATATTTTGTGGTAGAAAATGGCAAGTTTCACACAGTACTGCTGATTCACAGTAGAATAAATGATACTGAAAAAAAGGATGGAGAAAGTATCAGGTAACTTTGAAGTCTGGAGAGGAAACTCAAATAGTAAGGCATGCATAAAGATCCTGATTGCTGGAAGAGTGTGTCCTGGAAAGAAGGAAGAAGGCTATGCTGGCTATAGATTTTAGAAGAAAAGAAATTTGATTTTGGAACCACAAATAAAAGCGTGATGGGCCTTGGCACTGGTGGCACACAGATTATGTCTGTTAGAAAATGTACAATTGGCAGAAAACTTTTACCGAGCTGCTGAAATCCTCACCACAGCCTGCCCACCTCTCCCATCCCATCCTGTACACTCATTTTTGCTCACAAGTCTCCAGCAGCACTCCTAGCTTTATTGTTTTGCTCCCAAGACACGGGCTTCTTCTCTGCTGTGAACATTAGAACTTGCTATTCCCTTTGCCTGGAGAGCTTTTGCTCCCAAGGAAGTTTTGATCTGATTCTTTCTTAGCGTTCAGGTGTCTCCTCAAAGAGGTCATTTTTGACCACCCAATTTGAGTAACTCCTCTTCCCCTGACTAATCACATAAGGTAACTCTCAAGTCTACCATCTCTTTTAATTTTCTTCATCACACCAATTTCTATTTTGAATTCTTATATCTTTTTCCTTGTCTCCCCTCCTCAGATTGAAATGTTAGCTTTATCATCTGTCTGCTTCAGTGCCGAATACCTGAGATAGTAGATGCTCAGTAAATATTCATCGACTGAATGAATGGAAGAGTCATCAAGAGTGCCTGGCCCTGATAATTTGAGGAAGGGGGGAAGATACCTAGAACCTTGCCTGGGTGGTCCTAGGACAGCTGGACTCCCCTGGTTGGGGTGTCAGCAGCTCACCACAGAGCTGCAACTGATGATGTCCCCACTGACACTTTCGGAGCCCTCCTGCTGAGTGCTTTGTATCACCAATTCTTGAGGGAGGCCTGCTCTCATTTGCTTTCTGCAGATGAAGACACTGAGACTCAGGGAGGTTAAGTCCCAGATCCAGGCCAGTAGCTAACAACTGTTGAGTGAGGTCTTAAACCTGAGACTCCAGCTCTAGAGCCTGAGTTCCAGGCTGGTGACTGCACCAGTATGGCAGTACTGCTCAGAGGCACCCTGCAGAGAACAGGGAGGAAAGTTGGGAGTCATCTCAGAATCTCATATATTTGCTAAGACATGGAGAAAGTGATGGTCACTGTTTATGGAGTGTTCTGTATGTGCCAATTGCTGTGCTAAGTGCTGTACATACATGAATTTGCTTGAGGCTGATTGTCTCAGGGCACAGGAAGATGAAACTTGGGACTGAAATGTGATGTTATAGAACTAGAACTGAAAGAAAATGAGTGTGTGTGTGTGTGTGTGTGTGTATGTGTGTGTGTGTGTGTGTGTGTGTGTATGTGTGTGTGAGGGGAGTGTGCAGAAAGAAAGCCATCTGCAACATGAGGTGACCTCTATGTAGCAATGTGCAAGCTTGAGAGGAAAGCACCTATGAGAGCAGTTATTTAGGGGAAATAAAAAAGGAAGCTACTAATATGATTTTTGATAGGTTGTATGATACATTATAAAGACAGACCAGGGATGTGTGAATGCTTTTCAGATACAAATTTCAAATTGATCAGTGTGGTGTGGGACTCGTACTCTCTAAACATCTGCTAGTAGTCTGTTTTACTAAAAGCTGAGCAGCTGATAAATTTTTGACTGGCATCAGAAGTATTTTAATCTCTCAGAAAGTAGAGGAAACAGGAGGAGGAACTGCTGTTCCTGGAGTTGATATTGACCAGTATGAGTCATAAATTGATGCGGAATGGACAGGGACATTGGAGAAAATGGAACATGTTATGTGGAATTCACTGTATTGAGTAAAGAGCCTGGGCATTGACACAACACTAAACATTAAGGGAAATGATTTGAATCCAATTTGGTACACTACAGGTGGGATCCATTGAAAGAGGTCAGGAAGAATTGTAAGCTCATAAAATGATAATGCAGACATGAAAATCTGAATTGTTCCCATAAAGAGGAAAAGGTAGAAGGCCCTTAAACATCCTTCACTTGGAAAAAAGACTGCATGTATCAAACTCAGATGTTAAAAACTGTACATTAACAACCATGGAATATGGGTATGTTGTATAGGAGAATTAAGAGAGTGTGAGGACATGCAGTGGATTGATTAGTGGCTTCTAAAGGTGGCCTCTGTGTTCAAGTCCTAACCTCTGGTACATCATTCAAATGTGACCGTATTTGGAAATAGGGTCTTTGCAGATATAATTAAGTTAAAGCTTTTGAGATGAGATCATCTTGAATTTTAGGGTGGACCCCGAATCCAGTGACTGGTTTTCTTAAAGATAAAAAAGATTTGACCCAGAAATAGACCTGCAGAGGCCAAGTGAAGATGAAGGCAGAAATTGGAGTGATGTGTTTATCAGGCAAGAAATGTCAAGGGCTGCTGGCTACCACTAGGAGCTGGGAGGGAGGCAGGGAACAGGTTCTCCCCAAGCCTCCAGAAGGAACCAACCCTGCAGACACCTTGATTTTGGAGTCTTGACCTCTGGAGTAGATTTCTGTTATTTTAAGCCCCTGCTGCTACCCCCACCCCAATTTCTGGTAATTTCTTTCAGCAGCCATAGGAAATTAATACAGTCCATTAAACCCTATAAATTAGGGGTGAAGGTAAAGCCCCAAACTTAGATTAATCTCAGACTCCTGAAGAACCCTAACTGAAGCAAAGGGAACTTTTAACAAAGTTTGAAATAAAGCACAAACAAGGGACAAGGTAAAGCTGCTTGCTTAGGAGGATGCTGTCACTTTTACAGGTGGCCGTAAGAAAGCAAATCAGCTCAGCACCCAGAGAGGGAACATCTGAATAGGCTGCCGGTCCGCACCCCAATGTGGTGTTCCCCTCCTCCTCTGTGGACAGTGGAGGATCTGGGAGCCTGGGCACACAGGGTACAGTGTGTAGCACTGACCTTGAGCTGCTTCACTTTCACTTTCTGTCAGTCAGTGCTATTGAGAAAATTATTTTTAACTTGTCTTTTTTAAAAAGCTAAATATTTAGATAAAGACTCCATTTAATAATGACACAGTGTTCCTTTTTTTCCCATCTCTTAGATGACTGTAGCAATGGAGAGCAGTTCAAGATTTTCCCTTCTATTAAAATTACTTGCTAAACAGGCTTGCGAAATCAATACACTGATCATTTCAGAAGCCCGAGGAAATCTTATTTCAAATATTTGATCATACAGACATGTGTAACACAGCCTCTGTTTTAACTAGGCCATGTTTTTTTTTTTTTTTTTTTTTTACTGATTCTACTCCCATTGTTCACCATATCCTTGGAAAATCAAAGCCCCCTTTTGTTAAAGAGGCATAAGTAAGTTCATAGCAATACAGGCATACCTCAAGAAGCAAGAAAAAAGTCAAATAAACAACCTAACTCTACAACTAAAGCAACTAGAAAAGGAAGAGTTGGAGAACCCCAGAGTTAGTAGAAGGAAAGAAATCTTAAAAATTAGGGCAGAAATAAATGCAAAAGAAACAAAAGAGACCATAGCAAAAATCAACAAAGCCAAAAGCTGGTTCTTTGAAAGGATAAATAAAATTGACAAACCATTAGCCAGACTCATCAAGAAGCAAAGAGAGAAAAATCAAATCAATAAAATTAGAAATGAAAATGGAGAGATCACAGCAGACAACACAGAAATACAAAGGATCATAAGAGACTACTATCAGCAGTTGTATGCCAATAAAATGGACAACGTGGAAGAAATCGACAAATTCTTAGAAAAGTACAATTTTCCAAAACTGAACCAGGAAGAAATAGAAAATCTTAACAGACCCATCACAAGCACGGAAATTGATACTGTAATCAGAAATCTTCCAGCAAACAAAAGCCCAGGTCCAGACGGCTTCACAGCTGAATTCTACCAAAAATTTCGAGAAGAGCTAACACCTATCCTCCTCAAACTCTTCCAGAAATTGCAGAGGAAGGTAAACTTCCAAACTCATTCTATGAGGCCACCATCACCGTAATACCAAAACCTGACAAAGATGTCACAAAAAAAGAAAACTACAGGCCAATATCTCTGATGAACATAGATGCAAAAATCCTCAACAAAATTCTAGCAATCAGAATCCAACAACACATTAAAAAGATCATACACCATGACCAAGTGGGCTTTATCCCAGGGATGCAAGGATTCTTCAATATCCACAAATCAATCAATGTAATTCACCACATTAACAAATTGAAAAATAAAAACCATATGATTATCTCAATAGATGCAGAGAAGGCCTTTGACAAAATTCAACATCCATTTATGATAAAAACTCTCCAGAAAGCAGGAATAGAAGGAACATACCTCAACATAATAAAAGCTATATATGACAAACCCACAGCAAACATTATCCTCAATGGTGAAAAATTGAAAGCATTTCCCTAAAGTCAGGAACAAGACAAGGGTGTCCACTTTGACCGCTACTATTCAACATAGTTCTGGAAGTTTTGGCCACAGCAATCAGAGCAGAAAAAGAAATAAAAGGAATCCAAATTGGAAAAGAAGAAGTAAAACTCTCACTGTTTGCAGATGACATGATCCTCTACATGGAAAACCCTAAAGACTCCACCAGAAAATTACTAGAGCTAATCAATGAATATAGTAAAGTTGCAGGATATAAAATCAACACACAGAAATCCCTTGCATTCCTATACACTAATAATGAGAAAGTAGAACAAGAAATTAAGGAAACAATTCCATTCACCATTGCAACAAAAAGAATAAAATACTTAGGAATATATCTACCTAAAGAAACTAAAGACCTATATATAGAAAACTATAAAACACTGATGAAAGAAATCAAAGAGGACACTAATAAATGGAGAAATATACCATGTTCATGGATTGGAAGAATCAATATAGTGAAAATGAGTATACTACCCAAAGCAATTTACAAATTCAATGCAATCCCTATCAAGCTACCAGCCACATTTTTCACAGAACTAGAACAAATAATTTCAAGATTTGTATGGAAATACAAAAACCTCGAATAGCCAAAGCAATCTTGAGAAAGAAGAATGGAACTGGAGGAATCAACTTGCCTGACTTCAGGCTCTACTACAAAGCCACAGTCATCAAGACAGTATGGTACTGGCACAAAGACAGACATATAGATCCATGGAACAAAATAGAAAGCCCAGAGATAAATCCACACACATATGGACACCTTATCTTTGACAAAGGAGGCAAGAATATACAATGGAGTAAAGACAATCTCTTTAACAAGTGGTGCTGGGAAAACTGGTCAACCACTTGTAAAAGAATGAAACTAGATCACTTTCTAACACCGCACACAAAAATAAACTCAAAATGGATTAAAGATCTAAATGTAAGATCAGAAACTATAAAACTCCTAGAGGAGAACATAGGCAAAACACTCTCAGACATAAATCACAGCAGGATCCTCTATGATCCACCTCCCAGAATGCTGGAAATAAAAGCAAAAATAAACAAATGGGATCTAATTAAAATTAAAAGCTTCTGCACAACAAAGGAAAATATAAGCAAGGTGAAAAGACAGCCTTCGGAATGGGAGAAAATAATAGCAAATGAAGCAACTGACAAACAACTAATCTCAAAAATATACAAGCAACTTATGCAGCTCAACTCCAGAAAAATAAACGACCCAATCAAAAAATGGGCCAAAGAACTAAATAGACATTTCTCCAAAGAAGACATATGGATGGCTAACAAACACATGAAAAGATGCTCAACATCACTCATTATTAGAGAAATGCAAATCAAAACCACAATGAGGTACCACTTCACACCAGTCAGAATGGCTGCGATCCAAAAATCTGCAAGCAATAAATGCTGGAGAGGGTGTGGAGAAAAGGGAACCCTCCTACACTGTTGGTGGGAATGCAAACTAGTACAGCCACTATGGAGAACAGTGTGGAGATTCCTTAAAAATTGCAAATAGAACTCCCTTATGACCCAGCAATCCCACTGCTGGGCATACACACCGAGGAAACCAGAATTGAAAGAGACACATGTACCCCAATGTTCATCGCAGCACTGTTTATAATAGCCAGGACATGGAAACAACCTAGATGTCCATCAGCAGATGAATGGATAAGAAAGCTGTGGTACATATACACAATGGAGTATTACTCAGCTGTTAAAAAGAATTCATTTGAATCAGTTCTGATGAGATGGATGAAACTGGAGCCGATTATACAGAGTGAAGTAAGCCAGAAAGAAAAACACCAATACAGTATACTAACACATATATATGGAATTTAGGAAGATGGCAATGATGACCCTGTATGCAAGACAGGGAAAGAGACACAGATGTGTATAACGGACTTTTGGACTCAGAGGGAGAGGGAGAGGGTGGGATGATTTGGGAGAATGACATTCTAACATGTATACTATCATGTGAATTGAATTGCCAGTCTATGTCTGACGCAGGATGCAGCATGCTTGGGGCTGGTGCATGGGTATGACCCAGAAAGATGTTATGGGGAGGGAGGTGGGAGGGGGGTTCATGTTTGGGAATGCATGTAAGAATTAAAGATTTTAAAATTTAAAAAATAAAAAACTAAAAAAAAAAAAAAAATAAATAAAGAGGCATAAGTTTGGTGCAAGTTGTGGTGTTCAAATGAAGTGGGTGAAACGATCCTCAGATACCGCAGTTCTTTTTGCATTTCTGAAGGTGCTCACAGTTCCCAGAGGGAGGAGCAATCTCACTAGGTTACTAGGGCCACCTGGAGACAGGGGAAGCCTTTTACTACCACCAGAGAAACCATGCTCAAGAAAAAATCGTCTAACTGAAAGATGATGAACTCTTTAACATGTTGAAACACAGAGAGCTACTGAAATGGAATTTTTGCCTCTAATTTGTGGAAAGATTTTATAATTGAAGTCATTGATGGACGAGACAAAGAACTGTGGATTTTTCAATGTCATTATTGTATTTGCACCTTTGTGTATGAATTTAAGTGGCTTTCACAGCAAGGAGTGAGTCACAGTAATTATTGTCAAGCATGGACAGGAACAATAATGCACCATAGTTTCCAAAATGGTGAGGATAAAGTCTTACTCAAAATTACTTTGCAGGAAAAAGTTGATTGTTTTCACTCTTCTGGTCTAGGACGTGGTTTATTATAGTTTACAAGAGTTAGAGCATTTACCTTTGAGATGAAAGTTAGAATCCCAGTGGCCTGTTTAATCTGGGTAAGTGGTCTGAAAGAATGAGGTAGGCTGGAGGTGAGACATTAAGACAAGGAGCCATGTCTGTCCACTGAGTTAGACTTATATCTTGAGCTCTGTCTCATCCTCATCCTCTTAGAAGGAATCAACTGGCAAAGGCAGGCAGCCTGGGTGGAGGAGTGATGAGCACCAGTAACACCAGTACCAACAGTGAGCTTTCTTGTGGTGTCCTGATTTATATAAGCATTTCTAGAGTTGCTTTGCTTGTTGGCTTGCTGTGTGACTTGACTGGACTGATGGAGTCTGTCCCCTTTCCCACTGTCTGTGAAGTATGGAAGGATTTTGCAGTGAGGATGCCGCAGTGGGGTTGCTGTGATTCACAGTCCCACAGGGATTCTGGTGAGGGTGCTGGACTCCAGGGCAATGGACTAACTCCACTGATGGCTTTTGAATGCCTGTGGCCATTAATCCATTTTTGTCAATGTTTGTGGGTTTTTTTTTTAAGATTTACTTATTTTATTGTTTGGCTGTTATGGGTCTTTTCGCTGCACACAACCTTTCTCTAGTTGTGATGAGCTGAGGCTGCTCTTCATTGCTGTGTGGGGGCTTCTCTTGCTGTGGAGCACAGCTCTAGGTGAGCTGGCTCAGTAGTTGAGGTTCGCAGGCTCTAGAGCATGGGCTCAGTAGTTGTGGCACACTGGCTTAATTGCTCATCCTAACCCTCATTATACTGGGAGTGGACAATTATCTATTCTCTTCTAACAAAATTTTGCTAAGTGTTTCATCATTTTGAAATACAATCCTCTAAGGTTAAAGAAAAATGGCCATTTAAAGAGCATCCTCAGTGGGATCAGAGGATGATCTTTGACCAGCATACAAGAAATAATTTATTTTCTGTCTTTGTCTTCACTCTGAATTCTCATCTGTGGACAAAAGGCAAGGGGTTATCTTTAGACTGCTAAGGATGAGGAAAAGAGATTGACTCAAGGATTCACAGGGCAGAAGAGTAGACAGTTGTATGGAATTGGAGAACAACCTTTGTTTTATTCATCCATCCATTCATTTCTTTATCCATCTAACATTTCTGGCGTTTCTGCCATGTGCTGGTCAAAGGTGTGCAGCAGGCTACCAAGGCAAGATGATTCCTGCCCTCAAGGAGCTCATAATCTGCTGAACAGAAGAAGTAGAGAGATTTAGTTGTGTATTTCCAATTTATTTATTTTTGAAACAAACTTTTATGTTAGAGGTGGAGAGAACTAAAACAGCACTGTGTTGACTTAGGTGATTGTAGTGACAGAAAACACATTTTTCCTGTTTTTAATGCTGAGTTCTGACTCAGGAGCCAAAATGCAGAACAGAGTGCTAAGAAGATCTCTCTTTCTTTCTAAAGAACTATTTGCTCAGCCAGATTCAAAGTTACCCAAAAAGGGATGTGCCTTTCAAGTAAGGAGTTATAAACAGAGGCTCCTGGGTGGCTTGGCGGGCTCAAGCAGGATGGGGAAGCCCTAATGTATTCAGTTCCTAGGAGCTAACCATTTTGGGAGGTCTTAACTTTCTTCACATCTTCCTGCCTGATAGCCCCCATGGTGATATCTGTCAGCTGTATGAAATGCCATCCTGGTTCAGTTTCACTTTAGTTTGTAACATTTCTCTTCTTTCTCTCTTCCCCTTCTGTTTTTCTCCAGACCCAGCAATTGTCAATGGAGTTTACTGGTCCGAATCCCTAAACAAAGTTTTTGTGGATAACTTTGATCGTGACCCAAGTCTCATATGGCAGTACTTTGGAAGTGCAAAGGGCTTTTTTAGGCAGTATCCAGGTGAGTATCCCTGCATTGAGAATTACAATTCAAGTTACTGATTCTGTGGTATTTTCCTTTAGGGTTCAGGGTTAAAAGTTTTTTTCTCTTCCCTTAGGAGAAAATGAAGGATTAAATTCAAATATTTTAAATCTGTTGACAGAGTACAGGACAGAAATGCAGTGTGGCATCTGCATATGTGTGCACACCCATGTAAGGACCTACATGTCATTTCAGCGTCTTTCTCAATAGAGTAGTTCATAGATTCACCACCAAAAGTGAGGAGTTGGGGTGTGAAACATACCACACTTAATCTTTCTGCACAAGAGATTGCTTTTATTGCTATTACTGTTATCATTGTTGTTATTACCAGGGAAAGGAGAAAGCCATGATCAGCTGAGTTAAATTCCAACTGAAAAATGTAAGAAATGGAAAAATTTGAGCTTAGGCTTCCCCACTCCACGGCTGAGAGGAAGAGGCTGAAATGGCCAAAGCACTACTGATGTCAGTGCCACCAAGAGCACCCTCAAACAATCCACCATGACTTTGGAACAAGTGTTCCTTCTGTGGCCTTCTCAGGCCTCTGCTTTGCAATAGGAATGTAATATTGGCTAGGTTTAAATTGTAATTAAAAAAGGAAGAAAAAAAAAGGAGGTTTTAATTTTGCTTACAAGTTGTGAAACAGGACTCGAGGCTGCAATTGTGCCAGCATCACAGCTGTAGAAATTAACAAGCTCAACCTAAAAGAAGGAGAAAAAAAATGCCCTGCATAATCTTGGAGCAATTAAGTAGAGTCTTTTATGTTTTCATTAAGTAAGACTAGGCACCTGATGTCTTCTCACTTTGAGGCTCTGAGACTGCCAGCCTCTGCCTGCAGGAGCTGTTTGCCCTGCACACAGCATCTGTCCCCTGAGACTTGCCTGCCGAGTGCCTGCTTTGCCAGATTAGTCAACATTTCCCAAGAGCTGTGTTCAGCAGGGCATGCATGGTTCCTCCTGGAGCTCACAGAAATTTAAACAATAAGCATCCTATTAAAGATAACATTATAATAAACAGTGGTCTATTAAAGTTCCAGTGTCACCAAATTGCAATCTGCTCTGATATACTCAACAGTGAGTAAATTTAATGCAGATGTGAAAATAGAGCATGGTGGGGGGCTGATCCATCAGGAAGCCATAGGAACAACTTAACAACGCGGCATTTGAATGAAGGTGGAGTAAATAAAAAGAAACCACAGACTATCTATTGTCTCCACCCAGCAGGAAGTCTTCAAACTGAATTCAAAAGTTTCAAATTTGAAATTTGATAATAGAGATGTATTAGTCATCTTGGGCTGCTGTAACAAAACACCACAGACTAGGTGTGTGCGACTTAAACAATAGACATTTATTCCTCATTGTTTTTGAGGCTGGGAAGACCAAGATGAAGATTTGATTCCTAATGAAACCCCTGGTTTTGGCTTACAGACGGCTACTTCTCCCTGTGTCCTAACATGGGAGAGAGAAGAAGCTCTAGTTTTTCTTACTCTTTTCTGGAAGGACACTAATCCCATCATGGGGGCTCCAGTCTCATGACTTCATCCAAACCTATTCGCGAAAACAATCACCTCTTAATATCAGAACATAGGGGTTCTTCAACCTACGAATGTTGCTGGACACAAACGTTCAGTCCATAACAGAAGAAAATCCTCATAAAGGGTTTATCTAATGTTCAGTCGCTAAGTCACGTCCGATTCTTTGTGACCTCATGGACTGCAGCATGCCAGGCTCCTCTGTTCTCCACTGTCTCCCAGAGTTTGCTCAAATTCATTTTCCTAGGAGAGATTAATTTGTGTACAAGATTTTTATCAGTCACAATCAGAATAGTTGACACAGAAATGCTTACAGTTCTTTTATGACATTTGTGGCAGAATTCTGACTTTGTAAAATTTCTGCATATTTTCTGTCTAAATAAAGACATGTGTCATAGTCCTCCAAAGGGCTTCACTACCCTGATATATCTCAGAGCTCACTCTGTGCCTAGTGTTGAACAGAGTACACCTCTTGTCTCCTGGACGTAAAATGATTGTTAGATGAGGGATCCATGGTTTTTTTTTTTTTTTTTTTTTCCCTAGGATCCTTTTTTCTTTTTAGGATGCTTCTTTTCATGTTTAGAGTGGTACAATAGAATGAATCAGTGGTAAATGTACTTGCCCTTAGGCAGAAAGGATGTTTCTTCTTTCTTACAAAAGTGTGTCCTGAATTTTTGCTTTGTTCTAAGCCCCATGTGAGGCCCTTAGGTTAAAATGGTGAGCTAAGGGGGAAAAGTCACTCCCCCATGAAGCTCCCTCTTGTGGGAAAATGCATTCATCAGAGATTTTGGTTACCAGTGAGAGAAACTCAGTTCCAACCTGCTCCAGCAGGGAACACATTTATTGAACCTTTTGACCTTCGGAGGATGCCCAGTTTAGGCTCTGCCCTGTTTGCCCTACTCTTCATTTTCATGTGGCGAGAAGACTATGTTGTGTTAGATGAAATTAATTTCCCTCTAATATTAGTTTATAATACCTTTGGGAGAGAAACAATAGGATATCGGAATATTGCACGATATTTTAACACTTATTTAGATTTAAGCACTGAATCTGCCGAAGAGGTTTCAGCATTATTTTCAGTTTCTCCTATGGATATACTGTATGTTCTAGGGACATAGTCCTCTAAAAGCTGAGGAAGGTAGGCTAGGCATCACTGATGCTGGCCGTGAAGTCTAGAGTGCCACAGAGAGAAGGCTGCATGGCAGTGAAATCTGCTGCTGAACAGCACCATTCTTTCTATCTTGAGGTGCATGCCCCAGCCAGCCTGGGTGGGATCTCACAGGCATATTGACACTTCCAGAAATTATGTGCTTCCTAGGGGTGCTTCTTGGTTAAGTGACAGTTCCCTGGATCTCAAAGATGTAAGATGAACCATCTATTATTTCTCTGAAGAGATTACTTGATTACTTGAACATTTTCAAAATATTGCTGTGTATAAAAAATATACTAAAATGTTGAAATATCCTAGGAGAGGTAGTACCCATCTGGGATAGGGTTTCCTGAAGTTTGTCTCCTAAAACATCTTGTTGTGAGATTCATGGGAACAGAAGGGCTCAATGTTCAAATTAATTTGGTAACTGCTGCCTTTTGCTGTCCCAGCAGCAGAGGTTGAAAATGAATTTAAGCAGATTAAAGACCCTCAAGATGTTCATCCCATGGTGTAGAAACCAGTTTTACTTTTGTTCACTTAACTCTTGCTAACATCCAGTAAATTCTCATGGAACTGCCTTACACTGCCTGTATAAGGTAGAGAATGAATGGCATGGAATTTGGGAGATCAAGTCGTAGTCCTGACTGGAAATCTCAGGAAAATCTGTTAAACTTTGAGAGCCTTGGAGTCCCTGCCTTGAAATGATGATTTGAGCCCAAAGGTCAAGTGTGAGTAAGATCATCCTCCAGAGCCCGTCTAGCCCGGATTTTGAGTCAGAGGGCTATCTTTGTTGTGACATCAGGGCAGCTGTGTGTAGAACTGTGGTGAGGTACTGTCTTCGTCCCCTCTGTGTGTATCTCCTTTCCTAACCAGCAAAGGCCTGTAGTTCTGGGTCCCCACTGTCACCGAGCTCTTTCCTCAGTGTAGACACCTCTGCACGGCCACCCCGGCCTCCTTTGGTTCCTTGAACTCTACGTGCTCTTCTCAGACGTTGGCAGACGTGGTTCTCTCTGCCTTGGATAATCTTGTTTGCCCTGTGGCCACTCTTCATGTTTATTTTACAAGTCCTACATGTTTTACGTGTAGTGGGTTAAATAGTGTCCCTCTAAATTCATGTGCCCCTGGAGCCTCACTTGTTATCTTTCATGGAAGTAGGATCTTTGCAGATCTAATATAGTTGGGAAGTGATCCTACTGGATAAGTGTTAAATCCCATGCAGCAAGTGTCCCTGTGACAGAGGAGGGTGCACAGACACAGAGAGAAAACAGCCATGTGAAGACAGAGAGGAAATTGTAATTATGCAGCGGCAAGTCAGAGAACGCCGAGTGTTGCTGGGATCTGCCAGAAGCTAAGAAGAGGCGAGGAGAGAGTCTTCCCCAGAGCCTTTCTGAAAAGCACCAAGTTTCAGCTTTGCCTGTGTGGAGTTGCAAGCCCATTTTCTGGGACAGGATCTCAGTCCAAAAGGAGAATATAGAGTATCACTAATTGCTTTCCCCTAGGCCCTGGCCTGAATGCTGGGACAGTAAAACAGGATTGCCTGTTTCTCCTCCAGTGGAGCACACAGTGATGAGGCTGTGCTGAAGGAAGGGTGGCCGAGGAGGGTGAGGTGGAGGATGCGCAGGTGGGGTTACGGCCCAGAACGCTGGCCACAGCTCAAGTCAAGGAACGTCCACTGAATGTCTGCTGTGGGTCAACACATTAAAAATAATTCTCTTTATCTGCACTCAAGCCAGTTCTTGGTGGAGTTATACACTGGAGCAATACTTAGCCTCACTATGGATATAATTTCATTTTATGTGTCAAGACTGTCAACCTAGCTATACTTGGCTTTATACAAATGCAGTGTGTCAGATGTTTTTAAAATAAACTACATTCTTCTCCTTTAGTGTACAATATCATGTCACTTTTATTTTATCTTCATTACCTAATAACCTTCCTTTGGCAGTGGCTTCTCTTACTTCTATTTTCTGATTTGTTACAGAGAATCTTTAAATTAGGTCCATTTGTGGGAGGGAGATGTAGATACAAGGAGAACAGAACAGAATGACTCTTCAGTTTACAAACTTCTATCTCATAGTTATTTCTGAAATGATTAGGCAGTGTTATCTTAAGCACATACCTAGTATCAGCCCAGAGTGGTCCAGAGAACTGGCACTTATTAATTGGAAAGGAGAATCTCAGTACTACAGTCTCAGGCCTTTCTCCTGTGGAAACAATTTTTATGTGTTTATTTTTTTAACTGCAAAATCCTCCATCCCTGAGCAACACTGATGGTTGAACACAAGGGTTTTCTATCTTACTTTTAGGCAGCAAACACTTTTCTTTTTAAATGAAAGTTTATTCTTAAAAACTAAGTTTTAAATAGAGAATGTGAAGTTTGGATGTATCCCGACCAGTCTGCAAGCCACAAGGCTAAGGATGTTGGATCCCATTTTATGTAAGGGGAAAACCCCCCAGGCTTCAAAGACTGAAATTCAACTTTTATTATGCAGCATAATAAAAGCATAATTAGGGCCATTTTATTTCATTTCATTGTAGAAAGCCAAGCCAAAACAGGGCTGACAAGAGAACAGACTGTGTATATTCTGAGATGGAAACATACTGAATACTTTCTAATGTCCCCACCCCCACCATGCTCTAGACATTACCTGTCTGGGTCCAGGAACAGGGCATGACTCTGCCCAGAAATCTACAAACGATGCAGCCAGGTCCAGCAACTTGTAAAACAGTGAGAAATGGCCTTGGCAAACTTTAACTAGCCTTAGGAAGGAGCTGCAGTGTTGTCCTTTCTTGATGGACAGTGGGTTACTAAAGATGTCACCACTCTCTAGCAGATCCTGGAGCAGCTGAGCTGAGGCCATGTTTGCTATGGTGTTCCAACCCTAAAGCACCTTCCCAGAGTTGGTGATGGAGCATGTGATGAGCCCCAGGGTTGGTCTTTGCATGTGATTTTTCACCCTGTTCATTCAATCAGCAGAGCAGAACAGCCTTGAAATGCTATGAATAAATATTTGAAGTTTCTGGGTTTCTCATAACTCCATTTTTCTTCTAGGGATTAAATGGGAACCAGATGAGAATGGAGTCATTGCCTTTGACTGCAGGAACCGAAAGTGGTAGGAAATGGTCAAACCTCATAGTTATTTTTTAAAAGAGAAAATTTGCAGAGAGATTCAGAATTCATTTTTGCTTAATTTTCC
Source organism: Ovis aries (assembly GCF_016772045.2). Lineage (NCBI taxonomy): Eukaryota > Metazoa > Chordata > Mammalia > Artiodactyla > Bovidae > Ovis > Ovis aries. Next base: position 46,470,627 of record NC_056072.1, on the reverse strand, counting down.
TCGGACATAGGTACATCCAGGCAGCGACTTCTCCAAAAGACGTGGTCATTTTAGTCGATGTCAGTGGCAGCATGAAAGGGCTCCGTATGACGATCGCAAAGCAAACAGTCTCGTCTATTTTGGATACGCTGGGGGATGACGACTTCTTCAACATAATTGCTGTGAGTGCAGCTGTTTTGTGCTTTCTTTGCACTTTGAATTCACTTGATCTTTTAGCAGCAAGCAGTTAACATTCTTATTGCTTTTGTATACACAGCATTAGATGCCCTAGGACTAGGGCCCATTAGTCCCATGTGAGTTCATGGAATCATGATATTGGAGGGGTTTCGGGGTCTGGAAAAGCAGTTGGGCACATTTTTTTCTCACCTGGCACTCAGGCTTTGTCATCTGGAAGAGTAGCACTGGATTTGGGAACCAAACCTTTTAGAACCTTGGGGAATTAGGCTTAGTGAGATTTTCTTTAAACTACTAGATTTACTTATGTGGAAATTAATTTTAAGCTAGGTTTGTGTGATGACAATGATAGTAATCATGATGATAAGATATTGAAAATGCAGAGAGCAGGGTAAGGCTCAGAGAGTACTCCATCTTCGCTTCAGAAACAAAAATGGTACTTATTAAGTGCCTGCTGTGTGCCATTTGCTTACATTTCATATTTGCATTATCCTCATTCCTCACAGGGGCTCTAGAAGTAGGGGGTAGTTCTGACATTTTCTCAGGTGAAATTGCAGGGATTGAGAGTGTGTCTGTATCTTGGTAGAGGTCACAGAGCTGAAAAGTGAGAAATCTGGGAAACAAGCCCAGTTAGAAACATGCTGGCTGGGCAGGAGCACTGATTCAGGAGTCCATCTCCAGTTCTTTTTCCTCTTCTCCTCAGTTCTCTGGTATGAGTCTTTTTAAGGGTCAAATTTCCCCTATTTCCCTCCAACTCTTTTCCAAAGATGATAGCCACATGAGCCTGGTTCTTTTACTTGAATACTTAGCTAGGTGCTCCTGTGTGGTGGTTACCTGTGCTTTGCTGAATCACCTCTCTCTGGGACACGGAGAGGATGCAGCAGGCGGTGGAGGCAGTGTGGTGAGGGGGACAGAGCTTGGCTTCAGAGTTGGGACTTAGTTTTGAATCCTAATTTTGCCACACACAATGGCATGTCTTGGGATGAACCACTTGAGTCTGCACCTCAACCTGTAGCTGGGGCAGGTGCAGTCTCAGTGTCCACAGGGTCCCTGCCAGCATAACCTGAACTGGTGCACAGGAAGCCAGTGGTAGGGTGTTAAAGAAGGGCTGCTATATGAAGAGTGAGCAGCGAGGACACTCTCCCAAGAATACTATTGCTATGTCTGTATGGCTTCTCTGGGCCCCTGAGCAGAGTGTGTCATCATGGAACCCTATTTCTGGGCAGTCTTCTGCATGGGCATGACATCCACTTTTATTTGCTGGCCAGAGGGCCCAGGTGTTGAAGTGACTCTGGGCTTGTAGAAGGGATTGCTTGATTAGTGTCCTGCCTGCTTCTGATGAGGCTTGGAGCAGAAAGGCACAACAACAGGGCACCATGATTTAATAGCTTCAGATTTTAAAAAACCCTAAAAAGCAAAAGGAAAAGAAAGAGAATAATAAATTCCGTGGGACCAGAGGTTAGTCTTATTTATTCATTGAACTGTCCCTAGTGCCTAGGACAGTACCTGGCAAATAGTAGTTTGAATCCTTGTTTAATGAGTTATATCAGCATTTTCTTTCCATGGAGTACCACTGCTAAGTGTCCCCATGTAGATGATGTTATTGGATCTTCACCCCAGTTCTGTATTGCTTGACATGGAGACAGAGGTACGAGGAGATGACACAGTGAGGACTCAAAAACTGTCCAGGTTCCCCACATCCTCTTTCCTGAGCAGAAATGAAGACAATGTCGTTGAACCACTCAGCCATCTTACTGTGAAACTGTATGGCCTCAGGCATAGCTCTTTGAAGATTTTTTAGATGGAACTTTGGGCTTCCAAATCAAGAAAAGTAACTTTGGTTACCAGTCTCATTGTGAATATGCAAACGTGGCCTGATCCTCACATCCTGAAGCATTTACAGATAAGAAGCAGCTAATTTGAGACTATCTTTCTTATTAATCTTTAATTACTCATTATAGAAGTATCAGAAATTTGCATAATAAGAAGAGCTAACTAATTACATTGTGAATCCTTTATCAGTCAGGATTTATTGTTCTGTTAACAAAACCAATCGATTGAAATAATCTCTGTAAGTTCATTAAGATATACAAACAGTGTCAACTCAATAATGAAGAGAGGGTGATTAAGATAGTTAAAAGTAGACATGCCAGTTATTATAGAACAGTTAAAGAAAAAATTTATTTTTTTATCCCAAATTGGTTGCTTATATAAAGAAACCCATTAGAGGGCCCATTAACCCTCACTCTACATCTGTTTATTAGTTTTCAACATAAATGATCAGCTTCAAGACTATTTACATAATTATTTTGACATCTATAAGGATTCTCTGAACTTTTTTTATTTGAAGACTCTATAGTAAAATCATGAACTCTGTTCCCTTAATGGATAAGGGGATGGATCAAATATGTTCAAATTTATTTTAAAAGCCTGAGGTCCTAAAAAGAACCGCTAATTAGTAGTAACTCTTATCGTACTGATTGCTTTTAATATAGGCAACATATATAAAAATTTTAAAAAACTCTGTAATGTTCCCATTCCCTTTCCTTTGGCACATATTCTTCCAAATTTTTCTATATATATGAACACATATTTTTCCCATAAAAATCGAATCCTATTTTATAGAATATTCAGCAACTTGCTTCTATCCTCATATTGTATCAAGTGTATCTGTAGAACAGAGAATCCCATCCTCTAGAGTTTGCCTTAATTTTTTAACCAGTCCCCCTTTGGTGGACACTATACAGTTACTAACCTCTTTTCTACATAAGAGTGCTACAATCCATGGACTCGTGCATATATTTTTGTAAGACTGGGTATGCGTCTGTTGAATAAACTCTGAAAGTTAAATTGCTACACTGAAGGAGAGTCTGCACAGAATTAGGAATTATCAGAATGTCCACTAAGAAGGTTATAATATTTACATACTTAGAAACTGTATTGTCAGCTCCATCTGACATAACTAAATACCAAATATTGAGTGGCTTAAACAACATTAATTTATTTTCTCCTAGTTACATAGGCTAGAAAGTTTAAAATCAAGGTCTGGCAGGACTTAGTTTCTGATGAAAATTCTCTTCCTTGCTTGCACATAGCCTCTTTCTGGTCTGCACATATGGCCTTTTCTGCCTATGCTTGTGCAGAAAGAAAGAGAAAGAGGGCAAGCTCTCTCATGTCTCCTCTTATCAGGGCACAGTCCCATCACAAGAGTCCTACCTTCCTGACCTCATCTAACTATAATTATATATTATATATGGCCATAATAATATGTCCCACCAGTCCCATCTTCAAATACCATCACACTGTGGATTAAGGGTTTCAACATATGAATTAAGTGGAGGACACAAACATTCAGTCCATAACAACAGTATTTTGAGGGTCCTAATCATTAGATTTGTAATTGGCAAGTCTTCATTTACATGTTCTTAAATCACCTCTTCCAACCCTAAATGTGTTTCACCAGTTTTACCTTGACAGATTGTGTGGTGGTTTATTCCTCTATCTCCTTTTCCAATTTTTACAGTGGCAGAATTGCTCTAGGAGTATGCTGTATGTTTTTCCTTTGTCTGTCTAAAGTGGTCACTTGGCTGTCTAGAGGAAGACACGTTGCAGGCTGTTACGAGTATAGGAGGCTGTGATATTTGAAAATCCAGCAGGATGCCCTGCAAATCTGCTTGAGTGCATTGTTCTTGTTGACTGGATTCCATTTATGGGAGGGGACATTATCATTTCACCCTTCATTACACTGTCAGTTTTCTCTTGCCTGCTGGGTAGATGTTTGAGAAGACATTTCAGTGTTTTCAGTTCAGTTCAGTTAATCAGTAGTGTCCTATTCTTGGCCTCCCTGTCCATCACCAACTCCCAGAGTTTTCTCAAACTCATGTTCAATGAGTTGGTGATGCCATCCAACCATCTCATCCTCTGTCGTGCCCTTCTCTTCCTGCCTTCAATCTTTCCCAGCATCAGGGTCTTCTTCAATGAGTCAGCTCTTTGCATCATGTGGCCAAAATATTGGAGTTTCAGCTTCAGCATCAGTCCTTCCAATGAACACCCAGGACTGATCTCCTTTAGGATGGACTGGTTGGATCTTCTTGTAGTCCAAGGGACTCTCAAGAGTCTTCTCCAATACCACAGTTCAAAAGCATCAATTCTTTGGCACTCAGCTTTCTTTACAGTCCATCTTTCACATCCATACATGACTACTGGAAAACCATAGCCTTGACTAGATGGACCTTTGTTGGCAAGGTAATGTCTCTGTTTTTTAATATGCTGTCTAGGTTGGTCATAACTTTCCTTCCAAGGAGCAAGTGTCTTTTAATTTCATGGCTGCAGTCACCATCTGCAGTGATTTTGGAGCCCCCCAAAATAAAGTCTGCCATTGTTTCCACTGTTTCACCATCTATTTCCCATGAAGTGATGGGACCAGATGCCATGATCTTCATTTTCTGAATGCTGAGCTTTAAGCCAACTTTTTACTCTCCTCTTTCACTTTCATTAAGAGGCTTTTGAGTTCCTCTTCACTTTCTGGCATAACGGTGGTGTCATCTGCATATCTGAGGTTATTGATATTTCTCCTGGCAATCTTGATTCCAGCTTGTGCTTCTTCCAGCCCAGCATTTCTCATGATGTACTCTGCATAGAAGTTGAATAAGCAGGGTGACAATATACAGCCTTGATGTGCTCCTTTTCCTATTTGGAACCAGTCTGTTGTTCCATGTCCTGTTCCAACTGTTGCTTCCTGACCTGCGTACAGATTTCTCAAGAGGCAGGTTAGGTGGTCTGGTATTCCCATCTCTTGAAGAATTTTCCACAATTTGTTGTGGTCTACATAGTCAAAGGCTTTGGCATAGTCAATAAAGAAGAAGTAGATATTTTTCTGGAACTCTCTTGCTTTTGCAAAGATCCAACGGATGTTGGCAATTTTTTTTCTCTGGTTCCTCTGCCTTTTCTAAATCCAGCTTGAACATCTGGAAGTTCATGGTTCACGTACTGTTGAAGCCTGGCTTGGAGAATTTTGAGCATTACTTTACTAGCATGTGAGATGAGTGCAATTGTGCGGTAGTTTGAGCATTCTTTGGCATTGCCTTTCTTTGGGATTGGAATGAAAACTGACCTTTTCCAGTCCTGTGGCCACGGCCAAGTTTTCCAAATGTGCTGTCATCTTGAGTGCAACACTTTCACAGCATCATCTTTCAGGATTTGAAATAGGTCAACTGGAATGCCATCACCTCCACTAGCTTTGTTCATAGCGATGCTTCCTAAGGCCCACTTGACTTCACATTCCAGGATGTCTGGCTCTAGGTTGGTGGTTACACCATCGTGATTATCTGGGTCTTGAAGATCATTTTTGTATAGGTCGTCTGTGTATTCTTGCCACCTCTTCTTAATATCTTCTGCCTCTGTTAGATCCATACCATTTCTGTCATTTATCGAGCCCATTTTTCATGCAGTGTTCCCTTGGTATCTCTAATTTTCTTGAAGAGATCTCTAGACTTTCCCATTCTACTGTTTTCCTCTATTTCTTTGTGTTGATCACTGAGGAAGGCTTTCTTATCTCTCCTTGGTATTCTTTTGAACTCCGCATTCAAATGGGTATATCTTTCCTTTCTCCTTTGCTTTTCACGTCTCTTATATTTATAGCTATTTGTAAGGCCTCCTCAGACAGCCATTTTGCCTTTTTGCATTTCTTTTCCTTGGGGATGGTCTTGATCCCTGTCTCCTGTACAATGTCACGAATGGGGAGAAAGTAAAAAGTACAATCTTAATAATGTTGGAAGCTTTTGTACTTTATAGACTTTTTGGTTGTACAATTCTAATTCATCCTTGCCGTTTGATTTTCAGTGCCATAATGGAGAAGGAAAGAAGGGACTTTAAATAGTGGAAAAGATTTTCCTTGCCCATTCCAGCCATTTTACATATTTGCGTGTTTGTATTACCTTCATTGCTAACTGCATCTTACATGTTATACTGAAAATTTCTTTCTAGATCTTTCCAGAGAATAAAAATGAAAAGATAATGCTAAAACTTGTTTTAGTTTTCCTGAGCAGGATGTTGCAAAATCTATCTAAGATCAATGAACTAAATGATTAAATTATGAAAAATTGTTGAAATATGAGAGTGATTTTGTGCAGTTGAAGTTAAAATTTAAGGTCAAACCACTGGTGCATGAAGAGAGATGTTTCTGACAAGAGAAAAGCCATATTTTTCTGATTCACTTTGAAGTCTAACTCCAAGCCATGCATTAAATTAACAATATTATCATAAAAATGAGAGTGCTAATTCTGTTCCATGCTGAAATTTGAAAAATGATTTTACAGAAGCCTAAGCCATGCATTAAATGAACACAGTATTAACTGGGCTGATATTGTTAAATCAATTTAAATGCCTCCTGTAGGCCGTGTTTGTGCAGAGTTGAATAGGGAAGAGCGTCATTTGTTAGTTCAACTCAGAACTTTCTGGTGTCCTGGTTTTAATTTGCAGATTTTCTTCAGAGCTGTTTCTCCAGTGCTTTGCCTGCTGTGGATTTGCTCTTTAAAGTAATCGATTCCGTATTAAAAGTATAAGGATGGTATTTTCTGTCGGTGCTCATTTGTCCTGTATTACTAATTATGTCCAGTTGTGTTTCAAATTATACAAGAATCTTTTGTAATGCAAAAGATCCCTGGGATGCCTTGTGTTGGTGAAAATATTGTGGGTTCATCTGCTTCATTACATAATCTCTACACATTTTCATTCTAAAGGTTATTTAATCAAAAGTGCACCAATAAAGCCATAAAGTATTTAATAGAGTTCCAGCAGTTCTGCATCACTTTCTTGCATTGTATAATCATGCCAGTATTTTAACTCTATGCTTTTTTGGTTTTTGTTTTGTGTCACTTAGGATTCTCTAAAATGTACCAATTTACTTCCTTTGCATTTTATCATCTGTTTTTGGAAGAGGCTAGAGATTCTCATCATATTATTTTATTTATTTTTTTGTCTTTGTGTCAGCTTTTTTTCTTCTTTAGGCTTTGTTTCTAATCTTTTCCATCAGGAATCTTTAATTTTGCCTTTCATTTCTTTGTTCTGGTTATTTATTTATTCAGCAAATGCTATTGAGTGCTGTGAGTTAAGTACTGGGGCTGCTTTGGTAGATAAGGAAGACAGGTTTTCTTCCCACATGAGCTTTAAGGTTTGGGGTTTGTTTGTGTTGGCTATGGACGCTACCAGGAAGAAAGAAGGTGCTCTCAGTCTAGTGTAGACAGAGCAGTCTCAGAGAAGGGCAGGATAGTGTGGAGGCTGAGAGAGCACAGAACTGGGCCATGCAGCCAGCTAGGACTCAGTGGTGGCTTGGAATAAGCAATGATGAAGTGAACACTTAAAGACAGATAGGCATTAACCAGGAGTATGCAGTGAGGTAGGGCAGGAAATATAGCAAACAATTGAGGAGGAAAGTGCTGTTTTCAAATTGTAATAAATCCTCTCCCACCCTCAGGGAGTATAGACCCGGCTGGCTTGACTGAAAGGAGTTCAGTGACTGGATGTAGTGGACTAGGGGGGTGAATGTGGGAAGCAGAGAGAACGAGTGAGTGGGGGTGATGCGGAAAAGAATGGTACTGGGTTGAGAGGGTCGGTCCAGGTCAATCTGTGTGTTCAGCCAGGTAAAGGAACTAGCACATCCCCTGAAGACAGGGAAGAAGTCTAAGCTGAAGGGTGACATGTCCACATGTTCCCTGAAGTCTCTCCCTTCTTCAGGAGGCCTTTCCTCAGTCTCTCTTATAGGCAGCTGATCATCCTGTTCTGTTAGGCCTGAGAGAGGTGTTGCTTTCATTGATCACCTCCAGCTTCCAATGTTAAGCAGGATTTTGAATCCCCAGTATCATGCAGAACCCACAGTAACCTGCCCTTTTGTCTCCAGTCTCTGGGCTGAAATTTACGCAAGCCAGCATGTGACATGATTCTGCACCAGTGCTAAAGCTTCCATGAATCTTAGCTGGTGAACCCAACCCATTTATTCTTTGTTTTTAGATTCTTCCTCCCAAAGTTCTGGCCATTCATTGAATGAAACTTGGCTTTCCTCTTTTTCATCATCATTAACATTCTCATTGAGGATTTTGCTGTGTCCTTAAAATGAGAGATTTGGGAGTACTTCCGGAGATTGGTAAAAAGGAAAAAAAAAGGCAGATAGTGATGTATCCCTTGCTGCCAGAGTATAGAGTTTGGTGGTTGGCCTGAAGAGAGAGTAGTGGGTTGTAGCCTGACATATGAAGAATAACATGGGTTTCTTTTGAGCAACCCTCCCCACCCCCACGTTTTTTTTTTTTTTTTTTGGTGGACCATGGGCACTTTCCTGGTAGCTTAGATGGTAAAGAATCTGCCTGTGGTGTAGGAGATCTGGGTTCGATTCCTGGGTCAGGAAGATCCTCTGGATAAGGAAATGGCAACCCATTCCAGTATTCTTGCCTGGAGAATCCCATGGACAAAGAAGCCTGGCAGGCTGTAGTCCATGGGGTCACAAAGAGTTGGACACAACTGAGCGACTAACACTTACTTAGTTATGACATCACAGATAAGTACTTTTTACTGTGAAAAGGAAAAGCATATATTATTGAGCACATTCTTTTACTAATAAAAGTAAGAGGAAGTGTTTCCCTGATTACCCCACAATGATGATCATGGGCAAATTTAGCCAGTGTTTGATATCTGTGATACATGGCAAATGCTTAGTTAATATCCAGGAGGGAAACGAACAAAGGATTTCATGGCAGATCCCTTCCTATGAGGGGATTTGGCAGTAGGCCACCAGCACTGTCTTGGCTCCCTGTCTGCCAAAGACCCAGGTTATTGGGAGGGTTCAGAGTTTGGCAAGGAGTGGGCAGCATGCAGCTGCACAATGTGGTGGTTTCTGTCTCAGCTGTTTCGAGTCACCTGTGCGCAGTGGAGCAGTGCTTCTCTCCACCAGATACGGTGTCTGTGCTCTCTGGGGAGGGCAGGGGCATGTGAGCCCTGTTTCCAAGACTAGGTCATGGTTGTCGCCCCACCTCTTTCCTACTCACCGCCTCCTGTTTCCTACTCACCACCTCCTGTATAGTCTGTTAGTCTTCTGTGAAGCACACAGCACAGTCACATATATATTTTCTTTCTTTCTTGGTCTCATGCACCCACACACTTTCTTTCTCTTTCTTCCATGAGGGTTCTGTGTTGACTCTTCACTGAACCATCTCATTTCATCCTCACAGTAAGTTCATGAGAGATGTTGGTAACAATCCCCATTCCCCTAATATGAACAGTGACTTTAAAAGAGCAGAGATGCTTTAGCGAAGATCACCTAGCTAGTGTGTGTCTGAGCCTGGATTTGAACCCACCCTGTTTGCCCCAGTTGCTTTAGCTCTACGCTCTACCCTTGGGTCAATCAGAGGAGAAGAGCCAACCAGGCAGGCGAAAGGAAGAAGGAAACTGACAGCGACTGGTATCTTGAGTCTGTGTGGCAGATTCTAAGCTCTTTAAAGAGTGAAAGTTCTTTGTCCATCTTCTCATCATGTGATTAGTGGGCTGGCTGGACCATCTCTAGGGCTGCCTTGGCTCTCTCCTATCCTGCTAAGAGACTCCTTCCATTTTCCAGAAACTTGCAGGAAAGACTAAAAATTTGAGGAGAGAGGGAGGTAGTTGAGTGCCTCCCTAGAGTTCACTCCTAGTCATGGGAGGGAGCCAGAGCAAATGGCTGTACGTTATTGCATCTGGCTAATGATTATGTGGGCTTATTCAGTGGCTCAGTGGTAAAGGATCTGCCTGCAATGCAGAGTCACAGAAAATGCAGGTTCAGTCTCTGGGTTTGAAGATCCCTTGGAGGAGGGCATAGCAACCCACTCCAGTATTCTTACCTGGAGAATCCCATGACCAGAGGAGCCTGGAGGGCTACAGTCCATGGGGTCACATAGAGTCAGACACAAATGAAACGACTTAGTATGCATGCAGGCAATGATTATGTGCATTGCATCTTTTTCTATAAGACCATTGATACCTAATTGTTTAAGTAGAGATGAAGGAGAACTGAAGGAAGCCATTGTATCTTAGGAGTGGAGGTGACCAGACCTTTATCATAAATTGACTCGGCCATCTCACCTCACTGTTTCACAAAGTAGAAATATAGGGGACATCCATTAAAATGCAGAAATGGAAAGTTTTCCAAATGGAGAGCTGCTGGGAGCCTGGGAGCAGCTCTGCACACAGGGTGCTCTTGGTGTTCCCCTCCGGAGGAGTGCTGGGTAGCATGGTGAGCATGCACAGCCCACGGGCCTCTCTGGCACAGCCGCCTGGTGTGTGCTGTTCCCTCACATGGACAGCTGAGCCCAGCTCCCCTTGGTGATACAGTCCAGATTGCTCAGCATAGTTTTGTCCTGATGCAGTCAAGGGAAATTAGTTAACTGCAAGCTTGGATGATGCCACTAACAAGCTGGCGGGGGTTCAGAAGAGCAGATTCCTCCGTTGTGGCCACGACTTGTACAGTGACAATGAGCATGGTTTTGATTACTGCACATGTTCCTCCTTGATGAGGGCAAGAACTTCTTGGTCTTCTTTACTTGTAAGCCCCCACTGCGGCCCCCTACACATACAGGCCTTTACATACCAAAGCAATTTCAGGTATTTTGCCTGTTGGATCTTCACAGGGGGCTGTGGAGGGTTAACAGAAGGTGAATTAGCACATTATACATACGAATCTGGGATCAGAGATGTTTAGTGACTTCCCCAAGGCCACACAGTTAGTGTATGACTGAGTCAGGACTTGGACCCAAGAGTTCTGACTCATGCCTCAGATTATATAACACTAAGAATCAATATTGTGAATGTGTTTCAGGCAAAATACAGATAACATTTTAAAATTTACCTGGAAAATATAGTTGAAAAGTTTTGGGCTGTAAGTTACGGAACAACTGAATGAAAGTTGCTTCATTATATAGACATCTCTTAGTCTCATGGAAGAGGACTCAAGGAGAGCAACTGCAGTTTGGTACCGTGGTTCAACAGTGTCAATAAGGACCCACACTGGCTCTATCTTCCTGCTCTGTCTTCCTTGGGCCTTGCTGTCCATTTTTAACCTTGTCAACCTTTGCAACCTCATGGTTTCAAAATAGCTGCTGCACTCCACAGTAGCATCCCAAGAGGGAAAGAAGGCAGTGGAGATAGAAATCTGAGTTTTCCTTTAATGGAAAGAAAAAAAGTTTATGGAAACTGCCCAGAAAACTTACCTCTTGTGTTTTATTGGCTAGGAATGGATTACTTGACCACTCCCAGTTGCAAGACATGTTATGAAGTTTTGTATCCAACAGAGGGGGACCAAATACTTGTGACTGACTAAGAATAATTATGCTTCAAAAATAAAAGGAATTAAGCTTTAGGAATGGACATAGCATCAGCTTAGATGAAATCAGTCAACAGAGGCTACTTCCCAGAGGAAGTAAGAATGAGGTGGCCCAGAGGATGAATAGGCACCATTTGGGAGATGCCAAAGGAGTACTACAGGCAGGAGGCCCAGTGGTGGAAGGCCTGAAGGTTAAGATGGGTCATCTCAGAGGACAGGAAGGGAATTAGGGCTGACCAGTGCTGAGTTTATGGGGAGGGCTAATGGGTGAAGATGATAGAAAGGTTAATGGGGCCAAGTGTCCAGAGCCCTGCCAAGCCCTAGGAATGTTCCTCTGCAGAGCAAAGGGGAGCTCTGAATTGCGTTGACAAGAGAGGGCATGATTAGATTTGTGTTTTGAAATGTCCCAGTCTAGCTACAGTGCAGAGTACCATGCTTGATGAGAAAAATTAAGAACAGTCAAATGTTTTCTTCCAAGTTGTGAGCTTTGGACAAAAACAAAGCTTTATTATCTGGGTATTCTGGAATCAAAAATGATTCCTGGCATTGGTCTATGTGGACAGTGGTGTCACTACACGTGTGTACTGCTCTAATACTGCAAAGCCTCCTATCGGGGAGCATCAAGATCTCTGCTTTCTAACCTTCTGTTGTCACTCATATGTGATCTGCATATGGGTTCCTTGGCTCCATGAAACCAAAGGCAGGAGCTAGAGCCATATCCACCCAAGTTTGGAACGCTATTTAGATCTCAGCTGGACCACGTGCTGTCAGCCATACCCTGGGAACCCCTGTGTTTGGAGTCACCCCTGAAGGATTATCAGTTAGCTGTGTATACTCTGGTCACTGTCATCCACCCACATGTGCTCTATAAGTTTCCCACTCAAGCAAGAAATGAATAAAGTCTGTCTTTGCACTTAAACACAGTTTTTTAAATAGGACCACCAATTGAGAAAGTCACCTTACAGAAATGAATTGAGCCTGTGATCTTGCTGCTTTTTTGTTTGTATGTGTTATCTTTAAATTATTGTGTACCCCTCATATGTTTAATTGTTTACTTTTGACTGTTTCTTCCCTTTGCAGTATAATGAGGAGCTTCACTATGTGGAACCTTGCCTGAATGGAACATTGGTGCAAGCTGACAGGACAAACAAAGAGGTAAGGCCTGCTGCTGGGCAGGTGCCTGGCACACCCACCTCCCTCACAGTGATCACTAATTGTGTCCTAGTGTTTAGAAACTCATCAAATGCACTGCCCTTTCATTGAGGGCCTTGGAACCCAAGTGTGTAGAACATTTATGAAGAGACCTGAATAAAATCATGGCAGTAAAATGTATTGAGTTTCGATGCTCACTGGTTATGAAACATTCGCATTGATTTTCTTTTTCTTTTGCTCTAAGCACAGCCTGTGTTGTCCTTTTCACCCATATTGACACCATTGAAAGCACACAGCTCTTGATGAGATTTCAAAGAAAATTGAACCCACTTACTATATCTCTTCTTGCACTTAGTAAAAGTGATTAAGTAACTGTTGGGAAATATTGGGGTAACTTCCTGGATTAGAAGGTAAGCTTTATAAAGATAAGGACTATGTTACTCTTGACTGTATCCTTAATTAGCTCTGAGTATTGCCTGCTCCAGAAATACATTGTCTGAAACAAAATAAAGGTATGTTAATGGAATAAAAGTTTCCTTTACAATTGGAGCATTCCTGGAAAATTTCCAAGATACATTTCTATGAAAATCTGTTTTCCTTTGGCCACCCTTAAATATGTCAGTGCCACCATCACAGCCATCGCCAGTTACCTCCACAGGGCCAGGTGACAACTTAGGTTGAAAGTGTAGCTGTGGCTGCAAAAATATCATACCTCCTGGGACTCAACACTGCCATCACTCACTTTATTTGGTTGTACATGCTATGTGGGTACAATAAAATAATGCTCCTCCCCTAGAGAGTAGGTATGGCTGAGGCAGTGGGCGGAGTAGCACTCCGTGAGGTTCTGTGCATGTGCTGGGGAGAACCGCTGGCCCAGATGGGGAGGGAGTGCTATGGGTGCTGTGCTCGATGCAGGGAGTAGAAGTGTGGGCATCTCTGAGGGAGTGAGCCTAGAGGATTGGGAGAAATTCATTACAACTGGAACACAGAGTGAGAGGAGAAGTTATACCAGAGTTAATATCCAACCTCCAGTCTGAGGGAGAAGCACACTATAATAAGCTTAGCTTTTAGGAGAGAGAAGCAAGTACCTTGTAGTTCAAAGAACAAGTGTATCCAGGGACTGTTTGTTTTTGGTTATTTTTTAGGGTAAGGTAGGAAAAAATAAACTTACAGCCAAATTTCTCTAGGGACTTTCTCTTTTGTTGGCCATTGCCTGGGTCTAGAGTTCACCCACTTACCAATTTTGTGGCATTGGAATATCTTCCAGAGTCTTAAGAAGGTGTCCAGTGATGGTGCTTGCAACAATAAATAGAAAAGATGCTAAAAAGCTTCCTTCAGGTGGATTCCTAGATGTACACAGGCAGTGTGATATTTGGAGATACGAAGTCTTATGAATGGAAAAATTATTAGAGAATGTGAGAAAAGAACTTCATTTAAAATTGCCTTTGAACTTTTGAATGTTGACATTTGAAGTAGTTTTTATTAAAATTAAAAATAGACTTTTGATTCTGCCAGTATAGAGTAGCCATATTTTAATCAGATTGCTCCCCTTACAACTGAAAAACTGTGGATATAACACCACCAATGAGTATAGGAAGACATGCAAGGTAGAAAAAAGTGAACTGCCCAGTCTTAAAGACATGAAGGCAAATTCCCTGGGTTTCTTATTGATTCCCATTTATCCCAAATAGAGAACTCCAGAAGTTTCCTGCCTGTGCCAAAAACAGATACACACAAAAATCACACAAACAGAAGCCAGTATTAATAAGAATCAGATGTTGAAATTTAAATTTAAAAAATAATGCTTTAAAAATTGAAATGTTCAAAAGCAGTTAGGAATTCTCTTGAAATAAATGTAAACAATATAAAGTCTCAACAAAGAATTAGAAATTATAAAAAAAGAGCCAAATGGAAATTATAGAACTGAAAAATATAGTCACCAAAATAAAAAGCTCACTGGATCAGCTCAGGTGGAGATGACAGAAGATAGAATCAGTAAACTTCAGGACAGATCAATAGAAATTATCCAGCCTGTGCAACAGAGGGAAAATAGATTGGAATGAAATGACAAGAGTCTAAGGGACACGTGAGACAGCAGAGGGCTAGCATTCATGTCATAAACATATCAGGAGATGAGAGAGTGGGACTGGATAGATATTTAAAAATATATTGGCTGAAAACTTCCCCAAATTAGTGCATGTTCAAGAGGCTGAGCAAATTACAAATTGGATGATCCAAGTAAATGCATGGGAAGACAGTATAATTAAATATAATTGTGTGTATGTGTCTGTATGTGTGTGCAGTCACCTCAGTTCAGTTCAGTTCAGTCACTCAGTCGTGTCTGACTCTTTGCAACCCCATGGACTGTGGCACGCCAGGCTTCCCTGTCCATCACCAACTCCTGGAGCTTATTCAGACTCATGTCCATCGCATCGGTGATGCCATCCAACCAACTCATCCTCTGTCGTCTCCTTTTCCTCCCACCTTCAATCTTTCCCAGCATCAGGATCTTTTCCAATAAGTCGGTTCTTCACATCAGGTGGCCAAAGTTTTGGAGTTTCAGCTTCAGCGTCAGTCCTTCCAATGATTATTCAGGACTGATTTCCGTGTATTTAATTAATTGTTAATTAAAGTATATCAAACATATAGTTAAGATCCATTCCTTCACAAGAGTTATTTACATTTTGATAAGTAGCTCTTCAAGCCTAAAGAGATTCATGACACTTGGAAATGATTATGTAACAGTATAAATTTCACAGACAGGGATTGGGGAAAAATAAGGAGATAGATATACTTCCTCAATTGTTGCCATTTTGCCTGCTACCTACTTACAATACCAGTTCTTCGCATCAGGTGGCCAAAGTATTAGAGCTTCAGCTTCAGCATCAGTCCTGCCAATGAATATTTAGGACTGATTTCCTTTAGGATGGACTGGTTGGATCTCCTTGTAGTCCAAGGGACTCTCAAGAGTCTTCTCCAACACCACAGTTCAAAAGCATCAATTCTTCGGTGCTCAGCTTTCTTTATGGTCCAACTCTCACATCCATACATGACTACTGTAAAAACCACAGCTTTAACTAGACAGGCCTCTGTTGACAAAGCAATGTCTCTGCTTTTTAATAAGCTGTCTAGATTGGTCATAACTTTTCTTCCAAGGAGCAAGTGTCTTTTAACTTCATGGTTGCAGTCACCATTTGCAGTGATTTTGGAGCCCAAGAAAATAAAGTCTGTCACTGTTTCTACTGTTTCCTTATCTATTTGCCATGAAGTGATGGGACCAGATGCTATGATCTTCGTTTTCTGAATGTTGAGCTTTAAACCAACTTTTTACTTTCCTCTTTCACTTTCATCAAGAGGCTGTTTAAATCTTCCTCACTTTCTGCCATAAGGGTGGTATCATCTACATCTCTGAGGTTATTGATATTTCTCCCGGCAATCTTGATTCCAGCTTGTGCTTCATCCAATTCAGCATTTCTCATGATGTACTCTGCATATAAGTTAAATAAGCAGGGTGACAATATACAGCCTGGATGTGCTCCTTTCCCTATTTGGAACCAGTCTGTTGTTCTGTGTCCAGTTCTAACTGTTGCTTCTTGACCTGTATATAGATTTCTCAGGAGGCAGGTTAGGTGGTCTGGTATTCCCATCTCTTGAAGAATTTTCCACAGTTTGTTGTGATCCACACAGTCAAAGGCTTTGGCATAGTCAATAAAGCAGAAATAGTTGTTTTTCTCTCAAGTCACCTCAGTCATGTCTCTTTGTGACCCCGTGGACTGTAGCCCACCAGGCTCCGCTGTCCATGGAATTTTTCAGGCAAGAATACCGAAGTGTATTGCCATTTCCTTCTCCAGGAGATCTTTCCCACCCAGGGATCCTACATAAGGGGAAAAAAGTGAAATCTGCCAGAGAGAAAGGACATATTATTTAAATTACCAATTTGAATAACAGCAGATTTTTCATATGAAATCATGGAGACTGGAGGGAATTACCATAGCATTTTTCAAATAATGAAAGAAATGCACCGTCCACCAGTATCCTATATTCAGTGAAAAAACTGTTCATAAATGAAGGAATAAAGACATGTTCAGATGAAGGAAAACTATGAGAATTTTCTTGCCAGCAAACCTGCCATTATTAGAGAATTTCTCCAAGCAGAAAGGAAATAACAGAAAAAAAGCTTGAAGCTTCAGGAAAGAAAGAATATTGAATTGGTTAAATTTAGGAGTAAGAATAATATAGTATCTTAATTCTCAGGAGATTTAAAAAAAATTTTTTTATTGAGTTCCCAGGTGGCTCTGTGGTAAAGAATCCACCTGCCAAGCAGGAGATGTGGGTTCAGGATCCCTAAGTTGGGAAGATCCCCTGTTGAAGGAAATGGCCAGTATTCTTGCCTGGGAAATCCCATAGACAGAGGATTCTGATGGGCTATAGTCTGTGGGGTCACAAAAGAGTTAGATGTGATTTAGCAACTAAACAACAATAACAATAGTTGATTTACAATGTTGTTTTAATTCCTGCTGTACAGCAAAGTGACTTAGTTATACATATATATATATATATATAAACTTTTTCACTATAGTTTATTCGCAAGATTTTGAATTATAGTTCCCTGTGCTATACAGTAGGACTTTGCTATTTATCCATCCTATATATATAATAGTTTGCATCTACTAATCCCACACTCCCAATCCTTCCCTCCCCCATCCCCCTCTCCTTTGATAACTACAAATCTGTTCTCTATGTCTATAAGCCTGTTGTTCTTTTGTAGATAAGTTCACTTGTATTGTATTATAGATTTCACAAATGATATTGTATGGCATTTGTCTTTGTCTTTCTTTTTTAAATTTTATGTATGTATTTAGGCTGCACTGGGTCTTTGTTGCTTTCTCTAGTTGCGGCGAAGGGGGCTACTCTTCGTTGTGGTGTGTGAGCTTCTCATTGTGGTGGGTTCTCTTGTTGCAGAGCACGGGCTCTAGGCACACAGGCTCAGTAGTTGCCCTGTGGCATGTGTGATCTTCCTGGACCAGGGATCAAAACCTATGTCCCCTGCCTCAGCGGGCAGATTCTTAACCACTGGACCATCAGGAAAGTCCCTTGTCTTTCTCTCTCTGACTTACTTTGCTTAGTATGATAATCTCTAGGTCCATCCATGTTGCTGTAAATGCCATTATTTCATTCTTTTTAATGGCGAGTAACAGTTTTGTGTGTGTGTATCACATCCTCTGTCAACGGACATTTAAGTTGTTTCCCTGTCTTGGCTGTTAGAAACAGTCTTGCTACGAACATAGGGGTGCATGTATCTTTTGAAATTATACTTTTATCTGGGTATACGTCCAGGGGTAGGATTGCGGGATCGTATGGCAACTCAGTTTTTAGTTTTTGGGACACCTCCATACTGTTGTTTATAGTGGCTGCATCAGTTTACATTCCCACGAACAGTGTAAGAGGGTTCCCTTTCTCTACACCTTCCAAGATTCTCAAATCATTTGATAGTTGAAACAAGAATTATAGCTTCATCTGATGTGGTGCCCAATATCTGTTGAGGAAATTCTTAAGACAGTTATATTTGAAAGTGTGGAAGGTAAAGGAGCCTAATTAGAAATAAGATTTATTTATTTCACTGTAAGTAGTAAATGCTCATATCAATAGAATATGATAAATTGCATATTTATATTATAGTACCTAGATCAACCATTGTGAAAACAATAAAATGAGCAATACTTAAAAAGTAATTAAAAATTAATAAATATACAAATAAATAATTGCATTTTCAGGGGGCAAGAAACCGAATGTGAATATTGACCTGTCAAATTTCTCATGCTTTGGTGAAATTCAGAAGATGGTGTTCTAATCTTAACATATGCCTTGCACAAATATTGTTATGTTGTATTTTGTATTGTAAAAATGAGCTGCTTCTTTTAGGAAAATCAAAAGGTTTATATTTACATCTCAAAATGCTAATTAATTATTTTTCTTTAAAAAAAGTAGCTCAGAAAAATGTAAGAAAAGAGAATTAGAGATGAGAACTTAAGAGAAAATGAGCAGGTAAAAAAGATAAAAAGGAAGACTCAATCTCTAACATATCACTAGTTATTTTAAACATGAATGGTCTAGGCACACCAATTAAAAGATAGAGATTGGCCAAGTAGATCTGGAAAAATCTGAGCTAACCATATGCTTACTACAAGAAATTTGCTTCTAATACAGTGACAAACGTATGTTATAAGTAAAATGATGGGAAAAGATACACTATGCAAGCTTTAAAAGAAATATAAGTGGTTATATTAATATCCAGAGAAGGCAATGGCACCCCACTCCAGTACTCTTGCCTGGAAAATCCCATGAACAGAGGAGCCTGGTAGGCTGCAGTTCATGGGGTCGCTAAGAGTCGACACGACTGAGCAACTTCACTTTCACTTTTCACTTTCGTGCGTTGGAGAAGGAAATGGCAACCCACTCCAGTGTTCTTGCCTGGAGAATCCCAAGGATGGGGGAGCCTGGTGGGTTGCTGTCTCTGGGGTTGCACAGAGTCAGACATGACTGAAGCGACTTAGCAGCATATTAATATCAAGTAAACTCATCTTCAGAGCAAAGAAAAATACTAGAGACAAAGAGGGGCAGTATATAATAAGTGTCAATCCACCAGGAAGAAAGAATAATTTTAAGTATGTTTGGACCAAACTATGGAGTTTCAAAACACATGAAGCAAAAATTAAGAGTTGAGAGTAGAAATAGAAAAACTTACAGTTATAATTGGGGACTTGTACGCTTCACATTTGTGAATTGCTAGACTGTTAAACTGAAAATCAGCAGGGCTATGGAGGAGCTGAGCAACACCATCAGTCTATAAGATCTAGCTACCATTCATTGCATCCTTTACCCAACACCAGTCCAATGTATATTCTTTCAAATATACATTGAACATTAGCCAGGATAAAAGAGATCCTGAGAATTCCCTCGTGGTCCATTTATCCTTTGTAGAAGGAAATGGCAACCTACTCCAGTATTCTTGCCTGGAGAATCCTGTGGGCAGAGGACCTTGGCGGGCTACAGCCCATAGGGTAGCAGAGTCAGACGCGACTGAAGTGACTTAGAACGCACTGCCAGCAGTTAAGACTCTGGACTTCTGGGACTTTCCTGGCAATTCAGGGGTTAAGACTCCATGCTTCCAATGCAGGGAGTGTGGGTTCAACCCCTGTCAGGGAACTAGATCTTACATGCCATGGGGCATGGCCAAACTCAAAAGGTAAAAGACTGTGCTTCCACTGCTGGGGGCCCAGGTTCAACCCCTGGTTGGGGAACTAGGATCCCACATGCCACACAGCCAAAAAAGTAAAAGAAATGATAGACCTTGGGTCATAATACAAAGCTCAGCAAGTGTAAAAGAGTTAAAATGATGCAGAGTATTTTTTTATGATTATAATGGAATCAAATTAGAAATCATTAGCATAAAGACATCAGAAAAATCTCTATAAACATTTATAAATCAAATAATATACTGCTAAATAATTCATGTGTCACCAAGAACATCTTGGAGGTGATTTTAAAAATATAAAGCTGAATGAAAATGAAAAGACTGTGTATCAAAATGTGTGGGACAAAGCTATAACAGCATCCAGAGGGAAATTTATAGCACTAAATTCTTACATTAAAGAGGAATGCCTCACAATAATAATTTAACTTTTACCAAAAGTAACTAGAAAAAGGAGAGCAAAATAAACCTAAAGCAAACAGAAGGAAAGAAATAATAAAGAGCAAAAATATTCTGCCAGGAGACCCAGGTTTGATCTCTGGGATGGGACAATCTCCTGTAGAAGGAAATGGCAACCCACTCCAAATTCTTACCTAGGAAGTCTCATGGACAGAGGAGCCCAGCGGGCTACAGTCCATGGGGTCACAAAAGAGTCGGACACAACTGAGTGTCTAAACAGCAACAACAACAGAAATCAATTACAGGTATACCTCATTTTATTTTGCTTCAATTTGTTGCATTTTGTAATAATATTGTGGTTTTAGCAACCCTGCATCAAGAAAGTGTTGGCACTGTTTTTACAACAGTTACGGTGATCTGTGATAAGTGATCTTTGATATTAGTAATCTAATTGTTTTGTGATGCTACAGACTGGACCCACTTAAGATGGTGAACTTGGTCAGTAAAAGTTTTGTGAAAGTCACTCAGTTGTGTCTGACTCTTTGCGACCCCATGGACTATAAAATTCTCCAGGCCAGAATACTGGTGTGTGTATCCTTTCCCTTCTCCAGGGGATCTTCCAAACCCAGGGATCAAACCAAGGTCTCCCTCATTGCAGGCGGATTCTTTACCTTCTTTGAGCCACAAGGAAAGCTCAAATGTTCCGTGGTTTAGTGCAGTTCCAGCAAGGTTTTTGTAGACATAGACAAGGAGATTCTAAAGTTTGCACAGAAGGGCCCTAAAATAATAAACAGTCTTGAAAAGGAAGGAAGGGTCATCCCCACTGTCCCCAGTGCACCCCCTGTGTGTCTTCTGTAGACTTTGATTCTGCAAGATCAGGTGCCCATTCTGGATCCATAATCGCATCTCCAGTGGGTGGAACAGCCCGACCAGCAGCCTAGTCTGGGTGGCTACAGCTGTGGGAAGGAAGCAGGCCTGTGTTGGACAGATCTACCTGGTTTTCCAGAATGAAAAGACTGGGCAACTAGGCCAGTACCTATGAATGAGGTTGATGCTCAGTAGAAGTATTAATGAATAAATGAATGAATAGATAAGCTACCTGGGAAAGGATTCTCGTTGAGTAATTTTTCTTTCATTTCGATAGAAGGTCCACAAAACGTTGAAAACAAAAGCATGAAATGAATTACATTTGAATATAATCAGAACATTCTGAACTTGATTGTGAATGAAATGATCTGATTCCAGGGTTGACATTCCTTACTACTCTGTCTAGTTCAGTCCAGTCCCCTGAATGGCAACTCTGATGCCATTTTCTCTTGTTCTTTTTAAAATAGGGATTGGGATTATGGCCTGTAAAAACTGTGTATAACTGGCATTGTGCATACACATTGATGCTAGCCTTCCATCCTGTTAGTTCAGTGATTCTGACTAAAATGTGTCAAATCCTTTGGAATATTTCATTCGTCACTCAAAAACTCCATTTACCTCCTGAGAAGTTCTCATGACAGTGAAATAACAGATTCTTTCTTACTTTGTCGTCTTTTGACTATTTCCCTGACGGCCACTGAAATGCTCCTTGCGGTTAATGAAAGGGCTTCTACAAGGTGACACCTGGGATTATTATGTTATGTACCTTTAGTCCAATAGCAGCTAACTCTGGTTTCCAAATATTTAGATGACCTCCTAAAAATTTCAAAACTGGATAATTTTAATTAAAGCAGTATTTGATAAAATTCACTTTCGAAATTTCAAAGAAGAATGAGAGCATCTTGATGTCATGAAATAAAAGAAAATGTTAGAGCAAAAACACTGGCCTTGGACAGACTAAATAGTCCTGTTTCACAGATTTCCTGTGATTTTGCTTGACACGGCCCATGACACTTCATTCCTGAACAAGTGATCTTGAGGTTCTATTAAGCTTTTGTCTTTTAAAGGCATTGTTTACTGTCTAGAGAGAATTTTCTTTTGCTGCTTTATGTACCAAATAACTGAAATATTTTTTCTTTAAGGAAAGAGAAACCATGACAAATTGGGTGAGCCTGGAGTTTAAATATAACATTCAAATGAGTAAATTCTTGTCCTGATTTACTTCAGGCCTTCTGAAGCATTCATCAGACCTTAAAATGAGCCTCCTATGGTCTCTCTCTGGGATGGGAAGGAAGATTAGTGATATGGTTTTTCTCTGGTTTTATAGTGAAGACGTTCTAAAATCCACTGAATTTCATGGCTCTGTTTAAGATGCATTTCTATTTATTTCTAAATCAACTATCTTAGAAACCCATGTCACTCTCATCTTTCTCCAGTTTTGATCTTTTCCCGTGGGATCAGGAGACACTGAACTTATGTGAATTAACAAAAATAAACATCAGACTTGCTGAATTTTCCCTTGTTTCTGCCAGCCTGAACTTTGTCAAAAGAAGTATCCTGGATTCTGAAACTTCCCACTTCTCATGGCTTTATGGGTATCCAGTGAACAAGTGGGTGTCCATTGTACAAATGTGCCAATGTTATGGGAGTGAGGGGTATGTTATGAACTCTAAGTACAAAGTAACCTGGCTGCCCAAACACCGAGGGAGAGAAAATGGCAGAGTAAACACACACTAAGCCAGTTTTACTCAATTTAGAGTTAATAAAAGGTAGTAAGGATTGCATTGCTTTAAAAAAATGTCATAGTACATTAAAAATCCAGAGAAAATTTCAAAATAGTTTAAATGAAAGCAAAGATTTTTAGATCTAGTGTAACTTAATACAGTGCAGCTCTAAACAAGAATAAGATAGGTTTGTGTATTTTACCACAAAAGACTGACTGTGGTCTAGTCTATAGTTAGGTGAACTACAAGCATGATGTTGAATAGATCTCTAGAACTTGTCTTGAAATGCTGAACTTTTGGTCCCCTCCTTATTGTCTTCCATCCTATGCCTCTCATTTATCTATCCATTTTCTTCTCTTGCTATTATGACATTTACCTCCCACCCCTGTTCTCCATCATCTTTCTCTCCCTCCCCCTTACTTCCCTCTTTCTTTTCCTTTTCTAGTCATATTAAAATCTCTATAGCCTGGAAGTCAGTGTGAACCCTCTAAAACCTTACATATGTTCTGTTTTCCGTCTGGAACATACAGGTATTTTTTTCCTTTGTGTTCTCCCACATCTCTTGTGCCCAGTTAACGTTTTCACCCTCTGGCCTCAGATAAAATAACAGTGCCCTTTGGGGTTTCCCCGTGAGGCCATGTGGTGATCTGGTTTCTCTCTTCCCTTCCCAGTGGCCAGAGTCTTGATGATGTTGTATTTGCCACTGTTTCTATTGCATCCAGCGTAGGGCCAGGCCATCCATAAAGAGCACTGAATGGAGGAAGCACTTGATTCTTCACATCAAGTCAGCCTCCTGATCAAAGCCCTTCCAAGACTTCCTGTTCCACCTAAAATGAAACCTAACCTCCTTTATAGTGAGTGCAATGCCTGCTGACCACCATGCGCTCTTTCTTCCTCCACTCAGGGCATGGAGTAGGTTTCTTTGTCATCACACTCTACAGCATGCCCATTACCACCTCAGTAGGGCCTCAGTACCAGCTCCTCCTCCTAGAAGAAGAAGCGTTCATTTCTGGTTAGATCTTAGTCCAGAGGTCACCTTCTCTGATCCCTCCTCCATGTGACCTTACTCTGACTCATGTGAGCCCTTGTGACAGATGTTCCTTTCTTTTTATTTGCTTGTTCATTTGTCTGTCACTCACTACCTGAAAGACCACTCTGTGGGCACTCATGCTCTGTATTTGATCACTGCTGAATCTCTTAGAAGGAGCCCTTGGCCAAGTGCTCAGATACTACTGACTAAACAGGTGGATGAATGGAGAAAGGAGTATTCATTTTCTCATCCTGCTATAGTCTTAGGTCTTGAGAATAAAAGAAAAAGCTCAGTCAGGTCAGTTCAGTTCAGTCGCTCAGTCGTGTCCGACTCTTTGTGACCCCATGAATCGCAGCACGCCAGGCCTCCCTGTCTATCACCAGCTCCTGGAGTTCACTCAGACTCACATCTATCGAGTCAGTGATGCCATCCAGCCATGTCATCCTCTGTCATCCCCTTCTCCTCCTGCCCCGAATCCCTCCCAGCATCAGAGTCTTTTCCAATGAGTCAACTCTTCACATGAGGTGGCCAAAGTACTGGAGTTTCAGCTTTAGCATCATTCCTTCCAAAGAAATCCCAGGGCTGATCTTCAGAATGGACTGCTAGGGGTAGGCAAACTGACAGCTGGAAAATGGAAACTGATAGCCTGATTTTGCAAGGAAAAAAGGCCAAAGCTGGTTTCGATGAAAACAGCTGAGAGTATATAAGCAACAGCTTGGAGTGTCTAGGATTTTGATAAAAGTTAGAGCAGTATACTTATATCTACGAGAGTTACTGTTTAGCATGACAGTGTTGAGTTGTTGGGGTGAATTGAAGTTCAGATCAATAGTCTCTATTTTGGAGAGAGAAGTAGTATTAGAGGTAAAAATGCCTAATTGTTAAGAACCAAATTAATGTGGCTGTCAGTCTGGCCACAGTGAGCAGCGACCAGGTGGTGCATGTCACCTCACCTCTGTCACACAGGTGGGCTTCCTCTGTCCCCTTCCTTCTTGTACCATCACATAGGATTCTGGCAAGGTTTAATGGGAGAACAGCATTAGGGTGTTTTGCAGGGCCAGCATCTTAACAAATTTGAGTAATTGATTATTTACTTACTAATGATTATTAATGATTTGTTAAGTTTCTCTATCCCACATTTTAACATATAGAAAGATAGAGTATATAAAAAATAAACTGCGGTTCTCAGAACAAGCCAGTTCCCAGAGCATCTCTCCCAGAGTGACCAGCCCTTCTGCATGAAATTCTCATGTTCATACATACCACCACGCTTATCCACCTTTTGACATTTTTAATGGGAACACTCAAATGGTTAAGCTAGAATGTGCTGTCCATGATTTCACAAATATTTAGTCAACAGTCATGGGAATTGTACCTTGCAAAGTGGCACAGAAACAGGTCAGCACTTGGAGGCAGACATATGGGCTGGGCCATCATCGTAAATAGAGCAACCTAAGTTATTTTTATGGCAAGTGTCACTGATGTGAAAATAGAAAAGAAAGTACAAATGGCATAAGGTCCTACAGCACATGGTAAAATCCTGCCTTTTTGAGTGGCAAGTGCAGCCACCTTAGCTATTCTGCTGTAACCTACTAGAACATTGTGAATGTCAGGGTGATGGGAACCCAGCCATGCCTCCCTCACACATCAACACATCAGTTATGACTCCTTAATTTCCAGAGCCTCATCTTTTGTCTCCTTCCCTTGGATCATCACTGATTCTGGGACAGGAAGTCTCATCCTGCAGTCTCTTATTTTGGACAAAATGAATCCAGAGCGACTTGATCAGAATAAAAAGCTATTATGAGCAACCTTATTAAATTACTATTTTTGTAGGCAAAAAATGGTCTGATAGTTCAGCATTTCACTTATTTATTATGGACAGTGCTTGTTAGTAGGGCTGCAACATTAGGTGTACCTCATTAGCCTGTTTGCTCCCAGTAGGTCATGCGGCTGATCCATTTAATCACTATTAATTGTATAAATTAACTGTACAGGAACCTAGAAGCAAATAAAGTAACTAATTAATAAGAAAAAACCGAAAACAATCTGGCAGTCAGAACAATGGGCTTTCATATGCAGATTACCCCAGCAGTGTGAAACATGGCCCTTCAGTCAGCTCTCTAATTTAGATTATTTCTGAGGGATTAAACCTCTCGCCAGATTTGGTTAAAATGGCCTATGAGAAACCCCTGAAAGTCTTAAAGCCGTGTGACTTCACTTTGTGATGTTGCTTTAGTCTGTGTATGGATGTCAGGCCATCCAAGTATTAACTAGCACTCTGGCCACATGGGCAGAGCCCGCGGACACTAGGGAGCTGCCAGGGTCTCTGCCTCAGCTGCCGCCACTGAGCCTGGGGAGGACCATCCAGATGCCAGGCCCAGAGCCTCCACTCTGCCTGCCAAGGCCCTGGCGGTGAAAGCCAGCTGGCACAGGCTGTGTGCAACCCTCGAGTTTGCAGCCAGTTAGTTGCCTGAAACACTTTGGAATCAGATCGGCGCTGAAGGCATTTCTCTGGAAGGAGCTGTTATCTGACTTCAGTTCTGCATCGTCAATCATTGTCTGATGCAGCCTGTCCCTTCCCTGAGTGTGTGTGTGGGGAGGTACAATGGCACACTTGGTTAGAGGACTCAACAACTAACAGTAGGAAGCTTCTGCAGCCTTACTCCCTCCAGCCTAAGCCTCCTGAGCTGGCTTCACACATTGTGTGTGCCCTGTTGCTAATTCGAGAGCACTCCTCTCCATTAAAGGCATTCAGTGCACAAAGTGGAAGGTGTTTTGCTTCTGTAGCTGCCTCTTATCTTTAGAGAGAGAAGATGTTCTTCCATCTGTAATACTTAAAAAGATTTGCTTTAAGTCTAGCAGATTTCTAGAGTATTTGCTGTAAACTCTTACTGGATTGAGCTGGATTGACCTCATTTAGCAGCTCGCTGGGTCTTGGAGGGGAGTATCTAGCGCAAATCAGTGTGCCTTGGTTGAAACTGCTATCTCATGATAATTCCACTAGGGAAGTCAGAAAGCTGCGTGCCTGGCTTTTTCTCAAGGACTGGTTTGGTTTTAGGGACTACAGACTGCCGAGTACCCAACATAATGGGATGTGCTGTGAGGCACCAAGGGAGCTAACTCATAAATGGAGCCTCCTGCTGTACTTGTTTTTGGCTTTCCTTCCTTGCCAGCTGCATTAAGCCTTCCATACCCTGGCTTCACTGTGTGTGCATCTAATGAGCCATGTGTGGAAGCTGCAGGTCTTAAGAAGGGGCAGTTCACTGAGTGCAGCTCTGACACAAAGTCTGGAGCCCTCCCTGTCATTCTGCTCCCTGGATGCTGCTCTAGACCTCCTTGCCCAGAGGTTTCTTCACTTGGGACTCAGTTTCCTCGATAATAAAATGTTTATCTATCTATTATTTTTTGATGATGCCCAGATCATGTGCCTGAGCTCTTGGACTTGGATTTGTGTGATCCAGAGTAGCTGACCGAAACCAATCACTCACATTTTTATCATGGACACATCATGTTGGATGAGACTGGTCACGTTTGGCTAAAAGCATTTCAACATACATAATTTGGAAATTCCCATTCTTGTTATCGGGGTGGTGAATGATTAAAACTTGGCAGCTAGGCATAAGAATCCCAAGAACAATATTAAACAATGTGTAGATTCCTGAGCCCACTGGAGATCTACTGGATTAGAATTTGTCAGCCTGGAGCCACAGGATGTTTTTAACAAGTTGCTGGTACTTCTGTTGCAGTCTGTTCATGAACATATTATTTAGACATCACTGGGGTCTAGTACAACCCCAAAGCTTTTGCTTGAGTCACCCCACAGAAATTAGGTATTCTTGGATTTGTTTGAATGAGGAAGCTTCTTAAGCATGGATCTTCTGATCTCCCATTACTGTTTCCATTCTAAACCTTGGGAGCCTGACTTCAATATTTGAGTTGTTTTTAGAGTTAAAATATTAAATATTTTCATGGTTATAAGATACCTTCTGAATCTCTTCATTTTTTCCTGATATTTGACACCAGATGATTTTAATACCTAGCGTATCAAACTAATAGTTGTGAAGGACTCCATGTATAGTTCTAAGTTAAGGATAAAATGCTATATTCTTGTTTTATCCTTTTAGGACACTGGGAAATAAAACCAGGCATTGATGAACATGAGTAGACATTTATGTAGAGACAAGTCTGTGAGTGGAGACAGTCTTCCAATACAGTGCCAAGTTCCTGTCCCTGTGTCTGCCCCAAGCCACAGCTGCCATCAGGATTGGCTAAATCATCTGCAGGGCCTAGTGCAAAATGAAAATGAGGGGGCACTTGTCCAAAATGTAAGAATTTCAGGATGGTGTCATCAGATCATTAAATCTGGCCCTTCCAAACATGCGTTCTTGTGCAAAGCCAGTCCCTGGAATTGATCTCAAATTATTTAGTTCTGAAAATGAATATTTCCTCTTTTTTATCTCTTTATAAGATGACTTGCAAAGAACATTCACACAATAATAAGGAGAAGAGAGTTCTGAATTATTGTAGAGATTTTTGAGGTTGAGTTTTAGTGTTTCTGTCTTTTTTTTTTTTTTCCTGAACCAGTGTTAAATTTGTTTCTACAGGAGCTATCTCTTCTTTACTACCACCTCAGAAGGAGCTTCCATTGGGACCTTTTAAAAAACACCAGCCCCATAATCTGAGATTGCAAACTGAGTTGAAGCAGTGCAGTGTCGGCTATTGTTTAGACATTTCCGTTATCTGAAGTTGAAGGTTTTTGTGGGTGGTCCCTCTCTGTTGGGTGTCACTCTCAACAAACGTGTGGAAAGAAGAAATAACCACAGATGCAGCCAAACTTCAATCAGCTCTGCCTTAATTGGCGAGTCGGTTGCTTTTGTAGCGCAGGCAGAATCAATTAGGGAGCTGGGCTAGGAGACAGTGCTGGTGCTGCCATCCCCCCTGGTGGAGAGTGTGGGTTGTTGGCTCCACCAAGAGGAATAGGTGCTATCACTGGCCTTATCATAAACGAGGCTCCAGGACGGCTTAGTTCACCCAACCAACTGTTTTCAGTTCTTTTATTTTCAAAGAATTCCTCCTGCCCTCCAGGCTTTCTCTGCCTCATCTCTCCACTCTCTTCTTTTCTTCCAAGGGCCTGCCCCTCTGAGGTGTCATGGTGTGGGCCTTTCTGGTTCCCTTCAAGGCAGGGGGTCATCTCTTCTTCCCTTGTCCCCAGCGCTCCAGGCCCAGAGTCAGGCGTCCAGTGGCCACTTGATAGCATGTCTTGTCTGTCATGTGGAGCAACCTGGTATTTCTGCAGGTTGAAAGGTGGTTTTGAGACTAAGATCCCAAAATTTGAAATTCTATAAATATGGACATGTTAGGAAGAGGGGATTCATTTACAGTAATAAGTCTTTGTCTGTCTAGTGATGCTTTCATTTTTAACGTTTCTTTTTATACCAAATAATAAAGAAAATGGATAAGCAAAAGGAAGAAAAATTTTAAAGTTGCATGTAATCTTAACAAAAAGAACCAACTGTACTGCTGTATATATCCTGAAGGCCCTTATATCAGATAGTTGTGCTTAAAAAAAAAAAAAGAGTAGATTGTTACTTCTTTAAATGTCCTTTAAAATTATTACAAGTTGTGATAACCCTTCTAGTCCCTGAAATATTCTTCTAAAATATTTCAGATGACTACAAAACATTTCATCCTCTTTACTGTTGAAAACAGTTTGGTTTCCTTTTTTTCCCTGTTTTTATAAACAGTACAGTGATGAGCATCTGTATAAATATTTGAGTATTTCCTTGATTAATTCCCTATAATAAATTCATAGAATTGAAATTGGGTCAAATTATATTTAAGTGTTGCATGAATGTAAGGCCTTTTATATATTTTAGTTTGTCCATTGATTCAACAAGTATTTGAGTGTTTGCCTTAGGTTGGCTAGGTACCATAAGGGTGTTGGGGCCATAACGTGAGTGAGACAGATGAAATGAGACATCTCCTTTTTCTTGTGGAGATGCCAACTATAAATATACATCTGTTTGTAGCTGAAGTTTCCAGAGCTTGGCACTGTGTTTGGAATGAACTGAAGTTGTGACTTGTATCTGTTCTCATGTAGTGGAGCTGATGAAAGCCTTCTTCCTCTAAGAAGCTAACCTGAGTCAAATCAAGGTTTTTATAAAGTTTGTGAAGGATGGACTTGGACCTTCAGAAATACCAGAAAAATGTGAAGGGTGAGACCTGCCTGTTTACATACATGACATCTTGCCAGGAGAGACACAAAGCAGGCACATCTGTATAAGTAGCATTTGGACTGTGACTTTCCTCAGTCGCTAGAAGGTTCTCAGACCTAGCTCCCTCAGGAGCCTCACAGGAGGATGATGAACTGATTAGATCAGCAGGGAGTCCTCCTGAACCCTGCCATGTCCCACTGTGCAAAGCTTCCATGGAGGCACTGGTTTTACTTCAGATATTTCCATGTCAGAGAGAATCATCAGTTCTGGGCTTATCCACCTCATCTTAACATGGGACAGTAAGTGCTTCTGCCATTGAAATGAGGTTATAGTGCAGCCGACTTCCTAGTATGAATTAGTACTCATTGTTCACATCCAGGAGATCTATCTGGTCTCTAATTTGGCACTAGTATTAAACATCTGCTACCTTCAGACACTTCAGTTTGTAATATACAACATTAAGGACAAACGGGGACTGACTCAGACACAGTTCTATCAGGTCTGTACTTTTTCCTCCAAATTGCAAACATCTGGACCTACTTCTTTAATACCAGCTTTCTTGGGTCATTGTGTTTCCACGTTTGAGAAACACCATCTCACAGTCTGCCTTCCCCACCAAATCTAATCACAGTCTGATTCACTTTGAGATAGTGGTGTCATAAGAAGTGTACAAAGTGCTTCTCTCTGCAGCATGTAGAAGGGAAACACGTGTAGTGAAGAGATAGAAGACACAGGGGAGCTTTCCCCAGGGGAACTAAAGCACAGTGTGCCCCTAACATTATAGAAAAAGGTTTCTAGGAAATAGGTAGTCCACGGGGGTCACTTGAGGCCTAGCAGAGAGAGCATTCCCAAGACAAGGCAAGGTGATACTGATGGCCGCAGTGTTTATTAGATGCTTTCTGTATACCAGCCTTGGCTTGAGCACTCATGCCATAGATCCATGACATATATGCCCAAAAGATGTTGTGAAATTCAGCCAAGGAATTTCTCAGACTTCGCTGGAACATGAGAGAATTATCCCAGAGATGAGGGTGAAGGAGGGTCTGTTGCCAGGAGAAATTATATCATGATGAAGAGGCCATGTTTATATGAAATCATATTGTGGCCTACTATCAGGTATGGAGGCCATCTAGGTCTCTGGCAAATGGGCTTCTGTGGTTTGGGTTTGGAGCTCAATAGTAATGGAACCATTGAGATGTGTAAAAGCATGTTTGGAAATTCCTATGAGGAGTTAGACATCAGAATGAGGCAGTCATGATCACTGGGACACTGCTTCTTGATTCAGGCTGATTTTATGTTGATGTGAGCAGTATCACTATTTTAGGAGAAGGTGCGTGGTACCATGTCTTGTTACTGATAGTGCTGACAACTGGAGAGCTTCTACAGGGCACTCTTACCTTTAGCTTCTTAATTTTAGTCTGTCATCTGATGACCACAGTACAAAACAGCCTAACATAGCCAGGCACGTTTGATGAACACCTGCTCTGTAGCTGTCCGTCAGAATTTTGCACTCCATGGGCACTGCCAGATGCTAAGTGTGACCCAGGCAGCAAGGAACAGGGGCCTGCACACTTCCCATACCTTCTTTGCTCACATGCATAATCTTGTTCCATTGGATCTCATTAAAAAAGATAGATTCCACAGTAAGATTATTAAGACTTTCCAGGCAGTGACAGCATAGTATTGAACCAAGCACAGGCCCTTTGAACACAGGGCCCTGTGTGGCTGCACTCATCTTGTGCCCCTGAGACCAGGCCTGTGTGAGATCCCTAGGGCTCTGTGTGCTGCAGCGTCAGGGATGTTGAGAGCTGCACCCTGTGCATTGGAAGGGCTGTTTGAATATGGATTGAAATATGGGGCTCTGCACTTTGAAACCCACCTTCCTCATACTTTGCTCTGCCATCCTGGACACATATTTCACCATTCAAAGACTCCATTTGCCTGTGTGTTAAATAGGAACCTAATAGTACCTTTTAGGGGTGTTTAGGAAGATGGAGTGAGGTTATGGATGAAAAGTACCCAGTTCCCAGCATACAGTTATCATCCAGCCAGCATTTGCTGCCTTTGGAGAAACTGAGTGAGGCAGTTTCTGAAAGCCTTCCCGTGGCTGCAGCATCCTTTGTCCAGATGTAATGGGCACAAAATACGGGTCTGCTTAACTCTAGTGACCTGGATGGGCATCACTGATAGGTAGTTGTTAGCCTTTCCCCCAAGTAACCCCAGTCAGAACCACCGACTCTCGTCAACTCCGTGGATGGGGGATTGTTTTGTCTCCTGATGTCCACTTTTTATATTAATCTCTTGCTTTTAATTGGGAGGACTCAGACATTCATTATAATTACATAGGAAAAAACATGATTGCTATTATCCCAGAGTTATCAGAATTGATTCAGCTAAATCAAATGCTGGTGGAGAGAGAGGGTTGTGTCGCCAGGACCTTCCGCTGGCCTGGATGTTGTGACTGTTTCACAGAGATAAGCGGCCTCGCTGTGCCTGCTGGCATCCGGGCGTAGACAGCCGCGGTGCTGGTGCTGGTTCATCTCCCCAGGCGTTAAGCTGCACTAATTGCTTTGGAAGGGAGGCCTTCTCCCGGACAGCAGCATATGCTGCGTGAGCGCCTGAAGCAAAGATAAAAAGCCACCCTCCTCCTCCTTTATGGAAGTTTAATAATAAAATGGAACTGTCACCATTCCCAATAAATTGTTTATTTTAATTTAGAAAAATAATGGAAACTGGCCACCTCCTGGCACACAGTTGTTGAGGACCGATTTCCTGGCTCAGCTAATTTTGAGCCAAATACTGTCCTTCAGTAGCTTGCTCTAGAAGACACTCAGGCCTCAGTGTCAGTAAAATCAACCACATGTCTCTCCACTTAATAAAACCTAGCCCTTTAAGGTGAAATGCATCATTTTTCAAGGTGGATTAGATTGTAAAGTTGCAATCCAGGAAGTTGGCATAGGTGTTTGAGGCATAAAGTTTTGTAGGATTTTTTTCAAGTATTTCTTTTAGCAAATATGAAATTAAAATATGCTCACATGTTTCTGTCTTCATGGTTCTTTCAAATGTCTTCTTTTTTCCTGTAATAATAGTGAGAAGTCAGCTTGATGCCTTTTGAATTAAGTCAGAAAAGAAGGCATCTAAGAAGGAAGTATCTTACTAAGGCTTATAGAGGGAGGGTGAGTGGCACTGTGGAAACTGGACTTCAAGCCACCTGGCTCCTGCCTACTGTTCTAAGGCACGGATGCTCTCACTTTTTCACCAAATAAACAGAAGCTTTGTCACCCCCGTTTCATAGGTAGCAAAACTGAGGCCTGAGAACCAAAGCTACTTGTCTTGGGATATCAGAGCTGGTAAGTGGTCTAACCAAAACTAGGGCTTAGTCTCTTGGATCCTAGTTCAGTTTTATTCTTGCAGAGTCCATGGAGTCTATATACTGGTTGCTAACATACAAGTATAATATAATATGATTGCATTAAATATAAAAATTTTTATCTTACAGTAAGCAGCCATACCTGAGAATAGATTTTAAAAAATCTGTTCTGGCGGCTGCAGGGCAATCAGCCAGCCCCCTTCATTCCCTTTTGGACACTACCCTTGGAATGCACACAACTAGAGTTCATCTTCAACAAATTAGTACAGGCCATGGGGGAGGGGAAGCAGTGGATGTTCCACCTGTGTGCACTAGGAGTGTGCTGTGTATGAAATGCCTGGCTTTGTCTGGCATGGGCACTCAGACAATGTGTAAATCAGGCAATGAAATGACAGTGATTAAGAAGAGGAAGGGGGGCATAGATGAGATGAGAAAGGTCATTGTAATGCAGGGAGGTCTTCGGGGATATATTGCCTCAGTCAGGGTTATGTGATGGGCATGGTCATCAAGGTCCTTTGAATTGAGTGACCCAAATACAGCTAAATCTAGTCAGGCAAAGAATCAAATTTGTTGGCTCACTTATCCAAGAAAAGTAAGCACGGCTGGATCTAGGGGCTCAAGTCATGCTGTCGTGACTCTGTCTTGCCCCCTTGCATTGCGGACTCTTTACCTTGGCTGTTACATTTATTCAGAGGAGCTCTTCCTGTGCAGTGGCTTCATGGCTGCTGGCAGCACCAGCCTGCCTCCCTGACTTTTCAGTAATCTCAGTGGAGAGAGAATCTTCTTTATCGTGTTTCAGTAGAAGCCCAACTATGGCTGGTGGGATAGAATTCACAGATTGAACAGGGCTGATCAGGGGGCCCAACCCTTGACTGGGGAAGGAGAGAGATACTAGCACTGTTCAATTCATATAAATTTTGAGGTGTTGGGGAAGAGGGAAAATCAGCAGAAGGGAAAAGGATGCTGGATAGGGGAAATCATACATACCCACTGGCCTTAGAGTTTCCTCTGACTCACCATCAGGCGATGGCTTGGTAAGGAGGAAGGGCTAGTCTAGCTCTTCTGTCTCCAGGTTAGTGTTGTCCAACACAACTTAGGCAATGATGGAGATATTATTTAACCTTCACAGTCCAGTCCAATGACCACTAGCCACATTGGGCTGTCGAGAACTTGAAATGTGCCTTGTGTGATCAAGGAACTGAGTTTTTAATTTTAGGTAATTTTAACTAAATTTAATATTAATAGCTACATGTAGCTCATGACTACTGTAAAGGGCAGAGCAGCTCTTAGTGGAAGTCACATCACAGGAGATGGTTCCCTGGAAGGCAGGACCCCCTGTCCCCACTTTGGAGGAGGGTTGGACTGAGAGTTAAATGTAGAGGCTGGTTGACCAGGATGATGAAGCTGAGTTGTTTAGGTTGTGGAGTAGGAGGAAAGGGGGTTTGAATGTGAGAGAGAGGACCGGGAAGAAAAAACAAAGAGAGAGTCCTTCATCTGTGACATCATTTAGAAACCTTTAACATGAAGAAATATTTTTTCTATTTCGTGTGTGAGCTCAGCTTCTATCAGGAAGAAACAAAATCACAATTGACCTTGTTATAATAGCAAATGGGGGGGAATTCCGTGACATGTTATTGCATTTTGCTCTTAAGTGTCCAACAATAAAAGCAGCCATTGCCTAAAACATCATTCTGCACGTGACATACAGCTACACATGGATTAAAAGAAAAATTGCTGTGTTATAAAAAAAAAGTCCTGTGTAAACTTGTGTGACTGAGCGCAGCTAAGTGCAGTTGACAGAAATGACATCAGATGAATAGAACGAACTTGTCGAGGCAGAGCCCAGCCCTGTGCTTTGAACCTGGGTCTGGTTAAAGAACACACTCTGCACAGTCGGCGTGATCGGCCTGCCATCCTGCTTTGTATCCTGTAAGATGTGTTGGGTCCACCTTGGGGTGACACTTACCAAGCTGAAGTCTTCTTGGCGGTCACCACTCACTCACAAGTCAGGTTTCCAAGGGTGGAGTTTCTCGGAGAAGGCAGGCTGATTTGCTCTGACTACTTGCCTACCCACCGTGGGACCCATGAGCTTCTTAGATTCAGTCAACTTTCTGGGTTTATCCACTGAGTGCTCATAGAGGCTATGCCATGAGTTTGGCATCCTGTTGCCAAGTCAAGAGCGGCAAGAATAGAGGAGCAGGAAACTTGGTTCCTGGCTGTGTAGTTTGCCTAGTTCCTTGACCCTCAGCATGCCCCTTGATAATCACTTGTAGACTCAGTTGAGCGCAGAAACTAAGAGCAGGCATACTGGAGACACACTGGCCAGGTCTAAGTCAAGTTCATAGCCAGTGCCTGCCACTCAGGTTACCCCCTGTCCCACCACACACACACACACAGACACACACACAGACACACCGACACAGACACACACACACACACACACTAAACAGCAGTGGGTGTGTAGTGGAAAGGAGAGAATTAGAGCAGCTGAAACTTGCCTGGATAGAACCTGGGCTGGGCAGCTACCTAAACTGGACCTCAGTCTTACTCTCTGCAGAGTGGAATGATGGCTATTCGCAGGGTTGTTATGTGGACACAGTTGGCTGGGTTTTTTTTTCAGAACCTAACATTGAGCAGGCTTCCAGAACCAAGGTTGCTCCGGTGAGCATCAGAGTGTGGTTGCTGTGAGGGAGGGGTGGCCCAGGGAAAAGGTCTTGTGGGTGGTACGCGTATCTCCAGGGTGATTTGCCAGCTTCACATCCAGCCTTGATTCATGTTCGGCTTGGATGACATTAAAGCTGATTGCCCTAAGGATCCCACTCAAGCTTTCCAGTCCAGTTTGCCAACAAATGTGCAGCCCATCCTGATGACCAGAAGCTCCAGGCAGAACAGCATCTTAAAACTATAAGTCCTATCCTAGGATCAGTGTCTGTGATGCTTTGATCACTTTCAGAGTCCCAAGGGAGACACATTATGAGTGGGCGTCACCATTGGTTTCTGATGGCATACTTGGAGTGCTGTTGGGTCGCAGGCACAGTAGGAGAAATGAAACCACTCCTAGGCCAGGAAGTCACTAGCAGGCCTTTTCCCCTAACCCACCCCTCTTGTCCCTCTCCCTCCTAGTGTCTTTAATGACTTCTCCAGCTATTTCCCCAGCAGACAAGGGTTGGATGCCTTTGGGAACAGAATAATTCATTTCAGTAGAAAACAAATGGTTTTGGATTGGGTCAGTTGGAAAGTGTTGCCAAGCGCTGTGCTGCTGTGAACATGGGCTTTGGGCCAGTGACCATCTATGTACATTGCCATGTACCTGGGCATAGGCCTGGACCCACTCCTGTCTCTTTTTGGAAAGCAGAGATGTTTGGGTTTCACAGTCAGTTTCTTTGTCCCCTTTATTTTCCAGCTAATGCTGGGCTTCTGTGGAACTGACATAGTGGAAAGGCCTGAGGCTGCTCCTGAAGAGCCTCCTTCCCATCTGCCTGTTCCTCGGAGCCCTCTGTATTTGTTGCCTGGATCTACCTCCCATAGGCATGTTGTGATCCAGTCTTTAGCCTCACTAGTTGGCTCTTTGGGGGCTTCCCTGGTGGCTCAGCTGGTAAAGAATCTGCCTGCAATGCGGGAGACCTGGGTTTGATCCCTGGGTTGGGAAGATCCCCTGGAGAAGGGAACAGTTACCCACTCCAGTATTCTGGCCTGGAGAATTCCATGGGGTCTCAAAGAGTCGGACACGACTGAACGACTTTCATTTTCACTTTTGGCTCTTTGGAGGTGGTTTTTGAGAACCAATTATATGTGTCAGAAATGTGCTAAATGTGGAAAACAAAAGACCATCAGATGTGCCCTGTCTTAGAAACATCACAGTCTTGAGTGGGGACAGAATCTAATCAGGTAATTACACACCTGGAGTGCTAAGTGCACGGTGGATCTGAGCCTGGTATGGCAGCCTGGGCTTGTAAGGAAGCACTCCAGGCTCTCAGGGGTGGGTGATCTGGGAAGGCTTCCTAGGGCAAGAAGGGCTGAGTCCCTCTAAACAGACACGCCCTGAGAAGATAAGAGAGAAGTAGATAAGGGGAAGGCAGAAGATGGATGGAGAGTGTGCTCCCAGTGGAGGGGGAGCATGTATGGAGTCTAAAAAAATGATTGAGTGGGAAAATAGGGGAGGGGAGGGGTAGAGGGAGCTCATAGCACTCCCTGGGAGAGTGGAGAGTCACCGGAGATGAAACTGGAGAGGGAGGCAGACATTTTCAACAAATTAGAAACTTTTCACCAAAATCTTAACTGTCTTTCCCCTAACATGTAATCAAAGCTTAAAAAAAAAAAAACATATGGAAGGTAAATCTTATACTAAGTTCTTATGTTTTAAATTTGGAAGGCAAAAACTGAATTACGGCCATTGGGGCCTGAGAATGAATCATGGGTTTTGCCTCGGCATGTGCATGTTCATTCAGGGTTGGTATTTCATATAACAGGACAGATGCTAATGGATTTTTTTGCTTTGTTGTTTCAGCACTTCAGGGAGCATCTGGACAAACTTTTTGCCAAAGGAATTGGAATGCTGGATATAGCTCTGAATGAAGCCTTCAACATTCTCAGTGATGTAAGCTCCTCTTTGATTTGCCTTTCTCTCTTCTAAGAGAATAGACGGGATTTTCGTGGGCCAGCATTATTGTTAGCCAGGCAGGGGATAAGAGGGTAAGGCTGGGGAACCAGGTCCAGTTTGGGAGGTCATCCCAGCGCCCCCCTGGGCAGAGTCGATGGTACAGTCTGGTCAGCAGACTCACCTGCCACCATCATTGACTCTGGGGCCATCAGTGTCTCAATACTAGAGCACCATCCACCACAGATTTCTTTTCCTCTGAGAAACTCTCAATTTCTTCATGGAGTGGATTCCTTATTGTGAGTCACACTGAATCCCTGCCTGTGGTAATGTTCAGAGGAAGAAGGGCTTCTCTGTGTGCTGTGTTCAGGGAGTGTTAGAGGCGCTACCTCTCCCAGCCTTCCTCTTGCCCCCTGGAGGCTTTAGGAAGTCCTGCAAAAGCAAACCCCACTGTACCTACTATTTCTTCTGCTTTGCTGAACAGAGAATTTCAAATATTAATTGCACCTGTTAACATCTTGTGAAATACGTTGTGGAATTTTGGGCTGGTGATTCCGCCCCTTGAATGCAATTGTGTCAAGCTAAAGCATCATGCGACTTCTGTGTCCTTTTTACTCTGGGAGGGCAGTAGGAAAATAAATGACTGTCTTTATTAATGCAGATTCTCCATTATTTATTTAACTGCTATATGCTGCATGCTTTTTAAATGTCAGGCACTGGGAATAGTACACCAGTGAACAGAACAGATTAAGTATTTGCCTTAATGGGTGTAACATCCTAGTGAAAAAGTCTGCAAATTATGTCCCAAGAGAAACATCAGCCTCCATCTTGTTTTTGTAAATAATATCTTATTGGAGCACAGCCATGCCCACCTGACTATATATAGTCTAGGGCTGTTCTTGTACTACAGTGGCAGAGTTATTTTCAATAGATACCGTATGGCCTGTAAAAACTAAAACAGTTACTATATGACCCTTTACAGAAGAAGTTTGCTGACCCAGGTTCTAGTGATGGGAGACATATGAAATGAGTAGTCTTAAGGAGAACAATAATTCTACTGTTCCAAAATGATAAGGGCTTGTTCCTTTATACAATGAGGTCAAGAGTTCTCTGGCTACGGGAAGAGCTCTCTGGTTAAGTGATGTTGGAGTGCAGACCTGAATGGTATCTTGAGGAACAAGTTTTCAACAAGAGGAACAGCAAATGCAGAGGCCCTGAGGGAGGGCATATTTATGGTACAACAAGGAGACCAGCATGACAAGAGCAAGCAGGAGAGAAAGAGCGTGCTAGGAAGTAAGGTCGCAGAGAGCGGCATCATGTGGAGCCCAGTGGACCCAGTGAGGACTTTGGCTCTTCCTGTGTGGGATGGAAAGTCACGGAGTCTGAGCAGAGAATGACAGAGTCCAACTTGGATTTCAACAGCATCCACTGGCCGCTCATTGATAAACAAAGATAGTAGCAGGAAGGCCATCATCTGAGTGATATACAATGGTGGCTTTGGACCAAGGAGGTAGTGATTTAGATGTTAAGAAGCAGAAAAATAGAAGCTGCTCTAGGTATTTCAAACAGGAGGAGTTGAACTCAGGAAGTTGGTTGCACAGGGGATGGAAAAGCTGAGAAATCAAACAGAGAATGAACTGATCCATGGATTAACACCAGCAGGAGGCAGCTCCCTTGTGGGTCAGTAAGGACCACAGGAGGGAGGGCTGCCATCAGAGCCTCATCACTATGGCTGACCAGAGCAGAACAAAAGCACTGAGGGGACTGCCCAGCAGGAGCTGCAGTGCTAGGGAGGGGCCTGTCCTGTGGAAGCTAGTGCTTTGGAGGCGATGCTGCCATTGCTGGAGAATGCCCAGGCCCCCAAAGCAGAGAGAAAAGGAGAAATGGCTTAGAAATACCTTGGCCTGTCCCTTGAGTCCTTCAGTATTCACCTGAAGACAAAACTTGTCAAAACTGTTGCCCAGTCTGGGAAATGTGATTTTCAGGAAAAAATACGGGGTGGAGCTGAGAGCAAGCAAGCCCTGAATGGGGTGACAGCGATGTTGAAGTTCCAAAAGAGCTGGGAGAGCAACTGGTCATTCAGAGGCTTCTCCTCCAGGTAGCCCTGCAGGCCACCAGCCATCCGCTTCCAGGTGAGCATTCAGCCTGCGCTGTGTGGCTTGTTTTGGTGGTCAGTTATATCTGACTCCATAACTTGAGCTTCTACCACTAAGCTACAGTGGCTCTCAAGCCAAGGATAGGTCCTAATTCTATACTCTTTTTTTAACCAACAATATCTGCTGGCACATAGAAGGCTGTTTACATCTCAGTCCTGAGTCAGTATTGTACATCAGTGCAGAGGAGAGGAAGTAAGGAGGGAAGGTGTCATTTCAGCTTCCGTTATGCAAACCAGAGGCCCTTCCTACTCACTTGGCTCCAGATTATTAGCATTTATGGACAACTCAGTTTGGGACAGCACATACCTGTTAACAATGTATTAATAATTAATAAACA
Source organism: Ovis aries (assembly GCF_016772045.2). Classification (NCBI taxonomy): domain Eukaryota; kingdom Metazoa; phylum Chordata; class Mammalia; order Artiodactyla; family Bovidae; genus Ovis; species Ovis aries. Next base: position 46,430,016 of record NC_056072.1, on the reverse strand, counting down.
TGACTGATCAGAGCCAAGGACCAAGCTACATCTTTAAATTCTACTTTGAACCTTGGGTAGCTTTTGACATAGCTCAGATAGTAAAGAATCTGCCTGCAGTGCAGGAGACCTGAGTTCATTCCCTGGCTAGGGAAGATCCCTTAGAGAAAGGAATGGCTATTGACTTCAGTATTCTTTCCTGGAGAATTCCATGGAGAGAGGAGCCTGGCAGGCTACAGTCCCTGGGATTGCAGTCAGACACAGCTGAGTGACTAACACTTTGAACCCTGAATAGGCACCTTCATAGGGCTTGGAGATGCTGATCTCCACAGCTTAGCAGGCTTTTTCTAGAGGGTGATATTGAAAGGACTTGCCACATTTGGAAAACTGGCTTTCTTTATTTCAAAAACCTGGTGTCTAGTGCAGGGGGAGGCTACTCTGAGATGGGGGGAGGGAGTCCCTTGCTTGGAAGTGTACCTTGCAGATTTCTGTTTTCCTGCTATTTGACAGAGGTGGTGAAGGAGTAAAGAGTTAAGAGATGCTTCTTGTGTTGGAGTTTGTGGCTTCTGGAGTCAGGCAGGTTGGGTTGAGAAGCCTGACCCACTCAGAGCTTGCTGTGTGACCTTGCAAAAATTCTGCTTGGTTTTACCTTTATTTTCCTCATCTTTAAAATGAGGCTGGGAATAGACCCAACACTGGTCACTTAATTTGTGAAGCCCAGTGCAAAATGGCAATGCAGGTGCTTGTTCAAAAGTTAATAAGAATTTTAAGAAAGTGATACCAGAGTGTTCAACCAAGTGTGGGCCTGTGTATAGCTATGTACATCACATGTCATGAAGCCGGCCATGCTGGATAGTGGTTGAGGCTTCAGCATGAGGCAGTGGCACCCAGCTCCCTCTCAGTCATGCTGGGTTGGGTGGGAAGTGCCATCACCGTGACCACAGAGACATTAGGCAGCCTCAACTTTTGCCAGGCTGCCTGAGGTTTCTAGAAGCAGCTCCTACCCTTAATGCTTTGGTCCTACTCCCTGCCCAAATCCTCAGGAGTCTCTGCTTCCCTTTATCCCCTCTCTTCTTTTCCTTGCCCTGGAACTTTTTCCTCTCCCCAAACCTTTCACTTACCAGATTTGTTTTAAAGCTCTCCTAAGCCAGTGATCCCTTGGAATGCCCAGTGGGATGCCGTCTGCTTCAAGGCTCCAACATAGGTGTTGTGGTCAAGGTGTGGGATGCCGTCCTCCTTTTGGAGACTCACAATTCATTTGCTACTAGAGGCCTTAGCAGTCCTGCAGTGAACAGACCTTTTAAAATATGTCTATACCAACACTCAAATTATTGACCCAGGAACTCTCTGCGTCATGTTATAACCTCAGGATAGAATTTGTAGAACTCACAGCTCCCCAGGCACACCTTCAGGCATAATATTTTTTTATCCTTTAAGAGGGTGTAGTATTTCCAACACCTCCAAGAACCAGAAAATCATCAATACATGGTGGACTTTTTCCCTTGAATCCCAGTGAGAGAAGCATTTTTGAACCAGGGAAACCGTCCACATACCTGCTTGATCTACCTGTATCGGTAAAAGCCCTTTGAAGGCTGGCCAGTCAGAAAGTCTGAGGGGTCGAGTGTAAATTCCAGAAAGTAAGAAATGGAAGGAACAGAAATGTTTCAAAATGTCCCTGCCTGAGATTTGTTGACAGTTGGCACCATATTGAGTGCACATTTATCCCAGAGAGAGAAACATTTCCATCCCATTTCTTGCCATGGGGCTTTTAAATAGCCAAACACTTTGAAAAACACAGAGATGGTTAATCTCCCATGAAAATGAAGCTTTAGCTATTTTCCACTTCATCAATATGACCTTTAGTGATATAATTCTCTTCCTGTGTATTATGTCTGCTTTTGCAAGCCAGTATGAAATTAAAAGCTATTTCTTGAACGCACAAACACATATACACATACTTTTTCTCTCTTAGACACACACAATTGAAATGCCAATTGTGGTTATGGCTTAGAATGGTTCAGAAGTTACTATAACTAAATGAAGTTAATTCTGTTTTGCATTTACCTGCATTTCAGTTTCAGTGTTTGCTCAGATGATTTAAAGGCTTGCAGTTGTTGTACAAATGGCTTTGAAAGGAGCATTCAAATAAACTTCCAAGACCCTTCTAGCTATTGATCTCTGCTGCATTCATTAGATTCTCTTAAGAAAACAGAGCCGGTTTGCTACAGTAGTTAGCATCTACCTTGTCATGTGACAACTGCAATTATCTTTTTTGGCGATGAATACAATCTTTGCAGTGATTACCTTTAAAAAATTTTTCTTAGCCAATTAAATAAAATTCGGTGACATTTCAAAGACTGTTAATCACAACCAAATGCTCTAAATGTCAGGATGCATTGAAATTTTTGCTGCTAACTGATGAATCACTGAGCTAATTGTAGTTCATCATCAGGCCCTTGTCATTGTTATTATTATGGAAAACACTTTCATCACTCCCGCTATTCAATAAAAAAAAAAGTTCTAGACAAATATGAAGAGAAGAGATATTACTCATCAAAGCATTTGAATTTAATTGCATTCTTCAAAATTCTCCCAACTGCAGATTGCTGCAGAAGAAAACCAGGGACTCAGCCATGGAAGAAAGTAATGGATGTAAATAAACAGCTCGGGGCAGTCCCTTCTTCCAGTGTGCAGTATTCAGATATCTTCATTTCCCTCTCTTTCTTGCCTTTTGTTTGGGAGTTTTTCCTGGGTGTTTTCAAATGAGTTACATGAACAACAGTCTCGAGGTGTCCTGATTTTTTCCCTTCTGCAGCCTCTGTGGTCAAATGAATAGATCACTTGTATTCGGTGCACATTACTGGGTTTATCCAGTGACATGAAGGTTGTGTTGAATTGCAGGCTCTCCAGAAAATCTCCAGAGCAACCTGTTGATAAGACAAGGCTGCAAGACTGTTTTTTCTTGTTGCGCTATGATGATAGAATCTTAGTAGCATCTCAGAGTGGAAAGGGCAAAGTCATTTATTGAGACTATTAAGTGGGTCCTCAGGGTGGAAGAGAGGGAAAACGCTTCATTAAGACAGAGTATAAATCCTAAATTATAGTTTATGATTGGTGGATGCAGCAAGGGAAGATTTTGAGGTCAGAGGTTCAAAGAGTCCCAGGGTATAAATTGTCCTTTGATGCTTTCTGCTCAAGAGTTGATAGGTCTTTTAGGAAGTTCCTGGAATAAGCACTAAAGTTATTTGCAATTTTCACCTTCTTTAGCTAGAGTTTTCTAGAATAGTAAGTTATTGTCAGTGAAGACAGTAGAAAAGAAGTTATGTGAGAAGTTTTGTGGTCCAATGGCCTTAGTTCTCGGGTATTTTTACCTATTGATACTGTATCATGTGCCTTGTGTGTTTATTAATTTAAGGACACTGTCCAGTCAGAGTTGCAGGAGTGAGTGCCAGGGTCAGGACTAAAGTGAGCCGCATTCTAAAGGCACTGAATTTAAGGAGCAGTCACTCTCAGGTTAGGGACCTTGGTGTCTGCCCTGTGACCCTGGAATGCTAGAAAGACTAGAACAAGGAAGAACAGGAGGAGGAAATGAGCACTGTGGGGCTCTCAGATTGAGGAGTGCCATCTCATTACTGGAAGGCCATAGGCCGAGTGCACTGAATCTGAGAATAGATTCTGGAGTGGACTGCCTGGGTTCATATCTCAGCTATGGCAGATAGTTGCTTGTGTGATTTTGGGCAAGTTAGCTAATCTCTGTGCCTGTGTTCCTCACTGGTCCAGTGGGGATAATAATAGTACATACCTCAGAGACTAGTAGAGATTAAGTAAGTTCATACTTGTAGCCCAGCATATAATGGGCATATAATCTGTGCTGTAACAACCTTATAAGCATGTTGTTCCCATCTTATAAATGAAGAAAAGGGTATTCTTTTGAAGTATTTATTTATTACTCATTTATTTTAAAATTTGTTTGAGTGCACCTGGTCCTAGTTGCAGCATCTGGGATCTTTTAGGTATGGCATGTGGGATCTAGTTCTCTGAGCAGGGGTCAAACCCAGGCCCCATGCACTGAGTGTGTGGAGTCTTAGCCACTGGACCACTGAGTTGGTCCCTAGAAAAAATATTCTCAAAAGAGAATTTATGTTAGGTACCAGTTTGTGGTGCTGAAATAAGATTGAATATTTTCCGCTATACTATAGTATTCCACCTGTGTTTTGAGTTGGTTTTCCTTTGTCCTAATATAACCATGAGGCCATTCGTTCCATCCATCCATCCATTCATCCAGTCTTCTCTAAAGTCACTGCAACTTCAAACTCCACGTTAGAAATCCAAGTTCATGGAGACTGGGCATTATGCTTCAGTGTGAGTGCTCTGGTAGCTCTGGTTCATCAGTCAGCAGAGAGTCCAAGGGTGGCCTTCCCCCAAGTCATGGTTAGTAGGTAGGACATGCCTGTACATTGTCACTCATGCCTGTGCACATGCTCTTTGCCCTCTCTGAAAGGCCCTTGCCCCAGATGCTCACCTCCTTCTGGTATTATTCAAATGTCACCACCTCATTAATGGCTTCCCAGACTATACTTTCTAAAGTTAGCCCTCTGCATTTCCTATCCCCCTACCTTTTTTTTAACTTTGCATCGTCATTATCAAACATAAAACATAATTTACTCCTTTACCTTGGTATCTCATCAAACAGAATATAAAATACATGAGGGAAAAGATTATTCTGTGTTTCATCCTCAGCACTGTGTGGGCACTTAGCAATAATTTTTAAATAAATGAAAAAAAAAACAACTTCACAGTTTGTAGTGGTGGGAGTTTTCACTACTGAAGGTTAAAATCTTTTTGTGTATTCCTCATTGGTATGTAACTGTAGGGTTTTTAAAGGACACTGCTTTGAATTTGTAGCATTCATTAAGGAGATCCTTCACCCGTGATTCAAGGGAAGGACATGAATCTCTGACAGCTGTCATATCGTTAGCCAAGCTACCACTCACAAAGGCTGGGCACTTTTGAAATTCTCTGTAAAACTGAAAGTTGAAGTACAGAATTGGTATCATAGTGGGCACAATCTTAGGATTTCAGCAAGCTGTACATACTAACATACATAATATATAATGTTGCTAAGTCACTTCAGTCGTGTCCGACTCTGTGTGACCCCATAGACGGCAGCCCACCAGGCTCCGCCATCCCTGAGATTCTCCAGGCAAGAACACTGGAGTGGATTGCCATTTCCTTCTCCAATGCATGAAAGTGAAAAGTCAAAGTGAAGTCGCTCAGTCATGTCCGACTCTTAGCGACCCCATGGACTGCAGCCTACCAGGCTGCTCCTTCCATGGGATTTTCCAGGCAAGAGTACTGGAGTGGGGTGCCATTGCCTTCTCTGAATATATAATGTTACATGCTAACAAATCATGTTTAAAACAAACCCTAAAAAGAGTGCTTACAGTATATTCTGAATTGGCATGCTCCTGACTTTATTCTCCATGTGTACAAAACCTCCTTGATTTTATTACATACAATCTGTATCCATTAGACTCATTCAAACTAAATTCATTTAGATTTTGAAAGAGATGTTACTCATCACATATTCTGTTACCCATAATTGTGTTTCTAAAAGGTTGCTCTGCCAACTCCTTTGGGCTTATATTCTGGAGCACTATCCATGTTTGAAGGTAGGAGAGGTTAACTATCCTAGAATCTCACGCCTACCTTGTGTGTATTTTTAAGAAATCTCTTTTGTGGTCTGTGTTTAGTTTCAGTTTCTCAGAGTGAATATGGAGATCCCTAAGTGGGCAGAGGCTTATCCTGTAGGTTCTTTCTGGTGGTGCAGAATGAACTCTCATTTTAAGAGGCTTCCTGAACCTAAGATCTCATGATTCCAAAGTCTCGTGGGTACACATAGCCCTCTGAGGTGTTTTTCAGTTTGTGCTTATTTCTTTCCACAGTTCAACCACACTGGACAAGGAAGCATCTGCAGCCAGGCCATTATGCTCATCACTGATGGGGCAGTGGACACCTATGATACTATCTTTGCCAAGTACAATTGGCCGGATCGAAAGGTAAGTTGATGTTGATGTCATCATGGTGCCATCATCTGTGGAGGATCTTTATTGCATTATTACCTCCAGCTTGTCCATGGATAAGTACCCCGTGTGGACTTCATCTCATGACCTATGGTTTCTCAGCCTTGTGTTTTCTGGTTGACCAAAACTGAATACTATGGCTTCCCTTGTTTTCAAAATGAAACTTTTTTTGGTAGCAAGAAGAAACCCATGTAGAAGTGTTCAATATGTTCAGTGAAAAGACTCACTATGAGGTGTGCTTTGTCCATAATGGAGAGTGCTTCTCTTCGTTTATGTTTGCCTTGGAGCCAGAGCTGCATGGTGAACCCAGCACCTCTAGAAGGGGGAAGGCAACCATGTGGCCCTGTGGCCGACTCCTCTGTTTCCACGTCCCTGTAGTTCCTTCCTGTACCCTCATTGCCATCCAGAATCTCCTCTTCATCCCCCAGTGCCGTTCCTTACTCTTGTCGAAGCTTGTCTCTTCTCTATTCAAATTCTTTTTTATTTCCAAGTTAACATTTATTTATTTGATAAACCCATATGTTAGGGTGTCAGTGACAGATATCAATGTTTTTGGTGTCTTTTGAGTGCCTTAACCCAGAGGTTCTTCAAGCTGTTAGCCAGTTTGAATTCCCTATGGAGAGCTTTTAAATTATGGATCCTGTTGCACACTTACAGAATCAGAATTCCTGAGGATGTGGCCCAGGATTCCATGTTTTTATTAAGTACCTCAAGTAGACACCAGTCAGCAGATTGGTAGCTGGTGATCACTGTCTCAACTACATGGTGAGGTCTGAGCAAGAAATAGAGGTTCATCAGAGAGGGCTCTAGCCTGCAGGTATCACAAAGGCCCTTTCCTGTCCTTCGTGTCAGTGGCATTACTCTGACTGTCTACTCTGTAGGGGCATGAGACTGTTTAGACCAAGTCTGTTTCGCTTCTTCAACTTCGTATGTTTAATTTCTGGGAACTGAGCTAACCACACGCATGGCAGAAAGAAACAGAAGACAAATGACAACTGTGCACTCAACTGTATCCAGAAAGCACGCGTGCTTGAGGCGCTGCGAGCTGCCATTCCTTGTTCTTTTAGTCACTCTTGGTCCTCCCATGTCTTTGGTAACATAATCGTCTCACTTCACCGAGCACAACTGGTGCTTTAAGATGCATATGTTTTGTAGAATGTGCTCCCCAAATGGATAACATCTCCTTCCCTTGTTGCTCAGCCTTAGAGACAGCCATTACTTCTGAAGCTGGAGGGAAGACTAGCTGTTCTGGGCTTGCTGAGAGTAGGTGGGCCTCTGGCCTGGCACCTGCCTGAGGGATATCCAGGAATAAGTATGGCTGAATGCAGCTCTCACAATAAACATTGACTTTAGAGTTCAGTAGTTGAATAAGATGGAAGTTCACTGTTGGAAAAGTGATTTTAAGTGAGATACTTCAGGTGATGATTTCCAGGGAAAGGTAGAGGACAGAGTTAATTCCTGATAAGTGTACATGATCCAGAGGAGGGGGCAAGTGGTTTACACTTGCACCCCCACAGCGCATAACGTTGCCGAGCACGTGGCCTCTACCTCGTAATGCACAGCCCTAAGGGGCTGAGTGACTGAGGAGCCTGGGGGCAGCGCTGGTAAAAGGTAAGGCTGCGGATGTGTTGTCATCAAATACGGTGTTCTCAGGTGCCATGACATCTCACACCATGTTGAAGGGTAGTTTACATTATTTGGGACCATCTTAAATAAAAGAATGAAGTAAATGGGCCTTTTAATAAGCAGCTCCATTAACAGCAAATGTATTAACATGTGAGATTTATATGCTGAATCACATGAATCCCTCTTGCTTGGTGATAAGTGATGGGTAGCTGTAGCCCAGGAATATTGAAATTTAAACACCCTGTCCTTACTTGCTGGGAGAGCCATAGGATGGAGGCTGCAAAATTGTAACTCTTCAGACAAAATAGGAATTTCAACATATCTTTTCAAAGAAACAGTGTTAACTTCAGGCCAGATGCTTTCTCGGATTAATTAGAACCAGGGTCCTGCAAATTTCAGCCTTCCATGAAGCAGTTTGATCTACTTATGAAGTGTTATCACGCAGAGGCAGACTTACTTTCTGTAGCAAGAGGGCCTTTCTAATCTATGATTAGAAATGAGTAGCAAGATCCCTCTCCTCCTGCTCCATTCTGGAGCATTCCATGACATTCATATGCATATGCATTCATCTTCTTGATGACTTCTCTGTGGAGGTGCAGGTAATTAACTTGTATAAAAGGCAATGTGCGTTAGCACTGGGTTAAAGTGAGATGCTGCAGCATGTCTAAGCGGTCATCTTCTATCGTTCTGAACGTTAGGTATTTAGTAGAGGGTTGTGTTGTGCTGTTGTTTGCTATCTTCAAAATTATAGAAACAGGAAATGGTTCAGGAGGGAGTAAAATGATCTTAAGGCCTGATTCCTATAACCTGATTCCTATAACATAGTGATTCTTAAACTTTGATGAGAATAAGAATCATCTGGAGGGCTTGTTCCAACACAGATTGCTCACCCCCAGCTCCAGAGATTCTGATTCAGTTGGGCTGGTGGGGCCTAAGAACATCTATTTCAAACAAGTTTGCAGGTGATGTGAATGGTACTGGTGGGCAAACCGCGCTGGGGAACTAGTGCTGTAGAAGTAGCCCAAGGAATAGGGTTTGGTTACTCAGTGGGCTCTGCCACTTTTGCTTCCCTATGTTTACCTTTTGTTGTTCTTTAGTTAGTAAGTTGTGTCCAACTCTGTGACCCCATGGACTGCAGCATGCCAGGGTCCTCAGACCTTTCTTGCTTTTTCCCAGAGTTTGCTCAAATTCATGTCCATTGAGTCAGTGGTGTTATCCAGCCATCTCATCCCCTGCCGCCGCCTTCTCCTCCTGCCTTCAATCTTTCCCAGCATCATGGTCTTTTCCAATGAGTCAGCTCTTTGCAAAGGTGACCGATGTATTGGAGTTTCAGCCTCAGTCCTTCCAATGAATACTCAGGGTTGATTCCCTTGAAGATTGACTGGTTCAGTCTCCTTGCAGTCCATGGGGCTCTCAGAGAGTCTTCTCCATCCAGCACCATAATTCAGAAGCACCATTTCTCCAGTGCTCAGCTTTCTTTATGGTCCAACTCTCACATCTATACATGACTACTGGAAGTTGACTCTCCAGACCTTTGTTGGCAAAGTGATGTCTCTGCTTTTTAATATAGTCTAGATTTGTCATAGCTCTCCTTCCAAGGAGCAGGCGTCTTTTAATTTCATGGCTACAGTCACCACTTCAGTAACTTTAGAGTCTAAGAAAAGAAAATCTATTTACTGCTTTCACTTTTGCCCCTTTATTTGCCATGAAGTTATGGGACTGGATGCCATGATCTTAGTTTTTTGAATGTTAAGTTTTAAGCCAGCTTTTTCACTCTCCTCTTTCACCCTCATCAAGAGGCTCTTTAGTTCCTCTTCACTTTTTGCCATTATAGTGGTATCATCTGTATATCTGAATTTGTTGCTATTTCTCCTGGCAATCTTTGTTAAAGCTTGTGATTCATCCAGCCACAAGCGTCTATTCCCTCAGTCAAATCCAGTGCACAGGTATGTGTTTCTTGGCTCATACTTTGTTTAAAAAATTGTCAGTTACTGATTATCATTTTAAAATTGGAGACAGAATAGTAATATTAATAATATTAAAGTTTTAGTTTCACAAAGATATACACATGGCACTTTGGAGTCAACATTCTCATATGGCAGAAACTGACTGGGATTGAAGGATGGCTGCCCCCTTAGATGGCAAACATCTGGTTCTTTTGGCCCTGGTCTTCATCATGCTCCATTATTTCCTTCCAGCCCACTTCACTTTGCTTCACGTACCCATAGGTATAGAATTCTGGACCACTGCTCTGGATTAACACAAGCATGGTCTAGATTACCCAGCCTCTAGGTGTTTATTTCTTTCTCTTAGGCCCGCCATAAACTTTCCCTTCTCTTCTCTAGCCAGATGCCGTCTTGTCTTTACCTGAGTTTTACATGTCACACTCCCTCAGAACCATACAAGGGGTGTGTATAGCTTCAAATCCAACACTGTAATCACCTCTGGGCCTGGCTTTTCACCTTCGTTGGTTTGATAAGTCCTTGAGGAGAGGTTCTGGATCTCTGACCAGTCCCATCACCGTGCTCTATTCTGTCCCTGCTGAGAAGTGTGGCATTGAGTCCCTAGAGTAGTCTCATGATTCCTGCCCATTGGTGTTTATGCCCTGTCTGAGCGCCTCACCTAGAGTGTGGGTGGGACCTGTGACTTGTTTCTAAACAACAGAATATGGTAAACGTTAGAGAATCTTGCAGATATAATCAAGGTCTCAAGCCAGCTGATTTATAGCTAATTAAGAGGAATATTGTCAGGGGTGGGCCTAACTTTATTGAAAACCCCTAAGAGAGAGACTGGATACTTCCTAAGGGCAGGAGACTCTCCTTGCTGATTTGATGAAGTAAACAGCTGTTTGGAGATTCTGTGTAATAAAGAACTGGGGGCAGTCTACCTCCAGCCAACAGCCAGCAAAAACCTGGGCCCTCAGTGTTAGTCACAAGGAAATAAATCCTGTCAACAGTCTGGCTGAGTTTGGAGGCAGATGCTCCCCCATTGGAGCCTCCAGATGAATACCTGGATTGCAGCCTTGTGAAATGATGAACAGAAGATTCAGCTAAGCCATCTGCAGACTTCAGACCCACAGAAACTGTAATATTACCAATGTTTGCTGTTTTAAGCCACTGCATGAGTCTCACTTATTATGCAGCAATAGAAAGCTATTTGAAGAAGCAAGGTGAAGGGAGAAAGGAAAGAAAATCATTTCATGGTAGCAATACTATGAAACATCCCCAAACTTAATGGTTTAAAATAGCAATCTATCATTCCTTTCAATTTTGTGGGTTAACTAGGTGGTGGTTCTGCTCCCCATGGTGTCAGGTGGGGTCACTGAGGAAGTTGTGTTCATTTGTGAGTGTGGTGGGGCTGCCTTGGTTCTCTTCTCCAAGGGCTTTCTCTCCACACTATGTCTGATCCTCCAGGAGACCCTGTGAGTCTTCTTTCTTCAGTACCGTAGCCTGGACTTGCTTACCGTATGGCAGTCAGATTCCAAGAAAGAAAAGCAAAAGGAAGTGGGATGCACTTGTGTTTGTCCTGTTTTAATGCTCAACCTAGATAGCATATTCAAAAGCAGAGACATTACTTTGCCAACAAAGGTCCATCTAGTCAAGGCTATGGTTTTTCCAGTGGTCATGTGTGGATGTGAGAGTTGGACTGTGAAGAAAGCTGAGCACCGAAGAATTGGTGCTTTTGAACTGTGGTGCTGAAGAAGACTCTTGAGAGTCCCTTGGACTGCAAGGAGATCCAACCAGTCCATCCTAAAGGAGACCAGTGCTGGGTGTTCATTGGAAGAACTGATGCTGAAGCTGAAACTCCAATACTTTGGCCACCTCATGTGAAGAGTTGACTCATTGGAAAAGACTCTGATGCTGGGAGGGATTGGGGGCAGGAAAAGAAGGGGATGACAGAGGATGAGATGGCTGGATGGCATCACTGACTCAATGCACATGAGTTTGGGTGAACTTCGAGAGTTGGTGATGGACAGGGAGGCCTGGCGTGCTGCAATTCATGGAGTCACAAAGAGTCGGACACGACTGAGCGACTGAACTGAACTGAATGTTTCCTAACCAGGGTCTGTGCAAGGCAACTGCTTAGTAAAACATTGTAGGATAAATTGGAAGAAGGAAGGCATTAATGGTGATTTAGCTTTAAGTCTATGAAGGCAACATCATGATCGCCTATGCAATGTGTCCCTTGCCAGTGGGTTATTTCTGGAAGCAGAAATGAGGAACTATTTATCCATTTATTGGATGCCATTTACTTTTAGATAATATCCATTGGTTAGTGGCTGAATGGCAGCTTTACACACTTGGAATAAAATATGAACTCTTCAGTATGAAAGGGACTCATTCCAGGATCTGCTCAAGAAATAAAGCTGCCTACATTTCTACATTTAAATTAGAAAAATGGCTATGCCTGCCATCTATGTAGCTGCTCTTCCAAATGAACTTTAAAAAAAGAAAAAGGTCATGGAATTATTAGTCATTACCTCCCATGATGCATAAGACAGAGTGACAGGTAAGAAAATGGTAAGTTAGTGATTTGAAAAAGAGGTTGGCAAACTGTGGCCAACTGCCTGCTTTGGGAGGTTCTTGAGTTAGGAATGATTTTCGCATTTTTAAATGGGAAAAAAATAACTAAAGGAGAAGAATATTTCATGATTTGTAAAAATTATATGACATTAACATTTTATTATCTGTAAGCAAAGTATTGTTGTAAGAGTTATACCCATTTGATTACACATCATCTGTTGCTGAAAAGTTGAATAGCTGTGGCAGAGACCATCTGACCTCTAAAGTCTGAAATGTTCATTATCTGGCCTTTTAAGAATATGTTTTCCAACCCTTGACCTGAAGGAACCTTTGAGGAAATTTAGACCATCGAGTATATGGTTGAGAGTCATTGCAATGCCTTTAGAAATATATGCATTGGCTGAATTCAACAGAAGATGATAATAGTGAGTTCTCCTGCCTTTCTATTGCTTTTATTCTACTCAAATAAATAGATGAACCATGTGATAGGAGAAAGTGAAAGTGAAGTCGCTCAGTCGTGTCCGACTCTTTGTGACCCGTGGACTGTAGCCCATCAAGCTCCTCCGTCCATGGGATTCTCCAGGCAAGAATACTGGAGTGGGTTGCCATTTCCTTCTCCAGGGGATCTTCCCGACCCAGGGATCGAACCCAGGTCTCCCACATTGCAGGCAGAAATACAGTCTCTCAGAAAACCTCCTATAGTGACACAGAACTTCAGATGCAAGTACTACCGTCAAAGATTTCGAGGGAGGAAAGGAGACAGGAGAGTTGATGGCAAGAACTTCTCTCTGTGCTGTAGGCCTCTCTCCCCCAAATGTGACGTGGCCCTTTCTTTTCTGTCATGAGCTGTTTCTGTCCTTCCTTGCTCCTGACCTCTCCCTTCAGTGCTGCCCAGGGCTGGGGCACAGTACAGCGTGATCTGGTGGTTCAGAAGGAGAGCCAAAGGTGAGTGCACAGCCTGGGACTGCACCCAGTGCCCAGAATGTCAGATCTTCATAAATGTGACATGTACCTGCCCCTCCCACCCCATTTTGGTTGTGACATGGTACATGGCAGAGTGTCAGTCTTTTGGCTCCCTGAAGCAACAAAGGAGACACCCTAGAGAGAATCAGATTCCCCTTTTACCAAGACCCAGGAAAGTAGAGACGCCCTGAATCCAAATGAAATGGAATTCATGGAATCCTTGACACTGTGGGGTCAGAATGCACCCACTCTGACTTCACACCTCTTATTTTGCTCTGTGTTATTCTTCAGGGAGAAAGATTTGGCTGCCACTGTCACCTACAGACATGTCTTAACTCACTTCTGCTGTAGGTGAACTGTGAAACCCTGCCCTGGTGTGCAGTGCAGACCCTTCTGTACGTGTTGGGTGTCACCATGCCAACTGTCTTTCATGTGAGTCTGTGATGAGAAACAAGGTTGCTCAGATTACTTCCCAGGTCTCCATCAGTACAAGAATGTTTTAACCCAGTTTCCTGTACTTAAATATGTAAAACAAAATGAATTCTTATTGAATGCTCTCTGAATACTTCTTGTGCACTTAATTCTCACAGAAACCCCATAAGGTAGGTTCTGTTACTATCCTGTTTTCAAAACTGGGGGAAACTGAGGCGGCAAGAGGCTCCATAATTGATTCAGGATTCCATAACCAATCTGATGGAGCTGAAATGACAACCCAGCAGTTGAACACTCAGGCTGAGTCCTTAATCAGGATGCACAGAACTGGAAGGCAAAAGTACAACTGAATGTCCTCTTGTCAGAGAAAGAATTGTCCACACTGAGGACTCTGTCATCAGGGCAATGGGTTTGTCTCCTTGGCCTTCCCGTCCCCAAGTGTGGGAGAATCTGCAGTGTCAGAGCTTTGGGGATCTCAGAGCCCACTGGGGCCCCAGGCAGAAAGTAAGTGCAGGGCCAGCTGTGCAGCCTCAGAAGAGGCTCTCTGGGTATACTACCTAAATGATTGTCTTCTTCTGAAAGCACAGGGCGACCTCAAATGTGAATGCTACTTCAGTTATGAGTGTCATGTGTTTTATTTTTCACCAGAACAAAAGTGGGGGTGGTAGCTATGAGGCCCCTTGAGAGACAGCCAGGACTCCAGGTCCTTTGAGGATGCCTGATGGGCCTACAAGGAGGTATTGGTACAAGCAGCTTTTGGTGAAGGGAGACCCTTGATCATGAAATGATTTGGGGACCTGGCTTTGGAAAACTTTTGAAAACTGTCGGAAATCCATATTCTTTGAGCTCATGTCTGTCACCTGGAACTCTTGGGAGTTTTGCCCCAGACCTCCCTCCCTTGGCATAATTTGGGAGCTAATACCTCAACCAGATGGGTCCTAGTGGCCTTGGAGGAGCTGAAGGATTTAGCTGCCTCAGTACCTCTGGGGTGGTTTTGGAAAGCTCAGGAATCCCTCTCTCCTCTTTGTGGGGTGGGGGATGGGGGGGCAGATGCCAGTCTGGAGAACAGAATTCCTGAGCTGAGTGAAGAGTGAGGGCTTATCCCTTTAAGAATGCCAGCCCTGAAATAATCTTAAGTGATTTGGAAGGAAGGTTTTGTTCTTTCTTTTTTCCTAAACTGCTTTGTTCCCTTTGACTTTTAAATGATTTTACAAAGCCCCTCCCATCTGTTTTTGCTTTCCTTTGAGTCCATTTAGAGGAGCAGGGGTTTTTCTGAAACCGCAGGCAACTGGGAAGAGAGTTAAATCCCACTGCTCTTAGAGGAGGAGTCTCAACAGTCTCCTCCCACCCCACCTACATTCTGGCTCTGTCATTCCTTATCCTATAGAACCAGCTTAAGGTGGGGGCTTAGGGTGGCAAAGGGCTGTTCGAAGGGGAAGTAACAGAGAGTAGCCATATTTGAGGAGGGCTGCTGCTGCTGCTGCTGCTAAGTCGCTTCAGTTGTGTCTGACTCTGTGCGACCCCATAGACGGCAGCCTATGAGGCTCCCCCGTCCCTGGGATTCTCCAGGCAAGAACACTGGAGTGGGTTGCCATTTCCTTCTCCAATGCATGAAAGTGAAAAGTGAAAGTGAAATTGCTCAGTCGTGTCCAACTCTTAGTGACCCCATGGACCGCAGCCCACCGGGCTCCTCCGCCCATGGGATTTTCCAGGCAAGAGTACTGGAGTGGGGTGCCATTGCCTTCTCCAGAGGAAGGCAGCAGTTCATTTTTATTGAAGACCTTCTGTGTCCCAGGCCATTGGACCAGAGCCCAGAGTATGGGGCTGACATGATAGCTCCAAGGAGATTTCAGAGAGCAAATAACAGATTACAGATAAAAAGTGAGAAGACCAGTAATTAGACATATTCTGAAGAGACAAACAAGGGCTAGAGACAAGAGTAATGGGGTGGCCAAGGGAGCCCTCTTTAAGTAGAGTGCATGTAGGGAAAGGAGCTGGGTGGGAAAGGGTAGAGGAACAGTAGTTTCAAAGGCCCTGATGAGGAGAAGTTGTGCGTGTGTGTGAGGAGCTGGGTAAAGAGCAGCTGGCTAGAGCCTGGTGGGCTGGGGCTGTGTCATAGGTGGCGCGGTACTGGTAGGACAAGTCAGGGCCAGCTCCTCTAGCCTGCGATTGGCACAGTAGGAGTTGGGATTGCTCTGCATGGCTAGTGGGGAGTCATTGCAGGCTCCTGAGCAGAGGAGAGATCTGCTCTGGTTGTCCTCAGAAGCTTCCTCTGGCTACTATACGGGAGTCAGTCTATGAGGCATGGACATGGGCTGGGCATGCAGCTTGGGTACTGGCTCTCTTCACCATAAATAATGTGAGTGGATGTCCGTGAAGGCAGTCGGCTTTTTAAAATTCCTATGAAAGTTCCCAGCTGCTCCTGTTTCTTACTGCTTCTTCACTTCAGGTCTTAGTTGGGTGGTTACATTTCTCCATTCCCTCCCTCCCTCCCTGACTAAAGTCACATTTGGCCTGTACGTTTTAGGTGAGTTTGTGTCGTTGCTGTATTTTCTCAAGGGTGATCAATCCTACGGCTGTCTTGGAAAAATAGCAGGACCATTCATTTCTCATGGTCAGTCAGTGGTATGACAGGGAAAGACATTTCTAGTCACCATGGTGAGAGCTCATGCAGGCCCTCCTCACTGCTGCAGGGAGAGTCGTAATGGTTCACTGTCTCCCAGTTTATTTTTAATTACTTCTGCTGGTACTAGACATCCTGTGACTCCTGCAAGAACATGATGAGACAGGTTAGGAACGAAGTCTAGTGATGCATGCCTGCTGCCAGCCATTGCAAAAGCATTTCTTGTCAGGGACTCAGAACGGCTGTGTGGGCACCTCCCCTGCTGCTACCAGTGCTGTTTCTCTCTGTGGGCTCTGGTGGGGTCCTTGGCCTCCGCCCAGACCCTACTGTCTTCAGAAGGCAGGTGGGCGGTCAGTGCACATTCCCAAGTAACCCTCACACCCTCCTGAAAATGGCTGTCCTGTAGCTACTCTTCAGGGAGTCCATCTCTGCTCCCCATGCTGAATGCAAACACTTCAGTTGGTTTTGTCATTTAATTTTTAGCTCTGCCCTATGGGTCAGTAAGTCAGTCAGTTCAGTCACTCAGTCGTGTCCGACTCTCTGCGATCCCATGAATCACAGCACGCCAGGCCTCCCTGTCCATCACCATCTCCCGGAGTTCACTCAAACTCATATCCATCGAGTCGGTGATGCCATCCAGCCATCTCATCCTCTGTCGTCCCCTTCTCCTCCTGCCCCCAGTCCCTCCCAGTATCAGAGTCTTTTCCAATGAGTCAACTCTTCACATGAGGTGGCCAAAAGTTTCAGCTTTAGCATCAGTCCTTGGGTAGACACACTTTATTACCATCCTCATGTCATAGGTGAGGGATCTCAGGCTCAGAGGGGTTAAGTCACTGGTCCCAGAGCCCACCACTCTGAAGCTGGGGATCTTGATCATCATCTACATCAAATTGTTCACACCTGTACTTGAAAACTGAGGGTTGAGTGGTTGGGGGAGCTTTAAAAATGTTTCCTTGGTTCCATTCTCTGTAGGCCCAGCTCTAGGACTGGCATTTTGAAAACTGAGGGTTGAGTGGTTGGGGGAGCTTTAAGAATGTTTCCTTGGTTCTGTTCTCATAGGCCCAGGTCTAGGACTGGCATTCTGATAGGTGGCTCATAGATCCGCCTCTGCTCTGAGAAGCTGGGCCCACTGAGAAATGCCGCTTACCTGATTTGTGTGCCCAGTGGATCAGGCAGGGTCCAATCAGGAATAGAAATCCACCAGTTATTTTAGCAAAGAGCATTTAACATTAAGAATTAGTAAGCAGAAAGGGCAAACAGTTTAGGGTATCATGGAAGTCACTACTCCTCTTTGGCTGGTGGGAGAGGAGAAGAGTGGGAAGCGGAAGAGAAGGTCATTATTAAAACTTAGAAACTCGGAAGAGAGGACTCAGAAGGCTGGGACCAGGCCTCTGAGGAGGACACACTGGCTACGAGATACTTGGGTCCTGGGGAAGCTTTGGCCAGGTTGATGGGCCAGGTTGAGCCCATCTTGCCTGTTCATCAGCTCACCTGTGAGCTGTTACCCCCTTTCCTTCATTTCCTTTATAGGCTGAGCCAGGGAGGGCGCTTGGCAACATCAAGAAGAGATGCTCTAGTGTGCTGGGATTAGGGGCGATGCGGCATGGTGGCCAGCACGCTTCTCCACCTGTTGCTCTCATACATGCATATAAATTACAGTCACACGACATTTCTTCTTAATCCTCAGGTAGATTGGTTTCACTGAAAGTAGGCATTCCAGAGCCTATTGTCTACACAGCAGCCAGACACTGGAAACTGGAGGTCGATTGTGCCAGTGAAGCTTCAGATGTCTGCTTGCTCCCCACTCTTAGCTAAGTTTAAGCCCAACTGCCATTAGAGTCCCTCAGGGCCTCGTTTGGTGGGTGCCCATTCATTGTGACCTCGGCTCCACTCTGTTCCTTCACACAGCCCGCTGCTCCCAGCCTTCGGATGTCAGCGGATCCTGTGCCCTTAGCCTGGGGCAGTCTGCCCCCAGATTTCCACATTGTCTCACTCCTCACTTTCATGATGTCCTTGCCTAGGCATACCTTTTCAATGAGAGCCACCCTGACTACTTGATTTAAAGTTACCCATGGCCCTAAACTCCAGCAGCCTTAGTTACGGCTTTCCTTTCAGTGATAGGTTTTTCATCTTGTATTATATTAGGTAAACATCACAAGGAAATGAAGTAACTGTGGGAATTGTTCCATCCATCAGAAGCAGAACTTGATCCCAACAACCCACCAGGAAGAATTCTCAATCCCAAACCTGAGCCTGAGCCTTGCACCCCTTGGTACTTTTTGCTTGCTTTATGTTGATAGGTCTTTATCCCAGAGGAGCCCTTTGCATTTTTAGCTATTGATACAGAGAAATCACCTTTATGCCTCAGAAATGAAACTCCTTCTTCCAGTGGATTCTTTGAAATCCAATATTCTCCATTGGCTGACCTTTGCATTACCCCTTCAAACATCTGGGGATAAAACCTGAGACTCCTAATGCCAAATGATTTTGGTCATTGACCTGTTATCCTTCCGACTATTGTTTTAGTCACTAAGTCATGTCCAACTCTTTGCAATCATGTGGACGGTAGCCCACCAGATTCCTCTGTCCATGGGATTTCCCAGGGAAGAATACTGCATTGGGTTGCCATTTCCTTCTCCAGGGCACCTTCCCAACCCAGGGACTGAACCCGTGTCTCCTGCATTGGCAGTCGGATTGTTTACCACCGAGCCACCAGGGAAGTCTGTCCGACTACCTTAATCATTTCTATAAAAAGTACAATGGGAGGAGATTTATAGGATTTAGTGAATATGTCCCATCACTACAGCCCTGCACTTTAGAACCTTCTCTTGGCTCAGAGCCTCTGTAGGAACCTTTCTGCTCCCTCCCAAGGTCTTCACATTAAAAGATTTGGTCCTGTCTTCTTCACTCCTTGGAGATTCTCATCTACAAAACAGAACAGCTAATGATGGTGGCTGATAAGGGAGACTTATATAAACTGCATGTTAACTATCTAGCAGGAAGTCTGCTGCCTGATGTGCCTATTAGAAAGCCAAGAGGCCTAAGTGGAAATCGCACTGGAATGTCAGCAGAACCAGAGATGTACAGGGAAGAATAGCTACATGGCTTTGCAGCCTCCTGGGACCACATCCAGCCCTGGAAAGGTGCCTTCTGATTTGAAGAGGGTTAACCTGGTTAGGAGCAGGGATTTGGAGCTCTTTGGGTCAGAGCCTGAATTTTTGGCACTCTCAATCCTTGGTTCTGTGAATCTGATCCTCAGAACTCATGGCTTTTAAGATTTGGATCATTTTAATTTTGCTTTCACATGATTTGTTTCTGTGCCTCAATGGGACAGAGACAAGAAGTGATGGGTTTAGAATTTTGAAGGAGACTTTTCCGGTTTATACTTTAAACGGAAGGATGTCTATATGAGCCAAAGAGATACTGAAATGTGTTTTTCCTCCCACAGAATAATTGTCTCAACTTTCCTGAAAGTACTGATCTTTTTCCTTCCTCTGACTTGGAAATAGCCTGTTATGCACTCTTCTCATTAAAAACAACAACTAAAAAGTAGACTTTAAAGGGGAACTAGCCCTTCAAAAAAAAAATCCAGTGAAAGTAATCTTGACCTAGGAATGAACATTTGGCCCCCTGACATCAGGAGAAAGAGGTGGAACTCTCTAAGCTTCTAGTTTATAAAATAGCTTTGTAGCTGTTGTAGCTTGTAGCTCTTTCCGAGTTTTTGGCAAGAGCCATTAGAACAGGCATGTGACAATACCTTATGTTCCATGGAATAGAATGGGACAGCCTTCTCCAGGAAGGCAGTACAAATGAGACAGGATCCCTGAAAAGATCTAAATGGGACCTGAGACATCAGAATGCAAAAGTGTTTGAGATGAGTCTTTCTGACCTTTCTCAAAGAGTGTCTGCTTTGTTGTGGCCATTGTCTTCATTGACTGAATTGAAAACCTTGTAGTTGCAGCCAACCACTGTCTGTCCTCCCATTGCCTCTGAGACCTGCCGGTTCATGGAGGGCAGGAGAGCTCTGTGAGCCCGAGTTCCGAGCTCGCGCAGGGGTTGGCTTGCTGTCGGAACAGTGCAGGGTCTCCTGCTGTCCTCAGCCTAGCTGAGACTGAGGAGTGAGTGAACTGATTTAACCACCCTCTCATCACCCAGCTTCTCCACATTCTCTGTGTGGTGACTCGGCCTTCGAGGTGCTGGGACTTTGATCAACCTGTGGCAGAAGTTTTGTGTGAAACCCGTCCTGGTTTCCTTTTTTTTACAAACACGAGTGGGATCTGGAATTGATCCCAGATAATACATCTGCCTCTTAATTTCACTTCAGAGGGGCAGGATGACAAGAAAGGCGATGAAGACAACTAAATGCATTTATGATTTATGCCCCCTGTGATAAATCAATGGATGATTTCTCCCCAAAATGTGGTCACTGCCTGGCTAACTCGTACCAGCTGACACATCTGTGAGATGCATAAAGTAATGGCGGCTGAGCCCCCTCCTTGCCATGTGCATGCCAGGCCTCGAACTCCGTGCCCTCAGGATGGGAAGGTGGACATGTGAGAGAAGGGGTTGTCTACACACAGGAAGATGCTGCTTCGCTGCCACGTTTTTTGCTCTCTGGGTCTGTGTTTCCCTTTCTTGTGGCCCTAATGGTGCAGCTTTGTTCAGCCAGTCCTTGGTTTATCTCCAGCATTCCTTGCTATGCTTGCCTTTTTCTGTGGTGAGTTAGATTTTTCCATTTCCTAAAGGTGATTTGATCAGGCCAGTTCTCACTAGAGTCCCTCAAAGCAAAAGGGGAGAGTGGAAAATCACATTAACTCTTTCACTCACTCCAGCTGCCTGTGCTGAATCGCAGATGGCAAGGAGGGTCTGTGTCAAGGGCCAGCTGCAGGCCTTTGGAGGCAGCTCTATGGCCTGCTGGCAGAGAAGGATGGCATGGGCCCATCTGCCTGGAAAAGGGGCAGGGCCATGACCAGTGGGCAGACTGCTGTGCACAGGAGGCCAGTGGTGGCCCCCATGCCTGTGTCTGCCATCCCTTTCCTTTGCGCTTTCTTTGAATCCCAAAGGCCCTACCTTTCCTTTCTGGACTTGGAAAGTTGTATCTACATGTTCCAAAATAGACTGTCATTAGAAATTTTCAAAAGTCTATTGAACCATTTTTGGCTGCTTGGCAGTCACATAGCAGCTGGATGACTTACTTCCCCACCTTTTTTTTTTTTTTTAAAGTATCATCTGAAGCTGATTTATCCAGGAGTAACTTGGGCTTTGGGGGAAAATGTCACATTCGTTTTATAAGTTACCTGCAAATGAAATGAGAGGTTGTGCCTTTCATTTTCCTTTTGTTGAAAAATGTCTTTGTTACTCCATTTTTCCCTTTCTTGAGAAACACTCTGGGTTGCCATTTGAAGAGTTATGCAACATTATTTTCCTTACCTTGCTTTCTAGAAAAAAGTGCCAAAGTCATTTCCTGGGCCTGGACTGGGAGATGCAATCCCCTTTAGATGGGAAAAGGCAGATAAGAGGGGTCCAGAAACTGACACTTTCTCCTGGAGACAGCAAGATCACTGATGTTCCTTATCAGAGTGAAAGCGCAGCATGGAGGGCTGGCTAGAGATGGAGGTGCTGGCTGTAGGCTGGGAAGTGTGAGGCTTCAGCTGGAGTCCCTGGTGCTGGGACCAGATTTCCCTGCTTCATACAGACAATGTCTAGAAAGGGAAAAAAAGTAAGCCAGCTAGTACAGGTTGTTCATTTGATGTCTCTGCTGATACCTCATATTACTGTTGCCCCAGCCAGAAATAATATACCTGCAGCTGTGTTTCTGTGGGACAGTGGGGACATCTAATAATATATCGGGATAATCTAAGCTGCCTTTTCTCCAGTGACGCCCCAAGGGGAAGATATATACTCTACCTTTATGTTATCCAGTGATACTAATCAGAAACCATTGCTGTGGAAACAGCTTGTCCGGTTTGGTCCCTTTCTAATGGGAAATCATAAATTAAAACAGAGCTTGATAGATTCAGCTTAATGCCAAAGTGAAATCCTCACATATTTTGTTGGCTGTTACATAATTAGTTGACTTCTCAAAGGAGTTCTAATTATGCCTATGGAATAAGCGCAAGATAATGAAATGCATTCATCTCTCTGGCAAGCCGTCTGTCGCTCAGTACTGAGCTCTTGAATCAGTCCTCTGGGGTTCTCCTAGCTCGACCAACGAAGCTTTATTTACAGCCACAGAACTTGGAAGTGAAATACAAACTTATTTTATCATGTACTTCTTTTTTATTCCCTGTAAGAAAATCAGTTTTCCTTCACTTTATATGCTGCATAAATAGCCATGTGTAGAGTAGCTGTAGTAATCCCAAAACATTGATTCACCCTCTTCCCAGTGCCTTACTGTGATTCATAATCCCACAAAAACTGCCAGAGACAGAGGGAAAAGGCCAAAGGGAATAAGTTATTTGACTCTGAATTTCATAATCTGTAATATTAATACTTAGTAAAAGAGTTGGAGAGATGGCTGGATAGATAGATGGCTGTGTGAATGGATGGTTGGATGAGATGGCAAATGTGTATTTGAGCAGATGGATGCATTTTTAATCAGGAAGGGATATAGATAGAAAAGAACTAACTCAGAAAAGTCTACTTTTGGATATATTATCGTGGATTTGATTGTTAGAGAAAGTTATGAGGAAAAAGAGGGAATTTATAATAATAAATTAGGTATAATTAAAAAATAGAGTGGGTCAATTAAACATAGAGTACCTTGAATTCCTTTTTTTTTTTTTTCATGGTGAGTCATCAGCATGTGACTGAGGGAAAATACCCTAGTCTTTATTCTTTCTTCACACACAGATGTTAAAAGTAATATCTAAACAAGTGCGAACAGCCTGAGGAGTTCAGGAGGCCAGGATCTACAAGCAGGAGTGCTTCTAGGGTGTTTGGTCCTTCATTCTGGGGATGGAGAACCATAAAGTCAGGATGCGGATATGGCTCCCTCATTTTTCAAGGAGGCATCCTTAGCCTTTTGCTGTTTCGAATTACAGTGACAAAATCTCAGTCACTGTTTACCGAGATTTATTTCTCAGGTGTAGAATTGTACTCTGAGCTCACTCTTGGCATTTGCCTTGCATCAGAAGGAAATTCTTTGTCTTTTAGATTACAAAAAAAACCATTCTGTTTCTTCTGATATTACAAACATAAGTATCTTCTGAAAACCTGCCCAGATTGCTGCAATGGTCATTTGAGCCACTTGATGCAAGTGAGGAGGACCCTGGAAGGGAACTTATACAATTGATAAGGAACCGCTCCATTGTGTGCTTGCTGTTAACGTTCTTTTAAGACTGCTATGGCCTGCAAGACCCTGAAGGGGTCTGGCGTCTTTCTTTCCCAGACTTCACTGCAAATCTGGCCTTTTTTGTGCCAGGACACCTCTCTTTCTTCCTAAGAGGGCATTTGCAGATACTACTCCATCTCAGGAGATCCTCCTGTTCATTACTCAATAAAAGAGGCTTTAACATGTGTCCTAGTTTGTGTTCTTTTGTCTTGCTTTTATGTAGGGCAGTGTTTCTTTCCTTCTGAGCATTAATGTCTGTTTCTTACATTCTTATCAGTGGAACTGTCTTACTATTTGACTCCTTCATTAAACTATATGTTCCACACAGTACAGCAGGACCATCTTCATGGGCATGCTACTGGACTGGCAGTTGCTCAGGGCTTCTCGTTCAGAATGGCTGTAATGCTCCACTATTACCATCTTGAAATCCTTTATGTTTTTCTGAACAAGGCTGCTCACAATTTAATTTTGTGCTGGGCCCTGCAAATCATATGGAAGGTCCTGGGTTGGAGCCATGTGTTTCTATCAGATTTCCAGCATGTGGTATATGCTCAACACATATTTTGTAAAGGAATGTTTCAGTGACAAAAGATGGTCTCCTCTCAGTGTGTGCAGTATAAAATGCCTAATACCTAATATCAAGTCAGGATGCTATATATTTCCTTGGCAGCTCACTACTTAATCTTATTATTTTCCTAAAGTTTGGCAAATGCAACCAAAATTGAGTTTAAAAGACATGCATATTATGATCTAAGAAAATATTGATTATATAAAAGGAAGTATAAAAACGTGCTGGTCTGCTGTTAATTTTTTGTTCTGTATTTGAATTTAAAGGGTGATATTTAGAGAGCCAAAATGCTAGTTGTCTTGCCATGAGTGCTGTAATAAGCTGGGACAAACACTTGAAGAAAACATCCCTCAAATGATAGAGGAAGTTTGTTCAAACAATGACTGGGGTTACTGTGTGGTAAATATAATGCTTTCCCCTATGCAAGGTCAAGGATATCCCTGAAATAATAATAATAATAAAGTCCAGTTTGATCTTTGCATCACACAATTGGGAGATCTTGCACTCCCATATAGCAAGCTTGGCCAAATATCTGCTGAGGAGTTCATGGAGAAATGGCTGGCATCCCCGTTTCATGCAGTGTGCCCATAAGTTTTCTGTCACTTGTCTGAGTTGGACACGTTTTTTCCATTCTCCCTTGCCCACCCCATAGGTGACTGCCGCGGATTGCAGATTTGGCAGGATTTTCCAGGCTGTGCGGGCACAAGCTGTTAATAAATTAGGTGCACAGAAGTGTGATGGCAAGGCGTTTCCTCCTGGAGTTCACGGGCCTTCCAGAACATTTATGTCTCATTACAGCCGGTACAGCAGTTTATGCCCTAATAAATCAGAGAAGCTTTGCAGAGATGGGCTGGGCCATAATGAATCTTTCTGTTGGCATTTTCCCTTTACAGAAGCAAATAATGGAGCAAAACCGCCCCATCTGGCCACTCAGTAAGAGAGAACTCACAGCGGGAGCTATTTGCTCAAGCATGACAAAGGTCACTGCAGGTAGCAGGAGCAAGGGGTGACTGTGAGTGACAAGGTGGAATGAAGCCATTTATGAACCTTTATCACTGTGATTATAGGCATTAACTGGACTGTCAGGGTCCTGTTCTCCCTTCTTGTGATGGGCTGCGGGTCTTCACTGATTTTTCACACTGAATTTCCAGACCTGTTGGATGTTTTGAAGCAGTACAAGTAGACACACACCGCCAGCCAGCATGGTGTGTGGGCCCATTCACTTTGACTTACATCCTGTTATCTTAATAGGGTGGCCTTTCAGGTAACTGGAAATGGTTGCCAAGCAGAGTAAGGGGAGATCACCATCTTTCTCTGCCTTCCCTCACCAGTGCAAGAAGATGTGTGATGAAAGCCAAGTAGATATGAAAATTATTATTAATTATGTGGTTAGGAAATCAACTTGTTTCTGGTGGAGGTTTACTAGATATATTACGAAAAAAAAAGAGAGAGGGAGGTATGATGGCAGGCATCCCCCTTTTATACATTAAAAACAGTGCCTAGAAATAAGTGAGGAATTTGTTTTTGATCATTTATGCATTTTCACAAGAGAACCCAATCCTCCATTTTGGAAGAAAGCATCTATCATTCATTCATCTATCTATCATTTCCTTTGTTCCTAGTAACTGGAATTTCTTTTTATTTGGAGGAAAATTTACCTTGTTTTTTCCACCCTAGCTGGTCTGAGTGGCTGCCCTTTGCAGGGATGTGGAGGCGCTTTGGGTGTGCCTGAGCTTTTTGTCTGTGTTTACTGAGGGGTTTCTGGAAGCCCTTGGGGAAGGGAATATATCCGGCTATTTCTATTCCACAGACTTGCTTGGTGCCTCTTAAGGAATCACTTTGCTGCTGGGAAGGCAGAGGAGAATCAAGTAAGGGAGTGCGCGATTTATCAAAAGTGACAAGGAGAACAGAGCTCCTCCATCAGCCTGAGCTCCCCTCATATTTACGTAACACCTTCCTTCCAGAGTTTTCCCCAGCAGATGGTCAGGTGGGGTTCACCGACTTTGCCTGGAAATACAGCTGCAAGGGGCAGGCACAGGGAATATTTTGGGTTATCTCCCAGCAGAATTACACAACGGTGCACGGAGGGAGGAAGAGGCAAGGAAGCAAAGTCACTCCCTAGCTAAAGAAGCCCTGAAAATGTGGACTTGGTGCCAAGGGCGGCTTGCAATTCGGGAGGTTGCCAATGCCCAGTACCCCAAGACTCGGGGAGAGAGTCAAATCCTTGAGGAGTCAGTAACTGACTACAAATGAGTCTGCCCATCTGCTGTGCTGTAATGGGAAAGTTAGTGAGACTTGATGGGGTCACAGAAGGACATGAATGCATTGACTGAGGTGATTGGGCTCTGCTGAGGGCAAAAAGAGCCTACCCTTCAGAGGGAGTCTCCAGGTAAGTGGAAAGTGCTCTCATTGTCTGCTTTTTAAAGATCCCAGAAGCGAATGAGGCACCTGCTCTGTCTGTGACTTGGCTCTGGGGCTCCTGAGCCCATATCAGGAGATCCCGTTTGGCACAGGATTTTGAACACACGTGGCTGCTTTTTTTCTTTTTAAAGGTTTCCATTTGAAACGACTGAGCTGTGGCAGGTAGTTAGCACCTTTGCTCTTGGAACAAGTGGCACTTTTATTGGTTGGTTTCTTGACCACTTGGTAGTTCTTAGTAAGGAAGCCTACAGAGAGAAGAGCGAATGCTGTGTGGGGATGAGGCCAAGCTGAGAAAACACCCAGAGGGTCTCGGTTCAGTGCCCCATGCCCACTGCCATCTTTTAACCCTACCATGCAAGTTCTAACCCCACAAAGGGCTTTTTCGTCCCCTGAGATCCTGGGGAGATACCAAAACTTGCTCATATATCACATTTCTAGTCTCTAAAATGCACTGCTATGGACTCTGGCCTCACCTTAGAATACAAATGAAGGATACCAAGGGGTTGTTGGGAATAGTCAGTGCTATCCCAGACTTGAGCATGTTGGTTTTGTAACTCAACATCACATTTATGGCTTGGACAGGACTGTGGATATGTCCTGGAGATGACAGCTTGGCATAGCCAATATGCCAGCTAAGCCACTTTCAAACTGGGTGATTTTGTGCGAATGCATGAGGCGTCTGTGCTTTGGTCTCCTGTGTGTGAATAAGGATGGCTGTGTTAGCTCTCCCAGCGTTATGGAGAGGGCTAAAGCAGATGACGCATGTCAAGCCATGGCATGGTGGCTTGCGCAGAGTGACTACTCAATAGATGATAACTGTGTTGACAAGGACAGTGTCAACACTGCTACTTTGGAAAACCAGAGTCCAAAGACCTGGAAGCTAGCTTACAGGTGACAGATAATTTTACCTTCAGATGCCATCTTCTGTTGTGTTGAGCAAGATTCCAGCACTGTGTATGGGTTCAGTGAGAGAACACTGAAGTCAGGGGTATATGCTTAACGAGAGAGAGAATCAAGGCTGATGGTGTTATCACTGATGTTTCACTGCTGCCTTAAATAGCTGTGTAATATAGGAATAAATTCACCTCTTTTAGGCCTATTTTTTTAACCTATAACATGAGAAGGTTAGGCCAAATCAGTTTTCTTGAAAGTGTTCAGATAATTTAATGATTACTTTTCCCCGCCATGAACTTTTCACCTTCACTGAAATGTAACTCCTTCTGAAGGACTACATTTAAGTGATGACTCTTCATGGCTTGAGACAACTTTGAAAAATACCAAAGGTAATACTTGGTAAAGCCTTAATCCTTAATGTTTATAAACTCTTCATTCAGAATCTCAACTTTAGTTGGAAATCATTCTGATGGATTTGGCTCACTCTTCAGCTCAGTCACTTCTTTCTCAGTATTTGACATTCCTATCTGGAGTGGTCTGCTCTGAGGACATGTCTACAGATTGACATTGCACTTTTTTTCTCTCCACTCTATACTCTATTTGCCTGCTCAGCCTGTTTAGGCTGCCCAAGAGGTGAAGAAAAGCCCCAGTCTGTCCTTACACTTGCCAGACCAGCATCTGTGTCTTCCGTGGTAGGTGAGGAATAGCAAGGGAAGTGGCCGTGATGACACTGGAAATCTGAAGTTTTTTGTTGATTTCTCATTAATAAATAACTTGCACTTTCATGTTATCCCTAAATGTTGTTGAAAACAATTTTTTGGTAGCAATAATCCCATGCAGTGACTGTGGATAATTGGTCTCTTTTAGTAAGTAAAACCTTAGACTGTGCTTGGGACATAGATATGGCCACTGGTGTTCCTTTATTCTGCTGCGTTATTTCCCCAGAGTGAATAAGAAGAGAAGGGAATGTTAGAGGTGAAGAGTGAAAATGTTAGAGGGATGGAGGTTTGAGGAAAGAAACGGGGGCAACTGTTGCCTCTGGAAAATTGGATGAATAATTGACCAAGAATAAAATGGAAGGATGCCATCAAAGGATAGGATTCCATGTGAGATATTTAGTGACTGAATTAAGGTGAGACAGTCAACACAGTTGTGTGTTTTTCTGCAGGTGTATTTAGCTGCTTGCTTAGCCACACAGAGGAGGTAGAAACTTGGATATAATCAGGGTTGAGGTGCCAGTTGGATGGAAAGAGAGTTAATGTAATTGAAGGTGGATTCAAAGGAAATGAGCTTTGCAATCTCAGGTGGGTAAGGAAGGAAGTGAGAGTAAGAGACAGGTGATAGACAATGGAGAATCAGCTATTTTGAGGTCCCAGTGGAGGGAGATAAGCTGGTGCTCTGATAGTTGAATACATAAAATTGAGATTTTGGAGGTAACTTGATACTGGCAATGATAAAGTATGGACAGTGGCAACGATTTTTCATCAGGCTGGACCATTCCTGTGCCGTTTTGTTGATGCCATCTCCTGACCTCCTCATCACTCATGAATACTTTAGCATTGGGCTCACTGCCTCCTTCTTGCCATTTTGTTGTCATTCTTGGTGACATTGACATCAACACAGCTATATCATCTGGTTTGTGAATTCCTTAACACCATCCCTCCCAAAGATCGTCTCCTCTCTCCACTTCCAACACCTACACCCATGCTTACATCCTAGACTTTGACTCATTCTTTCCTTCTTCCATAGAACCACTTTAAAGGAACTGTGCTCCTTACACATTATAGAGCTGATTGAAGGAAAAGTAAATTGGGGGTTGGAATGGATGCATTGGTTTCATTGCCAACTTGTGCCTAAGTCTTGGTGTGACCTTGATAGGTGCTGACTCTATACCTAGGCATTGTAGGGTTGCTCTGAACCTCTTGCAACAAGATGTATGTTGTAGGGTGGTGAGCAGGAGTGTGTGTGCTGGGCCCTACATGCTGGACTGTTTGCAGAACAGAGGAGTTCAGATAAATGAGCCAAGTGGAAGTGGGAATCTGGGAAAATGACCTTTTGCTTCATCTCAATGTCTAGGTCACTGGGATCCATGGGCTGGCAGGAATTCCAATGAGCAGAGACCCCACTCATTTTCTCCAAGGAGTACTCCTGACATTCTGTTAACCAAAGAAGGTCAGAGGAGCGCTGCCAGTTGTCTGCCAGAGGGCAGAGTGAATTAATTAAAACTAAAAATAAACCTTGACTGGAATTGCTCTTGTAGGTGGAGGGAAGATAGATTGGCCAGAGCTAAGAATTTTGAGGCCATCTCCCTTGCATTTAACTGTGACCCTTAAAATGACCCTGAAAATGAGAAATGGCTTTTGGCATTAGGTAGGTAGTGTCCATACTGCGTTAGTTCTGGTCCAGCACCTTTAGGGAGTTATGGAATTGCTTTTGGTTTTTAAATTCAAATGATGTGTGATCTTTGATGTAGAAAGGAGTTGACCCATACATATGCATGCCCTTGAACACAGCCCCCTGGTTAAATAAATATCTGTTTTCCCAAGAACAAAACTCTTCCAATCTACTTTGGGTGAATATGGACAAATATAAATCTTGGTTTTTCTTTTTGTACCCCTAAATATATAACTTTACATGCTAAACTTAAAACTGTTGAAATGTTGGATGCTCTTGAATGAAAAGTAGTAAAAGTATTTGGTTATCATGAGCTTTATAGCCACTTGCTAAAAAGTAAACTCAGCTGGCTTATTTTATACAAGGGAACTTACTTTTAGTAGTTCTACAAAAGGAGAAAGTAAAAAGGAAAGGCAGACCTGAGCATATATGATATCTTCCAAGTTTTCCTTTTTTTTCAAGGCCAAGAGCTATAAATGGCAAGATTAATTTGACATTTGAACTAAGAAAAATTTAGCTCTCATCACCTGAGCTTACAAACCATGATCGTCAATAAAAAGAATTGGCCTCTATTTCAAGACAAATGGATATAAATTCACTTCAAATAAGCATCAAGGTTTAACATAATTTTGAAAGTGATGTGTTATTAATTATGGATTGTGTAGTGTGATTAGATGAAAATTCAATTAATGGTTGAAACAATTACAGTAATGGTATTTGAAGAATTGTCTTTTGTAGCCAAAGTTTTTTTTTTTTACTCTTCTGTCCCAGGAATATGTTAAAAATCATGTTTTATTATTATGAAATACTGTAGCTTTTATCCTAGTCAATTCATTATTTGGGAGGGGAAAAAGTCAAGTCTCTGAACCAAAGTGAATATTGGAATTGTGTTACAGTGTCCAACACTACAGTGGGAGAGTTGAATTGATTAAGCCTTGGAACAGGGGGAGAAGAGAGAGGAATTTTAGTCTTATTAATAAAAATAGATGTTTATCAGAGATAGAGTAAGGATGATGGGCCACAGTATTTAGAAGTGAAAGTTCAGTTACCTTTAGAATCTTCAATGATAAATTTGTGATGAGAGAAGGAAATGAAGCAAGATGTAAAAATTTCAGTTTTTCAGAAAAAAAGATGATTTTTAAAAAGGAAGGAGTAGGTGTAGGTAGATCTAGATGGGCCTGGTTTTTGAAGACTTTTATTTAATATGATTATCTGAATCTGAGGGATCTGAGAAAAAGTCTCAGGGCTTAGATCATTGTGGGGAGGGGTCCAAGGAGGCCCTAGGACAGTAGGTTTGCCTCCTATTTTAGATGGGCCCTTCTGATTTGGCTAGAGATTTCCAAGAGTGAAACCTTCCCTGGTGCCTCAGACCACAGAGAATCTGCCTGCCTGTGCAGGAGATCTAGGTTCGATCCCTGGGTCAGGATGATCCGCTGGAGAAGAGAAGGGCTATCTACTCCAGTGTTCTTGCCTGGAGAATTCCATGGACAGAGGAGCCTGGTGGGCTACAGTCCATGGGGTCTCAAAGAGTCGGACACAACTGAGCAACTATTTCTTCACTTCTAAGAGTAAAGTGGTCTGACCATAGCAGAAATTAAAGTGCCTTCTCCTCCAAGATTCAGTGACTGTGTGATTTCAAGCTGCTGTCTGTGAAAAAAAAATTAAGGCAGCAAGAAGGGAGACTACCATTGAAGAATTCAAGAGGGAGAGCTTTTTAATAAGAGAGGAGGGACAAAGAGGTAATCCCAGAACTCCAATAATACATGAGGGAAAAGAACAAAATTAAGAGTAGATGAACAAGTTAATTAATTGCACAGAGATTTCCCCATTTGGGAAAATTTGCTTTTTCTTCACATTTAAAAATATAAATGATAATGTTCCAGGGAACTGAAGACAAAGACACTGACATCACGATCAGATGGGGAAAACATATAGTGATGGCTTAAGTAAGGGACTGTGCTGGAATCCTGAGGAAACTGGCTCTTAAACATAAGTATTCAGAGTTCAAGTATAAGTCTCTTTGTAGTGGACAGTGGCATGAGTCAGGATGAAGGACGCTTATATTGAATACTAACAACTGAGAAGATGGGTTAAAGTGCTCAAGACTTACTTGCCAGTTATGCTGTAGAGAGTATACCCAAGCTCCAGTAGGAACCAAGTCTCTCTTGTCTCTGGGATGCCCTCCACTTGAGCTCCTTAGGTCCTTTTCTTAGCATCCCTATTGTTGTTTTAGTTGCTAAAACATTTAGTCATCCAGCTTATTTGTGAGCCCTTAGACTATAGCCTGGTTGGCTCAGAGGTTAAAGCATCTGCCTGCAATCTGGGAGACCTGGGTTCAATCCCTGGGTTGGGAAGATCCCCTGGAGAAGGAAATGGCAACCCACTCCAGTATTCTTGCCTGGAGAATCCCATGGATGGAGGAGCCTGGTGGGCTACAGTCCCTGGGGTCGCAAAGAGTTGGACACGACTGAGCAACTTCACTTCACTTTAGACTATAGCCAACCACACTCCCCTGTCCATGAGATTTCCCAGGCAAGAGTACTGGAGTGGGCTGCCATTTACTTCTCCATTTAGCCTCCCTAATGTTCTCTTAAACTCCACCGTGAAAGCAGAGGGGCTTTGGGACCCTTTGACTCCTGTGGGTATAAATACTGCTAAACAATTAGACCTGCAAGACTGCCAGAACTGGCCAGCTGTCAGCATGTTTATGGGTATTGTTACACTCAGAGGCTTATCTCTTCCTCTCTCTTCTTAAAGTGCACTCTTTTTATCCTACCGTAGATAGATAGCCAAGGAGAGAGGCCGAGGAAATAGGAAGTTCAACGACTGTTGAGTCAGAGACTGAGGACTCCAAATATGGGATGAGGAGGCGCTTTTCATGAATCAGTCCCAAGGGAATTGGAGTAGCCAAGAGTTTTAGCCATGATCAAATCCCTTTGGTTTCTTAAAATGTGATGTACCTCCAAATATTTGTTCAATGTCATACCCTCTGCCTAGGATGATCCCTAATCTCTCTCTCAAGTTCCTATTCATCCTACAAGTTATCACCTAGAAAACTCTTGGTGCTGGCAATTGCTAATTTAAGAACTGGATTCAGAAGTCCACGTAGACCATTCCTTGAAAGTGTGTTTCATAGTGGGTTCAAGGTCAGCAAAATAACAGACTTGCTCAGCATTGAGAAGATCAGTTGGACTCAAAGGAGAAACCATTTCTCATTTTTAAATAATATGGCAACTCTAATCTAAATACTTCCTGTAGTGAGTAAAATGACCTTTTGGGCAATTGCCAAATTTGAAAATTATTAGTTTTTACAGTGTCCTGGGGAAATAATTGCTTGTCAGTCTAACCCAATTAAATTCTGGCCTCTTTACATAGGGATAGTCTTAATTTAAATTTTGAAATTTTTAAACTGCAGAATCAAATCTTTTATTGCCTCTCTGACCCTGAATCAGTGTGATAGATATGAGTGAAAATTTTTATTGATGTTAATTTAAATTCTAAAGCCTATACTTTATGAACACTGATACCAGTGTAAAGAGATATTTTAGTCTTTCATCTTTCATGTGGGAACAAAAGATACTTTTATTATGCAAATTGCTTTTGTAAGAGTAGGTTGTAGGTTGCCTGAATGGGGGAGGCTAGAATTGTAAAATATCCTCCAAATTCATTTAGAGACTACAAAATTGTTTACCAGAAAAAAAAAATCAGTTATATCACTGGATCAAATGTATGGATATCTTTCATAAAGATATACCTTCACATAATTGTGGAAAAGGAGAAGCTGATAATCTTACGTAGCTCAACAATGATTTTTTTCATTTTAAGGTTTTGTTCTGTTGCCTGCACAGATGTTTTTAATTTTTTGGGTGTGTTTTTATGTTTGCAAGTTTCTGAGGCTGTGCTGATGAATGAAGTTTTTATTGAATTGATATGTAGCCTTCAGATAGTAAAAATGTGCTTAAACTTCTTCATCTTGTCCCCTACCCCCAATCTGGGTCTTATCTGGGGAAACTTATTCTACTGTCTTAGTATCCTTCACATTTCCCTGATCTGTGCCTCTATATGCTACTATAATTAAAATATTTGAAAAGGGAAAAATGACATTTAGGAATTTAGTGGCAGGACCGAAAGACACTGGATTTATTCTTGATGGTTTTCCTGTTGGTTGGCAAAAATTGACACAGCAGAAGTGATCCTCAGTGTGCATCTCATTATGCCATCCTCTACAGAAAAAAACATTCACTTACAAATTACAGTCAGGACCTTTGAATGCTTGGGAAGTTTAGGGAAGTTATAAGCATTTTATTAAAACTTAAAATGGAATTATATTTTAAAAAATGGAATTATAATCTACAGGATATAAGGGTGAGGGAGCCCTTCCTCTGGTCAGTTACTCTCCCAGTGTGTAGTGAGCACTCCCTCCCTGTCCAAAAGCTGTGCTGGCCACGAGGGACATAGGGCAACAGCCCAGAGGAAGTGTAGGTGCCTTGGTCCTCCAAGTAGGAGAGCTTTGCTGTCAAGAGAGAGAACATATCTGTTCTGTTTCTTTGTTTGATTATTACCTAATGGCTCCCCGCCCCCTACAGACCTTAGAGCTATGTGAAGTTCTTATTTGTGAAATTTACCCTTTGTGTTCTAGTTCATAAAATTCTAGGGACCTAGAGATTAAGTGACTTGCCCAAGGTTACAGCACTAATGTATGGGGACTCTGAATTTGATCCCCGTTGGCATGACTGCAAAGTGTGACATTCTGCTGTGTTGCACTGCCTCCTTTTTGGGTCTTGTTTGTACAACAAAACAGAACGAGAACAGCACACACACACCCCAAACCCTAATCATATAATAATGGAAAAGAAGCTTGTTTCATACAATGTAAGATATAAGATAATGGAGAAGCATAATTATGTGTGTGGACCAAAAGCTCTTCTATGCTTTATATTGTTAGAACATTGAGAATGCATTCAATAAGGAATAGGATTAAACCATTTGAAGTTCAAAAAACAAATGCTGTTAATGCACTCAGAATGGACTTTAAATATGCCCTTTTTTATAACTGTGCCTGGAAACCTGAGAAGGTAGATGTGTCTTCTTCTCGCAAGACTGTCAGTAGTTATTCCAAAGCAGCAGGATTAGGGAGGAGCCCGAGGTGACCAGCTGACTAGT
The DNA here is from genome assembly GCF_016772045.2 of Ovis aries. NCBI lineage: Eukaryota > Metazoa > Chordata > Mammalia > Artiodactyla > Bovidae > Ovis > Ovis aries. The sequence continues at coordinate 46,395,014 of NC_056072.1, read as the reverse complement.
GTCTGCTTGGGGAGACCAAGTTGATACTAAATGCATACTTACTGCCTCGAGGCCCACTGCCTTCTGCACAGCTGGGTCAGCCCTGGTGACATCTTTGAAGCTGAGCTATTAAGTTTAGCATCTGAGCTGATTAAGTTTATGTCAAGGCAGTGCTGTGAAAATATGAAAAGCGAAAATTGAATCCTAGTTATCTTGCAAAGGCAACTAGATAAAGGTTCTTATAAACAAACTAATATAGATTGTATCCTCTTCCTTTGCACTCTCTCTAGAAAGTTTTTCCCTGACATGAATAAAAAAGAAGAAGAACTAAAATTTCATTTCTGAAATGAAACACTCAGCATCAGATTTCTCCATGCATTTCCTAGATGCCACTCACCTACTCCTGCCTAAAGTTGCTGGATGATAACTTGCGTGAAATGTGGACTCCTTACAAAGAGGAGTTCTAAGCCCTCTGTTCCCCTGGGGAAGGGCTCTTGGAAAGAGCTTCTCTGTGTCATCCAGCTTTCTAGGTCCCCAAATAAAAAGCACAGAAAGAAACGCACAAACCAAAACCTTCCATGTGAACATGGATGTGCATGTGCTAAGTCGCTCAGTCATGTCCAGCTCTTTGCGACCCCATGGACTGTAGCCTGCCAAGCGCCTCTGTCCATGGGATTCTCGAGGCAAGAATACTGGAGTGGGTTGCCATGCCCTCCTCCATGGGATGTTCCTGACCCAGGGATTGAGCCCACATCTCTCATGTCTCCTGCATCGTCAGGCAGGTTCTTCACCACTAGGGCCACCTGGACTTCCGTGGTGGCTCAGCTGGTAAAGAATCCTCCTGCGATGTGGGAGACCTGGGTTTGATCCCTGGTTGGGAAGATCTCCTGGAGAAGGAAATGGCTACCCTCTCCAGTATTCTGGTGTGGAGAATTCCATGGACTGCTTTTCTAGAAACTATACAGTACAGTAATTAGGAGATGAATTCGAGAGAAAGAACACCAGGCTTCAAATCCTGCCATTGCTGTTGACTAGAAAAGTAGTTGTAAGCTCTGTTTTCTCCTGTGAGAAGATAATATAATGCATATAAAATGCTTAGCATGGTGGCTGACTCATTATAACTACCTAATAATTGTTGGCAGTTAGCTGTGCCTATAGACAATTTCAGAATGACTTCCTGTTTGTCAGCGCCACCCTTTGGATCATTTTATGTCTTGTGGGTTTTTTTCAGTTGCTGTCACCTGATTATTTCCTCTACCTCCTCAGGTGAAATCACCACATTCTCTTCTCTGCTTTTATGCTATAATTATCATCTTACTTGGTGGGTATCCTTATAGTCTTGGGATGCTAGAGGACAAGGTCAGCCCTCTTGTCCCTCTGCCCCGAGTAGTCATCAGCAGGTACTTGCTAATTACCTGTCTGTTATAGAAGTACTTCTTACTAAGGTGTAAAGTGTCCTGTTTCTCATAGCAGGGCTGTATTACTTCAAATCAGGAAATAGAGCTGTCTCCCTATCTGGCTAGACCAGGGTTTGCCAAAATACAACCTATGAGCCAAATGTGGACTGCCATCTGTTCTTGTAAATAAAATTTTATTGAAACACCACCATGCTCGTTCATTTATACATTGTCCATGATTGCTTTTTCACAAAGTGGCTTAGTTAAGTAGTTGGGATAGAGACTGTATGGCCCCTAGGCCCAAGATATTTACAGAGAAAGTTTGTTGACTTCAGGCTAACACTTTCTTAGTACCCTAACACTTGCTGCCATTAAACTGCAGGTGGTTCAGACCTAGTACTTGAGACTTATATGCACAGAGATATAAAGTTGTCTGCCAATATCAAAATTCATAGTCAAGTGTTAAAGTAATAGATTGAATCTACAGACCAGCAGGGGATGAAAGAAAGTTTCCATTACTGGGTTTAGGTTTAAATGTCTTCCTCGTTTACATTGTATTGGTTTTCAGACACACTGAAAGTTAAGCTTAGTATTTGGCTGCAGTTCCCAAAATGTGTGCCATGGCATCTCAGGGCATGGCACGTAATCTCAGGCGCTCTGCTGGTTATTTTAAATTTCCAGAGAAAGCACAGTGACAGTCAGCACTGACACTACTTGAGTAATCAGCTTCAGTGGATCATGCTACTTTCCTTTCATTGAAGTCATACCTTTGTGAGGATGGGTTTTTGGCAGTTATTGTGCCTGAAAAAGCAAATACATGGTATTTGCACATGGCGTTTTCACATGTGAAAATCAAGGAAATGAAAGCGTTACTACCTGGTCTGATTTCAAGACTTGCAAACTTGTGCCTGGTTCTTCAGAAGGAAATATACAGCTGTTGAAGAGTGATATAAAATGTTATTTTCCCAATGTCTATTAAGTTGTTGGGATATAACTACTTAATAAATGAAAATAGTAGAATTTTATTTTTCTTTTGACCTAAGCTCATTGTGAATTGAGAAGATTTTGGCATCTCTGATCTATAGTCTTTATAAATCTAGGAAGAAACATTCAATATATTCTGATATTCAGGTGGGACTTTTCTGGGAGAAAACAACTTCCAAAATTTTTCTCTTAAGGAAATCAGAACTGTGGTAGATAGAAGGGAAAATAGGAAATGGATCAACTTAAAATTAGCTGGTTAATATATCCAAAAATTTTTGAAAAAATTAACTAAACTGAATCACTTGGATTCATCAATAATAATAACTTAATGCTTGTTGTATGTGGAGACATGTCAATGAGCAGAAAAGCATGTGTTTGCAGAAGTCACTGTGGGAATCATTTTCAGAAAGCAACTTGACTTTCTAGGCGCCATGAGTCTCCTATACCCCATCTGTTGTGCTGTGCTAAGTTGCTTTAGTTGTGTCTGACTCTTTGTCACCCTGTGGACTGTAGCCCACCAGAAACCAGACTGTTCTGTGGGTTGCCATTTCCTTCTTCAGGGAGTCTTCCTGATGCAGGGATGAAACCCACTTCTGTCCTGCATTGTAGGTGAATTCTTTACCACTACCGCTTCCTGCAAAGCCCTATATCCCGTGTGTGTGTGTGTGTGTGTGTGTGTGTGTGTGTGTGTGTGTGTGTTAGTTGCTCAATCGTGTCTGACTCTTTGCAACCCCGTGGACTGTAGCCCACCAAGCTCCTCTGTCCGTGGAATTCTCTGGGCAGGAATACTGGAGTGGGTTGCCATTCTCTTCTCCAGAGAATCTTCTTAACCCAGGGATCCCGGGTATCACACTTTGCAGGCAGATTCTTTACCTTCTGAGCCACCATTGAAGCCCCTACACCCCATACTCGGCTGAATTTGACTTTCAAGGAGTTGCTTGGAGCAGTGCTTTACAAGCTGCTCCTCCACACTGGCAGAGCACCTAGAAGACGTTCGAAGTCATACTGCTGTTGCTGCTGCTGCTGCTGCTGCTAAGTCGCTTCAGTCGTGTCTGACTCTGTGCGACCCCATAGATGACAGCCCACCAGGCTCTGCCGTCCCTGGGATTCTCCAGGCAAGAACACTGGAGTGCACTGCCGTTTCCTTCTCCAATCCATGCAAGTGAAAAGTGAAAGTGAAGTTACTCAGTCGTGTCCGACCTTTCACGACCCCATGGACTGCAGCCTACCAGGCTCCTCCGCCAATGGGATTTTCCAGGCAAGAGTACTGGAATGGGGTGCCATTGCCTTCTCCCATACTGGTGTTAGATACATGTAATCAATCACTAGAAAACCTCTACTGAGAGCGATTCTTCTGCCTATAGGCACCCTTTGTCTCTATACCTTGTCTGACAGCTTTTTTTTTTTAACCCATAAGAATAACTCTGTGAAATTTTTTGTCTTTGCATTGCCATTAACTAGAATGCTCTCACTTAATGATATACTTTGATTTCTGTCACTTAATGATATTCTTTGATTTCCCTCCTAGTTTTATTATCTTTCATATAATGTAAACAACTTCTGATGTTTCATATTTTCTTATTGTTTATAAGAATCACCATGGCCTTTAAAAACAGAAGACAAGGGCTAGCGGTAAATCCTTAATTAATACGTTACAGGGCTGTTTGTCCCTAAGAGCACAGAGTTCTTATTCCTTACCTTTTATTAATTGGCCAGATATTCATTGTAAATACCCTGCGTCTTCCAAATTACCTGCTGTGGTTAGCCCAAATAGAAGCCATTTGTATCCATAAAGAGCTCTTTCTTATTTCTTTCGTTCCTCCCTCTTTTCCATACTCATTTTTTGGTTACAGTTTTTTTTTTTTTTTACTTTCTCCTTTCCTTCTTCCTTTTGTCTTCTTTCCTGGGGATGTCCAGGAAAAACAAGAAGGAGGGAGGAGGAAGGATGGAAGAAAAGAAAGAGGAAGGCAGTTTGCACAGCTGTTAAGAGCACCACGTTTGGAATCAGTGACGTTTGTATTTCCGTTTTCTCCCACTTGGCTGCACACACACTGCACTTCAGACCTCAGTTTTCAGCCTGCATTGTGGTGACCGTAGCATGGGTTCTAAGGATTGTTGTAAAGGCTGAATGGGGCCATAGAGGTATGGTCTGTGACAGGGCCCCTGACACAGAGAAGTCACTCAGAAGTCATAGCTGCTCTTCCTCATGCTAATAATCGTGGTGATAGCTGCTAAACCATGCAATTCGGTGACTTTCTCTTCCTTCTGTTAGCAGAAGCACTTGACAGAGTTACTCTCTCCCCTCTTTGAGGTATTTTCTTTACTTGGCTGCCAGGGCGCTCAAGTCTTTTGGTCTTCTGCTCTGCGCAGCCTCTCCTCAGTTCCTTTTTCTCGTGCATTATTGATCAGTGCATGGTGAAACACTTTTATGTTGTTTGAGTGTTGCTTTTTCATTTACACAGCATCTAGAATAGAATCTCTGGAAGGATTTTGGCTTATCTTCTGGAGAAGGCTACCTTTTAGGAGTAATACAGCAAAACCCAACTCATTTGAGGACCTGTCCTTCCTACTCTGTGATTGATTCTATTTCATGATATTGCATGGCCTACAAATGACAAGAAAGTATAAAGTTTGTCCATTAAGTTTTCTCTATTTTTTGACGTGTTTTATTAACAAATAAAAGATGACTTTACAACTAAGATCATGGCATCCGGTCCCGTCAGTTCATGGCAATTAGATGGGGAAACAGTGGAAACAGTGGCTGACTTTATTTTTGAGGGGCTCCAAAATCACTGCCAATGGTGATTGCAGCCATGTAATTAAAAGACACTTACTCCTTGGAAGGAAAGTTATGACCAAGCTAGATAGCATATTAAAAAGCAGAGACATTACTTTGCTAACAAAGGTCCGTCTAGTCAAGGGTACGGTTTTTCCAGTAGTCACGTATGGATGTGAGATTGGACTATAAAGAAAGTTGAGCGTCAAAGAATTGATGCTTTTGAACCACAGTGGTGTTGGAGAAGACTCTTGAGAGTCCCTTGGACTGCAAGGAGATCCAACCAGTCCATCCTAAAGGAAATCAGTCCTGAGTGTTCATCGGAAGGACTGATGTTGAAGCTGAAACTCCAGTACTTTGGCCACCTGATTTGAAGAGCTGACTCATTTGAAAAGACCCTGATGTTGGCAAAGATTGAAGGCAGGAGGGGAAGAGGATGCCAGAGGACGAGATGGTTAGATGGCATCACTGACTCAATGGACATGAGCTTGGGTAAACTCCGGGAGTTGGTGATGGATAGGGAGGCCTGGTGTGCTGCAGTCCATGGGTCCATAGTCACAAAGAGTCAGACATGACTGAGTGACTGAACTGAACTGAACTTACAAATATTGTAACCTTCTATCCTAATGGCTTGGGCTGTGCCAGTTCTTAGGAAGAGGGACTGGGTTCTAACCATACAAAGCCCTCTGTAGCCTTGTGATAGCTTCCTCTGGAGAAAAGAAAATGGAGCTGCATCACAGGGCTTTGAAATACTCGTGAATAAATGTTAGGCCTTGGAAATAGCCCTCTGCTCAGCTGAAGTGTGGTCCCACCTTGGGTGGACTCTTCTGCTCCCCTCCATGGAGTGCTCTGTCCAGATTTCAGCAGCAGCTGGGCACTCTGTTGTCAGGTGGTGTTGTGAGGGCTCCAAGATGCCACACAAGTAGTGCGACTACATAGTCAGCAAAAGAGCACAGTTGGGGGTTCACTGATCAGCTTCCAGTCACAAATGGCAGGATTGCTCAGTTCAGCGAGCAGGGGAAGAAGGAAGGGTGTGTGATGGAGGCCTGGCTGCCTTCAGCCTCCCTGGCCAGGAAGAGGTTATCAGAACTCCAAAGGAGGGTGCCAGAAGTACATTCCCAGCAGACAGCTTAGGAAGAAAAGTAATTATACTAATCTCTCACTTAAAGTCCTTAGTTTATTAACATGAAAATGAGCAAATTCTGAGTTCCTTCAGACCCATGTGGCAAGGAGAAGGGGCAGTTCTAGGGTGTGTGTGAGTGGGTGGTGGTGCTTCCTTTGTGTGTAGGACACTTTTGCATTCATTTACTGTGTGCTTAGTGAGATGTTCATATGAGCAGGAGATTTTTTAAACCTCAAGAGCTGGTTCTTGGGTGAGACTGCAGTAGAGGTCTCCATCAATCTTTCTCTATCTTTTAATAAGCTGCCACCAGTCATCACAGCAGCTGATAATTAGTTAAATTAGTAAGATTAATTTCTGTTGATCCTCTGGTCAGATGTGTTTTCCTTCTCCCCCTCTAAGAATTTCTTTTAAACCAGGCCCTTCTGTCGAGGAGAGTGTTTCAGGAGAGCGCCACCTCCCTGGGCCTGCTGCGCCTGCACTACCAGCACTGCCTGCAGGGGGAGCAGCAGACATGAGCAGAGGCAAGCCTGGGCGATGGGCTGCAGGCTCAGAAGCGCCCTGCTTGCTTTCTTCCTTGGTCAGGGTCAGAGGCCTCTCCAGATAGTAGTTAGAACTGGGCTTCTATTTCAGCTGTGCATCCTATCAGCATTTCTTTGAAACTCCCAGGTCTCAGCTCTTGATACAACCCATCAACAAGCAAGATGGACTTCAGCTCGGTTACCTGCCTCAAATCACCAACAAGCAGGATGCCCTATAGCCCAGTTTCCTGTTTATCTCATTCTGCAGGTAGATTTTTGTGTTGTGACGCCCTTTTTGGAAAGAGTTGCTCTTGTTTCACAGATGTCTCTTCTTGGCCAAACCTGTTCAACGTTAAGGCAATTTTTTATCATCCTCTGCTGAGAATTTACCTAGCAAGGGCCTGAAGGAAAAAGCCATTAAGATTTTGCTCCCACAAATGAAATTGCCAACTCTTCTTAATCAGGGCTTATAGGTTAGACAGTTGTGTACTAGATATCTGGATTTCGTAAATCAGGAAAGAAAAATTGGCAGTATTTTATTTTGCTTAGTCAGAATGTTAAGAAAAACAAAACAGAATAACCATTGTCTACTATCTATCATCTCATAGAAGAATGGACATTTTAGCACTAAAATGTAGGCAGGACATTATATCATAATACAAGACAGTTCTTTGAATGAAATATATTTCAACCTTTTGGAAAACTCTGTATGCTCTTGCTATTTTCCTTGCATCCCTTGGACTGCTGAGATGTCTTCTCGCAGGCTGGCTGCCCTGCCTGTTACTGTTCAGTGGCTGCAGGATGAATTAGAGGATTCTGCTGGCACACTGCTCAGATCCTATGACAGAGTGGCTGGGGGATGCTCTAGACTCAAAATGCCATAATTCACAGACTCAAGGAGTTACTCTAAGAAAGAATCCAAGGTTCTTCTTGCTGGGTTTCAGTACCTTCTGTCTGAGAGGATCCATTCTATCAGCTCCCTTCTATGCTTGCTCCCTTATTAATTAGCCAAAATCCAGATGTAGTTTTCCTCGCCTTCTTTCTATGGGCACCTTCCATTGCCCACCAACTGTTCCTAGAGATTGATACTGTCTATTCTTGATTTGGGGATAGTGTCATGGGTGTTTACATATGTCCAAACTCATCAAATTTTACATATTAAATATGCACAGTTTTTTTGTATATCAATATCTCAATAAAGCTGTTAAACTAAAATCTCTTAGCCAATCCAATTGCAGAATAAGTGAAACCTCCTCTTAATTTGCAGTTTGTTTATTACTAATATGTTTTTGTACAGTCGTATGTTTTCCCTCCTCTGTGAATGACTTATCAAACTCTTTGCCTCCTTTTGTTTGAAATCAAGGGATTAAATCCAGAAAATCATCTTTTTCCTTACCAGTTTGTAAGAGGCCATTTTATATAACAATATTAACCTTTGTCATCATCCACAGGTATTTTTCTCACTTTTCTTGTTTGCCTTCTGATTTTTATGGTGGCTTTTGCCATGTCAAAATTTAAAAATTTTGTGATGTCAGAAAATCAGTTATTTCCTTTATGGCTTCTGCTTTGGCTACAGTTTCTGAAAAGGACTTTGCTCTCATGTTTCCTCTTCTTTCTGCCTCTCATTCTCTTTTCTCTCCTCACTTTTGGCTGGAGAGGTGGACGGCATGGCCAAGCCCCTGAGCAGGTATGTTTCCTGCCTGCCATTTTTCTCTCTGGTGTGACTCCTCCACTGCTTTGAGATTTGCTTCTTTTCAAATCTCCGTGCTTCTAGCTTGTAGTGACTCCATCATTATAAACATAAAAATCTTGAGGACTTCAATTTTAGCTGCTGACAGCTGTAACTTTACAAATAATTACTAGTGTTACCTGTGCTTTGGGCCAGTGCCTCCCTGAGTCAGCAGGGGACTGCTGCAGGCTTCGCATTTATTTCATCTTGAGGTGGTTGATGAGAAGGTCCCCATTCTGAACACAGTGGCATTCTGCCTGGCAGGGGAGGAGGTTACTTCCTGCTACACTGACATCCAGAAATTATTTCTAGATGCCTATGAGGCTTGATTCTATCTGCAATACATAGAAATGCATTTGCTGTCCTTCATCAGCTGATTTTATAATTCACATCGTTTGCTTTTCCTTGTCATAGGATGTTTCCTTCAGAGGTGGTTTTGTTTCCCGGGTTGAATTCATGTACCTATCCTCACCACATTACTTGCATACCCAGTCTCTCTGTGGTTCCACTTCATGAAAATCTCTGATTCTCTGCCCCAGGACTAAACTCTCCAGACAGCATTTTTGAAGGATGCTAAAATAAGTGTAGTCTTCTAAATTAGCCAGTAAGATTGTGATGAAAATCATCCTTTCTTACTTTCCATTATCTCTTGGACTGGTTTCCTCAAATTCAGGGGTGTCCACAGAGTTCTGCTTGTGAAACCCACTGGTAAGAAGCAGTGTTTCTGAACCTGTTTTGAAGCCTCCTAGCTTGGGAGTCTCCTGGAGCTCTCTTAAAAATCAGTATCAGAGCCCCAGCCTCAGAGTTTCTAACTCTATCTGGAGTCAGTCCCAGGTATCTGCATTATAACAGGCACCCAAGGCGATAATTATCCGCAGTAAAGGGGAGACCCACTGCTTTAGAGAAGCCGTTTCATTTGCATAGAGAGCCACCCAGCCCTTCCCTCCCCAGCCTACCACTGCAGGGTCAGCTATACCAACTCCAGGGTTTTCCTCACCTTCATGTCTTCATGAAGATGATGTGGGTAAGATCAGGACCACTCCCGCATCTGGAGTAACTCCACTGGCCCCTCCTTCAGACTCATGATCATCCCAGCCCAAAGCTGGTGTGTGACCGTACTGCTTTTCCCTTACATAGGGGAAAGATGTATGGGCAATTAGGGGTTGGGGCACTTTGGGGTCATGTGGCTCTTCACGCCTCCTTTTCAGCATTTATGCAAGGTGGCTCTGGTAGTAAAGCACCCAACTGCTTATTCAGGAAGTAAGAGACACCACTTCAGTCTCTGGGATGGGACAATGCCCCAGAGGAGGGCATAGCAACCCACTCCAATAGTCTTGCCTGGAGAATTCCATGACTAGAGGAGGCTGGCAGGCTGCAGTCCATAGGGTGGCAAAGGGTTGGACACGACTGAAGCAACTTAGCATGCACTCATGCGCAGAATCATAAAAGAAGTCAAGGGACCAATTTGTGGGCATGGTGCCTACATGGATAAGCTTAATTGGTCAGTACAGTTTCTTTCTCACATAGTCCACCGGGACTGCCTTGGGCCTCACAGGAGCAAGGGCTCCAATTTTAACAAGTGATGGAAGCACCTTCTCGGGGAGCCTGACCCCTTACATCTTCCGTACATCCCTCTGTGAGATTCAGAGTCTTTGTGTTTCCAGGGAGGGTCTTGACAGCCTCAGTTGAATTTCCTCCAAGTATGATTGGGAACAACAACCTTCTCTTCCAAGGTGGATTCTTGGTAGCAATAGCATCAGTTCTTCCTAATCCCACCAGTTTCAAGGGACAAGTAAGGATTCTGAGTTTGTGGGGAAAAGTCCCTCTCCAACCATTTGTATAGAGATCTTGCTCTCAGTTATACATGTCCATTACCCTTTCTTTCATGTCCATTACCTTTCTCTTTCCTTTTCTTCCCTCCCCCTGGCTACATGATGCCCCACTCTCCCTTGTCTGGGAAGGGAATGGAGCAGTTTGCACACTGATTTTTCATGCATTCCAGAGAGAGGGCATTGCAGCAAGAGTGCTGTAGGCAAGATACTTCTAGGCCTTTTCTAACTGCCTTCCATGAATTCAAATCACTCATTTTAATGAACAGTAAAGATACTGCTGAGAAGAGGGTAAGGGAGGAAAGAAGGTAGGATATTTGCTAAATACCTTTACACTGCAACAGGTCATTCATTTAGCCTTTTTCCCTTTGCCAAGCCTTTTTTTTTTTCCTTCCAGAGTCTCATTTTGCTCGTAGGCGTGGTGATCTGCATTGTTGGCATGTCATTCATTCTTATTTTCTTTAATTATGAACAATCAATATGTTATCTTAGCAACGCTTTCTGCAAACAGAAAATTATGTTGTTTGCCCCTTTTGACCCTCTGCTGTCATGGTTGCTGTTGTCTCCTTACAGTCGTTTAAAACAGTCAACTGTGGAGAGGGAGGGAAAGATGGCGGAGGAATAGGACGGGAAGATCACGTTCTCCCTCACAAATTCCTCAAAAGAACATTTCAACGCCGAGCAAACTCCGCAAAACAACTTCTGTAGGCTGGCAGAGGACATCAGGCAACCAGAAAAGCAGACCATTGTCTTCAAAATCAGGCAAACACCATATATACTCTTTGGATGGTTGTTGGTGTTTTGTTTTGTTTTTTTTGTTTGTTTGTTTTTTAATAATTCTTTTTTTTTCTTTCTTCCTTTTTCCTTCTGCTTTTCTTTAATATTGTATCTTTGAAAATCCAACCTCTACTCCAGATTTTTAATCTTTGTTGTCAATTTTGTACATTTAAAAACCCAAACTTCACTACCCAAGTTTACCTGAGAGCGAGATTACTGGCTTGTCCACTCTCTCCTCCTCTGGCCTCTCCTTTCTCTCCACCAGGTGGCCTCTGTCTCTTTTCTCCCCCATCTCTTCTCTATCCAACTCTGTGAATCTCTGTGTGTTCCAGACGGTAGAGAACACCTAAGGAACTGGTTACTGGCAGGATTTGTCTCTCTCCTACTCATTCCTCTCTCTTATCCTCCTGGTCACCTCTGTCTACTTCCTCCCTCTCCTCTTCCCCGTATAACTCTGTAAATACCTCTGAGCGGTCCAGACTATAGAGCGCACATAAGGAAGTGACTACTTGCTAGCTTGCCCTCTCCTCTCTTGATCTCACCACATCTCATTCCAGTTACCTCTAACTACCCCCTCCATCTTCTCTTCTCCTTGTAACTCAGTGAACCTCTCTGAGTGTCCCTCAAGGTGGAGAAACTTTTCATCTTTAACCTAGATGTTTTATCATCGGTGCTGTATAGATGGAGAAGTCTAGAGGCTACTGTGAAAATAAAACTGAAAACCAGAAGCAGGAAGCTTAAACCCAAAGCCTGAAAACATTAGAGAACTCTTGAATTCAGGGAACATTAAGCAATAGGAGCTCATCAAAAGCCTTCATACCTACACTGAAACCAAGCTCCACCCAAGGGCCAACAAGTTCCAAAACAAGACATACCACGCAAATTCTCCAGCAACACAGGAACACTCCCTGAGCCTCAATATACAGGCAGCTCAAAATTATCCCAATACCTTTGATGTCTCATAACCCATTACGGGTCACTCCACTGCACTCCAGAGAGAAGAAACCCAGCTCCACCCACCAAAACTCCAACACAAGCCTCCCTAACCAGGAAACCTTGACAAGCCACTGATAGAACCCCACCCAAAGTGAGGAAGCTCCATAATAAAGAGAACTCCACAAATTATCAGAATATAAAAGGCCACCCCAAACGCAGCAATATAACCAAGATGAAGAGACAGAGGAATACTCAGCAGGTAAAGGAACAGGAGAGTTGCCCACCAAATCAAACAAAAGAGGAAGAAGTAGGGAATCTACCGGAGAAGGAATTCCGAATATTGATAGTGAAAATGATCCAAAATCTTGAAATCAAAATGGAAACACAGATAAATAGCCTAGAGACAAGGATCGAGAAGATGCAAGAAAGGTTTAACAAGGACCTAGAAGAAATAAAAAGAGTCAAAATATAATGAATAACACAATAAATGAGATCAGAAACACTCTGGAGGCAACAAATAGTAGAATAACAGAGGCAGAAGATAGGATTAGTGAAATAGAAGATAGAATGGTAGAAATAAATGAATCAGAGAGGAAACAAGAAAAACGAATTAAAAGAAACGAGGACAATCTCAGAGACCTCCAGGACAATATGAAACGCTCCAACATTCGAATTATAGGAGTCCCAGAAGAAGAAGACAGAAAGAAAGATCATGAGAAAATCCTTGAGGAGATAATAGTTGAAAACTTCCCTAAAATGGGGAAGGAAATAATCACCCAAGTCCAAGAAACACAGAGAGTCCCAAATAGGATAAACCCAAGGCAAAACACCCCAAGACACATATTAATCAATTTAACAAAGATCAAACACAAAGAACAAATATTAAAAGCAGCAAGGGAAAAACAACAAATAACACACAAGGGGATTCCCATAAGGATAACAGCTGATCTGTCAATAGAAACTCTTCAGGCCAGGAGGGAATGGCAAGACATACTTAAAGTGATGAAAGACAATAACCTACAGCCCAGATTACTGTACCCAGCAAGGATCTCATTCAGATACGAAGGAGAAATCAAAAGCTTTACAGACAAGCAAAAGCTGAGAGAATTCAGCACCACCAAACCAGCTCTCCAACAAATTCTAAAGGATATCCTCTAGACAGGAAACACGAAAGGGTGTATAAACCCGAACCCAAAACAATAAAGTAAATGGCAACGGGATCATACTTATCAATAATTACCTTAAACGTAAATGGGTTGAACGCCCCAACCAAAAAGACAAAGACTGGCCGAATGGATACAAAAACAAGACCCCTCTATATGCTGCTTACAAGAGACCCACCTCAAAACAAGGGACACATACAGACTGAAAGTGAAGGGCTGGAAAAAGATATACCACGCGAATAGAGACCAAAAGAAAGCAGGAGTGGCAATACTCATATCTGATAAAATAGACTTTAAAACAAAGGCTGTGAAAAGAGACAAAGAAGGCCACTACATAATGATCAAAGGAACAATCCAAGAAGAAGATATAACAATTATAAATATATATGCACCCAATATAGGAGCACCACAATATGTAAGACAAATGCTAACAAGTATGAAAGGGGAAATCAACAATAACACAATAATAGTGGGAGACTTTAATACCCCACTCACACCTATGGACAGATCAACTAAACAGAAAATTAACAAAGAAACGCAAACTTTAAATGATACATTAGATCAGTTAGACCTAATTGATATCTATAGGACATTTCACCCCAAAACAACGAATTTCACCTTTTTTCAAGTGCTCATGGAACCTTCTCCAGGATAGATCACATCCTGGGCCATAAATCTAAACTTGATAAATTCAAAAAATCGAAATCATTCCAAGCATCTTTTCTGACCATAATGCATTAAGATTAGATCTCAATTACAGGAGAAAAACTATTAAAAATTCCAACATATGGAGGTTGAACAACACACTTCTGAATAACCAACAAATCACAGAAGAAATCAAAAAGAAATCAAAATATGCATAGAAACGAATGAAAATGAAAACACAACAACCCAAAACCTGTGGGACACTATAAAAGCAGTGCTAAGAGGAAAGTTCATAGCAATACAGGCATACCTCAAGAAACAAGAAAAAGTCAAATAAATAACCTAACTCTACAACTAAAGCAACTAGAAAAGGAAGAGTTGGAGAACCCCAGAGTGAGTAGAAGGAAAGAAATCTTAAAAATAAGGGCAGAAATAAATGCAAAAGAAACAAAAGAGACCATAGCAAAAATCAACAAAGCCAAAAGCTGGTTCTTTGAAAGGATAAATAAAATTGACAAACCATTAGCCAGACTCATCAAGAAGCAAAGAGAGAAAAATCAAATCAATAAAATTAGAAATGAAAATGGAGAGATCACAACAGACAACACAGAAATACAAAGGATCATAAGAGACTACTATCAGCAGTTGTATGCCAATAAAATGGACAATGTGGAAGAAATGGACAAATTCTTAGAAAAGTACAATTTTCCAAAACTGAACCAGGAAGAAATCGAAAATCTTAACAGACCCATCACAAGCACGGAAATTGATACTGTAATCAGAAATCTTCCAGCAAACAAAAGCCCAGGTCCAGACGGCTTCACAGCTGAATTCTACCAAAAATTTCGAGAAGAGCTAACACCTATCCTACTCAAACTCTTCCAGAAAATTGCAGAGGAAGGTAAACTTCCAAACTCATTCTATGAGGCCACCATCACCCTAATACCAAAAACCTGACAAAGATGTCACAAAAAAGAAAACTACAGGCCAATATCTCTGATGAACATAGATGCAAAAATCCTCAACAAAATTCTAGCAATCAGAATCCAACAACACATTAAAAAGATCATACACCATGACCAAGTGGGCTTTATCCCAGGGATGCAAGGATTCTTCAATATCCGCAAATCAATCAATGTAATTCACCACATTAACAAATTGAAAAATAAAAACCATATGATTATCTCAATAGATGCAGAGAAGGCCTTTGACAAAATTCAACATCCATTTATGATAAAAACTCTCCAGAAAGCAGGAATAGAAGGAACATATCTCAACATAATAAAAGCTATCTATGACAAACCCACAGCAAACATTATCCTCAATGGTGAAAAATTGAAAGCATTTCCCTAAAGTCAGGAACAAGACAAGGGTGTCCACTTTGACCGCTACTATTCAACATAGTTCTGGAAGTTTTGGCCACAGCAATCAGAGCAGAAAAAGAAATAAAAGGAATCCAAATTGGAAAAGAAGAAGTAAAACTCTCACTGTTTGCAGATGACATGATCCTCTACATGGAAAACCCTAAAGACTCCACCAGAAAATTACTAGAGCTAATCAATGAATATAGTAAAGTTGCAGGATATAAAATCAACACACAGAAATCCCTTGCATTCCTATACACGAATAATGAGAAAGTAGAAAAAGAAATTAAGGAAACAATTCCATTCACCATTGCAACGAAAAGAATAAAATACTTAGGAATATATCTACCTAAAGAAACTAAAGACCTGTATATAGAAAACTATAAAACACTGATGAAAGAAATCAAAGAGGACACTAATAGATGGAGAAATATACCATGTTCATGGATTGGAAGAATCAATATAGTGAAAATGAGTATACTACCCAAAGCAATTTACAAATTCAATGCAATCCCTATCAAGCTACCAGCCACATTTTTCACAGAACTAGAACAAATAATTTCAAGATTTGTATGGAAATACAAAAACCTCGAATAGCCAAAGCAATCTTGAGAAAGAAGAATGGAACTGGAGGAATCAACTTGCCTGACTTCAGGCTCTACTACAAAGCCACAGTCATCAAGACAGTATGGTACTGGCACAAAGACAGACATATAGATCCATGGAACAAAATAGAAAGCCCAGAGATAAATCCACACACATATGGACACCTTATCTTTGACAAAGGAGGCAAGAATATACAATGGAGTAAAGACAATCTCTTTAACAAGTGGTGCTGGGAAAACTGGTCAACCACTTGTAAAAGAATGAAACTAGATCACTTTCTAACACCGCACACAAAAATAAACTCAAAATGGATTAAAGATCTAAATGTAAGATCAGAAACTATAAAACTCCTAGAGGAGAACATAGGCAAAACACTCTCAGACATAAATCACAGCAGGATCCTCTATGATCCACCTCCCAGAATTCTGGAAATAAAAGCAAAAATAAACAAATGGGATCTAATTAAAATTAAAAGCTTCTGCACAACAAAGGAAACTATAAGCAAGGTGAAAAGACAGCCTTCTGAATGGGAGAAAATAATAGCAAATGAAGCAACTGACAAACAACTAATCTCAAAAATATACAAGCAACTTATGCAGCTCAACTCCAGAAAAATAAACGACCCAATCAAAAAATGGGCCAAAGAACTAAATAGACATTTCTCCAAAGAAGACATACGGATGGCTAACAAACACATGAAAAGATGCTCAACATCACTCATTATTAGAGAAATGCAAATCAAAACCACAATGAGGTACCACTTCACACCAGTCAGAATGGCTGCGATCCAAAAATCTGCAAGCAATAAATGCTGGAGAGGGTGTGGAGAAAAGGGAACCCTCCTACACTGTTGGTGGGAATGCAAACTAGTACAGCCACTATGGAGAACGGTGTGGAGATTCCTTAAAAATTGCAAATAGAACTACCTTATGACCCAGCAATCCCACTTCTGGGCATACACACCGAGGAAACCAGAATTGAAAGAGACACATGTACCCCAATGTTCATCGCAACACTGTTTATCATAGCCAGGACATGGAAACAACCTAGATGTCCATCAGCAGATGAATGGATAAGAAAGCTGTGGTACATATACACAATGGAGTATTACTCAGCCATTAAAAAGAATTCATTTGAATCAGTTCTGATGAGATGGATGAAACTGGAGCCGATTATACAGAGTGAAGTAAGCCAGAAAGAAAAACACCAATACAGTATACTAACACATATATATGGAATTTAGGAAGATGGCAATGACGACCCTGTATGCAAGACAGGGAAAGAGACACAGATGTGTATAACGGACTTTTGGACTCAGAGGGAGAGGGAGAGGGTGGGATGATTTGGGAGAATGACATTCTAACATGTATACTATCATGTGAATTGAATCGCCAGTCTATGTCTGACGCAGGATGCAGCATGCTAGGGGCTGGTGCATGGGGATGACCCAGAAAGATGTTATGGGGAGGGAGGTGGGAGGGGGGTTCATGTTTGGGAATGCATGTAAGAATTAAAGATTTTAAAATTTAAAAAATAAAAACTAAAAAAAAAAAAAATAAAAAATAAAACAGTCAACTGCAAACAATCTATATAACAATATTTTCAAGCTGTTGTCAGATCACAGTGACAATTGATTACTCACGGTGCTTCCCAGGAAACTGCCTTGTGGATACAGAATTAAATAGCAACAATAGGAGGTTTATAACCAAGGAGCAGTCTCAGGAATGTGAATAGCAAATTGGGGGATAAGTTTGGACATCAGGAGCTATGGGGAAGTTTAACTCATTGACATACCAGAATGGTGGTGTTTGTTTAGAAGATGAGTCACAGTTCTATTTTCCTTTGAACTCTTTAAAAAGAACTGGCTTCCAGACAAAGGGAAATATAATACAGTGAGAGTTGTCCATTTTCATAAACTTTATACTTGCTTTGTTGTCAGTCCTGTTTTTAAAAGTTGTCTTAGAAAAACATAAGACATGTTTAATATTCTACTCTGAACTATCTGATATTAATTTTGATATGTTTTCAGTCCCTATTGATTTTTAAAATGTTGAACACAAATACTTGACATTCAGGAGGGCAAGCAAAAGATTAAAACAAAACCTCTGCCTCTTGCTTGCCATCATCTTTGGAGAGATGAAAACGTTCAAGTAAGCAGAATTCTTACAGTCAGAATAAAACATGATTAGAACATTTGGGGAAGGAGATGCAGTATGACTGGGGAAAGTGTTAACAGCATAGAAATAAGAAAAACATTTGCCTAACACTTTTCATCTCTTATGATGCATTTTATAAATTGATACATGGGCAATGGCCCACATATATTCTTCTCCTACCCTTTGTGTTTTCCAAAAAATATAACTGTTTATACAAATACAAGAATGTGTGGGAGAGTGAGTGAAAGCTTATACAAATCACCAAAACCATGTAAGTGCAAGCAGTTCAGCAAGACTGGGATATGAAAGGTTATTGAGACCGTTGAAAGGTATTTAGGGTGCAATTGCTGTTATCATTTCATGATTGCTAAATGAATTTGACAGTGTGTTCCATTAGAAACATAAAAGATGCTGAACTTGCTCAAAAGACTTAAGATAAATATAAGGTATTTTATATTTATATCGTTTTATGTCGCTTCTCTCTTGTCTAAAATAAATAAGCCATCTGGAAGTGACAAAATCGAAGGATGTAAAAAAGTAGCTCAAGTCATAGGTAGTTGATGGTATCTAGTTACCAGTTTTACAGTTTGACTTTTCCCTTTTGACCCCATGACAGCCAGTCTTTGCTAGAGCAAGACAGTGATAGGATGCTTGAGAGATGCAGCAGGCAGGAGAGAGAGGACCAGGAGGGAACACTGGGCAGGATGCTGGAGGAGCGAGGCAGAAGGGGGCTGACATGGGTGTAGCAGGGCAGAAAGTCCCATTTTTGCTGTTAAGAACCCCAAGCATTCCATTCCTTGGACAACAACCTGCTTGTTCACTTGACCGCCTGTTCCCTATCCAAGTTACCTGGAAGCTAGTCTTGTGGCCTCTTTTCCTCTCCTGTGTATTGCGTTTGTCTTACCCTCATTAGACAAGCAGCATTTTATGACATAGGCATACTCCATTTACTGTTGTAGTTTTCAGCAGTGGTTCTTTTGAACTGAGACTATATTAAGCTGGATTTAAGTTCCTGCTCTCCTCTGTGCCTTTGCTTCATCCCTCAGTTTATCGTCTCCCTAAAATGAAGGTTACAACATTGACCTCAAGCTGTGCATGTATTTAGCATATGCTGAGTAATGTTAGTTGAACTTTCACTCTGTCCCAGTAGATCCCACCACCTAGCCAGGCTGGTTATTAGACAGTTTAGACTCTTGGTAAATGAATGACCAAAAAGCAAGAAAACCATCCTATTAACCGTGATGTTGCATTGTGCATTTGCGTGGGTGCTTGTGTGTTTATAGCCTGTGTGTGACACAGACACGTACGAGATTGTCACTGATGGCTTTCCCAATCGTAGCAGAACCCATTTCTAGCCTTTATTTTCTATCCCCAACGCCTCAGCATAGCTGTGGGCAACCAAGGGTCAGAGAATCTGACAGATCTGACGAGGCGTACACAACCTGTGAGTGATAGATCCAGAATTTTAACTCCCAGTTCACCCTCATCTGCTCAAACCCATAATGTGGAGAAGTGCTAAGTAATCATTGTCATTCAAATGTTGCTTTTCCCAGTGGTATTATGTTCTTCAGCCTATTTTCTCTCACTCGGAGGATGAGTGTGCTATCTAATATGGTGGCACGGGCCGCATATGACTACTTACATTCACATTTAAATGAGTTAATATTAAATAAAATTCAAAATATAGTTTTTGGGTTGTACTAGCCTCATTTCAAGGTTTTATAGTTACATCTAGCTTATGGCAACCATATTGGCTCAACTGTATAATATTTTCATCATGGTAGAAAATTCCTACCAGACAATGCTGCTCCATGGTCTACTTTCAATAAATAATAGCTATGATGCTGAATTTTAATCTAACATACATAGTTTTAGTTTTTATCATTTATGAGATATTAAATAAACAGTTGGTAGAAGAATAGTAGTTACACTATACATTTTAATTGACTGTATACTATGTGTTAGGCTTCATTAAAAGTGTTTTTAAGGAGCTGTCTTATGTAATTCTCATAGTAGTCCATTGCAATAGAAGTTATCACCAGTCCCTTTTTATGGGGAAACATCAGCCGCTCTTAATGGAGAGACATGGACCTATACAACACTTGTCCTTTGCCCTGCCTTCCCCAAAAGTCATAGCAAGTTTTCAAACAGTATAAATTGTCAGCAATTATTCCAAAGGCCAAGGCTGCAGAATTCTCTATTCTAAATTTAAATGGAATTGGGCTAGAGTGGATGAAAGAAGTCAGGTTCTTTTTATAGTGCTGAAGTGCCTCTGGTTCCTGAAAGAAACCAACTTGGCAACTGAGCTGAAATTTTCTTCCAGGCTTTAAAAATCATCACTGGTCTTTATCAGTACCAATGAAATGTGGACAGCCCACCAAAAAAGATCATCTGATGTTCAAAAATGGATCAGAAACAAATTATAGGGAAATCTGATTGTATCGTTAAGGTTTCTAAAACCACAGATTTTAATGAAAATAAAATGAGCCCTACTTTGTGCAAGAAGCCTAAAAACTTTGCAAAAATACTGTAGGAATTCTGCTGGATTTCCTTTCCCATTGTCTCCATACCCAGTGTACCTAGCTTGAGGATGGGCTTAAAGGATTGGATTGTATGTTGTAAAAAATAAACATTTATTCCTTGTGATAGTCATTTAAGAGTTTTTGGTTGGTCATGGTGCCATGGGATTTGCATTATTCTTACTAACCTGCCCAAGATTCATGTCAGCCATTTGGGGCTACAATTTATCTTTAAGAATTTTATAGGCTTAATCCTACTCCAACAAACTAAA
This sequence comes from Ovis aries, assembly GCF_016772045.2. NCBI lineage: Eukaryota > Metazoa > Chordata > Mammalia > Artiodactyla > Bovidae > Ovis > Ovis aries. Next base: position 46,374,241 of record NC_056072.1, on the reverse strand, counting down.
TATTAAAATAGTTCCTAGATTCTTGGGTGATAGTGGTATTAAATTTTCTTCCAACTAACTATAGTATCCCCACAGTTTTAATCATGACCTGTTACTCCAGTGTTTAATTTTAGACAGAAATATTCCCAAAAGTGTGAAGCTCAGTGCCGGGCATATAGCAGAGATTTAATAAACATTTGTTATCCTCTGACCAGGTTTTGATTGAAATTACCTAGAATTTCTATGCAAATTTCCCATCACTGCAAGGTTCTATTTTTCTTGCTGGTGTTTAGGAAGAAGGTACCATAGGAAAGGGCTTAGGGCTTCCCTGGTAGCTCAGCTGGTAAAGAATCTGCCTGCAATGTGGGAGACCTGGGTTCAGTCCCTGGGTTGGGAAGTTACCTTGGAGAAGGGAAAGGCTACCCACTCTAATATTCTGGCCTAGAGAATTCCATGGACATAGTCCATGGGGTCACAAAGAGTCAGACACGACTGAGCAACTTTCACTTTTCACCACATGAAAAGCAGTAGAGGTCACACATTGTTCACATCTCTGAAGTTGTGTCCCGAGTGTCACTCACACTGCAAATCAGAAAACGTTCAGTTCAGAGAGCTCAGGATAGACCCCAAAGGAAAGCATTGGTTTGATAAGGAAATGCAAGCATTGGGATGTAGATGGAGATATTAGCCAAGAGTCACAGTTTTTTTTGCAGTACTTTTAACTACTTAAGGAATCTTGAAGTGACTGAATTCCTGGTTCAAACCCCTGCCTCAACCCCCAGGTAATCACAAGAGTGATGAAAAATGTGACATGTTCCCTTTCTTTCCCTAAGCTCACTTTAATCTTGATCTTTGAAAAGCAAGTGGTTTTCTTGTGCAAACAGCTTCATAGCAATGTCAAATCTGGCACCCACCGTCTCTGCTGAAGGGGGAGACTTGGTACAAAAGGCTCAGTGCTCAGGGCCTGGGCTTTGAAACTACTCCAGCTGTATTGCCAATGCAAATGCAGGAGGGGAAAAAATTACTGGAACAAATTGAAAGGTTATTCAGACTGGAATTTAGAATCTCAATAAAAAAAGGCTTTTATAAGCCAAGGCCCTCAGAGTAACCGGATCATTTAAAAATACATCTTTTCTGCATTAAATGTAGTGTGACAGCCACATTAGAAATGCTGCAGTCTAAGTATGTTCTTTAAACATTTCTAACTGACTTGTAAGGACAGCTAAAATCTTCTGTTGGGGGGATGCTGGATCCCCAGTCCATAAATAGTTTCCATTTCTTTATTTTTTCTTACTTTTCAATACCTGGTGAGTGGGTTTTTGCCATTCCCCTCTACTGCTTGCTGCAGGCTCAGTGATGTCCATGAACTCTGTGTCTTGATAAAAACTGGTTAAACTAGTCTTTTATTTATTAATTTTTTTGACTAGGTAGAGAGCAGTCTTCTGATCACCCTACTATTGGTGAACAGAAATAGCATGCAGTTGTATTCCGATGGAATCCCTTTTACAAGAGATGTTTAGGCCAGAAGACACAAACGAGACTCACCCAGTGTAAGTCAGTGACCCAACCATAGGACTCCCTTTGCCTTGTTTAAAATCTCTTATTTCACCACCTTTAGAAAGAAATGACCCAAGCTTGGTTGTTGGTGATGTGGATGGTAGCCCCCTCCAAACCCCACCTCTGGATATTTATTTTCTTGAGCCAAGTGGAAGATATTTTTTCAAGGGAAAACATCCCTGAGAGAGTGGAAAGTGAGTTGAAGTCAAGACAACATGCATTTCCTGTGGGCTTCAAGGGCTCTTTGTGCTCTTCTGGGCACAAGGCTATCATGGACTCTGGCACAGCTTCACTGTCTCCTGTACAGTGTACAGGTCTTCCTACCTGTTTATTCCTATTTATAAGCAATAAATATGGATGATTCTCCAAACGATAAATTCATTGTTTTTAACCTGTGGAATATTTCAAAGGTACTGAATACCCACTACCTGAAATTAGTGAATATTCACATTTTGCTGTATTTGTTTCAACTCTTTGGCCTTATTTTAAATCCTCACTTCCTTTCTCCTTGAGGTAGGGTGGGAGTCATGTTATTTCCTTTCCCAGGCAAAGTTAGCTCTTAGTGCTGCCAAATTTTATTGTATCAATGTCTTAGGAGTTACATTATTGAGCTAGTGTTATAACTTCTCTGTAGCCCTCTCCAGATTCCACGCTCCTTGAAAACAAATTTGGCCTTTTTCAGCTTGTGTCCCTACCCACTAGTGACCTAGTTAGCTCTGCAGTTGGCCCTTGTGAGTTTTTCTTGTTGTTGCTTCTTGTTTGTTTTGAGCAAGTAGATGACTTGGATTTTGAAAAATCAGTAAACATACGAGTTTGAGAGGACACATAGGCAGTCTCTCTTCTCACTGATGACCAGTACTTTTAATGAGAGCTTTAGCATAGAATCATAGATTGATTGAATTCCACAGTCTGAGCCTCCCAAATAATGTTTCTATAGCTAAAACCTTCAAATTAACCCTGTTTGGATTATCTAATATAATTATAAAATAATCAGACATCTTCCTAGATACAAGTATGTAAGTTGTTTCAAGTAAGGTGCTAATCCTAATTTAATGAATTTGTTATTTTGGTATTAGGATTTGTGTCTGAAAAATGTTGTCTTGCTCAAACCTGAAAATGGACATTGTCCTAAACAAGGACTTCAGTAATAATGAAGTTCACCCGTAATAAAGTGATGATGAGGAGATGACGGCAGCCTCTTTTCTCATCACCCAGTTTTAAGGAGAGAGTAGACTGACCTGTGCTGGTTTCTCTGCCTCTTTCATGAAAGCATTTGTATGTTTTCAGCACCATGCTAATTACACACTGTAAAGCCATATCAACTAGATCCTCATTTGCACATTTAGGTCTAGTTCTTCCAGGGATCCAGTGATTCTTTGACTATTAGCATGCTCTTCAAGACCCAGGAGTGCATCATTTCATTCAATCCAAGTTAACCTTTTAATACACAGAGATTTAATACATTGAAGATTTTTTAATAGCTGAAGATTTTCTTCAGCTCTCATGGAAATTGAGTGAAACCACTCACTTGTTTTGTTTCTGGATTTGACATGTCAGCAGAAGGTTAGCATAGGGTGCTTCACCCCCAAAGAAGATATTTCTTCTTAAAGAAGTGACAGTTATTAACACACCTTCAACAATGAATAACTAATGCATTCTGTTGCTGTTCAGTCACTAAGTCATGTCCAGCTCTTTGTGATCCCATGGACTGCAGCACACCAGCCTTCCCTGTCCTTCACTAGCTCCTGGAGTTTGCTTAAACTCATGTCCATTGAATCAGTGATGCCTTCCAACCATCTCATCCTCTGTTGCCTACTTCTCCTCCTGCCCTCAATCTTTCCCAGCATCAGGGTCTTTTCCAATGAGTCTGCTCCTTGTATCAGGTGGCCAAAGTATTGAAGCTTCAGCATCAGTCCTTCCAGTGACTCTTTAGGGTTGATTTACTTTAGGATTAAGTGCTTTGATTTCCTTGCTGTCCACAAGACTCTCAAGAGCCTTCTCCAACACCACAATTTGAAAGCATGACTTCTTTGGCACTCAGCCTTCTTTATGGTCCAACTCTCACATCTGTACATGACTACCAAAAAACCCGTAACTTTACTATGCATACTTTTATCAGCAAAGTGATGTCTCTGTTTTTTAATATGCTGTCTAGGTTTATCATAGCCTTTCTTCCAGGAGCAATGGTCTTTTAATTTTATGGTTGCAGTCACCATCCACAGTGATTTTGGAGGCCAAGAAAATAAAATCTACCACTGTTTCCACTTTTTCCCCTTCTATTTGCAAAGAAGAGATGGGACCAGATACTATGATCTTAGTTTTTTGAATGCTAAATTTTAAGCCAACTTTTTCACTCTTCTCTTTCATCCTCATCAAGAAGCTCTTTAGTTCTTCGCCACTTTCTGCTATTGAATGGTATCATCTGCATATCTGAGGTTGCTGATATTACTTCTGGCAGTCTTGATTCCAGTTTGTGATTCATCCAGCCTGGCATTTTGCATGAGGTACTCTGCATATAAATTAAATAAACAGGGTGACAATATATAGCCTTGACATACTTCTTTTCCCATTTTGAACCAGTCCATTGTTCCATGTCCGGTTCTAACTTGCTTCTTGACCTGCATACAGGTTTCTCAGGAGACTGGTAAGGTAGTCTGGTATTTCCATCTCTTTAATAATTTTACACTGTTTCTTGTGATCCACACAGTCAAAGGCTTTAGCATAGACAGTGAAACAGAAGTAGATGTTTTTCTGGAATTCTCTTGCTCTTTCTGTGATCCAGTGGATGTTGGTAATTTGATCTCTGGTTCCTTTGCCTTTTCTAAATCCAGCTTGTACCTCTGGAAGTTTTTGGTGCACATACTATTGAAGCCTAGCTGGAAGGGTTTTGAGCATTACCTTGCTAGCATGCAAAATGAGCACAATTGTGTGATAGGTCAAACGGTAAAGAATCTGACTATAATGTGGGAGACCTGGGTTTGATCCCTAGGTCAGGAAGATCCCCTGGAGAAGGGAATGGCAACTCACTCCAGTGTTCTTGTCTGGAGAATCCCATGGACAGAAGAGCCTGGTGGGCTACAGTCCATGAGGTTGCAAAGAGTCAGAAACAACTGAGCAACTAACTCTTTCATTTTCATGCTTAGAACATTATTTGGCATTGCCCTTCTTTGAGATTGGAATGAAAATGGATGTTTTCCAGTCCTTTAGCCACTGCTGAGTTTTCCAAATTTGCTGGCATACTGAGTGCAGCACTTTAACAGTTTCATCTTTTAGGATTTGAAATAACTCAACTGTAATTCCATCACCACCACTAGCTTTGCTCATAGCAATGCTTCCCAAAGACCACTTGACTTCAAAATCCAGGATGTCTAGCTCTAGGTGAGTGACCATACTGTCGTGGTTATCCGAGTCATTAAGACTGTTTTTGTACAGTTCTGTGTATTCTTGCCACCTCTTCTTTCTGCTTCTGTTAGATCCTTTCCATTTCTGTCCTTTATTGAACCCATCTTTGCATGAGATGTTCCCTTGGTATCTCCAGTTTTCTTGAGGAGATCTCTAGTCTTTCCCATTCTATTGTTTCCCTCTATTTTTTTTTTTTGCAATGTTCACTTCAGGGTTTCTTATTTCTCCTTGCTATTCTGTGGAACTCTGCACTCGGTATATCTTTCCCTTTCTTCTTTGCCTTTCACTTCTCTACTTTTCTCAAGCTATTTGTAAGGCCTCCTCAGACAACCACTTTGCCTTCTTGCATTTCTTTTTTGCGGGATGCTTTTGGTCACTGCCTCCTGTACAGTGTTACAAACCTCTGTCCATAGTAGTGCAAGACATTGCCGTATTTGAAACATGCCAATGCTTGCCTAAGTTTGTAAATCAGTCATCTCTTCTCTTTCCATTCAGGAACATCCTTTCAAATGCAGGTGAGTGGGCTGACATTATTACTAGTATGATTAAAATCTGTCTATATTTAAAATATTATCTTTTCCTAAACTTTGGTGGTTGGACTTTTGTTAGTTCCTAATCTCCCATGACCCTTGGCAGTTTGCCATTGAGACCAGCTGGCCTTGAGTGACAGTGTGTCTGGAGAGTGAACATTTTCCCGAATTGTTGTGTGTTTGGTTCCCTTAGAATATGTTCTTGTGACTCATTTTCAGGGGCACTGTGGGAACTGACGGTCTTCAGTTTTAGACCCTTACTCTCAGGGTGAGGGGCAGTGAGAGGCTTTGATAACTTTAAAGCTCACAGAGGGAAACATTTTTTCACTAACTATGCCAGAATCCCATGCTCTGTGTGCCACAGAATGGATTTCATTCAGAGCCCTGCACAAGCCAACTGTCATGATATGGTTGGGAAGCTCTCCGTCAGCTACTGTGAGCCCTATTGCTCTGTTCTCTACCTCTGTTTTTGGCTTCTCCATTCTTGGGCACATTTTATGAAGCAGCCAACCATCCAGATTGGGATTTCATGCTCTGCTGCACTATTGCCCACATTATTTCTCTCACAAAGGCCTCCTTTACAAAGTTCTTAATCTAAATAATGCATAGAAGGTGTATTAAGCAGTAACAAGTGAAAAGAGGCAAAAGCCAGCAACTTCCTGAAAATTGTTATCATTAGAGCATTTCCATGAAGTCCCAGTGATTCATTAGGGTGAGTCCAGGCAAAAACCCCATTCCCAAGACATATGTAATGAATTCAGACCTAATTGGCCATGGTCCAGTCCAGTTCTAAGGAGGGCATTCTTGGCATTTTGGAGGTCAGAGGAGAGATTTTATTTGAAGCTTGTCAATGTGTGTTTCCCATATGTTCTATTTAAGTTTGTTTATTACATTCACTGGATGTACCCATTGCCTTTTAATTTCTGGACAGAGGTCAGCTCAAGTGGACAACTCAGGCTCATTATACTATCAATCCAATGCCTTGGTGCAAAAGACATCTACACAGTTGTCCCAGTATATGGGAACAGTTCACAGAGCAATGTAGAGTTTGAATGGGAAAGAGACCTGCTTAAGATTGACACTGATTATTTGGCCAGAAAAGAATCCTGACTCAGTTGGAAAATTTACTTTGCAGTTATAGTATTAGGGTGTGGCTAATATCTCCAAAGTTTAAATGGAAGCTGTATTATAAAAAAAAGTCTTCTGAGTAAAAGCCTCCTTCCATAGTATTCTTGCTGACCTGTTGAATTTCCACGGTCTGCTCATCTCAGAATTTCAGTGTGTGGGATAGCTGAAGGGAATGGGGAATTCTGGGGCATGCTGGTGGTTGAATTTTAATTTGCTTGTCCAACTTCAGCAGGGAAGTGAGAAACAGTGAGTAGCATGTTCTATTTGTCTATCAGAGGAACCATTATTTGATGGAAAGGCTCTTCCAAATCCTGTTTTCATTTCCTTTTTTCTGTTGGAGTCAGATCCCAGTTATAATTATCAAGCCTTGGCTGTGTGACTTTAAGTCCATCTTGTATCCACAGAGAGGCTATAGATATGCATCGTTTAAAGCTTTGAAGTACTGTTCATGTTGAACAATGAACAAGACTTATGGCCTGAAAAACTAATTGTTTATTTGAAGCCAAAAGTCAGAGATGTAGGAGACATAATTTAAGGAGCTCAGGGGCCTTATATTCCTTGCCTCAATTGAATCAAAGAACATATAAAACCATCAAGTGAAACGTTTCTGGGTTTGCAAGTAAATAATATATTCACTGATCTATAATCTCTGAGAGTGAGAAGTAATTGTATGATATCACATTATATATGCAGAGGTACTATCTAATTTGATGGCAGGCCAACACTATTTTTCGCCATGTGTTCTATTAAAAAATCAAAATTTCGATTCAGTGGGATAAATTTTAAGGTTTAGATTACTAAGATTACTAACAGTCTCTAGAGCTACCAAAGACAAAGTGACAGAAAAATAACCCAAGTAAACACTTTATCGAAAGGATGGAATTGAGTAAGATCCTTTTGATTGGAAACCTTGGGATTACTACCGAAGTGGACTTTGGGTTGTTTATAATAGGTACCTGTTGATTGAACAGAGACACATTAAAGCTGAGTACCCCCAGTCTTGGTCCAAGTATGTGGGAGGTAAAAGCCTGGGCCTATTTGGAAAAAAAGACAGATAACTAAGTTTTTCTTAAAATTTTTTAAAGAGAAAATTGCTTTCAAATGCACATTTATAAGTTAGGCCATAATTTAAATGTGCAAATCCAAGGAGACCCTAGAATTTCCTCCAGCACCTAAGTTCATATAGGATGAGTGACATCCCAACAAGCTTACATAGACTTCTATTTACTCATTTACTTTCCACCAGCCCAGTTTGGTTTTGACTTAAATCTTGAGTCTTAAGTTCCCTCTTTTTTTGGTAACTCCATCAATTGAAAAGACATGTTTTCTCTTAATTTTCCACTAATCTTGCAATAATAAGATAAGACTGATTTTAAATATTATTTGCATCTATTTGTCAGCACTGAACTATGACTCTGTATACTTTCCCTCAATTTTTAAACTCCAATTGCAGGCTGCTTTTTGGATCTTATCTTAAAAATGAAAGAAAGTGCGTAGCACGTGGGAGAGGTGCTTTCTTTTGAAAAGAAAATATGCCATTGGTTTTCACACACAAAAAAGTGAGCAGAGATATGGGAGCAGAACTCATCAAGTAGATTCATTCACTTACTACACATCCATTTTGTTGTTCAGTTGCTAAGTTGTGTTTGAGTCTTTGTGACCCCATGATCTGCAGCACACCAGGCTTTGTGTCCCTCGCCATCTCCGGAGGCTGCCCAAGTTCATGTCCATCGAGTTGGTGATGCCATGCAGCCACCTCATCCTCTGCCGTCCCCTTCTCCTTCTGCTTTCAACCTTGCCTCATGTCAGTATCCTTCCCAGTGAGTCGGCTGTTCGAATCAGGTGGCCAAGGTATTGGAGCTTCAGCATTAGTCCTTCAAATGAGTGTTCAGCATTGATTTTCTTTAAGATTGACTGGTTTGATCTCCTTGCTATCTGACGGACTCTCAAGAGTCTTCTCTAGCGCTATAGTCAGAAGCATCGATTCTTTGTCACTCTGCCTTCTTTATGGTCCAGCTCTCACATCCATTTTACTCATACATTAAAAAAGTATTTGTTGAGCATCTGTTGTGTACCAGGAACTGAAATAGCACCCAGCCAGTGGATAACATAGGTGAACACTGGTTACTGAGGAGGCAGGAAATAAACAAGGAAACTCCAAATATATTTCATCGCAAACTGTGATAAGTGGATGCAGGAGAAGTAAATGTTTTGATGATAGAATCTGTATTAATAAGGTTAGGCTTGACTTTGTTCCTATAATAATAATAAATGTATTAATAAATGGCTTAAAAAAACAAATGTTTCTTTCTTTTCATATTCCTATATGATGCAGATTGACTGTTTTGGGGGAGGTGACTGTACAATTTCTTTCCATCATTGGTACTTGCAGTTTTAGAATGTTGTCTCCATATTCCTGGGAGGAGGGAGAGATAGACTGAGGAGTATTACACAGTCATGCTTTTGAGTAGCTAGTTCAGTTCAGTTCAGTCACTCAGTCATGTCCGACTCTTTGCGACCCCATGAATTGCAGCACGCCAGGCCTCCCTGTCCATCACCAGCTCCCGGAGTTCACTCAGACTCACATCCATCGAGTCAGTGATGCCATCCAGCCATCTCATCCTCGATCGTCCCCTTCTTCTCCTGCCCCCAATCCCTCCCAGCATCAAAGTCTTTTCCAATGAGTCAACTCTTCGCATGAGGTGGCCAAAGTACTGGAGTTTCAGCTTTAGCATCATTCCTTCCAAAGAAATCCCAGGGCTGATCTCCTTTAGGATGGACTGGTTAGACCTCCTTGCGGTCCAAGGGACTCTCAAGAGTCTTCTCCAACACCACAGTTCAAAAGCATCAATTCTTCGGCGCTCAGCTTTCTTCACAGTCCAACTCTCACATCCATACATGACTACTGGAAGCCATAGCCTTGACTAGACGGACCTTAGTCGGCAAAGTAATATCTCTACTTTTCAATATGCTATCTAGCTTGAGCAGCTAGGAAGTGGGTATATCATTTTTGCTCATATTCCATTTGCCAGAACCAAACCACATGAATCCCACCTAAGTGAGACTGGGAAACAGTCCTTTTTCAAATTGTTTATTAAAAATATTTTTTACATATACATGTATCTATTCTTTTTAAAGTTCTTTTTCCCATTTAAGCTGTTTCATAATATCAAGAAGAGTTCCCTGTACTATACAGTAGGACCTTGTGGGTTATGCATTTTAAATATAGTGGTGTGTACATGTCAGTCCCAAACTCCCTAACTATCCCTTCCCCATGGCAACCTTAAGTTTGTTCTCTAAGTCTGTGAGTCTGTTTTGTAAATAAGTTCATTTGCATTATTTTTTAAAGATTATGCATGTAAGTGATATCATATGATATTTCACTTTTTCTGTCTGATTTACTTCAGTATGATACTTCTTCTATCCATGCTGCTACAAATCACATTATTTCACTCCTTTTAATGGCTGAATAATACTCCTTTGTGTATATCTACTACATCATCTTTACCAGTCCTCCATCAGTGGAGATTTAGGTTGCTTGCCTGTCTTGGCTATTGTTAACAATGCTGTAATGAACATTATGGTGAATATATCCTTTCAGACCATTGTTTTTTTCTGGATATATGCTCAGGAGTGGGACTGTAGCTTCATATAGTAGCTCTATTTTTAGTTTTTTGAGGAACCACCATACTGTCCTCAACAGTGGTTATACCAATTTACATTCCCACCAGCAGTGTAGGAGGGGTCCCTTCTCTCAATCCCTCCCCTGCATTTATTGTTTGTGGGTTTTTTGACAGTAGCCATTCGGACTGATATGAAGTGATATCTCAATGTCATTTAGATTGCACTTTTCTAATAATTAATGATGTTGAACATCTTTTCGTTGCCTCTTGGCCATCTGTATGTCTTCTTTGGAGAAATTTCTTTTTGGGTCTTCTGGTCATTTCTTGATTTTCTTGTTTGTTTCAATGCTATTAAGCCACATGGACTGTTTGTAAATGTAAGGGACTAATCTCTAGATAAGGAGAAAGCAATGGCACCCCACTCCAGTACTCTTGCCTGAAAAATCCCCTGGATGGAGAAGCCTGGTAGGCTGCAGTCCATGGGGTCGCTAAGAGTCGGACATGACTGAGTGACTTCACTTTCATTTTTCACTTTCGTGCGTTGGAGAAGAAAATGGCAACCCACTCCAGTGTTCTTGCCTGGAGAATCCCAGGGACGGGGGAGCCTGGTGGGCTGCCGTCCATGGGGTTGCACAGAGTCAGACATGACTGAAGCGACTTAGCAGCAGCACCAGCATGTCAGAGAGTGTGTTGCCTATGTTTCCCTCTAAGAGTTTTATAGTGTGTGGTTTCACATTTAGGTCTTTAATTCAGTATGACCTTATTTTGTGTATGGTGTTAAAGAATGTTCTAATTTCATTCTTTAATGTGTAGCTGTTCACTTTTCCCAGCACCATTTATTGAAGAGACTGTGCTTCCTCTGTTATGTAGACTTGCCTCCTTTGTCATAAATTAATTGACCATAGGTGCATGGGTTTATTTTTCTGCTTTCTATCCTATTGCATCAATCTGTATTTCTGTTTTTATGCCAGTACCATACTGGTTGATTACCATAGTTTTATTTGTATACCTGAAGTAAAGGGGCCTGCTTACCTTCAGTTTTTCTTTCTCAAGATTGCTTTGGCTATTCAGAGACTTTTATGTCTCCATACAAATTTTAAGAGTTTTTGTTCTAGTTTTGTGAAAAATTCCATTGTTAATTTGGTATAGACTGCACTGAATCTGTGGATTGCCTTGGATAATATAGTCATTTTGACAATATTGATTCTTCCAATCCAAGAATATAGTAGATCTTTCCATCTGTTTGTGTTGTGTTTGATTGAAGATTGAAATCATACCGAGTATCTTTTCCAACCACAGTGCAATGGAACTAGAAATAAATAGCAGAAGGAAAACTGAAAATATTTACAAATATATGAAAACTGAACAACGTACTTTTGCATGACCAGTGGTTTCCAAGAAGAAAACGAAAAGAGAAATTGGAAATTAGAAAATATCTAGAGACAAAAATGAAAGTACAACATGCCAAAACTTATGGGACACAATACAAGCAGTTCTAGGAAGGAAGTTGATGATGCTAAATGCCCATATTAAAAAAGGAGAAAGATCTGAAGTAAAGAATCATAACTTTACACCTCAAGGAGCTAGAGGGGAAGAAAAGAAACTAAACTGAAAGTTAGCAAAAGAAAGAGCAGAAATAAAAGAACTAGAGAATCTGAAGAAAAAAATCAGTGCAACTGGTTTTTGGAAACTTTTGAAGAGCTATGTTTTTGGAAAAGATAAACAAAATTGACTTTTAGCTAGATAGGAAACAAAGAGGGATTTAAGTAAAAGAAATGAAAGAGATCACGTTACAACTGATGCCTCAGAAATAAAAACGATCATAACAGATCATTTTCCAGGATCATATAACCTACTGAGAATGAATCATGGATAAAAAATCTGAACAAACCGATAACTATAAATAGTAAGGTGACTGAATCAGTAACCAAGACTTCCCAGCAAAGGAAGACCAGGATCAAGTAGTTTCATTAGTGAACTCTACCAGTATTTAAAGAGAAATTAACATCAGTCCTTCTCAAACTGTTCCCCCAAAATGAAGAGGAATGTACACTTCCACATTGATTTTGTGTGGCCAGCATTATGCTGACTCCAAAACCAGAGGTTACAGAAGGAAAAAAGAAAACAACAATAGAACAGTATTCTTAAGGAACATTGGTGAAAAATCCTGAACAAGATACTAGTGAACCAAATTCAGCAGCATAATAAGATAATTGTATATCATGATCAAGTGAAATTTATCCCTGGAATGCAAGGATAAGTTATTAACTTGAATTAATATGACATGCCACATTAACAGAATGAAGAATAAAAATCATATGATCATCTAAGTAGATAAAGAAAAGGCATTTGTCAAAATTTAACACCCTGTAGTGATTTAAAAAAAAAATTGTCAACAAATTGGGTATACATACTTCAAGATAATAAAGTCATTATATGAAAACCTCAAAGCTAATATACTCAGTTCAGTTCAGTTCAGTCGCTCAGTTGTGTCTGACTCTTTGTGACCCCATGCACTGCAGGACACCAGGCCTCCCTGTCCATCACCAACTCCCAAAGCTTGCTCAAACTCATGTCCATCGAGTTGGTGAGGCCATCCAACCATCTCATCTTCTGTCATCCCCTTCTCCTCCTGCCTTCAGTCTTCCCCAACATCAGGGTCTTTTCCAGTGAGTTGGTTCTTCACATCAGGTGGCCAAAGTATTGGAGTTTCAGCTTCAGCATCAGTCCTTCCAATGAATATTCAGGACTGATTTCCTTTAGGATGGACTGGTTGAATCTCCTTGCAGTCCAAGAGTCTTTTCCAATGCCGTAGTTCAAAAGCATCAATTCTTTGGTGCTCAGCTTTCCTTATGGTCCAACTCTCACATCCATACACGACTACTGGAAAAACCACAGCCTTGACTAGATGGACTTTTGTTGGCAAAGTAATGTCACTGCTTTAAAATATGCCGTCTAGGTTGGTCATAGCTTTTCTTCCAAAGAGCAAGCATCTTTTAATTTCATGGCTACAGTCACCAGCTGCAGTCATTTGGGAGCTGAAAAAAATAAAGTCTGTCACTATTTCCATTGTTTCCCTATCTATTTCCCATGAAGTGATGGGACCAGATGCCATGATCTCGTTTTCTGAATGTTGAGTTTTAAGCCAACTTTTTCACTCTCCTCTTTCACTTTCATCAAGTGGCTCTTTAGTTCTTCTCTTTCTGCCATAACATTGGTGTCATCTGCATATCTGAGGTTATTGATATTTCTCACGGCAATCTTGATTCCAACTTGGCTTCATTCAGCCCAGCATTTCTCATGATGTACTCTGCATGTAAGTTAAATAGCAGGGTGACAATATACAGCCTTGACATACTCCTTTCCCAATTTGGAACCAGTCTGTTGTACCATGTCCGGTTCTAACTGTTGCTTCCTGACCTGCATACAGATTTCTCAGGAGGCAGGTAAGGTGGTCTGGTATTCCCATCTCTTTAAGAGTTTTCCACAATTTGTTGTGATCCACACAGTCCAAGAGTTTCCTGTAGTCAGTAAAGCAGAAGTAGGTGTTTTTCCTGGAACTCTCTTTCTTTTTCGATGATCCAGCGGAGGTTGGCAATTTGATCTCTGGTTCCTCTGCCTTTTCTAAATCCATCATGAACATCTGGAAGTTCACGGTTCATGTACTCTTAAAACCTGGCTTAGAGAATTTTGAGCATGACTTTGCTAGCGTGTGAGATGAGTGCATGTGGTATCACACTCAATAGTGAGTAAATGAAAGGTTTGCCTTTAATCAAGGAACTAGATGTTCTAGCCAAACTAACTAGCCAAGGAAAAGAAATAAAAGGCATTCAAATCCAAAAGGAAGAAATATAATTATCTCTGTTTTCAGATGACATGATCTTATATGTAGAAAACTCTAAAGACTTAAAAAAAAACTATTAGAAGTAATAAATTCAGTAATGTTGCAGGATATATCAATATCAACATTAGTTGGTAAATCAATATGCAAAATCAGTTGCATTTCTATACACTAACAATGCAGTAACAATCTGATACAGAAATTAGGAAAATAATCTGTTTATCATAGCATCAAATAGAGTAAAATATTTAGGGACTTCCCTGGTAGTCCAGTGACTTAAACTCCATGCTTCTAATACAGGAGACCCAGGTCAGGGAATTAGATTCCACATGCCACAACTAAGAATTTGCTTGTTACAACTAAAGATCCCACATGCTGTGGCTAAAATCAAAGACCCTGTGTACTGCAACTAAGAGCTGGCTCAGCCAAAAAAGTAATTTTTTTAAAAAAAAGAATAAAATATTTAGAAATGAATTTAACTAAGGAGATGGAAGACTTGGAATATTTCTGTCTTCTCTGTTCCCTTTCAAATGCTAGACAAGAAATATTACACTTGTTAAACAGAGCCTCTGTTTTAATGAAAGGAATAATAGGAAAAATTTTGATAGGAGGAGCTGCCTTGGAGAGAAAGCATAGTATAATCAGAGCAAGGGCTCAGGACAGTTTCGCTCAGATTCTGATTCTTGTACTTACTAGCTGGATGACCATAGGCAAGATTCTAAAACTCTCGGTGCCTGCTTCTTCATCTGTAAAATAAAGACCATCATCACAATAAAACCCGCCTTTAGTAGTTTTTTTTTTTTTTAATTTTCTGTTGTAACAAAGTACCATTACTGCCAAATAGATTGACTTAAAATACCTCAAATTTATTAATTTACAGTTTAAGTTCAAAAATCTGACATGGCCTTCACTGGGCCAAAAGTCAGCAGGGCTGTAATCATTTCTGGTGCCTCTCAGAGATACTTTGTTTTCTTGTCTTTTCCAGTTTCTAAAGACTACTGCATTTCTTGGCTCACTTCCCTTTTTCATCTGGAGAGCCAGCAGTGGCCAAATGCGTTGCTTTCAGAGCACAGTACTCTTGACTCTTGCCACTCTCTTCCGCTTTAAAGAACCTTGTCATTACATTGGCCCAGGGGGATGGGGGATAATACAAGATGGTATGTTTTCAAATCAGCATATTAGCAATCTTAATTCTGTCTGCAACTTTAAGTCCCCTTTGTCTTGTAACAACATAATAAAAAATTCCAGAGATTAGAATGTAGACATGATGTGGGGATGGGCTGGCAGTGTTATTCTGTATAGGAATGTTGTGATGATTAAATGAGATGACTCTTAGAATGGCGTAGAACAGTGCCAGTCACATAAGCAAATGCTCAATACATGTCAGACATGACCCTGTTATGTCAGACTGCTTACTGAATTTGTTTTGCAGAGGGACAGAGTGCTGGAGGTTCCGTCTTGAGGAAGAATCTGCTACCTTGTTCACTGCTGGGAGGGATGATAAAAGGATATATATAAGAATAAGAGCCAATTGCTCCTTGAGTCCTGCACTTTGCTTTCCAAAGCCAAAGCTCAAGGTCTGAAACCCCCTCGGAATTATGTGACTGTCTTCAGAAAGCATTTGGTCTGTGCACGGGGCCAATTTTATGAGTCACAAGAATGAAATAAACTGGTCAAGATCCAAATAGATAGCGTTAAACTCACAAAAAAGTGAACAGTAGAAAGGTGAACTACCCTGCCTGGAATCACATTTTATTAGTTTGTGATGGAGCTGGAGTCCAGGGTTTAGTTAAGATAATGGACGCTAGAATTGGAGTTTTTTCTCTTCTATTCTCACTAGTCAGGAGTTCTCAAGCCTTTGTTTCCCCATGTGACAGACGTGGAGAAAAGTAATGCCTACCTTACACAGGATGAGCTAACACAGCTGTAATGCTTGCCACAGGGAGGGTCTGGCAGTAAACGCTACATATGAATAGCTCTGGCATGTTTTATATGCACTAAGGACCTCATTGAAAATAATTGGAGTCGGGACAGCCATTCTCTTGATAATCTGGGACCAAACTAGCAGGATTTTGAGTGTTATCTTAAAAAGCCTATTGTCATGTAGTTAAATGTTAGAGTAATGTTTATTCCATTAAACATCCCTCCCCAGATTGCATGATATGTAATTAGGAGATGAAAATGTTGTCTAGAGAATGAATGTAGCCATTGTTCAAATTTTATATGTGCATTGATGGTTTTTGAATCTTCCTTGTGGGCTGGAGGCTGGATTTATTGGTTGAGGTATATTATGACAATTGGGCTGAGAGACAGGCAGCAGAGAGCCATGATTTCTTAGTTGGAAAGAGATATGTTGCAGGTTCTGAATGCAGCAGAGTGATCTCTTGTCTTGGGCTGTGTTCATCCTACAGTGGGAATAACTAAAGATAAACATGATGAAAGACAGGATGATATTTTAATGTCTCTAGGCCTAGATGCAAGAGTGCTATTCTTTGCAGACAGCCTTTGTTCAGCCGTGTGAGATTAGCAGTGGCATTAATTTATTCAAGATTACAGTTCAGAGGGAAAGTCTTCAAAGCTGAAGCTCTTTCACTGATGAGCATGTTGTACTGACTCCGAGATGAAGGAGAAGTGGTGCTGTGCTCAGTGGTCAAGGCATCTCTCTGAGGAGCTGTCTTTTAGAGAACAGTCCTTAGAATCCACCTTTCTCTGCTTCTTAGCCACACTCAAGATTCCTTCATCGGCTTGGGGCATCCCAGGCTTTAGGTTTATAATGGTGAGAACAGTGGCCATGCTTGAAAAGTAGAGGTTGAACAGGTTGGCAGGTTTGACCTAGAGCTGCTGTGATTTAGTCCCACTTTTACTGGTGCCCAGATACGTTCACAATGTTTGGCAAAAAATACTGTAACCATAACTTCTTTCCTCACTAGGCCAGCTTCTTGCCTCTCAATCATTTGTACTTATTGTCATGAGGATGATGGTAAGCATTGGGTTATCACAAAGACTGTTGACTTAAAAAAAAAAAAAAAGACTCTTTAAAATAATTTTGGACTCACAAAAAAAATGCATACTGTTGACTATTCCCATGTATGTTTTTCCAGCTTCCTCTAGTGATATAAACTTACATAGGCATATGACTGTGACTCAGATCATGAGCTCCTATTGCACAATTCAGCCTTAAATTTAAGAAAGTAGGGAAAACCACTAGGCCGTTCAGGTGACAAAGAGATTCACAGGATTAGATCTGGTAGACAGCGTACCTGAAGAACTACTGACAGAGGTTCATAACATTGTACAGGAGGCAGGGACCAAAACCATCCCTAAGAATAACAAATGCAAGAAAGCAAAGTGGTTGACTGAGAAGGTTTTACAAATAGCTGAGGAAAGATGAGGTGTGAAAGGCAGGGGAAAAGGGAAAGACATACCCAACTGAATGCAGAACTCCAGAGAATAGCAAAGAGAGATAAGAAGGCCTTCTTAAATAATCAATGCAAAGAAATAAGGAAAATAATACTATAGGAAAAACTAGAGATCTCTTCAAGAAAACTGGAGAAATCAAGGAAACATTTCATGCAAGGATTGGCACGATAAACAACAGAAACAGCAAGGACCTAACAGAAGCAGGAGAGACAAGAAGAGGTAGCAAGAATACACTGGAGAACTATGCAAAAAGTGTCTTACCAACCTGGATAACCTTAACAGTGTGATAACTCACCTAGAGCCAGGCATCCTGGATTGTGAAGTCAGCTGGGCCTTAGGAAGCATCACTACGAACAAAGCTAGTGCTGGTGATGGAAATCCAGCTGAGTTATTTCAAATCCTAAAAGCTGATGCTGTGAAAGTGCTACACTCAATATGCCAGCAAATTTGGAAAACTCAGCAGTGGCCACAGGACTGGAAGACATCAGTTTTCATTCCAGTCCCAAAGAAGTGCAATGCCAAAGAATGTTCAAACTATCATACAGTTGCACTCATTTTGCATACTAGCGAGGTAATGCTCAAAATCCTCCAAGCTAGGCTTCAACAGTATGTGAAATGAGAGCTTCCAGGTGTACAAGCTGGGTTTAGAAGAGGCAGAGGAACCAGAGATCAAATTGCCAATATCCATTGGATCATAAGAAAGCAAGGGAATGCCAGAAAAACATCTACTTCTGTTTCATTGACTATGTTAAATTCTTTGACTGTGTGAATCGCAGCAAACTGTGGAAAGATCTTCCAGAGATTATGGGAATAACCAGACCATCTTATCTGTCTCCTGAGAAACCTGTATGTGAGTCAAGAAGCAACAGTTAGAAGCAGACATGGAACAACTTACTGGTTCAAAACGGGGAAAGCAGTACAACAAGGCTGTAAATTGTCATCCTGTTTATGTAACTCCTGTGCAGACTACATCATGCAAAATGCCAGGATGAGTGAATCACAAGCTGGAATCAAGATTGCCAGGAGTAATAACAACAACCTCCAATGTGGAGACTATACTAGTCTACTGGCAAATTCACTTTCTCTGAAGAGGAACTAAAGAGCCTCTTGCTAAGGGTGAAAGAAGAGAGGGAAAAAGCTGACTTAAAGCTCAGCATTCAAAACCCTGAGATCATGGCATCTTGTCCCATTATTTCATGGCAAATAGAAGGGGAAAAAGTGGAGACAATGTCAGATTTTATTTTCTTTAGCTCCTAAATCACTGCATATGGTGACTGCAGCCATGAAATTAAAAGGCTCTTGTTCTTTGGAAGAAAAGCTATGTCAAACCTAGACAAGTGTATTAAAAAAGCAGAGACATTATTTTGCTGACAAAGGTCAAAGCTGTGCTTTTTCTACTAGTCATGTACAGATGTGAGAGTTGGACCATAAAGAAGACTGAGTGCTGAAGAATTGATGGCTTTCAAATTGTGGTGCAGGAGAAGACTCTTGAAAGTCCCTTAGACTGCAAGGAGACCCAACCAGTCAATGCTAAAAAGAATCAACCCTGAATATTCATTGAAGGGACTGATGCTGAAGCTCCAAAACTTTGGCCTACTGATACAAAGAGTCAACTCATAGGAAAAGACTTCGATGCTGGGAAAGACTGAAGGCAGATGGAGAAGAGGGCAGCAGAGAATGAGATGGTTAGATAACATCACTAACTGAATGGACATGAGCAAACTCCAAGCAATAGTGAAGGACACAGGAGCTGGGCATGTTGCAGTCCATGGGATCTCAGAGTTGGACACTGCTTAGCGACTGAACAGCAACAACAAAAGTCAGCTAACTTTTAAGACCTTGTCTGTGGAATGTTTCAAAGTATCTATGATATGGTAAAAAAAAAATGTGTTCAGTTCTGTGATTTTTTTTTTAGCAAGTGACCCCTCCTATGTGAATGCTGTTGAGTTCAAGTAGAACCCACCAGCACCTTGCAAGCTTCCCTTGTCATGCCTTTGTCCAGTTACTGGGTCACCTCAATATAACTGCTTTTCTGATTTCCATCACCATGGGTTAGTTTTACTAATTATTGAACTTTATATTAATGGAATTGTCTGGTATATACTCTTTTATGTTTCGCTCCTTTTGATTGAGGTTATGTCTAATATTCATCCAGGTTGCTGTGTGTGCCAATAAGTACTTTGTTTTTATCATTGATGAGTTGTACTCTGTGTATGGCTGTATCATAGATTATTTTCTCTTTGGGGTGTTACAAATTATGTAGCTGTAGAAATTATTCCATGTCTTTTATGACATACCTGTGTATGTGTTTTTGTTGAAGATATACCTAGGAGTAGAATTGCTGCATTATAAGATATACCTAGGTTCAGTTCAGTTCGGTTCAGTCGCTCAGTTGTGTCCAACTATTTGCAACCCCATGAGTTACAGCATGCCAGTACTCCCTGTCCAACACCAACTCCTGAAGTATACCCAAACTCATGTCCATCCAGTCGGTGATGCCATCCAGCCATCTCATCCTCGGTCGTCCCCTTCTCTTCCTGCCCCCAATCCCTCCCAGCATCAGAGTCTTTTCCAGTGAGTCAACTCTTCACATGAGGTGGCCAAAGTATTGGAGTTTCAGCTTCAACATCAGTCCTTCCAATGAACACCCAGGACTGATCTCATTTAGGATAGACTAGTTGGACCTCCTTCCTGTCCAAGGGACTCTCAAGAGTCTTCTCCAGCACCACAGTTCAAAAGCATCAATTCTTCGGCGCTCAGCTTTCTTCACAGTCCAACTCTCACATCCATACATGACCACTGGAAAAACCATAGCCTTGACTAGACGGACCTTAGTCGGCAAAGTAATGTCTCTACTTTTCAATATGTTATCTAGATTGGTCATAACTTTGCTTCCAAGGAGTAAGTGTCTTTTAATTTCATGGCTGCAATCACCATCTCACTGATTTCGGAGCCCCCCCCAAATAAATTCTGACACTGTTTCCACTGTTTCCCCATGAAGTGATGGGACCAGATGCCATGATCTTCGTTTTCTGAATGTTGAGCTTTAAGCCAGCTTTTTCACTCTTCTCTTTCACTTTCATCAAGAGTCTCTTTAGTTCTTCTTCACTTTCTGCCATAAGGGTGGTGTGAGGTTATTGATATTTCTCCCGGCAATCTTAATTCTAGGATTTCTCATGATGTACTCCGCATAGAAGTTAAATAAGCAGGGTGACAATGTACAGCCTTGACGTACTCCTTTTCCTATTTGGAACCAGTCTGTTGTTCCATGTCCAGTTCTAACTGTTGCTTCCTGTCCTGCATACAGGTTTCTCAAGAGACAGGTCAGGTGGTCTGGTATTCCCATCTCTTTCAGAATTTTCCACAGTTTATTGTGATCCACACAGTCAAGACTTTGGCATAGTCAATAAAACAGAAATAGATGTTTTTCTGAAACTTTCTTGCTTTTTCGATGATCCAGCGGATGTTGGCAATTTGATCTCTGGTTCCTCTGCCTTTTCTAAAACCAGCTTGAACATCTGGAAGTTCACGGTTCACGTATTGCTGAAGCCTGGCTTGGAGAATTTTGAGCGTTACTAGGCATTAGTAGATACTGCCAACGAGCCTTTCACAGTGTTTGCAGCAATGGGATTTCTGGTTCTTCTCCGTCAACACTTGATATTCTCAATGTTTTTAATTTTATCCATTCTGATGTATGTGTGTGTATGATTTTAACTTATATTTACGCAATGACTAATATTGATGAGCTCTTCGTATGTTTATTGTCTATTCGGATATCCTTATGTGAAGAAGATTTTTTGCCCATTCAAAAATTAGTCATTTTTTATTGATTTTTATAATAGTTCTGTATATATTCTAGATACAAATCTTTTATTGGGTGTATATACTGCAGGTATCTTCTCCCACTCCATGTCTTCCTTTTCCTCTCTAATGATGCTTTATTTTGATAGTGTTTACTATTAATATTTTATAGTTTATTGTGATCCACACAGTCAAAGGCTTTGGCATAGTCAATAAAGCAGAAATGGATGTGTTTCTGGAACTTTCTTGCCTTTTCCATGATCCAGCGCATATTGGCAACTTAATTTCTGGTTCCTCTGCCTTTTCTAAAACCAGCTTGAACATCTGGAAGTTCACGGTTCACATATTGCTGAAGCTTGGCTTGGAGAATTTTGAGCATGACTTTACTAGCTTGTGAGATGTGTGCAGTTGTGCGGTAGTTTGAGCATTCTTTGGCATTGCCTTTCTTTGGGATTGGAATGAAATCTGACCTTTTCCAGTCCTGGGGCCACTGCTGAGTTTTCCAAGTTTGTTGGCATATTGAGTGCAGCACTTTCACAGCATCATCTTTCAGGATTTGAAACAGCTCAACTGGAATTCCATCACCTCCACTAGCTTTGTTCGTAGTGATGCTTTCTAAGGCCCACTTGACTTCACATTCCAGGATGTCTGGCACTAGGTGAGTGATCACACCATTGTGATTATCTTGGTCCATTATTAGTCATTGGTATTTTAGAGTCTATGCCTGATAACTATAGTATCTAAATCACCTGTAAGTCTGTTTTTCCTTCCATTTTTAGTTATTTGATTCTGTATGTTGACTTGCCTAGCAATTTTTGATTGTTTTCCTCATAGTGTATATGAAAAATTTTTGAGGCTTTGAAGAGTCTTCCTTTTGAGAAGAATAAATTCTTTGGCAGACAGATAGAGTGCAGGCTGAGTACCTTCAACCAGTTACAACTTGTTTATTTATGATTTGTCTTTACTGTGGAGGAATAGCTTTTTCAGAGGTTATACCTGTAAGTCTGTGTTTTCTACCTCTTGCGGAACCCTTAACTTCAATTTTTTTATTTCCTAGCATTTTTCAACTTCAAAATTCTCTACTTAATGTTTCAAACTCTTTTCAGCTCTTTTTGCTTAGTTTTGTGGAGTCTTATCTAACACATGCACAGTTTAGAAATTAGCAAATGCTTTGTTATGCTCAGTCGTTCCATAGTGTCCTACTCTTTGCAATCCCATGGACTATGGGCCACCAAGCTCCTCTGTCCATGGGATTTCCAGACCAAGAATATTATAGTGAGTTGCCATTTCCTTCTCCAGCAAGTGCTTTAATTCAAGAGAAATTTCCTGCTGAATATGTAATTACTTCTCTAGGATCTCCTTTTCTTTGAGGTTTTTTCCCTTATGTTATGAGTTTCTCTGTAGTGTTAATGCTCAGTCATGTCCTATTCTTTGAGACCCCATGGACTGTAGCCCTCCAGACTCCTGTGTCCATGGAATTCTCCAGGCAAGAATCCTGAAGTGGGTAGCCATTCTCCTCTCCAGAGGAGAATCTTCCCAACCTAGGGATTGAACCTGGGTTTTCTGCATTGCAGGCAGATTCTTTACCATTTGAGCCACTGCTGCTGCTGTTGCTAAGTCGCTTCAGTCATGTCCGACTCTGTGCGACCCCACAGACGGCAGCCCACCAGGCTCTGCCGTCTCTGGGATTCTCCAGGCAAGAACACTGGAGTGGGTTGCCATTTCCTTCTCCAATGCATGAAAGTGAAAAGTGAAAGTGAAGTTGCTCAGTCCTGTCTGACTCTTAGTGACCCTAGCCTACCATGCTCCCCTGCAGCCTACCAGGTTTCTCTGTCCATAGGATTTTCCAGGCAAGAGTACTGGAGTGGCTTGCCATTGCCTTCTCTGTCTGAGCCACTAGGGAGGCCCAACAGTATTGAAATGGGTAGCTTATCGCTTCTCCAGGGGATCTTCCTGACTCAGGAATTGAACCAGGGTCTCCTGCATTGCAGCTGGAGTCTCTACCACTGAGCTGCCAGGGCAGCTCGAGGTGTTAAGTCACTCAGTTGTATCCAACTCTTTGTGACTCCATGGACTGTAGTCTGCCATGCTTCTCTGTCCATGGGATTCTCCAGACAAGAATATTGGAGTGGGTTGTCATGACCTCTTTCAGGGTATCTTCTGGACCCAGTGATCAAACCTGGGTCTCCTGCATTACAGGCACATTCTTTACCATCAGAGCCACCAGGGAAGCTCGAAAAGAGAGACATCCCTGATCTGGAAATGAACCTGGGACACGGTGGTGAAAGTGCTGAATCCTAGCCACTAGACCTGAACCTAGTTTTGCTTGGTGAGGCTGCCCCTAACTCTGGGTTTCTCTTTTCTGTTTGGCTTACATGCCCTGCTCCATGAATTGGGAAGTACCTTGATGAGAGAAATGGCAGTGAATATAGCACTTTGCTCCACGTAGTTCTCTTCACTCTAGGATCTAGTACATTCAAGTCCTAGTTTCCACCTTTTTTCCTCTGATGTCTCCAAATGTTTGTAATTTATGCTATCTTAGTAGATGTTCTCAGGGTTAGGATTCATCTTACAGTAACTAGTTTATCATAGCTAGAAATAGAATTTCCCCAGTTAACACTTTCTTTTTAATTTAAAAGTTGTAAAATTCTTTCTTTCACGAAGCTGTACTCAATCTGCTATTGGTATTTGATTATGTACAGAGTTACAAAGTAGTGGTGAGCATACAGATGCAGCTTTCTTGATGAAATGCTCAGCACAGAGATACCTGCTCCTTCAATTCATATTTTATTGGTAGGAATATTGCCTTTATCTCAATACAGTCCTGAATTACTTCTTCCTAAAATATGAAGTTCTATGAATGCTAATCTTAAAGGTGCTCTACGTCTTTAAAATTAATAGAAGCTTCACTTTTTTTAAACTGTGTGTAGGCAGCTTAGGAAAGCTTTAAAAGC
Source organism: Ovis aries (assembly GCF_016772045.2). NCBI lineage: Eukaryota > Metazoa > Chordata > Mammalia > Artiodactyla > Bovidae > Ovis > Ovis aries. The sequence continues at coordinate 46,350,006 of NC_056072.1, read as the reverse complement.
TCCAGTTTTCACTTGAAAACAAATTTGCTTCATAGTCTTAGCATATTAAATGCACAGATCAGGACTTCCCTGATGGTCTAGTGGCTAAGACTCCCTGCTGTCAATGTAGTGGGCCTGGGTTTGATCCCTGATCAGGAAACTAGATCCTACATGCCACAACTCAGTTTGCATGCTGCAACTAAAGATTGGCACAACCAAAGTAACAAAAAACAAATGTTAAAAAAATGTGTAGACCAGCATCTTTCACACTTATGCATTCTGCTATTCGATGTTGAGAGTAAGTAATGAACAACATCCTTTGGGGGGATTGAAATTTGAAATTTCCTGTGAAATCCAAACTAGGAGCACCATCATCAAACACGTTTACAGAACACTGTGTTAGACTAGTTTCTGTGGACATCTGTTGACCTTATTTCTGCTTCCAGTGGTTACTGACTATTTTCAAAGGCTAGCAGGAACATGTAGATATGAAAGAGTATATAATAGCTATGGTTATTTTGGAGTGTTTTGTTTCCTCCAAGGAATATATCATATTGAAACAGTATATATAACTTAGCACAGTGAGTCTGACTCTTAGCTATGCACTGTCACACTTTTTAACAAGCATTGCTGCATTACTGAAATATAGTTAATATAAGTTCTATTTAAACACATCTTTTGGTTTGATTTTCTAAATTGAAACTGTTAAGAGATCAAATAACAGTGTCATTATATCAAAAGATAGGGAACTATGCTTTAAACAGTATCAGTGCATTTGATCTATCATAGAGAACTAACTTGGCAATTATCCTGAGTCAAATCAGCAAAAAAATAAAGAATCTGAAGAGTCAAATTAGTGAGTGCATGTAAATCTGTCCTGTGGTTTTATGTAGCTATACATCTAAATGACTGCATATATAGACATACATACACCTGTGTATACATACTTTGTTTTCACATTCCTAAACTGGCTCTTAGATAATTAGGAAAGATACACCTTTTTGCAAGTCATATTGCTTTTTGAAATGGACACATAGAATTTCTGACATTAATGCTATCCATTGTTCTCTTCCTGTTACCAGTATGGATGAATGACACTTGATTTTGTCTTTCTAATTTAGCAAGTTTGCCTGACCCCATATATTAGATCCATTTATTAAGACTCTATGTAACCCCCAAAGTTATTGAGGACTGCTTTTGTATTTATGCTGTAAGTTGTCAAAGGCAAGATAGAAATGTAAATATGCTTTTTTATGTCACAATCATGACTTTCTCTGCTCTTTCTTCAGGGTCACACTGTGTGTGCTGACTTTGCATTTCATCTAGAACTTGTCCAGGGCTCAGAGTGGCCCTAGAAGAATCAGAAGTGTCACGCTGAGAGTAACAGTGAAGGATTTTAGAAAATCCTGTCTTTTGATGGGGAGTGTGACTTGTGTCCTAGGGAAATAACTGCAAAACCCACATCTCCAAAATTTTTGGTGCAAGATCCAGAACTCTGTGACTGCAAAAATGGCCAAGGCCTCAGATTATAGATGAGGCAGAACTATAAAGGCAGGTGATGTCTTCTGGGAGACACTCCTGTACATAGGCAAACATTTTGGTATACGCAGAAGTCTGTGTGGCAGTGGCGTGGATCAAGACATTGCTGTATAATTGCAGCTGACTTTGTACTGGGTTCTTTCAGTGTCAAGGCTCTTTCTTTTTCCTTCTGAAAGCAGCATTTTCTGTCTTATCTTCATTTAGGTCTATATTTCCTTAAGTTCAAATGTCCCCATTCTGTTTTTCAAATCTCATTTGTTGCCATTTTCTCTTACATAGAGAGGAAGTATTATGTTTAGGCTACGTGTGTAAGGGTGAAAAGTGTTTATAAAATCTTCATCTGTTTCCTCTGAGCCTGATCTATTTGATGACATCATTCTGTAATTTTACATGATTTGGACAATGCAAAGTGCATAGGTAGAATGTTCAGGACAGTAAACAGAACGTGTTTTTGTCATTAGCCAGAGAACCCAGGCTATAGCTTGTAATTCTTTTTTTAAAAATACACTTACAAAGGCAGGTGATGTCTAAATCCAACCAGAGAACGTGGTCATAACTGATACATTTTTCTGGGGGGGTGTTTCATTACACTGAATGCTGTGTATGGTTCAATCATGGATCTGGATGGAGGTTCAGTCTTTGAACCCTGTGTTAACAGTTTTGATTTGGACTAGGTCATTGATAATATCAACATTCAGGGGTTTTGGAGACATTTGAATAAAATCTCTTAGTGTTTGGAATTTTGAGACAGTGATAGATGGTCATATTAATTTCATGTTAACAAGCGATGAATATATACGTGGGTCACTTCCCCTCATTCTTCGTTCTAATTTTTTACTGCTCTCCCATGATGTCACATTTTTTTCTAAATTGGTTATTCAGGAGCCTATTTAAAACTGCCCAAATGACTGAGTACTTCAGTTTGAAATACTTTTCATAGCAGCAGTTGGGGCATCATTTCCTATGACCTCCATGTCTTGGTCATCCGAGCTTTGTTTGACCCTTTAAATAATAAAGAGGTCAGAGCATAGAAGAGAGAATCTTACTGAAGATTTATGAAATGTCAAAGCTGAACAAATGTATGATCTGTTTAATTTCAGTAAGAATAAAAGTTTGACCTGACTTGTATGAAAACATCAAGGGAAGTAAAACTTTTTAGAACTTCCAAAAGTGGGGACTCACTGGTTCTCCCACTGTAATGCTTAGGGACTCATCCTGGTGGAAAAATATCATCTGGTAAAAACTTACTGTTTCTGTCATACTATGTGGCAGACTTGCACCTTGAGGGTCCTGGTCCAATAAAAGAGTTAATCCAAGTGCTAAACACTGTTTAGCTGTCTTGGGACATTTGTTCTCTGTTCATGGATTTAGTAATTTTAATGTAAATAGGCACCCCAGCAGCTGTGTCCCCTTAAGCATATTTTATTTAGCAGCTGAGTTATCCACGTCACTTGGCAGCTATAGATTTTCAATTTTTCCTTGTGCCAAGAGGGCAGCTGGAATAATTTGAGTACTCATTAATTTGGGAGAAATATGAGCTGTGTACTGCAGACAACATCAGTCTTCTGTATGGTGTTGTACCAGGATAAGCAGATCAGAGTAGAAGCAATTTGCCCTATCCCATAGGGGCCCTAGGATTTTAATAAGCTGGTTATGAAAATTCTATTTCTTTGCAATTTGAAGCATCTAATTAGAGCCCGTAATTTCTCTCTTATAACGAGAGTGGATGAAGGTTAACGTTAGGCCTCCCGGGTCCTTTCACATTCATTTACAGTGAGAAATCAGGTAACAGTTGTAGCTAATTAGAACAGGGAATTAAATATTTAGTCCATCTTGATTTAACTTGGAGAACACATGCATGTTTTTGGGGTATGGAAAATGATAAAGAGAAGTGAAATTTAATTTTTAATCAAAGATAAACTTAAAGGCAGTATAATAATTTTAACACTGATGATCCTAAGCCGACAGCCAGAGTGGCAATTGCCTCTAGCCGTCTGAACTGTCAAGATAAAGGAAGATGATGTCGATTTAATTTCATCACTCAACATGTTTCTCAAGTTCAAACAACTGGGATTTATGCCATCTGCGTAAAGTACAAAGAATTCCATGATTTCTATCATATCAGTGACATAACAAAACCACCTTTTGGATGTTTCAGAATTTGGATTTTGAGTTTGAATGAGTATGTGTTTGGTAACCATCCTAAGGAGATATATCATTCCTAGGCGTTTCTTTTAAGAAAGGACGCTTGTCTAATAAAATTGCTCCCTGAGAGGAAATCTATGAGGCAGGACCCCTGTGGAAATGGGACTGCATTATGTGGAATAAAGTCTGACTTTGCCATAAACTGATAGTGAAAATCCTACATGCTGAAGACAATAAGTCATTCTTCTCTTGTCATAACCTGATCCAAATTATCTTCCTAAAGTTAGATTCAATTAAGTCAGGACGTGCATATCTAAAAGAAATCCCTCAGATCCAATCCCATGATTGATCTTTTCTGCAGGGCCTGACGCAAGGGCAAAGCGTCTTGAGAGTACACTCCGTTCATAGGATAGCTCCCTGGACTCCTGTAATTTACCCAGAAGCAAGCTGTTAGGATGCCAGAATACTGTGAAAGGGTAACCATGAGGGGAAATGATGAGAAGTCTTCAAAAAATAGAAAGATTCCAAAGAGTAACTCTACAGCAGCATTTCTCTAACTTTTCTAGGGAGGTGATTTATCATGGCCAGTGAATCCCATCACAACTGTGGTTATTTCATCTGGGTGATGCTTGGAACATCTTTGCAGATTTGTGTAAAATAAATGGCAGCTCTCAAAGACCATCTTACTTTGCTACATTGGCTTCCAGTTGCCAGTTATTATAAAATGGTTTCTGATGGCAATAATCCTTTGAAAATCGCCTGTTATTGGGGATAATAGCTGGTTGTCAGAGCATTAACCACTCTTGACTTCTCTTTGGGTTATTACATAACAAAAGAATGAACTGGTGGTGAGTCTGCCAGGTGTATTAAATTATATCATGCATTATAGAAGTTCTGTGATGGGGATTAGCATCCAGAAAAGACCATCAGACATTGCCAAACTCATTATCTGCTGAGGCAGGAGTCTGGCCTCAGGCCTGGGCATGCAAGGCTTGGGTTGAAACTATTATAAGCCACTGGGTCCAGTCCTTCTCTGCCCTAGTATGAGATGGACAAATAGCCTACCAGCATTTCTTCTCTGTTTTCCACATCTAAAGAAAATCGAAGTATACGGCTTTAACCATGGTCAGCTTCAAAGCTGTATTGACTTATTTATTCATTTGTCTGGTTTCTTAATGGCAGGTATACCTATTGGGCAGTCTTCAGTAGTCATAGAATTTGGTGGACGCTCCCAACACCTCTTGGGATACTAGGTTTTGTTCTCTAGTTCCCTTAGAACAAGAAATGTAGATGGTGGGCATGATGTCTGGGAGGCTCTGCTGTAGTGACTCAGGCACTTACAGTTTCCAAAAGGGAGAACCATAAAATGAAATGATGGTTGAGTATCCATGGAAATAAGCTTTCAGCTGCAAATACTCACACGAATCAGGGCTTGCCTGTTCTCAACAGCTCTGGATGATCCTTCAAGTAGCCATTGGCCTAGACTGTTTCTGATGACCTGTGGAATGGTGCTGCTTCCAATATTCAGTGGAACATACTTATGAGACCTACTTAATAGCGTTTCATCTCTAACATGTAAGCCCTCAACTGTGCATTTTCCTACCTGAGTGTTATCTGTATGAAGTCAGGTCTTGTGTCAACAATGAACCCCTAGTGCCTCATATAAAGCCTGATGTATATGCTATGTAAATATCTGCTGAATGAAAATGAATGGAAATTTCTGATTATCTTTTACTGAAAAATATTTTCTTTTTAACAAAAGTATTATATATTTACTTTAGAAAATTTGTTAAAAAATCAGTTAATAGGAAAGAGGTATCACTGGCATTAGATACTTTTTGCATGTATTTTGCCATTATTTTTTTCTACGTATGTGTACTTTTAATTTTTTATAAATTGAATAAGACTGTCCATGGCATTTTGATAAGAACAGATACTACACAGGATCTTAACCATAAAGCCGAGAAGCTATGTCCATGGCATTTTGGAACCTATTTTGTCTGTTTAGTGATGTCTTTTTAAGTCATTAAGTGACCAACTTTCCCATTATTTGTAATGGGTTTATTAAAGTCACTGAATGAACATACTACAGTCCCCTTCTGCGGGCATGTTTAGATTATAATTTTTCTCTAGTATGAACAGTGTTTTCCAATAATATGTTCTCTAATGAACATATGTCCTTTATGGAAAATCTTTCCTTCACTCTCTGATGGTGTCCTTGGGCAACATGGAGAGACAAACAAAGATGATATCCAATATATTAGAGCTTCTGAAAAGACTAATTTGGTGGGTAGAAAGGAAGGCAAATCATGCTTTCACAGAATATAAGGCATGTAAATTTTTCTAAAATAGAAAGGACAACATCATCTTACTGAAATTATCAGTGGCTAAATGTTTAGATGCCATGGAATTTGGATTGTTACATAGGTTCTATGTGAACATTTTAGCAAAATTAAAAAAAAATTCAACTTGGTGCTAAAAAAATAATTCCTAGACGTGATTTCCAAGAAATGGAATTACCATGTCAAAGGTCATGTGCATTTCACATATTTGAAACATATGGCCAAGTTATTTTCAGGAAGCTATAAACAGTTTATATTCCCACCAGTAGAAAGATTATTTCCTAATATTTTTATTGTCATTAACAAATCATTTCCAATTTAATGGCAAACCTCCCCCCCAAAATAACGCCTCAAAACTTTTATTTTTATTTTAATTTATATTTGTATTTATGCATAAAAGTAGGGCTGGACATTTTGATCTGTGTTTTGTTTTGTTGCCGAGAGTATTTCCTCTTCCGTGATCTGGCAGTTCATGTCTTTTGCTGGTGTTCCCATATCATAGTGTTGCAATTAAGAAAATGAGCTTTGGAGTCCCACATACCTTCAGTTCAGTTCAGTTCAGTCGCTCAGTCGTGTCCGACTCTTTGCGACCCCATGAATCGCAGCATGCCAGGCCTCCCTGTCCATCACCATCTCCCGGAGTTCACTCAAACTCACGTCCATTGAGTCAGTGATGCCATCCAGCCATCTCATTCTCTGTCGTCCCCTTTTACTCCTGCCTCCAATTCCTCCCAGCATCAGAGTCTTTTCCAATGAGTCAACTCTTCGCATGAGGTGGCCAAAGTACTGGAGTTTCACCTTTGGCATCGTTCCTTCCAAAGAACACCCAGGACTAATCTCCTTTAGAATGGACTGGTTGGATCTCTGCTATGTGACCTGGAACAGGTTCCTACCCTTTCTAGGCCTCAGTTTGCTTATCTGTTAAATGAGAATAATGCTGGTGCCCTCCCATTGCAATCCCGCTATGTATGGTATCTGGCAAAGGCCCATTGCTCAGCATCCTCAAGTTTTAGTTTAGTACTCATTTAATCCCTCTATTTCTCTTGGCATATTCCTACTCCATATGCCATGATGGATTATCCCTATTTAATCTGTGTTTGTATCTTTTAATTGCCTGCAGTAACCACATTAATTCATTTATCTGACAAATATTTAGGGGTATCTGCCATGGGTCAGGTGCTAGATTAGAAGTTCAGCAATAGTGAACAAAATACATTGTTATTTTCATCGTGAAACTTATACTTCTGTGTATGTGTGTAGGGAACAGAACATAGCTAAGTAACAGAAAAATAAAATAACTGTAATTGTACCAAATACTATGCAGAAAATCAATAGGGGCTGAGATATAATAAAAGGGGGACTTATTTTAGATAACATTAAGAGGGAGAGACTTTCAGGGGTAGAAAGTTTTATGGTAAGACATCTATTAGAATTGTTATTATCAGAAAGATAAGAGATAACAAGTGTTGGCAGAGGTAGAGGTGTGGATAAAAGGAATCCTGGTGCATTGTTGGTTGGAGTGTAAATTAGTGCAGTTATACTAATGGAAAACAGCATGGAGGTTCTTCAAAAAAATCAAAAGTACACTACCATGTAATTCAGTAATCTGGCAATAGATACCCACTTCTGAAGAAAGGAATTTTTCTGAAGGAAATGAAATCATTATCTTGAAGAGACAACTGCATCACCGTGTTCAATGCAGCATCATTCACAGTAGCCAAGACATAGTAACAACCCGTGTCCATCTATGTATGAATGGAAGTATATGTGTGTGTGCATATATATGTATACTTACATGATATATATACATGATATAGATATTAATATAGGTAACACAGTCATAAGAAAGGAAATCCTGCCGCTTGTGACGCAGATGGACCTTGAGAGTATAATGATAATTAAAACCATTTGGAGAGAGTAAGACAAGTACTATATGATCTTACTTATATCTGGAATCTGAAAACAACCAAACAAAAACAAAGCTTATATAAACATGATAGAATGGTGTTGCCAGGGGCTGTGGAGAGAGGAGTGTGGGGAATGGGGAAGAGCTTGTCAAAGACTGCAGAGTTCTAGTTACAATATAAATGAGTTCTGGGAATCTCATTTAGAGCATGGTGACTACAGTTACATTGCCAACAAAGGTCCGTCTAGTCAAGGCTATGGTTTTTCCAGTGGTCATGTATGGATGTGAGAGTTGGACTGTGAAGAAAGCTGAGCGCCGAAGAATTGATGCTTTTGAACTGTGGTGTTGGAGAAGACTCTTGAGAGTCCCTTGGACTGCAAGGAGATCCAACCAGTCCATTCTAAAGGAGATTAGTCCTGGGTGTTCTTTGGAAGGAATGATGCTGAAGCTGAAACTCTAGTACTCTAGCCACCTCATGTGAAGAGTTGACTGACTGGAAAAGACTCTGATGCTGGGAGGGATTGAGGGCAGGAGGAGAAGGGGATGACAGAGGATGAGATGGCTGGATAGCATCACCGACTCGAAGGATGTGAGTTTGAGTGAACTCTGGGAGATGGTGATGGACAGGGAGTCCTTGCGTGCTGCGATTCATGGGGTCTCAAAGAGTCCGACACGACTGAGCGACTGAACTGAACTGAACTGAACTGACTATAGTTAATAGCTATGATATCAAATACTTGAAAGTTGCACAGAGTAAATCATAAATATCTTACTAGGAAAAGAAAGTAGTAATTGTGTAAGGGGATGAATGTGTTAACTAACATTATTGTGGATATCATTTTGCAATATATCCACATATCAAATCATCACATACAGGGCCATGCATTAATTATATCTCAGGAAATCAGGGGGAAATAATTTAATGCTTTAAAATGCTTATTTTATCCATTTATTAATAAATAAATACCTTTCTTTAAGCATTGACATGTATACACTACCGTGTATAAAATAGATAGCTAGTGGGAAGCTGTTGCATAACAGAGGGAGCTCAGCTTGGTGGTCTGTAATGATCTAGAATGGTTGGATAGAAGGGATGGGAGGGAGGCTCCAGAAGGAGGGGATATATGTATACACATAGCTGGTTCACATTGCTGTACGGCAGGAACTAACACACCATTGTAACGTAATTACACTCCAATTAAATACACACACACACACACACTCATACAGGTTCCTCTTTATCAACTGGCATTTGGGCTACAGAGCTCAAGATGGCCTGCATCCTGTTCAGAGAACCAAGATGTTTGGGGGAGAAAGTGCAGAAATGATGCCGTTTTAAAAGAAGATGATACTCTTTGGGGCTCTACCACGGTCCCCTTAACCAGAGAGAAAAACAAGTTTGTGTCCTGTCTTGGTCACAAAGTTAGGACAGAAATAGAGTAAAAAAGTGAGGAGGATCTTCAACCAGTAACTTCTGTGAAGTTGGAAATAGTAACAGAAAAGCATTCCCATCTCCTCCCTCTCTTTTTTCCTTTGTATTTCTTTGCCTTCCTTGTTCTATAAAAAGTGTTTTCAAAACTTACAACTTCAGTGATAGTGGAGACCATATGGTTTTTTCCTCCCTGCAGAAGACATAAGAGACTTGGGTTCGATCCTTGGGTCAGAAAGATCCCCTGGAGAAGGGCATGACAACCCACTCCAGTATTCTTGCCTGGAGAATCCCATGGACAGAGGAGCCTGGTGGGCTACAGTCCATAGGGTCTCAAAGAGTCAGACATGACTGAAGCGACTTAACCCACAGGCACCGTTAATACTCGATAGGAAGAGTAGGTAGGAGGGTGGGTGGATGGGAAACATAAAGCAAAAATGGTAATACAAATTAGAGGTCAGTAGGAAGGTCAAAGTGAGGGTTATAAAAGTAGAGCCCAAAACACCTAATCTCTGAGAGTGGAACCCTCTTCTTGAGGGAACCCAGGATAGCTGTAAGACTTAAAATGTAACAGTTGCTTAGGATAAAATAGAACTTACTGATTGAAGACAATTTCCCATGGAGTTTCTCAGAAGGAAGAAAATGGCCCTCCAAATCCCTCTGGAACTTTAATTTACTTTCCTCTCCTATCCACATGAGGCCTATACTCATATTTATGTCAATTTAGTGGCTCTCTAGGGTAGGATCTTCAGAACCTGGGGACTTACTTTCTCAGTGAAAGTTCTAGGTTTGGGATGCACTGGAACCTCTGGAGAGGAGCGAGGTTAATGTATAGATAATGAACACATATATATTGCCAAAACCCTACAGGTGATTCTGATATACACACGTTCCTTAGCTGTCCCCAAGAGCCAGGTTCCTACCTGTCTGCCTCTTGGAGAATCACAGGTAAAATGGAATGAACACTGTCTTCAACAATATCCTTGCAGATGTCTGAGAAGCCCTTGACTTTTCTTACTGACATTTAAGCCCCAGAAGGCAGTAGGTGAGATGACAGCGGAAGCTGCTATTTTAGACTAATTATTAGTGACAGGAAGGATTGGTTGGGAAAATAGAAGTGACAAGAATCTTGGGAGAAAACCTAGCTTAGCATTCACAACAGCTGTTGGTTTTAATGAGTTTGAGAATGATTTGGGCAGAATTCCAGACTCCTAAATCCTTGACCTGTACCCTGCCACTGCACTGAGTGACCAGGATGCTTTGTGGAGGGGGCTCTCTCTCTGCATCATGCTGCTGCTTTGTGGGCTTTGAGCCACAAATCTCAGTGAGAACACACGAGTGCAACACTTGTGACCAAGGCCAAATGGGCCTTGGTCCCATACCTTGATTTGGACTCTTGGAACCTCCCCAGTCCAGAGGTAGAGGAAAGCAAAGGAAGACAAACTTGCGGGGAGGGACAATAAGGGAAAAGGAGCTTTTCTCTAAGGTCCAGAGAGGCAGTCCTAGGTCAGGTCTTCAAGCTTTGCCCTCCTGAGCTTTTCCCCAGTCTAACTCTCTTTAGGGTCCGGGCAAGGAGCACCACTGGAGGTCTTCTCTTAGAAAGAATCTCTTGTCACACACACACTTCTGTAGGATTACCTCCCCATCCAGTCCCTGCTATTTTCCTTTGTTTCACTTAGCAGCAGTCCTGCCAAGTGGGTCCTGTTAACACCATCATACTTTACAAGTAAGGAAAAGGAGGTTTCGAAGAATTTCAGCTCCTTCAGAGAAGACAGATTCCAAAATGAGGTGTGCCAAGTTCCTAGTTCTTAACCTTTGCTTGTATCCGCTGCATTCTGCTAACCTGCCCACCCAGTCATCTCTATTTTTCATGAAGTGATGCCATCTGTCCAAACTGTCACAAAGTATGGGGGAAAAGGAGAGAATTCTACTCAGAATAGGAATAGCAAGTGTGACATCACTATTTTAAGATGTGGTCTTTTCCATGCTAGGTAATCTCTGAAGCAGGCAGCTATTTAAAATATAGTTGGCTTCGATCTTTGCATGGTTTTCATCTAGAATCAAGCGGCAGAACCTAGGAAAAATATATTATAAACCTGATCATCCACCCATGGAAGGCCTTAAATATGACACCATTTTATGGCCCCAGAAGTTGAGACTATAATAACAAAGACCAGAAGATTTTTCATTTCTCCATTTCTTCCTGTTTTATCATTGAGCTTCAATGTAAAAGAAACAAAGGAGACTAGGCAGAAGGAAAGTAAAACTTCAGCTGATTGATAGCAGGCCAGTTTGAAAAAATAGGAAAGTATTTGAAATGGAGTTAGTAATGAAGGAAAGGGCTCTAACTCTGACAAATTCTAGTGTATCCCATGCTGACTTCTTTTGACTTCCAAAATTTGTGAAAAGAAATGGAGAGGGGTGGGTCGGTTAAAAGTCTGCTATATGCTGGCTGCTGAGTTGGGCACAGTTGCTTCATTCTGCCGTCACAACATCTACATTTCTGACGGAGGGAGAAATAGGTGTAAATCAAGTTAACAAACAAATCATAATGATAGCTGCAAAATGTACCAGGCACCATGGAGGAGACAAATGGAGAGATCCAAGGTGGGGAACTGGGGTCGGAGGAAGTTAGCCATGCATAGTGGAGGAGAAGAATATTCTAGGCAGTGGAAAAGCTGAAGGCAAAGACTCTAAAGCTGGAAGGAGTTTGTTGTGTTTCCATATCTTCCAGGATATCCAGCTGTGATAGGAGTTTGCAATATATCCTAAGTGCAGTGGAAAGACATTGGGGGGTTCTAACCCAGGGAGTCACACAATCCCATGATGTCTCATGAGCATAAATATTGCCACCCCAATTTGTGGAACAATTAGCTTCTCTTTTCCATAAGTAGATTTTCTGATATTTTGCATAATTTATCAGCCTTATACACATGAGTTTCTTTTTGTTTATGGTATTGAATCTGTAAGTCTTGAAAGAATGGGCACACTTGCGAGCAAATAACTGTCACCACCTTCTCTCTCTGGGTCTGAGGGCAAGAGAGGCAGAGAGGGACCTCCCAGCCACACAAATCCATGATGAGTTTGTTTCAGGAATCAGCCTGAAGGTGACTTTTATGTCATTGCCAGTCAACAAGTGGTTGAGTGCTGACTCTTTGCCAACCATTGTGCTGGATTCTATGGATTCAGAAACAAAAGAGACAGGAGTCATGTCTGTCTGTCTATTCCATCCCTGCATCTTTAAATTTATTCCTTCAAAGGCTCCATGATTTGATGTCGCCATAGGACTCAGGGTTTACAGTGACACCCATTTTTCTCAGGGCTCTTGATGGCTTGTTTCTCCATGTTGAGGACTTATTCCTCATGTGACTTTTCTGGATCTGATAATGGATATCCAGTATTTAGTACTCACTAAATCAGCAAAGAATAAGCATGTAAATGAATGAACCTCTCTCTCAATTTGGCAAACACTTAAGTTGAAAATACCCATCTTGGTGGTCCACAGAACATAATCTGTTCTTGAGAAATTTATAGTGCAAAATATGAGAAGTATATAAGAACAGCAGTTTTTAAACTGGAATCCAGAGGTTCCCAGAGAACCCAAGTTTAGACTTTGATGGAGGAGATGCCCCAAACCTCATAAATCTTATCTGAAATGTGAATGTTGATCTTTGGGGCATTTTTTGTGGAGAGAAAGTGCATAGCCCTTGCCAAGTTCTTGGTGGGTTTTATGACTTTGCAAAGGTTAATAGAAGGTTTCATTGTTATACCTCTAGTGGTATTCTGATTGTGTCAGGAATTGCCAATCTCTTTCGCTTTAGCTTGTCAAAACCCTTTTGTAGGAAAAAATCCTCTTCTTCACTCATGAAGCCAAACCCCTGGGTATGGTTAGGGAGGCATCCATGAATAGGGGATTTGGCTCTCCTGGGTTCACCTTATTTGGTTTAATGTAACAATCATGTGAAACATAAGTGGAATGCAACCCCAGCTGACTGGAACTCATTGCTTCTGACTTGTCTTTTCATTTATTAACTCATTTACCATTGATCACAGTAAATGAATGAATGAATGGATGATCCATGTGTAGGTGGAAAAAGCACAGTTCAGAGGGTTTTACTAACTTAGTCAAGATTGCCAAGATAATAAATATGGACTTTGGACTCACCTGGAACCCAGTCCTCCTGCTTTCCAACCCATTTTAAGGGTACTCAGTATTTGTTTTAATCAAATATACTAAGCCATAGAGACATGGAAATGAATGTCGTGAAGAAAGACTCATTGACCCCTGGAAGCAAGAGGCATATCATACTGTATAGAGCTTCATGGGGAAGCACCAATACAAAATGAGTGACCAGAGCGGGGGTGGGCACTGGTGGGCTAAAACCTTTACTGTGGTTTTCTTGGGAAGAAAGAGGCAAAACAAGATAAACAAACTTAAAATTGAATAGTATCAGTTGGCTCTGGAAATGGAGTGGCTACCCTTAGTTGTCTGTTGCCTGCCTGGCCCTGGAGTGATTAGGGCAGGCAAATACTGGCCCAGCGTATGCATACCTGATAAAAGCGAAAACTGATGGCAGTGGGGTTTGGGTAGGTTGGTTTGCATATCAAAGGTATACTTGAAGGCAAATTGTTTCCAAAATTGGCTAACCCTGGCATGAACAGTTTCTCCAGAACTATAAGGCCCCAGATATCAGAACATCAAAAATACCCTGTGAATGAAGTTAATGAAGCTAAATAATCTAATGAATTGTATCACCCACCTTTGAGGATGTTTGTAGCTTGACTTCCTACTGCTCAGCGAAGTGGTGTGTAATCTCTTTTCTAGTATGCTAAACTAGGTTACGGTCTCTAGGTTGCCCTGAGACAGCCATCTCTTTCACTTGACAAAATACATGGCTATAAAACTAGATTTCCATCCCTGGCCAGAAGATTACAGATGGCAGTTTCTTCTAAATTAGGATATTTTCAATATCTCACATGAGATATAAGGCACTATGCTTGAGAGGAAGGCGATTTTACAGACTCTTAGAGCATCCCCAAAATGACAGTCTGTTTTTCAAAATGATCTATGATATTCATTTGTTGAAATTTTATTACTTTTGTAATTTAATTCAATTTATCCCATTTTATTGCTGCTCAGGGCACTGTTACCTTATTTGCCTCTCTTGTCCTTCTGGATAAGGATGTTTCTTATTTTATTATAAGCATGATGGCTTCTAGATTAAAGCAGCCTGCTCAATAAAACTGTTTTCATTGGCATCAACCATCTCTGAGCCCACCTCTACTTTTGCAGAATCTTCATGCAAACAAATATTGGCAGTGATTTATGAAGCATTTTTGTGGTTAATCAAGTTCCAGCTCTCATATTCTGCTTAGAGATTAAAGATTTTATTCAGAAATGCTTCCCTGCATCAGAAATCTTAGAAATGAGCACATTGCAATAGAAGTTGGTTGGGATTATTTTTTGTGAAGATACAGACTAAGTATATAGTAATATCAAATTGACTTTAAAACACAAAGACGTCAGATGACTTCTTTCTGAAGCCAAAGTTGTGTACTACTTTTAAGAAATCCTGGGGATATTTTAGGGGATAGTTGAGTTGGGCAGTGAGTCAAAAGGGATAGGAGTAGGTGAGAAGATGTGAAGGTGAATCCACATGCTTGTTTTACAGAGGCTGCTGCTTAGCTGAATGGAAATATGGAACACATAGGTGTAGGTAACCATATGTACTGGATGATTCTTTTAGCAAATTTTATTTATACTTATAACCCATATAAGTTGCATGTCTTTATAGTTAAGGATACTGAATTTGTAGTTAAATGCTATTTTAAAGCAAAAGATTGCCTTCCTTTCTAAAAATAAGAATAAAGACTGTATATTTGAAGGCTCCTCAGTGCCCTGTCCAGCCCTTTCCTCTGTATTTGGATGTGGTGGTGGGGCTATTGTAATTTCAAGAAGCAACGCTTTGTGTATGAACACCGAGCTCAGCAGCTATAGACATCTTAGTACAGATCTGCTTTTTCTTGAGAAAAGAAGAAATTGTAGTTGACTGATCGTGCTTGCCCAATCTGACTGGTGTCTGATATTCCTGTTTGTAGGATTGACACAGACTTCTTTAAAAATACCATCTTGATCCAGCTTCTCTGTTTTTTGTTTTTAAACCATCCAATGGACTGTAAACTCCTTGAAGTTTAGCCTCAATCCTTGGCAGTATGTAGAAACACCTTTATTGGAAACAACTTCAAAGATTTCTTAATTCGCATTCCCACTTCTTTTTGTTCAGTCCTTATCTTTTTGGTATCTTTCTGAAGTGTTGGACTCCAGTCACTTGTTTCAGACCCACCATGGGTGCTTCTAAAAAAGATGGTTCCCTGGGCCAACTTAATCTGAGTTTTTGAAGAGTAGGTGCTGGAGATTGGTGATTCCATCGCCCAGTGAAGTATGAAAACTTCCACCCCTGTGGCCAGAGCCACTGCCGTTTCTCACTTTCAGTGTTTTGGTGGCCTCCTACTTAGTGGCTCTGCTTCTCTTATCTCCCTGTGGCCGTGGTCCTCAAACTTGGATGCACATTAAAATGTCCACAGGGAGATTAAAAGTTGGGCCTTGCCTCCAGAGGTTCTGATTTGATTGTCTTGAATGGGCCCTGTGCACTCAAAATTGTAAGAACATCATGGGAAATTGGAATGGACAGCCAGAATGAGTACAACTCTCCAAGGTCTGTTCTCCACACTGCAGAATGATCCCTTCACAGGATTTTGTGTCAGTTCTTGTCAGGCTTCGACTCAGTTCCTCCTGTGGCTTCTGTTCTTGCTATAGAAAAAGCCCAGCCTCTTAAGAGAGGCTGCAAGGCCCACATGATTAGGTACCTGTTGTCTGTCCAAGTTCATTCCCTACACTCTCTCCTACTGGACTTTACTTCATCCACACTGGTCTTGTCAATATTCCTCGAGTAGCCCTATCTCAAGCCCTTGTGCCTTCAGCTGCCTTCACCTGGAACAGTCTTCCCCAAGGGAGCCATATGTCTTGCTCCCCTACCTCCACCCACATTTTGTCCAGATCTCTGCTCAAGTATCACCTTAGCAAGAAGGCCTTCCCTTCCTCCCTTTCTAAAACAGCAGCCATCATCACTGTCCATTGCCTAATTATTTCTTCTTTTATTTCTTCATAAGCTTTTAATTCAACAATTACCTAAATGTAACATGTGAATCTGTCATTTATCATCTGTTTTACTCTCATGAGAATGTATGCTCCCTGAGGACAGAGAGATTTTTTCCCTTCATCCATTATATCCCTAACACCAAGAATGGGCCCTGGCACGTAGTTGGTGCTCAGAAGTTACTTGTGACAGATGGATGACGGATTCTTGGACTGTCTCAAAAGCCTGGGCTTCAGCACTGACGTGAGTTGTGAGGGCAGCAGCAGCCTGTTTCCTGGCTGGGCAGTTGCCCCATTGTGGCTCTACTGGCAGCCACTTTCCTTCCCCTCTTTTAATGGCTGTAGAAAGGAACTAATTTGATTCATCATCTTCCCAAGGGGGCTTCTCTGAGAGCTCAGCTGGTAAAAGTCCACCTGCAATGAAGGAGACCCCGTTCAGTTCCTGGGTTGGGAAGATCTGGTGGAGAAGGGATAGGCTACCCACTGCAGTGTTCTTGGGCTTCCCTAGTGGCTCAGTTGGTAAAGAATCTGCCTACAATGCGGGAGACCTGAGTTTGATCTCTGGGTTGGAAAGATCCCCTGGAGAAGGAAAAGGCTACCTACTCCAGTGTTCTGGCCTGAAGAATTCCATGTCCTATATAGTCTATGGGGTCACAAAGAGTCGAACACAACTGAGACACTTTCACTGTCAACAACATCTTCACAAAGTCAAGCTACCCTATGTTCACCAAAGGTAGAGAGGAATGGCACCCCTCTGTGTTTTTGGAGAGAATTGCATCTATATGAGCAAGAAGCAGCAGTTTGTTTTGGAAAAACTGGACTGAGTTCTTTATGTCATCTGGGAAACTTTATATTAAGTAGATTAAGTGACTTTGAACTTTGAAATAGCCACATCCTAACAGTTTATTGAGCTTAATTGGATTTGTAGAACATTTAAAGACCATCCAAACTCAAATGGGAGATCAAAATGAACTCATAGGTTGATGCAGACCTCTTGCCTCCTGTCTTTTTGCAGCAGTACTGAAAGTGGTGCCTTCGTGCCTGTGGATGATGAACGCAAAGCCCTGGCTTTCTGGTGTGTTTTGGTGCCCTGGTAACTTGGTCTGATCTGTTCCATGGACTCTCCCCATTGTCATCAGTGCTGTGAACCTGGCTTTCAGAACTACCCCTATTGCCTCTGCTAAGGAGCCTTGCCATATATTGTAAAAGTAGCTGGACTCAAGGCAGACTTCTTAAAGTTTATCTGATGGAGCTTCTTAAAAAATAAATCTCCATTACTGGAAATAAAATCCATCAGGTTACAGAATCTGCTAGAGACAGAAACGAGCAAGTTGTTACTCACAGAGGTTTTGCATTCGTTTCGTTGCGCAGTGGAAGGAAGGCAGCCCTCTCTGCAAGATCCAAGGACAGAACGTAATTTCCACGTATCATCTCCTCTCCTTTTTGATTTTCACTGGTACATTTACTCTTTCTGTGTCCTTGAAGAATGGTTCAGGAAGTAGCAGAGTCATTATTTTCATTTAAAATGATCTGCAATTATTAAAGCTATGTTTATTCATTTATAAAAACATTCAGAGGATATTGAAGTTTACAGAGTAAAACATGTAAGTCCCCTTTTAGAAAAAAACAGGATTCTGTGCTACACAGTATTCCACAACTTGCTTTCCCCCTTGCTAATTTATAATGGATGTGTTTCTCAGGAGTACATAGCTGCATGATATTCCACTACCTGAATGTCCCAAGACTTTTTAGCCAGTTGGCTGTCAAAAGAAACTAGGGATTTAGCAGGTTTTAATCATTACAAATCTCCAGTACTCTTGCCTGGAAAATCTCATGGATGGAGGACCGTGGTAAACTACAGCCCATAATAAAGGTGAATATCTTTATCCTTGTACAGTTTCGTGTATTTGTGAAAATGTCTAAAACCAAATTCCAGGGCTTTAAGAAGACATGCACTGTACAACTCTTCATACTCCTATGACTTCGTGTCATCTCTGTTACCTGTGTGGCCCCCACAGGCATTTTCTGTGTTATCCTGACTGTAAGATAAATTCCTAAAAGTAGAATTACTCAGTCTGAAAAAAACTACAAATATAAAATGCTATTGTTACATTGCTCTCCAAAATATTTATTTTGGAATAAAGGCCCTTTATGTTGTTGCCAGTTGAAAGGCATTATTGTGAGAAATCCAGGGCATGAACCCAGTATTGTTTGATTATGTTTATTTTATAGGCAGAGAGACAACGAGTCATTTCCATGCCATTTCTAACTCAAATAAGGGGGCCAGTGCACTGGAAGCCAAAGACTGCATGTAAATGGAAACATTTAGCATGATCCTGGTTTTTCTTTCTTAAGCAATCAAATGCAAACCAGCCAAACAAGTATGATGCTGAAAATCTCTGCACATACCTGAGCCAAGGGATACTGCTGACTAGAGAAGCCACGGCGGTGCCGGCAGTAGGGCCAGCAGTGCTGGTAAGGGGCTCATGGCGCTGGTTTTCATGGTTGTGTTTTAGCTCAGTGATTGTTGCACAGTCACGTCTGGTCTGAAGTTTGAAGCAGTCCTACTGGTTTTCCAGATGTGCTGCGATCTTTTAAAATCAGAAACTATAGGCATTCTTCTAATGGTTCACAGCATTGTTCAGGGTTTTAACTATGCCCCCAGGAGAGAACTCAGTTTATTCTCTGGTTCTTCACCTGGATGGCAGAGGAGGTTTGGCACCTGCAAGTGCCTTTGCTCACAACAAATAGGCTGTTTTGTGTCAGGTCTTTGCCTTTTGCTTGTAAAGACAGACTCACAGCTTCATTCTCTAGAGCTATCTCTTGTGCTTTCTGCTTTGTTAATAACTTGCTTTTGCAGTTTTATTTTTAATCAGTCTGAAGCTTTCCTTTTAAATAACTTGAATTAGAAGTGAAAGCTGAAGATTTATTTTTAAAAAAGAAAAGCCTGGGGTTGGTTCGGCTCCTGTGGGTGATAGTTCTAGGTCTTGCAGCTGGTGGGTTGACAGAACCAGCACCTCCAGGAAATTAAGAGGAGACCTCAGTGTTATCCTGAGGTCTTGGAAGACCTCTCTTACTATATCAGGACTTGATGAAACTGAGAAAGTCACTTTACTTAATTGAGTCTCAATTTTCCCCCAAATCAGTCATCTTCAGCTAAAAGACAACAGTGGCCAGGCAGGAAAAGTGAACAGGGGACAGCTCTGTGTAGAAAGGTCAGTGGTAACCATGTAGGGCTAGGTGAGTCCTATGAGGACTTCTTCTATGTATCTTCTTTTTTTTTTCCCCAAAGAGTCAGAATCTCCCAATGGGAAAAAAAAAAAAAAAGTATCCATCCTCCCTGTGTGATTTCATTGGAAATAGTGTCCAAAAGAGCTAAGAAAATGGGAGAGGCAATGGCCTGTGTGTCTGCTCATGCCCTGGAAGCCCCCTTGCAGGTTCTGTGATGGATGAAATGACCGCCTCACTGAACATAGACGAGAACAGACTCAGGCAGCACAGTGATAATGTGTGTGTAAGCATCTCTTTAAGCTGGAAATAAATCATCCCATAAGAATTAGTCTTCAAGTTATGTCTCAGATAAGAGGGTACTCATAACTAAAACAGAGTCTTCATTTTCACAGTCAGCTATGAGTATTTACATTTTTATCCGCTCATGTACTGAGTTGTAATGTTCCAAGCTCTGTGCCCCATCAAAGCAGAACCACCCTTTTCCTTGTCAGCTGGACGGTCTAGTGGAGCTCAACCTCACAGATATAAGTGCACGAGATTAATTCACTATAGTCTCAGTGAAGGCTCTGAAGGAACCGTAGGTATTCCTGACCCAGACTGACTGAGTGGGAGGGGCATCACTCAGAAAGATTTGGGGGCTATATATGGAACATACATGTACCATTTAAAGTTTAAACTGTGTGCTGTGCTCAGTCGCTTCACTTGTGTCTGACTCTGCGACCTATGGACTGTAGCCCACCTGGCTCCTCTGTCCATGGGATTCTCCAGGCAAGAATACTGGAGTGGGTTGCCATGCCCTCCTCCAGTGGGTCTTCCCAACTCAGGAATTGAACTGATATCTTCGGCATGCTCCTGCATTGCAGGCTGGTTCTTTACCCACTGAGCCACCTTGGAAGCCCAAAGTTTAAACTAGAGGATTTCAACCCTTTTTATTTCTTGTTTTTCTTCCGTCTAACCCTCATGTGCAACTTTGGGAAGTGGGTTGGGCTTTATTTCAAAGAATTCTGGCCTTATAAGAGAGATTTGAGAAGGCAATAGAAAATGAGAGATTCAAGGTTTTACATGTGTTCTTGGCTCTTTAGGAGCCAAACTTTAGGAAGGCTGGAGAGGGTTTCCTTTGGTCTCCTGGCTACAGGCTGCGCCTCTCATTCCAGTTAATCACAACAGATGGTAAGAGAGTGTCTGCAGCCTGTCCTCACCACTGGGGGAGGGGGGCATGCTGAGGGTCTTTCAGTGATGTTTCTATTCCCAAGAAGAGCACACTTTATACTTCCTGTACAGATGAGGAAAATGGTTGCCGATTTGGTCCAGACCTGGATGGTCTCTGTCCATATGTGTGTAGCAAACCCAGGCTCACAACGCTTCCAGTCTTCTGTTTCAAGTTATTTTCCTCTGTAGCAAGTTGCACACCGAAAAACAACCACCACCAGTGCCATATGGTTTAAAAGATCAAAGACCCCAGTTTTGAATATATTTCTAGCTGACTGTACTTCAAATGTCTTAAATATGTTTCTACAGATGGGGAGCATGGAGCATAAAGAGGTAAACCACATGTGTGTGAGCCATGCTTGTGGTCTGGGCTGGAGGGTGAAAAGTGAAAACCACTGATCTGTGCGTCCCTCTTCCTCTTAGGTTCGGATTTTCACGTACCTCATTGGACGAGAGGCTGCTTTTGCAGACAATCTCAAGTGGATGGCCTGTGCCAACAAAGGTAGGTCCCCTGATGAGTTCAGTTCTGAATAACTTCTCTGTGGATGTGCAGAAATAGAGATAGTCATGAGGAAGTGGAGAATTCTATCAGAAGGCTGTGAATTCTTAGATAAGGTCTGGATGTTTCTAAATGATTATGATCGATTTGGAACAGATTTCTCCAAAAATGTATGTATAAATGTTGAGGTTGTAGTAAAGTGGAATGGTTAAGCCTTTCCACTCTATTCCTTAGTAGCCGAGTGACCTTGGGAGAATTACTATGGCAGAACTATTTACTGTGCCCATAGGATGAGATGGCTGGATGGCATCACCGACTCGATGGACATGAGTTTGAGTGAACTCCTGGAGTTGGTGATGGACAGGGAGGCCTGGCGTGCTGCGATTCATGGGGTCGCAAAGAGTCAGATACGACTGAGCGACTGAACTGAACTGAACTGAACTATCCATGTGCTCACTGTTCCCAGCCACCTTACACTAGTTCAGTAGTCCAGTAGGCTTTAAGCAAATCCAGCCTGGGTCATTTATGAGCTAAAACACATATGGGCTGATGTGGTGGTATCTACACTCTCTTCTGCTCTTGTGAACTCTGAAGTGACATGATGGGCTAGATGAGATAGCTTGGGTTCCTGAGTGGCCACATGGGGTGGATGCCTTTCCACTCACCCTATCCTCAGCCATCTGCCAACCTGTGCTGGATATAAAGCCTGTTTGATGAACCTTTGTGTTAAGCCACTGAGATTTCCAGATTGATATGTTCTCATAGCATAACTTAGCCTACATAACTAACTTAGTTATGTAGCCTGCTTCAGTGGTCTGATTTTCCAAGTGGAGAGGACCCTGGTGGCTCAGACGGTAAAGCGTCTGTCTGGAATGCAGGAGACCTGGGTTTGATCCCTAGGTTGGGAAGGTCCACTGGAGAAGGAAATGGCAGCCCACTCCAGTATTCTTGCCTGGAAAATCCCATGGATGGTGGAGCCTGGTAGGCTACCGTCCCTGGGGTCGCAAAGAGTTGGACACGACTGAGCGACTTCACTTTCACTTTGATTCTTATTGAATATAGCCTGTTTCAGTGGTCTGATTTCCAAAGTGGAGAAGGTAATAATAGCTATTCCTTTGATTCTTATTGAATATAGGGGCTAAAAAAATGAAATGGTACAGATAAGGTGCCTAGTTAAGTGCTGGGGCATAGAAGTGCTCAATAATGGTTGACTTTTCTACATTCATAAGTTAGTTGATGAATGATCCCCTGATGTGTATTGGAAGCAGAGCTTTGGGAAAGGCATAGGGAGGGAAGGAATAGGGCCTCCAATCTATGAAGGGTTTCTTTTTATTTTACATACAACCAAAGAAGGCAAAACATAGGAGGTAGATAGGTGGGGGAATCTAGATTCCTTGAGTATTAACCCAGACTCCTTGAGTTCAGATCCAGCTTCTACCAAACACTAATTATGGTAGTGGATGTTACCAGACCTACCTGAGTCTCAATTATATCACCTAAAGAACAGGGGTAATGATGATACCTGCCCCAGCCACATGCTGTGAGCATGACGTGAGGCCATGCAGCTAAAGCTGGTAGCTCAGTGCCTGGCACAAAAATGCTGCATATGATTTCCTAGTGATATATTGATCTGTGACGCTACACAGTCCCTGAGAACAGCCTGTCAATCTGATTTCCTCTTGAGCACTCTGACAGACCCCAGTCTGCTGCTGTACATAGAGTGGCTGCTTCTTTAAGGTTTGAAAAATCAGTAAATAGACTATCAATACTAATAAAGGGAGATGTGTCCCTGGGGTCGCAAAGAGTCAGACCCAGCTGAGAGACTGAACCATACTAAACTATGTCCTGCTGTACAGTAAATTGGTTTTGGCAGATAACAGGTAGTCCAGTTGTACATTGCCTGCTAAGGCATCCTTTATAAAAGTTCCAGTGTATGTTAGTGGAAGAGAGGGACTCAAGGAAGGGCTGGCAGGTCTCAGCTTTAGTTTCGGTGAACTTAAGACAAAGTTCTTTTAGTTGCAAGCAAGCAAAGCTGCTCCCTAAAATTAAAGAGTGCTCTGGAGAGAGGAGAGTGAGTCAGAACCTAGAGCGGGAAGGAACTCTAGTGTATCTCATGATTGACAGGAGGGCTGTGCTTTTGTTTTTTCTTTTTCTTCTTCTTCTTGGTTTCTTTCTATATTCCATGGCATTTTTCTTGTCTATTAATAGACCTTCTCTGCTAAGGCATGTGCCTATCAAAAATAGCTATACCATGCCTATCATACTTATCTATTCATATAATACCTGTGTGAAAAAATGAGTTTATAGTGTCTCCATTTGAGATTGATTCAGTTCGTTTCATTCGCTCAGTAGTGTCCAACTCTTTGACTACTAGCCTCATGGACTGCAGCTAGCCAGGCTTCCTTGTGCATTACCAATACCCAGAGCTTTCTCAAACTCATGTCCATCGAGTTGCTCATGCCATCCCACCGTCTCATCCTCTGCCGTCCCCTTCTCCTCCTGCATTCAATCTTTCCCAGCATCAGGGTCTTTTCCAATGAGTCAGTTCTTCGCATCAGGTGGCCAAAGTACTGGAGTTTCAGCTTTAGCATCATTCCTTCCAATGAACACCCAGGACTGATTTCCTTTAGGATGGACTGGTTGGATCTCCTTGCAGTCCAAGGGACTCTCAAGAGTCTTCTCCAACACCACAGTTCAAAAGCATCAGTTATTTAGTGCTCAGCTTTCTTGATACTCTCACATCTATACATGGCTACTGGAAAAACCATAGCCTTGACTAGATGGACCTTTGTTGACAAAGTAATATCTCTGCTTTTTAATAAGCTGTCTAGGTTGGTCATAACTTTTCTTCCAAGGAGCAAGTGTCTTTTAATTTCATGGTTGCAGTCACCATTTGGAGGGATTTTGGAGTTCAAAAAAAAATAAAGTCTTTCACTTTTTCCATTGTTTCCCCATCTATTTGCCATGAAGTGATGGGACCGGATGCCATGATCTTAGTTTTCTGAATGTTGAGTGTTAGGCCAACTTTTTGACTCTCCTCTTTCACTTTCATCAAGTGGCTCTCTAGTTCTTCTTCGTTTCCTGCCATAAGGGTGGTATCATCTGCATATCTGATGTTATTGGTATTTCTCCCGGCAACCTTGACTCCAGCTTGTGCTTCATCCAGCCCAGCATTTTGCATGATGTACTCGGCATTTAAGTTAAATAAGCAGGGCGAAAATATTACGCCTTGACGTACTCCTTTTCCTATTTGGAACCAGTCTGTTGTTCCATGTCTGGTTCTAACTTGCTTCTGGACCTGCTTACAGATTTCTCAGGAGGCAGGTCAAGTGATTTGGTATTCCCATCTCTTTCAGAATTTTCCACAGTTTGTTGTGATCCACACAGTCAAAGGCTTTGACATAGTCAATAAAGCAGAAGTAGGTGTTTTTCCTGGAACTCTCTTGCTTTTTCTATGATGCAACAGATGTTGGCAATTTGATCTCTGGTTCCTCTGCCTTTTCTAAATTCAGCTTGAACATCTGGAAGTTCACGGATCACGTACTGTTGAAGCCTGGCTTGGAGAATTTTGAGCATTACTTTACTAGCATGTGAGATGAGTGCAATCATGCAATAGTTTGAGCATTCTTTGGCATTACCTTTCTTTGGAATTGGAATGAAAACTGACTTTTTC
The DNA here is from genome assembly GCF_016772045.2 of Ovis aries. Lineage (NCBI taxonomy): Eukaryota > Metazoa > Chordata > Mammalia > Artiodactyla > Bovidae > Ovis > Ovis aries. Next base: position 46,324,898 of record NC_056072.1, on the reverse strand, counting down.
CAGTCCTGTGGCCACTGCTGAGTTTTCCAAATTTGCTGGCATATTGAGTGTAGCACTTTAACAACATCATCTTTTAGGATTTGAAAAAGTAAAGCTGGAATTCTGTCACTTCCACTAGCTTTGTTCATAGTGATGCTAACTAAGACCCAGTTGACTTTGGACTCCAGGATGTCTGGCTCTAGGTGAATGATTGCACCATCTTGGTTATCTGGGTCATGAAATATTTTTTGCATAGTTCTGCTATGTATTCTTGCCACCTCTTCTTAATATCCTAACTGATTTGCAACTCTAAATTCTGATTTCAGGCCTCCATCTTTCTCCCCCACACCCCCCCCCACAAAATTATGACACGCAGATTAAGCAAGGTCTTCCCCATCCTGAATTGCATAGGCAGAGATAAGCTCACAAAGAAAAATACTAACCAACATGCTCTGTAGGACTCAGCATTGAGGGTAAATGGATCTGGACAGAATATATGTGTATAGCCCAGAAAGTAAACCTCTGCCTCACTTTTCTTTGCTTCAGATTGTCTTTAATTATCTGCTTCTACTTGAAGCAAGTCTCAGCTTCCTTATCTAAAAAGTGGAACTCTGCTTGAAAGATTCGAACATTTCCTTGAATCTCTAAAATAACATGTTCAATTATTTTAGCTTATTGGCTGGCCCACCTCACTCAAAGGTATTAGTAATTTTGATGGTCTCAGAGTTGACTTCATTTGAGGGGGGAATATAGAAAGAAAGTAGGCACAGGGAGATGAAGGGTACATGGATTCTAGATTGCCTCTGAGTAAAGAGACCATTGAATAATTTTTGGAACTTTGTTGGCATTTGAACGAGCTACACTTTCCCCATTTTTTCCTTGATTTTGTGGTCTTGAAAAAAAGACTCCTTTCCTTTTTTTAAAAAAAATTTTAAAAAGTTTTCCTGTTACTTCTGCCACATCAGACTGCAATTCTTCCCATCAGCGAGTATGCATTTAGTCATGGGATATTGTTTTTACCACTGTCTGTGTCCAGCTGATGAAAATTACTGAAGTTGAAGTCTTGTCTTAATCAGCTAATATTACACCATAATTTAGTTTTAGTCATTGTTTATAAGAATCCTTGAAGCATCCTTTTGAAGACATTTTAGTCAGCTCAGAGTATTTCAGGGCCCGGCCATAGAATATAGATTTGTAAGTTCTGAGTGCAGTACTTGGAAAATCCAAGGAGGTAATAGTAGCTGCCTATCTGGCCCAGCTGCTTGATTCTGCTGTGATTCTCCTTCTCTTCCTGTCAAATCCCGTTGTTTCCTTCCCTGCTAACGTCAGTCCTTCACAATAGTCCCACCTCCCTAACTCTGCTTCTCTTCTAAAGGTCCTTGGGAATAAAATGCCATTGTTTGCCACTTTTCAAAGTAGCAGTTGCCATCAAAATGTCAGGTTCCAGTCATCTGTGCCCATATAAACATCGGCTTTGTGTTGCGTCAGTTATGAGGTTTAGACCACGTAACGTCGGTGAGCAAGTATTCTTCTATGGTCATTAATTAAATCATTGTTTATACTCTCAGATTGTTATAGTATGGAGGCAGCATAACATTTTTCATCTCAAGTGACATGAGGTCCAGGGAGGCTTCTTCCCCACCCACCACATATTTTTGCCCTGACTCAGCCAAGTTCTTCAGTGAAATGAAACATTAGCATTTGGGGACCAGAGCAGATCCAGGGCAGCCCAGAGAGAAGCCTATTGGCTGACTGGCCAGAGTGGCCCTAGGGAGGAGTGGGAGTTGTCACGGCCAGCACAGCGTCCCCGGGCCAGGTCAAGGACTGGCTATGGTGCAAAGCTTCCTGCTTGGAAGTCTGGAAGCCACGAGACAGTTCTCAAGTCAGTGGACCTCTGGAAATAAGCGTCTGGGCATATTCATAGCCCTTAGAGGAGTTCCCTGCCTCCTCCAATGCGCTAGCAAAATCCAGAGAGGCCTGGAGCTCATTGGTTTGTCTCATTTTAAGCATAAGTAGGTCCTATGTTGAGGCAAAGCAGCAAACCATTTTAAATACATTAAAACAGTCATTACCACTGTAGAATGGCTTATTGGAATTTAAAATTCTACGTTCACACTATTGGATAAACAAGTGAACTGAGAAAACCGAAAAGAGGGGCCAACTAGCCCAGATACTCCATAAAGCCTTGATGACCTTCTGTAATGTTCAGTGTGCTAAGATTCTAAATAAGCACTGCCTGATTCTCCTTCAAAACTCATGGTAAGTGGAGTGTTTTCCAGCTGTGCAAATAAAGAGGGGTCTCTGTGTTTGGTTCTCAACCTATCCGTCATCTTTAGGTCAAATGGAAATGCCACATGAGTCTCTCTTGGTTGTCTGCTTAACCTGTCCCTTTTTAATAAGCTCATGGTCATTTGCTCCTTGTTTGAAAGAGAACTGGTGGCCTGAGCCCTCCTTGGAAGTTCAGACCCATGGCATTTTTCCACTAGAAATCTCTTAACCTCACTATATATTTCCAAGTGTTAAATTTATGAAACCAGAATGATAGTTTAGAGTAGGGAAAAATGGCAATTAAATTTGTTTTGCTATTTCAGAAAAGATAGAAGAAGACAATTGACATTTATTCTGATACCTTTGTGTAATTCATTTTTTTGTATTCTTTGACTAATAGCTCTCCAGCTCCCCAATTCCCAGCCTCTGCTTAACCCTCTTTTGACTCTGTTGCTATGATTTTCACTTTGTAAAACTTCCACATTTAAGTGATAGGATATAGTATTTGTCTTTCTCTATCTCACTTGTCTCATTTAGCAAGATGTACTCAAGGTCCATAGACGTTGTTGAGAATAGCAGGGTTTCTCTCTTTCTCATTCTGAATAATATTCTTGTGTGTGTGTGCATGCACTCACAGTACCTTTTTTATTCATTTATCCATTAACAGAGACATTTTTTGTGTACATTCCATAGAACTTGAGAATTATAGTGGAAAGAGTAAGAGCTGTGAAGATTTAGGTGGTGTTACTGTCGTTAATAACAACTAAGGATGACAGCTGCTTAGTAAGTGCCAGGTAAAGGGTAGAGTACTTTTTTGTATATTATCTCTTTTGACTCTCATTAAAGCTGTATAGGGTGTGTGAAAAGGAAGGAAACTGAGACTGAGAGAGACTACCAGCTTATCCCAGGTTGCCAGCTAGCAGGTGGCAGAGCCAGATTCAGGCCCAGTTGATCTGATGTCTGAGCCTAACTCTTCACCAGGGTGTGAGGTTGCTTCCCTGTAGGGAAAAGAAAGTTGCGGTTCATAGAAGAATGCTTCCCATGATTTGAGAGACTCTAGGAATAGAAATGGAGCTGTTGAGAAAAGAATATAATGGTCCATAGCTAATAAAGACTGGAGCTGGGACTTATACCCAGCCTTCCAGAAATGGTCCTGGTTCAGCTTGTGTAGGCATGTGGTCCATTTTCTGACATTTTACAAATGGAGACATTAAGGCTCTCTGAGGAGACCAAGAGGGGCTGCAGGCAAGCCAGCATTCCTAGCTCCACAGTGTGATCCTTTAAATTGTTTTCAAACGTGAAATTTGAGATTAATTTTCATATTCAGTTCAGTTCAGTCTCTCAGTCGTGTCCGACTCTTTGCGACCCCATGAATTGCAGCACGCCAGGCCTCCCTGTCCATCACAACTCCCGGAGTTCACTCAAACTCATGTCTGTTGAGTCGGTGATGCCATCTAGCCATCTCATCCTCTGTTGTCCCCTTCTCCTCCTGCCCCCAATCCCTCCCAGCGTCAGGGTCTTTTCCGGTGAGTCAACTCTTCGCATGAGGTGGCCAAAGTATTGGAGTTTCAGCTTTAGCATCATTCCTTCCAAAGAACACCCAGGACTGATTTCCTTGAGGATGGACTGGTTGGATCTCCTTGCAGTCCAAGGGACTCTCAAGAATCTTCTCCAACACCACAGTTCAAAAGCATCAATTCTTCAGCACTCAGCTTTCTTCACAGTCCAACTCTCACATCCATACATGACCACAGGAAAAACCATAGCCTTGACTAGACGGACATTTGTTGGCAAAGTAATGTCTCTGCTTTTCAATATGCTATCTAGATTGGTCATAACTTTCCTTCCAAGGAGTAAGCGTCTTTTAATTTCATGGCTGCAGTCACCATCTGCAGTGATTTTGGAGCCCCCCAAAATAAAGTCTGACACTATATCCACTGTTTCCCCATCTATTTGCCATGAAGTGATGGGACCAGATGCCATGATCTTCGTTTTCTGAATGTTGACCTTTAAGTCAACTTATTCCCTCTCCTTTCACTTTCATCAGAGGCTTTTTAGTTCCTCTTCACTTTCTGCCATAAGGGTGGTGTCATCTGCATATCTGAGGTTATTGATAATTCTCCTGGCAATCTTGATTCCAGCTTGTGCTTCTTCCAGCCCAGCGTTTCTCATGATGTACTCTGCATAGAAGTTGAATAAGCAGGGTAACAATATACAGCCTTGATGTACTCCTTTTCCAACTTGGAACCAGTCTATTGTTCCATGTCCAGTTCTAACTGTTGCTTCCTGACCTGCATACAGGTTTCTCAAGAGGCAGGTCAGGTGCTCTGGTATTCCCATCTCATTCAGAATTGTCCACAGTTTATTGGGATCCACATAGTCAAAGGCTTTGGCATAGTCAGTAAAGCAGAAATAGATGTTTTCTGGAACTCTCTTGCTTTTTCCATGATCCAGCAGATGTTGCCAACTTGATCTCTGGTTCCTCTGCCTTTTCTAAAACCAGCTTGAACATCTGGAAGTTCTCGGTTCACGTATTGCTGAAGCCTGGCTTGGACAATTTTCATATTATTCATACACAAAAGGCTTGCTCCTAAATCAGAGGTTCTGGCTGATACTGGTAGTTTCACACTTAGGAGCCCTCTTCTTCATATGCCACAGGCCCACTGAGGACCCTGGCTCCCCGCTGTAGTGGTCATTCTTCCTTGGTTTGTCCTTTCCAGTTCGTCAGACATGTGCCTCTCACCTCTCAGGGCCCTTGTACTGTTCTTTGTAAGATTCCAAGGTGATGTGGAGGTAGCAAATTGTTTATAAACTGCATTTTTTTCTATAGAAAAAAAATGATTTTCAGTAGTGTGTAGGGAGATGGTGATGAACAGGGAGGCCTGGCATGCTGCGATTCATGGGGTCGCAAAGAGTTGGACATGACTGAGCGACTGAACTGAACTGAACTGAGTGATGAAGAGGATGAAGGTGGGACAGACAATTGTGAGGATCTTCCCAGAACACTGTTGCTCCTTAAGGGGATGCACACCAGGCAACACCAACACCATCACTGCCTACCTTACTGCCCTGAGAAGACTGGAAGTTGGCCACTGTTTTCATCCTGCCTTATGTCAGAGGGGAAACGAGTCTTTGAAAAGACTCAAAGGGAGCAGTGCTCCTTCACACCGAAGGTAGAACTAGGACCTTACCTGGCGAGGTAGACAGCCATGGCTTCCCACCAAGGACCAGACTCTGGGGTCCCTCAGATCTGGTGTCATTGCAAAGTGGAGTGTTCAATGATGTGGTTTTGTAGCATCTCATGCAGAGGCACCTCTTAGACGTGGAACTCTTAAGAAATCTCTAAGTAAGAGTAGTAAAATATCAGAAATATAAAGCACCAGGCTGCATGTGGTTTATCACACTGAGTAGTGGTAACCCAGAGTTCACAGGAGGCTCTGTAAGAGAATAAGGTAAATAAATTGATGTTATGGAGAAAAATGAGCAGACCATTTGTAATAGGTGGCTAATTTCAGCATTAATTACTCCTTGGTAATTACCAAATGATTGCTGATTCTGTTTTCTTACATGATATATGAAGTCCGAAAAGGCACTAAAGAAGAGAATAAACATTCAAGAGCTAGGATTTAAAAGAAATAAAAGGGGGTGGAGGAAGGGGAGGAAAAGTGGCCAGTTGAATGCAGATGGAGAACGAGGGAAGCATCTCTGGTTACAGCCGGAGTCCAGTCCTTAGCGACTTCCTATTATTCATCACAATGTACATTTGTTAACTAAAACTTCTATGAAAAACATTTGAAAACAAAAGAGACTCTTTCACAAAAGTTTTGCAGTTTAACGGGTTGAGGTTAGGTGATTAGATTTGCATTAAGCTTTGCAGTATACATTATTCATATTGTTTGTATAGTTTTAGCTTTTCTTATTTTTTCTACATCTGCATCCCTGGTCTGTATACTGAAATGTAAGTTAGAACTTTGGCATTGTTTTGGGTAGACTGCTGGTGCTAACTTCTGTGCGTTTGCCAGGAACCTCATAGGGCAATCATATACTTCCCTACCCCATCCTCAACCTGTCCCAGCCACAGAGATATAAACAACCCATTAGGGGTATCTTTCCAACGGAGGCCCTCTGAGCAGCTGTGATGTCCCTTCGCTTTACAGGAAAAGGCATGTTCAGTTGTTAAGAGCAAAGATTTCGGAACCAAATGAATCTGGATTCAGATTGATCCAGGACAAATAACTGAATTGTTTTGTTTCTGCTTCCTCCTTATACAGTGAGCATGCGCCCATGTTGAGCTGTTGTGTTACCCAAGTGTAGAGGCAAGTGGATTGCAATAAGACCTTGGTGACTGTCTTTGCTTCAGTGATGGCTATCACAGACCTGTCTGCTGGTTCTGAGAATACCACTCTGGATAACATGGGCACCAGCTTTTTGTAACATTTTGTGGAGCCAATATTCCAGTGATAGAGAACAAAATAAACAAATAAATCAGAATTCTATATAGATGAATCTTAAGAAGAAAGTAAAGACCAGGTGAAATGAGAGGAAATGAGTTCAGACAGCTGACCCCTGAACGGTCAGAGGAGCCATCCTTAGAAAACTGGATAAATGGTGTGCCAGGCAGAGGGTACAGCAAGTGCAAGTGCCTGGGGAGGGTTAAGTGGATGAGCTTGGTGTGGGATAGTAGATGAGGATGAGGTCATCCAGGTAGGCAGAGGCCTGGTGAGGGAGAGTCTTAGAGGTCAGGTAAGAAATCTGGATTTTATGCTAACTCTAAATAGAAGCTCTTTTAAAATTTTAGGCACTGAGATGATCTGCTTTATCCTTCATGAGACTACTATGACTGCTGTCTGGAGTCTAGATAACAACGAAGGGGATTTGTGGGGCCAGGGCCTATTGCTGTACCCTGGGGGAGAGACAGTGGAGTCTGGAGTAGGGCCAGAGCAGTGGAGATGGGGAATTAGACTTGAGGCATATTTTAGAGATAGGGCCAGAAGAACATGCTGGTGGATTAGCAATGGAGTGGGTTGAGGAAATGATGGCTGTCAAGGATAATTCTTAAGTTTTTGGCCCAGTTGGACAGTGGCGTCATCGGCTGAGATGGGAAAGACCCCATGGGGGAGGAATGGGTTTGGCCAAGGAAATCAGAAGTTGGCTTTGGACGAGTTCAGTCTGAGAATCCTGCTAGTCATCCCTGTGGAGGTGTCAGGTATACAGTTGGCTATGAGTCTGTAGCTCTGGGGAGAAGCCAGCTTTTTGTAACTTTTCAGAACTTTGATTATGATAAGCAAGGCCAAGTGAGGATGATCCCTCAGCTCCATCTCCTTCCAAATGTGTGACTGTTTTTCCTTCTCACTCCCCTTCTATACTGAGAATCTGTCTCTCCCATCCCCCTCTTTCTATTTATTCCCTCTCTTCTCTTGGGCCTATTTTGGAAAGCCCAAATCAGGGATTTTTACTGTTGGCTTTGAGGATCAGAATGAAAACACAGACAACCGAGAAAAATTCATCCCAAGAGAGGCTGTCTTTCCTGCACATTTAGTACAGGAGCCCAGAGCAGGAAGAGCACTGCACTGTGAACTGCTCACGCGGGTGTCCCCTTGATCCAGAACCATGGAGTGCTCTCCTCTTCCTTTCAACATGGCGACACGTCTCTTGGTTTGTCCTCTGTGGAGCTTGTCTCTATAAGACCCTTCATGCAGAGCCAAAGGTTTATCTACTAGAGAAGAGAGGAAATGTTTTCTTTCCTATTCAGACACTGTTTACAGTCATGGTCTATGGAGGGATGATAACTGTGGATGCTTGCTGTCATCCAGCAATCTTCTTTAAAGCATGTTTTTCCCGCTGTGCCTCCAAGAGGAGCCACTTGGAAGCCTTGCATGAACAGTGATCTGGATGGACCTCCCTGTAGGAGTGCCTGAACTCTGAGGGAGTGCCACGGTGCACATCTGCCCCACTTCAGAATCCTGAGCTAAAGTACAGTCTCATCGGCCGCTGGGGCCCAGTTTCCACTGGGATGGGCGAGTCTCTGGCCTTGGCCAGGAGGGTGGAGTGGACAGGAGTGACAATGCATGTTAATTAGCACTGTGCAGAACTGTCACCAGGAAGCCAGAAGCCACATGGTCCCAACCTGGTTTGGGGTTGGTACACCAAATTTAAACCAGCTGGCTTTTGTTTGGAAATGCCCTGGGAGGGTCCTAGTCCTTTCTGGATAACAAAAGGGCTGGCATTTCCTTACCCTGAGCCCTGTATTAAACACTAAGAGGTTCTGTAAACAATATAGCCAGTGCTGTGACAGATCTGGCTTCAGAGGCACACATATTCTCTCTTGTTTGTTGGCAAGTAGAAGCTGGCATAAACTTAATTATAAGGGTCCTTATTTAGAGGCATGGGGAGGAAGCATGACTCTATGTCCATCCAGTGTCCCCCAGCTTAAAAGACCTCTGTGACCACTTGCCTGTCGGATAAAGTCTCAACTCCTTCCCAAGATCTTATGTGACCATCCCTCTGCCCATTCTTCTCATCTTATACCACCTTACTGCTCTTCACTCTCCCCCAGCTTTTTACTCCAGCCATTCTTAACTATTTTCACTTCCTGGAATGGATCTAACTCTGACTTTGAGCCTTTACTTAGCATTCCTTGCTTTGCCGGACACAGTCTTTAACCCCCCTTTCTCTAGCTAACTGGTCCTCATCCTTCAGGGTTCAGCTGCACTAACCCTTCCTCAGGATAGCCAAGTGATTGACTCTGTCTCTTCTGTGTGCTTTTCTATAAAGTTGATTTTGCTATTTTGTAGTTGTCAGCAGCCACAGACCTCACAGGCCCCAGGAGGCAGGGGTCAGGCTCGTCTAGGTGACCTCTGCTCCACCAGTGCTAGGCACCAAGACTGCCATCCATAAGACGTTTGAATGAAGGGACCCATCCTGGGATCCAGACCTGTGCTCTGTTCAGCCCTTTTCTTCTAACATTTCCTAACCCATAGCAAAGCCAACAGGATCCCTAGCTGAACAGGAACATAGCAGTGGCTGAGCATAATGGCCTCTTCACCCTCAAGATGATAAAAAGTTTAAAACTTTTTATGTTACTGAGAAGTCATGTCTACCCAGCATATTCAAAAGGCAGGTCTGGTACCACATGAGGGTTCAGCTGGAGTTTCAACCTCAAGCACACAAAGGGAACAATTCTGTAGAAGCAGAAGGCATAGATTAAGAGACTTAAGCTTGATTCACCTTCAGTATTTGCCACTTGATACCTGTGAGAATATGGGTGAAATACCTATGCTTGGTCTGCCTCAGTCATCTTATCTTTAAAATGGGTACAGTCATCTTCACTTCATCATGTTGTCAAGAATAAATGAGGCTATGCTTATCAAGTGTTTAGCAAATTTTGTGCACCTTAGAAAATTAATTATAGGGGAGAGGAATAAATTGGGAGATTGGGATTGACATATGTATACGTCTATATATGAAATAGCTAACTAATAAGGACCTACTATAGAGCACAGGGAACTCTACTCTGTACTCTGTATGATCTATATGGAAAAAGAATCTAAACAGGAGTGGAAATATGTGTATGTATAACTGATTCACTTTGCTGTACACCCGAAACTAACACAGCATTTTAAACCAACTATACTCCAGTAAAAACTTTCAAAAAAGTAAAAATTATTTGTAATTTTATTATTATTTATAACTGTTTATAACAATATGTAACTATAAGTATTACAGCCTTTAAGTGTTGTGCTTTGTAGTTTTTCCTGAATTTGTAAGTAGTTTATTTGGAAATAAATACACTAAAATGAAATTAGGAAGGGGTTTACAAAATTTTATGTAAAGAGGACTCACTCCGGTTTCTACCAGAGAAGGTGTATATGTATATGTATAGAGTGAGTGACTAACAGCCTGAGCGACTGTTTAGCACCGTTTGACTAAACAACAACAACAAAAAACCATCAGAAAGAAATTCTTCAGTGGATTAATGGGGGATTCTTCTGAGGGATAGAGGCTTGCCTGGTAGCTGGGCTGGTAAAGAATCTCTCTGCAGTGCAGGAGACCGCAGTTCGACTCCTGGGTCAGGAAGATCCCCTGGAGAAGGGATAGGCTACCCACTCCAGTATTCTGGCCGGGAGAATTCCATGGACTGTATAGTCCATGGGATCGCAAAGAGTTGGGCATAGAGTGACTTTCACTCTGGGAGATGAGTCTGTAATTGCTCTTTATTTTATTCTTTTTGCTTGACTGTTTTCTCCCACAGTAAAGTGTCTGCCTGCAATGTGGGTGACCCAGGTTCGATTCCTGGGTTGGGAAGGCCCCCTGGAGAAGGAAATGGCAATCCAATCCAGCACTCTTGCCTGGAAAATCCCATGGATGGAGGACCCTGATAGGCTACAGTCCATGGGGTCACAAAGAGTCAAACATGACTGAGCGACTTCACTTTCTCTAACGTGAACACAGTGTTTGAAGTGGGCGATGGTAGAGAGGAGACATGATACTGCTGTGGAGATGTGGTGTGGGCCTGCTCCTCAGTTGTAGATCTGCCTGTCTTTACTAAAGGTGCTTCTCCATTGGCAGGATTTTTCACCCAGATCTCCACCTTGGCTGACGTGCAGGAAAATGTCATGGAATACCTCCACGTACTCAGCCGGCCCAAAGTCATCGACCAGGAACATGATGTGGTGTGGACTGAAGCGTACATTGACAGCACTGTGAGTACTTGGGGGCCCCAGGGGACGGACAGTCCGAGGGTGCCTCTTGGCATAGGAGAGTATCCTTGGGTTTATTCTGAAAGTTGGTGGTTGGTTGTATTGTTTCTCCTCAATAACAGGTTCAATGACGTCTTTCTTTTTGTACAGTTTGCATTGGTCTCTTGGTAAGTGAGGTTGGTAACAAATCTTAATATCTGAGAATGCAATAGGTTCTTCTGGAAGGTGTCTGGTCAGCACAGAAAAATCACTTTTGGCTTCTGTCTTTTCTACTTTGTTTCCTGTCTCACAAGTGTACAAATTCTCTCATTGTGGCAATGATAACAGACATGTTGGATTCAGTCCTCACCATCATTGGAGAAGCTCAGTCCTAGAAATGAATCTTGGGTCTCAACTTGGGAATGTGGAACCAAAGCTCAGTTCTGATAGTGAATTGGAGCCACTGTAGAGACCACAGCTGCCTTTTCTTCCCATGGACAAGTGAGAAGATGCTTCCTTGGTGACTGTAGGTAGCAATTGTTATTGAAACTGTGGCCATGGGCAACATTCTAAAGGTAAATTCCAAGCAAAAAAGGTTCTAATGTTGAATTAGTTTAAAGGAAGTAGCACTGCCAATCATCAGGTAATGGCTCAATGGCTGAGTTTCTTGTGTAGTTGCTGCTTGATTTTTCATAGTGATAATGAGTCTGATGGAGTGGCATTTTTCATTTATGGATTTTAAATGTTCTCAGAGGGCCCCTCTCCCATCATTTGTGTCAGGATTAACATCACAGTAATCACTATAACCCAGACACAGCCATCCTCAAGAGTGATCTCAATGGCTGCTGTGGGCTGGGTGTTCTCTCCATGAATTCTCTCATTCCTGCTGCTTTTCTGGCAGCTGCAGGTGAATGCAGGGCAGGAGCAGCATGTGAGAACCCATCCTTGGGGACAGCACAGCAGTCTGTACCCACCGCCCCCCTACCAAAGCCTTGAAGCATACAGTGGGACCTTGGAAATATAAACTGGTCAGGAAAGGGTAGCCGTCTCCTGGGAGAAATCACCCTGAGCAGAGATGGGTCTTAAGCTGAAAAATGTGATAGTTCTGGTGTAGGAGAGATTAGGGAGACTGTGGGATTTTATCATGTTCAGAATCTGACCCCAGTTTGGTTTAGAATCATAGAAGTGAAAAAACTAAGCCACACCATTTGTGTCAGCATCATACTAGCAGTAATAACAGAATAACAATGGTGATGGTTTCATCTCTTCCTTGTACATGTGGTTGAGTATGTCCAGGGAAGAGGAGAGGAGGAGGGTGGCCAGCCAGGATCAGAGTGATCCAGACACTCAGTGGTTCTTTGTACAAACTCTGAACAGCCAGTTGGGTCTGTCATCTTGTTTCATCTGTCTAAAAAATATAGAAGAGAGTCTCTATGGGACCATGACTTGGATACATAGAAAGATCAGTTGACGTTCCAAAAAAACAGACCTACCTACCTATGGAAATTTTGTATGTCATAAAGGCAGCATCTCTAACCAGTGGGGCTAGGATGGGCTTAATAACTGCTTTTGGGGAAACTAGATAGCTATTGAGAAAAAGATAGAATTAGTTATTTTCTTCACATCATGCCCGAGAAAGAAATCCAAGGGAATCAGAGGCCTAAACTATCAAAAATGAAACAATACAAGCAGTAGAACAAAAATCTAGTGAGTTATTCTATAATGTGAGTCCAGAGAAAGGCTTTTAACAATGACTCCAAGATCCAGATGCAACATAAAGAAAAATAGGTTTGACTACTAATATAAACAAAACCCAACTTTTGTTAAGTAAAAAAATTGCTAGAAGCAAAGTCAAAAAGCAAATGGTAAAATAGGAGAAAATATATGGAACATATAGTACACATAAAGAATAATTCTAATATGTAAAGAACTTTCCAAAATTAAAGGGAAAACCCCAAAATTCCTATAGAAAAAAAAATGAACAGAAGACATGAGCAGACAATTCCCACAAAAATAATAAAAATGTTTTTTTAAAATATGAAGTATGTATAACTTGATATATAGTAAGGAAAAGGCAAGTAAAAGTATGGTGAGATACCATGTCTTTCACCTATCAGAGTACCAAAAATGAAAAGCTTAACTTTGTTGTTGTCGCTGTGGGAAAGAGACACTCGTATGTTGCTTGTGGGATGATAGAATGGGGCATTTCTAGAAAGGAAGATGTACATTCACCCTTTGACCCAGGAATCCTATTTTGAGGAATTAACCCTGAAAGTAAACCTCCAACAACCCAAAAATGCATATGCACAAGTTTGTTCACTGCAGAATTGCTCGTAATTTCAAAATATTGAACCTGGAGAAGGGATTGGCTGCCCACTCCAGTATTCTTGCCTAGAGAATTCCATGGACAGAAGAGCCTGTGGGCTTTATATAATCCGTGGGGTTGTAAAGAGTTGAACATGACTGACTGACTTTCACTTTCAGAATATTGAAAGTTACTTAAATCCTCAACCATAAGAGATCAATTGCATAAACTCTGGTACTTGGATGTAATGGAGTCTTACTGTTAAAAATAAAACAGAAAAAAGCCTACCAGACACTAAAGTCATGTCAAAAGGCCCAAGAATCAGCATGAATGGGCTCTCAGTGGTCAGCTCTGGGACAATTTGAACCTCAACATAAAAAAAAAGTAGAGTAATGGACTATAATCTGAATAAAACAGAAATCCATGTGTTCTAGATAAATAAACAAATTTCAGAGAGATGAACTACATAGATGATGGAAGTGTATGTGAAGGAGTGGAGTGTCCAGTGGGCAATGGAAGGCTGCCTGGTGGCTGTGGAGGGAGGGAGTCATTAGATTGAAAATCACCAATGGACAGCCATTTTAGTAAAGAATGATTAGGGCAGTAGTCATCCAAGGATGCTAAGCCTAGGGGAAAGTTTGATGATGGGTGCAGTATTTTCATGGTCTCAAAGTGCTTCAGCATTCCAGCAAAATCTTGAGTTGGGTCATCAAATTAGTGTCACCAATGAGAGGCTGATGGACATTGTGCCTTTGGTGAAGGACACATCACACATATAGAGTATCCAGGCTGGGGTTACATAACCTGAAGATCCTGGAGAGGAAGAGGACAGAACTTTGTCTTAATGTAACATCTAGCTTTAGATAATGTTAATCATTTAAATAAATTGCTCTAGGTTTACTAATCACATACATACATGCATAGTTACACACATATGTAGATCAATGCAAAGAAATAGAGGAAAACAACAGAATGGGAAAGACTAGAGATCTCTTCAAGAAAATTAGAGATACCAAGGGAATATTTCATGCAAAGATGGGGTCGATAAAGGACAGAAATGGTCTGGACCTAACAGAACCAGAAGATATTAAGAAGAGGTGGCAAGAATACACAGAACTGTACAAAAAAGATCTTCATGACCAAGATAATCACGATGGTGTATTCACTCACCTAGAGCCAGACATCCTGGAATGTGAAGTCAAGTGGGCCTTAGAAAGCACCACTACGAACAAAGCTAGTGGAGGTGATGGCATTCCAGTTGAGCTGTTTCAAATCCTGAAAGATGATGCTGTGAAAGTGCTGCACTCAATATGCCAACACATTTGGAAAACTCAGCAGTGGCCACAGGACTGGAAAAGGTCAGTTTTCATTCCAATTCCAAAGAAAGACAACGCCAAAGAATGTTCAAACTACCACACAGTTGCACTCATGTCACACACTAGTAAAGTAATGCTCGAAATTCTCCAAGCCAGCCTTCAGCAACACGTGAACCATGAGCTCCCTGATGTTCAAGCTGGTTTTAGAAAAGGCAGAGGAACCAGAGGTCAAATTGCCAACATCCGCTGGATCATGGAAAAAGCAAGAAAGTTCCAGAAAAACATCTATTTCTGCTTTATTGACTATGCCAAAGCCTTTGACTATGTGGATCACAATCAGCTGTGGACAATTCTGAGAGAGATGGTAATACCAGACCACCTGACCTGCCTCTTGAGAAACCTATATGCAGGTCAGGAAGCAACAGTTAGAACTGGACATGGAACAACAGACTGGTTCCAAATAGGAAAAGGAGTACCTCAAGGCTGTATATTGTCACCCTGCTCATTTAACTTATATGCAGAGTACATCACGAGAAACGCTGGGCTAGAAGAAGCACAAGCTGGAATCAAGATTGCCGGGAGAAATATCAATAACCTCAGATATGCAGATGACACCACCCTTATGGTAGAAAGCGAAGAGGAACTAAAAGCCTCTTGATGAAAGTGAAAGAGGAGAGTGAAAAAGTTGGCTTAAAGCTCAACATTCAGAAAATGAAGATCATGGCATCTGGTCCCATCACTTCATGGCAAATAGATGGGGAAACAGTGGAAACAGTGTCAGACTTTATTTTGGGGGGCTCCAAAATCACTGCAGATGGTGATTGCAGCCATGAAATTCAAAGACGCTTACTCCTTGGAAGGAAAGTTATGACTAACCTAGATAGCATATTGAAAAGCAGAGACATTACTTTGCCAACAAAGGTCTGTGTAGTCAAGGCTATGGTTTTTCCAGTAGCCTTGTATGGATGTGAGAGTTGAACTGTGAAGAAAGCTGAGCGCCGAAGAATTGATGCTTTTGAACTGTGTTGTTGGAGAAGACTCTTGAGAGTCCCTTGGACTGCAAGGAGATCCAACCAGTCCATCCTAAAGGAAATCAGTCCTGGGTGTTCATTGGAAGGAATGATGCTAAAGCTGTACTATGGCCACCTCATGCGAAGAGTTGACTCATTGGAAAAGACTCTGATGCTGGGAGGGATTGAGGGCAGGAGAAGAAGGGGACGACTGAGGATGAGATGGCTGGATGGCATCACCGACTCGATGGACATGAGTTTGAGTGAACTCCAGGAGTTGGTGATGGACAGGGAGGCCTGGCGTGCTGCAATTCATGGGGTCACAAAGAGTCAGACATGACTGAGCGACTAAACTGAACTGAACTGTCATGCTTATATAATGGGGGCAGTTACGAGAGGGAAAACCCATGCTACTGCTGCTTTTCCACTAAAGAACTGACAGAAGAGGTAGAGAAAAAGTCTGGAAGCAGCTCTGGCAAACAGAGCAGAGACGTTGTCTTTGAAGTCTTGTGGTTCATCTTAAACATTTACTTGAAATTTGCATTCTGTGCCATGATCATGTTTACTTACTTTAAAATAAAATAATGCTTTAAGTGGCTTATTATTAATTAAAATGCTAGGTCAAGATGACTGAGCTCATTTTTTCTGTCTCTTCAAGAACCTTTTGATGTACATAAAACTAAACCCCGAGAATTCGCTTGTCCCTGAAGTGATAGCTCAGCACTGCCTCTGTGTTCCCTCTTTGCAAATAACCCTGATAAATTAATCCCCTAGTAGAATGTTCTGAAGGTTCTTTATCATCTTGGTGGTTTTGAGAAACCTGTTAACCTCGGAAGGACATTGGGAATGCCATCTTCCTCTTGGCCTTGTTTGGATGAGGAGAAAGCAGCTACTGCTCCAACAGGTGCCTCTCTGGCCAAAGAAGCAACACCTCTTCAAACTAGTCCTCTGGGCCTATAACAACCAGGGCAAGGGGAGATTCCCTTTGCTATTTACATGGAGTAAAAATCAGAATCATATGCTAAACTCACCTGCAGAGTCTCATTCCTAAGATGAGGCCACCAACTTTGGAACCAACCAGAAGACGAAGAGGGTGTGGGAATCAGCAATTCCAAGTTCATTACCGCCTGACCCATCCAAGACAGTCTCAATCCAGGATTACCTTAATGTTCCAGCTTGTGGTAGTAAAAAAGACGAAACTCAGGAGCACTTGGCGCTGGGCATGGTGACCCCATTTTAATAATGTGCTTTGGAATTTTTTTTGATATTTGAACATATTTATTATCTACCTTAGCAACTTTCTTTAGAGTCTTTCCAAGACATTTATTTACATAGTCACAGAATAACAATTTTCTTTTTCCATTCATAATATAAGAATTTCAATAAGGTTGAATTAATTTATATAATTATGGTAAAATTACATCTGTTCTTTATCATAACATTTCTGCTAAACAGCAGTGTCTCCAAGAGCCTTGTTCTCCTTGTGACATTGTAGTCTGAAGGTGGTTTTGATTCCATTAGGACTTGTGAACCTCCTGATTTATTTATTATTTTACCAAATACTAAGAAAGTAGGTACTAGTTGATTATCAAGTAAATTTGAACACTTGGTCCCACAAGTTTGCTTAATTAATGTGGTCTTAAAAATCTTCTTTCTGTTTAGTTATCTTGTGGTGAAGGCAAAAATAATTCCTTTTTTGCTTGACTCATCAGTTATGGTTGAAAACCCTGCAGCAACAAATATAAGAATATAATTGATTTAATACTTAAGTGAATAGTTTGAAATGACCTGCGAGGATAGTGCTTTCTCTCCTTATTAATTATACATGAATTTATACAGTTCTGGGTCTGGACAAGATCAAGATAAAAGTTTGTGAAGAGAAGCTGAGTTTGGATTTTTATGCATGAGAATCCAGGGTTGCAATCAATCCAGCCTGATCTAAAATCAAGATGGACAAAATTTTCCTTTTAGGATCCATTCTCCCTGAGTGTTACCACCGGTCTGATTAAATATTCTGCTCCTGCCTGGCTGTTCTGTTCAATTTGCTTTTGTGGTAAAGCCCAAATAAATGAATTAATGTTAGAAACATTAATTATGTTTAATCTAATAAGATCTCATGTATTAATTGACAAAACAGCGAACACTAGAACCCTGAAATTCGTGGGCTTCTCCTCTGAATGCACGTTGCGCTGCATAGTCATTATCTCTTAGGTGCAGAGCAAAAAAGCACTAACAGTGGGATTTGTTCCGTTTGTAAGCAGATGACTTGTATTTTCCAGTTGGGTCCTAATCACCTTGGGGATGCTGCCCAACTTGCTGTGCATCAGACTGAGGAAGCATCAGCATTCCTGATGAACCCCTCCAAGGGAGTTTGCACAGACCACAGTGACCCACAGAAGGGAAGCAAAGAAATCTTTTAGAAAACAGTGGGAAAGTGACCATTTGAAATAATGAGAATTCATTACCAAGTCCCCCTGCCCCTCCCCTCTGCTGGTAATACAATTCTGTATGAAATTTGTAGGAACTTTCAAACCAATTTAGTTACGTTTACAAATTGGACATGTATCCCTCCTCCTCACCCCCTACTAAGTCCAACTTGGAGAAAATGCTTTGCATTTGATAAATTGCACATTTAGTTTGTTTTCCCATCTCAGAATGGCACCTAGGCCATTTAGGAGTCGTTTGGGTGATTGCTTTAGGCAACAGTATCTTACTGCCTAGAAGCAATTACTCGGAGGGTCGAAGCCATCATAAGGAAGTTGTTGGGGCTTAGAAGCTGAATAGACGGTGTTTTTCCCAAGACACCACTGCATATCAAAGAAGTTCAAATCGTCAAAGCAAAAAGACACACGTAAAGAGAAACATAAACCGTCCTGCTGGGTTGTGGAACAGAGAATGCCATCTGCATTACATGGCATGGAGGAAACTGATTATGTTGGGACCTCTATTTCATAGCAGATGGGTTCATTAAATTTAATAGCCTCCAGAGCCTTTAGAAACCGTGTTAAAACCATGCGGAGCATGCTGAGACACTTCACTTCTGGCCCTACAGTCATTATAATTCTGGCATAGACTATAAATATTATAGTACTTTATTTCCATTGAAACAGATTACTATTATAATTTTTTTTTTTTTGCTAGGAATGGTGATGTTAAAAATGAGTGCATTCTTGATTTCTGGTGCTATTTATATTCATCCAAATATCCTCTTCCATATAATTCTAGATTTTTATATTAAATAGAATTTTGTTAGGTCAACTTTTTTTTTCTACTTTGAATTGGTGTTACAAAACTATGAACCAAAGGTATAAAATTATTTTCATTTATTTAGGAAAGATGTTCTGACACCCTGTATGGATGACTGTCAACTAGTAGAAAAGTTTGGGGCTGAAAATGAAAACAAAATTTTTTAGATTTCAAGTTTTCTTTTTTTTTTTTAGACTTTTAGATTTGTTGTTTCTGCTATTATGGTATAATAATTTCAACTATCTGTAATGAAAGGATAGCTTCTGGAAATAAGCTCTTAAAATAAACAATCACTAAGTCTGAATAACAATTTAGCATGATAGATTATTCAGCAGTCTTTGTTTACAAGTGACAGTACCAACTCAAGGCAGTAAAGGTCATAAAGGGAATTTGTTGATCTAGAGTCAAGATATCTATGTAGTTCTCTCTTGAGGCATGACTAGATTTAGGGATCAATTCTGTTTATTTTGACTTGTTCCTTGACTCTTATTCACTTATTCCCAGCAGGCTCTCTTTCAGTTCAGTTCAGTTCAGTTCAGCTCAGTCGCTCAGTCGTGTCCGACTCTTTGCGACCCCATGAATCGCAGCACGCCAGGCCTCCCTGTCCATCACCAACTCCCAGAGTTCACTCAAACTCAGGTCCATTGAGTCAGTGATGCCATCCAGCCATCTCATCCTCTGTCATCCCCTTCTCCTCCTACCCCCAATCCCTCCCAGCATCAGGGTCTTTTCCAATGAGTCAACTCTTCGCATGAGGTGGCCAAAGTACTGGAGTTTCAGCTTTAGCATCATTCCCTCCAAAGAAATCCCAGGGCTGATCTCCTTTAGGATGGACTGGTTAGATCTCCTTGCAGTCCAAGGGACTCTCAAGAGTCTTCTCCAACACCACAATTCAAAAGTATCAATTCTTCGGCGCTCAGCTTTCTTCACAGTCCAACTCTCACATCCATACATGACCAGTGGAAAAACCATGGCCTTGACTAGACGGACCTTTTTTGACAAAGTAATGTCTCTGCTTTTGAATATACTACCTAGGTTGGTCATAACTTTTCTTCCAAGGAGTAAGCGTCTTTGAATTTCATGGCTGAATTCACCATCTGCAGTGATCTTGGAGCCCCCCAAAATAAAGTCTGACACTGCTTCCACTGTTTCCCATCTATTTCCCATGAAGTGATAGGACCAGATGCCATGATCTTCATTTTCTGAATGTTGAGCTTTAAGCCAACTTTTTCACTCTCCTCTTTCACTTTCATCAAGAGGCTTTTTAGTTCCTCTTCACTTTCTGCCATGAGGGTGGTGTCATCTGTTCTCTTTACTGGGTAACAAAGATGGTCTCTACCATCCACTAACTTTCATTATCTTTATAGTCCCTTTCCTTCCAGCATCTGTGTCAATCCTGTAAGAGATTGTTTGGGTCACAACCCCATACTGAGAGGAGAGATGGAGTTACTCACTGATGGTCTGAATCTCACAGAGTGGGGAAGAAAACAGTCTCAGAGGGAATTGATACTGGAAGGACAATAGAGTCCTGCATATGGCTTGTTTGTAGAATCTAAAACTAATCTATGACCAAGCTCACATTTCCCATTGGTATGGTGGTATGGTATTCATCATGGTTCCATGCTGTTAGGCACTGGAGCCCTTTATCTGTATTAATGAAATGTTTCCATGGATCCTTGCTAAGTCAGGCATATAGACACAGAGTATGTTGGTAGATAATGTACTATGCCTTTACAACAGGGTACTGGGATGGGTCCAGTTAGGAAAGATTAGGAGGTTGTAAATATGGTTCTATTATAAAACCAAATAGTATTTTCATATTTTTGGTAAACCATCATTCATGGGTGAAACATAGTCTTCTCCAAGCTGTAGTGCTTTACATGGTGCCCTAGTTCAAACCCAACAGAGTTCATTTTTGAGCAAAGGGTGTAACTTACTCTAGCCCATGGTTCCACTGAGGTCAGATGTCTGCCATCCAGTCAACCAAGGATGAGAAAAGGTCATGTGATAGAAACAGGTCAGCCAAGGCTGTGAATGGCAGATTCTATGAAAAATCTCTTTCTTACTGGGGTGTCAAAAAGTTGGCATTTCTAGGTCTCTGTCTTTCTGTCTAAGTCTTCTATAAGTTGCATCCCAGCTGGGCTCTAATACTGACTCTTGGGAGCATGTCTCCTTTCCTCTATTATTCCTAGACTCATGGCTTCATTTTCACTCATGTTGCCCAAACAGATGACCCCAGTCCTCTCTTGCCTCCCACATCTCTGACCCTGCCCTCTCTCCACCCACTGTCTTGCTATGTGGGTGGCAGGAGCCTCTCTCCTTTGTGCCTTAGGAGAGCTGAGGAAGGTATTTTGGCTACCACAGCCAAATTTGCACTGCTTTTTTCCTCTTCACGGCCCAGGTATTTGGGCAGCTTAGAGTCTCAGAGCTGATTTTCATGCTTTAAACTAAAATGAACACATTCCTCTTATTACCAGCATGAAAAACAATTAAAATAATCCCAGAGAGTCAGCCTGTGGCTTGATATCAACTGCCAGTTTCTCTTCTCTTGCTATATGCGGGATTTTCCCCATGTAAAATATTTAATTCTTTTACTCTTAAAACATCAGGCTTGCTGTGCCAAATATAAATGTATTTTCTATGAGGCCATGCCTCAAAGATACCATAGATAAGAATATTTCAACTGACTTTGGCTCTTAAACTGCTTCTGTTGAGCAGTGTCAGAGGACCACTATTTTGCTTCCTCTTGCCATTAAAAATTATTCCTTCATGGCCTTTCACACCTGCTTGTGAGCAATGTGGCATCTGGGAGCTCCTTGGATCTTAACCTGCTGATGATATGCCCTCCTATTAGATGTCCAGACCAAGCATGAGGCTCCATGCTAGTTCCTCAGGGGAAATTCTCTCTTGTTCTGAACAAAGAAGGGGGGAAAAAAAGCAAAGACGATAGTTTATTCAGGCAAAAGGAACATGTTTTCAGATCAATTTCCATTATGTCTAACCAAAAAATCTGGAACATCATGTTTGCTGGTGGGTGGAAACAACTATTAATCACTCTTATAATTGATTTCTCTTCTGAGTGATCAAATTAGAGGTGGCCTGAGATGAAGCAAAGCTGAGTACTTTCATCCCACAATCTGTTTCTCTCCCACTGTTAAGGAGCAAATGTTTCCATGGGAAGGATCCTTCCTTTGAGAAGGACAGGATTCAGGTGCCCTGCTTATTCATCAGTTGACCTCCCGTGATGTTCCAATGGAAGAATTTAGTGAGTAGGGGTGTCCTTACACATTAGCCACTGTTAAAATGCAAAATAATTTTAAAATAAGGTCTTGGCACTGCCAGAATTATATTTGGTTGTTGGGTATATAGTTGTTGTTGTATATAGTGAGTATTCAGGAAGTCCTTACAAATAATGTCTTACATTAGTTTTGCATTTACTGGTTTTCAGTTTACTTTCCTGTATGTTACCTCCAAGTGAAGACACTTCATCATGAAAATCGTTATCAACAGAACCCCACCATCACCAACTTCTCTCCCTCACTCTCAAAACATCAGCCATGCTGGTCGCCTTTGTTTGTTTGTTTGTTTGTTTGTTTGAATTCCCCAAAACTTTCTCCTTTCTCTAGGCTTTTGAGCAATCTTTTTCTGAACTGGAAAGACTGCTCTCCCATTCTGCTCCTTTACTGGGGGGAAAATTATTCCCATTTTCTGTATCTCAGCTAAATATCCCTGTCACATGTCTATTGACCTTCCATCTCAGATTCCTATCTATTTCCTTCATAGAAAGTCTGATCATTTATAATTATAATTATTTTAAGTAAGCACCTAGACATTTTTTCCCTCTTTAAAAGTTGTTTTTGGTTGGTATTCCCAATGATAATGTAAGAACTGGGGCAAAGTCTGTCTTGTGTCCCTGCGACCTAGCTCTCTGCCTGGCACACAGTACCACACATGCAGTATTAGCTCAGGGAAGCCAATACGAGATTTATTTTTAGTCATACCACCAGTCTCTTTTTCACTACTTGCTAGAGTTTGTTTCTTCCACTCTACACTAAAGTACAACGAGACACTAAGAACTAGGGAAAAATAATAAAGAATATTGACTACAAAGTAGATGGTGGTACCATAACAGAGTTTCAAATATTATTCGTGAAATACAGTGGTCATGCTTGTCTTTCCTTTTGAATACTTAGCTGAATGACCAAGTTTAGGTCTAAAGCAGCTGGTTTTTCTGAATGCCAGCTTAAGGTACTCAGTGGCAGTCACTGATTTTAGATGGAACAACCGAGAGCTTCTGGGAGTAAACCAGATTTCTGCAGTGCTCCCTTTCTATGTGTGTTGTTAAAAGCAATATGTTGGGGAAAGGGTTGATTGCTTGAGGCATATTGTTTATACTACATTACTTAGGTCTGATGGAAAAGTTCCTAACGGTGGTTTTCTTGCTAAAGATATGGTTTATGGATGAAGAGTGGAATGTGATTTTTTTGGTCAGGCATCATCATAATTTAGGTGGACTCCAAAGAAACTTGATATTGGGAGAGGCCGGCAAAAATATTCAGGTCCGTGGAGCTCCTTTAGCATTAACAGTCAATTCTCCATCAAAATATAAATGCTGTCTGCTTTAAATTACTGTCCTGATTCAGGCCAAGTTAATTACTCTGGGCCAGACTGGAAAGGAAAATTCCCAGAAAGTCTGATATGATAGAATGGTAGTATGTTTTCTGAAGACATTGAGAAATGCTTAATGAATTAGTATTTCAATTTAACTTTTGCAACAGAATACTAAGGGAATGAGAGAGGAAAAAAAAATCATAGCTTTTTGGCAGCTGTTTGCCATCATAGCACTTGACAATCTGCTTCTTATTTAGTTTTCTGTTATGTGAAAGCATGGAATTCTTAAGTTAAGAAATATTGATCACTGCATGACAATACATATGTAACAAAACTGTATTGTGTTAAAAAATCTCTCCTTTTAAAGTGAGATTACTGACTCTATTTTGTTATTAAAATATGTGGGTCATTTTACTTTGAAAATAAAGTGGTTTTGTTAAACTTAAATTATTTAAAGGTTAAAATAATCTTAATTTTAACTATTAATATTATTAAGAACAGATTTTTCAACCAAGTACAACTAAATGCAAACAAGAACAAACTTGGAAAAGAAAAT
The DNA here is from genome assembly GCF_016772045.2 of Ovis aries. NCBI lineage: Eukaryota > Metazoa > Chordata > Mammalia > Artiodactyla > Bovidae > Ovis > Ovis aries. The sequence goes on along the minus strand of NC_056072.1, from coordinate 46,300,929 downwards.
TGGTGGCTGGAAATGCAAAAATGTGTTGGGGGCTGTATCTTTGGCCATAATACATAGGTTCACAGCAGCCCTTTGCTATATTGGCAGAACCATACATTTTTGAAGGTCTGTTGATTTCCCCAGACTTCATGGAATCTAAACGAAGTGTGTCAATTTCCCATTTTTCTTGCGATGATAAGCCAACCTAGGGCTGAATTAGGAGCACTCAGAATGTATGGACTTTATGGCCCTTGTTGGGAGGAGAAGTTTCTCTTCTTTAGGTTCTTTTGGCTGGTGTAAGAATTAAACAGACATGAGACAGATTAATAGAAGAAAATCAAACAAAAGTTTAATAATAGGGATGCATAGGAGAGACCCAGGAAAACTGAGTATCTTGCCAAAATGGCTAAAATTCTCGCCTTAAATATCACCTTAAGCTAAAGACAAAAAAGATGGTGAGCAGTAGTCTGGGATTTCAGAGGGGAGGAAAACAAGTGACATGGAGATGGAAAAGGAAACGTTTGGTAAATAAATGTTAGCTGCACCACATAGAGACAAGGGACATAGAGTAGGCTCGGACCTCTGAAGAGTTTTCCTCACCACACCTAGTCCATATTCTTTGTATGTATCTCCCATGGAGCTCTCTTCTGGAAACAGGCTGTCTATCTAAATTCTTTCTGGCAGTTAGGGGGAAAGTCAAAGTTTCTTTCTGAGTCATTTGGGGCTTGATTATTAGAGAGGAAATGGCACCCTATTCCAGTATTCTTGCCTAGAGAATCCTGTGGTCAGCAGAGCCTGGTAGGCTGCCGTCTATGGGGTCACACAGAGTCCGACACGACTGAAGTGACTTAACATGCATATTATTATTATTACTATTATTATTATTATTTTCAGCTCAAAATAATCCTCATGCCAACGAGACATTTTAGCATGGCAAGTTTTGCTCCCCTACACCGTCTTATCAGGTACATTGCTCCTTCTCTGTAGTTGTCAGCAAATAGGAACATCTACTCCGGCCATATATTCTAGGGACACTTACAGAACCAGATGTTTGGTTACCTAGTTCACTGACTAAACACCCACTAAGTTGAGGGCCAGTCCCTGTACTGGGCACTACTGTGTCATAGCTTTCATTTTTAGGGAATATGGTTTAAGTCCCTTCAGTGAACAATCCCAGTCAGTTAGGTAATTTAAAATTTATTAGATAATTTTTCATAGTGATCAGTGTGCTCAGTCATGTCTGACTCTTTACAATCGCATAGACTGTAGCCTGTCAGGCTCCTCTGTCCATGGAGTTCCTCCAGGCAAGAATACTGGAGCAGGTTGTCATTTCCTGCTCCAGGGAATCTTCTGACCCAGGGATTGTGTCTTCTGACCTGTGTCTCTTGTGTCTCTTGCATTGGCAGGCAGGTTCTTTACCATACCACCTGGGAAGCCACCTTCAACATTTAAGGCTAAGGGATATTTGTCCTCTCACAGTCTTCTAGGTTATGGTGAAAACAGATCTGACAAATTCTGCTGCCCATGGAAACATTTATTGGAAGCATGCACAAAAACCAACTAACTTCTGAAAGTTCAAGTCCCAGCTCTCTGTCCTTTTATATGTTCTGATGACATCTTGCATCAGAACAAATGCATTATTTGCATAAGTCAGTTTAATCTTCTGTTTGGAGTCAGGTGACTATAAAGCTGGAGTCAGCAACTGGAGGCAAGACTGTTTAATAATCAGGCATGGGGCACTATTCCTAAAGATAGAGCCTGTCGAGCTCTCAAAGGCTTTATGTGGGTTCAAGCAGAGAAAGGCTGAGCCTTGGCAGTCTATGAAACCAATCCACAAAGAATGGATACCTCTAATTTAGCAATAAAGTAATTTCTAATGCCCGTTATGGTAGTTGACGAAACCTCTGGTATTAGAACTCAATACATAAGATACATTGCTTTTTGCTTATATACTAGCTGGAATGTGTATTCCTGATTAAGGCAGTTGACTACCTCTGAGATATAGATTGCAGTGAGATACATATTTATATCACACCATCTATGCTGAAGTATTCTATAGTAAGTTATATACCACAGAGCTTCCCTGGTGGCTCAGTGATAATTAAAAAAAAACAAAAACAAAACAACAACAACAAAAAACACCTACCAGTGCAGGAGAAAAATGTTTGATTCCTAGTCGGGGAAGACTTCACATGCAGTAGACCAGCTAAGCCCACGCACCACAACTACTGAGCCAGTGCGCTAGAGCTCGGGAGCCGCAGTTACCGAGCACACGCTGCAACGACTGAAGCCCAGGTGTCCTGGCACCAGTGCTCTGCGTACGAGAGACTCCACTGTCATGAGAAGCCTGTGCACCGCAACTCGAGAGCAGCCCCTGCTCACTGCAGCTAAAGGAAAGCCCATGCAGCAGTGAAGACCCAACACAGCCAAAAATAAGTAAATAAAATTTAAATAAATTGCACACCACATAGCAGTGATATATTATATACAATCAGGGTTTCTTCTTTGTGAAATGGGAATAATAATAGTGCTGATCTAATAGAGCGAAGATTAAAAATTGTAAGACTGCTTAGTACCATGTCAGATACATAGCAGGAATTCCATAAATGGTCAGCGTTATTATCTGGAAATTCCAAATAGCATTATTTACTTTTCCATACATAGAGTCTTATGGAATGAACTCTGCCTTCATTTTATTTGAGACCTGCCAAATTCTGGCATTCTCCGAACGAAAGGGGAGAGAATTGGTCATGCATTTATTTCCCTTCCCAGCAGAAGGGAGTCACATTCACTCTTTGCAGCGACATCCCTACTCTAAGTGGTGTGTCCAGCTTGTCTTGCCTGGAAGCTCCATTCTGTGCTTAGGAATGAGAGGAAAAAAGTGCCCCTCTCTGTCTGACATCTTTATGATGGTGTCATTTAGAAACAACTAGAATAAGATGTAATTACTGTGCTAGAATCTCATGCTGTGGCTGGCAGGTATGGATCAAGAAACTCAGGAGGAAAAGCTGAGCTGTGAAAACTAGTGGTGACCTTCAGGAGCATCCTCCCCAAAGTGCAGTTAGCTAGGCCTTATTTGAGTAGCACAGTTAGAATAACTGGAATGCTAGAGCCCTCAGTGTGAGGCACTTAAGATGCAACCCAGACCCTGTACTGAGTGCTTTGCATTCTGGTTAGATGGACCTTATTATCTCAGTCCTCCCAATGAGGAAGCCTAGGTTTAGAGAGATTGAGGAATGTGCCCAAGGAGCTGGGGTAATTAGTGGAACAAGTGGATTCAATCTTGGGTTGCCTCCTTGTTGGTAAGGCCTTTTCTCTCTGATGGGACATGGTGGGGGGTATCTCACATGTATGTATGTACTCTGATGAAGAGCTCGCCCAAATGGCTACATTGCCAATGCCAAAGTCTTTAAAATGCCTGATGTGAGATTAGAAATGTCTTTCCCATTCCCACAAGCTTGAGTTACATTGCTTCTACTGAATTTTAAAAATCTCACAGAACCACTTTGGAATATGAAGACAGGGAGCCTGACTTATCCTGAATTAGGTTCTCGTAGTTTGGCAACCCACGATAGGAAACTTTAAATTTTGTAACTTGTATCTCTCACATGGAGAGTTTTCTGTGCTGTATTAAATGACAGAAGGAAAATTCAGCTCATCACACTTGTACAAGAAACCACAGCATTCCTGGGTTTAAATCTGGAGTCATAACAATTCTATTTGATGGGCTTTTAAATATCCCGGAATTTGCATTTTGAATGTGTTATACATCACAAAAGGATTTTGATGGTGTTATCACAGCAAATGCTGTAATCATATCGTATAATTTATATAACACCAACTGCTGTCACTGTGTCAAAAATCATGATACGCTATTCCTGACCTATACAGCTTCTCTTCTGAAGGAAATTAAGGGCCCTGAATCAAAGTCCTCAGAGGCATTATTCATGACTTTGAACGGAAGGTCTGGCCACCTTGACGGGTAGTCATGCAAGCCAATCAGTGAGTATTAAATGCTCTATTAAGTAGATCAAAACTTCAAATACAAAATTGAACTAAACAAAGTGTCCTGAAAGCATGCCATGACAGGGCATTTGAACCTTGGGATTTAGGAAACTGAGCAATCTAGGAGACCCTACATTGCACTGGAGGTCTTGTAAGAGCCTCCAATTAGCCTTGGGGCTAAGAGTTTGCTTCTCTCTAAAACCTTGCTTGAACCTTTGCTCACAGACTGCTTTACACAAGGCCAGGAGGGAAAGCAGTTGACATTGTCAGGCATTTCTTTACTGAACTCGGTTTTTTTCTAACCTCCCAAAATCAACTTCTGTTTTTCTTTTTTAAGAGAAGGCAACCACATTTAACCTCTTCCCTCTAGGCCCAATCACTGCCAAATGTTCCCCTTCACATCAGAATTCCTCAGGGAAGATTTGGAACCATTAGGAAGTGAAAGAGGCCCAGGGGCAGAGCCTAAGATGAAAGAGGGGCAGAACAGAATTGCTCTGTGCAAGAAAATAGGACAAATGAAAAAGCAGACTTGCTTCCTGAGAGAAGAGAGGGCACAGCAGCCTAGCCAAAAGGCTAGGCTGATCCCAGAAGGTTGGGCTTCTAGAGCTGGTAAATTGTGGGAGGGAGATATGTGGAGGAAAACTAATGGAAGACAAGGATTACTTTAGTAAGGCCTGCCTTGCAGATTCAATCTCATGCAGTCTCTGAGCTGATAAGAACACTTCCCACGATTAAGAGTTGTTTTCCTATTCCTGATGTGGGAGAGGAAAGAGAGATACCTTCACAAAAGGAAATGTATACCCTGCCTTTAAGCAAAAAGAGGGAGGGTATAGAGCTTTTCCTGCATCTGCTATTTGTTAATTGCCTTCAAGTTCAAAATAAGCCATATGCCAAGGTGTCATATTCTGGGGTGGTATACTCTGATTCAGGTAAAATAGTCTCCGCTTGAAAGAACGTGAGTTGATTCAGATTATGGTTGAATCTGTTTGCCTAACACTTAATTCCATTCTTAAAGTCTCTTTTTAAGTACTGCCTCCTCTGGGGATTCCTTCCTGCTCTCACTTCATAGCCCAGTTATACAGTGTAGTTATCTTTATTTAATTCCTATATCTCTCCCATTTGTAGCATCCCAGCACAGAGTAATAATTAAATCTTTTTTGTCTACCACTGTTCCCTGGCCCAGGGGCTGATGCTTAATAGATATTTAGTAGGTAAATAAAAAGCAGAGAATGGCATTGTTTATTCTGATGGGTTTAAAAGTACAAAAAAAAAAAATCAATGTAATGAGTTTATCACTTAATTATAATCCAGTGGATAAACAGTTTCCCATTTTGCCTCCATCTCATCCATTCATGGTTTGAAAAAAAAGTGCAGCCGATTGAGTTTACGTATGGAATATTAAAACTGGGGACAAGGTAGTGATATCTCAAAGAACATGTAGATTCTTTATCTTTGTATGTGGGCTATGTACCCAGTACTCATATCAGTGTTCACTGTGTGACTGAGTAAATTAGTTCACAAATATATGACTTCAGCTTGCTTTTATGATATTAGGTTTTCAGATTTTCTAATGTGGAGCTGTGGAAACCGTTGTTATTTGAAAGAACGATGTGAGTTTTATTCCTGCCTGATGATTCAGTAAGGTCCCACCTTCACTCAAGTACTCAGTGTCTAAGTGTGGGCACACATTTGTTGGGGTGCCAAGATACTTTATTGCCCTCAAGACTCCAATGGCTCTGTAGTGACTGCCTTACTGTTAATATCCATTGGATTTTGAGGTGTGCCTCAAAAAAGTCACTTGAAATTCTCCAAATGAGAAGGGGTGGGAAACCTGGAATTACTGAAGAACTGACCTTTGCCTCTCTCAGCGCTGTGCTCTCAGAGTCTACTCTGAAAACTTTCTGAGGCCCCTAACAACTGAATGGACATTGAGGAAAGATCACTGAACTTTGAAGACTGAGGGTTAGGTCGTCGCTCTACTCCTCATTGGCCTTGTACCCTTATGTAAATCACTTCCCTTTCCTGACTTTCAGTTTTCCAACCTCATAAGGGTTGGCTGCTGTTTAGACTATGTGCTACATAAACTATAATGTGTAGCATGAAGTTAAAGTGTTACAGTGGATATTAAAAATAGTCACATTATGATAGCCATTGCAGTAATGACTCAGTGGCCTGAATTTGCCTCTGGAAAGAGTGCCCAGTTATTTAAAAGTTTCCTTGATCACTTCTAAGTATCAGGTATGAAAGGGACATTTAATAAGTACTGTTGAGTGAAAAGAATATCATTCCCTGGGTGTGTGCAGTACTCTTTGAGCAGCCAAAATAATGATAATAATTGCACTCACATTTATTACATACTTACCATGGGCTCAGTGTACCAGAGAACTTGAACTTGACACATCAGAGAACTTGACACAGAGAATTTTACATATGTCAAATTATCTGAAAGTAATGTATCATTGATATTGTGAAAGTGAAAGAGTTAGTATTTCAGTTGCGTCCAATTCTTTGCAGCCCCATGGAATATAGCCCACCAGACTCCTCTGTCCATGGAATTCTCCAGGCAAGAATACCAGAGTGGGTTGCCATTCCTTTCTCCAGAAGATCTTCCCAGCCCAGGATCAAACTAGGGTCTCATGCATTACAGGCAAATTCTCTACCACTGAGCCAGCAGGGAATCTCTGTTCATTGACATATTTAAATGTAAAATTAAATATATCATTAATTATAAATACGTAGCAGTCTTACAAGATAGGTGCTATTGGTATGCCAATTTGTAGATGATGAAACTGAGGCATTGAAAGGTTGTATAACTTTTGCAAATACCCATAGAGATATTTGTAGGGTTTTTTGTTTTGTTTTGTTTTGCCGTATGATTGCACTTACATATGGAATCTAAAAAACAAAGTGAAAAAACCTGAGGTCACATGGAGAAGTGATTGGTGGTTGCCAGGGGCTGGGAGGTGGGTTGGGGGTTGGGAGAAGTGGGTGAAAGGGGTCAAAAAGTACAGACTTCCAGTTTCAAACTAGTGCGGGGGATATAACTTGCAGCATGGTGGCTACAGGTGAGAATGCTGTATACATATTTGAAAGTTTCTGAGATAGTCGATCTTTAAAGTTCTTATCAAGAGAAAAATAATTTTTTTTATCATGTATGGTGACTGATGTTAACCAATCTTATTGTGGTGATCATTTCACAGTGTATTTGATATATAAATATCAAATCATTACATGTCAGTTATTCCTCAGCAAAAACAACAACAAAGTACAGGTTGCTGGGATTTATCACCAGAGTCTGTGATTCAGTAGATGTGAAGTGGGGCTTAGAATTTGTATTCCTAACACAGCTAACATTTCTCACAGGTGATACTGGTAATGCTGGTTTGGGGACCAATTTTGAAAAACACTGTTAGCTTAAAAAAACCTCTCAAGTGCCATAAAAAATGACCCATGATGATATATTGTGATTTAAAAAATATATATATATATCACGGATAACATAGAAAGTCCTTAAAGTAGGAGTGAGTTCAAAGTCTTAGGAATCAAAATAGCTCAACTGCAAAATCAGAATTAGACACTCTTTCTCAAGAAGCTCCTGGAGGATGTTCTTCATCCAAACAAGGAAATAAACCAAGGAAGAGGAAGACACTGGTCCTTCCTGTCTGTTTTGCCTTCAGGCTGGCATGCCTGGGTGACTCCTGGCCGGTGTCTTCCAATGGGAAAAGCATGAGGACTCTTCCTGGATGCAGGGAGGCCTGGAGGTAAGAAGGGTGAGTGCTCAGCACACAGTAGGCACTTGGGGGTAAAAACCCTCCTGGCACCATTCCCAAAACAAAGCTGGCCTCCACGAGGTCTGAGGAGAAGGCACCAAATTCCGCTTTACTGGAAAGCTTCTAGGTTGCCAGCCCGAGTCAGGAGTGTCCTGCCAACTTACCCCTATCACACCACAGAGAGATATTTGTTTTAAAAAACAACACCTGTTCATTCTTCAATAGAATGTAGCATATTAAAATAAAACCAATGAATTTATTGTCTGACACTCACCTTGTGCCTGAACCCCCTGGGATTGCTTTCTATGTAAACATCTAGTGGTGTGTTGGAATTCCTTTATGATAAGCAAGTGGGGATTCCCGTAAAGTTATTATCATCACCCCTGGATCTGTGTGCACTGCCATATTCAGAAAGTAGGCTGGGAAAATCCACGTGGCCATGGCCAAACTGTTTTGCCAACCATACTTTCTCTCCTCTTAATTGAGAAACCTGTGGTTATTTGGATGGAAATTTCATCTGTGCATCTGATTCACTTACTCATTGCTCATTAAATTGCCATTTAGCTCTAGCTGTATGAGTTATTAGCGCTTTCTATAAAGCTTCTCTAAACCCAAAGTGGATGATGCCCACATTCAGTGAGGCCAACAGGAGAAGGCACAGAGGCTGTGTCAGGCCCCCAGCCTGTTGCTCTGCATTTTGAGACCCACCCAATGCATTCTCCCAAAGAATTGCAAAAATGGAGCTTTTGGAGAAAGATTTAAACTTTTTGTATACAGTTGGCCCTTCTTATCTGTGAGTTCTGCATCTATGTATTCAACCAACCTCAAATTGAAAATAATGGAATTTTTTTTTCTAGCAAGTTTCAAAAAGCAGAACTTGAATTTGCTATGCCAGCAGCTCTTTACTTGGCATTTGCATTTGTATGAAGTACTATCAGCAATCTAGAGATGTTTCAAAGTGTAGGGTTGTGTACAGGTTATACGCAATTGCTATGCCGTTTTAGATGTAGGTCTTGAGCATCCTAGGAGTTTGGTATTGTGGTGGAGGGAGGGGTTGGAGGCTGGAACTAGTTGTCTGCAGATACTGAAGGATGACTGTAATGAACAATGTCTTCTTTTTCTTTCCTTGTAAAGTGTGTGTGTCACTTACAAAAGCGGCAGGGGTGTGCCATGCTGGTTGAAGACACGGGATGGAGTGAGGGGCTGGTTCAGATCGGCTCTGCCACTTAGCGGCTGTGTCACTGGGACCATTTACTTAACCCTTTAGTGCCTCTAGTTTGACCATATATAACAGGAGGACAGTGATAGACTCTGCCCCAGAGGGATGTCGTAGGGATGACTGCTGTAGTGTCCTCTCCAGGCGCCTGCCTAATCCCTTCTCATGGGTGGTTTTGTGGCAGCTGAAAAAGGGTTCTCCACTGCTACTGCAAGCCAATGCTTTTAACATCCATGTGCTGTGATCATCCATGCCAACTATAAATGATCTCAGGAGCTGGGTTGGTGCAATAAGTGCATAGAGAACTCTGAGTAGGAGAAAACTATGGTTGTGTTTGGGGGAGTGTGGTGACCGAGAACATGCATGCACAGCCTGAAGGTATTCGTTTCAAAAGTTGAGAGACAGCCGATGGGCAGATGATGCCCTCGGGCATAAACTGGTAGGGGCTGGAAATTCTTGGTACCTATGTCATTCACTGGAAAAGACCCTAATGCTGGGAAAGGCTGAAGGCAGGAGGAGAAGGGGGCAACAGAGTATCAGATGGTTGGATAGCATCACCGACTCAACGGACATGAGTCTGAACAAACTCCAAGAGACAGTGAAGGTCTGGGAAACCTGGTGTGCTGCAGTCCATGGGGTCACAAAGAGTCGGACATGACCTAGCAACTGAAAAGCAACAGATGTCATTCACAACATTTGCTTTGCCCCTCACCTCCTGCCTTTCAGAATCTGCTATCCTCCTCAAATTATTGAAGATGATTATTAAGGGCACCTCCTTCCTGTACACGAGATGACTGGCAGCGAGAGTGGGCGCAGCACAGCTCCACCTGTGCACTTACAGCCCACCCTTCCTGTCCCTCAGTGCTCACACCTCTGGAGCCTGGCCTTGCTTGCCACTGTGCTCCCACTGCTGTGCTGAGCTGGCACTGCTGTGTGTGTCCCGTGGTCCTGAGAAAGCAGCCTATTTTCTAGAAAGAACTTTTACTTGGCTTGTTCAGAGGTGTCTCTGTTGCTAGGCAGTGGCAGGAAAGGTGAAAAGGACCAAGGATTCTCAGGTTGTTTGACTTGAAAGCTCCCACTCAGTGCTCAGAATCCTGGCTTCTTTGGTGTCTCTCACTGTGTACTGTTAACCAGCCATTGCCTCTGGACACCTGAAGATTTTGCTATCTAATCTTTATCCTTGTAGTTTTATTTAACTTTTTAAAAAATTATTATTATAGGTCGTATATGAAAGTAATTCCTCTGAGCTCTGCTCACTCAGTAGAATGGCTGCATAGGATAGATGCTTAGGAAACATGTTCTGATCAATTGATTCTGTCTTCTCTCCATTATCAAGAATCTGCTACTATTCACATGCACATGGCATTATTTGGGGCATGACCCAAAGCTGTTCACACCCATTTCTTGGTTCATTGTATAAAGAATTAGAGGGTGTAGGAACACTCAGGACCATGGGCAGGGCACTGTAAGGGCAGGTATTATTTGTGTTCAGAGCAAGTACAGAGACAGAAACATGGAGGCCGAAGAAACAAGAAAGAGAAATGCAAGCTCAGTTCACTTGTAATTAGACACTTTCCATTTTTAGCCTTCTGGCTTAAATTTGCATAATTCTTTTAAAAAGAGAAATTAATTATTTATGACTGTAGGTTTTAACCAAACTGTGCATTTAAAGTAATCACTCTGGGTAATTTAAATAAAATCTTTTCTGTAAACAGTTTATGCTCATTAGAATGAGAAAACTGTTGGTTTATTCAATTAAAAAAGGACATTGCTGCCAGTTTGGATTTTCTCTCTCTCTCTTCTTTTTTCCCACTTCAAAATAGAGGGCAGCCACATTGAGACAGATGGGACTTAATTGACTTGTCTTAAAAGTGACAAGATTTTGCTTTCTTTCAAGTTTTAAAGATGATAGATTCCAAAAGTCTTTTCAAAAACCAAACCACTATTTCAGAATACTGAAAAGAAGTTCTACCCTTTACTCTGACAGGCAGTGGGTACAGAAATAAATTTGTTCCCTGGCAAACAAGTGGGACTTCCTTACCAGCCCAGAATTAGTCAAAGAAGATAGTTCTAAACAAAGCTCTCCAGTGCTGTGATCTTTAAAAATACAAAAACGCGTGCATGCTTGGTGCTTTTCTGGGGGACACCATTTTCACTGTAGTTAAAGAGACTCTTTCAATGAAGCCTACCATGACTTCAGGTTGTTATTGTCTTTTACTCACTAGTTAGCTCCCTCAATGTTTACGGTCCCTTCATACACTCTGCAAGAGTGACACCTGGGCTCTTTGATCAGAGCATGGCAGGTATGCAGCTCTGTCCTTAAGGTGTGACAGGTATCCAATGCTGGAAGTCCATGTTGGATCCTCCTATGTGTTTGGGTGTAGTGACTGGAAGCCATAGATCCACTTCCATTCCAAAAGCAAGACCCAAAGCTGATGTGAGAAGTACTGGCAGCATTTGGGGATAATGGGTTGTGTTCTGGATGGATTGGTAGAGACCAGGCATACTCCCGTCATAGACTCACTTTGTAAAAGCCACATGGCTTTTCTAGACCTCTAAAACTGGGTAGTTGAATTGAATAGCTTCTTTTATTCTTCTTCCTCTTAATTAGCACAACTATTTTGTTCAAATAAAATCGTAGCAGCCATCATATGAAAATAAGAGCAGCTTTGATTAATTTGAGGTCAGGGCCTCTGGTTCACAGAATTTGGAGGTTCCACAAAGCAGAGTTCATGAACCACTAGTATGTAGATAGTTTATCAACTATTGCCTTAGTGAATCTGGTCTCTTTGACTATGACAGAAATCCAGCTCGGTCAGACTTGTGTGATAAAGGAGGATCTATTGAATCATAAAACTGAAATGTCATAGTGTAGATCTCCTCAGGCATGGTTGGATCCAAGTGCCCAAGGGCAGTCGGGAGTCTGCCTCTTGCCATCTCTTGGCTCTGCTTTCCTCTGTGCAGCTTTATTCTCAGGTGAGATTCCCCTTTCCTTGTGGTTTGATGACTGTCACCAGTAGGCTCCAGGTTTATATTTTGCCAGTGAAACCCCTTTCCCTCAGAAGAAAAAAATAATCTCTTTTTAGTCTATGATTCTAGCTGAGTCTATGATTCTAGTGCTGACTCTCATGACTTCAGCCATGTGTTATCTCTTTGAGAGCCAATCACAGTAGTCAACAGGATGGAGCATTCTGACTCACCAGGCATGAGTGACATGTCTCCCTTGGATTTAGAGGATGAGAGGAGTGAGCCCCAGTCTTGCCACAAGACCTGAGTGTAGGGGATAGGTTTTGTCTCACAGGAAAATGCAGTGCTATTACCAGAAGAAGGAACAGATTTTGTTCAGACAAAAAGCTGTTCTGTCCATCTTCCTTCCAGATCTTACAGCCTATGAATTTAAGCAAATCCAGCTACATTTCTTCTGCGTCTGCAAAGACAGTGTTCAGGTCTGATGATAAGACATATACCTCTGCAGAGAATAAACTGGTATTGTATAAAGGGAAAAAAAGATAACAGAAAGTAGAAAATGCCAACCCATCACCTGAGTTAGTCATCTTTCTAGGAAGGAAATGATTGAATTATTTTTTTTTGTTCTGTTATAAATACTTGTTGGTTCACCCCCTGATATCTCCTGTCTGCACCAAAGGGGGAGCCAAGACTCTTAATAGGTTTTAGTCCTTTACTTCCTGTGTTCTTTGCAGCTGTTTGGCTAGAATTTTTTTAAGCTCACGTTTCAACCAACTCTTGTGTAAATGCCCAGAATTCATGGCTGATTGAGCTGCTTGAGCTTTGTAAGTGTAGACCTTGGGTATATATCTTTGCTAAAGGTCTAAATAATGAGATAGTTTTGGCTCTGTAACCCATGCATATCAACCCTGACCTCAAGTGTCTTCCTGAGAGAAGAGAGTTATGGGGGCAGAACATCATTTTGGTGATGAAGGGGCCAAAGCCTCTTACAGCCCTGAGCTAGAACCCTGGTGAATGAAGTGGTGTCATACTCGAGACTCCTCTCTAGATCAGGGTGTGCAGGGACTCTCAGAGAAACTAGGTTTAGACCCCTGCTCTGCCACTGCCACCATACTAATCTGCTCAAGTCACTCTCATAAGGTAGTTTTCTCCTTTTAAAACAAGGATCATGATATTTACCATCTGTTACTATTGTTGCTTACTGAAGTGAAGTGAAGTGGCTCAGTCGTGTCCGACTCTTTGTGACCCCATGGACTGTAGCCTACTACGCTCCTCTGTCCATGGGATTTTCCAGGCAAGAGTACTGGAGTGGGTTGCCATTTCCTTCTCCAGAGAATCTTCCTGACCCAGGGATCGAACCCAGGTCTCCCGCACTGTAGGCAGACGCTTTACAATCTGAGCCACCAAATGTAGTGGTGTGGAACAATAATTTTCATATGCTCCAAATGTTGCGATGCTCCGAATGCTGCATCGGGAGTCTGGACAGGGAGTATCAAAGATGGCTTACTTACCCTTTACTTTAGAACATCTGGTGTCCTAACTGTAAAGACTTAAATGCAAGTGACTCGATGCTTTCTCTCTCCAGTGCTCTACCTTGCAAATGCCAGCCACCTCAGCCTCTATAAGTTTTGATTCTTTCCCCCTCAATTAGGTGTAACTTCTAATTTCTAATCATCATTATCTTCCCTGTTCTGGGATCTTACAAATGACTCCAGGTAATGTATTAGAGTGATCATGAGTCTCACCTTATTGTTTTGCCTTCTTTGAAGAAACAAAGTCAGTGCGGATTATTGACCAATATCAAAGGACATTTGTTTCTTTTTTGTACTATATCCAGTTATCTTGTTGTTTGTAACAGGAGGGTTAATGCAGTATAAGTTATCCCATTTCAACCATGGTAGAAAAATAGAAATAAGAGATGACATGAATATTAGTTTGTTTTACCTTTAAGATTATTTAATTAAATTGTTCTATTTATTTATTCATATTCAAAACTAAAAGCGTATTGCTTTTAGATTAATTTTACCAAAGAATAATACTTATCTTTTAAACATTTAAAGACGATGACAGTTTATTGGATACATTTAAAAGACTATGTCAGTTTATTGGGTATGACATTGAGGTAATTTTTGTTTAAATATGAGACTATACTAAGTCAATGTAATTGTGAAATAGCCCTTTCTTATGCTTCTCTTGATTTCTTTATTATGTTACCTAACATGTACTCAGTGTGAATGGCAAAATTTTATAGGTCAGTTTTTGACATTTGTGTTCCTCTAGTTCTTAAAGATGAACTTCAGAAGCATGTTAGCCTCTTTGAGATTTGAACCAAAGAGGCAGTGATAGGACCTCACTTTCTTAGTTAAGACAAAAATTGTTCTGTAAAATAAAAGGAACAATAAAAGTGATAGGAAATGAAGATATGCAATAAGTTACTCTGTTTTATGATTTAATTGTAAATCAATCAAGACCATAAGAAAAGCTTTATTGGAAATACACACAGACTTCAGTATTATAGGAACATGTGTTTGGAAAAATGTCCTTAAAGATTGCCAAACGCCAGATTTAGGGGGTGGGGAGCAAGTGTATTTGGAGAGATTAGCAGTCCCAGTATATTAATAGATCTTCTTTTCTAAACATGTAAAAAAGAACCCTGAAGTAGTATGGTGATCAGTATGTCAGCAGGCTTGGTTAGTGGACAAAGCTCTTTTCTACCCTATTGGCAAGCAGACCATTTCATTTTTATGTTTACTTTATATTCTCTTGATTATACACTAATAGATTATTCTTAGTTTTTAGAAAAAGACTAATTGGATTATTTGACTTATTAACTCATTTTGATAAAAAACAAACAAACAAACAAACAAAATGGAGTTTAGAGTCAGTCTGTTTTCCTGGCTTTACAATGTAGGTGATTGTATTTGGCCTCTACAGTGGTCTTGAGAATTTTTCCTGAGGACACATTCAGAGCATTTAGCCCTGGTTTAGCATAAACGCTCAGCATGTACCTGCTCTCACTGTTAGTGAAGAGGATCCAATCTTGACTTGAGAAGTGCTTATATGCAAAAAGAGAGCCAATATTATAACAGGTGGCTTTGGCCATTCTATTTGCAGGTAAACATAAAAATATGTACTGATGGGCTAAGGTGAAAACAATATATAAGAAAAGAAAATTTGCATAGAAATAAACTTCTCATAGACTAGAATCACAGAGCTGGGGGTTTCCTGAAAGTGAAAGTCACTCAGTTGTGTATGACTCTCTGTGACCCCATGGAGTATACAGTCCATGGAGTATAGTCTATGGAATTCTCCAGGCCAGAATACTGGAGTGGGTAGCCTTTCCCTTCTCCAGGGGATCTTCCCAACCCAGGGATCGAGCCCAGGTCTCCCGCGTTGCAGGCAGAGGCTTTACCAGCTGAGCCACAGGGAAGCCCTGAGGAATCCCCTAACTGACAGTATCATCACAGGTGCAACTGTCACCCACAGCTCATACCATTACCCTTTACTGTATCCACTTCTATAAGATACAGGCTTGATGGATGAAAAAACTGTATTATCTCTTGCTTTTACTTAAGAGCTTATTAAGTTTTTCATAGGTGACAGGAGGTGGAAAGGACCAAGTTGAACCTCTGAGATAGGGATGGTGATGGTGGTGGTTTAGTTGCTAAGTCGTGTCTGACTTTTGTAACCCGATGGACTGTATAGCCCACCAGGCTGCTCCGTCCATGGGATTCTCCAGGCAAGAACACTGGAGTGGGTTACCATTTCCTTCCTTCTCCAAGGGATCTTCCCGGCCCAGGAATCGAACTTGGGTCTCCTACACTGCAGGTAGATTCTTTACTGACTGAGCTATGAGGGATGCCCCTGAGATGAGGATAGAGAGAGAAATAAAGATAGAAATAAATCTATCCACGAAATGTATAACTTAACAGATTAGCCACTAAAAAGTATAGCATTGACATGGTCTCTCCTTTGTGAGTATGCAGAACACTTGTTTACCTTTATTTCTGGCAGAACATTTGTCTCCCCCCCCCACCCCCGGAACCTTTTTTTATGTCAAATACTGTCTATATACTCTTTCCACTGCAGACATGGAGGGTAACTTGAGATAATTCATTTTGCAATTAATAAGGGATATGTGTTGAGGGGAGGTTGTCTTTCTTGGGCGGCCAATATTTCTAGTTAAGTTGCTACACAGATTTGTGGTCCAGCAGTTTGGCAGATCCTTGCAAGTTCTCTTGAAGACATCTGTTGAGTGAAGTAATGGTTTCATTGCAGGCTCATGCGTTTCATTAATTTTTCTCTGAGGGTTTTGTTTTGTTTGTCTCCTTCTGTGGAGACATCTATTTTGGAGGATTTCAAGTTTTTTGGCTCACCATCTCCACTGGTAAGGCCTCTCTTGGAGGGCCATTCTGGTCATTGATGACCGTTCTGGTTCTCTGAGTCTATGACCTGCCAAATGGCTCTCTCTCTACTTTTAGACATCACGGCCCATGTCTCTCCCAGGTGGCTGCAGATCCAGGTGGTGGGAGGCTGAAGCAAACTATTGGGACTTTCCTCTGTTGAGCCTGTTGGTACTTCTCTTTCTACATCCCTTTCCTCCCCCGTCCTTCTCAGTGCAGTGTCTCCTTATATGGCCCTGAGTTGGCTCCAAGTTCATAGTCTCAGAAGAATTACATGACATGCATAAATTATGAAACATTTTCGCAAATTAAGTTTTAATTAAAACCAGCAGCTTAGAATATCCAACTGGAAGCAGTCACAATGTTGAAAAGTGACACTGGTAGGGTGGGAGTTCAGGAGAAGGTCTGAGTGGGTTTGCATCCTGTTCAGATATTTCCAAAATGAATCCTGCAGAAAAGAGCTTCCTTCCCTATCAGATCCTCCTTAATCTACACTGATCCCTGGCCTGCCGTGTGGAACAATGTGGTTTCCAAGCAGGAAATATATCCACATCATGGTGGTGGTTTTTTATCTGGACTTTGCCAGATTTCCTTTTGATTCTACCAACCCCGTATTCTCACAGGGAACCAGCAGGGCCTTGGACTTCCCCACATTGCCAGAACTCCAGATAATTTTTCAGCAAAATGGCCACCCATAATAATGCTGAAGAATGACAATTTTAATTGGGAATGTCTTTTTCCAGTACAATGCGGGTTCAAGCCTGATGAGAAATTACTTCTTATTGTGAGAATTTTCAGAACTTGGTAACAAGCAAAAATGTCTGGGGCTTTCCCCCAGCCGATAGTCCTCAGCTATATGTAATGTGAGAATTGTTCTGGTCTGCCCATTAATAATCCACATTTTCCATATCCCCAAAAATGTCTGCCATCAAGTGAATAATTTATGCAGGCTTGCTTTTCATCTAATCAGGGCTCTACTGCTGCAAAAAAAGACACTGGATTTTTTCATTCAAAATTAGTTTTGAAAAACCTGACTCTCAGTTATCAGTCTTCATCTTTTCTACTAAATAACCTGAGTATGCTGGTGTACAGTGGTCAAGACAGTGTTCTCTGGAAACCTGAAACACAGCGAGCTCTTGACCCTCTAGGCGTTCTAAAGTTTAATGTTTTATCTGCCTTTAACTCTTTTGGAACATGGAAAAGACTCATCCTTATAATCTGTATTTTTAAATTGCTGGGAGATTTTTAAAGATGATAATACTTAGAATGTTGGTTTGAGTGTTGAAACTGACATTGGAAAGAGAGAATCCTGGTCAGAGTATAAATTAGGAATATGCAGTGCCCTTTGATCAATAATTAAACTTCTTGAAAAGTAGATAGTGTATGTAGGATGTTTATTACAGTCATCCATTTAGTGACAAGGTGATAGCTAATGATAAGGAATTTGATAAGTAATATTGTTATGTTCAAATAATTGAATAATTAACATTAACTGAAATCAACAGTGGATGTTAGTACCATCATTGGTTTCAGATGTTTTCTTTTGCTTGTCTTTGATATCTAATTTTTTGGTCTCCAAAATCACTGAGGACAGTGACTGCAGCCATGGAATTAAAAGACCCTCACTCCTTGGAAGGAAAACTATGACAAACCTAGACAGCACATTAAAATCAGAGACATCACTTTGCTGACAGAGGTGTTTTTTCCAGTAGTCATGTATGAATGTGGGACCATAAAGAAGGCTGAATGCTTGGAGAATGGATGCTTTCAAACTGTGGTGCTGGAGAAGATTCTTGAGAATCTCTCCAACTGCATGGAGATCAAACCAGTCAGTCCTAAAGGAAATTAACCCCAACTATTCCTTGGAAGGACTGCTGCTGAAGCTGAAGCTCCAAAACTTTGGCCAACTGATGTGAAAAGCTGACTCATTGGGAAAGACCCTGATGCAGGCAGGAGGGGTTGACAAAGGATGAGATGGTTAGATAGCATCACCTGTTCAGTGGGCATAAATTTGACCAACCTCTGGGAGATAGGGAAGGGCAGGGATGCCTGGAGAGCTGCAGTCCATGGGGTCACAAAGAGTTGGATGTGACGTAGCAACCAAACAATAAGAAACGTGCATTTCTTCTGTGATTTTTTTAAGAGACATTTTAAACAACACATTATTGCAAAGAAGGGTCTTTCTGTCTTTATTTTTCTTGACTTTAAATATGCTGTTGGACAGAAAATTTAATGTTCCATCTGTATCCCAAACTAGATGTTGATAAATCACTATTAAATTATATATAGTCAGGCAAGATATTACCTAAACTAATAAAAGTAAGATAATTTGGAATACATACATACCATTCTCTTCATGATCTTTCCAACAAGGTTTGAAAAACTTACAGGATATGATAGGAAAATTGGATGGGGTACTTAAATTATTTTGAAGTAGAAAAGTCACTTATGTTTATCTTCTTTTATTGATCCTGTTTTTCTTCTTGTCTTCCACCCTGCAGGGTTACCTATCTCTACCTCTGTTCCTATCCTTTCCTCCTCATCCTCCTTCACCACTGCTATGACAAGGTACTGAATAAAGCCATGGGACTAGGGATTATAGAGGGAGCAACCAGGTGTACACATTTAAGGAGCTAGGGAAAGAATATGGAGCAGTAGGAACAAATTAACACTCAGGAGAAAGCCTGGGGAGGGGGAGATTTTAAGGATACTCTGAGGAATACCCTTTGTCTTCTGACTTATGCAATATGCTTAGAAAGGCCAAGATAGCTTCTGGTCTTTGGAAAAATATGATGCCCTGTATGTTTGCAATATACATACCCTTGGCAATCTTTTGAGGAAATTATTGCTGAGTATTTTTTAAGCTGAGCAAATGGTAGGGAAATATTTTGACACATCTCTTGATTTGTATGAGTAAAATGTAGTTGTGAGTAGCCATGGTTTGTGTTTAGAGATGGCTAACTGCAAGTATCTATGGGAATAATGAGAACCACTCAGTTCACTAAGGATGTCCCCAGGGCTCATACTGAGCTGGAAGCCTCTAGAAGCTAAATCTCATGGATGGACATGGGCTCCCATGATGCCACTGGTGGTGAGTTCTATTGGTCTCACTGCACCATCTTCCACGGTGCTGGCTTCACTCTCAGGCTCCATTTGATGGTCTGTCCCCAGCAGTACATCCTCTCAGACTTGAGTGGAGAGAGGAGAGGGAGGAGGAGAGAAAGATGGAGGTGGTGTAATATATTTGGTTACTTCTAGAAAAGTCCTAATTAGACTAGGTGAGGTCACATGTCCACCCTGAGCTAGTTTTTGGGGCCAGTGATGAATTAATTGACTGAGATCTGGGCACTGCCCACATCATGGGACTTGGAGTAGAACCTTACCCTCCTACTAGGGGAACTCCTAGGAAAGAAGGAAGTTAATGGTGAGAGCAAAAGGACACACGTCCACCATAAGAGTCACACACTGCCTAAGGAACCTTTATTCAGGCCTTACCACTTCATGTAACCCACTATGAAGAGGTGATGGCCAATTGACAAGATTTGTGATCTCTAGTCTGTGGCTTTATCTGTGGGCCATGAGGTCCTTGCTTATTAGTACACCTCTCACACACCATCAGGTCGGGGCATTCTTGAAAATTCTAGGGCTTACAAGGTCATGGGGGCTTCCCAGGTGATGCTAATGGTAAAGAATCCCCCTGTCAGTGCAGGAGATGTACGATGTAACAGACGTGGGTTTGATCCCTGGGTTAGAAAGATCCCCTGGAGGAGGGATGGCAACCAACTCTAGTATTCTTGGCTGGAGAATTCCATGGACAGAGGAGCCACTGCGGGCTATAGTCCCTAGAGTTGCAAAGAATCAGACGTGAGTGAAATGTCTTAGTACACATGGACATAAGTGACTTAGTACATGTGTCAGTTCAGTTCAGTTCAGTTGTGTCCAACTCTTTGCAACCCCATGAATCGCAGCACGCCAGGCCTCCCTGTCCATCACCATCTCCCGGAGTTCACTCAGACTCACGTCCATCGAGTCTGTGATGCCATCCAGCCATCTCATCCTCGGTTGTCCCCTTCTCCTCCTGACCCCAATCCCTCCCAGCATCAGAGTCTTTTCCAATGAGTCAACTCTTCACATGAGGTGGCCAAAGTACTGGAGTTTCAGCTTTAGCATCATTCCTTCCAAAGAAATCCCAGGGTTGATCTCCTTCAGAATGGACTGGTTGGATCTCCTTGCAGTCCAAGGGACTCTCAAGAGTCTTCTCCAACACCACAGTTCAAATGCATCAATTCTTTGATTTCTCTGTTGAGAAATCCAGAGTTCAAATTTAGGCATTGTTGCCTAAATTCTTATGGCTCGTAAGAGATAGGATTGGAAGCCGTATCTACTAAACTTGAAGGCCCTCCTTCCTTCCTTTCTCTTTCCTTGTTCCTTCCCTATCTTCCTCCAAAAAATACTTCTTCCTGAATTCTTACTAAGGGCCAGGTATGGTACAGGTCTAGTTCCTGGTGATACAATGATGAATAAATTTTTTATTTATGTGGCCCCTAGATGGATCTTGGGTTCTATGTAGAGAAGTAAAATAATAATAATAAAGAAGATTATAGAATGCAATAAATCTTAAGACTGGAATAAATAAGATGATTTCATAGAAAGACTACAGAACTTCCCTGTGGCTCAGACGGTAAAGAGTCTGCTGCAAAGTAGGAGACCCAGGTTCAATCCCCCAGGTCAGGAAGATCCACTGGAAAAAGAAATGGCAACCTACTCCAGTATTCCTGCCTGGAAAATACCATGGATGGAGGAGCCTGGTGGGCTACAGTCCACAGGGTCTCAAAGAGTCAGCCACAACTGAGCGACTTCACTTTCACTTTTCATTTATAGAAAGACTTGGGGTTGAAATAGGAACTGCTGTCAGAGGAGGTGCCTTCAGAGCTGAAATCTAATAAAAAATAGTGGGTGTCAGGAAAGTGAATGGTGGGAGAGCCTCAGCCAATCAAGAAATAGCCAGTTGAAGGCTTTGAGGTGAGTGAGGCTTAGACAGCAGGGCCAGCAAAGCACTGGGATAATACTTTTAGATTGTTCTAAGTGCAGTATAGAGGAAGGATCAGGGGACGGAGTATAACTGAGATGGATGAGCAACAACGGTGGCTTAGCGTGGGGTGGCAGATGTGGATGGAAGTGGACAGAACCTCCACCACTGTATCCTAGCTTATCAGAGACCTGCTTCTTATGTAGGTTTTGGAGTTTGAACCAGTGAACAGAACTTCCTCAGATATGTAGAAGAGTAGAAATCTTTATCAACATTGCTTAATGAAGAAGAATGGAGGAGGATTATAAATGTAAACATCATGCACAGAGTGGGGGAGGGGGAAGTGAGGGAGCGCAGGGAACCTTTGCAGCAAACAAGGATTTGTCACTCATTCATAACGGCCCAGGCAAGGGGCCAGTTTCACAAATGAAATAAACATATGTAGACCAGGCTTTTTCGTTTTCTTTTATACAGTTGGCAGAAGAATACTTTATGTCCCATTTGGTCTTTACATATTTCATAGTAAATGTGTTGTTTTGATCAGTTGATCTTTAATTGAGTTTTATTTTTGAAAAAAGAGTCCACTCAACTCCAGAAGTCCGTTCAGCTGGAGTGATGAATGTCCCCTCCCTTGCCGCTGTGGCTCTTAAGTGGGACTCTGTGATGTAAGTGAAGTAAACGAGAAGAGTTAAAACAAAAACATCCCCTTCCCCTCAGTGCAGGAACTTGCTTTTGAAATACACTTACTTACCGTTAGGGACTCAAAACCCACTAGGATCTCTTCCACTTCCAGGAGGGCTCCTTACAACTGTTTTCCCCGGCTCACCTTAGCATGCACTTCTCTAAAACTGCCCCACAATTCGGTCCCCCTCCTGCCTGGGTAATCTCATCTTCAAGCTGTCTATCCTGCACCTCTGCTTGCAAGTCCAGGAGACATCCTCAAGTTGTCAGTTTTAGACAGAATGGAACTTTTTTTTTTCCTCAAATATGCTTCTCGAACAGTTTTCATCTTCTCATTAAGGCTCTGTTTTTTTAATTTACGTGGCCCAAAGGTCTTAGATGTAACCTTGATGTCTCTCCTTCTCTCATATTATCAGCCAGTCCATCATCTCATGTCTCAGACCTAGAATCAGACCACTTCCTGCTCCCTCCACTGCCAGCACTAACTCCTTCATCTCTCATTCAGATTATTCACTAGTCTTCTCACTGGCCTCCCCACTCAAGCACTGTCTTTGCTGCTCTCTGGCTATGTGACCTTGGAGTTTCATGGAAAATTGGGGTGATAATAGAACGTACCTAATGAAGTTTCCACGAGTTTTCAGTAAAGGGTCAGACACAACTGAGCATGCACACAAGCAAACACAAAGCCCTTAGAATGATGGATGGTGTGTCGTGGCTATTATCACTGCCATTACTGCTGTTGTCAACACCGCAGCATGTGGTTTCCGCCCAGGACAACCTGATGGCCCAGAAGGACTGGTAAAGCACCAGCAATGACATCTACCTTCCCGGCAGCAGGATAGAAGGCGTCCTTTTAAGGGTACTATCTGGAAAAGCCATATGCATGGATATCTCACTGACCACAACTGAGTCCCACCCAGTTCTAACAGCATCGTTTAGCTAAGCCTGGCTAACAGCTGGATTTCCATTACCCAAAAAGGGCAGTGTGGCAGTTACGGCAACTAGCAGTAACTATGCTGTGAATAGGCAGTGTGTGGTGTGCTGATGACATTTGATAGGAGAGGTCAGACAGGATCTTCTTTGAGACAGTGGCAACCAGGTGTTCCCCGGACAAGGAGGGCGGGTAGGAGGGAACATTCTGAAATGAGGGAAGGGCAAGTATGTCTGTGATAGGAGAAGGCAAGGTAAATATTTGTGCTGCACCATACATCATGGGCTTCTAAGGTGACATTACTGGTAAAGAACCTGCCTGCCACTGCAGGAGACATGAGATGCAGGTTCGATCCTTGGATCGGGAAGATCCCCTGGAGGAGGGCATGGCAACCCACTCCAGTATTCCTGCCTGGAGAATCCCATGGACAGAGGATCCTGGCAGGCTGCAGTCCATAGGGTCACAAAGGGTCAGACATGACTGAAGTGACTTAGCCAGCGCCATACATCGTACACCACATGCTGCGAAGCATGGAGGCTACATTCTCCATCCAGACTCTTCTGTAAGGAGGGTGCCGGAATTCCTCATTCCCCCTTCTTTATATGGGGGACTCCCAGATGGAACGGCCTGAGAGGCCCCCCAGATCTTGGGTTGGCGCTAACACCTTTGGTCTGCATGAGAAGCAAAACTTTGAGCCTGACAGGTAAAGCAGAAGTGAGGGCTGCAGAGAGATACGACTTTGAGCTGACTTTCAGCTCCAGCATTTCCTCAGTGGGTGACATTGGCAAAGTTCTTAGCCACACTAAGTATTCTCCATTTCCTCATCTATGAGACTGATACTAATAAATGACCCAGAGAGGTCTGCTGTGAGGACCAAAGCTGCTCAAGATGTAAAGTGCTTAGCCAAGTACTGCTGCACTGGGAGTGGTCACTCAAGAGAGGCTGTTTCTGTTCCTCTCCTTTTATCTCTGTCACTCTCTTGAATGGCACATTCTCAGTCCTTCCAGATTTGAGTGTGAAGTGTCCCACAAATGCATTCTACACCCCAAGAATTTTCCCTGGGAATGTGCGAGCCTACCATATACTACAGCTTCTTTCTTTATGCTTCCTTTAAAAAAGTGACTAGAGGATGTGAATAGTTGGTTATAAAGTCATACAGTTAGGGGGCATTTGGTCTGAAGGAATCTGAAGCTGCTTGTGCAGATCCTGAAGTATTAAGAGTAAGTGAAGAAACAGACATAGGAAGGTGGAGCCTGGTTGACAATGCCTGACAAACTGACTTTGGAGAAGAAGAGGTCTTGAGAAAGAGAAGTTGCCTTGCCTCAGGCTGAGTGAGGATGGGAAATTCCTGGGCTAGTTTTTTGTACATCCATGGGTCAGTGGGACAATGTACATATCTGCAGACGTCTGTATCAAGGGTATGGGGATTATCCTCTGGCAGAAATATTCCTTTTTCTCTTGTAAGCCATTATCTTGGATTATCAACATGGTGTATGTGTTTGTGAATGTGTAGACTGCAGTCAGTTAACCCAGTTATCTTTTCCTGGCATCCACCCTGGTCATACCCTAGTAATAAGGTACTTTCTTTAACCAGGTGGGCACCAGTCACAGTTACAGAGAAATGCATAGAGACTGCCATACAGAACAGGTTCCCTCATGTCCTCATGGAGCTTGTGAAGTAGCAGAGGAGAGACATTAAACTAACTCACATAGATATTACAGATATTCTCTGAACTACGAAGAAAAAGTACAATGAGACCTTTAGAGACCATTGTGTCCAGGAGTATCCTTTGCTGTTCCTTATTTTTTGAGCCCACTACAGACATTGCTGATTGGTTATAACATTCTTTCCATAAAATATAACTTCAAAATCTTTCTCAATGTGGCCCTATGGAAATACATTACCAATCTGTCAGACGTGACTCTTGAAGCTAATCTTCTTTGCCATCTAAGAACTGGCCCATTCCCCAGCCCTCCCTGGATCATCCATTTATACAGACAAGCACTCTGACCAAAGGCTAAAATGCATGTGTCTCAAGACTCCAGCTAGAGGCCAGGGTGAGTCTAGTGTCCCACTGGTCTGGCTCCTGGGTCAGAGCACTGTACACTGTGAGTGTTGCGTGAACCATGTGTCATCAAGAGCGTGGACTCCCAGTCAGTAGCATCTGCAGCTGCCAGTGAGCCCATCTCAATTTGCTGTGTTCTATTCTGAGGCTTCTTTTCCAAGGTCCAACCTGTGTGTGGCATTGCAGGCTATAATTTATGTTATTTAAAAGCTCTGGTAGGAAAGTTGTTCTTTGTTCTCATGAATTATTTCTTAAGGAAAATATATGTTTTGTGGAGAACTTGAGGGCAGCCTCAAACTGAGGACATCACCACAAAAACTTGGTCTCTCATTTTCCTGCCCAGGATTTCTTCTCTTGTGCTTAAATGGGTGACTCAAAATGAAGAGTTTCCTGCTCCACCAAGATAAACCTGAAAGAGAGAGAGAAAGGGCAGCTCTCATTTTAAAGAGGCCCGTCAAGTCCCACGATTTGTGCAGGCCTTGACTTTGGTATTTAATTTATCAAACAGTTATAATTCTCATCACTATCCAATGCATTTCATATCATCTGTGATTCAACACAGATTCTTTCCTAAGGAAGCATACATCTGTCATTCTGTTAATGTTTGCATTTCCAAAGTTTCTTTTACGTTGTGAAAAAGATATTTAATATTTAAGACTCTTATTTAAGTGACTCTTCATTTTAAGCTCAGTTTCTCACCTCTTGATACATTTCTGCACTCTTGAGAAGTGCTGGAGAAACATGTGAGCTTCCTTTTTAATAGTGGCAGCTATAAGTAGGAGGAAGGAATCAAGAAATCATGGTTATATTTCTGTCTTCCTAAATTGAGAGACCTTTCAGCATTAAAGTGCTTGGAAATTGATTGTTGGGAGGTTGGGGTCTGCCTTTTGTGGACATTCTCTGGACCATTCTGGAGCAGTCTCTGAGATACAAGACACCGTGTTGGTTTGAGTTTATCCCTTTGATCTTTTACTGGGCTCCATCCACGGGGCAGGGCCTTATGATAGATTCAAGAAAGCCCCAGTTTTAGTGTCTGTGAAAAGAGAGAGTATTCTTCACAGGGACAAAAGAATGGGAAAGGCAGGAGGTTCAGACCATAGGCTGCCTGGTTTAGTTGTCTTTCATATTCTGGCAGTTCCAGTGTTACAAACTCTAGAGACACAGAGAGTTTGTTGTCATAATTCCCAAGTGTTTGTGGCCATTTTTAACATGTGAGTTGAATTGAATTTGTACATTCTAAAGTCAAATGGTCAGAGAAGCCTGGCGTGCTGCAGTACTTGGGGTCGCAAAGAGTCAGACACAACTGAGCAACTAAACGGACTGAAAGTCAGATAACCCCGCCCTCAAATTTACTTTCTACGGAACATCATGTATAATGTCTAAATGTCATTGTATTTCTCATCGGTAAAATGAGTATAATAAAGAGAACCTAGTATTGGGTTATTGTGACTTGGGGGGGGGGGGTGATACAAATAAAGGCCTTAACACTGTACCGGCTGAGAATTTCACACTTGATAAATGTTAGTCTCTATGAAAAGACTTGAAAATGATGTAATTCTTACATTTGGTATTTAATATATGGATAATGTTAATTCCATTCCAGATTAGAAAATTGCTTTTCGAAACACTGCATGCTGTAATGGCAATTACAAACACCATGACATTAAAGCACAGCTTAATAGTCTCACTGTAGAAAAATAGATAAATATGTCTCATAAATATTCAATCTTTCTCCACATACCTATAATCTCAGTCCCTTCCCCGTGCCATTGGCATAGCTATCATGTCTTGTCTTATTTATTGACTGACTGCCTTTTCATTGTTCTTAGAGTATCAGCCTTACTTTATATGCATGAATTCTTGTGCATGCTTCCTTAACCAGCAATAAAGGGAACAGTTACTGTGCTACAAAGCAAGAAAAACTGACTTTAAATTAAACGACATTCTTCAAATGGTCTTGCCTCTACGTACAGCAGAGCTTCTCAACTTTGGCACAGTGGACATATGGGCAGTATAGTTCTACCACTACATATGGCAGTGGGGGCTGTTCTGTGCATTCTAGGAAGTTTAGCAGAATGCCTGGTTTCTACCCACCAGAGGCCAGTAGCTCTTACTCCCTCCCCTGTCCCAAGTTTTGACAGCCCCACATGTCTCTGGACAGCCCCTCAGCAATGGAGAACTGTTGGCATATAGGAAGAAGGAACTGCCCTCTGTTCCTGTGGAAGCACTTCTTAGTGCTTTTGATCACGGGACAGAAGAACCTCAGGTCCAGCTTTGCAGAAGGCTACCAAAAACTACCCAATACATGCACTGTCAAAGTCACAGATTATCTGTTGACACTGTGAATTAAGGTAGCAGGTGAAATCATCAACACCATAACTGTATATGAGGGAATGACTTGGCTTTGGTTGTTATTTTCCTCTTTTTCTCCTCATTTTGGTCCTTCCATTTGCCAATGACAGCCAAATGAAGTTTTACAGTTAATCTTCACTTCTTATATAATGATTTTTTTTTCTTTTTTCTCCTTATTTTTCAGCTCCCTCAGGCACAAAAGGTAAAACTCTTTTCCATCACATTCCAGTCATCCCCAGAACTCATGAATCATGCATGCCTCCATGGTCTTGTGCGTTCGGCGTCATTCATGACCAGTGAAATGGTTTTCCTCTTAGGACTTCAGGAGCCTGAAGTTGGACAGGAGCAGAAACACCCACAGACTTGATTGTCCACTAGCCCTTTGCCAACTGAATCCCACCAGAAAGCCCTTTGGTGGCCAGTGGTTTGGAGATGAATCTATGCTCGACCATTCTGCTAAGAATTCTCAAATAATAGCTGAAGAATAAGTTTGTCACATTCTTTCCAGCATAACATTTCAGATCATCCCTGGGATACTTTCCTAGGGAGATAATGTGAATAATTAGTAAGGCCCAGTAATCATTTTAGTTTCTGAGCTCTTAAGCCAAATCCGTAAAACTCCCCTTAAGTTTCATTAATTGAAAAATCAACAGCTACCTTGCTTATCTCAATACCCATACCACCCAGAGAGCATTAGAGCAGAGTCCTTGCCCATAGACCCTTTCGCTGGTCCTCATTATCTGTCTGAGATGATGTGATGCCACCATGTAGCGTGTTTGCTGTCCAGAAAGATTCCCTATGGCTGCAGTGCTGGCTTTGTCGTATCATCCATGGCTTGTCACTGCATCCTAAGGACAGTTGTGGCAGAGTACATAGCACATGATGCTTGGTGTGTTGTTCCTGTGTATTTCATAAATGCAAGCAAGATTTTCAGGCAACAGAGCAATTTCTGGGGCTCTGATGTGAGGTGGTTTCAAGAGTTGAGGTAAGGCACCACCATGAAACTTAATCTGACCCTCCTAAGCTCTCCACTTTGGAGCAGAGATGGTTTGGTTTTGTCTCACTAAGATAGCACAACTGCTCTACAAAAGACAGTCTGTTCAGACCATATGGACAACCAGAGGCCTAGAAATCATTACACAGTTACTCAAATACATTTGAGATATTTAAACAAGGCAAGACATGCTAGTGTGTGACTTGGCTTGTGGTGATGTTTGATTACACTTCAGTGCCATTACAAAAGGACTGAACACTTCATTAAAAGTTAAAGTATTTGAGTAGAACAAGAGCTTCTAGGGTAAATATATGGTCAGAATTCCACATTATCTGGAAGGATTGGCATCTTTGATAGGTTATGCTTGCTTAATTGCCCACATTAGAAATTTCTTTGCAAAGAGACTTAAACTAAGTATCTAAAAATGGACTAGCCTCAACTTACTGGTATTTATTCATCAAATTTTCACTGATCCATAGACAAAAGCATTCTGTTGTAAAAGATTCCTCATGAATTTGAAGTGTCATTAGCCATGGAATTTTAAAACAAAGTTCAAAACAAACCAGCGCAGAATATGGTAATAACAAATGTTGCTGGGCCATATGAGTTCTCAATAGCACTTAGCTCATAACTCTTTTCTTCTATCATCATATCTTGACTCACATCACATGCCCTGCAAAGTGAAACACAGTATTATTTATGGTCATAGAAAGTTCGAAAGTGAGGAAGATGCTCCAGTGGCTTTTCCTCTGTCCCAAAGATGTTATACTGCCCAATAGACTTGTTCTGCAGCCCTGGATGACAAAAAATAACCCTGCCTTCCCTTCTTCACTGTGGCTACAAACTGTCTTGTTTCAATTAAGATAGAGAAAGGTATTTATTTTAAGCAAAAAATTAGAGGGATCTTGTGTGAAATGATTTCAGAACTCTTTGGATAGTTTCTGGGCAGTTCAGTTCTTTGGAGGAGTTTGACTGTAATCCTTGGGGATCTAGGCTGGAAGATGAGGTGGGTTGAAGAGAGGCACATTGCAGACAGAAAGCATTCCCCTTCAGGACCACTAGTCTCAACAGATTAGTATGAGCATCCCTGCCCCTCACATTCCTTCCCTTCCCCTCCCTAGTGTTACCAAAGGCTTTTGGTAGAAAGTTCTTACAAGCATCAGTTCCCCTCAAATAATTATCTTGCTAATGAATTGTCAAGATATGACAAAAGAGCCCAGAAAGAATGTGATGCTTCTCTTGTTTCATTAAAACTGTGTATCACCTGCCTGAATTGCCTAGATGGAGTCAGAAAGAAAGGGAGACTGCATTTGAAACCCAACAAAGCAAAGGCTTTCAGAAACAATTGTTTTGAGACATTTCTTTCTGAAGATTTTGACATTACCCATAGGTTTCACTCATCCATGTACATGATTATAATTAGTCCCTTCCAAACCCAAGAGTTTGTTGTTCTGGGGGTAAAAGGGAGGTATCTCCAGCTGCTGTGTCTTTGGCCGGCTTTTCACATGAGGTCATGAGTGCATACGTTGAACCATATGGTGTCTGCATTTGTGCTGTGTTTTTGTTGGAATCTCTCTTTGAATCATCTGCAACTGTTTTCTCTATAAATATTTTAAATAGTTATGTCTCTGTAAACATGCTTATTTTAATCTCTTGGCTGATCTACAACTAAAAATGTCCCATTTGGATATCCCTCTTATGTGTAGCAGTAATTAATGATTGTTGTCTATAAATTATCATTTTTGTAATTCTAATAATTTGAGAGTTTTACAAATATTCTAGCCCTTTTGGCTATTTTCTAGAACAATGGTTTGCACATAAACACACAAAAAAAAGGTTTTATTTTTCCTGTGATTCTTAAACACCTCTGAGATAATTTCTAGATTCTATAAATTTTAACCCTTAATACAAAGTAGGAGTGATATTATACTAACTGGTTATACACTTGATCAGTAAATATTTTCACCAAATACATAGGC
Organism: Ovis aries; assembly: GCF_016772045.2. Classification (NCBI taxonomy): domain Eukaryota; kingdom Metazoa; phylum Chordata; class Mammalia; order Artiodactyla; family Bovidae; genus Ovis; species Ovis aries. The sequence goes on along the minus strand of NC_056072.1, from coordinate 46,270,557 downwards.
AGTGTCCTGAAGTCTTGGTTAAAAAACATTTAGCAATACAGACCTGAAGCCTTCAGGCCAATACAAATCTGTTCTTTTTAGTGAAAATTGAACCACTTTCTCCTTTGGGTACATTGTTCTTGAGTTAAAAGGTCCATATTTTGTAGAACAGTACAACAGTTTGCATTTTTTCTCTTATATGATTATTGATGTCTACGAAAATGTCTGGGAGATTCCATTTTATAATAATAACAGAATTGCCCAGAGTTGTTTGCAAATGTATATTCAGTAGTCACAAAAACAGTCCAGTTTTCAAACTGCATATTCATCTAAGTAGGTTCTGTCTATAGGAACTAGACATCAGTTTTTCACTGTGTGATTAACTTAATCTCTATAACATGGAGCCTTGAATACTTAAAATAAATGCTTTGGGGGCATTTCAAATTTGGCTGTTTATGTGATTAACTTTTCAATACAGGTGCACCTTTCCCCTTCATTTTGTGTTGTCTTTACACAAATTTGGACTTTCTCACAGACAGTGTCTTGAAGGTCTTGAAGGTACCCTGTGTCTTGCCTGGCATCATATTAGTTAACATAGGCTTCAAAATTCAGAGCAAGCATAAGCATTTTTCTCAAAACCATAGTTAAAGAAAACCACATCTCTAATCCTGTTTGGAACAGCAGTTGATGGAGTCAGAGCTATACAGTATGGCAAAACGATCCCTGTTTAATAGCCAGACCATGTGTTTTGTTTCCTGTTAGGAATAGCTTAACTTGCCTTCTTGAACAAACACAGCAGGGTTTGAGATCTGTTGTTCTATGCCTGCTGTGATATTCTGTGCTGCTTAACTTGTATGAGGACTCAGGAGTGCATAAATTAACTTCTTAAATGAGGGTCGATTTTTGGTTTTTCTTTCAGGATGGGACTGCTTTATTAATCTCTTCCCCTAAGTGTAAATGGGATCCTGAATTCATTTGCATTTTCTTTATATCCTTGTTTATATTGTATTTAGGAGGAATAAATGGAAGCAATCATTTATCTAAAGACTTCTTTCCTTTCTTCCTTTCTTTCGTCTTGTTCTTTAGGTATAAACTCATGCAAGTAGAATTTGGCCAGCTCTTATCTCAGTGTAATCAGATTTCAGCAATTGTGGAGCATCATTTCTCATTCCTTGTCTCATTTAACTTCTGCACTTTGAAATGTTGACTTGTCATTGAAAATAGAAAATTGAAAGTTTGCAAAGCTGCTGTTTTCAGAGAACTGTAGGTCTAGTGATTTTAGTGTTTCATTACAGTTATATAAGCGGCCAAATGGATGCAAATGAAGTGCAAAATGGAGAGGTGATAGCTATTTACGTTTGGGTCTGGTTTATGACTCATTTGCTTTTACCTTGACTGGCTTTCTGTGTAAGCTATTATATTTGTTTTGATAATTCTGTTTTCTTCCTCATCATTTACTCTTATAAGAACACATGCAGCCATCTTTTATATGCATTCTCAAGCTGGGGCTGTTAACATTGACTAAACTCAAGAGTCGGAAAGATGGTAGCAGTACAATGAGCTATAACTTAAATTAGTAGATTTATTTTGTGAATAAGGCAAGGGAAGTAGAAACTGGAGCAAGTCCAATCACTTTAGCTCCCCCCATGGTCAGTGTGATGGATTCTGTGGAAATCTCAGTTACAACATATTGTTCCACCATAATGATGATCACAGAACTAAGCATTTATTCTTTGTGGTAGTTCTGTATGAGGGTATCTATGGCTTTCCAGAGAAGCTGCCCTGTTGCTGTGAAAGGAGGGAAACTTTGCAAGGTTCACAGCCATGGGAGTCTTTTTCAAGACAAGAATGCGGGAGTGGGTTGCTGTCTCCTCCTCCAGGAGATCTTACCCACCCAGGGATCAAACACAAGTCTCTTGTGTCTCCTGCTTTGAAAGTGGATTCTTTAACTGAGCCACCTGGGAAGCCCTCATGCGAATCATGGCCGGTCCCTTTCCCACTGGCCCTGTTAAACTGTGTGTTTGAGACCATAAAGAAATGAATGCAAAACCTTCAGATTAAAAGTGCCTGGCTTCCTGATGGCGGAATGACCCTCAGAAGAGTGCACTGGGGCTCTGGCTGAAGCCCCATAAGGGCTAATGGGCGACCAGAGAGCTCTATTTTGGGAGCAGGATGTTATTTGCATTTCTTATTTAGAGGAAATGATTTGTTAAATTTAAACAACCTTATATCTTTTTTTGTGTATCTGGGAAAAAATGTTCAAGTTGTACCCATTTTCATATATATTTGAACTTTTATAGCATTTATGCAGTGTTTTATAATAAGGAAAAGAACAAAGTGACAACAGAGAAGTACATGAGCAGCACTTACCAGGGCCCACCCATGATGAATGCCTAACTCAGTGAAATACTACTGATAATGCTAGTCCATGCCTTGTTCAGTAGAGACACATTCAATACAAATAAAGCTTAAATGGTTTTAAAACACTGGTATCAGCTCAGTTCAGTCACTCAGTCGTGTCCAACTCCTTGTGACCCCATGAATCGCAGCACGCCAGGCCTCCCTGTCCATCACCATCTCCCGGAGTTCACTCAGACTCACATCCATCGAGTCCGTGATGCCATCCAGCCATCTCATCCTAGGTCGTCCCCTTCTCCTCCTGCCCCCAATCTCTCCCAGCATCAGAGTCTTTTCCAATGAGTCAGCTCTTCACATGAGGTGGCCAAAGTACTGGAGCTTCAGCTTCAGCATCATTCCTTCCAAAGAAATCCCAGGGTTGATCTCCTTCAGAATGGACTGGTTGGATCTCCTTGCAGTCCAAGGGACTCTCAAGAGTCTTCTCCAACACCACAGTTCAAAAGCATCAATTCTTCAGCACTCAGCCTTCTTCACAGTCCAACTCTCACATCCATACATGACCGCAGGAAAAACCATAGCCTTGACTAGACAGACCTTAGTCGGCAAAGTAATGTCTCTGCTTTTGAATATACTGTCTAGGTTGATCATAACTTTTCTTCCAAGGAGTAAGCGTCTTTTAATTTCATGGCTGCAGTCATCATCTGCAGTGATCTTGGAGCCCAAAAAAGTAAAGTCTGACACTGTTTCCACTGTTTCCGCATCTATTTCCCATGAAGTGATGGGACCAGATGCCATGATCTTCGTTTTCTGAATGTTGAGCTTTAAGCCAACTTCTTCGCTCTCCTCTTTTACTTTCATCAAGAGGCTCTTTAGCTCCTCTTCACTTTCTGCCATAAGGGTGGTGTCATCTGCATATCTGAGGTTATTGATATTTCTCCCAGCAATCTTTATTCCAGCTTGTGTTTCTTCCAATCCAGCGTTTCTCATGATGTACTCTGCATAGAAGTTAAATAAGCAGGGTGACATTATACAGCCTTGATGTACTCCTTTTCCTACTTGGAACCAGTCTGTTGTTCCATGTCCAGTTTTGACTGTTGCTTCCTGACCTGCATACAGGTTTCTCAAGAGGCAGGTTAGGTGGTCTGGTATTCCCATCTCTCTCAGAATTGTTCACAGTTTATTGTGATCCACACAGTCAAAGGCTTTGGCATAGTCAATAAAACAGAAATAGATGTTTTTCTGGAACTCTCTTGCTTTTTCCATGACCCAGTGGATGTTGGCAATTTGATCTCTGGTTCCTCTGCCTTTTCTAAAACCAGCTTGAACATCAGGGAGTTCATGGTTCACGTGTTGCTGAAGGCTGGCTTGGAGAATTTTGAGCATTACTTTACTGGCATGTGAGATGAGTGCAATTGTGTGGTAGTTTGAGCATTCTTTGGCATTGCCTTTCTTTGTGATTGGAATGAAAACTGACCTTTTCCAGTCCTGTGGCCACTGCTGAGTTTTCCAAATGTGCTGGCATATTGAGTGCAGCACTTTCACAGCATCATCTTTCAGGATTTGAAATAGCTCCACTGTAATTCCATCACCTCCATTAGCTTTGTTCATAGTGATGCTTCCTAAGGCCCACTTGACTTCACATTCCAAGATGTCTGGCTCTATGTTAGTGATCACATCATCATGATTATCTGGGTCATGAAGATCTTTTTTGTACAGTTCTTCCGTGTATTCTTGCCACCTCTTCTTAATATCTTCTGCTTCTGTTAGGTCCATACCATTTCTGTCCTTTATCGAGCCCATCTTTGCATGAAATGTTCCCTTGGTATCTCTAATATTCTTGAAGAGATCTCTAGTCTTTCCCATTCTGTTCTTCAGAATGACTCTATAGTTCTTCACTTTAGGGGATTTCCTGAGTGGCAGGTGTAGTAGGTCATTCTTGTGACTTACTCTAGAGAAAACATATACTTGCACTGTATACTCATGGACATAGCCTTTATTTTCGTCACTTTTTGGACATAATTTTTTGATACAAACAATTCTAATCTGCACCAACAAAATTTGTCTACTTTTATTGTTTCTGCATATTAAAGTTGGAAAACTGGTTTGCCTTTTCAGTTTTTTTTTTATTGTTAAAATCACGTATTTGTTGATCTGATCATAGTTCAGCCCCCTGATCCTTTTTCCTGTCACATTATTCCCAGGTCACACCCCCAATTAATGGGTATATATCCACTACAAACCCCAATACAGCCCAGTTCCGTGAGAACTGGAGGGATGGCTCTGTGCAAGCTTCCACACATCTCGTGCCAAAGGATTCAACTGAAATGACCCTCTGGGGTAAATTGGAGCAATTGTGCAATCATGTACAACAAAACTACTGAGAAGTCCAAAAGCAGAAAGTTAGATGTTTATCCATTCAAATTAGCTGGAAGGATTTTGGAAAACCCATCCTAGTTTCATGAGGTAGAAAAATGTCAGGCAAAGGACTAATGCCATGGTATGGACTTTCTTTTTCCAGAAATGACTAATGGAATTGAACCACTCGCTGAATCATGAGCCCTATGTGCTTGGATTGGACCCATCCGTGTTTGCCCAGGGCTGGGACACATTAGATGATTTGGCTGGGTGCTTCTGACGCATCTCTCCTTTCGTTCCTGACCTCCTTCCTCTCTAACAATTTCCTTCCCATTGTGCATCATTCCCTGCCTTCTTTAATATTTGCAGTGCCAACTACCACCACCTTGAACTACTTTCTAAAGCATGTTATCTATATCATGGGATAAAGGAGAAAGTTTTTAAATATTTTGTGTATGTACTTTGAATGCAGAGATAGATGAAGTTCAAGTTTGGGAGAGCAGTGGATGGATTTCAGAAAAGCTTAAGGACTTCTCTCCCTAACCTGGCATGGTTGTTACGAGATCAGTTGTACTTATTGGATGTGTCAGGCACTGTATTAGGTGCTTTACATCCATAATTCTATTTAATCTTCCCCCAGACTCTTGGAGTTACTCCTTTTAGGGATGAGTTGCTTGGTTGCCTCTTTTACCACACTCCAAGATCCTTAAGGCAGAACATCATTTGTCTTTGTACCCTGAAAACAGGAGGCTGAGGGCAGAATGATTTGCTCGGGACTTTAGTTTCAGGTCAGCCAAGGCACAAACCTGCACCCTGCTACCTTTTGTGACCTAGAGCAAGGTACCATCCCCTTTATCTTTAATTGATCCAACTATAAGATGGCTTGTAGACACTTCACCAGGGTTAAATTTAGGGCTATATAGATGTTAAATGTTTAAAGCAATGTTCAGTAATAGCAAGGCAAGTTTGGAAATAGAACATGACTGGGTGGATAGGTAGGTGGATAGATAGAAGGAAAGATGAATAAATACAAAATGACTCAACAGATTTGAGTTATTTGTTCAGAGATAATTCAGGCCTATTTGCTTCTGTAGCTCATTTCTCCTGTGTTTCTTTCCAAGGAAATCATAATGTTCAACTAAACTATTTTTTAAAAGTCCTTTTTCCTTACCTCTGTGATGTCATAAAACTTTTGCCCCTATCAGCAGCAACGGCACACAGGTACCAGCCTCCCAGACCCTCGTTACAGTCTAAGTTTGACCTCATTTTCGCAGGCAAGATACCCGAAGAGAAGGTGGCAAGAGCAAGCAGAGGATGTACAATATAAAATGGATAACGCTAGGCCAGAGTCGTGTTCGGACTCTGGTACCAATTCTCAGTAACTCATTTTCCTCTCTGAGCTTCCTTTATAAAATAAATAAAAGGTCAGGATTAAAATAAATTCATTCAAGGATCATTTGCTGAACACTTCTTACATACCAGGCTCCATGTGTCATGCTGTGGATAAAGAGAGGAGCCATTCCCAGCTTCTGCCCTTAGAGTTCATAGGCTCTACGGAAACCCCAGCTTTGCTTCCAGCTGCGGAGTTCAGTAACTTTGCTGTATTAACCTTTAGCACGAATTTGGTCTTAGATTATATCTTAGCTTGCTTTTATGATTATTTTTGTGGTGAAGTTTGAAGACTTGCTGTTCTCTGGAACTCTGCATTCAGTTGAGTAAGAAAGCCTACTTAAACTGGTCAACCACTTGTAAAAGAATGAAACTAGATCACTTTCTAATACCACACACAAAAATAAACTCAAAATGGATTAAAGATCTAAATGTAAGACCAGAAAGTATAAAACACCTAGAGGAGAACATAGGCAAAACACTCTCCGACATAAATCACAGCAGGATCCTCTATGATCCACCCCCCAGAATTCTGGAAATAAAAGCAAAAATAAACAAATAGGATCTAATTAAAATTAAAAGCTTCTGCACAACAAAGGAAAATACAAGCAAGGTGAAAAGACAGCCTTCTGAATGGGAGAAAATAATAGCAAATGAAGCAACTGACAAACAACTAATCTCAAAAATATACAAGCAACTCATGCAGCTCAATTCCAGAAAAATAAATGACCCAATCAAAAAATGGGCCAAAGAACTAAATAGACATTTCTCCAAAGAAGACATATGGATGGCTAACAAATACATGAAAAGATGCTCAACATCACTCATTATTAGAGAAATGCAAATCAAAACCACAATGAGGTACCACTTCACACCAGTCAGAATGTCTGCAATCCAAAAGTCTGCAAGTAATAAATGCTGGAGAGGGTGTGGAGAAAAGGGAATCCTCCTACACTGTTGGTGGGAATGCAAACTAGTACAGCAACTATGGAGAACAGTGTGGAGATTCCTTAAAAAATTGCAAATAGAACTGCCTTATGACCCAGCAATCCCACTGCTGGGCACACACACTGAGGAAACCAGAATTGAAAGACACATGTACCCCAGTGTTCATCGCAGCACTTTTTATAATAGCCAGGACATGGAAGCAACCTAGATGTCCATCAGCAGATGAATGGATAAGAAAGCTGTGGTATGTATACACAATGGAGTATTACTCAGCCATTAAAAAGAATACATTTGAATCAGTTCTAATGAGATGGATGAAACTGGAGCCGATTATACAGAGTGAAGTAAGCCAGGAAGAAAAACACCAATACAGTATACTAACACATATACATGGAATTTAGAAAGATGGTAATGATGACCCTGTATGCAAGACAGCAAAAGAGACACAGACGTGTAGGGCAGACTTTTGGACTCAGAGGGAAAGGGAGAGGGTGGGATAATTTGGGAGAATGGCATTGAAACATGTATACTATCATGTAAGAAACGAATCACCAGTCTATGTCCGATGCAGGATACAGGATGCTTGGGGCTGGTGCACGGGGATGACCCAGAGAGATGTTATAGGGAGGGAGGTGGGAGAGGGGTTCATTTTTGGGAACGCATGTACACCTGTGGTGGATTCATGTCCATGTATGGCAAAACCAATACAGTATTGTAAAGTAAAATAAAGTAAAAAAAAAAAAAAGAAAAAGAAAGCCTACTTAAGTGAACAGTGCAAAGAAATAGAGGAAAACGAATGGGAGAGACTGGAGATCTCTTCAAGAAAATTGAAGATACGAAGGGAACATTTCATGCAAAGATGGTCACATAAAAGGACAGAAATGGCAAGGACCTAACAGAAAACCTGTATGAAAAAGGTCATAATGACCTAGATAACCATGATGGTGTGATCATTCACTTAGAGCCAGACATCCTGAAGTGTGAAGTCAAGTAAACTTTAGGAACCATTACTACACACAAAGCTAGTGGAAGTCATGGAATTCCAGCTCTACTTTTTCAGATCCTAAAAGATGATGCTGTTAAAGTGCTGCACTCAGTATGCCAGCAAATTTGTAAAACTCAGCAGTAGCCATACTGTGAAAGGTCAGTTTTCATTCCAATCCCAAAGAAGGGCAGTACCAAAAAATGTACAAACTGCCATACAGTTGTGCTCACTTCACATGCTAGGAAGGTAATGCTCAAAATCCTTCAAGCTAAGCTTCAACAGTACATGAGCTGAGAACATCCAGATGTACAAGCTGGATTTAAAAAAGGCAGAGGAACCAGAGGCCAAATTGCCAACATCTGTTGGATCAGAGAGAAAGCAAGGGAATTTCAGAAAAACATCTACTTCTGCTTCATTGACTATGTGAAAAATTTCGACCGTATGAATCACAACAAACTGGAAACTTGTTAGAGATGGGAATACCCAATCACCATGCCTGTCTCTGTATGCAGGTCAAGAAGCAATAGTTAGAACCAGACATGGAACAATGGACTGGTTCGAAATTGGAAAAAGGGTACATCAAGGCTTTCTATTGTCAACCAGCTTATTTAACTTACATTCAGAATACATCATGTGAAATGCTGGACTGGGTGAATCACAAGCTGGAATCAAGATTGCTGGGAAAAATAACAACAGTCTCAAATATGCAGATGATACCAGCCTAATGGCAGAAATCCAGCATCAGCTGGATCATGGAAAAAGCAAGAGAGTTCCAGAAAAACATCTATTTCTGCTTTATTGACTATGCCAAAGCCTTTGACTGTGTGGATCACAATAAACTGTGGAAAATTCTGAAAGAGAGTGGAATACCAGAGCCCCTGACCTGCCTCTTGAGAAACCTGTATGCAGGACAGGAAGCAACAGTTAGAACTGGACATGGAACAACAGACTGGTTCCAAATAGGAAGAGGAGTGCGTCAAGGCTGTATATTGTCACCCTGCTTATTTAACTTTTATGCAGTGTACATCATGAGAAATGCTGGATTGGAAGAAGCACAAGCTGGAATAAAGATTGCCAGGAGAAATATCAATAACTTCAGATATGCAAATGACACCACCCTTATGGCAGAAAGTGAAGAAGAACTAAAGAGCCTCTTGATGAAAGTGAAAGAGGAGAGTGAAAAAGTTGGCTTAAAGCTCAACATTCAGAAAACTAAGATCATGGCATCCAGTCCCATCACTTCATGGCAAATAGATGAGGAAACAGTGGCTGACTTAATTTTTCTGGGCCCCAAAATCACTGCAGATGGTGACTGCATCCATAAAATTAAAAGACGCTTACTCCTTGGAAGGAAAGTTATGACCAACCTAGACAGCATATTAAAAAGCAAAGACATTACTTTGCCAACAAAGATCCGTCTAGTCAAGGCTCTGGTTTTTCCAGTGGTCATGTATGGATGTGAAAGTTGGACTATAAAGAAAGCTGAGTGCCGAAGAATTGATGTTTTTGAACTGTGGTGTTGGAGAAGACTCTTGAGAGTCCCTTGGACCACAAGGAGATCCAGCCAGTCCATTCTAAAGGAGATCAGTCCTGGGTGTTCATTGGAAGGACTGATGCTAAAGCTGAAACTCCAATACTTTGGCCCCCTCATGCGAAGCACTGACTCATTGGAAAAGATCCTGATGCTGGGAGGGATTGGGCACAGGAGAAGAAGGGGGCAACAGAGGATGAGATAGTTGGATGGATGTCATCACCAACTCAATGGACGTGGGTTTGTGTGGACTCCAGGAATTGGTGATGGACAGGGAGGCCTGGCGTGCTGTAGTTCCTGGGGTTGCAAAGAATCAGACATGACTGAGCGACTGAACTGAACTGAATTGAATGGCAGAAAGCAAAGAGGAACTAAAGAGCCTTTTGATGAGGGTGAAAGAGGAGAGTGAAAAAGCTGTCTTAAAATTCAACATTCAAAAAACTAAGATCCTGGCATCCGTTCCCATCACTTCATGGCAAATAGTTGGAGAGAAAGTGGAAGCAGTGTCAGATTTTATTTTCTTGGGATCTAAAATCACTGTGGACTGTGACTGCAGCCATGAAATTAAAAGATGCTTGCTCCTTGGAAGGAACACTATGACAAACCTAGATAGCATATTAAAAAGCAGAGACGTCACTTTGCCAACAAAGGTCTATATAGTCAAAGCTATGGTTTTTCCAGTAGTCATGTACTGGTGTGAGAGTTGGACCATAAAGAAGGCTGAGTGCCGAAGAATCGATGCTTTCAAATTGTTGTGCCAGAGAAGACTCTTGAGAGTCTTTGGATAACTAAGGAGATCTAACCAGTTAATTCTAAATCAGAAATATTCATTGGAAGGAGTGATGCTGAAACTGAATCTTCCACAGTTTGGTCACTTGATATGAAGAGCTGAGTCACTAGAAAAGACCCTGATGGTGGGAAAGATTGAGGGCAGGAGAAGAAGGAGGTGACAGAGGACAAGATGGATGTATGGCATCACCAACTCAATGGCAATAAGCTCAAGCAAACTCTGGGAGCTAGTGAAGGACAGGGAAGTCTTGTGTGCTGCAGTCCATGGGGTCGCAAAGAGTCGGACACTACTAAGCGACTGAATAACAAGTGAAGTTTGAGAACATATGTTTCCCATTTCCACTTTGTTATGGAAGGTTTTATGGAGGAAGCAGCATTTCAGGGGGTCTTTAAACAGGGGAAAGATTTTGTCCCAGGGCCTTGAAGCCCTGACTGTTGGCTGTGTTTTCAGGCATTAGGGAGATGTCTAATCCATGTTTGTAAAAATACAAATCTTTGGCCACAGTTGGGGAGGGGGAGGGCGGTGGTGTTCAGTTATGTGGCATAGCTGATCATGAATATTAGCCAAAATCCAGTGCCCCTAATAATTCCTATTTCCTTATTTTGAGGATTCCTGAAATAAGCCTGTTGTATACTGTAAAGCAGTTCCCTAAGACAGCTTTCAGATATGTTACTCTGTAATATTCTCTTGTGCATGAGTTTGCTTATGTACATGTCCCTGGTCAAAGACTGCATCCTTCCTGTCTAGATGTTTACCCATAAAATGTAGTCCCTGCTTAATGACTTATTCTTTGAAACACTGGGGTGAGGTGGGGGGTCGGGGGAGACAGAGCAAAAAAATTTTCCTGAGTAGCAACAACTTTATTAGAAAACAGTTATTTTGAGATTCTCATTCAGATGTTCTAACAGTATTTAGCATTATCATTCACAAAATTGTCTTCAGGTTGTTAAAAAGAGAAAAAGAGAACAAACAAATTCAGCATTTTAGTTCATATGAGATGCAGTTAAAGTTCAAAGAGGGAAATCTGTTTACTTTTATATTTAGGCAACTTAAAATACATAGAATCCCATAGAAATTCAGAGTCTCTAGATCTCAGATGAAGGTAATGATTCTGTAAAAAGAGGAAAAGTCTTGGCTAAAGCATTGTGTCATGTAGCATTTCAAGGATTGAGTTATGACGATTAAGACAATCAAATGCAAAGCAAGGTAGAAATATTACTTAGAAGGTTTGCTTCTTCTTTACTGTTTTTCTTTGCTACTTTCTTAATGCCTTAAGTTATTTAGGGTTCAGGCATTTTACAAGAATATTGAAAAATGCCAGTACAAAATGGGAGTCTAGACAGTGGTTGGTGTTCTTAATTTGTCTAGATTTTAAAAGGAAAACAAATCATCTTAGTAGTAGTATAAAAAATGATTCATATTGTTTACACTGAAAGAATCAATTCAATTAAAAATAATAATGCCTGCTTTTTCTAAATAGCTTGTTATAAAAAATATCCAAAATACTGATAATCAAATATGTTTAACCTAGACTATAAAAAATTATTCTGATAGCATTTCCATATCAGATTATTACCATGGTTATATAAAGGACTATTTTGATCTTTATGCAGAGGGATTTAAGTAGGATTATTATTATTTGTTTTACTAAGTTTAAGACATTAATATTCATTGCAAGCATATTCTACTCAATGGTTTTATTTATAAAATGTTTTCTGTGAGAATTTATGGAATATTCTTTTTATTAAAATTTTCAATCATACAGAAAAGAGATAGATTCTTTAGAAAGCACTTAAAGATACACAGACAGAGCCAGTAGTGATTTAAGAATCTTTTGGTTTTATCGCTGAAGCAAGCTATTCTTGCTCTCCCTTCTCATTTCAAAATGACTTCTTAGATTATTGAGTAAATTAATTTTTAACTGTGCCTATGTATGTAAATCCTCTTGTTAAAAATCAGCCAGTGTTAAAACAGCCAGCAAATTTCATGATCATCACTAATAGCTGTGGCAGTCTAAGTAATATGAGGGTAAAATTCACAACCAGAGTCAGATAATGGTAATATTAGCCAAGCAGACAGTGTTGATACTGAGATTCCTTTTCAGGCTTAAAAATACACCAGTAGGATTTAGTTTCTGTGTTTCAGTGGCTTTTCACATACATTCTACCTCTGAAGAGTGTCTATATGTTTCTCCTAGGAAAAGGTCCTTCTGTGTATACCCAGTACAGAAATTTAAGACAGATCACTAAGTATGGTTCTTAACCAGATTCTTAGCCTGCTACTTCTGTTCATATTGAGGATAACGGATGTTGTGATGGTAGAAGGAGAGGGAGATTCTGGGGACGGGAAATAAGCAGACATTGTAAAGGAGTAGATCCAGAGCGCCTTTTTGGTCTGGGAAAGGTGGAAAGGTCCAGGGATCTTTTCTGTGTGTGTGGTGGGGGCAGGGGCGTGGGTGGGAGGGACTCTGTATATCTACATACTCTGCGCATGTCCTCTTTTCCAGATCTATGTTTCCGTGACCTTCTCGTTAGTGTTATCTCACCAACTAATTTGTACAGTGTTATTCTGTTAACTGTCTACTGTCCAGCTTTCCGTTCACCATGGGGTGTGAAAACTGGAGAACATGGATGGCATCTGCCATCTCTAAATCCGTGTTTGAGAAAGTGGGTGGGAAAGAACCCTCTTTTCCTCCATCCTCTCATCATGTTCTCAGATCATAAACACTTTTTTTTTCTTTTAAGAATCAGTGGTTCTCCTTTCAAAATGTTTCATCTGATATTTAAAGATGTACACAGCTGCATATTTCCCCCAAAGGTTATTGGCAGAAGTAATAGTTGATATCACCTGTGTTTCAGTTTGATGGGAAACTAAGTGACATTGGTTACAATTTAAATGCTTTTTTATTGGTGAAAGTGAAGTTGCTCAGTCGTGTCTGACTCTTTGCGACCCCATAGATGGTAGCCTACCAGGCTCCTCCGTCCATGGGACTTCCCAGGCAAGAGTACTGGAGTGGGTTGTCCATTTCCTTCTCCAGAGAATCTTCCCAACCCAGGGATTGAACCTGGGTCTCCCGCATTGTAGACAGACGCTTTACCGTCTGAGCCACCAGGGAAGCCTCGCGAACCCATGGACAGTAGTAGCCTGCACCAAGCTCCTCCGTCCATGGGATTTTCCAGGCAAGAGTACTGGAGTGGGTTGTCGTTTCCTTCTCCAGGGAATCTTCCCTGTAAATGGTTTATTTCCCAGGACCTTGTGCCTGCAATTCACCCTAAGTGCCTCTAGATGGTGGTAGTGTCTTTTTCTGGAGTGCAAGTTCATGTCATACTAGGTGTTGGAAGGAAAACAAAAGAGATGCAGGTGGGTACTCACAAATTATGTACACACATATATAAAGTATTTCTCTATTATGTTATACATTTGTATGATGTATTTTATTAAAGTAGTCAATATGCTGATCAACTTTAATGAGAAAGTAAAAACACAAACATAGGAGGAAGGATAGAAGAAATAAGATATTTGTGGAGAGATGGCCTTTGTTCTTGGCTTAGAGCCATTCTCTTCCCAAACTGAGTTCCCTGCTTGTGCACAACCTTCTATTTTGGCCCAAACCTCCAGGGCTGAGCAGATGGCAGGGGGCTCTGCTGAAAACCACCTGGCAACCCTCAAATGAGCTGCCGAGCCTGACGCCCTTGACTCACTCAGATGCCTTCTCAGGGCCAGGGGTCCTGCTTACCTCCTTTCTCTGGGGCTTGGCACTCATCACCAGGGCCCTCCAGCTACAGGATAAACAGAGAATTCTGCCAGTGGCCCTAGCAAGCCTCCTCTGAATGGAGATGTGAAAGAAGGCAACAAAGCAGATGTCCTTGAAAAGTCACAAATCCAGTGCATGTCCTTTTGGGCAAAGAGAAATAACTCACTGCCTCAATTTATCCCAATAGAAGAATGCATGGATGGAATTGATCTTAGGGTTGAAGACTTTTAGGACTGGTACCTTCCCATCCCTTTCCCTTTCTTTCCTCTCTCTCCTTCTGCTTTTCCCTCATTACACACACACACACACACACACACATACACACTCATCTCTCCTCATCTTTCTGGGTTGACTTTATTTTCTCAATTGCTTCTCTGTGAAGAGAGGACATGGCTATCAGGCTTACATTCCTAAAACCACACACAAAGCAGTGTAGAGTTTTTTTTTTTTCTTATTCACTCCAGATGGAAAGAAGGAAAAGTCCCCAGATAGCCTACTTTGAGCCCATGTGTCTAATTAATGAAGCAATCAGTGTGACCTGGGCAGAGAGAGAAAGAGTGTGTGTGTGTGTGTGTGTGTGTGTGTGTGTGTGTGTGTGTGTGTGTGTCTATGTGAAGGGCTGTGGTTGGCACAGCCTGAGTTGGATGCCCAGCCACATGTGCAGTGTGGGAGAAGTTAACTGTCAATAAAACACTGTTTGGAAAGGGTGAAGAATATTTCCCTAAAGGACGGGGTTGGTATTTGCAAACAGAAAAAAAAAAAAAAAAGTGCTAGGCGATGTTTTCAAAAGGTCTACCCTGTTCCATTTGCAAATATTCTTAAGTAAAGTAATTGATGAAATTGCTGTGCAGCAGATAACTTGTTGCTAGTGTTGTTAACCTGGTTTTCAGAAAGCTACTGAATTGGTCCAAGAAGCCCGGAAGAGTATTTTTATTTTTGTTCAGGCTGGTCATGAAGAAGATAGCCTTCTGCTCACGTAATGGGAGCCAGTGTGCCTGGCCCAGCCAGCTCTTCCCTCTCTGTCTCATTCTTTCCTGTGCCTGCTGGTGGACTTGTGGTTCCTCAGGGCTAAGACCTGTGTCTTATTCCTGGTTGTCTTCCCAGCACGTGGCATGAAACTTGGCACATAGCTGATGCTCAGGGAATGTTTATCAAGGAAATCAATGAATAATAATGACTAGACCTGCAGCAAAATTGGTAGACCACAAACCCGCTGCTGTTATGCTATCTGGGCCGCACCCTACAGCCGTTAGTGGGAAACTAATCAGGCGTTAGGAGGAGAAGCCTGGCATCGCTGCGTGTACCTCACACATGAATCCAAATGCATATTCATATGAGCCCACATGCATGATTAACTTGGGAAGCTGACAGGAAGCAGTCAATCTGTTGAGCAAGTTTGTGTTTTATAAACCAGATGTTCGGTATTATTATTCATCATTTCCTTTGATACCAGAATGGTCTCCATTATGTAGCATAGGAAATGAAGGATATGGAATAATATACACTTTTTATACAGCTGAATACCACAACCAAGCATTTCAGAGGCCTGTTCAAAGCCTGGTCAAGTGTAATTGAATGGCAGTTCATTTTGGGATTCACACTTGGACTTAAGTTAATGGGATTTTGCCCAGATGGACCATTGTGACCCCCCTCTCCCATTCCTAACCTTGGAAAATGAATGTTGACTTTATGTCTGCATTTTTCTTGGAAGACGTGTCTATGAATCATAGGCAGTGCTCTTGCCTCAATGGCCTTTACAGATTAAGGAGCCACAGAAAAGCAGGGACCCTCTAGTGTGGTGTGGGGACAGAGGGTGTCTGGCTGTGGTTGGTTGTGTAACTCTTGATTGGTGGTCTTAAGAAAAAACCCTGCTTTTTCCTGTGGCAGGAGTACAGAATGCCTTTCAATCCAAAGGTGCTTACTGTGCATATTAACTTTCAATTTGATGTTCCTTCTCCACGAAATGTTTAAGGTTCACAGAACCCAGACCCGCTGGAGAGTGGGAAAGATGGAACTGGTCAAGAAGAGCATCTTCATGTTGTGCAAGTGTTATTTCCGGAGTGCTCCCAGCCCTCACGGCCATACTGATGAGTTGGTATATGATCGGAAGAGCTACGGGTTAGGGTTCTGGCCAAACCAATGCAAATCTGAGCCAGAACTGTCCCTGAAAGAGGAACATGTGAGCTCATAGCAGTGGCTAGACTGAGTCCACTGCACTTCCTTTGTTTACCTGTAGCTGCTTAAAAATGAATGGTTTCTGTGCAAATGCAATATTATTATTTTTTAATTTAAGTAATGGTACAGTAATTATATTTGGAATTAGCCCCTGAATGAAGTTGATACTATATCCTGGCTTAATATTTAGAAGTTAGTTTCCCATGATCTTGTATGTGGGCCAGGACAATTACCAGTGACTTATAACTGATTTTTTACTGTTTGAAGGAAAAAGTTTCATTTCTCATTATTGTCAGTGGTTATGTGTTTATTTCATCCATGATACATATTGGCATTGCTTGAAATTTTGATTTGAGCTCCAGAGTGGAAGTTGCCCAGGGTTATGGATCAGTTCAAATCAGTTTTCTTTGTAGCATTCAGGTTTAATCAAGGAGTCAGAATGTGGGATGATTTCTGATTCTGGGGGAATTATTTATCATGGCTTGGTTCTGCCTTTGAAAATGGCATTGCATGCCCCCATTGTTGGCCATAGTATACTTTATATTTAGCAAGGTATTGGAACCATGGTTCCAAAAACTGTTATATACTGGTTGGCTTGGCTCCTGGCAACAGTGATTGTCAGCATTATCTTATAGTTAATATTATTTGGTTATTAATATTATATATAGTTTGTTTATTTATACTTTTACCAAAATTAGGCTGCCCCAAATAATAGATTACATGATTAAATGTGTATTACTCCCGATTCTCCAGAGAAAGAAAACCATATGAGATGTGTGTGTATGTTTTTTCCTTAAATTTAAGATAAGTATACACACAGAAGGAGAAAGGGGGAGAGAGAGATTTTAAGCAATTGCCACTTATATATGTGCTGGGGACTGACACCTCTGAACACTGTAGGGCAGGTTGGCAGGCTGCAAATTCCAACAGAATGGGGTTTTACAGTTTTGGGTCTGAAGACAGTCTGGAAGAAGAATTCCTTCTTTCTTGGGAAAATTTTTTTGTCTTAAGAACTTGACTGATTGGCTAAAACACACACAGATTATGGAGAGTAATCTGCTTTATCAAAGTCTGTTGAGTTTTTATTGACATATTGTTGACCTATAGTATTATCTTAGTTTCAGATGTACTACTAAGTGATTTGACATTTGCAAACATTATGAAATGATCATCACTATATCCAGTAACCATCTGTCCCTGTACAAAATTATTATCCTTGTGTTGTATATTATATCCCCATAGCTTATTTGTTTTATCACTGGAGGTTTATATCTCTTAAGCCCCTTCACCTATTTTATTCCTACCGCCCACCCCCTCCATCTGTTTGTTTATCTGTGAGTTTGTTTTTACTTTAGCTTGTTTGTTTTGTCTTTTAGATTCCGAGTATAAGTAAGACGTCTGACTTAGGTTTCTTTTAACCTACTGCCTCTGTGCTGGGAATTGAAAAGTGTGAGATTTTGCGAGTGCTCTTTAAGAGCAGAATCTCCGTGTCCCATAACTCTATGCCTCTTCTAAAGATAAGTCCTGCTGATTTTCAAAGCCACGTGTTCAGGGCTCTTGACTTCCCAGTGTAGGACCCCTGGGCTGAGGAGCCTGGAGCTCAGATCGCTTGCTCCCTGAGGAGTGCCTCTATAGTTATGGCGTTCCTCCTATTTGTAAATGCTGACTTGGAGGTATGGGTCTTGACTTTACCACATCTCTGGCCCCCCTATCCATCACATTGTGGTTCCTTCTTATGTCTTCAGTTGTGGAAAATCTTTTCTGCTAGTCTTCTCATAGATAGTTGCCCTGTAAGTAGTTGTAATTTTGGTGTGTCCTCGGGAGGAGGTGATTTCAGGGTCTTCCTACTCCATCATTTTGGCCATCTCTAAAGTCAACTAGTTTAAGTGTTAATTACATTTGAAAAATACATTTGCAGCATCTAGGCTGTTGTTTGAGCTAATGACCATTGCCTAATCAGGTTGCCACATACAATTTACTGTCACATCATGAATTCCCAGTCCTTGAGGGATCATGAGATTCTTGCATTGCTTTGCTTGTCATGGAAGAATAGGCCCATCTTGACATAGAGGCGAAACTGATAAAAACATGTCTGTCCCTGTTAAGGGTTTTCCCGACTCATATAAGTTTCTCTTCAACTGTCATCATTACTGATGGTGGAAAGGATTGCCTTTTAACAATGCTTCTTGAATTTTAATATGCATACTAATTATTAGAATAAAGATTCAGATTCAGAAAATCTGGAGAAGGTTTGGGATTATGCATTTTTAGGGCACTCAGGTGCTGAAGGTGCTGCCGTTCTGCATACTACATAACAAGAAATGCTGTCCTATTGCTCAAATAACCTATTGGAAGAAGAAGACTGGTAAAATATTGACCAAGTTTAATGACCTGTTTTCAGGAGGCCTGCCAGTCCATGGGGACCTCAGTCCATAGCACCCTCTAGATTTCAGGTTCTTCTGCTTATAGTAGTCTTTTCAAAGAAGACTGAGGGAACAACATCTTCTTTTTTGTGAAATTAAAAGTGACACAAAAGTGCCCAAACATCAGAAAACACTCTAACCTGAAGATAGTGGATTCTCATTCACAGGTTGCTTTATTTGAAGCCTGAATGGACTGTGAAACCAGGAAGTAAACCTCTCCTACTGACTGGCCACTTTTGGCCAATTTTGCTCCGTGTCAGTGGTGTCACATGCCTTAATCTTACTGGAGACTCTGCTACTTGCTAGCCGTGTGATCTTGAAGGCAGGGAAAGGAAACTAGCACCCTTTGAGCACTTGCAGATGCCAAGTACTTTGATGGGCCGTTTCACATTTTATCTTCATGGCAACAATGCTGAGGAATAGTTGCTGTTATTTTATATGAAAACATGAAGGGTTAGGTAAAGATTCAAAGCTGAGAACTAGAACCAGGTTTGTCTTGGACCAAAGCCTACTGTTAACCAAGACTCAGTTTCCCCATTTGCTCACAGAGCAGAGTAGGGGTTTATACCTTTCTCCTGACACTGTTGTGAAGGACAGATATGATGGTGGGGCTCAGTGCACTTGTATGCAATTCAGTGAGTTACAGAAGTATACTGTGGGCTAAATTCAAGGATTGTTCTTCCAGGAGGAATGTTCAGCTTCTTACCAGTGATTCCAAGATGAAATGATCAAGTTATTTTTTCATTTTGTTTGTTTTCCATCTGGGACTGGCATGCAGATACATGTAGAGATTCAAAAGGGCCATGACTCAGCTACCTTGGGAAGAATAAATGCTTCCAGATTCAATTGTTTGCAGCAGGGGCAACTCGTAAAACTCCTTATGCTCATGCTTTCTGATCCTCAATTTCCACATTAAGGAGAAGCATTAATATTGCACATATTGAACATAAAGTCTGTAAAGTAAAACGATAAAGTCAATCTGTAGTAATAAAATAAAATGAATCACTAGGATCCAAACAGGGCTTTATTTGAACTCAAATGGCCGAATGTAGTAAACAGATCAGCTGGAGTGACTGATGGTAGCTGACATTGTTTCCCCCGCCCGTGAGGAGGGGCTAGGATCCTCATCAGCACTTCCAGGTAGAGGAATATTGTCCTCCCACCTATGCCATAAAGACTTGAGTGGACACTGGTCCATTTCCAACAGCCCCTGGTCAGGAAAGGATGAGCTAGTGAAAAGGTATGGCCCCTGGTACTGTTTTTTCCAGACCATTCTCAGGTAACTGGCTTTTCTCTCTCCATCCAGCTTGCCGATGATCAGGGCCCCGTCCTGATGACCACGGTCGCCATGCCTGTGTTTAGTAAGCAGAATGAGACTGTGAGTACAGTGACTGGATTTCCTTCCTGATGCTAAGGGGGTTGTTAGCTCAGACCTTCTCTGACTCAGGCTCTGGTGACCTTTATTTACTTATTTAAGGATGGAGGATGTATAATTTTTCCTCACTTTTAATCCTGCTGTTAGAATCATGAAATCAAGAGTAGATGAGAGGAATTCAAGCAGGCATCTTTTTACAGTATGCAGCACTTTCCCAAAATTCAAGCGTTTAAATGACCAGAGGAAGGAAATCTCCAGAAGGAATCCTTGATTGTGATGGGATGATCTCACTCTCATTTATAGGTCCCAACCTTGAATTAGATCCCCAGGGCTGTGACAGTGAAGTGTCACAGATGGGATGGCTTACAATAGAAGTGTGTTTTAACAATTCTAGGGGCCAGAAGTCCAAAATTAAGAAGTTGATTGTAGGGAAGACTCCTTCCTTGCCCACTCCAGTCTCCGCCTCTGTCTTCACGTGGCCCTCTTCTCTGCTTATCTCTGTGTCCTTTCCTCTTATAAAGACACAAATTGTTGGATACAGGCCCCATCTTGCATCCAGGATGATTTCATTTTGAGATCCTTAATTAAGTACATCTACAAAGACCCTATTTCCAAATAGGAACACGGCCAGGGGTTCTGGGGGCAATTGCATTGGGGGGAAAGAGCAGACAAGATAGTAGCAATGTGTATCTTATTCTAGAAGGCCCTTTCTGACATTAGCAAGTATAGCACATCACGTGACCCTGGGACCTGGAACCCTAGAGGCTTATTCCTTTACCTCAGTCCTTGGTTCCAACTGTCTGGAAAAATGTTAGGGTTTTCGCATCTTTCTCTGGCTATTTAGTCTCTTTTTCCTGGGCACCAGATGGCAGTATAAATTGAGAACATAGTTAACATGCTAAGTGTTTCCTGTAAAAAGTTTCTATAAGAGAAACTGATTAATGATTGAAACTCCTTTAGCCTCTTCAGATTCTTGATTTTCAGGAGAAAAGGAAATGGTTCTTAGGGTGTGTGTTGAGGGTTATAATAGGCACTATTTGGCCTGAGAAACTGCCATTCTTGCCTAGGAATGTTTTGGGTGGAGAATAGAAGTTACCTCTTGCAAATCTGGATTAAGCTTCAATTTCTCTCAGTTTGAAGAAGGCGCCAGACAGTGCCTATGGTGTGTGACTTTTCAGGAGATTATATTTATTCTGCCAAATTAACATTCTGTTGTTGTTATTGTTTAATGTTTCTTTGCAATAGAGATCGAAAGGCATTCTTCTCGGTGTGGTCGGCACAGATGTCCCAGTGAAAGAACTTCTGAAGACCATCCCCAAATACAAGGTAATGCATTGCTTAATTAAGAGTCGAGAGCCAGATGCATGAGATAATCTCACAGCCTGCCATAGTGACAAAAAAAGCTTGAAGGAAACCCACTCTTTCTAGACGGTTCTGTGTTGTCTTGTTTCGGTAGAATAATAACAGTCCAGGAAGACCTGATTAGGCCTGCATGTGCCCACCCACGTTTGTGTGGGCCTGTGGAAGTCTACACAAGTCTGCAGGACTATACACGTCTTACATCTCTGATGATTTTTCTAAGCCAGTTTGACTTACCCCAGTCTGAGGACCCCCTAAAATCTGTTGCTTCTTAACAGAAACCCAATGAGGCACAAATAAAAGTGGTCCCTGCTTCTACTGAATAAATAATCCCTTTATCCTGAAAGGTAATGGGGTACAAATTGATCTCCTCTCCTAGTGCTGCGTCAACCCTATGGCACTAAGAGGAGTGTAAGTTCGCTTTGAATTCTGGGGATAGCTGAGAGGGTGGAGTAGGAAAGCTTAAATACAGGGTCCACGTGCCACCTGAAATCATTTCACTGTATGGTGTTTTTCCTAAGAAAGCAAAATAGGTCATGTGAAGATTAGATAGAGAGCTGAGGAGTGAGATCCATAGGGGATTGTTGGGACTCAAGGTGTGAACCCCTGCCTTCTCAGGCTCCCCTTAGCTGTGGACATCAGCACATCACCACTTTCCCTAAGCCCATGCCGCACCTCTACCTGTTGGCCCAGGCTTCTCAGAGAACCCATAAGGTCAGATTCTTCCCAGTGCTTCCTAGCTGGTTCCTAGAACCTGATCCACTCCTAAAAGAGGACACTTCTTTGAATAAGCAAAGCGTGCCTGTTCCCATGTGCTGATTCCATTTAGGTGATCAAATTAGAAAGCTACCTTCATAATAAAAGGAAATCAACTCTAAGCTAAAATCAGGTGTCCAGGCTACAAAAGGTGGCCTCATTAACAAAAGAAATTTTCTGATTGGGTTTACTAAGATGACAAAGGTCTTTCTTCTTGCTATCACCCTGGAGCTCTGACAGCCGGGTTCTTTCACCAAAAGGGCTTTTCCATTTGGAGTTCAGTTTCCAGAGCATAATACGACATCTGTTTGACCCAAACTCACACAAGCTGCTGCTGCTGCTGCTGCTGCTGTGCCGCTTCAGTCGTGTCCGACTCTGTGCGACCCCGTAGACAGCAGCCCACCAGGCTCCCCCGTCCCTGGGATTCTCCAGGCAAGAACACTAGAGTGGGTTGCCATTTCCTTCTGCAATGCATGAAAGTGAAAAGTGAAAGTGAAGTCGCTCAGTCGTGTCTGACTCTTTAGCGACCCCATGGACTGCAGCCTACCAGGCTCCTCTGTCCATGGGATTTTCCAGGCAAGAGTACTGGAGTGGGGTGCCATTGTGTTTAGCTCCCTAGAGGTGGAAAGTCAGGGGGTTAGGGAGCTATTTGAGGCCCCTAAAGATAGTGGACTTTACTCTTATTGAAATCCTTAGACTTAGAGGCCCAGAATTGCTGGCTCACTGTTTAAGAAAGGGCATCCAACCATTACCACTCTTAAGCCTCTAGCATCATATAAGATGTAGAAGCCCAAATACAGGGCCACTATTTAATATATGCCCAGTAAATCCAGAAAGGATGAACATACAGGTGTGTGTGTGCTTAGTCACTCAGTTGTGTCTAACTCTGCAACCCCATGGACTGTAGCCTGCCAGGCTTCTCTGTCCATGGGATTCTCCAGGCAAGAATACTGGAGTGGGTTGCCATGCCCTCCTCCAGGGGATCTTCCTGACCCTGGGATGCATGTCTCCTGCATTGGCAGGTGGATTCTTTACCACTGAGCCACCTGGGGAGCCCAGAACATATAGGAAATGGTAACAGTTACCCTGTGAATTTGTTTCTCAAAGCTTCTTCTACTAGACAATGTACTAACATCTTTATAGCATTATCTCACTTAATAATAGGTAGACACTGCTATCCTTGGCTAAGGAAATAAGAGACTCAGAAAATTTAAATATCTTGCCCAGTCTCAAACTAGCAGTGCATGCTTTTAGCTATTACCAACCTAGACAGCATATTAAAAAGTAGAGACATTACTTTGCAAACATAGGTCCATCTGGTCAAGGCTGTGGTTTTTCTAGTAGTCATGTATGGATGTGAGAGTTGGACCATAAAGAAAGCTGAGTGCTGCAGAATTGATGCTTTTGAACTGTAGTGTTGGAGAAGACCCTTGAGAGTCCCTTGGACTGCAAGGAGATCCAACCAGTCCATCCTAAAGGAAATCAGTCCTGAATATTCATTGGAAGGACTGATGCTAAAGCTGGAACTCCAATACTTTGGGCATCTGATGTGAAGAACTGACCTATTGGAAAAGACCCTGATGCTGGGAAAGATTGAAGGTGGGAGAAGGGGACGACAGAGGATGAGATGGTTGGATGGCATCACTACTCGATGGACATGAGTTTGAGCAAGCCCTGGGAGTTGGTGATGGACAGGGAAGCCTGGCATACTGCAGTCCATGGGCTTGCAAAGAGCTGGACACAGCTGCGTGACTGAACTGAGCTGAAGCCTAGAGCCATAAGAAACAATAAAGGACAATAATAGTAATAGTTAAAATATATATTAAAAAATTAGTAGCTAAAATAATACAGTAAGACATTCATTGAACTTTTCACTGTGTATTTAGTATGGTAAAAGTGCTTTATACTTACTGTTCCCACTGAATCCTCGTTACACTCCCATGAAATAAGTACCACTTGGCCCCATTTTTAGATGAAGATACATGAAATAACTTTCTTATTATTTCTCGTTATAACTCAGCAAGAAAACGATAAAGGAAACAAAGTGTAATAAGGGGATAGGAGATCAGCTACAGAAAATTAGCTGCTTTCCCCAAAGGGTCTGAGAACCAGAGACCCAGGTGTGGCATACCTTAATCTAAGTTGCCCTTCCTCTGGTCCCCACCAGAGCTGTGGGAAAAGGTATCCATGGCAGCTGGAGTGAACCATGGGTGAATGGGGCTCTCTCATCTGGGAGAGGAGAGCTCCAGGGATCACAGTGCAGATCACACCTTTTTCTCTTGATTAACACCTTGTAAAGATGAGTCAGCTCTTGGCTCATGTGGTTTTCCCAGAAGATATTGATAGAATTCTTTCTTTTCCATTAGCTTCATAGATTTTCCCACAAGCAATCAGACTTCCTGTAATTTTTATTAAGAATTCCAGACACCCCAGCAATAATTTCCAGACACCACAGCCTCTGTTAACGTAAAGAACCATTTTATAATTAGGTTCACTTCATTAGTCCCAATTCTCTGCGCTTGGAAGGGAAGCACCTCCTTCCCCAGGCTTTTGGACCACAAGGCTCCTGGCCTCCAGAAGAGCATGCTTCAGGATGGGGGCCCCACTGGCAGCCCCAAGTGCCAGGAGGCCTTGTGTCCCATCTGCTCTCTGACTGTGGCACGGGACTGCATGTTAGAATGGACAGAATGGCTAGTTGTATTTCAGATGAAACAAAAATTAGAGATTTCATTAGAGATTTCATATTGATTTGAGGCCCTAAGCAAATGTTGGACATTGCCATATACAAGTTTTAGGGTTTTTGAGAGACTCATCCACAGAATGGGGAATGTGTTTTGAGATTTGCTAAGTTTCTCTTCTTATATCTACATTAGATTACATCCATTTGCAGTGAACAAACCAACAAAACATTCTGATGTTATTTTCTCACTGTTCTCCTCAGAAGGATTTTAACCAGATAGTTTCTGAATGTCAGGAAGACTTTCTCAGGTACAGGCTTGAGGAGGACTGACTATGTACCACCCATAGCAAATCAGCTTCTCCTTTTCAGCTTACGTACGATATTTACTCTAGCTCAAATTTTAAAGATGAATGAGGTAATATTTGGGTAAAGTGATGACTATCTTAAATACATGCAGACCTTAACTGGAGCACCTGCCATGTGCTAGACATTATGCTAGATGCTGGAACAGTCAAAAGATGAGTGAGAGGGCTCCTTTCCCACAGAGAGCCCATTCTGATGGGGGCGTGTCTAGAATAAGGCAGATGAAGGAAAGACATCCAGCTAAAGTTGAAAAGCAGGCAGAAAAGTAAGTGTAGCATTTTCATGCATTAAGGTGAAGGTAATAATGGAAAAATTCTCAGGGTTTTATGGAGACATGATATGGAAAGGAGGGTGCAACAGGAGAGACATGTTTATAGGAGAAGATCGTGAGGCTGAGCTCATAGCTTGGGAGAGATGGGAAGGAGTAGTGCTCTGGACAGCTTGCATCCGTTGAGTAAAGGTCTCACTGGGAGGAAAAAGTTGCAGGGGGTTTATTGTTGCTGTCACGAGCTCTTGAGAGGCAATGAGTGGAGGAAGGAAGTGCTGGGTAAGTAGATAGGGGCCAGACCCCAGGGAGACCTGATGGATAGACCCATAGATTCTATCGTACACATGAAAGTGAAAGAGAGCTTCCCTGATGGCTTAGCTCAGTTAGTAAAGAATCTGCCTGCAATGCAGGAGACCCCAGTTTGACTTCTGGATCGGTAAGATCCGCTGGAGAAAGGACAGGCTATCCACTCCAGTTTTCTCTGGGCTTTGCTTGTGGCTCAGCTGTTAAAGAATCCGCCTGCAATGCAGGAGACCTGGGTTCGCTCCCTGAGTTGGGAAAATCACTTGGAGAAGGGAAAGGCTACCCACTCCAGTATTCTGGCCTGGAGAATTCCATGGACTGTGTGGTCCATGGGGTCACAAAGAGTCAGAGACAACTGAGCGACTTTCACTTTAACTTCCTACATATCAAAGAGGTCTTTAGTGGCTTTTACAAAGGGGAGCAACAGGGTGGTGCCACCAATTGAGAGAGACGTGCAGGGAGGGCAGCACTAAGGGAATGAGCCCACGTTGGACTGGGTGAGGCGGGGACACCTGTGTGATGTCCAGGCAGAGACACACACTTGAACCCTGGGGTCTACCACTGAGGCGAGAGGCCAAGGCTGGAGCACAGATCTGGAAGTCAGCAGCATCCAGGTGGTTGATGGATCATGTTGGAGGAGAAGGAACTAAAGCAGACAAGGAGCAGTAGGGACAGAAACTTACTGCTTCCGGACTGAGTAGAGGACGAGGATCCTATGAAAGGGAGGGAATCCAGGACTGTGGGGCCTGGAAACTGAGGGATTAGAGTGTCAAGGAGGAGGGGACAGCAGGTTAAGACAACCAGGAAAAGAGGGTACATTCTATATGGTCTGGCAATTAGGAGGCCACTGGCAACTGTAAAGAAAGGAGTTCTGGTGGCGTTTTGGTGGGCGAGGGGGCATGGCAGAGGCAGGTTCTGGTAGACTGAAATGTGAGTGAGCAACAAGGAAGCAAGATGGCAGCTAAACAATGAATGGAGGACATTGGGTGGGAAGGTCACCTCAGTCTCTGCCTCCCAGGGAAGAAGCAGAGAGTTCAGGATGCTTTTGTAGGATGTGCACTCAATTCAGTTTCTGTTAACTTCTCTTCTTCCTCCTCCTCTGCTTCCTCCTTTCTTTACCCCTCTTCCCTTCATCCTAGCCATCCCTCCATAACTGCATGGTATGACCTTGACTGTCACAGAACTTATATTCTGGCAGGGAGATAGGCGTTAAATAATCAAAGGCCTTGACTGATATCTTGATTACTTATAGTCAGCCTCACAAATAATTGATTGTCACTTTGATAAGTGCTACACAAGAAAAGTAGAGGGCTTGTCGGGGGCATATGCGTGGAGTTTTACTTTCTTTTGAGTATTGCTTCCTACAGGCAGACCAAGAAGTAAAGGAATGTACATTAGAAGCCACTGAATATATTCGTTGACTATAAAATATTATTTGTTTGGTTTCATCGTGAGTTTGAATTTCCAACCAAAGACCCACTTTTGCCTTTAATGGAGAAAGTCAAACTCTCTGAGTCGTTTTGACCCCTTCAGTCTGTATTAAACAGGGACATAATAAAGGTAATTAATGCAGTGTTGACTGTGTCTGACATTTTTCCAAGAGACAAGATGAAAAGAGACGATATACATCTCAAAAGATAGGAAATCTCTGGTTTATCTTTCACAGCATAATGAAATATACTTTTATCATTAGAATCAAGTAGAATCTTATTAAGACTTGCTGTGTAAGGTAACTCCAGAAGAAAATGTCTGTTGCCCTTGACTACCACGTGCATATTTGCTTTTTGTAACGCAAGGAAAACTTTTAATTGCCGGTGTTAAATTCTCTGAAGTTAATTTCATATCACCTTGACGTTAAGCTAACAAGCAGACAGGGTCATTCTTGGTTTGTAAACTCTGTTGTCTGGATCATTTAATAGTATCATATTCAAGAATGCGAGCAGCAGAGAATTTTAAAGAGAATAACAGTGAGGGCTCAGGACTATGAAATAACTCGTTGGAGAAAAGGATTTTTTTTTTCTTCTCCCCTTTCACTGCTCTGGCAAAAGTGGGTTACATTTTCTTTCTTCAGAGAGAGAGATCAGTATGGGTTTTATGCCAGAGGCCATTTTAATACATGAATGATTTGTAGGTAAATTTATTGTAGCCAATGGATGCAGTCAACTGTGTAATAGAAATATTGTCAAAAAGCTGGGATTATTATTTAAATAAGTGCAGTGTTAAATTTGATTACATACTTTTTAAAGCTAATAAAACATTTCATTGCTCTCAAACTATTTCCCATAGTCCTATTTAGTCAGAAAACATAAATTAAGTGAGGCTCTGCATAGAAAATTACCCAGGCTTTGTGTCGATGGAAGAATGCATGGAAAAGCTTGGCGGCCTCACAATTTAAAGACGGAAGGATGTAAAAGGGGTTGGCAGGCTCCTATATAGGCTGGTGGGGACACTTTTCTCCTTGAAGAGTTACGGAAAATGACTGCCTAGGAGAACGCATGCTTGAGAGGGCCTTGGGGGTGTGGAATTGTTGGGAGCCTAGGGTGCATCAGAGGGAGGCCCCTCTTGGCTTATCTCAGGTAGAGAAAAGACACCCAGGTTGACAAAATTCTGTTCACTTGGACATAGGGTCTCCAGAAACATTAGCCACTTGCTTTTTAAAAATTATAATTGTTTTAGTTTTAAATAAATCAAAGTGGGGTCTTTGGATGCCAACATGGGTCTGTGACATTTTAAATTGTGCTATTTGCTGAGCTTATCCTGTGACAGGTCTTCATTTCCACCAAATGTCAAGGATCAGTGCCTTGCATTCATTTTAATGAAATATTGTGCTGATAAGGGTTATGAATGCCACGTTTAAGCTGTAAATTACTAAATGTCGGGCTGCTTTCTGCTTTGTGAATTCACCAGGGAGCAAGCTAATGAAGGTTTCTTTCTCACTTCTTACAGTTAGGGATTCATGGCTATGCCTTTGCAATCACAAATAATGGATATATCCTGACGCATCCAGAACTCAGACCACTGGTAAGAGAAATACTTATTTCTGTGTTTCTCCTTTTATGATTTTAAAAGGTTTTCTTCAGTTCTACAGTGGTGACACTTTGCAGTTTTCACTTGAAAGGCTCAATTCATAATACTGTCTGTAAAAAGCTGTTTTAATAGTTTATAACTAGCATTTTGACATATAGTATGCAAATAACATGGGGTAAATATATTTGCTATCATGTTTTACATATAAATCCATGTATGTCTTACAACTTATTTATTTCACGTTTGCCAATATATGTAAAAATTTTAAACTCTGTTCAGTTTGAAATATCCATCGTAATAGGTAGCTTTATGAAACAAATGATTTCTCATCCTCCAGCCTGAAACTAACTTAAAAAAAACTATCTACTTATTTACTAATTTATGTTGGCACTTGCCAGGTCTTCCTTGCTGTGTGCAGGCTTTCTCTGGTCGCAGTCCACGGGCTTCTCATTGCAGTGGCTTCTCTTGTTGTGGAGGTCCAGCTGTAGAGTGCCTGGGCTTCCATAGTGGCTGCCCATGGGCTTAGTTGCCCCATGACATGTGGAGTCTTCCCAGACCAGGGGTCGAACCTATGTCCCCTGCATTGGCAGGCAGATTCTTAACCATTGGACCACCAGGGAAGTCCTGAGACCAACTTATTGAAAATTACATTTGATATGACAAATAAGAGTCAAGATCCCTGGAATCACTGAAACAGTTGAGATTTTCCCCCTTGTGCTGCCTAAGCTGTATCCAGTAGCATTGTTTGGTGAGCTGACATGTAAACCATTTTCTTTTAGCATCATTTTAGCTCTCTTTGAAGTGAGTGGAGTTAGGCCTAGTCCAAGACAGCCCAGAATAGCATGGTCCATTCTGATCCCTGGGGAGAGGCTGCCTGGAGCACTGTGTTTAGGAGGATTCTGAAGGGCAGCTAGGTTTGGTCCACTGTGGATTCTGGAGGGGCATGGCAGAGAGGGCACCACATGTTTGCTCCCCCTGATCTAGTTGCAGTATGTTGACAAAAGGACATCCCTTTTGGTCTGTGGTTAGCCAGTTTTAAAGATATAAAAGTATAAAGAGTAATATAGTAAACTCTGCTTTTGAATGTTAAGAAAGTCTAGTTCATTTCCTATAGCTGTACACACACGCACACACACACACACACACTCACACATACCCATCCACTGCACATGTCTTTTTTCCTTTCATCATAATTAGAAAATATCAGCAGTGCCTGCTATGCAAACGTTTATTTGTGAAACATCGTGTGGACCAGTTTGTTTCTCACTTGAATCATTGTTTAGAAGAAGTTCATGTTTTAGTTCCATCACCATCCAACTTTGCTCTAATCGCCCTGGTATTAATGGAGTCATGGCCACATCATGTGGATCCCACATGCATGCTTCAGGATGCAACTTAAGGTAATACTTGACTTCAACAAGCTTTTTATCAAAAAAGGATTGAATTAACTGGTTAGCTGATTCCAAACTTAATTCAGAATTGCTGAAAAGTCTTATTGAAAAACCTACCTAACTTTTTAAGGATATTTAAGTCTAAAAATGTATTTAAGTTTAAAAAGCTTAGCACAGTACCCATTTCTAAGTCCTGCGGTTGGGGTTGCTTGTTGAGGGTAGTAGGAGATACATGTTTGATGTGGCTGACAATAGGCTCCTAGTGCTTATTTATTCCAAGTTGGAGTGGATCAGAGTAAATGAAGCAATCAAACCTGGATCTTCTGCCAGTGAATGAATTAACTTTCCTATTTATCAGCTTTTAAAGAAGGAACAAAATGGAACCAGATGTCAGAAGGGTCACCAGGGTACCTTCCCTTTCTCTATAATGTGGAAGTGAGCAGCTCCCATCTGTGCAGTCATTTCAGAGACTTCCTGGTCTTTCACATCTCCTGGCCTGTTTGCAAATAATCCATCTCATGGACTTCAGAACTGTAGCCACTGAGAGGGCAGCAGAAAGGCTCTTCGAAGAACAGGCCAACCAGTCAACACTCATCATCTCCTGACAGTGCAAATACTCACAAATCCAAGTCATTTCTGTTCTTCTCGCTGTTGAAACATTGCAGTGAGTGATTTCACTGGAAATGGCAGCTAGGGTCAAATTCCCATAAATGTGATGGCCCAAGCAAATGCCGCACATCTCACTTTTGAGGACCCAAACCAGATGAAGCTTTTTGAAGTTGATCCACAATAAGAACATCAGGAGTGGCCGGGTCAATGGACCATCTATCCCATTTTTTCCGTCTGTGACACTGAGGCCATGACATATTTAGAAGAGGTTTGGTGTGATGCCCACTGTTGAGGATTCTGTGAACTAACCCATCTGTGTAATCAATAGTGGATGTTAACCCTCCCTTGAGTTTTGTATTTTCCTGCTGGGAAAAAGACAACAGTGAAGTGGAAGGAATTCAGCTTCAGCGGTGCATAGGTTATCCTTGATTCCTAGTCCCATCATAAACCAGCTATGTGACTTTGGGCTTGTCAGTGTAAATGGGATCATATAAGTAAAGAGCCTTGTGTGACCAGTCAAGCCCCAGGACATTGTGGGGACCGTGGTAGTTCTGTGGACATCCTGTTTGTGTTTTATTGACTGGTGTAAAGATTGGGAGGACACGGTGATGGTGGATGCTTGCGGGGGTGGGGGTGGATTTAAAGAACATTTTTAATTATTCACCTTGTTCAGGTTATTATGATAAACATCAGTGAGGGATTGTATCCACACACACACGAGGAAACAGAGTCCTTGGGATCATGCAGTCTGTGTGCAGTTCTACTTTGAACCTGACATCAACTTAGTCTGTGCAACCTCAGCTACGCCTGTCTGTGCCTGTCGGTCTCTCCCCCTCGCTCTGTCTCTCTCGCTCTGTCTCCCTCGCTCTGTCTCTCTCTCTCTGTCTGTCTCTCACACAGTCACACCCTTACTTTTCTTGGTCAGCTCTGAGCTAGAAGAAAAGCAAACAGTAGCTGTACTGGGAAGTTCTGCGTGAGCCCAGGGAACCGAGGTGTTTTGTTACTGTTGTCTGTTTGTTTTTAAAGTAGCACTGAGGAAATACTAGCAGCTGCAGTAACTAAAGTATGACAGTTAAGAATCAATCCACATAGGGGGAATAACCCAGCTCTGGCACGTACAAGTTGTTTGTTTGTCTCTGTCTTGCTCACCTGAACAAAAGCAGAAAACTCAACCCCTCCTTCTCCTTCACTACCAGTCACTCAGCATAGAGGAGGGACTTTGAAGGAGAATGAATGAAAGAATCCTCCACAGCCAGTGTTGCATTTCCAGTTACTTTGGATTCTTCAGGATAATGTTATGTAATTAGGGCACTTCCCCCGGAAACCTGGTGTCTGCAGCAGACGTAAATGGACCCAGTCAGAGTCTCACCCACAGCTGGGGACAACCACCACCAGCAGCTTCCTTGGCCAGCTCTAGCAGGGAATCCTCGCTCCAACCTGACAGGCCTTCTCCAAGCCCAGTCATACAGTCAGATCCTTGTTACAAATGGATGATCCCCTCGGTTCTGGCCGAGGCTGCCAGATTAGCACAGTGGGTGTGAGTGGGAGATTGTGGCCAGCATGGGGGACGGAGCCGACTCACTTAAAATAACTCCTGTTCCCTCTCCATCTGCCACTGAGGTTGTTTCTGCCCCTGCAGCCAGAGGAAAGAAGTGGGTTTCCTGAAGCACAATACCAATATTTTTCTAATTTGTCCAATAAAATTTTCCCCCCAAACTTAATATTTAGCTTGATTTATCCAGTATTTTCTTTCATCTTGTATGATTTGGGTGTGAATCATGAAGTGTCTCCAAAAACGGCTCAGATGTAGGAGCCTTACTCAGCAGACTGGCCTTGGTTTAATTGGCAAAGCTGCTCTAGCAGGACTTTTCTGTTGATAAGTGGGCTCTCTGTAGTCTTTCTCCAAGTGTTTCTCAATCACTCTGTCCTTGCCACCAGCTTGTGACTTCTGGTAGACTAACTGATGCTGATTCAACAAACATTTATGTGGTTCCCAGCATGCTGGGATCCACATGTTAGAATGGGGGCTGAAGGAACACGTGGGCTGGGGCCATCTCATGGGTGGGGACTCGGACAATAGCGAAGCAAGAAGGATTCAAGTCAGACCTTGAGGAATGATTTTTGAGTTGTTATTGCACATCTGGAAGTTTTTTCCTTGATCTCTGCCCCTCTTTAACATTCAGGTTAAGACTATTTCAAAGCATAGTTACTTAGAATTACTGTCTAGATCGATTTTTCTTGCACTTTATTCTTCTCATAAAGTTCTTTGAGAGCTTTACGAATTTTTCTTAAAATGTGGAGCCCCTAATATATCTTTTTTCTTTTGCCCGACAGAGCATCGAAGGAAGTAAAACTAGGAAAGGACCCCCTTTCACATGATCTGATTTTCTTTTGAGATTTTGGTAATCCATGTGCCCCTCCGTTTTAGAAAAAAGGGACATCTAAGTTGATTGCCTTCCCCATGGAGGCCTGGAATGTGGACCTCGTCAAACCACCAAGAGAACACAAAAAAGGCTCCCTTCCAGCAGCCACAGCACAGGCAAGGCTCCACAGAGGAGCCTGGGGCAGGCAAAATCTAGGACTCGTTTCCATGAAACCACGTTGACATTTGCCAAAAGCTGTTTGCTCTGTGTCTGCAAGCCCAGAAGATGGGGAAGGATGCTGGAGAGTTTCTATTCTGGATAAAAATTAACCAGTCACATAGGCCACTGGGCTAATGGTAGATGAGATGGGGAAAACCCTCAGTCCCTTCCCTCAATATTGGCTAGACGGCTACAATGTTCTAGGGCTAAGCAAGCTGCCCAGAGTGGCTGTGGAGAAGTGCTCCAATACAGAGAGCTCAAAATCAAATAGGGTGGATAAGATTTTCTATGTGGGGTGGAGAAGTAACCATAGATACAACTAGGGAAAATGCGTTTTTTGTATCTGTTATTGTTGTTGGTCTTAGTAAACTTTGTTTCACATCTGTTGATTACTTTTTGTGTGACAGACACTGCTCAGAGTGTTTTAAATGGTTAAAGCTTTCAATCATTAACTAATTCAATAGCAAACTTAGGATGCAGAAGCAATGGAAAGGCTCAGAGAAAGGGTGTGTGGGACGCCAGGCCTGTGTGGAAGGTGGGTCTGGAAGGCAATCTGGAGTCAGATTGTAGACAACCAAGGGTGCCAGGAACATCTCCGTGAGGCAGTGCATATCCTCATGTTACAAACAGGAATCTGAGGCACCAAGCAATCAAGTAGTTAAATGACTTGAAAGAGTCAGAACCAGGAGCCGCTAGATCAGTTTAGATGCACTAAATTCACTCTTCTTATTGGTTGATTCTCAGGAAATGGGAAGCAGAGTGGGAACCTGATCTTTGCAGCCATGTGGATGAATAACAGGGTCATCACAAGGCAATTACAGTGAGGTTCTGCCTAGACTAGTCCTGTCCAGGAAGAATGTCATGTGAGCTGCAATCATGAGGTGCCTGTGTAAGGTAACATTTTCTAGTAGCTACATCTAAAAAGGAAATAGGTGACCAAGCTGTGCAGCCCAGGCCAGTGGGGGGAGGGCAAGCCTGAGCTGTCAGGCTATCTCCATCAGACCCCAGCCATTTCTGTTGTTCTGTCAAACTCAGCTGAACTCTCCAACGAGTCCTGTTACGGAATCTCTCCACTCCCTCTGGAAGTCAGTGTTCTTGCTGTTTCCAGAGCCCGAGTTCTGCCTGATGTCACCAGTCAGTCCCTATGGACTCCTTGACCGTCCCCTTCCCACTGCAAATGTTGATTCCATTTCTTTGTTCTTGCGGATGCCCAGCCACTTCGTTTCTCCATACCTTTTTGCTATTGAACATGGGTTTTAGCCCTGCTCTGGACACCTGTTTTTGTACCCCCATCACCCCCAGAATTATGCTCTTAGCCGTCAAAGTGGCCTTTCACAGGCATCACTCAGTTGATCTGGCTTTTCTTGGCATCTAGAGTAAAACCCAAACTCTGGGCCATGGCCCTAGCTCCCTACCATATCTGACTTGACCTCTCTGGCCAGCCAGAGTGGTGTGGCTACCCGCTGTGCTCACCCCTCCTTCAGTCTACTCCAGCCCTTTTGTCCATCCCTCAAAAGCCCCAAGCTCCTCTCTGGTCCAAATTCCTGTGCCTCCTCTTCCCTCTGTCTGTAATCTTGTTCCCGATACACCTGTGACTGCCTTTGTCCCACCTTCCATGTCTTATCTCAGTGTCACCTCCACAGAGAAGCTTCCCTGCTCTCTGACCAAAGGAGCCACACACTTCCCTCACTCCGCATCACACCCCGTATTTGAGTTTCCTCCGATCACTTATCACTCTTGGGAAAGGTCTGTGTGTTCAGCCTCTCCCTTTTGAGTTCCTGTGACTTTGCTGCTGCACCGAGGGAGTAGTTGACAGATATTTCTTGGTAGATTTTGATGGCGTTTGAAGGATGCTGATGACTAAATATCTGGGTACCAATTTTCTACAGTAAATGAGAAGTATAGGTGCCACATGTTTACCCATCAAACAGTTACTGAGTCTCTGCTTCATCACATGCAAAATTTGAATCTCATGTAATTGATCAAGTCCTCCTTTCTTTCCGCCCCTGCCTCTGCTGGACTGCAAACATTCATGAGATGTTCCTAAAGTCAGGCACTGTGCTAGCTGATGGAGACTTAGAAGCAGGTAGAACAGCATCTCTGCCCACAAGGAGCTCATTGCTAGAGTCCAAGAAGAGATATATGCTTGCGGGGCAGGCATCTGCTTTTCTTGAGGAAGGGTACCCTGAGATGCTGGAGGGCTTCCCAGAGGAGGTGGCATGCACACCGACTTCCTCCACAGCCTACTGTGAGGGACATTTCTTTCCGGACTCAGCAGGGGTCCCACACACTTCCTGAGATCTCTGTCCTCATTTGACTTCTGTCTCTGGTCTCAGAACCATGCATTCTGCTGGCCCCAAGCTGCTGGGGTGTAGCGGGTGGGAACCTGTCATCGTTTATACAACTCTGTGGCTTCTAAGACTGGAATCCCATCTCCAGTCTCCAGCTCTGTTCTCTGCTCAGACTGCTGGGAACTGAATGAGACTGGCCAGTAGGTGGCGCACGGGCACCGCCGTGTGCCCGCTCCCTGCGCACATCCTTAAAACACAATCCTTTCATGTTGGGTCTGGATCTATCCCGTTTTATTTTAAAAGAAAGAATCATCGGATGCTTAGTAAATGTATCTGCTCAGAGGAGTGTGTTCTTAGAGAAAAAAATAAACAAGACTGTGTGACCCCCATGGAGCGAGCCTGGTATTTTTGAAATACATCGTTTGGTGAAAGAGAAAACAGAGCCTCGCATGCTTTTCTCTTGATGAAATGTTGAGAGCAACGGTTGGAGCCGCCCCAGTCTGGACACTTGAGTGGAAGAGTGGCAGCCCTGAGCAAGGAATGCTTACATCTCGTGAGCTTCAGGATGAAGCAGGTTAGAGGGGTGCCTGCCTTTCTGTCCTGCAAACCTCAAGAACTCTGTAGCCGCTTGGTCCCCAAGTTCTGTGCCCGGGTGTGTACAGGGGCACCTAGGGCATAGATAGGATTTAGCAGAGAGTGGGTTAGCAGTGACAGTGCAGCTGTTACTTAAAGTTTTAAGAACCATGCTATGTGCTTATCATCTTTGTGTGTTTTGCCTCATTAAGTCTTCGTAGCATCCCGTGTGTTAGTTCTTGTTTTAGAGAGATTAACTGATGCCTAGGCCAAGGACTGTGTCAGTCAGAAAGCAAATTTGACTCAGTCTTCAGAGGAAAAAAAAAAAAAGACAACTATGAACAGTGTCGTTTTTCATCAAGTTAAACCTACTCAATTGAACAGACTTCCTTAGTTCCGAAGCAGAGTTATAAGGTTCTTTTATAAAATGAGAGTTGGGCTGCTGGGCCTCCCTTGGCTTCTGCTGTCTGCTCCTGCACACCACCTGCATGGCACTCAGGGTGGCATCTTTGCTCTTGGCCTTGGGTGGACTTTAGCTGGTGGGGACTCACACCCAGAAGAAATGAGAGGAGAGTGCAGGGACTGTATATTCAGCCCCGCGTCCCCTGGCACTGGCTGCAGCCAGTCGAAAGCCACGTTAGCCTTTTGTTCTCTGTGGGCTGCTGTGACTGTTCCTTCCTCTCTCCCTTCATGCAGAGTGGAAGAGAAGGGCCCCGCTGCTTGTGACTCCAGGGTACTACACCGTTTCTTATAGTTCCCTACACCTGCCCCACTGGTACAATAGGTTCTTTATGAGAACTTCCTTAATTAGCCAGCTTGACCGTGCCATATGCTTCCTGCTGGGGTCCTGACTGATACAAAGGTAAGAGTAGATGGAAGGTTTGTTTCTCTTAAGTGTTTACTAGAAAAAAAAAGGCGGGGGGGGCGGATAAATAAAGGAAAAAGAAGAAAGGGGTAAGAAAGGGATGAAGGAAGAATGGAAGAAAAGAGGAAGAATTAAAAGGAAAAAGATAGAGGGAGGGAGGGAGGAAGAAAAACAAAAGGCAAGAGGAAAAGGCCCTCCATCCTGTCCTTTATTTATTTATTCATTTACTCATATTCATTAATCTCACATTGTGGTGGGAACTGAGAGCTTCCATATACACTTTTATTAAATTCCTCTTTTGCTCAAGTGATTAAGAATTGGTATCTGTTGCTTACAAGCAGAGCAGCCTGGCTGATGCAGTTGTGGATCCCCAAGGCTGGGAGCTGTTGCTGGGCATGGCTCTGAGCCCTGCTCTCAGGGAGCACACAGTCTGTTCTCCCTCCCTGTCTCCCACTCCCACCCCCGAAACCCTCCTCCCCACACCACCCTATGCCCTCGTCCCACCAGACTTCCTACACAGGTCTTTGAGTTTGGGCTCCATGCTACATCACAGAACTCCCTCGACACGCCTGTCCCCTCACGCACTGCAAGGGCCTGAATACACTAGTCCCACCCTTGCATGTCCAGGGCCTGGTAAAATACCTAGAAGAGGAAGTGGAATACTAAACAGGAGAGAAGACGCACAGATAGGTAATTGATTACACAATGCCGCAGTATATTATTAAGCACCAGAGTGGGAATACTGGCAGGAAAGAATTTGTAAAAGGACGTGGTATCTAGCTGTGACAGGGGTGGCTCGAGAGCTCGGCAGGGAGCTAGTCTGCAGCCTGTAAGCCTCAGCCCACAGGCTGTGATCCAGTCCAGCACATGTGGGAACAACAGAAGACCCTTCAGACACGAGAGGTGCAGCTTGCTCCTTCTTGCATCGCTGGAGCCCACCTTCCCTCTCACCTTTCCTTCTCTCATCTGGCATGTGTTACCGAACACCTCTTCTGTGCCAGGCACTCCTTTATATGCTGGAGATCGAGGGATAAAAGCAAAGCCGACACAACTCCCCCTTCATGGGGTCATGGATACGGTATGTTGGTTTTAGGCTCATAAGTAAGCAAATAAAAAGTATTAGCCCATTTTGGATAACTTCTCCAAAGGAAGGAAGGATCTGAGACCACAGTAGGCTAGGGACATGCCCTACTTTTAGCTGAATGGTCAAGGGGAACCCTTCTTGGGGATGACATTTTAAGCTGAACCCTATAGCCCTGAGGGGGGAAAAGAACTTGCTGTGCCAAGATAATAGAGACTAGTTTAGGCTGAGGGAACCATGTATGCAAAGACCCTGAGGCACGGGGAGACCTAAGATGTGTCTGGAATCTGTGAGTAGATTCAGAACAGAATTCCAAATTTCCAAAGGGAAAGTGCCTGAAGGTTTTGTTGGTAAATTCCTATTTGGAAACATGCTTAGTGAAGTAGTTCTGTGGATGGCCCACCCAGGCCCCCTCAGCCCTCACCTCCGTGGGTTCCAGCCTGGCTTGCAGCTGCCAAAACCCTAGTGAAGACTTTCTGTGACTTCTGGAGTTCACTCCTTTCAAGCGCACAGCGGGCAAGGGGTGCCGGGGAATTAGCATCCTTCCACCAAAACCTGATGAGCACTCCTACCTCCCGGTGGGCTGCCCTACAGGCACCTGCTGCACACCACTGCACACTCCCTACAGGCATCCCTGCAGTGGGATTCAGCTTGAGGTGCCCAGCGTGCCCACATGCTCCGTAATGCACCTTGTGTTGGCTGCCTGCCTGTGGTCTCTGTCTCTCAGTCACTTTGCTGTGTTCCTGCAGCATTTCCTGGCAAAGTAAAAACTTTGCTCTTAAATCCTGGCCTTAGGATCTACTTCAGAGGAGAGTCTCGCCACGATCCCAGTGGACTGGTACATCTCTGCAAAAATAGATTTGCTTCAGATACAGTTCTGTGTGCATATAGACCTTTGCTTTAAAGTGTTGGGATCAGGCACATTTCCCATTCTGTTTCAGGGAGCTGCGCATGTATTCACCTCACATCAGCCTGCTTGCACTGAGAAGCACCAGGGAGTGTTGGCTTTATGCTGTTAATAATGGAGAAGGCACTTTAAGGGAATTTGGTTTAGAGATAGGATTCTCTGCTGCTTTATTGTTTGGCAAAAGGATTTGATGAGGACAGAGCTTTTCTTTACACTGGACACACTGTGACCTTTGTTTTACTAGATTAATTTCATATCTAGAGTGCCCCATCTTGGATGATGAATTAGCAATAAAAGGCTCATCAAAATGTAATTACAGGCAATGTGTTGAATAATGATCTCTTAAAAATTCCTATAGATTTGTCTGCACCTCCTTCCCCTCATGGGGGAAATGAGCGTCAGCTGCTAGCTACTAGCCTGGACTCAGGAATGCAAAGCCTAGCCACATTGTGAGGCTGAGATGGGAGAGCTGGCTTCCATCATTGTCCAGTGTCATCTAATTGATCAATTGCTTCTCTCCATGTGATGCACATCTTTATATAATTTAAAGGACCATCTCCATGGGGGTAGGAATACACAGGAAGTGGAAGCTCAAAGCAGAGTGAAACCCTCACCTCCTCCATCTGCAGCAGCCTGTTGTGGAGAGCGAGTTATTAATTAAAATGTTAACTGTCCAGACAATAGCAGGCGGGCCAGCATAAAGAATGCTGGGAAGTGAGCATTAAAGCTTTTATAACTGTAAATTCCAGGAAAGTTTGTTCCTCCTTAAAACAGGCAAACAGAGCCCTCTGCATCCAAGAGAAGGCCAGACTGGGCTGGTGAGTGAGGTTAGGCTTCCCCGGGGAGGAGTCAGACTGGTTTCTCTCCAGAGAGTTGGACTGGGAGAAACCTAGCCTTACCCTCAATGTACTGAGGAGCCCTGTAAAACCTGCAGCTTGAGCTGACTGCAGAATATTCAAATGATTCAACAGAGTAAGTGCCCACACTCATTTGAATAACTGAAGAATTCAGTCATTTGAATGCCAATGATGATGCCTCGGCGAGTTTACATTTTAGAAAGACAGTGCATCTGAATCCCCATGAGAGCATTAAATTGCTATCTAATTAGCAGTCCCAAATTATATATATTTAAAAGATAATTAAAGGTTTGAAGGCTGTTGGAATAGCTGGTTATACATTTAAATGAATCACTAGAAATTTGTTAGTAATGTGTGGAGTTTTCTTTTATTTTTTGCTTCCCTCTTTGAAGTTCAGTAGACCCAACCTTGAGGGGTTAAGTCTGGTAGTGGTAAGATAAAGGCAGATGTTTTTAATTATTGCAACTCAAACCTCCAAATAATTATAAGCAGCTGTCATTTTTACATAATCCTAAATGATAAGACGCAAAGAATGCAAATAAAAAGGTTGAGAGCATGGGCTTTGGGGCACAATCATTTACTCCCCACCACACCCCCGAACTGACCATTGCCCTTCTTTGAGGAGGTGCCCAGACCATTATGCGCTTCACTCAACTTTTATAATCATGAGACAGGCCACGTGTGTTTCTGAACACCTCCCAGCTGCCATTTCCACGTACTCTGTGGATGTTTTCAGGGCAAAGGGAAACACGAATGCATTTGAGATATTCAGTTTGGCTAAGCCTGTCAGGGCTTTTGCTGATCGTTATTCTCACTTACCCCTTTCTCTTTGGGACAGGACCTGGGTGACCCCACCCCCACTCCCACAAACATACCAATAGCTGGCATTTCTTTGGCTTGTGGCTGGGGATTTCATAAGATCGAGTGCTTTTGTGCCTCAGCTGGCCAGGGCCAGAAATCCCAAATGACAGGCTGGCCTGCCAGCCACACCCCAGGGAGCTCTGGGTTCAAGTCTGAAATTTGATGCTTTGTGTGCCTGTCTGTCCCTGGAAGGACAGAGACCACCTGAGGAGCAAGTCAGGGGACATTCATCATTGTCACAATGGCTTCTTTTTGGACCCAGTGACTACAAAACCAACATCCCACAGATAGAGGCACACAACTTACCACAGGCACAGCAGAGGCCAGACTCCGCAGGAGACAAATTTAGGACATGTCTGAAAGGAACACACACACACACACACACACACACACACACACACAGACACTCACACTCACTCCAAATTAAATCAAAAGCCCGAAGAACCCTCTGCTAGGAATGCTCAAGGCAGATTTAAATAAACAAGGACCCCACTTGGCAGAAATGTACCCCAAAAGAAAGAAGTGCCCAGTGAGACAGGCTTAATTTCCTGGGATTGGGAAGGATAAACAGAGGAAAGAGGAGAAAAATCCTTTATCTGGGACATTCAGAAGCTGAGAGGCATTACACATGGAGTACTGTCCCCTCTCCCCAGCATAGAACCGTAGAGATTTCAGAAGTATATCCTGGGTATTAGAATCAGTTGAAATATTCTATTTCTCTCAGATGCCTGCTCCTTGCCCCAAATAGCCTCCTCTGGAGTTTGCAAGTTTCTTCCTACACTCCAGGAAGAGAGTCTGGGTGTGACTGGGACAGGTAAAGGTGTTTATTTGACTCCCAGTACTGCAGCAAGTTTGAGAATACTGTGGATTGGATGCCTTTAACTAATACCTATTTCATCCAAGTTCAAATACAAGTATAAATAGTACTTTCATATTATTTCATGGAAAGTTTCCTTTGAGAGGTAATAATTTGAAACTCAGCTCTACCCAAGGTGGAGTTCCAGGGAGCTGGTTGAGGACAGCCACAGGTCACTTTGCCATCATCAACTTACTGTGCCCTAGAAGGACACATCCCAGGCAGGCACCCAGCAGCAACCTCAGGTTTATATATGGGAGGTTCACTGGTACACACTTCTCCATGGAGCAGAATAGTGCCTGAGGCTTTGTGTCCAGGGTCAACTTCAGCTCTGCTGCTGTCAGCTGTGTGACCGTGGACAAGTTACTCAACCTCCTTCCATTCAGTTTCCTCCACTGAAAAATGAGGACAAAAATAGTGTCTACTGAATGGAATTACTATGAGGATTAACTGAGTTCATGTTCACAAAATACCTAGAATAGGCCAGGCATATGGTAGGTGTTGTATGTGCTTATTAAGTAGAGACCCATTGTAATTTGCTCATTCACTCTGTTTACTCATTCCTCAAATGTTCATGAAGAATCTACTCTTTGACGAGTACTCTCTTAGGCATTGCAGGTTTGATGCTGAATAAGTTGTCCAGTTGCTCAGTCATGTCTGACTCTTTGTGACACCATGGCCTATACCATACTAGGCTTCCCTGTCCTTTACCATCTCCCAGAGCTTGCTCAAACTCATTTCCATTGAGTCAGTGAGCCATCCAATGATCTCATCCTCTGCCATCCCCTTCTCTTCTTGCCTTCACTCTTTCCCAGCATCAGGGTCTTTTCTATTGATTCAGCTCTTTGCAACAGGTGGCAAAAGCATTGGAGCTTCAGCTTCAACATCAGTCCTTCCAGTGAATATTCAGGACTGATTTCCTTTAATGGACTGGTTTGATCTCTTTGCAGTCCAGGGGACCCTCAAGAGTCTTCTCCAACACCACAGTTGAAAAGCATCAATTCTGCGGTGCTCAGCTTTCTTTATAGTCCAGCTCTCACATCCATACGTGACTACTGGAAAGACCATAGCTTTGACCAGATGGACCTCTGTTGGCAGAGTAATGTCTCTGCTTTTCCATATGCTGTCTAGGTTGGTCACAGCTTTTCTTCCAAGGAGCAAGCGTCCTTTAATTTTGTTGCTGCAGTCACCATCTGCAGTGACACTATTTCCATTGTTTCCCCATCTATTTGCCATGAAGGGATGGGACCAGATGCCATGATCTTCCTTTTTTGAATGCTGAGTTTTAAGCCAACTTTTTCACTCTCCTCTTTCACCTTCATTGAGAGACTTTTTAGTTCCTCTTCCCTTTCTGCCATAAGAGTGGTGTCATCTGCATATCTGAGGTTATTGATATTTCTCCCAGCAATCTTGATTCCAGCTTGTGTTTCATCCAGCCCAGCATTTCACATGATGTACTCAATGGCAACCCACTCCAGTACTCTTGCCTGGAAAATCCCTTGGAGCCAGGCCAGTGTGACTTTCCAGAGGAGCTGATGTCTTGGCTGGGTGCTGAATGACCACTGGACTCTGAGTTTGGTTGGAGTGTATTGGGAGCAGGTGGAGTGGCATGTGCAGAGGCCTGATGGCAGGAATGACAGTGACACTTTTAGGAGTCAGCACAGTCTAGCTGGAGAGTACAGAGTGAGAGGCCAGAGGAGCAAGCAGAGGCGGTGTGATGGGGATGTCTGGCACTCTGGAATGTTGAACATCGTCCGGCAGGGCATGAGACGTGACAAGGATTGAAGGCTGAATGGTGCTATGTAGGGTTACAGATGAGCCTCCCTGGCTGGACTTGGGAAAATGTACTGAACAATGGAGTCCATCCAGGCAGGGGTGCTTGGGAGAGATGCACCGTCGTTAAGGGAGAGGTATCATGGTGACCGACACCAAGCTGAACATGAGAGGGATA
Source organism: Ovis aries (assembly GCF_016772045.2). Taxonomy (NCBI): domain Eukaryota; kingdom Metazoa; phylum Chordata; class Mammalia; order Artiodactyla; family Bovidae; genus Ovis; species Ovis aries. The sequence goes on along the minus strand of NC_056072.1, from coordinate 46,226,915 downwards.
GGAAGATGCCCGCAGTTCTAGGAGACACTCGCTAGAAGCAGTGGATGAATCTGGCTGCTTTGCCTGGCCCACTGGCCTCTTCCTCTATTATAATCGTCTATTCCAGCCTTTACCCTTGTCTCCATGATCACAGGCAAATATTAGAGGACTTAGTCAGCCTTACGGGGGACCTTTGGTTTTCCTATAAGTTATGAACAACATTAGAGGTCTGTTGGGCCTATTCAAACCACCATACATCCAGAAACACTTTTAAAAATATATGTCAGTATAATTGAGAATCACATACAAAAAAATTAAAACTAAACATTTGGCTCAGTCACCAGTCCAGTGGGCTGGGTTGACCAGTGGTGGATGAGACTACTGAATTTGGTGTTGCTGCTGCTAAGTCGCTTCAGTCATGTCCAACTCTGTGCAACCCCATAGACGACAGCCCACCAGGCTCCCCCGTCCCTGGGATTCTCCAGGCAAGAACACTGGAGTGGGTTGCCATTTCCTTCTCCAATGCAAGAAAGTGAAAAGTGAAAGTGAAGTCGCTCAGTTGTGTCTGACTCTTAGCAACCCCATGGACTGTAGCCCACCAGGCTCCTCCATCCATGGGGTTTTCCAGGCAAGAGTACTGGAGTGGGGTGCCATTGCCTTCTCCGGAATTTGGTGTTAGGACATGGCTAAGATAGAGAGGAGGTAAGTGGAAAAGATGGCCACATGCATTTAATGCTGCAAAGTGCTGTGTCCTCAGGGAAGTGCAGAACAGGAGCCCTCCTGAGTGAGAAGAGAGACTAGCTGGAAGGGTCAGAGAAACTTCCATGGAAGATGTGGCCACAGAAATGGATTTCTACATGTCTTTTCCTTCTTCACAATCTTCTTCCTTCCTTCAAAATCTTTAGCAGAAAAAAAAAAAAAGCAAAAACAAAATAAAGCTCCTCTGCCAAGCAGCTCCCCAAATTACACACAAACATTCACACATGCACGTACAATGAAGGCTCAGCAGTGTGACGCAGGATGATACTATTACTTGCATAAGGCATATACCCGAGGCAACAGTAATGGCAGCTGGCTTGGGAGGAATGATTCCTTTCCCTCTCTTGTGCCTCCTTCTTTTTACTTCACTTGCAGAATATTTTCCTTCATGTCAATAAACACACAGACCTTGAAAATGAGAGATATCTGTTCTGAATACATCCCTCCAGCAAGGGATGAGACTAGGGGCTTTTCCACGGTGACTGAGCTGGTTGCAGACACTAGGAATGTTACAGAGGAAGCAGACAAGCCAGCGGCACAGAGAGCTCACCCCATGGTGAGTGGTGAGCCGTAGCATCATTTAAGACTGACACCTCACTGCATTGCAGCACTGCTTGATACCAATTCGTGATATTACTTGAGTGAATAAGGAAATTCATTGTCTTTGCTGTTTTGAAACTGGAATCAATTCGCAGTGCCTAATTGTACCCCATGTTCAAAATGGTCTGACAGGTTCCACATACCCAAGAGTCTTTTGATATATAATTAACTTCTCAAAGGAATAATGCCAAATAAAGTTCTGTAAATGCCAAAAAAAAAAAAGTTGCTTGTCAAAAGCCACAGACATATTCTCAAATTATAGAGGTCCTCTTCTTACCCTAGATGTTATCTCCTAATTACTCAGTGGTCTCTGAAGTCTTTATATAAAATCAGGTTTGGGATATGGCACATTTCCATGCTCAAGAATTCAGTGCAAGTCTTTCTGAATTTTGAAATTCATTGTTAAGCTTGCCTTACATCTAACCTTTGGCCAGGAAGCTTTAGAGAGCATTCTGTCTCAGAAATGTCCTAACCTATCAGATTAGTCATCTTCTAGGTGCCCACATGCATCTTTATCTTGTATGTAGCCTTCATGTACACCCTTCTTTCTTCTCTGTGGAGAGGTGGTCTTTCCTCAGCATCACCCTCTCACCTGAGTCAGCAGACCTGAAGATACCTCTCTGTTTTCCATCTGAGTCCCCTAGTCCCTGTTCCTTTGCTGGCACAAATGTTCTTCCTGCTCCAACCACTCAGCATGATGTTCATTTTTATGACTAACTTAACTATTACAAGACAGCCTGGCTTTTTGATAAGGAGAATTTAAATCCAGCCCACCGGGTAGTAAGCCACATTTGACCTGCAGAAGCGATGATGGTGGGGCTGGCTACTTCCTCCCCACACATAGCGTGTGACTCATTCCCAGTGATTCAGAGGACACTAAAGATAAAGGTCAGCTGGGTTTTCAAAGCGGCCAGCTAATTGTTGTTTTTTTTTTTTAAAAAAAAATACCGGTGCTGTTACAGTTTTAGAGTGATCAAAAGGATTTTGTAATCACACTAGAAGAGCAAGTAGAACTTTTCATCTTTGAGACACTTAAAAACATTAATTAATAAGAGCAGGGTACCTTTTAGGAAAAGGGAAAAGCTTGTTGTCTCAACATGCCCTTGTTGCCTCTCTCCCACTCTCTGACTGCCTTTATTCACCCCCGTGGCCCTGTTTCCCTCAGTATATCTGGTTATCTCATCTTCCCAGGAACATGAAGGAGTTCAGCTCTGAATACGCTCATTGGAATTTCTCTTCTGCCATAGGGCCTATGACATCCAACCATGTGTCTTCTCTGAGCTGTTGTGTGATTGTACAACCAAAGGGTCACACTTCTGATGGAAATCCTTTATCGATACCATCAGGTACTACCAACTTCTCTGAGGCCTTGAGTTGGATATTGCTTGTTAGGCATCATGTGAATATGATATTATACATTGGACATGTGGCATGATATTGTACTTGTTCTTAACCTAAAGCTGATTCTCGCACCCCTGGCCATCAATGTTAGTTTCAAGGCAGCCCCTGTGAGTTGGCACTCCCGAGGCGGTTCTGCAACCGTTCACGTGCCAGCTACATGAAGTCCTGTCAGTGGTTGCCCGGAGTTGGTGAGAAGGGAACAGGTAAGGAAGGCAGTGCAGAGGGTGGTGAAGAGTTGGAGAGGAGTGCCCGTTTCCCTGCCGGTTAGCCATGCCGCTGTATGACCAGCATGCCTGGTCTCTGTGTTACTCCTCCCGTGGAGCTGTGAGAATTAGCAGGAGATGGGTATAGCACTCAGCACCATACCTGGCCCAGGAAACATGCCCTCTTCAAGAAGAATGATAGGGAGTTGAGAGGGAAGCTAGCCAGCAGAAAAGAAACAAATTTGGTTTTGTTTTTGTTTTTCCTGAAAGCAGTCACTTGGAAAGCATAACAGATTGGTTGCTACATTTTATAAATTCTTGTTGGGGAAACAATGAACTTAGGAAACTGAAAACAGTAACTGCGTCAAAATACTTGTCCTTTGGGAAAGGTAATAGAGTGTCCCCTGGTGATTCCTGGCTTGTGGTAGTGAGGACAATCTCTTTTCATTTCTTACACTTTTCATTATTCTCAAATTTCTACAATGAACTGTTGTTACATGTATAACCAGGGCGAGTCAACAGGGGGTGGGGGTGGGTGGGGGCTCAAAAAAATGCTCTGTTTAGACTGTAGCCTGTACAGCAGGGACTGTATAGACCCCTGGGATTCCCTTTCCCTGGGGACACCTCCTCTGGGGCAGGATCTGCTATGACAGTAAGAAACCTTGGTTTGCAAATTCTACGGGGAGAGACCGTCACTCTGTCACAGGCCCCCCTGGCCACCTGCCCTTGGGACCACGTCCTTGTGTGAGACCCTTCCTTTTGACCTCGAGAAGAATGGGCCCCGAAGCCAGGCTGAACTGCCTCTTTAAAGGACTAGAAAAATTGGTAAACAGCCATACTGTGAAGGGGCTTCCCTGGTGGGTCAGATGGTAAAGAATCCACCTGCAGTGAGAGAGACGTGGGTTTGATCGCTGGGTTGGGAAGATTCCCTGTAAAAGAGAAAGGCTACCCACTCCAGTATTCTGGACTGGAGAATTCTATACAGTCCATGGAGTTGCAAAGAGTTGGACACAACTGAGTGACTTTCACTAAACTGTGAAGAACCATTTTACCCTGTGAAGGTCGTCTCTAGGGACAGGCGTGATGAGGTGGGCTCCCCTGTCTCATGAGCATTTCCCACTGCTGACCCGGTGGCATGTTGTCCCAACTCTGCTTGTCAGGATGTTTGCTGTGCTCAACTGTATCTATGCCCATTTGTTCGTCATGGCAGCCCCATGTGTTGAATGATCTTACCTCCATCCTGCAAAGGAGCACAGTGTGCTGGGAGAAATGCAGGCAGCCCTGGGCACACAGCCTGTAGGTGCAGACCTGGTTCAAACCACAGTCTCCCTCTGGGGCCTTGACTTTTCCCTGTTCTCCTAACTTGCCTGGTGAATTGTGACCTGCAATTGGAGAGCAGAGGGTGACAGACAGCTTCTGACTGAGTTCTTTCCTAAGGCTCACCTGGGCCTGGCTTGAGGCCTGATGAATAATCAATGTCCAACAGTATCTTGAAAAGACCCTGATACTGGGAAAGATTGAGGGCGGGAGGAGAAGGGGATGACAGAGGATGAGATGGTTGAATGGTATCACTGACTCAATGGACATGGGTTTGTGTGGACTCTGGCAGTTGGTCATGGACAGGGAGGCCTGGCGTGCTGCGGTTCATGGGGTCGCAAAGAGTCGGACACGACTGAGTGACTGAACTGAACTGAACAGTAGTTTTGGATATGTGAACGGACGAATGAATGAATGAATGAGGAGTGAAGGAATGAAGCGCCCAGTGGCCGCTAGGTCATCCTCTCTTGTACGTGGAAGAGAGAAAGGCGTGTCGCTGTTCCTTCTCAAACGGCCACTTAGCCTCTAAGGCAAGAGGAAACCCAGGGCCTCAGAGGAGGTGGTGAAGGTATCCACCAGCTGAGGACTGTGACTGCCTCCGGAGAGAAACATTTTCCCAGACAAGGCTGGCTCCCAGGCCCTGGCCACACTCCTTCTCCAGATGGCGCAGGCTTTGGGCAAGGCTTCTTCCTCTCCAGTTATGGGCCTCTCACCCCCATCTCCTTCCTTCCTGTTGGCAGCGTGGAGCAGCACGATCTGTTTATCAATTATTAGCACACATAATATTTGTTTCACAAAGGCTGCATGGATGTGTGTAACTGACTTCCTTTAGTCTTTCCCAAAAGAACACAGAAAAGCAAAGGCATTCTTGTTTCGTTCAGACCCACACGAACATGGCCATCACCTTAGCCAATCCCTTTCTGCTTCTGCAGTCTATCTGCACTAACACAAAGGGGCACTCACATCCAGACAGTTCAACGCAGCCAGGAAGGTTCTGGAACTTACGGCAGACCCCCGATGCTTCCGGCTGGCTCCTCAGATGGGTGCCCTTCTTTCCCCATCCTTCTAGGCCACAGGCTGGTTTGGTGTGTTCACCACATCTGGCCTTTATTTGAAACTCCACCTCAAAGTATTTCATAGCACAGAATATCTTTCCTTATTAAATTCTCCCCCACATATTTTTTTCATAAAACAGGCACCAAAAACTACAAACCTACCCGTGGCTCTCAAAGTATCTGTTTATAAACCTTTGGAAACCGTTTGCAATTCGTTAATCACATTTTCAAAGGAAGTTACAGTTTATAGATACACTAACAAATGCCATATCCGATGCTTCAGCCCCAGTAACGAGATCCTCACGAAGGGGAAGAAGGAGTGGGGCTGGGGGACCTGGGATCCATCCCAGGCCAGATCCCAAGGGAGAGGGGAGATCGGACCTGGGAGTCAGAGGTTTGAGGGTTTAGTGCTTTATCAGTTGCCCTCAGACTCCATGGCCACACATATGTCCTCTCGGGAAAAGCAGGTACAGGGGTCAGCAATGCTCAAACACAGTGGACTGTCTTGATTAGCAGTGAGGTGTTTTACAAATCACAAGTTTCTAAATAGTCATTAAAGTACCAGAGTTTGTGAACACTTCATTTAAAATGTACTTTTAAAAAATGGTTCATTAAAAGAAAGAAAAAAACTAAAGACACTAAATATATACAGGTTGAAACTGATGACTACTTACGCTACAAGACAGCTTTAAAAAAAAAATCTTTAAAAAGAGAAGGAGGGTAATGTGGAGAGAATGTGTTGGTACATGAAACACCCAAGAGTATAAAGGTTACAGGTGAAGCTTGATCCAGGCACGTACACCGTGCTTTCAGCACTCTCCTCATGTCTTTTCTCTGCCTTCCCTGCACTGGCTTCCTTCTCGGGAAGGCTCTCTCCAAGCAGTGGCAGAGCTGGCTGCGAGGAGCTCATGTTCCCCTCCTGCCTTAGTGATGTAGTAGACAGAGAGCTACTTTTTCCAGATAAATCCAAGAAAGCATCCAGATTGAGTCTCATTTGGGTTGGTATGAGTTATGTCCCCAATCCTGAGCTACTCACCATGTCCTGGAGAGTTGTGGGTCTCCTTCACATACTCAGGTCATTCATTGGCTTCCCTCCGAACCAGGATGGTCTTGCCATCACTGGAACTACATTTCCTGAGTGTGAGGTCCATGGGGATTCCCTGTAGGAAAAACCAAAGAGATTTCCCTGAAATATGCGGGGGATGAGTGGTGGTGGTCCACAGCTCAGGTATCTTCCTAATGGAGGTCTATTCTCTAGCTGAGTAATAAGGTTTTTCTTTCTTTCTTTTTTTTTTTAACTTTTAAAAGTTTTCATGTATCTGTGTTTTTGGCTACACGGGGCTTTGTTGTGCGGACTCTCTCTGGTTGTGGCAGTTGGGGGCTGCTCTCTGGGTGCAGTGCAGGGGCTTCTCGTTCTGGTGGCTTCCCTTGTTGCTGAGCGTGAGCTCGAGTTGCATGGGCTTCAGGAGTTGTTGGGCTCAGTAGCTGTCACTCTTGGGCTCTAGCGCATGAGCTAAGTAGTTGTGGTGCCCAGGCTTGGTTGCCTCGCAGCATATGGGATCTTCCTGGACCAGGGATCAAACTGGTGTTTCCAGCATTGCAGGCTGGATTCTTAACCACTGGACCACCAGGGAATCCAGCATTCTTTTACCAAGAGAAAAGAGAAAGTGGATTTAGGGTCATCATTCTGAAGTTTACTCATTGTCCTTGACCTGTTTTATCTATGCAACAGCCGGTTGACTTTTCTTTTGTTACTCAAAGTAGTCACTCTGCGACGCTACTGTATGGATTTCTGTTTGTATTTTAGGAGACTCACCCATTAATAAAGACTCAAGTAGAAAGTATTGACTGTTTCATACCTACTTCCCTGGTTTAGCAGACATTGTAGAGGAGCATTCCAAAGGGTGTATCCCTGGTCCCGTCTGTTTCTTTCAATGCAGTTAAATTAGAGACTTGCTGGAATGTGATGACTTTCAGGCCAGCACGCTGGGAAACCTCTCCTCCCCTCACTCTCTAGTCTCTGCTAGTTTCCTGAATACTAATAGTGCAGTGTACTGAATTTCTTGAGTGGTTTATTAAAACAATGAAAGAAGATATCTAGGAATGGTCAAAAGTCATGGGATCCATCTCTGTGGATTCCACTTTCGCCAGGTATCATCTAAAAGGGCTTGGGTTCTTTAGCACAGGTATGACCTTTCCTGCCAAGAGAGTCTCGAGTCCCAACCTGGTATTTAGTATTAAGTATCTTACACATGAAGAGGAGGTGACTATACGATACCATCATCTTCAACAAACATCTTCCTGCCTAATGTCTGCAACAACAGCAGCCCAACAAATTATTCAGTGGGTCTCCTTCACGTCAAGGAAATGTCATACTAGGCATTTGTATGCCGTGAGCTCGTGTCTTCACCAAGGTTTTTACTTTTTCAGGACTTACACTAGCCACATGCATATTAAAGGCTTATTCCATACTGAACTTGGAGCATGCTTGCCACCTTACATACAGTACCTAGTTAATTGTCTCAGCCTACCTTGGCTATGGAGGTATTACTGGTTTTCATAATTTTGCAGTTGAGCGAGGAAGGAAGGAAGCTTGGAGCAGCTGAGTGCCTTACTTCATGTCACATGCCCAGTGAGCAGCAGAACCACTGTGCTCACCTCTTCTAACAAAGACAGGGATGCACTTCCTCTGAGGATGAAGGACCATGGTGGTCTTTTAAAATTGCTTCCCTCGTGTCTCAGCTGGTAAAGAATCCACCTGCATTGCAGACCTGGGTTCGACCCCTGGGTTGGGAAGATCCACAGGAGAAGGGAAAGGCTACTGACTCCAGTATTCTGGCCTGGAGAATTCCATGGACTGTATACATGGACATGTATAATCCATGGGGTTGCAAAGAGTCAGACATGACTGAGGGACTTTCACTTTCTAAAATTTCTTTAGTGGCAGTTGAAATAACATGAGGCTTAGCTGTGAAAATTTGGTCAGGGGCTGGGGGTATGTGATATACTGGCTATGTGATCTTATTTAACTTGCTCTAGGCACCGTGGGGAGTAAATTGACTATAGGCAGGCAGATTAAGAGTGATAAATCACAAACAAGTCCTTGGGAAAGAATGAAGCACCATTTAATTGACTTTACTTATATTCTTAGGACCTTGTGCTTGCTAGGTGTCCAATAAGTGTATGTTGACAAAGTGATTAAAAGAAGATTTTGAAGTGATCAATGGAAGAACTTCCTCCAAAAGACAGTATATACCTAGCATTAGACTCCGCAAGAAACCATTAAAGTTTTACCTTTCTTGGTCAGAAGCTGAGCTGCAGAAACTTCTGGGTTGCCTGGTGGCTCCCAGGAATTATTCTTACCAATACGGAACCTGGGGACCATCAGTACAGGTAACAGAGGTCCAAGAATGTCTAACTGTAGGGCTTCTTAGCATCGTGTGCCCCTCCCGCATCCCACCTCCTTACCCTGAGAAGAGGCGACCACCCTACTGCCCTCTTTCCTGTTCCACCCGCTCAGCCCCAGCCCGACTCTCTCGAGGGCCAAACATAGTGAACTTTCCATAACAGGATCCAACTGTGAATCTGCTATCGTTTACAGCGGCTTCTGAGGGAACCGCTTCCCTTCCTCTTCATCTGGAGTGGAGCTGATGTCATAAACCTGACCGTGACTGTCTGTTAATTGAAAACCCGAGAGAAGGGGATAGAAGGGCGGTGGCCCAATATGGTCAGGGCCCACTCCCCCTTCGAGTTGAGGCAGCCTTCCTGGGTGGTACGGCTGGACACCCCAGGACAGCCCCGCATTCCTGAGATGCAGCCCAGAGGGAAAACAACTTAGCAGGGAAACTGCTGAGTCCCATCTGGCCCCGCAGTGATGGGAGATCTGCCCTGCCTGGCCTCTCTCTCCTAGATTCCACTGTGGGGCCAGTGTGGCCTCGTTGGTCCCATACACCAGCGGTGATTTTCTCCTCCACACTAAGTGCCTTCAGCACCTATCTCCATAGTAACTGAGCAGTGTCCAGAATGGTAATCTTAAAACACCTAGAGTGATGCTGTATTAGAATCCTGCCCATTAAATCCAAAGCTGGCTAATTTAGAAACAAAAGGAAAAAAGAAAAATAAAAGCTATACATACATAGGTATTTTTTCCAATATGCCCTCAGCCATATCTTTTGAACTGGCAAAGGGGTTGCTTATCCTGAGCCTGCAGCAGAGGGCAGACTTTCCTACATTATAAGTACAGCATTAAAGTCCCAAGACACAGGAATATCCAGACACAGGACTGTCTGATAAAATAGTAGGCTTGCCAGGTGACTGTAACACCAGTGCTTTAGGAGGGGGAAAAAAAAAAAAAAAACTCAAAAAACTTCCTGTGATATTAATGCACTCATCAGCTTTTCCAGAGAGATGTGCTAATGGCCACTAGACCTGGCAGTGATTCCCAGTCTCCATGCTCTTCGGGTTAAGTAGCCCTGCTTATCTCAGCACTGCTATGGCCAGTGTGATAGCAAGTGGAAGGCTCCATGTGTTTGAGAAATGTTACCAGGATGCTGAGGCCAAATATGGAGATCAGAATACAGACTATGTAAGATTCCCTATCCTGTATCATGAAGGTGTGTGCTCTAAAAGCTTTAGATTAGACGAGAAAGGCTCCATTCCACACGTAGAATGTCCAAGGAGAGGGGAAACTGCTTGCACCTGGCATGTTTATAGGTAAGGAGTCTACCAGGTAAATTCATGTGAAACAAAGAATTGGCTTGTATACTTAGTCCCCCTCTATTGGCTCTGCTGCTGCTGCTGCTGCTAAGTCGCTTCAGTCGTGTCCGACTCTGTGGGACCCCATAGACGGCAGCCCACCAGGCTTCTCCGTCCCTGGGATTCTCCAGGCAAGAACACTGGAGTGGGTTGCCATGTCCTTCTCCAATGCATGAAAGTGAAGAGTGAAAGTGAAGTTGCTCAGTCGTGTCCGACTCTTAGGGACCCCACGGTCTGCAGCCTATCAGGCTCCTCCACCCATGGGATTTTCCAGGCATCGGCTCAGTGGTGTCCAACTCTGCAAGCCCATGGACTATAGCCTGCTAGGCTCCTCTGTCCATGGAATTTTCCAGGCAAGAACACTGGAATGGGTTGGCATTTCCTTCTCTGGGAATATTCCTGACTCAGGGATTGAACCTGCATCTCTTGCGTCTCCTGCATTGGCAGGCAGATTCTTTACCACTGTGCCACCTGGGAAGCTCACATGTTTGCTAGTGACTCAGTTCAGCTTTCCTGATCTTGAAAACCCAGGAGTGCCCCTCTGCTTCTCTCTGGTACCCTCCATTCACAGTCCTCAGGCATGAACCAGGAATTCAGATGATGAAGGTTGCCCTGGCCGGTGGTCTCATGGAAATGTTTTCTTCATTTGTCATATGCTTTCTTTCTCTCCCTCTTCTGCCAGTACGAAGAAGGGAAAAAGCGGAGGAAACCCAACTACAGTAGTGTTGACCTGTCTGAAGTGGAGTGGGAGGACCGCGACGATGTGGTAAGCGATTTGATTTCAAGCCTGGTGAGAAGGACGCTTCATTTTACCCTCCTCTGCCTGGGAGCTGGTCAAGAGAGGCCCACCAGAGGAACACCTGGCTGTCAGAGGGATGTAGAGACCATGGGCCCTTGTATGCATTTGAGGTTTTATAACTCTCCTGCCGGTAGGTCCACTTATAAATGGGTTTCCAGCCGCCCTGCCTGCTTTGTGTAGTCTAAAACCATCCTCATTTGGGCTCTGGTTCCTTCTGCAGCCAATCAATCTGGACTCTTTCTGAGTGCCATTGATGGGACCTGCGACCCTCAGGGGAGCCTGGCCAGAGCCTAGCGGGGCCGCTGCACAGCCAGGGCCAGAGTTTACCTGTCAGGATGTCAGCCAGGGCTTGGCAGACCCACTTTCCTCCTCTTTGGTTGACCACCCTGTTTCCAGGGCCACCCCAGCCTTTCCCCTTTTCAGGCCACACTTTAGTAACACATGCTTGTTTCCCAGACAGCTTCAGCCTTCAGGACTGTATCAAAAGTTTTCCTCATGCCCACGATTTAGCCCCAGCATTCTTCTTGTTCCTGCCTCAGTAAATCAGATTTGTTAGACACACCATCTTTTGTGAATCCAGGCAGACTGTCCTTAATTGAATCCTAACTTCCCGGGTGTCCAAATCTGGACCCTTGCTCTCTCCTTTCTATATGGAGCCTCCATGCGCAGGCAGGGTGTCTCTGCTTGTGCCCCCCTGACCTGTCAGAGGCCCTTTTCTGAGCTCCATCACTGAGTCAGCCTTGTTTCTACCTCCCCCTCTGTCTTGCTTCCCAGAGGGATGTTGAGGAAAGCTATTTGAAGTGCATAGGCTGGGTTCCTGTGCTTTCAGAAATGCAGCCAGCATCATAGTCCCCTTGCTGCTTGCTTTTCCTCTCTTCATATCCTCTGCAACCTGGACATTACTTAGCTAGCATAAATCTCTGAGATTTTTCCTTGCTTGTAAAATGCGAGAATCATATCTGTTTTAGACATTTACCCTATTTCCTTCTTCATCTGGGCTATCTCTTTTAAACCCCAATGCAGACAACATCTTTGCTGTTTGATTAAAAAAAAAAAAAAAAGAAAAAGTCTGTTTCTTCATCTATTCTCTTTTCCCGAGTGCTGGTGACCTGACGTCATGTCAGCTCAGTGACCTGGTATAGTTTTATATCTTCTTGTTCTTTAGACATCATCATCAGGATTCACGTCTGGGTCTTTTGATCATACCACGCCTAACGTACATGCCCTACCCTTTCAACCTGCTCCTATCAAGAAGTAGGCTAGTGCAGTCCCGAGGAATGCAGTTCAGGCATTTGCCTGCCTGATTTCAAGCCCCACCTCTGCTATTTGCTGGCTGTGGGTCTCAGGCAAACCATTATTTTCTCTACATCTCAATTTTGGTATAGGTTTTTTTTTTCTCAGTCAAATGAGTATGATAGCAGTAGTACCTCACAGAACTATTGTGAATGCTGGTGTGTTACTATATTGAAAGATACAAAAGTGTCAACATTGTTGCTCAGACACTGTGAGCATTCTGAGTGGTAGCTGTTATTAGTACTATTCTCGGCATTATCAACCCTCAGATAACCTTCTTATTAATGTATGTCTGTTGCTAAACTGTATCACGTGATTTTAAAGGGTGCATTCCATTAGTTTGCTTTCTCTTCCCTCTCTATCAGTTGCTTTATTTTGACTTCACTGCATCTTTTTGTTTCTTTCCAAGAAGTTTTGAACCCTGTCATCAGCATGCTTCTCCATCCCTTCCTTCATTTTTTTACATTTTAATTGACATGGGAAGCAAACTTGATGCTCGTTCTTACTTGGGAGTCCGCACATCCAGGAAGCTGGCCTTCTGCTCGTTAAACACTAGGCTGACACCTGCACTTCTCCTTTTCAGGTTTCCTGAAGAGATTTATTACTTGGCTCATCTGTACCCCAGTTGTCGAGTCATCATCACCTGTGCCCAGGTTAATTTTCCGTGAGCTGATATCGCCTTTAACTAACAATGATTTGACAGATGCTTTCTGTTTCCTTGCCCTTTTCTTGCTTTGTCTTCGGCTTCCCAGCCTTGTTCCTCACCTTGATATGATTGCCAGAACTGGATTCTGTGTCTGCCTTCAGAGTTCCCGCAGGTCTAGCAAGTCAGTGCTCTTACGCTTCACCAGGAGGTCTCTGGTTGTGCGAGTTTAATTTGGGTCTCTTGTCTGCTTGAAAAGAAGGTACATTTGAGACATGAATTCCTTCACTATCAATGTGCTTGATTGTGAAAACCCAAGTTACCATTTCTCTCCTAGGGATTTGCACATCCTTGATTAGAGAATTCTGGAATCTATGCAAAGCGTCTTTATGAAGGCTACACAAGATCCCATGTGCCCACGCGTCTGCCAATGGGGTTTGTACATATGTAGCAGAGGGCAGTTTAAGTAAAGATCTTGAAAACACCAGACAGGCAGAGTCGAGGAAGAAGCAGCATGTGTCTGCCCAGCTGTGGAGAAATTCTTGGAAGGAGCATCCTGCTTCTTTTGGCAGCTAGGCTTGTGTTGAATTTCGTGACCACATTTAAAACATAGACCCTATGTACTAACAAAAACGATGTGAGGTCATATCTGTGTCAAGCAAGCTTGAGTTTGAATCCTAACATTTTAAGCTATTGAGAGGAGTCTGACATGAAAGAAGAGAGAGGGGATAATAATGAAGTTGCTGCTGCTGGTGAGGATAACCATGGAGGACAGCTTACCCCTATGAATGCTTAGGGTGTACAAGGCACTCTTCTGCACAGTAGCTCTCAGATTCTCACTGCAGCTTTATGAGACGTGTGCTCTCATTAATAGCATTTCGCAGAAAGAGAAACTGAGGCACAGTGGGGGCAAGTGATCTGTTCAGACTTCTGGCTCCAGAGTCCATTTCTGAATGACAGTGCTGTCCTGCCTCAGTGTTCAATAAGTGGAATCTGTTTCCATTATAACCGAAGGAAAGGGAAAGAAAGAAAGTGAAGTCGCTCAGGGTCTGACTCTTTGTGACTCCATGGAGGATAGCCCACCAGACTCCTCCTCCTTGGAATTTTCCAGGCACGGGATAGTGATGTGGGTTGCCATTTCCTTCTCCAGGGGATCCTCCCTACCCAGGGATCGAACCCAGCTCTGCTGCACTGCAGGCAGACTATTTACCGTCTGAGCCACCAGGAAGCCCAAAGGAAAGGGAAAGACTAGACTAATCATCTAAGCATCTGCCTCCAGAAAGTATTAGTGAACCCGGCTTCGGACCCTCCCAGGTCCTGGCGCGGATCATCCTCAGCTACTGGGAGTTGGGGGTGGGGCGGCGCTGAGGCATGGAGAAGCTTACCTAATCTCTGACTCGCCTGGGGAATGTGAGAGGGGCAGGTCCCAAATGGCTTTAGGCAGGCACCAGAAAGAGGAAAAATGAAAACCATGTCAAAGATAAATCGAGCTGTTCTTAAGAGTTAGAAAGTAGACTTAATTAGGACCAGCTCTCCCCATCCAAAACCACAAAAGTTAAAATGGGAAAATATTTCCAGAAATGCCCATTATGTGTTGTTAAAAAATATCTAGAGTAAAATATATGTTTTATTTTATACATGCCTCCAGCTAAAAATTATGCTTTTACTCTCTTGCACAGAAGATGGGAATGTGAACCCAAATCTAGACAGGCCCCGCGTCAAATTTAGGTTGCTTGCAAGCACTGCAGTTCTCTATCGGCCAGATCTTATTCAAGCTCCTCAAAGGAGAAAAGAGGGGAAAGAATTAAAAGAAAAAAAAACAAGCATGGGGCTGGGAAAAAGCCTTTCCTGACAGGCTGTGGCATGTCAGCATTTGCTCCTGTTTCATTAAATGGCCTTCCCGTCGTCTCCTATTGGTGCCCACGATGGCACAGCTTTCATCACTGTGTCTGCTGTCCTTCTCTGAACTCACAGAAGGGCCAGCAGTAATTAGCAGAGATCAGCCAGGGGTGGGGGAAGGGACGGAGGCTCATGGTTCCCAGATGAGACCTTCAAAAATCAGACGCAGGGTTGCCCCGTTCACTGCCCATCAGCCTCAGCCAAGCTTTTCAGTGGCCCAGATTTCACAGTGAGTATTTGAAGATGGTTCATGCTGTGAAAAGCTAATCCCTATCTTCCAGATGGTTGGCTTTTGAAAACAACCAACCAAACAAAAAACTACTATATAGGAAAATATCTTTAACTTGATTGTGTTTTCGAAAATGATTTTCTCCATAACAAACCAATACCCTTTGTGAAAATGTAACTTGTGCCCTGAGACTTCCTTGCTTCTTGAGTATTTCAGCATTTGCTGGGGGTTTGTTCCCTGACTCTCAGGATTTAACGTTGAAAAGGTTTTTTTGGCCACCGTTGCCCTGAGGTTTACATGAGCACCCCAAATTGAAGTTGATGGTCCTTTATTTATTTTTATTAGCCTCTCTCCCCCTAGACAAGAACAGTTGGTTGTTTATTCTTCCAAAGCCCCATTTCAGAGATCTGAAAATAGTATTTAGACTTACTGCAAAAGTACACCAAGAGTGGATGGGGAAACAGGCCAGCCCTGCATACACAAGACAGCAAAGATGCATTCAAGCTAGATGGTGAAAGGTGTCCAAGACAGTATGGTAACCCTGGGAAGCACTAACCCCAATTTTTTTTTATCATTTTAGTTAAGAAATGCCATGGTGAATAGAAAGACCGGGAAGTTTTCCATGGAGGTGAAGAAGACCGTGGACAAAGGGGTACATTTTTCTCAAACATTCTTGCTGCTTAATTTAAAACAAACCACTGTGAAAAATTAGCTTTGAAAGCTCTATCTGGAGTAAATATCATTCACTGAGCTCATTTTTCTCTTGTCTTTACTTATCTCAAACAAGATTCATGTAGTACTGTTAACCTGATCATAGTGTGTCCATTTATTTTTATTTATTTCTGAAAACTTCACCTAGCAGACTAACCATGTTTTCTTTTCTCTACGACCTTTTTTTGTTTTTTCAATCTAGAAACGGGTTTTGGTGATGACAAATGACTACTATTATACAGACATCAAGGGTACTCCTTTCAGGTAGAGCTGACCATAATACATGGACATTCCATCAGACCCATCAGTTGTGTTTGTACAAAACCTGCTGACACTCTCAGAGCTCATCATCTGAAGATAACCAAACATCCTGCCGAAAGGCTGGAAAGAGTGAGGAAGGGGCTTTTCCCAGGCTGCTTTTGTTTTTGTTTTCCATAAGGGGAAAAATGGTTCAGGCTCACCTAGGAGAACTCATTCAATTTGCCATGGCTTTGCATCTCATTATCAAGCAAATAAGCTTTGGGGGTTCCAACTAAGGGTGGAGAGATAAATTCAGCGGGTTACCAGGGTCCTTAACCATCTAACTTGCTGCCCTTTATTTCCATGATCAAAAAGTGTTCCTTCACACTTCGAGGCAGCATATTCATCCCTACGTGTTGTGCTTCGGTTTTAATTTCTCCGTACTGTTCCTCTGTGCTTGTCTGCCTTTCAATCCTGTTATTTCTCTTTGTAAAAATCTTGAAAAATGCACTTGCCCCCCTTGCCTGCTTTCTTATGTGGCATTCTAAAGTTTCCCGCTATTAACTTAGTGTGATAATGCTTTTTGTAAAAAGTTACTTTGGTAGGACTTCTTTGTGTTCTTCAACTGATGCCTCACAGAGCTCAGGGGAAAAAGAGTTTACTGACTCTGGATCCATCTTAATAAAATCTGTGGTGGTGTTGTCGTATATGGCCAGGGATCTTGGGTGAATTCCATTTGGAACCAGAGCACTTGAGGAAACACATGACTGCTAAGTGGGTTTGCCAAACGATGAGACTGTGTCATCAAACATATTCTCTGACTTTAGACGAAAAAGGAAGGAGCTTAAATTGAAGTCGCTCAGTCGTGTCCAACTCTTTGCGATGCTATGGACTGCAGCCCCCCAGGCTCCTCCATCCGTGGGATTTTCCAGGCAATAGTCCTGGAATGGATTGCCATTTCCTTCTCCAGGGGACCTTCCCAACCCCAGGGATCAAACCCGGGTCTCCCGCATTGTAGACAGACGCTTTACTGTCTATCAGACAAGGAAGAGGCTTGGGCAAAGAAACCCACCATACAGTCATGTGGCTACATTCAAGTGAGAGCAGAAGTGTTCATTTTTGCCATTAGAAAGGGGTTAATTCTCCCTCATCTCAAACTCTATAGTCTGGAAAGACCCTTGTGTGGCTAAATGTAGGGCAGGGGATGCATAAAGCGGTAATGAAGATTATTAGGGCATGTAGCTCTTACAAAAGCATCTAAGAGAAGGGCTTGCTCAGGGGCTTGTAGCAGTCGCCACACCTCTTTTAAACATACTTGAGAGCCACCCATTGCTGCTGCACTTCCAATCAGAAATTACATTGAAGCAGCTGATCAAATCTAAGAAAGACCAACACCAACTCTAATCAGTGGGGTTTTGAAAGTAAACTTTTGAAAAAAAAATTGCTTACAGAACATGAAATGGAAATGTGAAAATGGAAAATAAGAAGTTAGCCAACAAGTCTGTTCCAGTCAATGTTATGGATTTCAAGATCTGCTTTGTTTCTCTGCACAGTTTAGGTGTGGCGCTCTCCAGAGGCCATGGGAAATATTTCTTCCGAGGGAATGTAACTATTGAAGAAGGTAAGATGCTGTCTTTATCCATCTTAATCCTTTCATGTGGGAAGAAAGCCCTGAAGCCACTGGGTTAGCTGAAGAATTTGCTCAGCTATCCAGCCCTTTCTCTAATGGACGTTTGACTCAACCATTTACCCCCCTGATTTTACCTTGCTCTCTTAGACTGTTTCAGATGCCTGGGACTCCCAGATAGTGGCAGCTTTCCTTATGGTTTCATTTATTTATGTTGTGCTTTTATCCACAAAGTTGTCGAGGCAACTCATAGGAACCATCCATCTACCAGCTGTATTCTTCTCATACATAAAAATCAGTACCAAGAAAAATATGAATTAGTATAAAAACTCAAGCCCAGGAAAAGGAAAATAAAGGTAGGCAAGCCTTAGTCTTCTCCACATTGAGCTACAAATTTCACTTGTGTTTTGAGGCAGCCTAGGTCCAAGGGAAATGTGATCATTCAAATGATTTATCTAAGTCAGAAGGAATAAGGAGCATCTTGAGGTTCTTAGCTCTTCTTGTCTTCATAAAGCGCCAGTGCACTGGGGACTCCCAGTAAATGGTAGCAGTTGTTACAGCCCGTTAATCTTTAAAACTGCTGTCTTCCCCATACTGTCCTTTACATCTCCCAACAACCCAGTAGCTCAGAGAAGTTATCTTTACCAGTATCACCAGCTCAAAAGCAGCACTGGGGGTAGCATGTGAAAGGCTTCACTCCCAGAGCGGCCCTACCCAGGTGTTAAATTTTTGCATCTTGACAGAGAAGGAGGTGAACCAGACCAGTGTTCTTTTTGGGTATCCTCAGGGAGTGTGGGTATCCTGGGTATCCTCAGGGAGTATGCCAAGAGTGGGAAGGTCAGTTACAATCCAGCTTTTCGTGGGTTGGAAGTGGTTACAAATGAGGATAGTGAACTTCCAGAAGCTGGACTGCTTTGTGATTCATTCCAGTGATGTAGCAGAGAAGCAAGAAGGAGATAGGAAGTCCCTGAAGTGGCAGATTCCATATATGGCCTGCTCTACTGCCCAGTGTCCCCACAACGTTTCATAGACTTTGGGTTTTATCTCCCAACTGATTGTGAGGTCTTAAGGAATAGGAAGGAGAGTGAATGTGGGTCATTTTGACCTGGACAAAGCTCAGAGTGTCCCCACTACAGAGGCAATCAAGTATGTGCTCCCTCTTCCTAGAGACAGGCAAGGAAAAAACAGGCAACTTTGTGATTTGAGCAAAATACTCAACAGGATGTATTCTCAGGGATCTTTTTAAAAATCTTCTTTAATTTTCTGGCTCCATGAGCCACATGTGACTCTGTAGATGTCCTGCCCATGAAGACAGAAAATTCACATCTAAGCCATCTGAGGTCAAGGTGAGGAAGTAGCTTATGGTCAGAACAGTCCCTGGTGGCTCAGATAGTAAAGAATCTGCCTGCAAAGCAGGAGACGTGGGTTCAGTCCCTCGGTCAGGAAATCCCCTGGAGAAGGGAATGACTACCCACTGCAATATTCTTGCCTGGAGAATTCCATGGACAGAGGAGCCTGGCAGGCTATAGTCGCAGAGTTGCCAAGAGCATATGACTGAGCACATGTGCGTGGACACACACACACACGCATATCTCGATACAGATATGTTGCACACAGTACTTGTTCAGTCAGTTGGAGCTAATGTTATTATTGTCAGCATTATCGATCAAGAGTAGATGTGATTTTGTCAGGAGTATCTAAATTGGAGGTGAGAGAGTTAGAGAACAGCCATATTTCCTTGGTGGTCTAGAAGCTCAGAGAGGAAGCAATCAAAAAGATCTTCCCTTTAGGGTCTAGGTAGAGAGATTTGTAGATGAAGACTGATGAGCACAGAAACTAGAAATATATATAGAATTGATATCCTTAACGCAATATTCCAGGAAGGCGAGATCCAGTTCAGGGCCTCTGCACCTGTGATTCCTTCTGCCACAAGCGCCTCAGTTACTCCCTGGCTCTCCCCTCACTTCTTGCAGGTCTTTGCTTAAAGTCACTGTCTCAGTGAAGCATCCCAGACTCCAGCAGTTAACACTGACACTCCCTCATCCCTCCTCATCTCTTGGGACCCCCTCTCCTTGCTTCATTCTCTCCCTTAACTTCATACTCCTCACTAGTGATAAGCTATGTATTTTAACTTTATTTTCTTATCTCTTTTCTGCCACTAGAAAGTAAATATCATGAGACAATTAGTGCTTTTTCTTTTGGTCTCTGTTATGTTTTCAAGGCTGTAGACCTAGAATAGTACCTGGCTCATAGTTGATGCTCCATAAATAAATTGAAGGAAGAATGGAAGGGAGGGAGGTAGGAGTGGAAGAAGCAAGAAAGGGAGGAAAGCGTGGATTGACGCACGGATTGCCCTAGGGACTAATCGCTATCCCATTCAACCCTCTGGAGTAGTCTATGACCTTTGGCACTATTGTGGCATTCCCAAGCTCATCCCGCCAGTAGGTGCTGGAGCCAGGGTATGGCCACTTGTGTCATATAGGATGATATTCTATATAATTTATTCCCAACTATGAAGTCAAACAGGAGTATGTGATGCTGGTTCTAGTATTTTGCTATTTATTTTGTACATTTGTGTTTGAGGAGGATACTGGAGTCCTGAGCGCAGTAAGATATCTTTGATCATGAGGGAAATTGCCATTCTCAATCAGTGGAGTTTCTGAGGTGGTCACTTAGCAGCGTGTGTCTGCTGATGACCCATGAAAGTGAAGTCACATAAAGACACAAGGAGAAAGAGTGGTTTCGTACACTTAGGGCATCTCGAGCATTCTATAAACACTCTCCAATTCCCTGCAAGCCTCAGTTCTCCTAGCTACCTCTCCAGGCTGACGACTCATTTCTGCTTAGGATCCTGTATCACCTAGCAGGTTTTGCTGGTTAAAAACAGTTGAGTTTTGGCAGTCTCATACCATTCACCGTATAGTTTCACCCTCCCAACCACCTGTCCCTTAGGGATGATTATTATTACTATTTTGCACAAAAAGAAACTGACATTTAGAAAAGTAAAGCAACCTGCTGACATCACACAAGAGTTTAGTGGCCCACTCAATTTCCTGACTCAGGCTGTACTGTGTGGGCCTCCAAAGTTGGTATCTCCACTGTTGTGCTAAGCTTCTTTCCCAGGACCTACTGGTGCCTCATTTATGTGCAAGGAGTTGAGTCTGGGAGACTCTGTCCGGGGAGGTTGCAGTAGTGGCTGAATGAAGTGGAAGTTGGGGGAAGGTTCTGCCTGAGACAAAAATGTTTCCTATGTGCCGAGTCCCTTTTCCCAGGCAGATGTCTTTGGGATTGATGTCTACTCTTAACCCCCTCTCCCCATGGCCTTAACCCTAGAACATTTGAAACATAGAAGAGAATGCAGGGAGTCAGTGCCCCACACAGATGATACATACTCATGACGCCCTTCTTCTTGACCTCCAGGCCTGCATGACTTAGAACACCCTGATGTGTCCTTGGCAGACGAATGGTAAGAATGAAACAGTCCTTCTCAGCATTGGTATTTATTGTCCTCTTTGATTTCAAGTTGCCTGTACTCCCTTGCCCAGTTCTCCTGATTCAAAGGCAAAGGAAAGTGATGCTATAAATATGTACACATTCTTGTTTTGGGCCATGTCACATTCCTAGGTCCTACTGCAACACTGACCTACACCCAGAGCACCGTCATCTGTCTCAGCTAGAAGCTATTAAACTCTACCTCAAAGGCAAAGAACCTCTGCTCCAATGTGAGTGTGCTTTCCAGTGCGCATGTCTGTGCATGTGGTGGTTGGGCAGTGGAGGGGGTGTGGATGAACTCAGTCCCAATTTAACCCTTCACATTGAATGTGTCCTATTACCAAACTATGTAGTCAAGCACCTGAGTAGGATGAAAATGTTACAGCTGGAAGGAGACTATCAACAGCTACTCTCTTATTTTGCACATGAGACACAAGGGCTGAAAATAAGACTTGTCTCATCCAAGGCCATGCTCTAGGTCTCCTGGTTTCTGTCCAGGGTGGGACCTGCCGCTGTGACATGTTGCCTCTCGCGGTGTACATCCTGCTGCCCCTCCTCCCACCAAGTGCCCCTCAGGGAGCTCGGTGAATCGGAAATGGCCAGGAGCTGGTGCAGGGGGAGAAGGAGCGGGGCAAGGAGAGAGCAGCAGCAGGCCAAGCTCACCAAGTGCAAGGAACAGTCCCCTGGACAAACACAGGCTTATGGTATTAATTCCAGTAGCTAAAGTCTGGGCACAAGGGATTCACCAGAAATGAGCACGGCACTCACCCCTACCCCTAGCAGATACCACTTGTTAGTGATATGAAAAGTTCTTTGCATGTGTTACCTTACAGAAAAACCTAACAGCCCTCTGAGAGGTGTAAGATTATCCACATCCAAACCACGTCTTCATGAAATGGATTTGCTTTTCGGGATATGCTCTAGTAGAGAAAGGATCAGATGGACGTCATGTGAACTCAATTTTTCGTTTCATTTGCCTTTTTGAGTGACATATTTAAGAAACGAAAGTGGAACACTAATATAAAGAAGCACTTACATTTACCATCCAGCTTTGTCAAATTTTAAACTTTTTGCCATATTTGCTGCAGGCACTTTTTAAGGAATGAAATATCAAAGATAATGTTGAAGACCCTGAGTGGTCCCACTTCCCTCTCAGAGAGAATTACCACTCTGTATTTATTCACCATTCCCATGCATTGTGTGCTATATATATATATACACCAAAATATACAGATATACCTATGCATCCATATCCATTATATATCATTATGTTCATTACTTTGTATACTAAAATTTATATATTGTATAATATACATTATCCCACAACCTATGTTTCATTCATCATACATTATATTTTTGAGATTTGTGTTGATCATTTAGCTCTGATGCATTTACTTGAATTACTATGTGGTATTCTACTATGTAACTATGTCTCAATTTATTCATTGTCTATTTCATGATGAGTTGTTTCCAGGTTTTGCTTTTACAGCAAAGCTGCACCATCTTCTTGGCCACCAGCCACGGTGAGCACTGGCCTGCTGTAGGTGATAAAGCTGGAGGGTTTTAGGATCCCTCTGCTAGACTCATGATATCCTCCTGATTTCTCATCCTCTTCCACAGAGCTCTATCAAGAACTCATCTGGATAAGGATGAATGTCTCGCTTTAGGATGGAAATAAATAAATAAAAGCTTAGATGGAAGAAGTCACAAAATAAGAGTCCCAGAAATGATTAGCTATCATATCCCTCTCCCTTACAATCAAAATCAGGGCCCTGAAGAATTGCAAATTTTGATAGAGGGCAGAAATGGGGATGAAAAGAGAAAATTTTCCGAGGAGTGCTGCCTTCCAGTCTCCAAATCTCCAAATCCCAGAGTTGGCTTGCTGGTCTATGGCACCAACTATTCGATGGGGAGGGAAAGTGGCAACTGGAAGTGTGAGACACCCAGCACTCTCAATTTACTGTCATCTTATCCGCATGCTTTGGAGGCCGTGTCTCGTGGTGTATCAGGTGTCAGAGCAGTTTCATATTCTCACCTGGTGGGCAGTTAACACAGCAACACACCGCAGGAGACAGTAGCCTGCAGATACTGCAGAATGAGTCTGGTGAGCACCTCTCATGCTGTAGTTTGGGGTCCAGCCAAAGCCATCTTTTCAAGTCTGTGTTTCCCAACAGGTGATAAAGAATTGATACAGGAAGTCCTTTTTGATGCTGTGGTGAGTGCTCCCATTGAAGCCTATTGGACCAGCCTTGCCCTCAACAAATCTGAGTAAGTGGTTGCACATGTCCCCTTTTCATGGCCATTTCCCCACAAGCCGTCCGAAATATGGTTATGGTTTAAAGAACTAAAGTTGCTTTAGGAGGCTGGTGTTAAAGTTCTTTAATTTTCCCCAAAGCTCCAAACCACAAGAGCTAGAGCAGATTAGCGGCTCTGACTTGGATGGCAAGCTCCTGGGTTTGACATATAATTTGTTTGAATTTTAACATTACATGAAATTCGGTCTGCTGAGGTAGGGTGACACTTCCGAGAGCGAGGGAGGCGGAAGGAGCGTTTTGCTTCCTGCCCTGCCGTGGCTCCCTCTCCTCCACAGTCTGGAGGGAACCTGGGATCTGGGCCAGGCTAGGTTGTGAGGAGGACAGGAAAGTGAGAGCTCTGTTTCATTAGGGTGTCAGACATAACCCTGCGGTTTCATTTCTGAAGTGGAGTATGTAGGGGGAGGAGGGCAACCGATGAAAGTTGTCAAAGACTAGGATGAGAAGTGCTGCAGTAGCTATTATTATTATTACTATTATTCTACTACTTTAAGTAGCCTGTTAACGATTAAAAATTTTAAAAAGTTCCTTTTGCCCTTTACCTTCATGTCCTATGTTACTCAGTTCTCTCTCCTTTTTCATTCTTTGATTCGCTCCTTCCCTTCTTTTATCTTCCCTTTTGTCTGTTCTCCTCTATTAGGTCCGTCACTCACTCTGCTCTCATTCTCATTCATTCATTCATCAACTATTGATTGCATGTCTGTTTTGTGACAAGCGCTGGGCCAGATATCGGTGAAATGGAAATAACTCAATCAAACATAGTCCTTATCATCGTGGTGCCTGTGAAATATAGTGTGATTGAGAATTGTGATAATCATGAAGGAAAAATTAGACATGTGGACTGTAGTAAGACCTAGAGCGGAGATAGAAGAAAGGAAAGGCTTCTGTGACAAGGAACTAGTTCAAGTATTCCGTAGGAGAATTCCAGAGAAATGGAACAGCATGTGCAAGACCCTGAGGGAAGAGAGTATTTGGACAGTTGAGGAATTTAAAGAAGGCCAGCAGAGCTAAACTGTGAAGGGTAGGCTGGAAGATGTCAGGAGACAAGGGTTCACTGGGCCCTGATGGTTTAGAACATTGGGAATCAGGTTAAGGATTTCGGACATTATAGTCAGAATATTGGGAAATCCCTGAAGAATTTTAAGGACATTTGAAGATTTTAAGAAGTAGATGATCAGATTTGCATTAAAAAAAAATCCTTCTGCTGATATGTAGATAATAGAGTGTGATAAGTAGCAGTTCAAGGGATTTGTCACTTGGACCAAGGCAGTGGCTGTGGGTACAGAGAGAAGGGATGCGCTAGAGGGATGCTTTGAAAGTGAGACCCCCAGGACTTGATGATGAGTTCGTGGTATGAGGGGAGGGAGGCTGAGCTGTCAAGAATCATTCTCAGGTTTATGACATGAATAGATAGTCATGTTATTTCCTTGGTCAGGAGACAAGGAAGCAAAAACAAGTTTGGGACTGGACATGGACAGAATTCTTTTCTAGACATTTTAAAGTTAAAATGACTCCTAAGGTAGGTAGTTTAATACGTGACTGGAGTCCGAAAGTTATAACAAACTACTCTCATTATATTTGAGGAGTATCCTTGGACTGCTTACCTGCATGAATCTTATTCCCTGGGAGATTTGGAAAGCGTCAGAACCTTTTCTGTGATTGCATTCTCTAGTGGGAATGTTTCTTTTAGGTTCTTGGGAAACTTAAAATCCTGTGCAAAGATTGCTGATTCACCCCTAACAGATGCTAAAGATTTCCAAAATGGTAGCTTGCTTTGTAGTCCACATCTGTTACTGATTGGGCAGCCTGGCTTTCCTGCTTGGTGTAGGCTATGAACAGAAACTAATACATAGTGTTGGTTTTTATGCATCCCTTAAATACTTAAAAGTAGTATTGACCACTTTGATAACCGTCAGAGATTAAGTAACTAAAAGATCTTATATTGAAGATGACATGGATAAAGCTTTGAATCAAATTGCTACTGGCATCTAGGGCAGGGAAGCAAACTCAAGAATCAGTATTCTCTTCATACTTTTTTGGTAGAAGAAAACTGTATATTTGTGGCAAAAGACTATTTGTTTTGTTTTGAAGAAGTAAGCACTGAGAATACCCTGAAGAACATGTTCAAACATAAAATTTACCTTCACTGTTGAAAAAAATCTTCAGAGAATCTTCAAATGAGTTTTCTTTGCTAAGGCCTTCCTTAGAGTTCCTATGCATGGCCTCCTGTCAAACTATTTGCAGAAGTCATTTCATTACTGATCCTTCTGGGGTTGATGGTGAGGGTAAAACTTCCATGTTGGTGCCCCCTAAATGGTGAAAAATTCAAGTCCTAAACATTTTCAGGCTGTGGGATACTCCAGACTTGAATCAGTGGCTAAGTTGCTGGTTTTTGCTAATGGCAGATTTCACTAACGATCTCAGGACCAAGAATGGACTTGGTAGCATCAGTTCAGAAAGCTAACTCTAAGGCTTTCCTTCCTCTCCTCAAAGTTGGCCGGCTCTTTCTGAGCTTGCATCCAGAACCTTGAGATAAAGGTGTGTTTATTTATCTTTCAGGGTATATTTTCTTATGCACACCAAGCTAGGTCATGGATGTCATAGTTTCTCTGGCAAAAATTACCATGAAAACCTTTGTAAGGGATCAGAGTCAGCATCCTGTGTGTACTTGTGTGTGGGTGGGTGTGTGTATGTTTCTGTAATTTCTACCAAAATTTCAGGCTTCGAAGCTGTTATTTCATACAACATTCCATGAGTTTTAAAATGCAGAAGCTGTTATCTACTGACTGTCTGGCAGAATCCCCCTGACTTGTGTTGCTCTGTTTTAGGAATTCGGACAAGGGCGTGGAGGTAGCCTTCCTTGGCACTCGCACAGGCCTCTCGAGAATCAACCTGTTTGTTGGGGCAGAGCAGCTCACCAATCAGTAAGTAGGAAGCTCCTGAAGCAGGATAATGAAAGGGGCGTTTATATCATTCATTGATTCCAGCAGCAGTGAAAACAGAACTCAGACCTGTTGACATTTTTCCTCTCTCTTCTCCTTTGGGGACCTCAGTGTGTGTGTTTTTGGCTTCCCTGATAGCTCAGTTGGTAAAGAATCCCCATGCAATGCAGGAGACCCAGGTTTGATTCCTGGGTTGGGGAGATCTCCTGGAGAAGGGATAGACTACCCACTCCAGTATTCTTGGGCTTCCGTTATGGCTCAGCTGGTAAAGAATCTGCCTGCAATGCAGGAGACCTAGGTTTGATCCCTGGGTTGGGAAGGTCCCCTGGAGGAGTGAAAGGCTACCCACTCCAGTATTCTGGCCTGGAGAATTCCATGGACTGTACAGTTCATGGGGTTGCAAAGAGCCAGACACAACTGTGTGACTTTAAATGTAAAATATAAAATGTGTGTGTGTTCACCTGCCCATTGCTGACCTTTCCGCAACTTTGTTCTTCACACTTGTTGGCATCTGTCCTCTGTCCTGGAGCTCTCTCCCACCCTGACGGGTCACTTAAGGATGCTAGAGATAGTGTGGCTCCTGGGGGAGCAGCCAGAGGGAGGACTCACTCAACTCCTGACAGATGACCAGAGGGCTTTCAGCCATCTTGCACCTCTGCTGAGGAATTTCTCCTTGTCCGAGAAGCAGTGTTTCAATTCTGATGTGTGCTTGTGTATGTTTTAATGAACCCCTGTGCCTCAGCTCAGAGTCTGAGGGCCTATGGAGCCCCACGGCTAGGACTGGGCATTCTGGTGGCCCTCTCTTTGATGCTGTTTCCATATTCTAAAGAGACCAGATGGACAGTGGGCTGAGTGTCACCAACTTCAGTACCCAGATGCCATTTAAACCAACACTGTTCAACCCCTGTACCTTCAGAGAGCCCCAGGGTCTTAACTCTCTAAATTGGTGTTTGATCAGAGCTGGTATGAGCCTGGGAAGTCTTTCCTGAGCCTATTAACAAATTTTTTCCGTTTCTTTTCTCTGAAGTAAGAGTCATTATTAGGCCAGGGATGAGTGGAGTCTTAGGTACAGAGTTTGCCGAGTATGTGTTTGTGATTCCAGAGGTTGCTATGGAGCCTCACAAATCCTGACCGTCAGTGATAGGAGGTCACTGAAGTGGGAATAACGGAGGCACTGGGTGTCTAGTGGTTTGAAAGGGGCTGGCCTGTCAGGAGCACTATGTACCATTAAGTCCAATTGAGCTGTGCTCTTGTGTCTTAGATGAGTCCTGGACCCCAACCATGTCATCTTATAAAACCACATCTGTAAGTGGCAGATCCATAGATTTTTGTTTGTTTTGTAGACTGGCTTTTAATTCCCATGTGAAGGCTCTTTCTTTCTCAACCCCTCAGTTTGTCATTTATGAGGCTGACTGTAGTCGTGACTTGATTCTTTCGAAATCCTCTCTACACCTGTGCGTGCATGCGTGCTTGCATGCCCAGTTGCTAAGTTGTGTCTCACTCTGCAATCCCATGGACTGCACCCCACCAGGCTCCTCTGTCCCTGGAGTTTCCCATGCAAGAATATTGGAGTGGATTGCCATTTCCTACTCCGGGGGATCTTCCCAAGCCAGGGATTGAAACCACATCTCCTGAATTGCAGGCAGATTCTTTACCACTGAGCCACCAGGAAAGCCCCTGTATCCTGAGACAAATACTTTAACAGAAGGCAAGTTCCTCGGAAGGACTAGAACTGTCAGGATACACATCCTCTTCTCATTTTAGGATCCAGAGAGGCGAAGGAAGACATGGAAGTAGACTTTCTAATCCTCAGAAGGAAAACCTGTTATGTGTTTTGAGATACAAATAGACAAGCAAGAAAGCACTAACAATGGCATACCCTAATACCTTGCTAATCTCATATTCAGGTGATTGTGATGGATTTAAAAGATGGCAGGACCACACTCAAGACTGCTGGCTCACCCACAGTCTGGCTCACCTCACTCATTGCATCTGAAAAATGGGTTAATGATCATTGGATATCTGGATGGATGAAATGATAATCCTTCTGTCTTCAAGAAACACCTATTATTGATTCATATAGAGGCACCTTGGCTTGCATTGTCTTAGGATCTTATATCTACCTACCCCCCTCCAATCAAATGGTATTTGTTGATACCCCCCATTTGGATACACTATTAACCAGGGCTAGAAAAAGTTTAAAATGTCTCTGTTTTTGTTAAAGAGAGTTCAAAGTATTGGGAATAAGTTTGGATAATATAAAGTCCGCATGCTAGAGCTAACCTGTAATGTCATCAGGCTCCTACACTGAGGTTCTATCTCCTATCCCCACCACCTGATTTTGGAGGTGTATCTATTATAGTTCATGGCCCCTATAACCTGCTATCATCCCCAATATTAGCCATATATTGTTTCAGCTTACATAGTCCTTTCACACATGGTGTTATATAATCCTGATAGTACTGCAGTAAGTGTAATATTATTATTCCCACTTTGTAGATGAATAAATGGGGCTAAGAGACTCAGTAACTAACCCAAGTAACTGGCTCAAGATCATTCAGCTCTGCCTAAAACTTAGACCAGTCTCACCCAACACTACAGCAGCCCCTCATATCCAGGAGTAGGTGCAGTCCTGTTTGCTGGAGAATAGGGAGGGAAGGGCTTCTCCGGTGGCTCAGGTGGTAAAGAATCTGCCTGCAATGCAGGAGACCCGGGTTTGATCCCTGGGTTGGTAAGATCCCCTGGAGAAGGAAATGGCAACCCACTCCAGTGTTCTTGCATGGGAAATCCCATGGACAGATGAGCCTCGCAGGTTACAGTTCATGGGGTTGGAAAGACCTGGACTTGACCAAGCAATTAACACACAGTACAGAGGGAGGGAAGGAAAGAAGCAGCAAAGATCCTCACAGAGATCCAGTTTACCTTCTTTACACTTTTTCTAAGAAGAGTGAGATCTTTTTAAGATGTTGATCCCCTCAAAATATGTATCATGTGTCTGGATTTTAAGGCAAGACAAAGCTTTCTGACCCTTTGGTCTTCTGATAGTATTTCTGGAGACTTTATTTGCTTGCTTCAGATGCTAAGACTATTAGTTCACTAGGTATACTAGGAAAAGTCATTTCACCCACTGGGAGTCTAACTGCAGGGTTATATAAAATATTTCTGAGTAATCTGGGGTGCATGTTGTACAGGTCCTCTCCGTACTGAGAAAAGTCAGCTCGGGGTTCTAAAAGCAATGCTTTTTACCCAGCAGAAGTTGTTGGGATGCACTTGTGCCTGGCCTTCCTTGCTCAGTGGTGCCATGCTCTCATTCTCTTCTATTTCAAGGGACTTCCTGAAAGCAGGAGATAAGGAGAATATCTTTAATGCAGACCATTTCCCTCTCTGGTACCGAAGAGCTGCCGAGCAGATTCCAGGGAGCTTCGTCTACTCGATCCCATTCAGCACAGGTAGGTGCCCTTGGTGGGGGCTGTTTCTATCCCTTCGGTCCTGCTGGCCTGAGCACTGCATGCAGAGTATGAGGGAGCATCCTGGAGGCTAAAGGGAGCCACAGCCAGCCAGGAGAGCCAGTACTGAATATTGGTCTAGCCCTGAACCAGTGACCAGCTCCCTAAGTGTTGCAACCCCAAGAGCAAGGAAATTTTTACTTGACCATACTCTGCCAGGAAGCAGGACTGTTATTTCGTACCATATAGAATTTGCATACAAACTTCTCAGTATTTTTTTTTAATTTTAATCTAAAATGTGATCATGGTACTACTTAGAGAAAATTCACACAGCCATAACATCTTTTGCCAGAACTTTCAGCAAGTCCCATCACTTTGGAGGCCCACAATTCCTCATCAGAGCTGATTTAAATCAACACACAAGAGTAATGACTAAGATTTTGTGTAGCCTTGTGCTCTCCTAACAGGGAGCTGCAGTGACCCATGAGAGGCATGTAGCCAATGATTCTTCCAGTCTTTAGGTTTTATGATATTATAAAAAAAATATGCTATGGTGTCCTCCCTTCAAAGGAGAACTGAACATTACCTTATTTCATCCAGTTTTAGAAGCAAGAGAAACTGGAAAGGGTTTTCAGTTGTCCCTGGCTTTTTCTTGTCTCGGTGTTCAATCACTCAGTCATGTCTGACTCTTTGCAACCCATGGACTGCAACATGCAAGGCTTCCCTGTCCTTCGCCATCTCTTGGAGCTTGCTCAAATTCATGTCCATTGAGTTGGTGATGCCATCCTACCATCTCTTGTTTCATGCGTCTGATACTTTTAGTGCTCATTCTGTGTAAGGCTCTGTATTGTGTATTGTAAAAGCTTCAGAGATGAATAAGATATAGTACTAGAAACTTGGATTGCCCTGGACAGTTCAGTATACGCTTATGTTTTATATTAGAGGCTTCTGTATTAATCTCTTACAAGCATTCCCAGGTCACCCCTAATGGGGACTCTAATGCTTTAGTGTCAGAGCTCCTCCCTCAGTTTTGGCACTTGCTTATTTCCATAAATGAAACACCTTTAAAAATAAAGTTTTAAAAAACTTGGGAAGACATGTTGATAAGAGTTGTCTAATAACTAGTTGAATGAACTCATTAGGAAGAGGGTCCCTCATTAATGAAGATATTAAAAAAAAGACCAAGTGTTATTGTAGAAATTCCCTCCCTAGGTGGGATTTTAGAGGAGATTATCAGTTAGATTCCTTTAAGAAGCAAGATTCTTGGAGTCTGTCTCTACTCCTTTGCTGACAGGTCTGTGTGTTAACTCACACCTACGCACATGTATGTGTTCTAAAATATAAATTTCCGGGTACTAAGAATTTCTTTATGTTTATCTGTAATCACATTTTATTGCTGAAAATATCAACTAAGAAACAGTGGACTTTCTAATTCTGCAAACCTATCAATAATAATGTCTTCTTCTTTCATGCAGTTCCATGATACTTTCTTTTTTGTAGTCTTCTGAAGTAAAAAAATAAAACTTAGCTTTCTAGATCTGAGCTGGATCCATTAAGTTATCCAAAAGGGGGTTTTCCCAAACCTGGACAGGGAGGAGGAGTTGTGGGTAAGGAGACCGTCTCCCAGAAGTGTTGCGTGTGTGTGTGTGTGTGTGTGTGTGTGTGTGTGTGTGCTTGTGTGTAATGGCTCCTCTGTTCAGTTTGCTTTGTTGTTATTCACCATTTTTCCTACAAAGAATTATGTCTGGAAAAGAATTCTGATTAATTAAGGCTGTTGTCTAATTGGTTTTTGGCAAGTGGGGTTTTCACTGAACTTTAAATGAAATCACTTAATAAAAAGGAATTTACCTTATTCATGATAAAATTATGGATGACATAATATCTTAGGAGATTTTGTGGCCCCTTTAGATTTGGAGAAAATGTTAAAAATCACCACACACAAGTGTTATGGTGGAGTTCTCTCAGTTTTTCTCCTGTGTGTTGAATACCTATACACAGTGGGAAAGAAGCTGGTTTTTATTACGGCTTAAATGCAGGCCAGAAAATTCTTAATTGTTTTGGTCATAAGTGTATATAAATTCAGATCTCCCTTCTCCCTGCTTCTAAATTCAATTGGATTGCATTCAACTCACATTCATTGAACCTTTTATAAGGCAGCCACTAGAGTAACAGTTATTAACTATGGGCATTAAGAATTTGTGTTCAGTGTCTTTTAATGCATGCGTATTAGAACCATCACTAGTAGTTAAAAATCTCTTTATACTAAAATACCATATTGTTACCACATTAATAAGAGTATGGGGTAAGGATTTCATTCCAGCTCTATCCCTATTTAGAATAGTTTTGCTCAGAAGAACTTGGCTTGAAATTAAAATTTTATATCTCAGTAAAGTTTTAACCAATAAATCACAGCTAAAGTTCTCAACTCACTGTAAAATAGTTTCAGTACTTTATCTCAAGCAGCTGTCTATGGCTATGTTTAGAAAGGCAATGTAAATATGATAACTGACACAGTAAACACCGATATTCAGTTCAGTTCAGTTCAGTCACTCAGTCGTGTCCGACTCTTTGCGACCCCATGAATCGCAGCACACCAGGCCTCCCTGTCCATCACCAGCTCCCGGAGTTTAATCAGACTCATGTCCATCGAGTTGGTGATGCCATCCAGCCATCTTGTCCTCTGTTGTCCCCTTCTCCTCTTGCCCCCAATCCCTCCCAGCATCAGGGTCTTTTCCAATGAGTCAACTCTCTGCATGAGGTGGCCAAGTATTGGAGTTTCAGCTTTAGCATCAGTCCTTCCAGTGATCACCCAGGACTGATCTCCTTTAGAATGGACTGGTTGGATCTCCTTGCAGTCCAAGGGACTCTCAAGAGTCTTCTCCAACAACACAGTTCAAAAGCATCAATTCTTCGGCACTCAGCTTTCTTCACAGTCCAACTCTCACATCCATACATGACCACTGAAAAACCATAGCCTTGACTAGATGGACCTTTGTTGGCAAAGTAATATCTCTGCTTTTCAATATGCTATCTAGGTTGGTCATAACTTTGCTTCCAAGGAGTAAACGTCTTTTAATTTCATGGCTGCAGTCACCATCTGCAGTGATTTTGGAGCCCCCCAAAAAGAAAGTCTGACACTGTTTCCACTGTTTCCCCATCTATTTCCCATGAAGTGATGGGACCGGATGCCATGATCTTCATTTTCTGAATGTTGAGCTTTAAGCCAACTTTTTCACTCTCCTCTTTCACTTTCTTCAAGAGGCTTTTTAGTTCCTCTTCACTTTCTGCCATAAGGATAGTGTCATCTGCATATCTGAGGTTACTGATATTTCTCCTGGTAATCTTGATTCCAGCTTGTGCTTCTTCCAGCCTAGCGTTTCTCATGATGTACTCCGCATATAAGTTAAATAAGCAGGGTGACAATATACAGCCTTGATGTACTCCTTTTCCTATTTGGAATCAGTCTGTTGTTCTATGTCCAGTTCTAACTGTTGCTTCCTGACCTGCATATAGGTTTCTCAAGAGGCAGTCAGGTGGTCTGGTATTCCCATCTCTTTCAGAATTTTCCACAGCTTATTGTGATCCAAACAGTCAAAGGCTTTGGCATAGTCAATAAAGCAGAAATAGATGTTTTTCTGGAACTCTATTGCTTTTTCAATGATCCAGCAGATGTTCGCAATTTGATCTCTGGTTCTTCTGCCTTTTCTATATCCAGCTTGAACATCTGGAAATTCACGGTTCATGTATTGCTGAAGCCTGGCTTGGAGAATTTTGAGCATGACTTTGCTAGCGTGTGAGATGAGTGCAATTGTGTGGTAGTTTGAGCATTCTTTGGCATTGCCTTTCTTTGGGACACTGATATTAGTAACCACAAATTTTTAAAAATGTGGTCCCTCTGTGGTGATTAATAATTTTGATGTGAAGTGGCTATATGTTACCCAGTGATGATATCATAACTCAGTGCATTAATTTCTTAAGCTGAGAGGACTGCCTACCCCACACTTCGGGCCTAACAGGGCAGATCCACTCTGAGTTCTGGGAAGTGAAAACTGGTTCAGAATTGGTGACTAATCTTTTTTTTTTTTTTCTTATAGGAACAGTCAACAAAAGCAATGTGGTGACAGCAAGTACCTCCATCCAGCTCCTGGATGAAAGGAAATCTCCCGTGGTGGCAGGTAAATGATGTATTTAAATCAATGAATATAAATGAGCATGATGTCCATTCATCATTCATCAGCTACTTCCATGTATCAGAAAGTTGGCTTTGAAAGTTAAAAAAAAAAAAAAAACCAACAAAGTCTATATCCTCTTCAGCTTGGCATCATCTCCTCCAGCCCAAGGTTCTGACAGCTGGTTGAATTTGACGGGAAAGCAGAAGTATTTCCCAGGACTTTTATCCATAGACTCTGAGCCAGTAGGAAATTGTTGGTATGTGCAGAAGATCATTTCTTGACAGTAGGTGCCATGCCAATTTACAGTAAGCTTCAGATCTCCCACTTCTATGTCATTGGGATAACAGGGGCCGTGCAAGGAAATTGTGGGTTTATTTTTGGCAAATACAAACTGAAATGTGCCCTTCTCTGGAGAACCTGAGATTTTCATCACCCTAATCCCCCTGGGGGATTAGAGTTAGATGTATCTGCAGGTGCTGGGTTTGGGACCAGGGGAAAAACCATTTCATGACTGAGTTTTAAATTGTCAAAGAAACCCTGTATCTGGCTTTTTCCCGTCTCGCTCACTTTTAAGAGTGTCAGTAGATTTTTTTGACTGACTGGAGGCTTTCATTGGTGATATTTTGCCTATAGGGCCAGAAACTGCCATAAACCCTCCTTTGGGAACAGATGCTGAGAAAATGGAGCCTAAGAGTGTGTCTGGCACATTGTTTGTTTCTGATAAAAAATTGTTGGAGCCTTTGGTTAATGAGTGGGTGAGAATATCTAAGTATCATCCTGATAATTGGCTAGATTTACCAAAGGGAGTCATTTTGGTTTTGGTAAGTTGTACCATAGGATGATTTTGAATATCTACTTCTGTGACTCCACACACTGTGGGATGGAATTGAAATGGATCAGACACGTTTGAAGTGGTTGTTCTTTGGCTTTATTTTCTGACATAGCCTATACATCATAATTGTATTAAATATTAGCAGGACTGAAATATTTGGTGACCATTGCCCTGGCTATTCCTGGGTTATTGGATATGGGAAGGAAGACAGTCATATATATCTGACCGGTAGCTCATCTTCAACTAGGCAGACCTGTAACTAATCAGCCAGGAGATAAAGACTGTGAAAATTCAGGGCTGCTGTCTTCACATTTTGTTCTTAGTATCTCATGTTCCTTGAGGAAAGTAGGAGACAGGATCATTTAACTCGGTAAGATTTATTTTTGTTTGAAGGTCAGCCTTACTCACCTCCAGCCTGACCCAGCCAGCTAGTTCTGGAGGCATGTTATCTCTCTCGAGTTGAGGCCACATGCACCAGCTGATAACAGCATGGTCTGAACCAAATTGTCTGTTTGAAATTTCTTTCTAAAACCTTTTCCTTGAATTTCTCAGAAAGTCACCATGAAGGATGGTCTGTTTTGGCTCTAAGATCACTGTGCCCATCCCAGCCACATCTGTCCAAGTTTACAAACCATGTTCAAATGTTTCCAAATGACTTACATTTCATAAATGTCTACTTGGCTGAGTGTGGATGAAACATGGACTCAGCCTGGGCACTGTGTATCCAGTCTGGAGAAGACCATGACTTTTCCTAATTGTGTGCTCGTCTTGAGACCAGAGGCAAGTCATGAGGCATGGTTGGCCCACCCTGAGTGGGTGGGAGAGACATCCTCCTGGTTACTGCAGTTCAGTGTGCGTCAACCAGTGCCCATTTTCAGGACGCAGTTACGGAGCAAGACAAAAACCAAGGTTATCCAGGGAACTGTACTTAGTCATTACCTTTTAAATCTGGTGATTATGAATCTTCTTTTTTAAACCATACTGAGTAGACATAAGATAAAACAGAATTGCTCATATTTGATCTTGAAGGCTGACTTGGATGCAGCATCCTGAAGGCAATGACCTCAAAAGAACCTTTATGTCTCCAAAAGCAGAGAGGTCTCCTCAGCGCGTCCCCACATTTCATTGGCTCTGACTCACCCATCATGTCACTGGATGATTAGGTTCGGCAACTTTCTTCTGTGTATTCTCTACAAATTAAGTAGACATTGTTTACTGCTTTAAAATTAAAAAGCCCATTTTAATTGGGGAAGAAACCTTGTTTTGGCAGATGAAGATGAATATGTGAGCAGGCTTGTCCCCCAACCAGTGTGCCTCCAACGGCACATGGGATACAGCCAACTGGCAGTAATTTGGGATTTCAATGAAATCCTTGTGCTGAATTGAAATTTATCTGAAAAGAAAGGTGTGCAACTTTGCAGTTTATTATCAAGGACTACTTTGAAAAGCCTGCAGTGCTCCCAGATCTGATCTGGTGTTCTCATGTTCATTGGCTAAATGTGTCTGTTTGCAATAGAAAGAGTTTCTTGTTTTGGTTTTATGTGTGTGTGTTATTCTCTTCTTTCTCTCTTTTTTTGTTTTCCTTTTCAAACAAAAACATTTAGATACTCATCTGTCAATGACATCTTTGAAGAAAGGGCAGTCAAACTGGGCAGGG
Organism: Ovis aries; assembly: GCF_016772045.2. Lineage (NCBI taxonomy): Eukaryota > Metazoa > Chordata > Mammalia > Artiodactyla > Bovidae > Ovis > Ovis aries. The sequence continues at coordinate 46,190,552 of NC_056072.1, read as the reverse complement.
TTCCATTTATACGTCAGCCTCAGTGCATAAATGGGCCCCATCCATCTTCTTGGCCTATGACATTGCTTACAGTCCTTTTCTTGAGGAACTTGCCAACTCTGCAGCTGCCACTAGCATGCTAAATTTTCTTAATTGCTTTCCCACTGCACAGGAAGAAGTGGTAGGACTTTCTCTTTGGCCCACCAAGTCTCTCTAGAGTGCTAGAACCTGCTGTGTGTGTCAGGCCCCTAATCCATTTTTCTGTTGTTATTGGAAATGTAAACCTGGGATTGTAAGGTCTACATAGTTTTGTCACTCACTCTATAACTTGCTAAATGTGTGGTCTTGGGTCCCTGAAGTTCTATCTAAAATAGGGTTGGGATTACTATCTCCCTCACCTCACTCTGGGTTGATTTGGGGATAAAATGAGGAAATAAATTTAAAAAACATCAATATCAAGAAGTAAAAATTACCAGGATTTGAGGTGGCCTATTTTTATCTTCAAGTTGGCAATATACTTCCACATTCATTCATTTATTCAGTAAATATTTCCTGACCTCTTTCTTTTGCCAGCCCTCTAGATAGAAATGAATAATAACCAGACCCTGTGATTGACAGTCTCTCCCCTTAATCCGTATCCTCTGCCCTCCCCACCCCCCCACCACTGGAGACCTTTAAAATAGCAGCTATTTTTAAAACCAAGTCTGCACAGGATAAGTGAATTGAAAAGCTGAACAGTCATTTAGAAACTCCTAGAGATCAAAGACTTCCTACTTTTCATCTTCTGTCCTTCACAGCATAACCCAGTGTAGTCCCTGGAGTATAGTAGACACTCAGTAAGGATTCTATACATTGGATTGAACTTACAGAAAGCCATTTTGCCCTTAGTTGTTATGACTTGAGTTCTGTAAGTTACCTAGATCATGGTGTTAATTCTACGCTACGCTCTCAATGAAGAGACCAGGCCCAATAAACCAAGAGTCATAGGCATTGTTTTCCATCATGCTGGGGTAGAGAGGACCAGGAGAAGAAAATAAACACATAGACGTGAGGAACTGAGAAAAATTGGAAGGTATAAGGAGGCAGGGAACTTACTCCCCTCCTTGGAGTGTTTTCTGACTTCCCTATGCTTCTAGACTCTCCCTCTGACAAATATAAAATACTTAATCTCAATTTTTGATAAGCTCATATTTCTGAATTTTGAAAGTAATAGATAATAAATTCTGAATTATTTGCTTAAAAATGTAAACTTTAACATATCAAAATCTAAAATCTCTTCTAAGGTATTCTAATTTCATTTCCTAAATAATTTCTCTCCAGAGGTAAGGGCCATCCCAATTATATTTTTATTCCCAGTGCCGAGGTAAGAATTGATATGGTAAATATGTCAAGAATATTGACTAAATGACTTGAGAAAGGTGAGGTTCATTTTTACCTGTTCTCTATACTACCCACTCCAGTATTCTTGCCTGGAAAATTCCATGGACTGAAGAGCCTGGCAGGCTACAGTTCATGGGATTGCAAAGAGTCGAACACAACTGAGCAGCTAACCCTTATAGGCACACATGCTTGCAAAGTTTACTGACCAAACAGTAGGGACACAGAACTTGACCAAAACTCTGAGAGAGGCACTTAGTAGCTAAAATTCCTATCCATAGTGAAGTGATGCAGACCAATATGGATATCTTAAGGAGTAGAAACACTGTTTAGTGTCCCATTTTGATGGCAACTGTTGTTAGCACAGTAGTTGTCTCTGCGTTAGCAGATGTTTTTTCGAGGTCCAAGCATCTGACCTTCCCTTAGACTGCAAGGAGATCCAACCAGTCCATTCTGAAGGAGATCAACCCTGGGATTTCTTTGGAAGGAATGATGCTAACGCTGAAACTCCAGTACTTTGGCCACCTCATGTGAAGAGTTGATTCATTGGAAAAGACTCTGATGCTGGGAGGGATTCGGGGCAGGAGGAGAAGGGGACAACCGAGGATGAGATGGCTGGATGGCATCACTGACTTGATGGACATGAGTTTGAGTGAACTCCGGGAGTTGGTGATGGACAGGGAGGCCTGGCGTGCTGCAATTCATGGCGTCGCAAAGAGTCAAACACGACTGAGCGACTGAACTGAACTGAACTCAACTGAAAGCATCTAACCTGATGCTTAGGGTAGCTAATGTGTTCAGCAACAGAAAGAAAGGCATTGGTTACAGGAATGAATATTTTAACATGTTTACTGAGATATGAATGATTTGCATGCCTAAAATTACCTGTCTTAAGTGTAAAATTTAAGGATTTCTAGTAAATTTGGGGAGACTGATTCACAGTCTATTCCTTTGCAAGAAACACAGAGCATGTTAGATCCATTCATGGGGAAAATTGGAAAATGTAGGTTAAGTGGTCTCATTTGCATAATTCTGGCCTTGTAATGAAGGGGGATGCTTGATGTTAGGACAAAAGATCTCATTTTAACCAGTTGATTAAGAAAGAGGTTGCTGAACATCATTGACCATTAGCTATTGTCAGGTACATGTTATTTAAACTGAGTGTACTATTTAATATACAGCTTTCCTTAAAGTTGGGTAAATAATGGTGCCAAAATGTTATAGGCAGATATTCAGCTTATCAACATTTCTTTGGTAGGATTTCATATATGTGGTATATATGAGTTAACTAGTATTTAGAAATTAGGTATCAAGTCTCCATGGATAAACGTCTAGTTTGTAGGTGAGCAAAGGGAATGTTTTATTATAGCAGAAGTTAATATTTACTGATCACGCTAGTTGTTCTCAACCAGGGACAGTTTTGACCCTCAGGAGACATTTGACAACATCTGGACATATTTTTGATTGCCGTGACTGGTTAGGAGGGGTCCTGCTGACATCCAGCAGGCAGAGATCAAGGATACTCCAGACTATCCGACATCACACGGGACAGCCCACGACAACACAGGATCATCTGGTCCAAAATGTCAACAGAGGTGAGGTGGAGAAATGCTGGGTTACACTGACAGGCAAACTTCAACTCTTGTTGCTTTCAAATTCAGTGTTTTCCCAGGTAGGCTTACTTACAGAAAGCTCTTATTTCATATCTTCATTTTTTTAATTAAATCATTCAATGAATATATATATATCTAGCACCTACCATTTTCCTGTTGCCGGGGATACAACTGAGAACAAGCACCCCGGAGGGCATTGTGGAGTGAGTTGGGGGATGATGTTTGATGGGGTGAGAGGGCACTGTTGGCTCTCCTGCCCTGAGGCTGGGGTGGCAGCTGCCAGTGAAGAATCATTCCGACCAAACTGCTGCCAATGGGGGAGAGCCTGCACTTGTGGGGGAGATACAGACAGCAGACAAGCATTGCAGGAACGGGAGGAAGAAAGGAAGAAGGGCGGGAGGGAGGAGGGGTAGAGGGAATTTCCGGTCGCAGCTGATGCTCTGTGAAAAATGAAGTGTGGTTGGGAGTACCAAAGGCAGGGAAGAATGCTCGTGTCCATACTTATATGTGGCAGAAGCGGTGCTTCTCCAGACTGGGGGAGGATGGGGACTCAGAGAGGGCCTCCCTGAGGAGGTGACCTGATCAGAGATTGGAATGATGAGATACAGCCATTATGCAAAGATCTGTGGGAAGAACGTTCCAGCAGAGGGAACAAACTTCTCCAGGAATCTTGAGTGAGATCCCTCACACATGTTGTGTCTCGATGGTTTCTCTGAGACACAAATGAGTCTCTCAGGTTTGGGTGGTATTTACTAGGATCTAAAAGCATGACTGAATGGCAGATGCTCCAGGGAGAAATGAGGAACCCAAGGCAAATTGTGGTCTAAATGTCAGCTATGAGATGGGGCTTTTTATATATTTGGCATTATTTTTTTTAAACTTGACTTACAAATGCACTGCAGGGGCAAAAGGGGCTCTAAGCTGATAGGAATGACAGTAACAAACTTCAGAGAAATGGATTAGTGATGTAGCTACCAACTATGCTTTATTTCAAGTCTGCAAGAGAATCTGAATTAGAGTTGGCCACATAGAACAGCTGCTCTGCATACCACAGTAGACAGTGACAGGCACACTGAAGATCATTGCTCCAGGAGTAAAAATAGCCCAGAGTTTTGAGAAACTGAATCTGTGCTCAGTCTTCAGGACACTCACTCCCATGAGCCACTGTCCTTTTATAAACCTTACCAAAAGCCCCAACACACTCTCCACCCCAAAATCAGCAGCAGAATTTTGGAGTTATGGGTCCTTATACCCAGTTTTTTAGTTCTGTTTTGGCAGGACTCCGCTTTCCAAGGTCATGGTGGGATTTGAACATTAAAGCCAGTGTAAGCCAAGGATTTAGCAGTGAGCACAGGGCCATTTCCCCCTTCTTGCTCTGGGATTGAATTTTCACATTTGTAAAACGAGGTTGATTGGTGCTTTGGTTGGATTTATAGCAGCCTAGTTTTTAAATATAGAGGTTTGTTTCATCATCATAGAAAAGGAAAAGAATTAACCAATAATGGGCTGTTTCTTGCACCCAGATTCAGCCTAGCTTTGGGGGGACCCCTCTAGTTCCTTTTGGGAAAAATAATTTATATAAAGAAAGTGCTTGGTGAATACTTATAGCTGAGTGCTCAATAATGGTTAGCTGGTAAATTATCACTGCTCTTGTTAAGAATGATATATGTTACACCGACCACACTCATTAGCCAGTGCTTTTTGTCATGTGCTGTTCCCTGTGAAAACCTGCATAGGGGATATCATTATAGTAGCTTTAAATGTTTCATAGTAAAATTTTGAAAGTCATACTCTCTTGTACCTATTCCTCAGAACAGAGACTGAGAAACTGTAATCCATAGAACGAAATTTAGGATGCTACCTTTTGTTTTTTTTAAGAGTTTTATTGAGGTATATTTACTATAAAGTTCACCATTTCAAGTCTACAGTTTATTGGGTTTTGATATTTCTTAGGTTGTACAACTGTTACCACAGTCTAACTTTAGAACAATTTTATATTCTCCCAAAGAAAACCCCATACCCACACACCCTCCTCATTCTTTATATCCCACTCCCTACTCCAGCCCGAGGAAACCCACTAATCTCCTTTCTGTCTCTATGGATTCACTTACTCTGGACATTGCAGATAAATGGAATCATACAACATATGGCCTTTTGTGATTCACGTCTTTCACTGAACTTGATGTTTTCAAGGTTCATGTTGTAGCAAGGATCAATACCTTAGCATTTTAAACTGTCCAATGATACCCCATTGTGTGTATGTATAACATTTATCCATTTATCAGTTAATGGATGCTTCTGGGTTGTTCTTACTTTTCAACTATTATTACTAATGTTGATATGAACATTTATGTACACATTTTTGTTCAGATACATGTTATAGTTTCTCCTGGGTTGAAAGTGGAATAGAATTGTTGGGTCATAAGGTAATTCTAGATTTGATATTTTGAAGGACTGACAAGTTGTTTTCCAAAGCAGCAGCAGCTTTTTACAATCCCACCAGTACTGTATGTGGCTTCCAGTTTTTCCTCTTACTTATGATTGCTTGCTATTTCTGTCTTTTTTAATTTAGCTATCCTAGTGGGAATGAAGTGATTTGCATTTCCCTAATAACTAACTATACCAAGCATCTTCTCATGTACATGCCAGCTCCTTGCATATCTTCACTGGGGAAATGTCTGCTCATATCTTTTGCCTGTATTTAAATTAGGTTATTTATCTTTTTATTGTTGAGAAGTAAGTTCTTTATATATACTGGATGCAAGTACCTTGTCAGATACCTACCACTTATTTTTATAAATAATATTTTATTGAAATACATCCCTGTCTATATTTTCTGTGGACAACTTCTTGCACAAATGGCAGAGCTGAGTAGTTGGGTAGAGACCATATGGACTAAAAAGCCAAAAATATTTACTGTCTGACTCTTTAGAGAAACCGTTTGCCAACTCCTGCTTTAGATAAAAATATGTCACGGTCTGTTAAAAAAAAAATACCAAAAATGCTAATTTGTTCACTCACTTATTTTGCCATATTTTTATCTTATAAAAAATGAAGAAAATATTTAAATCAAAAGTGTGTAAGTAGATGTTGAAGACACAGCTTCCTATATCAAAAGGTATCCATCATTGTGCCTAGTATTTTTGTATATGTGGTTACAGAGATATCCCAATCAAAGGTCCTGGGCTTTCTAAAAATAAATGCTATCACTGTCAGTCAAGACAGTGATTTGCTTAATCTTCACTTTAGTTTGTAAACCTCTGAACAGTGAAATCAATATAATGCTTGGTAGAACATTGGAAATGCCCTCACATGCTTTGGTGGAAAACACTTTCTGGGATTTCCCCCCACCCAACACGACTCATGAGAGATTTGGGGATTTATTTAGCTGCCTTTATCCAGGCAAATCTCCTAGTGACCTTAATGGGATTTTGATCTTGGTTAAAACTAGTATATATACGACTCAGGCTAAGTGAAGGGCTAAAGAGGATAAATGAGCTGACATGCATTTCCCCTCTCTGGGAAGAGAGGGCATGATTGGAGGCTCTAGCATAAATGCTTTGACAGTCAGTCTGTGGACTCTTGCCCATGGAAAATGCTTTTGCCTGTCTGTGGTGGGAAAGGGACAGTGCTGATCAAAGGCTCTTTATTCCCATGGCCTCCCACAGTTTGCACTCACCAAGAACTCCCACATTCTATTCTGGGTGAGAAGATCTGCATGAGGTCAAGCTCAGTGTCTGAATGTCATTCCTACTTCAAGGCCAAATTATATGTGACCGAGCTCAGGCAGCCTAGAGTGTACAGTTGTCTTAAAATATAAAAAGGAAGCTCAGAATGAAAACACAGAGCGTGGGCATTTTATATGCTTGTGCTTCACTAGCCTTCTTTGACCAATTTCCATGTTTTTGCTGATATAGTAAGGTTCTTTTAAGCTAAACCTATTTCTTTTCTTATGTTATTTTGTGTTATTTCTTATTTTTCTGTGTTCTTCTCACTTTCTCTCTTTCATGCTTTCTGGAACCCATTCCAACCAGGTTTCATCCATAGTGAATCATTTCTCGTCAAGGTTATATACAGCTCCCACATTACCAAATCCAAAATTGAACTTCAGATGTTCTTTTTTCTTGGTCTGTCATCAGCACTTGACCATGTTGACCACATTCTCCTTGAAAACCTCTTTATTTGGTTCTTTGCCTACCTCACTGCCTACCCTCTAGGTCTCCTTTGCCGATTTTGTTCATCTCTTGATTATGCATGTTGGAGGGCCCCAAGGCTCCTGTCCACTCGCAAGGCTTTTAACACCATTCATGAGGTGGTGGTTCCTAAGCCAGACCTCTTTTCCTTGACTCTCCCTTGTCTGATTAGTGTCTCTGCCTCTCCCATCAAAAACAACTCATTCCCCAAAGCCCATTAAATGCAACTGACTCCAAGCTTAATTTATTGTAGTTACTGGTTATTCAGTCCAAAAAGTTAGGAGTCATTTTTAAAAAAGTATTTATTATGGATAATACTGAATATAATCAAAAGTAAATAGAAGCATGAGAAGAAACCCAAGGAAACCCATGCATCCTTCATTCAGATTCCTTCTCCACTAATCATTAATGACATGACCTTGAACAAATTACACAAACCCAATAAATTATCTTCATCTGTGATATGGCAGTAAAATGCTCTCGTGTTTTGCTTAATTTGAGACGTAGAGAAAAATGAAAATATTACACTAAGAACAATTGGCACACAACCTGGTGCTTAATAAAAGTCGATGGCAGTGCTATTATTGCTCTTATCCAAATAATTAATATAACAATGCTGTAGTTCTTATAACGTGGTTCACCAGAATGGGTGAATAATGGCAGAGGTTGTGTTGTATTATACATGCTAACCCTTTGCTCCTGTAACTGCATTTATCAGATCTGCAATTAATTTTCTGTGTGACTTTGGAAAAATTTCTTTCATTTTCCATTATTCTATTTCCTGTTTGTAAAAATAAGAATATGAAACATAAGTCAACTTCAGTTGATCAGGAGTAGGTACTTAGAAAAGAGATTTAAAAGGATTCTGAGGCTTTGACTGGGGTCAGTAGATAAGTTTGCTGAGATCTGTTAGTAATGTCTGAAGCAGGTAGGGAAGCTGGTCACAGCTATTCTGAAATTTGCCACACCTAGACTAACTGCTCCCAAAGGACCTTCCCAATTCCCAGTCCTCTGGTTCTTTTTCTTCTCTTCTTGGTAAGCCTTTGAAACTGGGTAACATCCTATCCATCCAAATGAATATTCAGTGTCATTCAAGTGAAAAATAGATGTGGATATTCCAGTCAAGAATCTGAAAGGAAAGTGAGGGACTGCAAAGCTGCCTCTCCCAATGGGAGGGAGGTTTCTTTGAGACCTTATTTAAATTTGAACATAAATAAGTAAATAATTTTCATCATAAGGGAAAACAGGGTATTTCCCTGAAGCTGTGTAGAAGCCACACCCACTGACACCATGTGGGGCTGGAATATCATTTGCTGGTAGGTTTCTGTCTCATAGCATTGAGCATTGGATACACTGGTGGGTTTGACCCAAGTGAAAATAGCTATTTCCTGATCTGCAATAGAAAGTTACAGATTTCTAACAATTAATTGTGTAATTATGATAATCGATGCTACAGATAGATTATTTTAGAAATTGATCTGCTTCCTTTTATATTTTGGATCTAAGAGTGTCTAATTTCTGGAGTAACTTGGTTAACTTAAATAATGAGATTTCAGAGCCTTCTGGAGGAAATCCTGTGATTACTTTTAAGTCTTCCATTTTTGTAAGAAAAAAAATGAAACATCCATTGTTGTTCATGGACGTTTTATCATCTGAAGCACAAGATTGTTCCTGCAAAGTCAGGGGTGTTTACCTTAATTTTAAAAGCTTGCCAGGTATAGATTTGACACTATGGCTTCTTTTTCCACAATCTCTGTGACAGAGATTCCTTCTACACCCTCATTATATGCCTCACAGTTTTGGGTCCTGCTATTGTGAGTTTGTGACCTCTAGCAAAGCAAAAATAGTGATACTGTTCCACTAAATATAATGAAGAAACTATATTTTACAAAATTTTCTCAGAGCAATCAACAATAAACGTGATATTTATTCACAGTATTCCTTCAATAAGGCTCTATGACGGAAGGGCATTTTATAGGAGAATCTATAAATATGACAGCAGCAATAAACAGCTGAAAATAATCTATGAGGCGTTTGCAAATTACCCCTCATGAGCTGTAGTGCTTGTGAAAGATAATTTGCGGTTCTCACAGAATACCCTGCAAATTGAGTCTTTCATCTGCAAGTTTTTTACAGAGAAAACATTTCATTTCTCCTATTAACGAATGATAACTCTGCATTTGTTAATCTAAACAATTTGATTTATATTTGTCTGTGCTGAGAGACTTGTTGACATTTTAGGGTAAGTAATTATTTTCATCGCCAACTTCTCTTTGTGGTGACTGTAGGCAAAAGATAGACATGTGAATATAAGAAGGTATCATTTTAATAATTTTCCTTAAAGACATCTCGTAAAGCAGGAATATTTGCCCAAGTTATCATCTGTGCCTAGAAATCTCATATGACATGGGTGTCAAGGAGTGAGGATTCTAGCCACATTCGGGGTTTTCTGCGGTGGATTGGAAGCTCTGACATGTAATCGCTGTGGGCAGGGGGATGGGGTCGACCTGCACAGTCACCAGACCTCCGGCAGAACGTAGTGCACTGGATATCTTAAATCATAGCAGTGAAAAATAAATCAATAAATTAAAAAAAAAATCACAGCAGTGAAAGAGGCACGCGATGTTGGTCTCAGAAGTTTCCAGGTTATGTAATATCTGTTCAAGTATCTCACGGGTTGGTTGCCAAGATTACATAAATGTTCATGAGAACACCTCTCACCATGCATGGTACGTAGCGCGAACTCTCGAAACATTTGGTGAAATGAGAACAATGTGTAAAAAGATCTCCATGATTTCCTTTCTCATATTGCTTTCTTGGCCAAGGACTCATGATCCAGGGCAAGGAAGATTTTTTCTACCTGGAAAGTAATCCCTCCATCCTTAGATGGGATGCTTGGTCTCACCACTGAAGGAGTGCATGAAGAGAGCAGAAAGGGGGCACCAGGGTTGGGATGGAGCTGATCCCAGAAGCCAGCTTTCCCTGAGATCTCTTTTTGATCTTAAAATCCATGGTAATTTTTCAGTCTACTCTTTAACATATCCAGATTTATTTTAATATTCAGAAAAAATTAGCATCAAATGTAAATGTTTCCCCCCAGAAGAATCATTTAGCAAAATTGCTGTTCCCGCAAGTTGGCCCATCTTTAACTTGTGGGGTGGGGCACGGTGGTTGTGAAGCACTGTGAGAAGGTAGAGATGTTCTCTGGGATGTGTGAGTCCTGCAGGGTAAGCTAGGGTAGGTCCACCTGTCTTTCCCCTGACCTCTTTACACTGCTGGGCAAGGCTTTGGCTGCATCAGACAGAGAAACAATATTCCAGCCTGTATGGACCTCACATTCATGTGCCAGGTTAGGGAAAGGACTACTGATTTAAGATCCAAAACACTGTTACATGCCCTGAAGAAATGAATGCAGAGCCAGTACCCTGAATGGCAAATATGCTTTATCCTTTGAACCAACTCCAGTTGATTAGTTCTGGTTGCCTACAGTGCTGTCTTAAGAAGGCATCTGTGGTGCATCAGGGCTCAGGGGGAGGAATGCTGGGATTGATTAGTGATGTCTGTCAAGGCCTCTGGAGGGACAGCTCACCCTGTTCTCTACTTTTGCTGAGTCCTTAACTCCTCTGTGTAATGACTTTAATACTAACAGGTGACTCTAAATATGAGATGGGGCATCATGAGAGAAAGAACAGGTAGAATCTGCTTTAAGAAATCCTAGCCTGAGAAAATGCAAATTTACAAAATACATAAATCTGGAGTCAATTATTGCCATTACAGAAAGATTCCATGAAAGGTTCCTTTAAATAGCGAGCTCCCCTACTGCATTAAAATGATGATTCAATTTACAAAAATTTCCTTTGCATGCAACTCCTCAGGACCGTGTCTGTGGAGTTAAGCAAGCCACACCTGATTTTTTTTAAACCCTGGCCTAAATAATGTTCAGGATGGCTGCTGCCACATATCTCAAGTCTCTTGATAATTCCCACTCTCTTCAGACTTCCTCTGACTTCCTCTCCCAGAGTGTTGAGTAGACAATCTGGGTGGTGGTCAGCAGCTGCTGGCTTCCACCCTGCTGCGGCTGCATTTCATTAGTGGGTAAACTGATTGCTCTGTGTTTATGTGTGGGTGTGGTTGAACAAGCCTATGCACTCTGCGCACTCTGTACGTAGACACAGATACACATAAGCCATTATCTCGCTCTCAGCCCACCCTAAATTCATTCCTGCTGTGAGAGTTATAAAAGGAGGATTCCAGTCGTCTAGTGGATATGGCCTTTCGGTGATACGTGCCCTGAATTCCGCCACCCCGTCCTTTTTGTGTTTGTTTATATGTTATTTCCCCGTGCATCAGAAAACTTCCCCAGACCTTGCGCCTGAGTCGTATTATCCACTCGAGGAGCCCTCTTCTTCTTCTGTGGCCTAGAGAGCCCCAAATGGTTTTCTGATTTAGAAAATTAAATAGAATCTGACTCTTGTGGCAAGCTACAAAAATTCCCAACCAACAGACACTCCCGCTAAATGTGTAACATACCTAACATCTAAAAGTATCACTGGTCTAGCAGGAACTTGGATTATAGAAGCATTCAGTGCCCCTTGGGTAAGATCACCAACTTCTTCCCAGGCACTCAGAATTGGGCAGTTTTCCAGTGGACCATAAAGCTCCCAGGCGTGCTGACTGCCGTGAGTGTTTGTATTTCAGCTGCTTTGTTAAAGCAACTTACTGCAGGGAAAAGTACCTTGAAAGAGAGGTACCTTCCCTTTCTCCATGGACAGCCTTTCCCACATAGAATAATTGTCATAACTTCTCAGGCACAGAGCACAAGTTATCATATCTATTTCAACTATGGTATTAATATATTTTAAAAAAAATCTCTACATAAATTTCTTTCCATAAACATATATATGCATACATATATATGTGACCCCATGAACTGTAGCCTGCCAGGATCCTCTGACCATGGGGATTTTCCAGGCAAAAATACTGGAGTGGGTTGCCATTTCCTTCTCCAGGGGATCTTCCCAACCCAGAGATCAAACCCAGGTCTCCTGCACTGCAGGCAGACTCCTTACTGGCTGAGACACAAAGTGAAGGTGAAAGTTGCTCAGTCATGTCCGACTCTTTGCAACCCCAAGGACTATATAGTCCATGGAATTCTCTAGGCCGGAATACTGGAGTGAGTAGCCTTTCCCTTCTCCAGGGGATTTTCCCAACCCAGGGATAAAACCCATGTCTCCCGCATTGCAGGCAGATTCTTTACCAGCTGAGCCACAAGGGAAGCCCACTGGCTGAGCCACAAGGAAAGTCTAAGGGAAGTCTAAATATCTATGTATATACATATATATATATATTTTACAGACACATCTTTTTTTTCCTTTTGGAAAAAAAATGAGGCAGTAACAGTGACCCATCAACCCTACTCAGAAACTGTTTTCTGGTTGAAAATGATTATTCCTATTTGAGATGAAAGTTCTCAGGCCAGTGAGCTGTCAAACAGCTCTTTTCCTTCTGTCTTCGTGGGCTCATTCGTTTGAGCCAAGCGTCCCCCATGGTACTGGGCTGTGATAGCTGCATAGGTGCAGCCGTAGATGGCGGCCGCCAGCATCATGAGACACACAATCCCACACACCACCCCTGTTATGACGATGGTGGCCACGGCGTGGCGCAGATTGGCTGGCCTTGGCTTGGGTTTGACCTCACACTCCCGGTGGTCTCGCTCCCCTCTGCTGTGGCTGTCGGAGAGCCTGGGGACAGCCCGGGGGGCAGCACCTAGCTGCGGTACCTGTGAAGACTGCAGGTGTAGAGAAGGAAAAGGGCAGGGGTGGTACAGCTCGTGAGGGATTTCAAGGAGGTCCTTTCCCTTCCAAGTGTCTGGTGACACACAGATGACGCTGTCGGTTATTCCCCCTTTAAGAAACAAAAACAAAGAATGATAGCAGAGCCTGATACAACCAAACTCCCAAATCCTCAGCCTGCAAAACTGAGGCAGATGGAATTTATAAAACACCTTTTTTTTTCCCTCCCTGGAGTCAAAGAATTTAACAGCCATATTTTATGATTTTAAGATTTCTAAATTGGCTACATGCTAAAAATGCCACACACTAAATGGGCAATTATGTATGACCAAGAATTCATTAGAAGCCAGGTCACCTTTACCTTGTAAATGCCAAGGGGAAACAATGCAAAAGCTGACAGGAGGGGCGCTGGAGGCCAGCCGAGGGCACTGTCGCTCGCCCTAATGAGCCCTGCCACACAAGAAATCTATTGTGCCAAACCACCACTGGAGACCTAAGAAATAAATAATGAAAACAAATGTCTTTTCTTGTGATGTTATATGTTAATTTCAAAGACCCTATGTCTCTACCAACACTCTTCAGTGATGCCAAATGGGGAAGTCGGCGGTCCTATGAGTGTTTTGTGTATCTGAAGGTTTGACAGGAATACGTATTACATTCATGGGATTAAGTACAATTAAAGTGCCTCTTCAGACCTCGAAATATTTAGTATTTTGAGTACCAAACTTTCTAAGACTCAATTTCCATTCTGTGGAAAGGGGATTGATTTCCTCAGGTATGTGAGCTACAGGGGGGATTTGAGGACCTAGAAATCCTTTTCTAGAAAGAGCAGTGGATGAACAGATTCTATCCTGGCCAAATTTGACCAACAATTTGCTATTTGACCTCAGACAGATAAACTTCTCTGACTAATTTTCACAAAAACATCCTACTTGTATCTGTTTTGATTATAAAGCACTGTTAGATAAGTCCTCACAACTCTGCTAAAATGGGTAATTTTTGTCCAGGGTCATTCAGGTTAAAAGTGGATAGATCAACACTGAAACCTGGCCCACTCCTATGATCCCAGTTTTTCCCGCTATACTCATGTCCTCTCTCCCTCTGGAATGTTGTGAGGTCCATGGAATTAACACAGTGACCCTCCGTAGATCCTTACCTCCATGAATTGTGACACTAATCTTAGTTAGACTGGAGATTTCTTTGTACACATCATAGGTAGATTACGAAACTATACCAGAAATTCCCATGCAGGAGGTTGTCACTTCAGTGTTTAGAACCTTCCTTTGTACAGCACTTCACAACTTGGGGAATGTCCTCACATCCATTCTACCTAAATTTATAAGCTGAATCCTACTGTGGCCCTATTAATAGAGAGGGCCATTTTGCAGTTCAAGGGTTGCTGTGGCCCAAGTCACTCTGGGGTTGGTGGCCATGGCGAAATTCAACACTCATGTCTTTTTTGCTTTTGCTGCTTGAACTGAATCACCTATTGCCAGAGTCACCTGGGCCTGATCTGGCTTCTTCAGTGATCCCCTGAGGCAAGAACCTCAACTCTAAAGCAAAATGACAATAGGAATCTCTCCTTTCTTGAGCTGAGGTACAGCAGGCCAGAGGTACGGGGTGCATGCCCTGGATGACCACAAGGTGCCAACAGGCTATGATTGAAGATCTCCGTCTCAGGGAGTGTTTCAGTACTGAACCTGGGGAACCAGCAATTCCAATAGCTGACTTAGACCTAGACTGGGGTGGTTCACCTCGCCACTCCAGGGTTAAGTTCGCTTCTCCTGTTACTGGCTTCCTGTTTTAACTATTAGGGTGGGAGGCATGGCCTCAGGACCCAGAGCCAAGAGAATACATAGACGAGAGCCTGGGATGTGGCTGGAAGGCCGGGGTTGTGGCCATCAAGAGCTCCATGCTCTCCTGTGTCCTCAGCCAGGACTCACTTCCCAGCCTTCCTCCACCATCTCCTCAGCCACCCCCCAGGAGGCAGATCTGCCAACGACAGCTTGAGGGCCTCAATCTCTTCTGGATTCATAGAAGTTGACAATTCAAGAGGCTCCAGCTTTCCAAGCACTCTCATTATCCATCATCTGGCAGCTAGCAGCTCTTAATCCCTGTCTTGGGGTGAAACGAGATTCATATCCTAAGTCTGACCACTACTTAGCTTTGCAACCCTAAGCAAGTTACCTGACCATTCTGTGCCTCTGCTTGCTCATCTGGAAAGTGAGAAACCAGGGTAATAATGAAATTCACTTCACAAGATTGCTCTGAGAGCTCAGCTGAATAAAGTATGTCAACTGTTTAGCACAGTTCCTAGCCCAGAATAAATGTTTAGTACAGTTAACTATTGGCATAAAGATGATTTGTTAACTTATGAATGGAGAGAGGAATGCTAATTAGAAAATCTATGTGCATGTTCTTGAAGGAGACATTAAATACTCATCGAAGCACTTTTTTTCTTCTTTCCTTTGATTGTTGGGTCCAGAGGAAGATGAAATTTCCTCACCCTTTGTGGTCAGATTGAAGCCACCTGACTGAATTCTGGCCAGTGGAACCAGTGAATGACACTTCCAGGCCACAAAATCCCCTGCTTCATCCTCCATGTATTTTGTTCCCCCTCCAGGGGAAGTAAGGTTTTGATCAATATCTATGACCTTATTTTGCCTTTATTCCATGCATCAGTAGTCAGATTGTCTCCTATATTTGCATTTATTTGCTGGTTTTATTTAGTCATTTTGACACCCAGGTCTTGTTATTCCAAATCAGTTTTGCCTTCCTTCAGAGAAAGGCTGTTGAGTGGGTGGGGCAGCTCTGCCATGAGGGAGTGTTAAATTGCATTGAGGAGCCTGAGGACCAGAATCAGTCTTAGGAACTCCCTGGCTTAACACTGTCAGTTCCACCTGGTGACACAGAGGGCTAGTGAGGAACATTAATTTGTTCAAAGATCACCAGTGAGTTTGTGGCAGAGTAGGGGGAGCTATATCCCTCCCTATGTTGCTTCTAGTTTCCTGGACCTGAGAACCATTTTTTTGTCAAGAAATACTCTCCTTTCATGAAAACCATCTTTCTGTGATGCTTTGCCTTATGCTTACTATCTCATCCACAACACAGTAGGTAAAGCCACTTCACCTCTAGATGTAAACAGTTTTATTTGAAGCCTTCTTTAAGAAAGATTTTTGTCAAATCATATGACCTCTGTTGTAAGTCAACTTGAAAATTAGCTGGTTAATGATAAGCTACTGACTATTCTGTTGTTGAGAGAGATTCTTAAATCAATAGTGTTTATTTGAACCCATGTGTTCTCCTCCACTTCCTTCTGTGTAACTGCTGCAACTGTCCAGACTCTCTTGATTCCCTCTCTTGATTCCATGTCTGGATCTCTGATATCTTCCCAAATTATGGGCTCAGATATACATCCATCAACTCAACATCACTCCTTGACAATGTAATGGGCGTCCCAAACTTGATATGCCCCACATTGAGCTCTTGATTTACCATCTCCCACATACACTTGCCCATTTCCCCCATTCCACAGCCTGACCCTCGTCAGCTACTGGCATCACCGTTTATCTGCTTACTCCTGGAGGACGAAACAAAATTGTATTTCCTGTAATATACTCTGTTTTCCTTATATCCAGTTCCAACCCGTTAGTAAATTCTATCAGTTCATTATTCTAAATATCTCCCAAAGCTGATCATTTCTCATCATCCTAGTTTGGGCCACCGTCATCTTTCCTGGAAGACTGAAATCACTTTCTCCCTCATCCCCCTGATTCTTCTTCTGCAGCCTTTGGTTTGATCTCCCTAGAGTTACCACAGTGACCTTTTAAAATGTAATCAGATCATATTGTTCGCCTGACTAAAATTCTTCAAGACATTTCCATCTTGCCTAAAATAAAATCCAAATGTCTCAGCCGGCTCTGCACATTTCAGCATGACCTGGCTGTGTGCTGCCTTAGCCTCTCTCACTCCCTTCCCCTGCTCTAGCCACTTGCTTGTCCCTCCTTCTGTCCCTCAGTGAAGCCAAGCTTACTTTCCCCTCAGGTCCTCTGCAGCTACCATCCTTTTCCCGAGTTATCTCATGGCTTATTTCCCCTCATTATTCCAGTTCTGCTTCCCCATATCACCTCCTTGCAGGGGCCTTCCCTGTCCTTCACATCTGAAATGTAACCCTTATTCCATCACTCTCTCCCTTCATGCTGCCTCTAGCACTAACTGCTCTCTGACATAGATGTATATATTTGTTTTATTGAACATGTTTTCTACTGTCAGGATGTAATGCCCATGATGATAGGGATTTTCTTATTCACTGACTTTTTCTCAGCACCCTGAAATGTCCATGGCATGTAAAATTCACTCAAGTTTAGTATGAATGAATGAATGACACTTAAAAGTTAGGAGGAAAGAAGCACTGTGATGTAGAGGAGGGAGTGTAGGGCCAAGACCTAAAGCTGCTCCTTCTAGTCTTGTCTGTGCTTCTCCTCTGTGGTCTTCATCAAGTCATTAAACATCTTCGGGCATCCATTTCCTATTGATAATAGACTAGCTTAGAGTTAGGAGGGGTTGGCAAACTTTCCTATAAAGAGCCAGATGGTTCATTTTTTAAGCCTTGCCGTAGTCTCTGTCCCAACTATTCAACCTCAATCTTTAATGCAAAAACAGCCAGACAGTAAATAATAAATGGATGTGAATGTGTTCCAACAAAGCTTTATTTACAAAAATAGGTGGGCCAGATCTGGCTCTTAGGCTATATAGTTTGCTGACCTCTGAGTGATTTCCAGATCCCCTCATCTTTAGTATTCTAGGATCTCTTGCTTTGTTTTTGACATCTGGTTAAAGAAATACTTGTTCCCTTTGGAGAGGGAGCCGTATTGTATTCAGTTTTAGTAACAGTGGTGTCTGCCATAGCTGTCAAATGGTCAGAAGCAGAGAAAAAAGGAGGGGCAGTCCTAAGGAGAAATACCATGCCCCCAGTTGGATCACACTTGAAAATCAGAATTTGTTGTCACTTCAGAATTGAGTAGTTATTGGATTGGTCAAAAAGTTTGTTCGAGCTTTTCTTATGAAAATTTGGCCAACCCAATATTTAGGTGGATTGATTTCCTTCTTTCTTAAGGGCCTACAGTTTCTAGATAAATAACTTAATGGTGGTATTAATCAAAAAGTGGAAAGTTGGGGTGGAGAGGGGAAAAAAGTGGAAAGTTGTTTCCATGAATCGTATCTGTAGATGAATTTAAATACCTGATTTGAAACACCCTTAATGATTCACTTGCCTCTTTTGCCATACCGTGAAATGACATCAGTGTGCAAAAGCTTACACAGATCCCTCAAACACTTTTCAGCATCCCTTCTAATGCAGAGAACCATTGAGGTTTCTCCTAAGCTGATCATACACGGATGAGGGGATAGGCGTTAGTTACTGACCTTTATAGACAAATGTTTCCAGCCAGAGTTTAAGACTGAGCAAGTGACAGTTGCATTTCCAGAGGTTGTCTTTGAGAAATAAATGCTTCATTCTGGGCATGGATTCTAGGAGGGCTCGATCAAGCTGCCGAAGCCGGTTTTGCTGGATCGCAAGAACGGTCAGGTTCTCCCAAGGCTCACCTAGGGATGCAGGAAGGTGACTTATATTGTTTGATGACAAATCGAGCTCCCTCAGCTGTGGGAGAGAATGGAATAGTCTGCTTTCCAGGGAATGCAGGGAGTTCTGAGTTAGGTTTAAGACCCGCAAGTGCTGAAGTCCATGGAAAACTCCGGGGGTCAGATTTGAAAGAGAATTGTTGTACAAGTTCAAGGTTGTGAGCTGTGGCACTGATTTAAATGCAGAATTCGGAAGCTGGTGGATGTGGTTATCTTGTAAGTGCAGCGTTTGAGTCTGAGGAGGCAGATCGGAAGGGATTTCAGCCAGACCCTGCCGGCTGCAGTCTACAGAATTTGAAGGTGAGTGACAGCGGCATCTCTCTGGGCAGCCGCACACCACCGGGAGCAGGAAAATCATACTGGAAAGCAGGAACAGTTCACCTACAACAAACAGAAAGAAACTGAGATAGGAACCAGTTTGTAAGTGGTATCAGCTTTTGTTCCCGCTTCAAGTTCACAGGTAACCAGAAGGTAGACGACATAAGTTATCAAGTAAAAATGTGAAAAAAATATTTTTGGGGGGCATGTGCCCTTTGTATGAAGCAGCAGAATTATCTAGGACCAGAACTTTGGGACCATGAGAGGGAGTTCAGATATTCACATTTCTCAAAAGTATGCTCCAGACCATGCTGTCCGATAGAACTCTCTATGGTGATGGGAATGATCTGTATCTACTGTCTAATATGATAGCCACCAGCTTCATGTGACTTCAGAGCTCTTGAAATGTGACTACTGCAGTCAAGAAACAGAATTTTTATTTCCATTTAATTTTTATCAGTTAAAATTTAGATAGCCATAAGTGCTAGTGGTGCATATTAGATGGGACAGGTCTGAAGCATTCTTACAAATCGACATCCGTCTTCCAAGTGTAATACTTCCATGAGTGATGATTGTCTCTGCTCCTTTTTTGTTCAAGAGATTTTAAAACAAAAGCATTAAAATAACATGATAAATACTCATGTTCCTGTAACAGAGTTCTGTCAGTTATTCATAGGTTGCCATATTTGCTTCATCTCTTTTTTCCCTTAACTCAAAGAAACAGTGCATTGCTGATAAGTTAAAGTCCCTTTGATTAGCACCCATATCATGTTTTCCAGCAGGAACCGCTCCCCACCACCACCTTCCCTACCATTACGACTGCATCCCACCAGGCCTTTTAAAAACAACAAAATCACAAATAGCCTTATAGCTCATATTTTGAGCCAGGCATTATTGAAAGTGCTTTATATATATTAATTCATTTAGCCCTCCTAATCTTGTAATTCGGTATCTTTTATTATGCACATATTAAAGGTGATGAAACTGAGGCACCGAGAAGCTAAATCACTTGTCCAAGGTCATTCAGAAGTAGTAGAATCATGATTTGAACCCAGGCAGTCTGCTTCCAGAGTCTATCAGGGTTCTTACGTGCTGTGCTTTACTGCCTGTAAATATTTCTACATACACATACATACACAACACACACATAAACAAATTACAGAATGTTTTGCATAGTGGTTTTTTAAAAAGCTAAATAATCATTGGTATGTCTCATTTTGCAGTTTAGTCACTCAAAACTGATCCATCCACAGGGATGCACAGAGAGTCCATTCATTCCTTTTAGCTTCTGTGGAGTATTTGGTGGGGAGGCCTTGCCAGATTTATTATTTAGCCACTCTTGTACTGACGAGCATTTGAGTTGTTGCAGTTTCTTTCGGGACAAATGATGGAGCAGAAGGCATCCTTACACAGGGCTCCTTGGCTCTGTAGAAATGTGTACGGGGGCTCTAGATTTGATAGGTGCCTCCTTGCCAGGTTTGAAGAGGATGCTGAGTTGACATTCTCTCAGGCACTGCTAGGTCAATCTCCAGTGGAGCTTGATCACTCCCTTCTTTTTTCCTGAGACTTAAATTTCAAGATGGCAAACATCCATCAAGGACATTTTGTTAAATTGGTAGAGGAATTCACAGGGCCAGGCAATAATATTTAAATCTTAAGATGATTATCTACTTGTAAAGAAAGTTCTTAAGAGGAGATTTTCGGTTTGTCTGTTTTTGGCCTTAACTAGGGAAATGTACAATGTGGCTGTCAAGTGCATGGAGCCTTTTCCCCTTTGTCCTTTCAATTCTCTTTCTCTGATGCTGTGAACCGTTCTTTAAGGCAAGAGGAAAGATGTTTGGAAAGCCTTCTGAAGGAAATTTTGCTCAGTTTAGTTTCGCTCAAGGGATGCAAAGCATTACAGTCCAGTTCCCTCTTGCAGCATGTAAAAGAGGAAAACCTTGTTTTCTTTTCTATAATTTTGCAAATAATATACATCTCAGTGCTAAAGCAGCTTCTGTTCAGAGGAGAGTTGCCACCCCTCACTTGAGCTCTGCCTCACCCAAGCATTCATTAACTGCAGAAAATCATGCCACTCCCCCACCCCCCCCTCCACCGACCTGTAGATGATATGTGAACTCCAACCTGAAGGACTGTATTTTCTCTGAAATGGCCCATAACAGGCCAACTGCATACCCATTCATGATTAGGTACATTTGTCCACTCTTTTTTATTCTGACCCAGCATGGCACAAACATGAGACATTTTTAGCATCTGTTTGGTCTTGTGAGATAGACAACTTCCCACAGATACCTTCCTTAGTTGGGGATGGGGGTCCTGCTTTCTAAGGCGTGAGGGGATTGATCATGCTCACCTTCCATGACTGAGTCTCCACCGGCTTGCCTGCGGAACCTGAAGCCCACCTTTATTAATCTGCAGTCAACACATCGAGGGCACGGCAGACTCCAAGTCCAGGTTTCATTCACTTTTTTCCTGAATCCTGCCGGTGCTTTTCTTCAGCACAGGGAACAGTTGTCGCTTTCAGGAGACCACTTATTTAAGCAGCCCTTTCCCTGTCTCCATCTGGATTGTTTTCCATAAGAGGATCTTTTGATTGTGCTCCCTCCTTCTTTCTTAGAGTGTTGCCCTTCCCAGGATCATCGCTGCCTTTCCCATTGAGACGAGGAGCCACAGAAAGAATGTTTGTCAAACCTCAGTGAACAGCTGTAGCATTCAAACATGACCCCGATGGCTCCGGCTTTTTGATTATTTAATCTGCTTGAAGTCCAGGGCACCAAAATAAAACTGCCTTCTTAATCCGGTCCTGTTTTCTGAATTCTGTTGACTTATTAACCATGCTGTGTCAACCCATGTCAAATTGGGAGATGCTCGCCGTGGATCCTCGATCTGGGGTTCTAGCAACAGAGCCAGCAGAGTGTGTAATATGAGGACAAATTGACCTGCTGGAGGCTGACACGGTTTCCACAGTGCACTGTTTGGTCACCAAAGGCTTATTCAGCCAACATCCGTAGGGATTAGCTGTGTTGACAGGGTCTCGATGCCCTGAAATTCATAGCCATGGTTTCCTTTCGTGGACATCACAACCTCTTCTCCCTGGTGCCGCAAATACTTCTCAGCTGCTTCTTTGCTTGTTCTCCTCCCACCGTCCCCCCTCTCCCGCCCCCATTGAATTGACCTCTCAGTTTGCATGCCTTTGGAAATACTTCTCAATCTTTCATCATTTCCCTAATGCTGAGGTTCTGGCCCTTTCCTCATTTTTCACATATAAAACAATAAAGTCACCCTCGTGATCATCAGGCGTCAATGAACTGTGACTGTTCTGTAATTGAAGCCACTGGAAACTTTCCCACCAGGGACTGGAACGTTTCTTTGAATGTGCAAATGCCCTGCCATTTGCTAAGGTGGGATTTCAGCATCAAAGCTGCCCTTCAGCATGCCAAAATGTCCCACATGCCTCCAGCAACTCCTGTAAAGAAGGTAAAAGCCATGCTTTTCTTGAGGCAGCATGAAGTGGAATCCTTGGCCGAAAGCAGTATAATAAAGCGGTTGAGTTTGGGATTTGAAATCAGCTGGATCTGGATTTGAATTTGGCTTCACCACTCACTAGCTTGATGTCTCTGGGCAAGTAACTTGCCCACTGAAAACCCCTTGTCTTCATCTCTAAAAGAAAGACAGTAGTTTTTCTTTTACAAGATTGCTCTCAGGATTTCGTGAAACAATGCATTCATATTGTACCTTAATAAACGGTCACAATCACCCAAGAGTGCTTTCCAAGGCTTCTATGCTGCTAGCATTCGACTCACCCTTGACTCAGTAGGCAGGAGGGGGGTCCTGACAAAACACCCAGAGGCCTGGCCCCTCATGCCACTCTGGTGGTACCGAGGGAAGAGGCCCCTTGGGAATGAAGGGAAAAACTGCATTGTGACTGTCCTTAATGGCCTGCTGTTTGGGATCCCATTGCTCCTTTGGACAAGCTCCTTCCAGCCTCATGGAGCCTAAGACACGCATCTTGCCTCCTTCCTGAAAATCCGCTTCCTTCAGTCTGTCGTCTTGAGTCCTTCTCCCCAGCGTTCTTTGAGCATCCGCAAAGCAATGCCGTAAAGCCAAGCACAGGCAATAAAGAGGCATTTAAACCTTCATAAGGACTAAAGGGTTCCTTTCTTTCTCCCTTCCTTCCCTCCTTTTTTCCTGTCTACTCTCAGGTGCAGGATTTAATAACTCTTCCTGTACGATACATGACCATCACGGTCTGTGTGGAGCAGTCATCAGTGGGCCAGAATGTAACAAACACCTGTGAACCTAACGGTCCCTCTAAGAACCAGAAAGCTTCTGATAACTTACAAGCTGTGTGCTTCTGTCTTTCCCAGGGCCAGCAAACTTTTTTGTAAAGCGCTGATGGTAAATATTTAAGACATTATGGTCACGCAGTGTCTGTTGCAACCACTCTGATGTTATAGCATGTACCAACCACAATCTGGAAACAAATGGTGTGCCCGAGCCCCAGTAAAACTTTATTAATAAAAACAAAACAGGCGGAGGACTGGATGGACCCACAGGCTATAGCTGTGAAACCCTGCTCTGTCCCACTGCCTAGCCACTACTGTCACTGCTCGCCACAGCTAGCTGTCACCTGCTCCCACTTGCCGCCACCCTGCTGGGCAGATCCTCCACCATTTCCTTGTCTGTACAATGAGAGGGCTGAGGAGGAGGATCTTTAGCGCCCTCTTACGTCAGAACTTTGTCATTCTGGTAGAACGCTTGAGTGGGATTGAAAGGCTTTGTACTTACAGACTTACGGGGAGCTCGGACAAATAAAGAATTTAGGTGTCTCTTTGGGCTGCAGCAGAGCTGTTTGGTGTCCTGCAGAGCCCGCTAGGGTCCAAGTCTCATGGACTCAGAGGTCTGAAAATGTATCCACTGACGGGGTAGTTGGGTATAAGAGGCCAGGACACTGCCCAGGAAAACTGTGGGCAGTTGAGCGTACCTGCAGTTAGAGTCAGCCTGTGTGGCTCAACGAGGAAGCACACTTTCATGGTGCTTGTGCTCTCAGATTGGATGGTCTTAGGCAAATCGTTCACTTTCTCAGAGCCTCAGCTTCCTCATTTGTGGAATGCCAGCCTCACAGGATGCAGGGAGGATCAAGGGCTGCATTCACAGCACGGGCCTGGTAGAGCAGATGATCAGAAGTGGGGTCTCCTGTAAAGTAGTATGTCTTCGCAGACCCCAAAGGGTTTTGACTCACTGCTCCCAGCTAATATATGTGAGTGCCTTGGGAACACACAGTAAACCCCCGCAACTGATTGGTTCCTGGGAGCTGTGGCCTATTGCCCAAAGCAGCTCTTTGGTTCAGTTTTACTCCTGCTGACTCTAACAGCCATTCAAAATGGCAGTGCACACTTAGAGTGGAAGGGGCTCCTGACCTAGAAGGGCTTTGGATGCAGAGGCTGAGTGATTTATGCCACCTGGCCTCAGCCCAGAGAACAAAGGGAGGCTGTGTGATAGGCATGCTAATGCCTGCAGCGCCTTCTGTCCCTCCCTCCCTAAGTCAGAGCAGAAACGTGGTAAGACAACTGTGTGTGCAAAAGACCCACAGGTCAGGTGAGGCCAGGCCACTCCTCTGAGGGGCTCCCAGTACCAGGATCTAGTCGAGAGCCCAGTTCTCAGCACAGAACTTGCTTCAGACACACTCTCAGAGGAATATGGTGGTTACTGTCACACTGCAATTTCAAGAACTTCCTAGTTTCTGTATATTTTTGTATATTTCCTATACAGTTTTGTCCATTTTAAGTCCGAGTGCTTCCCTATATTTTTTTGCTCATTTTAAGTCAGAATGTTTCCCTATCTTTTTGCTCATTTTAAGTGAGAAAATTTCCTCATATAAATTGGTCTATTTAACATTTCACCTTCCTCCAAAAAAAAAAAATAACATTTGAAAAGATGTGGCATGGAGCTAGTGGTAAAGAGGAAATATAAGAGAAGTGAGTTTGATAACCTGGGTCGGGAATATCGCCTGGAGAAGGAAATGACAACCCACTCCAGTGTTCTTGCCTGGAGAATCCCATGGACAGAGGAGCCTGCCAGGCTACAGTGTCCCTGAGGTAACAAAGAGTCAGGCATGGTTGCAGAAACTTAGCATAGCACAAAATGGATGATGTCTTAAAATCTAGCAAATGTGTAATAGCTCTTTTTCCAAGGTGATATTGTTCAGCTATTTTAAAAGAATAAGTTAGAGCTAAATATATCCACCTAGGAGGATATTCATAATAAATTGTTAGGTTAAATAAAGCAATTTGAATAAGAATGCATATTGTATAGTCCCATTTATGTTGAAATGACAACAACAACAAAAAATCTGAGAGGTGGGAAGATTAAGTCTAAAAATGTGCACTGATTTGTCTGAAGATTGAGTAAGTAGGGGATGGATAGACACTATATTGATAACACTGATTCTCTAGGGGACAGGGTGACTTAAGAAGAAAGAGAAGAAAAATTTTCTCCTCTTTTCACCTCTGCATATTCAACTTGCTGCAACCACCACATAGTACAGCTGTAATTTTCAAAATGCAAAGGAGAAGAGCTGACTTTGGCTTCCCTGGTAGCTCAGTGGTAAAGAATCTGCCTGCCAATGCAGGATACACGAGTTCGATCCCGGGCATGGGAATATCGCACATGCTGCAGAGCAGCTAAGCCCATGCGCCACAACTACTGAGCCTGTGCTCTAGAGCCCGGGAGCCGCAGCAACTAAGCCAAGCACTGCAGCTGCTGAAGCCCGAGCGCCCTAGAGCCCATGCTCCACGAGAGAAGCCACCACGATGAAAGGCCATGCACCTCCACTGGACAGTAGGCCCCACTCCCAGCAAGAAAAGACCTTTCAGCAGTGCAGAAACCAGCACCGTCAAAAAAAAAAAAAAAAGCTGACTTTTGTTGAATAGCAAGGAGAGGTTCGCTTTGTTTACTGGCATGTTTGAGATGGCTTATCCCCCAGTAACTAGCTGTATTAAATGTGTAAACAGAGCATCCTTAGAGTTTACTTCCTCTCACTCCAGGAAGATTAGCTCCAAAGTGACACCTGTCTTTCTCTGCCAAATGATCACCACATGTGACCAGACCTTATAACTCATAGGAGCATTTCTCCCAGTTTTAATGTCTGCTTTGGTAAAATCTTGGCAAAGTGCCCCCCCCACCCCGACTCACTGTCAGTGAGCCCCATGCAAAGCAGGTGCTGTGGGGCTCTGATGTGGGAGAGGCAGCCAAGCCAAGGGACAGCTGCAGCTCAGGATAGCCTGAACGAGGCCCCTGGCACCACAGATCCACGCAGAAATTTCATTTAGTAATTAAGAGAGGTTTGGTACTTGGAAAATACTTCCCTAGGGTTGTGGATGACCAAATGGCACCTAGGTATAAACTTTTTGCAGAGCTTTTTAAAAGACCTCAGTATTATTTTGTCCTACCTTTCTCCCTCCCTTCCTAACCCTTCCTTCCTTGTTTTTCATTTTCTTTTTGGTTTTATGAAACATACAACAAAAGAATTAGGAATATATATTTTAAATGATTATCATATCATTTATTTAGTGCTTCCAGTGGGCCATATATTGGTAAGGATTTATATTAGGTAATTTATGAATTGTTAATGTCATAATTGCTGTAACAAGTAAACCTCCAGATCTCAGTGGCTCAACACAACTACTCATTTGTTGTTCTAGGTCAGGTTGACAGGGGCCAGATACCCATTCAGCCACTCAGGGACTCAGGTTCCTGCCATCTTGCCACTATGCCTCCCTCTTAGTTCTCAGAGTTCTGTCCCTCAGCTGACTGATGAAAGAAGACGAGGACCAGACATTGACCAGGCCTGGAAATGGTTCTTAGCAGTGCATTTGTACTCCGCTGGGCAGAATAAGGGGCTTCCCCGACAGCTCAGTTGGTAAAGAATTCACCAGCAATGCAGGAGACCCTGGTTCGATTCCTGGGTTGGGGAGATCTGCTGAGAAAGGATAAGCTACCCACTCTAGTATTCTTGGGCTTCCCTTACGGCTCAGCTGGTAAAGAACCTGCCTGCAGTGTGGGAGACCTGGGTTCAATCCCTGGGTTGGGAAGATCCCCTGGAGAAGGGAAAGGCTACCCACTCCAGTATTCTGGCCTAGAGAATTCCATGAGCAGAATAAAATCACATGATCATATCTAATAGCAAAGGACATTGAGGAATATAATGTAGCTGTGTGTTTTGTAAGAAGAGGACTCACAGATGTTGAAGAGCATGAGTAGTCTCCACTTTTTATTTGCATTCTGTCACCTAAAGGTGACAATAACTCAGTCTATAAGCTTAAGATGGCTTTTGTTTCTTCCCTTAGTTTCTCTAGTACCATGTAGTATGCATATTAAATTAATACTGAATAAATGAATGAATGACAAAAATAAGGCACAGAAAAGTTTAACAACTTGCTCAAAGTCTCCAGAGTATTTATTGTGAACACATGGATTGTGAGCATCTATATTGAATAAAATATTCAGGGAACCTATCGTTTTATGTATTTTATGTCTTAAGATCTTTTTAAAAATGTAATCCATTCTTTTTTATGGTAAGCTACAAATTTTATCATCTGGAAGCTCTAACTAACTCAGAAGATAAAAATACGGTTTTCATTTGAGCCATTCAGTGGAGAATCAAGGCTACCATATGGTTTCTCTAGTACGAAAGTGGAAAAGATGTGTGTACCTCCTCATTCTTTCTTGCCTTTGGATAAGGTAAAAATTCAGGTTCAAGGACCACCTAGGGGCATTCAGTTTACTTTATATGACTATGTATAGAGTTTAAATTCCTTTCTTCTGGCCTTGAGATGACTGATAAAATCAGTGGAGTAGTGAATATGAAATGTGTACCTCCAACTCCCCTAAAGCTCAGGGAGACAGAGAGAGGCTAAAATGCATGAGACTACCTCTCAGCATCCACTTGTCTAGTGAGCCCAGGTCTGAGCTAGGGCCAGGGGAACTGGAAAAGACATAGCAGGCTGACTCTTGGCCTTCAAAAAACTTACCAGTTTGGAGGGTGTTTTGCAATTTTTACTTATTTTATCAAAATCAGCGCTGACCATCTCATCACCTTGCACCTGTTATGCCTATGTAAAGATTGCATATGACTTGCTTGGACATTGACGCTGCCCAGCTCTCTTAGAACCAGGTCTCATAAGTTCTTCGGCTAATAGCAGAGACAGACTTAGATGCTGCTTTTTTGGGGTCCATCCACTCTGTCAAGGTTGGAGGAAGTGCAGACTCTCCATCCTATTGTCTTCCCAACCTCAGCCTCCCAGCACTTGGTTTGCCTGCATACAGGATGTATGTGAAGATAAAGATGCATTTCAGATAAGTATGATTAAAAGTAATTAGCGAGCTCTTGCAGCTGGTGAAATAAACATAGGCAGATGCTGGTTGATACAGAGCTAATGAAAGAAACAAAAGGATCAAGAAATATGGCAGCTTGGGAAGCCTGGCCAAGGCCTCACACTGACACATTGTT
Organism: Ovis aries; assembly: GCF_016772045.2. Taxonomy (NCBI): domain Eukaryota; kingdom Metazoa; phylum Chordata; class Mammalia; order Artiodactyla; family Bovidae; genus Ovis; species Ovis aries. Next base: position 46,162,129 of record NC_056072.1, on the reverse strand, counting down.
TTACTTAAATCTTTTGATTGGCTACTTTTGTCCCTGCCCCAAGAATATAAATTGGAATCAAATTCATGTTCTTGTTTGATTGTTTACTTATGTTACACATAAAATGAGTGTTTTCTGCAGCTCTTCTTGGTAAATTTTTATTTGCTCTTGTACTTTTACTATAACATAATAATCCAGTTTCTGAAATAGATGACAATCTGTTCTTCATATTTTCAAGTTAGTGTTTAGTGTATGTATATTATGATGAAATAATGAATCAGTGCTTTTTGCTGTTTTCTCTTTAAAACAGTTTGCTCTATGTTGGCTTGAAAATGTTCTGGAAAACACAGTTGTTTCAGGCAGGATTGTAACTCACCAGTTAAAGATTCCAAACTTTAGGAATCTTTTTCATTATTCCAGCCTTTATCTATCCCACCATTTCATTCTGGCATCCCTGTTAAAAGCATGGAATCTGGAGTGAAACCATCTAGATTCAAATACTACCTTCTACATTTACTGGCTCTGTGACCATGAGTGAGTTATTTAATTTCTGTGATCTTCAATTTCATCATCTGTACAAAAGAACCCAACTGGAAGATTTGCAAGGAGGGTTAAATAATATTTTTATGCAAGAATCTTAATAAAAATTGCCCTTGCACATAGCAATACGTTTTCTATTAGTGTGTCTGTATGACATGGATCAACTAGGCACATAGGCTGTATCTACTTGCACTAATCTGTTTGGGACAAAAATGAGCAAGTTAAATGCAAAGGTGCATTTTGCTTGTGTGACAGCATTCACCATCTTTTAGGATTATAGAGCATGCGTCTATGTGTGTGTGTGTCTTTGCCTGGAATCATTTGCAATCTAAGTGAATTTGTGCTCTGCGTATCTCTGCTTGTCATCAAAATAGTTCTACAAACAAAAGAAAGTTGGTTGTTGATGTCGTGTGACTACAACCTTCATGTGGGACTTTTGTTAACCAAATAAAGGGCCTGCATTGACTTTGATGCAGCATCCAGCCATGTTTATAATAGTCAGTTTTTATAATAATTTCCTATTCTGGTGCCACAGAAGTGGTCTCATCCTTTCATTTCATCCAGGAAGCCCATATTGGGTTACCTACTATGTGTCGTTATTTTTTTAAGGTATACCTACCAATCTTTCCTCTAGTCAGTCTGTCCTCAACAGGAGGCCCTTTTCTCCATCCTTGTGTAATTAGAGAAAACATGCAGTCATCTCCCCAGGGCTGTTTAGCTTTCATCATGAAGCATGACTATCAGAGTTTCGAGGTTGATAGGAGTGGAAACATTTGTGTTCAACAAGCAGGCTCCTTCATGTGTTGTCAACATTTCATTTGTGATTCTAATTAGGGCCAAGGAGAAAATAAACTCAGTGTACTGCTCTGCACTGCTATAGCTGATGTTTATAAGTTTCTATCCATGGCCCCAAGTTGCTCCTACCACAAGGGCATTTGGAAATACAGCTGCATGCTGCTGCTGTGTGTGATGAAGAGCTGAGATGGGTAAATCTACTGGGACATTACTGAGAATGGGCAATGTAGGTGTTTATTTCTTAGAGATTGGACTTGCTTTACTTCCTGGACTTTAAATTTTCCTGAAGGTAAAATCACCCTTTTATAAAAATAGAGTATGTTAGAGGGACTCTCACTGTGCCCTGTATCTCATCTCTGAAAGTCCACTATAAATTTCATTATATATTATTTATTTGTTAAGGAGACATCTATTGAGCGTTCCTTACCTGTCAGTCTCTGTGTTTGAGGATATTATGGACATGAAAATAAGACAGAAAAATAAATAGTCCTACAATCCAGATGGACCCTACAGTCTCATAGGGAGATACACATATTTTCAAATATATGAAAGTGCTAGGAAGAGGAGGTACATGTTATTACAAGGGAATATCATCAGGGTACCTGACTTGGGAGGTTGGAGCAGCCGTTCCTATGGATGTTTTAACCAGCTGAAGAGTGGGCTAGACTTTTCCTGAAAAAGAAAGAGAAGGGGTGACAAGGTAAAGTGACATGTAAAGCTAACAGGTCAGACAGATAGCCCAAAGGAGCCATCTAAGAGCTACTGGGGGCCTAGTGTGGCTACAGCACAGAGGGTGAGGGGAAACTCAGGCAAGCCAGTGCTGGAGAAGAGGTGAAGAGGCCCGGTGGTCCCCCAGGCCCCATCTCCCATTATAGCTATAGTACTGATATTGAGAAGCTCTCTCTCCCTCCCCTCCACACACCCCTTTGCAAGAATGGTGCTTTCTGAAGTTGGGGTTGGGATTTGAGCTGTGCACTGAGCCCTGAGCCCTGTTACATACTTTGGGAGATGCTGTCACTTCACAGGCTGTGTGTTTTGTCTAATCCACCTCTCGCTGTAAGTGGAGAGATACCTCCTGTCATCCTTCATGTGCTTCTGGGAAGAGGTGGAGAGGACTTCAGTTTCACAAGTGCTAGGAAATCACAGCACATGCGTATCAAATCCTGATCTTTTACTTACACATTGTGGTTGTGGGTGAATCCATCCCACGCGTGTCTGAGGGGCTACAGCATGGAGCCGTCAGCTACACACACAGGTAGTCGAGGAAGAGCTGGCCCTGCCAGGGTGCTAATGCCATGTTAGTGGAACAGGACTTTCCCTCCTGAGTCAAGTGTGGACATGAAAGCCAGCAGTCCAGGGGTGGCAAAAGGTGCTTGAGGTAACTAACGTCTGTGGGCCCAGGTTGGGTCCCACCCAGCAAAGCCATGGAGCCCAGCATGGCCTGAGAATCCTTTCCAGCCCAGTGGCCGAAACAGAGAACAAACGGGACAACCAGTGGCATCCTGTGAACATAATCCTAGTCACTGTTTCTGAAGCAGATCCTTGCATGTGCAGAAGTGACTGGTAAGTGTGGAATCCAAAGTCAAGGGCCAGTTTGCTGAGGGGAGAATTTGAATCGCCTCATAGGAAGTTATTGACTGAGCCCACCTACCCAGCTTCTACATCTTGCTGTAAATTTGGTATTTTCTTTTTGACCTTGTGAATACAGCAATTTTTCTACAGTGATAAAAATAAGTTCTTTATTTTTTAAAAGAGACTTCAAAATATTTTGTCTCTCAAGACAAAATATTAGGGCATACTTAAACAAAAGTTAGGCTGTGTTCTGTGCATTTGCACAGAAACTTCTGGTGTGCACCAGAAATACGACTGAGCCAGGGGATGGCACAGGCATTTTTTGTTTCTCCATTTGAGTATGTAGGTGGTCCCAAGGCAGAGCTCCCTGTGATTGCCAAGTGTCTGGGGGAGTGGCAGGTCAGACTGAGCTCATGTGGGTTATCTTGCTGACACTTTCCCAGAAGAGAAGGTCCCGTGCCCAAGAAAATGAAGTACCCGGTCCTAAAGAAGTCCGTCCGAAAGGGTAACAAAGGTCGGACAACAAATGGACCAAGAGGAAACTGTGGCTGTAATTCGCAGTGTTTTCTCTTCTGTCACATGTGAGCTGCTTAAATCAGCAGCTTCTTCTGGGTTTAGTTCTTCCTCTGTCTAGAAGTGAGATTGCTGTGACTGACACAGTATGTCCCTAAATTCTCAGAGCTGAATGGAAACATCTAAAACTCATAGGAGACTCAGAACGTCTCAGGCACAGCGTACTTTACCTGAAAACCATCATGAATTCCTCCTCCATTCCATGAGTGAAACTATTATTGTCTGCATCTTACTGAATGAAAACCTGAATCTTAGCAAGGGTGAATCACTCATCAGAGAGAAGTTTGTAAGTAATAGAGTGGGGATTTGAACTTGCATTGCCTCATTTTAAAGCCTTTTATTCTTCTTTTTTTAAAAAGAAAGCCTTTAAAGAATTGCATTCTTCCCAGCCCCTTAGCATTCATCAGCAAATGAAGGGCCCTAAAAGAGTCATAGCTCAGACACAGCAGACTTGGTAGAAATAATCCATTCACCCCAACCCAGTAAGACCTCTGCCCTTGTGGTTCCCTATTGCCTATTGCTTCTTGGGGCCAAGGGGCACCAAGAGAAGAGGCCAGCCTGTCTGCTGTGGCTTTGGGCTGGGAAAGCATCCTGGGGCCAGAGGTGAAGAAAGCAGGGCACTTTGTGCATGGAGCTAGTGCTAATCTGGTCCATCCCCAGGACGGTGCTATCAGTCAGATCTCGGCCGTATTTGTCATGGCTGCTCCACTGTTCAGCAGCCGCCCCGCAGTCCCGCCCTCTCTTCATCACTGGGGAGGAAGGGGAGAACTGCCTTTGACCTCTAGACCAGTAGCAGGAAAAGCATGGCATCTCACGGGCTTACTCCTGCCCCTCCACCAGGCAGTGGTTTGGGCAGCCACATGAACTGGACCATGCTGGCTTTAAAACATCCAGACTCACAGAGGAGCACAGCCTGCCCTCACACTGAGGGACTCTCAGTCGTCATGCAGAGGAGAGGATACTGGGACTCAGATCAGAAAGAGCACAGAGAGGGTGAAGGGGTCCTGACCACCATACCACTGGACAGCTGGCTTTCCAGGGTCAAGAAAGAACCACACACTCGGCACTGTGGTGTACAGCATCCGTCTGCAACTCCACACCCTGAATGAAAGGTGTTCACTTGGAAACAGATCAGCTAACTTCTGAGATGTGTCCAGAGTTGAAAAAGTAAGACAGGTAGCTCTTGGGGGAGACTAGGACTATTTTCTACTTACCCTCCTTCAGAAAGAAAAGTTTTCAAGTCAAGTAATTCTAATAGGGAACATTTGTCTTTTAAAAATATATTTGACTTCCCTGTAGTATAGTATACTTTGATGTATTAAAATACAGTTTGCCCCACTCAAATTACTGCTTCAGTGCCTATTGCTATAAAATTAAACTATTCCTCCCTGATATTTTATTAAGCTCCACCAGCATTTCAGATACAGACATCTCACAGAGCTTCAGGCCACATGTTTTATATGCTGTCAGGGTGAACTCTGACTTTAGTCTGTAAAGCTCCCTTCCCCCATATCTTTATATAGCACAGCATTTTCGAAAACTTTGCTACAGGCTACACAAAAATTGTGGACTGCTAGAAGTAAACGTCTCTGGTTGTTTGAGTGTAAATACCTAAAAAAAACAAAAAAGATGCTTTTGTGAAAAGTTCTTGTTTTCTACACATCACTTTTGGTATATTCTGTTTGATATTATTATGTTTTCACCATTTTAGGGGGTGTGCATTTTTGGGAGGATGAAATTTTTCTGAAACTGTATGCAAATAAGGGTATGCATTTATGCACAATGAGATCAGCTCTCTAGCAGAGAGCTAGTATGTTTGCATTTTTTAAAATCGATGGATATAGCCATGAATGCCGATCCTCTTAACAAGACTAACTTTGTCATTTAATAAGGGAGATTATTTTGTAGATTTAAAAGCAGTTAACACATTTAAAACTTGATAAGACAAGGCGATCCTGGTATGTTTCCTGTTCTCCTGTGATTAAAGCAAATCGAACGCTGAGACTAGGGGAGGTTTTCCATGGTACGAGTAATGCCGTGAATGTTTCTCCTGGTAATGCAATTAGGAAATATTGGCCCCAGTTAATGTAACTTAAACAAAACATGTTGTCCTCGTCAAACTTGTTCAAGTTGTTAAACAGGCAAAGCCTTGTCCAAAAAGTTAAAAAACAGGGGCATATAGTGTTTCCATGGAAACTCTGTTAAAATACTGATTTGTGGATATGATCATAATCAGCCCCATAATCTAATATGACTGAATTAAATGAAAAAGAATCTCAGTTATGAAGTAAGCCCCCTGTGCAGGAGTGTTCTTACATATGCAGAAAACATACGGATCCTGATGGACATTATTTTCAAACTACTATTGGTGCAGGGATAGAGAGCATTCAGAGTTGCTTTTGTCTGTCGGGTTTTCCCCTCTTCAGTCATTGTTCATCACTCTTTTAATGCTGGGATTATGTGGGGGAGCAGTAAATAAAGTCTTGATGATATTTGGAGTTTTTAATATGTATCCTTGCTCCCCACACAACACTGCGTATTGTTTTCACGGTCTTTTGTGACAGAAGGAGATAATTCATACTGTTTAACCACTTGTGGGCCTTTAGGAGACTAGATATTATTAAGGTAATAATTTCTTCCCACTAATGGCATCTTGGTAGAAGATCTGTTCTAACTGAATTTTAACGATTCAGCTTGAAATGAATGGCTTTGATATCTAGAGGGAAGGACCTCATGCTAAGGGTTACGTTAAGTGTCCATGGGACCCCGGGCAGAAGCTTCAAGGACATGCCCTGGCCTCCCCACCACAGGCTTTCACAGCTCAGTTTGCACCTGTTTGGGCTGTAGTAAAAATGGAAACTGCTCACCATGGGATAAACTTCAGTCTGGTGCCATGGCAAAGACAGCTGTCTCTCAGCAAACCTATTTATTTGGAAGTCGTTCTACCTCGAGACAAAATCACAAGTGGCATTGGTGGGATCTGTTTTCTTCTTGAAAAACTATGTCCTCGGTCATGTATGAATTTCAAATGGGGTTGACCATCTGATTGTTAACAAGAGCCTAGCAATCATTTGTACCTTAGCTTGGCATTCTAGAGCATCTGTGGAAAGGCTCTTTTCATGTGGCCAGGCTGCAACATGAAAATGTACCCCTGAACATGTGATGTCCATATATCTCATATCAGTGTAGTCCCTTGATGTGTGGGGCATGGGTTCTGAGGTTATAATGTGTCTGAGGCTTACTTTCTGGACAGAGACGTGCTAAGCAGAGTCAGACAAAGCTCGAAGATTCAAACACTGACCTAAGGTGCAGGGACTGACTTCTCCCTATGTTCTCCCATCCACCTCCCAGAGCAATTCTGCCTTCCAGATGTACACACCTCTTATTTCTTTTTTAAGAATAAAAACGTTTTATTTATTTATCTTGGCTGCGCTGGGTCTTTGTTCCTGTGCCCAGGCTTTCCCTAGTTACAGTGATCTGGGACTACTCTCTAATTGCCATGCTCGGGATTCTCTTTGCTGTGGTTTCTCTTGTTGTGGAGCGCAGGTTCTAGAGCACTTGAGTTTCAATAGTTGCCTTGTGTGGGCTCAGTAATTGACCCAAGTTATATGGAATCTTCTCAGACCAGGAATTGAACCCATGTTCTCTGTAATGGCAGGGAGGTTCTTAACCACTGGACCACTGTGGAAGTCCCACACCTCTTTTTATTTGGGCACAGAGACGAGTAAATAATGGTGAAAATAGGTCAGACCTGAGGCTTGTGCCAGGAGCTTATATCTGCTGATTATTCACTCCCCTTAACATTTCATTTCAATTTCTAATTAGTTTGGTTTTATAGCCAAGTCATGTATGAATACAGTTTTAAAAATTAATACTGAAAAGAAGCTTATAAAGAGAAAGAGCTGGCCCTTGACTCACCACTCCAGTCCCAACTTTTAGTTTCACTTCCTAGAGACAATGGATTCCCCCTCTCTTAGCAACTCTCACTAGCAAATTTAGATTACTGAGTTTTGTTTAATATCAGATAATATTCCAAGAAAGATTGAAGGCGGGAGGAGAAGGGGACAACAGAAGATGAATAGTTGAATGGCAACACTGACTTGATGTCCATGAGTTTGAGTAAGCTCTGGGACTTGATGATGGACAGGGAAGCCTGGGGTGCTACAGTCCATGGGGTGGCAAAGAGTTGGACACAACTGAGTGACTGAACTGAACTGATTCATTTACTTCCTTTAATACTGCTGCTGCTGCTGAGTCGCTTCAGTCGTGTCCGACTGTGCGACCCCATAGACAGCAGCCCATCAGGCTCCCCCGTCCCTGGGATCCTCCAGCAAGAACACTGGAGTAGGTTGCCATTTCCTTCTCCAATGCATGAAAGTGAAAAGTGAAAGTGAAGTCACTCAGTCGTGTCCGACTCTTAGCGACCCCATGGACTGTGGCCCACCAGGCTCCTCCGTCCGTGGGATTTTCCAGGCAAGAGTACTGGAGTGGGGTGCCATTGCCTTCTCCGCCTTTAATACTGGGTAGTTTGTGTTTCTTACACCAGCTCTTCTTGCCTTCTCACTATTCCACCAACACAACTGCAAAGCTATCTCAGAGTTTCAGACTAATTAGTGATTATATTATTAGGCCCATCTATGTTTGTTGCTTACAAGGTTAAATCATAGGCTATTGTGTGTTTTCTTTTTTACTATTTTCTTTTTTACTATTTCTTATTTGCTGTGTGATACTTTGCTCTGGACTGAAAAATCCTTGTGCCTTTTTATTTGCTTAGCTTTCCTTCAACCCATTCCTATTCCTTCCTCCCCCATGTGCTTCGTCGGATCTCTCAAATGCCTGTTATGATTTGGTTGTTGTACTTGTTGAGCTGCTCAGTCCTGTCTGACTTGCAGCCCCATGGACTGCAGCATGCCAGACTTCCCTGTCTTTCACCATCTCCTGGAACTTGCTCAGACTCATGTCCATTGAGTCAGTGAGGCCATCCAACCATCTTGTCTTCTATCGTCCCCTTCTCTTCCTGCCTTCTGTCTTTCCCATCAGGGTTTTTCCAGTGAGTCAGCTCTTCGCATCAGGTGGCCAAAATATTGGAGCTTTAGCTTCAGCATCAGTCCTTTCAGTGCATATTCAGGGTTGATTTCCTTTAGGATTGACTGATTTGATCTCCTTGCAAGTCCAAGGGACTCTCAAGAGTCTTCTCTAACACCACAGTTCAAAAGTATCAATTCTTTGGTGCTCAGCCTTCCTTATGGTCCAACTCTTACATCCATACATGATTACTGGAAAAACCATAGCTTTGAATATATCGGTAATATCTCTGCTTTTTAATACACTGTCTGGGTTTGTCATAGCTATTCTTCCAAAAAGCAAGTGTCTTTTAATTTCATGGCTGCAGTCACAATTTGCAACAATTTTGGAGCCTAAGAATATAAAGGCTTTCACTGTTTTAATTATTTCCCGATCTATTTGCCATGAAGTGATGGGACTGGATGCTATGATTTTAGTTTTTGAATGTTGAGTTTTAAGCCAGCTTTTTCACTCTCCTCTTCACTTTCATCAAGAGACTCTTTAGTTCCTCTTCTCTTTCTGCCATAAGGGTGGTGTCATCTGCATATCTGAAATTATTGATATTTCCCCCAGCAATCTCGATTCCAGCTTGAGCTTCATCCAGCTCAGAATTTCTCATGATGTACTCTAAATAGAAGTTACTTAAGCAGGGTGACAGTATACAGTTTTGACATACTCCTTTCCCATTTTTGAACCAGTCCATTGTTCTATGTCCAGTTGTAACTGTTGCTACTTGACCTGCCTACAGGTTTCTCAGGAGACAGATAAGGTGGTGTGGTATTTCTGTCTTTTAAAGAATTTTCCACAGTTTGTTTTGATCCACACAGTCAAAGGCTTTATCATAGTCAGTGAAGAAGAAGTAGATGCTTTTCTGGAATTCTCTTGCTTTCCTGATAATCCAACGAATGTTGGCAATTTGATCTCTGGTTCCTCTGCCTTTTCTAAATCCAACTTGGACATCTAGGAGTTCCCAGTTCACATAGTGCTGAAGCATTGCTTGGAGAATATTGAGCATTACTTTGCTAGCATGTGAAATGAATGCAATTTGTGTGGTAGTTTGAACATTCTTTGGCATTGCCCTTCTTTGGGATTGGAATGAAAACTGACCTTTTCCTGTGGCCACTGCTGAGTGGATTGCCATTTCCTATTCTAGGAGCTCTTCCTCATCTGGAATTGCACCTTCATCTCCTGTGTTGGCAGGCAGATTCTTTACCACTGAGCCACCTGGAAAGCCCTAATTATCATGTGGTTGGGTATAAAATTCTGCGCTGGAGATGATTTTCCTTCAGAATTGTGAAGGCATTGCTTCATTTTCTTTTGATTTCCATTGTTATCATTAAAAAGCCTGATGCCTTTCTGATTCCTTTAATATGACCAGGTTTGCCCGGCCTTCATCCTAGAAACTTTCAGAATGTCCTCTGGGTCTATAGTATCCTGAAATACCTTAATGCTGTGGGTCCTCCACATTCATTGTGCTGGGCATTTTGTAAGTTCTTTTGATTTAGAAATTAATGTTCTTCAGTTCTAGGAAATCTTCTTATATTATTTTTCCAAGTCTGTTTGTTTCCTTTATTTTTCTGAGATATTTTTCTTTTTCCATCTTTTTATTTCCTGTTCTTAAATGTTTATTTTGACACTTCTGAACTTCCAAGAGTTATTTTTTACAGCAGCCTTTTTTGTTGGCCCAAGGACACAGTGCCTTCTTTGATCTTTTGGAGTATATTGTCTAAAGTTGTTTCTTCCTGCTATTTGTGCTATTAACTCAAACTCATTTTTTTCCTGTTAATTTTTGTCTTTCTTTTTTCATGTTAAAGACTCCCCACAATTATGTGTGGCCTTCGTTCTCATTTAGCAGTGAGGCACTAAAATGAGGATGAGAATTTCCCCACCCATGGACTTTACTGTTGGGTGAATCCATGGGAACCCAGCCAACTTGGGAAATGGGAATATTCTAATAACTCTAAGGCTCACCAGTAAATGAAGAGGGGTACAGAAGAGAAGAAAGTAGAGACAGTGTAAGGGATAGAAGCAATGTGAGGATCCATTAGCAGCAGGAAAGAAGATGAACGTAACTCTTACAGTGGATAAGAAAAATTAAACCTGTAGTTTAGCAGAGAAGAAAAGCATGTTCACGTTCAGTGATACCTTGCTCCAGAATACCAAAAAAGTAATAATAATAGTAATAATGATGGCAGTGACTATGTGACTGCAAAGGAACTGGCTCCCTTCAAGAGTTCTCCCCAACATTGAAAAAACACTTTGCTTTGCTCTCCTCTCGGATGAATGAACAGAATCCAATCCTTTCTTAAATACTTGAAACAAAGGAACAGATAAAAGGTAAGAAATGCGGCTTTGGAAGTAGATGCGGTTTATAAAAAATTCCCTGGGACTGTTTAGTCCCCAGCTGAGATTATTCTTAAGGAACAGAGCTCTAGGGTGAATGATCTTCAGTTGTAATTGTAATACTCTATGGATAAAAATAGTTAAGCATTGTGAAAAATTAATCTGCCTGTGACCGGAGAGCATTTAAGATGATTAGAGTTACCTGGAGAGCCTTAGGCAGGGAATAGGCAGCTCTTTGCTGTTGCCTGCGCTAAGCAGTGACAATTCAAGCAGGATTTCAGTGTTTTGTTATAGGATCAGTCTGTGAGCGTGAGGGGGAGAGGGAGGGATACAGAGAGAGAGTTCAAAGGAGACTTTGTGGATATGAGAACCTGTTGCTGGGGAGGGGACAGTAAAAGGTTGGCAAATAGGTCACCGTTAATCCTTTTTGGAGCTCCATAAGGAGAGTGATCTTCCATTCTAGGGGTTATTATCACAGCAAAGCTAACGAGTCTTGAGTTCTCACTATGCACCAGATGCTGTGCTTGATCCAACTTTATCATCCCAGCTTCTGCAATGAAGCCAAGGGAGGTTAAACACTGAATTCTAACCCTGCTGCTAAGTTGCTTCAGTCGTGTCCGACCCTGTGCGACCCCATAGACGGCAGCCCACCAGGCTCCCCCGTCCCTGGGATTCTCCAGGAAGAACACCGGAGTGGGTTGCTATTTCCTTCTCCAATCCATGCAAGTGAAAAGTGAAAGTGCAGTCGCTCAGTCGTGTCAGACTCTTAGCGACCCCATGGACTGCAGCCTACAAGGCTCCTCCACCCATGGGATTTTCCAGGCAAGAGTACTGGAGCAGGGTGCCATTGCCTTCTCCATTCTAACCCTGAGTCCACCATTATTCTGTATTGCCTCTTGATTTTTTCAGTAGACTGAAGGAACAGGAAAGGGGTTGACTAATCTTCAAAGTAGTGCTAACACAAACCTAAGAGATAGAAGACAAGGAGCCCCAAAGGCTGTAGCTGAGACTTGCTGGATGGAGATAAAGGAAAGGAGTTGCAAAGTTAGCCTGGGCTGCCCATGCAGTGTAGGACTTTCCTACCTATGCAGGGTAGGACTGGGACATTTTTGCCAAAGATATGCAGAGGAATATTGGGTCTGTGGGATAGCAGCATGGATCCTAGCATCCTGAGTGCTCAGTATCCCCCCAAATGGTCTGGTGCCCTGGGGAAGGACCCTGCTCATGGTGTAGAGGTGGTGGAGACCTAGCAGTGTGCAAGGTCTGACTGATAATTGTCCATGAGAAGAAAGGATACTCCTGAAAGGTTTGCAACCAGGCCTTTAGTGGGCATGCATGCTTTTGCCTTCTTCATTATCCAGTGTGGTTACTGAGAGCAGTTAAAGGACTTTGACTGTTTAACTGGTCTGTGAAAAGGGACCATGCTTTCCTGTAAGGGTTCTGCTACGAGCCTCAGCATGGTCATGCTGACCTGGCACCACTGACATGGTGGCATGGTTGCCTGGGGAGCTTCACTGGGTGCATGGTGAGGTTCCATAGGAAGGAGTACCAGGATTCATTAGTTATTCTTGAGATGAAGTCAGGAATGGCAGCACAGGTGTCACAGATTTGCCCTCTATGTTGGTGATTGTATTTATCTGTCTACATGGAGGAGCTTATGTGCTGGATCTCTGTACATGAAGATAAGTTGCCCATCTCCCATCAGAAGGACACACCAACCTAGACTATAGGTGTATTTGTCAGACTGCCATCCGTTGCAAGCAGCAAAAATCAAACTCAGCATCACATTAAGCAAAGTTAGTAAATTAAAAGAAGTTGATTATTTGATTGGTTGGGATGGGTGGAAACTCATTGTTTTTTTAACTGAAAACTGAAAGCTGTATCTGGCTGCATCCCCTGGAAAAGGCAGTGGCAACCCACTCCAGCATTCTTGTCTGGGAAATCGAGGATCCAGGGCTCAGATGGAGTCACCAGGGTGCTTAGTCTCTTGTTTCACTTGTCCTGTGTCAGTATTGTTCTCAAGCAGGCCCTCCTCGTGTTGTGCTTCCAGCACACATCTGATCAGTTTGGGAAACTCAGTGGAGAAAAGCCCCTCTTTCCTGAAAGTTTTAGTCTAAAGTCTTGGGGCTAGCTCTCACTGGAAAAGCTTGGGTGGATGCTATTCACTGTGGCAGGGGTCGGGGGGAGGATGCATTCCTGTGTCTGGAGGGTGGGGGGAAATCCCTATGTAAACCATATGGACTGAAATTGGAGGCAAGACATGTCCCTGAAGGAAAGAGGAGTGGGTGTGTGTAAGTGGAGTGGGGCTCTGCAACCCCTCACCCCCAAAGGGACACACATCTCCAGCTGGCAAAAGCAGCAGCTTTATGTTATTCCAGCCCAGCTGGAGTTAGAATCAGTGTGGGCCATCTCTGAATCATCTCAGTCAAGTTGCTAGCTTCTTTGGACTTACAGTTACTCATTTGGGTAATAAGTAGGTTGGGTTCAATGGTCCACTCCACCATTCCAGCTATAAATTTGTGCAAATCTTCCCATCTGTGACACTGCACTGGGATCAGGATCTATTAGCAACATTCTCAACAAATGGATGGGCCCCGTGTCTTAGGCCTCCGTGTGCTGTAAAGCATCAAAAAGCAGTCTGAAAAAAATGGCCCAGTGGTTTTGTTTGGGGTCTCAGAGAAATTCAGAATGGATTTTGAAGGGACACCCTCCACAGAAGCAGCCGTGGTGTCTGCCCCAGACAATCCATCCTGTTGGATGGATCGTAGATAGACGATTTCTTTTGCCTGCACTTCTCTTGGAAACAGGGCCCCCGCCAAGCTCATCCGTTGTGCTGTACTCTGGGTAGAAGTAATTGTTTTTACGAGGCTTTATTCATGTCTCATCTACCTGAGGGCCACCCCAAATAATGTTTCTCTAGCTATTAAAGGCTTTATCACGCATGAAGCCTCTCTAGTATTTTCCTTTAGGGTAAAAGAAAAAGATTCCTCTTGAAGTTTACCACCTCCAGTGGCAATTTGCTGCCCATTTCAGGGCCATGTTAAGTGGTTGGCACCTGAAAAAAGGGCAGTCTTTCTCTTTTAAGTGCAGCCGGAAAATGGGAGTCATAAGTGAAAGTAGGGAACCGAGAGAAGTATTTCCATGCGGCTGAGGAAGCTTTCTTGTGTTGTTGTGAGCTGGCAAACTTCAACATGCTCAAGCAGCGTTTTGTCAAATTTCTTCAATGCTGAACATGGCACTGGCCCAAATGAATGTAGATGTTATTTTAGTGCTAGGAGAGATTTATTTTAATGTACAGATGCAGCCACTACAAAGGCCTCTTTTAATCTACTGGGAACTCTGTGCCTTGCTCTTTTACTCTCTGAAACCCTCCTCCTCATTCTAGGGAAAACTGGTGTATGCTGTGAAATTGCAGTGTGTTCCCTCCTTCCCTCTTCATCTCCCAAGGCAATGGCATAAGTGCTGACAATAATTATAATTAAGATGCTTTGTGCAAGAAAGAGCAGTTTGCATGGCTTCATTCCCTTGCACAGCCTGCCTGGAATTCAGAGACAGTTCTGCTTGATAAAAGAAAACCTACCAGCAACAGAGCCCACTCACCCAGCTCCAGGCTCAAGCAGAGCAACCCCAAGAGAAGCAGTTCCTTATCTAGGACCTCGATTCTCTCACCCACAGAAGGAACTGTTCCTTTACTGCCCGCCTCCAAGATGGGAAATCCATCCATTGAGCTGAGCCTCAGATACCAATATCTTGCACCTTGATCAAGGCCAAAATAAACGGAAAGGGAAGCACAGAGGAAGCCATGGTGATATGTGAGGTTTGGCCTAGCCAAATCTATGCTTTCAAGGCAAGACAAGAGAGGGGAGCCACAGACAAAAGCAAAGAGTTTGTGTGGCTGGTTGGGAGCGGGGGAGATATGCAGAGAAAAGGAGAAATAATCACCAGACTCAGTAGCAGAGGAGAAACTGAAGCCAGGACAGTATCAGTTCTATCTCACCCAAGGATTCCTCTTTATCATAGTTTGGAATATTCCCTTTACTGTCTCCAAATGAGATACATAGAAAATATAACCTGTTTTCCTACATGCTGCCCACCAAATAAATAATCTATATAATGTTCCCACTATAATATCAAGAAATAAAAGTAGTCCCTAAGAGGATAAGATACATTTTAGTGTGTTAATATTTGGGCAGAACTATAAGAAGAGATGGCAGGAAGAGGCTGGACGCTTTCATGGAATCTCTGTGAATGCAGTGGCTGCTCTATGGCCCTCTTAACTACAAACTGTCCCTCCTTGGTGATGGGGTTCTCTGAAATAGTCAAGTTTCAGGCAAGTCCTCTTTTGCAGGACTGAGGTTGCATTTGTAAAAATTTTCATGTGCAAGGCATACTTTGTGTTTAGATGTGGAACAGAAGTCAGTTCAAGGCACAGCTGCAGATCGTGCTTTCCAAGCACATCCTTATCAGGCAGAGCACTTGAAGTCTGAGGGGCTTGAAACCCTTTTTTGTTGGGGGCTGTCTCCAGAATTGCAGGCCTTCCAGTTATTGTGACAGTCAAACTGCAAACTTCCAAAACAGTCCCCTAGGGGGTGATGTAGTCCTGTGGAGAACCACGGAGGAGACCAGGCAGCAGGCTCCTGAGTCAGACTTAGGGGCTCAAATCCCAGTTCCATCAAGTCCGAGAAGTTGTGTGGCCCTAGTTAAGTCACTGCACCACCTGCAGCTTGTCTTTGAAATGGAAAAAAAAAATCTTCTCCTTGAGATTGCTGAAAAGTTAAGTGGGATAATGTCTGTCGGGTGCCTGGCTCATAGTGTGTGTCCTCTGTTACTGGGACCAGCTCCTGCAGCCCTGCATGTCCTGGGACATTTCTCCTGTCATTGGCCTCCTAAGAGACAAGGCTGTGGTCTCCATGCTGCGGTGGGTACAGGTTTCCTTTGGCCGCTGCGTTGTTGTCAAGGAGCCACCTCTGCGGTCTTCTTTCTTCAGGAGGCAGCAAGCACAAAGACCTGGAGGTGTTGACAGTTGCCAGGAGCACCTGAGAAACTCTTTCCTGGTCCTGCAGGAAACTTATCAGTTCACAGGAAATAGAAAGAAAAATCAAAACATAGAGTAAAATGTATGAGAAATATGTAGTTTTACCAATCTCATATTAAGCAGGTGTTAATCTTTTCTACAGGGATAGACTCATTAAGGGCTTCCCAGGTGGCGCTAGTGGTAAAGAACTGACCTGCCAGTGCAGGAGACAAGAGATATGGGTTCGATCCCTGGGTTGGGAAGATCCCCTAGAGGAGGGCATGGCAACCCATTCCAGTATTCTTGACTGGAGAATCCCATGGACAGAGGAGCCTGGTAGGCTACAGTCCACGGGGTCATAGAGTCTGGCATGACTGAAGTGACTTAGCATACATGTAGACTCATTAAATACATACTCTTTTTGAGTGATTTTTGGAGTTCCCTTTAGTCATTTGTTTTAGGTTGTTTTCTTTTAACTTCTCCGAAGTCATGAAGATCTGGGTTCAGATCTTATTCCCCTAGGGTCCCTCCCATCTTCTAAATCAGAATTTTTTTTTTCATGTCCTCTAGGTTAACAACTCAGAAATCTTCATGTCCTCAGAATTAAAACAGAGGTGATAGTGATAGATTTTATCAAATCCTCATATTTTACAAACTCTCAGTGGAGTTGTGAGTGTTCTGGGTAGTTAAGATTACATCAGGTCCAACTTCTTTAACTATTATCAAAAAGGATGAAACATTCTATAGTGGTTTGAGGTCCAGGGTCCTTGCAGATAACTTGGATTCTATTAGGAGTCCAGACCAGGAAATGGAATTAATCTGGGGCCTCTGATAGGGGGGTGGCAGCTCCTTAGCAGACAGATTGGTGAGGGGTACGCAATGGATCAGTCTTGGAGATCCAGCTGTAGGTCAGTGCCCTGCATGGCCCTCTCATGGCCACCCGGGGTGGACCTGGAGTCAGTCTGCGGTGCCCTGGGCCTTACTGACAAGCCATCAGGGAGCCTTGGGCTGGGCTTTCTGTCTGTGGCCTCTGGTGGCAGTAGCAGGGGTGGCGGTGACTGAGTTCCAGTGTCCTGGGGTACTAGTGGGAAAGGCTGACCCCTGTGAGGACATCCCCGCACAGGTCTTTCCCCTGGGTCCCCAGCACTCTGGCTTCCCTTGGAGTCTCTTCACTTTCCAGTCAGACCATCTTTCCCATGCAGTCAGTTTAGGGGCTGGAGGCAGGTGGTGAGAAGGAACTGGCCCAGGCAGTTGCCATATTGTCCTTTCAATTCTGAGATTCCTCTAGGCCTCAGCTTTGGGGACTCAAAAATCCAGAACTGACTCCTTTGTTCTCTGAGTTCCTCTGTACCTCCCTTCCCCGAGGCCCTCAGCATGGAATGCTTTAGCTGAGGGAATGGAGAAGAGCCAGGGGGTGCCAGGAAACTCTGGGAGGAATGTTGGTAACAACTGTGTTTCAAAGTGTTATCCCTCAAAGAAAGCACGAGAGGCAACCAATTAACTGCCTAGTGCCTGGAATACAGTGCATTCGCTTGTCCAGTCATTCCTCAGTCAGTCAGCCTTTACTGAGAGCTACTGGGTGCCAAGGAACCTTTGGAGAAGGGATAAATAGAGCAGAGGGGCATTGAGGTCAGGCAGCTTGGCTCACCCTTAAGACCTCTGTCTGCCGTGGTATCTACCCTGCTGAGACAGATTTGAACTTCCTGCCAAGTCAGAGAAGGAAGCACCCGCCCTGCCTCATGGTCCACCCTGCCCCCGCACCACAACGTGACCAGTGCAGTCTGTTCTGAAAAGCCAGTTCAGGAACCCAAAGAAGAGCCTCGAGTATTGCCAAGTATGTGTTTGAGAGCAATCATTTAATGACAGAAGATGGTTTTTCCATCCTCAACATCTGCCTGATTAAATTATGGGACAAAACTGGTATCCTTAACCCCATGTCTAATTCCCAAATATTCCAAGCTCTTGAGATTCCAAGAGGTTGGAGCAGGGAGAAAAGGCTTAATTACTCCAAAATGCTGTCCAACCCGCTCATTAATACTTCCCATTCCCTTCTCCCTCCCTGCTCATAGTCACCTTGTGTGCAGCTATTGTGGGAGGACCTTGTCCAGGTCGGCCATGGCTGAGCACAGCGCCATCCACATATTTGACTTTGGAATGGGTGTCTGGATGGAGAGAGGGAACCCTGCCCAGGGGCGTGCTGGTCTTGCCTTGCCAGGCTGCCTTCCTGCATGAGCACACTCATAAGCACATGGTCTTTCCCTTGACCGTTTCTGATGCTGTCTTTTCCATGTCAAAGTAAATGGAGCCACTGGACAGTGATTGGGATAATGGTCTTATTGACCCACCCACCATCAAGAGGGCAATTCTGCTTCTGAGGAGTTGTCCCCAGAATGACCACCAGATTTTGTTTGACCCTCCTTGTTTGGTCCTGGTTGTTATCTGATAAAGATAGAGGAAATGTGCTGTTTTCACTTGCACTGGAAATGCAGATCTCGGACGCTTCAAGCTTGTTCTCAGCTTGGAACTTTGCATGTGGCCTAAAATGCTTTCCCCACCCTCACCAGGTCACTCGATTTTCACCCTATAGGTTCTCCCTCTTAATTGAATACTTCCCTAATACTGTCTTCTGTAATTCCAAGACATGCCTAGTGAGCAGAGAAACTCGATTTTCACCCTATAGGTTCTCCCTCTTAATTGAATACTTCCCTAATACTGTCTTCTGTAATTCCAAGACATGCCTAGTGAGCAGAGAAACTCGATTTTCACCCTATAGGTTCTCCCTCTTAATTGAATACTTCCCTAATACTGTCTTCTGTAATTCCAAGACATGCCTAGTGAGCAGAGAAACTCGATTTTCACCCTATAGGTTCTCCCTCTTAATTGAATACTTCCCTAATACTGTCTTCTGTAATTCCAAGACATGCCTAGTGAGCAGAGAAACTCGATTTTCACCCTATAGGTTCTCCCTCTTAATTGAATACTTCCCTAATACTGTCTTCTGCAGAGAAATGTGTTTCATGACGTAATTCATTTACAAGCAAAATCAAAACATGCTGAAACTTACCAAGCTGACACGATGGACCCTTGAGATTGAAAAGGTGGGTGGCATCTGGCAAGACACAGATGAAGTTTACGTGACAGTGCGAAAACTCAAGGTTCCAGGCTTCACTCAGTCAGGAGAGGTTAGAAGCAAGAGTACACCTCACCATCTGATCCCTGCTGCTTTCTCGGTGGAAGTCCCCCATCTCTCACCTGGTTGGATGAATGCTACCAACTCCTAACCAGTCCCTTACACAAACCATAGAGCCCACCTCCCTCACCTGCAGATATGTCCTAAGCACAGATCTGTTCACATCTCATGCCCATCCTTTTATGAGAAGCTATTCATGGGTCTTCATTTCCCTCAGAACAGAGCCAAAGATAGCTGGATGGCAGAGGTAGGTCTCCTAGGAGAGAAAAGTGTCTGAAAATAGTTGATGTCACCGTCAGCACAGCATCAACCCAATTGCTTGTTCATGCTTTTGACTTGTATCATAAGTACCTACCTGGGCTGGGTACTTCTCTAGATACAAAGAATAAAGATGTAAACAAACAATCTCTACCCTCCAGGAGCTTAACACTAGCCAGTTAGAAATAAAACACAATAAATAATACATAATATAATTTAATGCCAAATATACATTAATGCTTTGGCCAAAATGAAGTCAGTTTGACTGTTGACAGGAAGACCATCAGAAGAGTCCATGGACCAAGCTACATCAGCCTTATTCCCTATTTCAGGAAGATCACCTTTCTAACAGGGTCTTACTGGTATCCCAGAAAGGGAAGTTGGGCAGGTGATAGGGTTCTGGAGTCTGGGTGGGTCTCTCAGTGTGGGGATCTGATTGGGACTGGGTTAATTTAAGAATGGTGTACCTCTCAAGTCTTGATAATCAAAAAAGTTGTTTGATAAGTGAGCAGTTTCCCTAGTTGAGCCCTCTCTTGTTCTTAATCAGTCTGTTGTTGAGATGAGCTGATTTAGGGGAAGTTCTCAAGTAAATCATGAAGTAGATTTACTGGTTTATAGCCTTTTCTTTCTGGTCAAGAATTTTCTGAAGTAAATAGTAAAATCATGAAAGTCTCATTGATGGAGGCGACCTTGGTTTCCGGTCCTGATATTTCTCTGCAGAATGCAAGTTATCTCAGCGTTCTCAGGTCTAAACTTGCAACAGAGGCCACCCCAGGTCATTGCCTGGGATGTGCCGTGTGACCCTCAGTGTAGGGTTGCCAGATTTAGCAAATCAGAAATATTTTATCTGGTAACCCTATCAGAGTGCTGTGAATTTTTCAGTGAATTGTCTATGTATTATATTTAGATTCTCAGCTTCTCATGCAGCATTAGAATAACTAGCAGTATCCAGAAGATACTCCCACAGGGCATCAGCTGAACTGAGTTGAGCTGCTCCCTTGACACCAGCACAGGGTGGGCTCTCATTCACCACAGTTCCCACCCAATCCTGAAGGGATCTGAGTTTTAGGGGGTCTGGAATGGACTTGAGCTTCCTAAGATGAGCTTGGTGGGCTGGGACGTGTCTCTTTCCTTCTCTGTGCCCTAAAACATGAGCTGGAGAATCTGAGTAATTGGACACTTCCCCCCCCCAGCTCCATGAACCATCCATGTGGATTTTTTTTATTGCCATCTAACTAATTTATAATATTGTGTTAATTTCAGGTGAATAGCAAAGTGATTCAGTTATATATATTTCTTTTCAGATTATTTTCCATTGTAGTTTACTACAAGATATTGAACGTAATTCCTGTGCTATACAGTAAATCCTTGTTGCTTATTTAATCTATATTTAGTAGTTTGTATCTGTTAATCCCATGCTCCTATTTTATCCCTCCCTGTCTCCCCTTTCCTTTTTGGTAATCATAAGTTTATTTCCTGTATCTGTGAGTCTGTTTCTGTTTTGTCTATAGATTTGTATTACTTTTTAGATTCTACTAGAAAACTAGTATTAGTGATATCATATAATGTTTGTCTTTTGCTGTTTGACTGACTTCAGTCAGTATGATATTCTCTTGGTCCATCCATGTTGCTGCAAATGGTAATGTTTTGTTCTTTTTGTGACTAGTAGTCCATTGCACATATGTATGTGTGTGTGTATGTGTATGTATACACACACACCACATCGTCTTAAACCAATCCTCTGTTGAGGGGACTGGATTGTTTCTATATCTTAACTATTGTAAATAGTGCTGTTATGAACATTGGCATGCATGTATCTTTTCAAATTAATGTTTTCTTTTTTGTCCATATGTATACCCAGGAGTAGAATTTCTGGATTATATGGTAGCTCTATTTTTAGCTTTCTAAGGAGCCTCCATGGTGGCTGCACCAATTTACATTCCCATATGGCTGTTTTAGTGCTGTTTTGCATTAAATACAGTCATCAACATCCAGGTCAGAGGTGTTTGGCAAATATCTGTGACCATTCTATTATGGGTTTTGAAATGTTTGGAAATCTGACCCCTGATTTTGTTATAATCTCTTTGGTAACTGTTATTAGGTGGTGACCTAATAAGAAATTATTAACTAGGGAGCTATAATTTGGAAACTTATAATTTTCTTAATGGACATTGATTTGTGTAACCCTGATTAAAATACAATGAAGCCTGAGGCTTAAATGTTTTATTCTGAAAGTTTGAAAGGATGGGAATTGACTTTAAAAATGTATTGGCTTGAAAACCTTATTGAAATAATATTATTCAAAGAGTTTTGTGAGCATAAAATGATCTGACAAAAACTATTTGATGCCAGCTCCAGTGGCCTTAGAAAGCTAAGGGAATATAGGTTTCTTTAGATGAGGTCTGGAAAAATGCTTCCAGATTACCTCAGGGGTGAAAAGAAAATTATTATTCCATTCCACGGCCCTGCTAATTCTTTTCAACATTGATTCTGTCAAGTAATTAGAATCTAAATGGAGGAAACATTCATAATTGTCATTTATTATACTTTACTGAAGGTGACTGCTCCCAAGAAGCTCTGACAGGACAAAAACAAAGTGATTACGAAAGAAATGTGTAGGCGAAAGGATCAGGCCTTCCTACACACATTCCCAGAAGTCAGTCACGGACAGTGGGTGGGGACGGTTCCAGATGAAAATAGGCCTCTGCAGCTATGAGTCTTCAAAGACAGTCTTTTGCTATCGCGTTGTCAATCGAGTGATAATGAGTCCTGTTTCCCCTCCCTCTCTCTCACCACAGACATACATCATGTAGCTCTTTGTTACTTAAAAGCATGTATAAGAAAGATTACCCCCCTCCACCCCAGCACCACAGCGTGTACTTCAGAAGTGAAATATGCAATCGGTTAGGGGTTATATTTAAAATACCTCCTCCCCTTTTATCATTGTGTTTCTTCACTTGGCATAGACTAAAATGTGAGGTGTGTCTGCTGCTGTGAGAATGTTTTTCCCCCCCTAATTTCTGAAATAATACCATACCTTGGAGATTAATGTTTGGGCTTTATCAAGATTATAATAAACAAATATGGCTTTGATCTAAATATTTTTCAAAAGATTGTTGCTGATCGTTCTTGGTTCCCTATAATCTTATAAGAAAGCCTTTAGGCTTGCCAGTCTGACACCCAGGGGGACATAAATGCAGCTGCCTTTTCTTCCCCCTCATTTCCACGAGAATACTCTGTTCTCAGTTTCGCCCAAATTAGTCCCAGGATTTCAGTTGTCTTTTTTGTCCAACATTCCATCATGCAATTCATTAAAATCTTCACATGAAATATTTAACAGATGAGTTATGTCATAATTCACATTACAGTTTTAAATGGTTATTCATGTGGTAAGTCATTTATCCTGGATATTAGCAGACCCCTGGAATGGGCTTGTGTTTGATGTAAGCAAGGTTAGGGTCCTTTTCCTCAACATTGCAGGACAGTGGCCTTTTTCCAAACCCCCACTTAATCATGAAATATTCCAAAAAAATGACATTCAGATTCATTGTTAGTTCTACTTGCAATTAACTATTTTGAAAACAAACAGAAGAAAACATTTAAACAAATGTGGCTTGGCTAACATCTATGACAGTTGACCGTTAATTGAGGCAAGTTTTAATCCAAATGTGCCATGCCTTGTTACTGTTGCTGCTAGCAATCATTGCTGTGGGGCACAAAGGAAGGAGAAATCAGGGACTCTGTCAGAGGGGGGCTGAGGACAAAGTGTAAGAAGAGCCACTGCCCTGCTTGAGGAATACGACCAGTAAGGAGCTCTTTTTCTGGTTGAGAGAATGTATGGCCAGTCTTTACTTGTAGAATTTGGGTTTTAAGAAAACTTGTTTCACTCCCAAGTGATGAAATACAGAGGAAATCCTTAGCACATATTTATTAACTTATTCAAGTTTTATTTTCCCTAATAAGAATACAGTTTTTTACCATATCTCTACCCATGGATTGGAATCGGTTAGGAGAAAACACTTCTGTGTGTGGGCCAAGCCAGCCCAGGAAAGCTCTGGAACCTGATGTTCTGCCTGAGCACCGGGATGAAATGACTGGCCCCATGCTGCCAGCAGCAGCAATTCACTTGGGAAACGTTGTGGCCAGGTAACCTGGCTGAAGAGCAAATGGAGCGGACAGTGACAGTGTCGGGGACAGTCACTCTTTTGGATTCTGTATGCTGATCTAGCTAAACCTTGTCCTGTGAATGCACGAGTAATCGCAATTCTAAAAAGGGAGAGTGACAGGATTTGAAGAGTGGAGTATATCTTTCATTAATCCTGAAGGGAAAAAAAATCCATTTCAGGCTTGCTCAGCTGAAAAAGAATCCTTGGCTTCTGTTTTTTGCTTCTTTTTGCCAGTGCTCACATGGTCCTCCCCTTCACCCTCCACAAATGTATTATAATTTTGTAGACTGTTTACCCCCTAACATTACATCTTCAGGGACCTTGGTAGTCGTGGACAATCTGCATTTATTGTGGTTGAATTTTCTATTGAGTATCAATATATTGGGGTGAAAAGTGTACTTGATGATGAAATACACACATAAAGGATTAAAACTAGGACTCAATCATCATATGAATGTTGACAACACTGTCAAACCTTTAGAGTTTTGATACATGTAATTTTATTTTGTATTATTTATCCCCATCCCACAAAAGTCTGGTCATGTGACTTTCTTTGTAGAGACAGAGAAGTGAAGTGATGTACCCGAGGGTACTTAGCTGTCTTAGAAGTAGGGTTCACAACCAGAGCTCTTGGTAGATATTTTCCTGGTTATAATTTGTTGATGGCAGTAGGATTATTTTTCTGTCTCCTGGATTTGTATGTGAATATATCACATGGCTGGGGAACTGGGCAAATGGAGGTAGGGGTGTTTATGTGAGCTTGCATGCCAGGCATGGTGAGCACTGTTTTACAAACCGGATTTGTGCTCTTAGGAGTATGTTGCAAGTTGAGGCCAAGCCCACAGAAAATTATTTCTAAATGAATACAATATGAAAAAGTTATTTTATTTCTAATTTTACATGTAACATTGTTCTTTGGTGGATCTCGGATTACACTTGAATGCATGTCTGTTAACCTGATATGAGATGCATGCATGATTTCATCTTGAATGCATTTGAATATAATAGCACTGGAAATGTAATTTGTATTCTCAAATTTTATAAAGCAAAATAAATAAATCTTGGGGGTGGTAGCCACAGTGAGCGTATTGCATTGATTTCTTTGGGCTTCTCTCAAACTAATTACCAGCTTCCCCTTGCAAATCCAGGTCTTTTCGCATGGGCAGGTCTATATGCTCTAGAGCCTTCATACATAAGTCATCCTCTTTTCTTCCACCTCCAGGGAGTGGATAGCTTGGACAGATCTGTGGGGAATGTTATGTTTAATTCTCAAGGGACACCAGTCTTCAGTTTCTCTACTGTGTTCCTGACTGTCCAGTTAAACTCTCTGAGGTGATGAATATGTTCTGGGTCTGTGGGGGCCAGTATAGTAGCCACTAGCCTCCTGTGGCTATTTAGCACTTAAAATGTGACTAATGCATCTTAGGAACTAAATTATTAATTTTATTTAATTTTTATTTAAATAGCTACATGTAGCTGGTGGCCACCAATTTGGACAATGTAGGACTATAGCATTTGAGGTCAGCTCTTGGTCCCAATTCCAGTGTACTAACCACTGACTAAAAAGCCTCTTGATTAGAGTAAAAGAGGAGAGTGATAAAGCTGGCTTCAAACTCTATATTCCAAAAATGAAGATCATGGCATCCAGTCCCATCACTTCATGGCAAATAGATGGGGAATAAGTGGAAACATTAACAGTTTTTATTTTCTTGGGCTCCAAAATCACTGGATGGTGACCACAACCATGAAGTTAAACGACACTTTTTCCTTGGAAAGAAAGCTATGACAAACCTAAACAGTATATTAAAAAGCAGAGACATCATTTTGCCGACAAAGGTCCGTATATTCAAAGCTGTAGTTTTCCAGTAGTCATGTACAGATGTGAGAGTTGGACCATAAAGAAAGCTGAGCATTGAAGAATTGATGCTTTTGAACTGTGATGTTGGCGAGAGACTCTTGAGAGCCCCTGTGACTGCAAGGAGATCAAACCAGTCAGTCCTAAAGGAAATCAACCCTGGATGTGTATTGGAAGGACTGATGCTGAAGCTGAAACTCCAGTACTTGGCCACCTGATGTGAAGAGCCAACTCATTGGAAAAGACTCTGATGCTTGGAAACAGAAGGCATGAGGAGAAGGAGGCAACAGAGGATGAGATGGTTGGATGGCTTCACTGACTCAGTGGACATGAACTTAATCAAACTTCGAGAGACCATGAAGGATAGGGAAGCCTGGCATGCTGCAGTCCATGGCGTTGCAAAGAGCCAGACACGACTTAGTGATTGAACAACAATCACTGACATTCTGCAAATGAAGGGCCTGTATGTTTGGGTATTTGAATGATGCTCTGTGCTCTTGTCTGTCAGCTCTGAACATTCTGAAGTGTGAACCTTTCTTCAGTGATTTGACTGCCCTCCCCAGGCCTCCATCCCTGGCTGATGCATCTCTCATGTCTTCATTGCAATCCATTGACCACCTAGCTCGTACCTGATTTCTGAAAAACATGGGAGGAAGAGAGGGAGGGGAAGACTAGAAAGGATGTTAGAAAGTTGAGGAAAAAAGAAGACAATGGAAAGGTTACACAGAAGCTCTGTAGTCTGTATTGCTAAGCTGAAAATGAGTACTCAGGTGTTCTTTAGAGTATTGAGGTGTGTTAAGGAATAGTAACTGACTAATTAAAGCCAAATATGAAACGTCAGTGCTCTCAATGCATGAATATTTCACGTGAAAGATTCTGAGGCTCTTTGGGGTGGCATTTCTCGTAAAAATGACTTTGCTATTTTGTTGATTTCCAAAGACCATCCCAGTATCTTAGGGTCATTGTCCTAGGAAACTTACACAATATTAGGGTGCTGGGAAGGATCTTAAGGAACACTTTTTTTCTAGGTCTGTTCTGCCCTGCGAGGTGAATAAGGAACCACCAGATGCTGTTATGGAAAGGGAACTCTGTCTCTATCCTTGTGTTGAAAGTTTCTGATAGGGAACCATGGAGCCTTTGCAATCAGATGGAAGTTAGGAGCACCATGAATTCTAGGAAAAATATGTTGATGATTTTTTGGACTGTCTAAAAAATTTCAAACTCCAGGAATGGTGTTTTAATTTTCTGTATTCTCTTTGGAACTTGGGTTTCGCTAAAATCGTTTCAGTCCTTGTTTTTCTTGTTAAATTAGCAAGATTGACTTGAATCAGAATATACCATTATGGCTTGAAATGTTGAAAGAACAGGATAGATGGGCGTGAAAAATATCTCATGTTCCATTTAAGATGTGTGGGGGTGGAGGAAGAGGGAGGGGACTTGCTAAAATAATGATGATTCTTTTTTTTCTGTTAAAAGTTGAAAAAAGGGAAAGAAAGAACAAAAAAATGAAAATAGAAGAATCTAAATTTATGTTTGTGAAAGCTTGTATTTGTTTTTCTGAATAAAATTGGCATGGGATGCCCTTAAGCATTTCTGTTTGTGATGGGGAATTTTTATTCTGGTTTTTAAAGGGTGTTTTGGTGTTTGTTTGCTTGTCATTTTTTGCTTTAAATCAGTTTGTACTTAAATAACTAGCCAGATGCACCCAGCGGCTGTGGCTGCGTAACTCAGTTTATCTCACTCCCATCTCCCACTGTCCGGGTCATTTCCCTAGGACTTCTTGTTCAAGGCTTTCATTGTGGACTTTCTAAAATATGGATCTGAGGTCCTTTCACTTATCTACTGAAATATCTTTAATGGCTCTTCAGGCCCTAAAGCAGGTGCCAGCAAACTTTTTCTGTAAATGACCAAATAGTAAGCATTTTAGGCTATGTTGGCTATTCAGCCCCTGTTGCAACCACTCAATGCTGCCATTGTACTAGACAGTATATAAACAAATAAGGCTGTCTGTGTTCCAATAAAGCTTTATTGACAAAAAGAGGTGACTTTGGCCCTTGGGCCAACTCCTGACCTACAGGGTACTCTTCAGGTTTGTTGGCCTGACATTCAAGGACATTTTCCATTTGACCTCAGCCTGCATAACCAAGTTCCCCACTCCCATTCTTCGAAGCCTCAGAAGACAGTATGGTCTTTTAAAAGGCTCCACCCTTTGCCTGTGCTGTTTCTGCACTTGAGTCTCATCTTTCCTCTATTTTTTTCCTATGAGTCAGATTTCCATGCCTTATCTGATACAAAGTTCTTGTCATCTCCTCCAGGCCAAGTCTGCCCCATTCTCTATGCTCCACAGTTCTCTGTGTAAGCCTCTGATGTTGCTTTTACCACGTGACTACTCCCCAGGTAGACTCTGAGGGAGTATGTGGTCTCATTCCCCTTATTACTCAGCTTAGATCTTGGTGTAAAAGCCACTGAACAAATGGTCATGAAGTTGGCCCACCCATGGCCTTGTGCATCTCTTAATCCAAGAGACATATATTAACTTGTAGGTGAACAAACTACACACTAAGAAGTGGGAAACCATGGGCCAGAGTTGCTGGAGGGGGCAACAAAAACACAGCCAGGGCAAAACAGTGCAGATGCATTGTAGTCAGGACTGCCTGGAAGTCCTTTGGCATCGACCTCATGGCCCAGACAGGGAGTGAATGAGGAGTGAGGGAAGCAGTGTCTAGTGTAGGGCATCAGGACCAGGGAGAGGATGCAGCCTGCTGGAGGGAGATCAGAGAGAAGCAGCACGCATGATTAATGGGATGGAGGGACTGACTCATGAGGCAAGATTAAAGCACTCTGAGGAGCTGGGGTGCAGACCGAAAGGGGCAGATGATAGCAGGCTGCAAGTATGTGAGATGGATAAACACCCAGGAGGGAGCAGCTCGCTTCATTAGAGAGGTGAAAATGGGGCCTCCCTCAGAGAATGGGAAGGGTGCTCAGAAAGGGCACGGGTGACTGACAGGGGAACTCAGTAGACGATGGGTGGGCTAGGGGCAGCTCTGGGTTGCTCGGACTAGAAACATCATGGAAAGGTCACCATGCGGTGACTCTTTCAGGGAAGCCTCTGCTTTTATCCTGTGGAGTCTCGAAGCCTGCTGTGACTGCTGACCTGGGCCTGCGAAAATATTAAGTACCAGTCATTGAATGTTTCAACAGTCCTGAGGCCTTCTGCATGGAAGTCAGCCTTCTGCCATCCCTCCCTATCTTTAGTAGAAACAGAGATACTTGGTCCAAGCCCCTTCTTAAATCCAGGGCACACTCTCACCCCTGCCTGCTGGTGGATCTGACCAGAAACCCAGCCAGCACCTTGATTTACAACTTCCTCAGTTGGCTTGTCTCCAATAGGGATATGGCTTGTCAGGCATTTTGGAAGACAAGATTCATTTGAAACTGCAGTGACTATCTTCAGGCTTCAATATCAGCTTCCTACAGGTATTCTCTGAGATTTTCTCCAGAGTTAGGAAGAGCAGCTTCTGCTGTAGTCTGACCAAATGGCCCATATTGTGGTAGTTCCTCCATGGACAACTTACTCCCTTTAGCAAGACCCGTAGAGTAGCCATGCTTAATTTGACTGCACATTCAAATCACTTGGGGTGCTTTTTAAAAATAGCTGTGCCTAGACTCCACTCCCAGGAATTCTGATTTAAATGGTTTTACTGTGGGTGGTGCGGGGTGGAGGGTGGGGGTTGCTTCCCTGGTGGCTCAGATGTTAGAGAATCCACCTGCAATGCAAGAGAACCGAGTTTGATTCCTGGGTCGGGGCGACCTCCTGAAGAAGAGAATGGCAACCCACTCCTGTATTCTTGCCTGGAGGATTCCATGGACAGAGGAGTCTAGTGGGCTACAGTCCATAGCATTGCAAAGAGTCAGACATGACTGAGTGACTAACACTTTCACTTTTTTTTTTTCACTGTGGAGGGGGAGGGCACCAGGCATCAGAGCATTTAAGTTCCCCATATGGTTCTACTGTGTTGAGAACTTCCACGGAAACACCTTTATTTGGGTGTGATTATAATTTACACTGATGTTACTCTTCTATCTATCTAGCTAGCTAGGTACTGACTATGCTATCACCTGAATGGTTTTTCTAAAAAAGCAAGCATTTACGAATGGGCTATGTGCTTGGCCCCTTGCTGGAGGCAGGGATCCAGTGGGGAACAAGAACGTGTCCCTGTCCCTGGAGAGCTTATGGTCCAGAAGATGGTGGTCACTTAAGGCAAAGCAGGATGAACCCAGAGTACTGACATGGTACCTTTCAGAGAATTCCATTCTGTGTGTTGCAGCTATGCTTAACTTGAAATTCTAAGTGCAAAGATAGATGAGTCTCTCTGAGTGTACCTGTCATAGTTAACTATGACTCTCAGGTCTTGCTTCAATGATTTGTTTAGGAAGTAGAAATGCACTTGGTAGTAATAAGGGTAACAACCCAAGGTCTTCATGAATCTTCAAGTTCCTGAAGCCAGCACAGCCATGTTTTCCAAAGGTGGGAGGTGTTAGGGGGCATCTAACATGGTGGCAAGATAAAAGTATATGAGTGAACTTTGGCAGGGCGGGGTGGGGGGGGTTTGGTAATCATGTATTTCTTTTACTAGATGTCATTATGTGGATTGAAGTTACTGTAGGTGTGTCAGCAAAAGAAAACAGTGTGGAAAGGTAAATAACAATGCTGTGATGGTGATGATTTAGTGGCTAAGTCATGTACAACTCTTGAGACCCCATGGACTGTAACCCTTCGGGCTTTTCTGTCCAGGGGATTTTTCAGGCAAGAGTACTGGAGTGGGTTGCCATTTCCTTCTCCAGGGGTTTTTCCTGACCCAGGAATCAAACCCAGGTGTCTGTGTTGCAAGCAGATTCTTTACTGACTGAACCTCCAGGGAAGCCATGGTGGTATGCAGATATGGCAAAAATTGGGAAGATTATGGGCAGGGATTGAAGTTTGCATAACTGCCCCGGGCTAAATAGTGCCCCTTGTGGGGAGTATAGTGTTTCTAGCACAATCTCATTTTTTCTTGCCATCTCCTCTAAAGTTTTTTCACCATCTGATGAGCTTTTTTCCCTGACTTGAATACTTTTTCTAATGGTTTTAAGAGTTCCTTTGCCTTGACTTCATAGAGAGAAATACTGTGAGCTTGTTCATGGCATAGTTCTGAGGTTCCCTCGAATTCTCCTTCCCAAAATTTCAAAGCATTTTCTTAACCTCTTCCATTTCTGTATACCATTCTCTCACTGGAAGTAGCTTTCACTCTTGCTTTAGGGAACTTTTCACAGACAAGCAAAGAACTATATAATTCCACAGAGTTCCTGGGGAGAGAAGATCATTGAGACGTGGATACTGGGGGCCAGTTAAACTAAGTCACATCATGACCAAGTGACTCACTTCCAAACATCAACCCATGACAAGTAACTTCTCAAATTTCATATCTCAAAACACTTGCAGAATATACATTTAGGTACACAAGTTTATGCATTAATGACAGAAACAGAAACTCTGAAAAAACCATGATCTTCTGAATATCCTTTTTATTTCTATTCCTATTTTCAGCTGTGCTGGGGAGAGTGTTGACCACAAGTGTATGAATTTTAGAAACACTCAAGTAACATCTCTCCAAAGAGCCACATGCACTGTGCTCAGTTTGTCCTGTCAAAAGTTATATGAGTGTAGGTAACCTTGAGAATTCCTTACCTGAGCAATAAAATGTCTTAGTTGTATGCTTCACTGTAAATTTAGTTTTTAAGTGTTCTTATCTGATATGCTTACATCAGCATCTTGCCTTGACAGATAATTTTCTATGATACTCTTAAATAATTGTGTAAAGAGATCTCTAATGCCTTGTTTTATTTATAATTTGTCCCAGCTGTAGGCATTCAGATGAAACTTGAATTTTTCCAAAGGAAGTTCTGGACTGCCAGCAGACAGGTAAGTTATAATCAGCATGTTGAAGCATTAGCAACACTGTTATTATACAGGTGTTCACATTTGAGTACCCAGAGACTAAAAGTGCCAGATTTCCGATGAATGTTTGTAAAATGAACTGCTGGGCTGCTCAGGTTACCTTTCATTTCAGTGCAAAATAAAGGACTGACAGCATGTTAGACACCACATGCTGAGAAAGCAGAGAATTTGCTCCTGAAAACAGCTGTAATTGTGAGATCAAAATAGTGACTGCCTTAAAGAGAAATTTTTCTTCTAAATATCAAGGACTTTTGTGAATTTGCATAGTGACTTTTAAAAAATCTTATGATGCCCAATTATTTGTGAATCTCTTTATTTCATTTTTGAAGGATTCTGCATAGCTGGGTTATACTAAGCATGCATCTGCTTTCTTTGGCGAGGGCTTCTCTGCCTTGGATAATCTGGGAACATTCTTTACTTGCACTGTGTATTCTATACTAAGTAATATCAGTGGTGTTTGTTCAGTAACGCAGCAGGAATGGCAACGCATAAGATGTTTCCATCTGTCCAAGTCTATATGTTGAGATGGTATATAGTTTCTCAAATGAAAATACTTTAGGAATTTATGCATCAAGAACACAGAAGTTTTTAAAAAGTCAGTGGGAAATAATTTAAAATGGTTCATGTTTGGGAATGCATGTAAGAATTAAAGATTTTAAATTTAAAAAAAAAATAAAAAAAAAATAAAATGAAATAATTATATTTCTTGTTACTGAAAGATTTGAGGTCTTAAAAAGGTATCACTATTGAATAAAGCATAAATTAACATGGACAACATAAATTAAAATGAAAAAGAACCAGGTTACTCCTAAGTTGTCTTTTTTAAAAATTCTTTATTGAATTTGTTACAGTATTTCTCTGCTTTATGTTTTGGTGTTTTGGCTGCAAGGCATGTGAGGTTTTAGCTCCCCACCCAGGGATCGAACTCACAATCCCTCCTGCATTGGAAGGCGAAGTCTTAACCACTGGCCTGCCAAGGAAGTCCCCCAAATTAGCTTTTATATTAGTGTCTGGGGCTGGTACTCATCCTAGAGAGGATGGGCAGATTCATCCTGGAGCATTCCCTTTGGATGAAACAGGCTAGGACTTTGATGGACTGTCCTTCAGTAACCAGGTGGCAGCCTCAGCAGATGCTGGTGTGTCCAAATGACATGTTTCCTTTTGTTTCCGCCTCACCTCACAGTGCGCCTCTCTGGATGGTAAATGCTCTATCAGCTGTGACGATGAGGTATGATGGTCTCCTGGGCCTGTGTCTGCTCTGATCAAGTTGGGGCCGGTCGGGGGCGGTGGCTGAATGACTGAGGGTGCTTTCTCACAGGGAGAATGTCTCACAGAGCCAGTTCTAAGAGATTGCGTGTGAACCAGTCTCCAAAAACCCAAGGACATTTGCTTTGTTTCTTTCTCTTTCTTCTCCCAATCAGATAGTGTTGGAGAGCTGGGGAAGTATGATTTAAATGTCCCATGAACAGCACGGTTGGGATTTTGGCATTTTATAGAACACAATACAAATTACTGACATTTGAAACTCTCACTACAATTCTGAGTTTTCTACCAATGTGGTACCTCTTTTTATCTTCTTAACCACCTAGTGAAATGGATTGGAATATATGTCCCACTTTGCAAAGGGGGAAACTGAGCATCAGGTAAATTAAATGTCTTGCTTAATTTCATGTAATAAAGAAGCTTAAAAATCCAAGCGTTGAAAACTCAGCATGCTGCCTTCTAGCCTACTGCTTCCCTTCTGCAGCTCCCTTTCCCTCCCTTCTTTCTTTCTCCTTATCTCGCTCCCTCAGTCTTGGGAGGACAAATTTGAATTCCACACATGAGCAGTAGAATAAAAAAGATATACCACTGTCCCAAGTTTGACCATCAGATTTAAGTTTTTATAGCATCCAGTCCCATGTACCTTCTGCCCCACATCTTAGATCAACCACATGTGAAGCAGCGTTTCACCTTGGCTCAGGCAGCCTTCTCTCTCTGAGTCAGCCAAACCATTAGTCAATACATAAAGTGGAGCTTATAAATGATCACTCATTTTCATTCCTTCTTGTTACCACAGGGATTAAATAAATCCTAACCAAACATAATTCCAACACAGAAAATATGGATTAGAAGTATATTTCAAAAAATAGGCAAACAAAAAGGCAAGTAAAGAAATATAAAAGAGGGAGTATAGGGTGAAGGTAAAGTACAAAACACTCAGTCCTTAAATATCGGGCAGTTAAAAAAAATCGTAATAGCTGTATGAGTTACTACTATTCAAAGAGTAAAAGCAAAAGCCCAGCTTTTCCTGACCATTAGATCAAAAACAATTTTCCCAAAGGAAAGAGTACCCTGTGATGTTTTATGACCAGTACCCTTTCATTAAGTTTGGGAATGCCATTCATAGGCTAGTCAAATGGCTTCAAACCTCTCCTCTGTTTTTGAGGCATTACTTGTCTTATTGTAATGCTCAGTTCAAGACAACACAGCTCAACAGTAGCAATGATTAATCAGTGTCACGAGGCCCTGTGTTAAGCTACTAACTCCACTTTATGTTAAAAGAACGGAGGACAGTTGGTTGGTTAGTTGGGTGACTGAATGGATGGTTGGTGGGATTGATGGTGTTCTGGATAGCTGGTTGGTTGACTGACTGGTTTCTGGTTGATTGATTGGATGGACAAATAGTTGGTTGAACAATTTAATGAATAAAGTCAGAGGTGGTAATCTTCCTACAGCCTAACACTGCCTCTGTGCATCCTCATACATAAAAATAAGTGGAAAATGGATTCCCACTTAGAGTTAGAAAAGTGTGATATATGGTAGTTGTTCTGTGAATGCTTTCACAGGTGGTCTAGCATAGCGGTTAAAGGTACAGGCTGTGGAGGCAAGAGTCGCTTCCAGCTGTGGCTCTGAAAGTAATAAGCCTTGCCTTAGTTTCCCCAGCTATACAATAGGGACAGAAACACCCCCAGAGTCATGGTGAGGATGAGTGAGATAATATATGGAAACTTTAGAGCACAGCTCTTGTCCTGTGGCAAGCCCTCAATAGACATTAGCTATCATGAAAATGTCTGCAGACACATGCTTCCCTTAGAGTAGTGGTTCACTGAACCTAGAACCTCAGGTGGCAGTCGCATGCACACTTTAGTCCCTTGGGCATAGTAAGCACAAGGTAGGATACCTTCCTCACTACTAATATCTGCTTTAATAGCCTTGGGGATGGAGCCTCATTAAGATATCATTTTGAAGGTTCATACCTTGAAAATTAAGTGTGGCGTAGGCTAGATCGCTGAACTTGATCTGATGCTCAAATATCCCCATTTTGCCCTTTAAAGCTATCATCCATTTCCCATTTTGACTCTAAAGTTTTGGCTTCAGGCACCTAGTTGACATAGTTTTAAAAGGAAAAGCCAGGCCCCTTTCCATCCTTTCAGCAGACTCTTTCCATGTGTCATTCCCTTTCATAGCTTTTAATTAAGTCTTTGAGACCATGTCCTTCCACTCCTCCAACTGCCCTCAAGTGATCAGGTCCCCATTAAAAACAGCTGTGGGGGCTCATTAAGTTCACGTGCCTCTGGCTTCTCTTCTCTACTGAAGACCTGGCACAACTCCCACACACTTATCAGACACACTTTGCCTCGGATCCGATCCAGTGCCTCTGTCTTGCCCTGCAGTGGCCTCCCTGGGCCCTTGACTTGAGTGTCCTGGGCTGCTGGGTGGAGTCAGTCTGGCCAGATGTCTTCCAGGCTTATAGATACCTCTTCATGGAGGGCCTGGCTGTGGGCCTAACTGAGGACTTTAAGGAGCTTCATTCCACCCAAGGGGACTGTTAACTTCAGAACCTGAGAGGCAACCTCTCTCACACTAACTCCTTCCTTCAGGACCTATTTACTGAGCCCCCCTGACATCCCTGGTACCTCCAGCCCCCGAGGAATCAATGGGATGCAGAGTCAGAGATGGACCCTGTCCTCCAGGAGCTAACTGGTTAGAAGGGGAGATGAGCACATGTGCTTATCAGCTGACTTGCCTCCACAGCCTCTTGCTACAAACTGTGTGACAACTTCTGTCTCCAAAAAAGTCAATTTGCAGCATTAAGATACTTATAAAGAGGGCACATAGTAGGTGCTAAATAGACACAAACATGGTTCTTTGGGGACTCATAATGCACCTTGCACCATGCTCAACAATTTGCACTCACTGGCCTACTTAATCTTCTCTCTGAAATAGTTGTTGCTGTCTCCATCATTCAGATAAGGAAACTGAGACTGGGAGTGTTAAAAGGCTTTTCTCAAAGTCATAACTGGTTGCAAGTGTCCAAGTCTCTGATTCTGAAGCTAGTATCTTAGCCTCAGAGCTAATACTGCCTTCCAGGTAACACAAGCTTAGTGCTGATGTTTCTCACTTCCAAGTACTCTTCCTCCCCAGTTTTCCTTACTATCTGTGACGGCCCAATTACCATGGCCTGGTTTGGGGCTCTAACCTCAGGTATCTTACCTAACCTGCCTTTGTGACCTGAAGTCAGACTTCTCTGGGCAATACTGAGGCAACAAATAGTTGAAGACAGTTGCCTTTTTTGTCACCAGCTCTTTATTTCTGCATTTTTCAAACAACTTCATCTTCAGATGTTTTGTCACAAGTGGCCATGGAATGGATGCTTGCCATGTCTGTCAAACTTAAGAGTTCCTGGTTTGCCCAAGCCCTTCAGCCTGTCATTCTGCCCTTGTCACAAAGGGATGGGCAGACTCCTGAGAAGTTTGGCTTAATTTAGGGCAGAAGTAGCATAGTGAGGGAAAGCCGACAAAATATTTCTTCTGTTTCCTTTTATTGGAGGAGGGAGAATGGAGAAGGCAATTAACTACTGTAAAGAGACATAGAGAAAACAATTTATCCAGACTAGAATCTGGCTAATTCTACTCTGATTCTTTCATAACGCAGCACTCTGCTCACTTAACTTCAGGGGCCTTACTCCATTCCACTGTACTTCCCAATAATTTAATCCAAGTAGTTGTTGGCAAGGAGATGTTTATGAAGTCATCACAGTGACTGTATATCCCTAATGTAAAAATATTGCCTGTAATGAAAATTAAATGACACCTTTCAGATTAAGGGACCCAGTTCTACCTCAGTGATGTAACACCTTTGCAAGGTTGACAATATTTGTTGCATACTGTCAGTCCTGTTCCTTCCACACCGGATGAGAGTGGAAACAGAGGTTGATACCTGAGAAGTGAGTCTCCTAATGCCCAGCCCAACGTGATTCCATGCAGTGCTGTCTATTATAGGGGGCACGAGGTCATCATTTCCAAGAAATGAGGGTGGGGAAAGAACCAAATATTTATGTCAAATTATGAAACATTTTATTGAAGCGTCATCTCTAAATAGAGGGGAAATGGTGAAATGTATTTATTTTACTTAACAAATTTAAACTTAATAAATTTATAACTGTAGTCATATCCTAATTCTATTAACAAACAACATGTTTGGTTTGGGAGTGGAGAGTATAATATTTTGGATAAAATTATAAAAATCAAAATATTTAATCTTTCACTTTATTTTTTATTTTCTCAAAGTGATCACAAGGGAGGTCAAATATAGTGGAGTTTAAACAGTTTCCCCAGGAGCTTCTCTTAATCTCTTCCTTTTGAAATCATTCTCTCTGGAAACATCTTTCAT
The DNA here is from genome assembly GCF_016772045.2 of Ovis aries. NCBI lineage: Eukaryota > Metazoa > Chordata > Mammalia > Artiodactyla > Bovidae > Ovis > Ovis aries. The sequence continues at coordinate 46,125,127 of NC_056072.1, read as the reverse complement.
GTTATTGGTGGTGATGTTTTGTCTTTTCTGAGTGTTTTATCTCTTATGGGTACTAATGTGCCAGTGGCTTCATGTGTGATTGGGGCTGATCTCCAGTATCACTTCAGGAAATATTGCTTCTTTCCCAAGATTTTCAGTTGCCTTGGGTTTGTCTTGTATTGTCTAATATTTGCAGAGAAAGACTGACCACAAAGTTATAGGTCTAATAGCAGTAATACCAATTGACTAGGGATATTTGAGTAGGAATTTATTTTATAGTTGGGGATGGAGGGTAAGTTATGATGACTTTGGATTCTCTACACAGTTGTAAGGATTTGGAAAGTCAATATATGGAGGCCACTCCTATGCTCAGCAGGTAGTTTTATTGATTGAATGGAGGTTAACCTCCCTTTGCATCAAGGCCTATATCTCCAATTTGTCTCATATGATCCAATGAACTTAAAATTACATTTAAATCTGCACATACCTCGTGGCTGCCATGTTGGACAGCCGGTCTCTGAGAGTGCTGTGTCCTGCAGAAGGGGGATGTTTGTCAGGACTCCCAGCTGGACCAATGTAGTGTCCGTGCAGCCCAGAGCTTCTTTGAAGAGCAAGAGTGTGGCCTTCATCTGGCCCCTTTGAATAACCGAGAGAAACTTGCTCACCAAAGGAGCCAGTTCTTTTCTGAAAGGTGCTAGCAAGGCTTTTAATTTCCTGCTGAATCTCCACCATTGCCTACTAATAAAGGATGCATCTTCCTAACTAGCTTATTGCTGTACTTTTGTGTCTCGCTAGAATCAACTCCGTGGATAAGTAAATGTCCCAGAAAAAAAAAAAAACATCCCTGCAGTGGCCTGGAGTTAGGGGACTTTAGCTCAGGGTAAAGATATGTTACAAATTAAATGTTGCAGTTGGTATGTAAAGCTGCAATAAATAGAAACTGAGTTACATCAAGGACGGAATTAAACCTTAAATTTAAACTCCACAGCACTGTAATTAAAACTTAGCCTGTAGCAAATCATTCACTTGAGATTAAAGTAGTGTGGGGGAAGCAGAGGTTTGGGCTTACCTTGCTACAATTTATAAGTCTGAGCTACCAAAAGCTAACAGCCCTGCCCCCAAATCCAGCTCCCAATTAAAAACACAGTTTGAAAACCTTTAGGAGGCCTGAGGGGCCCCTTTAACAGAAGTCTGCCCCTTCCCCCCTGCCTAAGTCTATGAACAAATTAAAAAATATTACCTGGTCCCCTGATGGTCTTCTGAGCTGACACGGTGTTTTCATTAATACATCATTAGAGTAATGGCATTGTGTTGTCGTTTTGCTTTCAAAACAGCCTGCACTTCAACCACTGTTAATACAGGTTCAGAGGCCTCTGGACGCTTTGTTCCTGGGAAATGTTATTCAGGTCATAGAACTTTTTAAAAAGGAAGACAAACTGTAATGAATAATTTTTAAATGCATTTTCTTTTTATCCCAATCTGGGATTTTCAAGGCTTGCTTAGTGTTTTAAGTTTATTTGTTAGTTTTGCAAAACAAGTGCTGGGGTAAGCTTAACTTTGGCCTTAACTCCAAGAGCCAGCTGGCATTTTCAGTTCCCCCAAAACAGCCTAAAATAGGTATCTCTCAGGTTGGAAGTATATCATTGCACGTAAAAGCAGTCTGAGGACCCAAAGTTGAAACTGCGGTGTTTTTATTTTCTAGACTGTGAATTGTTACCTCATAGACAATAACGGATTTATTCTGGTATCTGAAGACTACACTCAGGTGAGTGAGGAATTTCTACCTACTTACAGTAAGGATCCCAGACTGTGCTTGGGTCAAGGGAAGTGAAATATGGTGTTGAAACTTTGAGACAATGATCTGTATTTAAGAGGTAATAGCAGGAGATTATAAAACATTATTTCCACCCCTTGAAGAATGTCACAGCCTACTTCTCAGCAGGCCCCAAAGAGATTTTACCTCCAGGGAGGAGAGGAGGGGTACAGAGCCCAGGGTCTGCTCTCTTACACATAAAATGTTCCATTTATAGAACTCTTTACCTCAAGTATGGAGGTGCCTGAAAGAGTTCGGGTAATTTTAAGGAGGTTTCCTCCTTTTAATATTTTGATATTTTATCTTTATATATAATTTATACATCCACACAAATATATGTATGTATGTATGTCAACATAATTATTCTTTATGGCTTTCTTTCTGGTTTTTCCTTTTTAAAAGTCAGTTATCTGAGTCCAAGGATTAACTTGGGTTCTCAACACTGAGGGCCAAGAATCCACGTGTAGATGAAGAATGTTTTTCATTTGATCCAGCCGTGTGCAGTATGGGGGCAGGAGGGAGAGATGGAAAGAAACCAAGCTAGGGTGCTCAGCAAAGAAAGCTCCACTTTTATTTGGAAATCAAAGTAAGAGTTAAAATCAATAGCATTGTAATAGAGAAACATGAGTTTCTCCTTTAAAACTCGGTGCCTGAAAGCTTTCTCTGCAGTTAATGAAATTAGCATGTTAAAGTCAAATCCAAATCAGTTTAGCCATATGGTATAGGAAAGAAACACCAGAGGTGGAGGCAGATGGTTTCTGATGTGAGCTCTCTTCCTTAACTCGATTTGGGATATTGGGTACATCCCTTAACTCGCCGGGACTCCTGGTGGGTTCTATGAATGGAGGATGGTTGACTACAAAAGTCTTCTTCACACTCTAATACTTGAGGATGCTAGCATTTGATGAGGTTTCATTTACATCATTTAAAATGTTTCAGTAGCCAACAGTGTGATAGACCCATTAATGCCTAATAAATTAGTTAATTGTCCGTAAGTATGGCTCCTTAGGGTCTGAGCTCAGTGGCTTGTTAGTCTGTGAACTCTGGCTCCAGGTAACATGTGGAACTGTGCTTCGGCTTTCCCTCCTACCTGTGAGAATGTTTGGGATTTTAAATGTGCCTTTGCTGCTGCTGCTGCTACTAAGTCACTTCAGTCGTGTCCGACTCTGTGAGACCCCATAGACAGCAGGCCACCAGCCTCCCCCGTCCCTGGGATTCTCCAGGCAAGAACACTGGAGTGGGTTGCCATTTCCTTCTCCAGTGCATGAAAGTGAAAAGTGAAAGTGAAGTTGCTCAGTTGTGTCTGACTCCTCGCGATCCCATGAACTGCAGCCTACCAGGCTCCTCCATCCATGGGATTTTCAAGGCATTTGGTCGATGGTAATCACATAGTTGAGACTCAGACTGCTCACGCACAGTCTCCTCGGATGCTGGACGTCACTTCATGTTGAACAGTGGATGGACATTAGATAGGAAGGAGAAGCACGTGAGATGTGGTCAGTTTCTTGGGAGCAGGAGTGGCCATAAGCCTATGGTAATGTGCCCCTGTGTCTGGGAGGAGTGAGAACCCAAATTAATCCCCTGTGAAGACGAGCTCTGTCGTCCTGCCATAATCATGGAGGGCTGAGATGAGAACCTGATCCTAGGGGGGACAACATGGCAGATGTCTTTAAGTGGGGAGTCTTGGATAAGCCAACATAATGAGCCACTGGAATAATGGCCTCTCCTAAGCCACAGCCACTACATGTGGCCTCTGCTCCCTCCTTTACTCCTGGGCAGAATAGCCCACGGAGCCTGCCCTGCCTCAGCTTGTTTGATGTCTGGTTCCTGTACCCCAATGAGGTTAATTCTTCTTCATCTAACAACCAGTTCCATTGATACTGGCATATTCACACACAGGAAATGCACATGTCCTTCTTGCTCCCAACAGCAGCACATACCCACAGAGTTCGCCAAAAGTTCAAATTTCCCTGGAGTGAAAAAGGCAGTGCTCAGTCTTCAGTCAGTGAAATGTCATTTCCTTCTTTCCTCCTCTTTTCTGACTTTTTGGCAAAGCCTGTATGTGCCTTTCTGCCTGAAAACTCCTAAGAGCCTGCTTGAGGTCACACCATTACAAGGAAATTAGGATTTAATTAATACAAAGTCTATGGACTTTATGTAGGAGCTTCCCCAGTGGCTCAGCAGTGAAGAATCTGCCTGCCAGTGCAGGAGACACAGGTTTAATCTTTAGGTCAGGAAGATCCCCTGGAGAAGGAAATGGCAACCCACTCCAGTATTCTTGCTGGGAAAATCCCATAGACAGAAAGCCTGGAAGGTGACAGTCTGTGGGGTTGCAGAGAGTTGGACATGAATGAGCACATAGACACATGTGGAATTTATGTGATTTGGGCTCTGAGTGTAATGCCCTCTACTCTCCGCCACATAAGACACAAATTCTGAGAGCACCCACAGTAGAGTTGGATATTCTGTACTGGTCTGCACTGGCCCCTTCCAGTCTGTTGGCAGAGGAAGGCTGTTGGTCCAAGCTCTGTTCTGCCATATTGGATACATCTTCCCCCTTGACTCCAGGAGTCTGGAGGGATGCCCGAGGATGTTAATCCTTCATTCCACCATTCAGAGTTTGCAAATCTCGGCCAACACCAAGAATTAGACTTGGAGAAGCATAAGCTTAGCACTGGGGGAGTGCCCTGAAGACAGTCCCAGAGCTGGAGTCAGTCATTGGAAGTCTGATTGGCCGAGCCTTCTCTTCCCAGATCTGGACAGCTTTATTCTTGGTCAACATATTAGCTGCCTATGGACAACATGAAGGTGCTCCTCAGAAAGTGACTTAGAGAAAGGATGTTTTTTCCACTGTAGGAAATTTATAGAGCCGATGAAGAAGACTGCTGTATATCCCTAAACAGGTCATTTAGGAATTATAAACAGTTCTTTTTCTTACTGCCTAGGAAGCCCTTTCACAGTCTGTTTCTGTCTGTATGAAGTAGTGTTTTACTCCCAAGGAATTGAGAGCAGATTAATGCCTGCTGCCTCCTTCCAAGAGTGTGTGTGCACGTGCTGCTGCATGCGTGTCTATGTGCACATATGTGCACCCGTGTGCATGTGTGTGTTATTTCCGGCGCTTAGCACGTGTTATGCAATGCCACTCTTAGCCCACCCCCGACCCCTGCCATGTATTTGAAACATCCACATCTGCTTATTTGTTCGCTCTGTAATCCCATAACTTCTCATGACTATTAAGACCTTTTCCATGTTTATGTTAACAGTAGTCCTGAAAACCTCCTTTTGCCCTTGTCAGCTCCAGGACACAAACTGTGTCCATTTTTATCTCTTCTCTGGTATTTGGGCGCATTATTTATCTACACTTCCTCTTGGGTCGTCTTTTCTTCCCCACAGACTGGAGACTTTTTTGGCGAGGTGGAGGGAGCTGTGATGAACAAATTGTTAACAATGGGCTCCTTTAAAAGGTAAGGATTTTTACGGTTCCTTGCCCTACCCCCCGACCCCACCCCCCGAGAAAGGTTGCCTAAATAAAATAAAACAAACCAAGGTCAAATAAAGCAAGCCCAGACTTGACCCCATGGCTGTGTTCATGTTCCAGAAGATCTCCTGAAATTTGATGCCTTTTGCATGAGTGTTAAGAGTCTCAGAAACTCAGCTCACAATGCGTTCCCTGTTCCCCTAGCATAGCATTTACTAGAGGCTAGTCCTGAAGTCAGGGCCTGGACTGGAAGGAGATTATATTGGTCTGAAGCAAGTGATTGCAGAGAAGTAGGAAACATTTTCATCTGGTCAAAAAAGGAAGAGAGTGTCTTGTCTCACACTGACAAACTGGTGAAACTTGCTAGAAATGTGGAACTCAAAGATGGAAAGTGATGTTTAGAGACTTGATATAATTTTAGAAAATCAAGTAAAAATTCACAAAACATGCTCCCAGATGGAGGTAAGTTTAAATCTACTGCTAGAACACAGCCAAGAGGTTTCAGAATTCATGGTAGGGACCACTCAGTTGAGTTGCAAGGGCTCTTGTTGACTCTGAGTGAAGCGCACAGCCCTGTGTCCCTCATGGGCAGTCCAGCATACCTGTGGGAACACCAGAGCTGATGGGAAAGGACGTCGCCCTGCACGACCAGGATGCCAGGGATGTTCCCCCAGGAGTCAATTCTTCCTCGCCTCAGCCTCCCAGGGAGAGTGGTGGCCTCTGAAGTGGTACTTTCATGGACATATTTGATGCTGTTAAATATATAATATCAGGAAATACAAGGATGGAACCCAGCTCGCCTGTGAGAACTATTGCACATTGGTTGCCAGTGGGAAAGACAGTCCCCAAGTTTATTACTCCCCTGCAGCTGAATGGACAGGAAGTGTTAGCTCAGGAAATCAGACTTTTAAGCTAGTCAATAAGACCAGCTGAGTGCTGTGCTGAAAGCAGGGAATTCAAAAATGATGACCCAATTTTTGAGATTCTGTAGCTTGTTTGTGCCAGAAAGAGGGAAACAAGAAATGATATGTTAAAATGGCATAGCTCCAGCACTTCTGCAACCTCTGACACACTTGCTTTCCAGCCTGCTTGAGTGTTCACCCCTGCTAGATTCCCTCTTTAAAATTCAAGTACATTTTTTGCCAGGAGTCATTGTGCATAAGCTTGAAAATTGGGCATGGAGCTGGACAGGGGCTGCTGTGCCGGGTTGTCCGTCGAGGCGCCCCTGGCTTCTTGTGTCTTTACATGGATGTGTACATTTGTGTTGCGTTAGCTTGTTTTCAACTTGGTGGGGGTAGGGAGAGACAAAAGAGGGAGAATAATCACACACGTGTTTCTCATTTGAAAGCATATTTTTCAACTTTTTTTTTTTTTTTTAGCAAAATTACTTTTTTTCCCTCTCTTCCCTCTTGGATATTCCTTTCAAACAGTTTGGTGGGAGAGAGGAAAGGTTGAAGCAGTATTTTAAGTTCCTAGATTTCTCATTACTGTGGGTGAAGTATGAATGACTTGAATTTAGAGCTTTCTTCTACAAAAGTGGCTAACATCTGAGAAAAGGGGAAGGCTGGGACTCTCTCTTCGATTTTAACAGCAAGTGCTGTCATCCAGGAATTACCTGACAAACCTCCTAGGCCTCTTTGAAAGCCCCCTCATGAGGCCAGGACAGAAATTAGAGTTTGAGATTTGAAGTCAGATGGATTGGGTTCAAATCCAGGCTCTTGACATTTTCTAGCTGCATGGCTCAGAGTTAGTCATGTTACCACCCCAAGCTTTGGTTTCCTTACATGAAAAATGAAGATGCTAATAATAATTACTTGCAAAGGTTTCTGTCAGAGTTAAGGAGATAATAATAAACATAAAGTTCTGACACAGTGCCTGGCATATATTAAAGGCTCCATAATTGCTAGCTGCTGCTAGGATTTTTGTTGCTGTGGATCTTTGATTTTCCTTTTTTACCTTGCACCAGATGAATTTTTTTTAATTCACATATTTCACAACAGGCTTTCCATGACACCTGGCAATGGGGTCTCCATCCAGTATTGGGGTACTGCCATCCTTTTGGAACTCAAACATTCATGCCCTTGCCTTTTCCAGCATGCTTACTCAGAGAGTAAGGTTGACAGTCCTTTTTATCAGAAAAAGTCTGTATTTCAGAAGCCCTGAAAAGATGTAGCTGAAAATAATGGTGTGATGTCAGGCACCATATTTAACTGCACCCTACTCCCGAACACAGGGTTCATGGAGGCTGAGTTGCTTTGCTGACATGGCTGAGCCCTGGTAAAGGTCAAGGTCCATTCACCTAGTTGACCTACCATCTCAGCATCTTGGACAGTGCACCCTGGCACAAAGTTTCTTCATTTGGTCTACTCATACCCAAGTTTCTTAAAGAAACTCCTTTCATACCCAAGAGCCCTGCAAACCATCTTCTTCAGAACAGCAGAGCTCAAAGTGAAAAATGAATGCCATCTCCCTTTATCAGCCTCCTTTTATCTCTCCCCACTGATCCATAGTCACTGCCTCTCTTGCTAAAGCAAGACGATGCTTGCCTGCTTGGCATGGACTCTTTCTTTGGTTGCTTGGCCACTTACCGGGTATCTTGATGGCTAGTCTACTTAGTGGTGCCATCAGAAGGAAAGCGCATCCACTTGTGGTCTGCAGTGCCATGTGGGAGGAAGAGAAGTCACTGATTTGTGCAAACAAATTACCAACTTGAGGGAGCTTTGAGAAGGTTCTTCAGTTTCACATGCAAGCAATCTAAGAGGGATAGTGGTCTCTCTTGGTTGCTTAGGCTGAGTCTTCGATTTGACCCTATCTACCCAGCTTATAGAAAACATAGTGCTCAGGGCCAGATAACATACATGGCCTCAGCAATATGAGAATAATGCAGGTAAGCAGTAGCTATCTTCCAGGAGCACCTACCACATACCAGGCCTTGGTTGCAAACAGATCTTAACTCTTGCAGTCCTTTTCAGCAACTCGAGAGACAGGTATAAACAGGACCAGTGCCTAATTTGCAGTGTCCAGTGCAAAATGAAAATGGGGGACTTTGCTCAAAAATTACTGAGAATTTCACAACAGTAAGAGCAGAGCAGTAAACAAGGCATGCAGCCCTTTTAAGTGGTAGGGCTCTGTGCAGTTACACAGGCCACATGCCCATGAAGCTAGATCGATGTGTGTATACATGTGTGTGTGTTAGTTGCTCGGTCATGTCTGACTCTTTTCCACCCCATGGACTGTGGTCTACCAGGCTTCTCTGTCCATAGAATTCTCCAGACAAGAATACTGGAGTTGGTTGCCATTCCCTTCATATATATGTACATATATATATATATATATATATATATATAAGTGGAGCTTGGAAACGTTAAGAACTTGTCTCCATATAACAGAGTGATAAGAGAACTGGATGCAAACATCCTGCAGTCTAAGCAAGCACCGGGAGGATTTTCTAGCCTCTGCTTTTTACCTGGTTCGATATACAGTAGCATTGTGTAGTGCATGGAGCTTCCTTCAGTTTTGTCTGAGACAAAGTGAAGCATAGCCAAGGAGGATGTTGGCTCAGCAGTAACTTATCTGGGTGAGCAGAACTTTCAGGAAGGGAGGCCAGCTGAATGATAAGATCACCCAGATTTCTTTTAACTGAAGTTGATAAATCATTAAACCAAGTCATGTTCCCAGGCTTCACATATTTTCTCATAAGATACCATATTCCTGGTCAGCTTTTTGTGTTTCAAACAGAGAACTTGAAATATTTCTTTATTCTTATCAGGGAAAGTAAATGAACTCCCTAAGTAGCCCTGACTCATTTAGGGCTTTTCATTTTAGCTGCTTTCTTTTAACTCAAGTTCATGTCCAGTAAGAGCTTGTATTCGTATTTCTCAGAAGCCATACTCCATGGCAGTGACATTGCCCTTTTCAAAACTACAAAATATTCTTATTAGAATTTATTTATTTCCCCACCCCTTCTTGCCCCCTGTGATGCAAACTCAATGTCAAATATCTAGGGGAAAGTGAGAAAAATATATATATAGCCAATCATAGGAGAGTCCAGGTTTCTGATAGGGTTTCTTTGATACAGGGGACTTGAACCATGAAGACTTCAGTTTGAGCCTCAGAGTGGCCACTGTGTGAACTTGGACGGATTCCTCAGACTTATTTTATTCGTCAGCAAAATAGGAATTTCAGTGAGATGGGACTTTTGTGAGATTCAATTAAAATAAGAGGAGTAAAAATGCTTTGCAAATTGCAAAGGTACTACACAGAGGAGGTAAAAGATTAGCTGTCGGATAAGATCTCCAGATGTCTGAAATTTTTTTTTTCTTCTAATTTTCTCCTCTCCATTTTAAAATCACTAATAACCCCCCACTCCCAAAGTAGTCCCTACACATCAGTGGCCTCCACAGCACAGCACTGGTGGTGGGTCTGTGGGCGTGAACTCTACCACCATCCCTGGAGAGCTTTGAGAACACACCTCTGCTCCAGCTGTGCCCCCACGAGATTCGTATTAAACTAGTCTGGGGATGGAGCATCCATGCGATTTGCAGGTACTGTCAGGATCAAGAAATACTAAGTTTAGTGCACCAGGGTTCGAGTCTAGGTGCTACCTACTTTGAAGCTTCCTGACGCTTGGCAACTTTAGCTCCGTAATTTTGGCTTTTTTTTTTTTTTTTAACAGCAAAATGAAATCAAAAGAATGATTTTTATACCTGCAGTGAGAGTTAAATGGAATAACACATGCTTGTACCAAAGATCCCGGGGAAGGCAATGGCCCCCCACCTCAGTGCTCTTGCCTGGAAAATCCAATGGACGGAGGAGCCTGGTGGGCTGCACTCCATGGGGTCGCTAGGAGTCGGACACGACTGAGCGACTTCACTTTCACTTTCCACTTTCATGCATTGGAGAAGGAAATGGCAACCCACTCCAGTGTTCTTGCCTGGAGAATCCCAGGGATGGGGGAGCCCGGTGGGCTGCCGTCTGTGGGGTCGCACAGAGTCGGACACGACTGAAGCGACTTAGCAGCAGCAGCACCAAAGATCCTGTGGTTTCTGCCAAAGCGTCTTCCTTTGTTCTCTGTGTATTAGAGGAAGCTCGAGAAAGGGAAGACCAGTGGGCACACCTGGCCCTTGGCTTGCAGAGAAATGAAGGTGGCTCTAGTGGTAAAGAACCTGCCTACCAGTGCAGGAGAGAGAAGACACAGGTGCCCTGGGTGGGGAAGACCCCCTGCAGGAGGGCATGGCAACCTACTGCAGTGTTCCTGCCTGGAGAATCCCATGGACAGAGGAGCCTGGTGGGCTACAGTCCATAGGGTTGCAAAGAGTCAGACATGACTAAAGTGACTTAGCACACAGCACTAATAGTTCGTTTTTGCCTTGGGAGCTACTGAGTGTACTGAGAGTCTCTTGGTTGTGTCTCTTCTGTTTTGTTCTGTTTTTTGTTTGTTTGTTTTATGTGTGTGGTACAGCACACCTGAGATTTCACCCTTCCAAGACCATGTTTAACTTTTTCCTGTAGAGCCCGGTGAATGTCCTCCTAACCTCGCCCCGGCCCCTGCCACCACACACACATTCATTAACATAGTTGACTTGTATAGAATTCACTCTGGTGGCTTTTTCTAAACTGCCTTTCTAAAAAGGTGATTCACCAGGTAGATTGAAGAGTTGTACTGTTTCTACCCCTGTCTCCATATGATGAAATTGCACTGGGCTCCATGGTGGGTGACTGGCACTTTCCCTGTCTTTGGTGACTGCATTACATTTCAGCAAATGCCCTGGCCCCGGAATCCAGAGAGTGTTAGAGAAGTCTGTTATGTTTGGATGCCTGCTCCCTAGCACCGACTGCCCCACTGATGTCTTGATACTCAACAGCTCATGTAAGGAATGCAATGGCTTCTTGGCTTCCTGTTGACCTGACCATGTCCACAGAAGTGGTTTGTCAGAGGTGGCGTTGAAGGGAACAAGAAGTCACATTGGCTTGGACAAGTGTGTTTCTGGGCCAAATTTTCTGGAATGCAGAGACATGGAGATTCCAATGAACTGCTCTTGAAAATCCTAAAGCTGCTGCTTGAGGATCCCCAATTGCAGCAATTACAGTAGCCACTCATCTTCACCCTAACAGCAGCCTGTCTCATTTATTGAGTACTAACTGCATTTGGCCCTTGAACAACACAGGTTTGAACTGTGCAGGTCTGCTTATACATGGATTTTTTTTAATAGTCAAGTATTAAGTACTACACAGTCTGTGGTTGGTTGAATCCATGGATATGGAACTGCGGTTATGGAGAAACTGTAACACAGGGCAAGCTGTACTCAGATTTTCAACTGCAGAGAGGATCAGCTTCCCAGCCCTTATATGGTTCAAGGGTCAACTATACAGGCAAGGCATTCCAAATAGTTTACATGCATGACCTTAATTAAGCCTCGTGATAGATTCACGGAATAGCTATTGTCATTTGAAAAAAAAGGAACTGGACGTGGAGGCTTTAAGTGTTCTAGTAATTTGTTCAAGTTCACCCACAGTAGTGAGTTGTTGTCATTGTTTAGTCACTCAGTCACGTCCCGCTCTTGGCGATCCCATGGACTGTAGCACGCCAGGCTTTCCTGTCCTTCACCATGTCTCGGAGCTTGCTCAAACTCGTGTCCGTTGAGTCAGTGATGCCATCCAACAATCTTGTCCTCTTTTGTCCCCTTCTCCTCCTGCCTTCAATCTTTCCCAGCTGATATCAGGATCTTTTCTAATGAGTCAGCTCTTCACATCAGGTGGCCAAAGGATTGGAGCTTCAGCTTCAGTATCAGTCCTTCCAATGAATATTCAGGACTGATTTCCTTGCAGTCCAAGAGACTCTCAAGAGTCTTCTCCAACACCACAGTTCAAAAGCATCAGTTCTTCAGTATTCAGCCTTCTTTATGGTCCAACTCTCACATCCATACATAACTACTGGAAAAACCATAGCTTTGACTGTACGGGCCTTTGTTGTCAAAGTAATGTCTCTGCTTTTTAATACACTGTCTAGGTTGGTCATAGCTTTTCTTCCAAAGAACAAGTGTCTTAATTTCATGGCTGCAGTCACCATCTGCACTAATTTTGGAGCCCAAGAAAATAAAGTCTGTCACTGTTTCTTTTGTTTCCCCATCTGTTTGCTATGAAGTGATGGGACTGGATACCATTATCTTTGTTTTTTGAATGTTGAGCTTTATTTAAGCCAGCTTTTTACTCTTCTCTTTCACCTTCATCAAGAGACTCTTTAGTTCCTCTTCGTCTTCTGTCATAAGGGTGGTGTCATCTGCGTATCTGAGGTTATTGATATTTCTCCCAGCAATCTTGATTCCAGCCTGTACTTATTCTAGCCCAGCATTTCACATGATGTAGTCTACATATAAACTATAAATAAGCAGGGTGACGATATACAGCCTTGACATACTCCTTTCCCAATTTGGATGTCTGGTTCTAACTGTTGCTTCTTGACCTGCCTACAGATTTCTCAGGAGGCAGGTCAAGTGGTCTGGTATCCGTATCTCTTGAAGAATTTTCCACAGTTTGTTGTGATCCACACAGTCAAAGGCTTCAGTGTAGTTAATGAAGCAGAAGTAGATGCTTTCCTGGAATTCTCTTGCTTTTCTATGATCCAATGGATATTAGCAATTCGGTCACTGTTTCCTCTGCCTTTTCTAAATCCAGCTTGAACATCTGAAAGTTCTCAGTTGTACTATTGAAGCCTCACTTGGAGAATTTTGAGTATTACTTTGCTAGCATGTGAGATGAGTGCAATTGTGCAGTAGTTTGAACATTCTTTGGCATTGCTTTTCTTTGGGATTGGGGTGAAAACTGACCTTTTCCAGTCCAGTGGCCACTGCTGAGTTTTCCAAATTTGCTGACATATTGAGTGCAGCACTTTCACAGCATCATATTTTAGGATTTGAAATAGCTCAGCTGGAATTTCATCACCTCCACTAGCTTTGTTCGTAGTGATGCTTCTTAAGGTCCACTTGACTTCAACACTCCAAGATGCCTGACTCTAGGTGAGTGATCACACCATTGTGGTTATCTGGGTCATGAAGATCTTTTTTGTATAGTCCTTCTGTGTATTCTTGCCACCTCTTCTTAATATCTTCTGCTTATGTCCATGCCATTTTTGTCCTTTATTGTGCCCATCTTTGCATGAAATGTTCGCTAGTATTCCCCATTCTATTGTTTTCCTCTATTTCTTCACTTTAGTCACTCTGGAAGACTTTCTTATCTCCTCTTGCTATTCTTTGGAATTCTGAATTCAGATGGATGTATCTTTCCTTTTCTCCTTTGCCTTTCGCTTCTCTTCTCAGCTATTTGTAAGGCCTCATCAGACAACCATTTTGCCTTTTTGCATTTCTTCTTAGAGATGGTTTTGATCACTGCCTCCTTTACAGTGTTATGAACCTTTGTCCATAGTTCTTCATGCACTCTGTCTGTTAGAGCTAATCCTTTCAATCTATTTGTCACTGCTACTGTATAATTGTAAGGGATTTGATTTAATTCATCCCTGAATGTTCCAGTGATTTTCCATATTGTCTTCAATGTAAGTCTGAATTTTGCAATAAGGAGTTCATGATCTGAGCCACCATCAGCTCACAGTTGTGAGTTGGGAGATGGAATTTGAATTCTTGTCTCTGAAATTCCAGGCCATGTTTTCCTAGTCACCGCTCATCTTTTCCCATAGTTGGAGAAAACTAGAGTATTTTCTAGAAAGATATTTGTTCACCTTCATGCTTGTTCTGTTTCAAGCGAAAGTAAAAGAAGTCTTTCAGAGTTGGAGTCCAATGTATCGGTTATTTGGTTGTACTAGAAATAATAGGAAGTTCCAAAAGATCAAAGGGTTAAAGATACAGAAGCCCTCTAAATATTAAATCCTACTTCCTGTGATATTCACTCTGAAGCCCTTCCAGAGATGAAGCTGTATTCCTGACTCCTGGTTTTCTCCATTTCCCACATGCCCAGTGCAGTCCTAAACACACGTGGTTATAGCCACCATGTAGCGCGTCTGTCCACGGTGTCTGACCCCAGGCAATGAAAGCAGGAGCACTCAATAACGCATGTTGGGTTTGACTAATATCAAGGACACTGGCAACATCAGTATCCTTAGGTTCTGACATCCTGAGCCTCGGTCATGTGCCCCACGGCATGCCAAATGATCACACCATTGTGGTTATCTGGGTCATGAAGATCTTTTTTGTATAGTCCTTATACAAAGGACTTACCGTGGTGCAGGCATTACCGTGGTGCCCTTGCTAGGAGATGTGCACACAGCCCCAGGAACCTGGCTGGGCCCAAGGGTGCTCCTCTAGCATCCAGGTTTCCTGCCTCAAACGGGCTTGGCTTTACTCATTCCACACGCAGCATTCAACTATTTCCTTCTGTTTCTTACTCATAAAAACAAAAGAAATTTTATGTTTTCTACATGGGATTAATCATGATTGCATTTTCCCCCTTGAAACTGAAGGGTAATTTTCATGGGCCAGTTGAATGAGCAAAGAAGCAACTGGCTAGGTGTACCTACTAGGCACAGGGCAATCCTGTGCCCCAGGATTGAAGCAGGTGTGGCTGCTTCCCAGAGCCACAGGGACTTCACCTCTTGAGCGTTAGTTTCCTCTCCATGCCCCAACATCCAAGATAACACTTGGATTGCCCAAAGTAATTGATTAATTCTTATTGTTACTGCTTTTTTTACCTGGGTGAGATGCTGCTGTGACCAGTATCTATGACTTTGTTTCTTTTTATAGTCTCAGCACCAATTGATGAAAAGCACTTGAGGCTGATCAACCCTCTGCTTAATCTATAAAAGAGTGAGGCTCACCCTCAGGGCTCTGTACTCGACCCCAAGGGGCCCCGATACCTGGTGCACTGGGCTTCTGGCTGGTGCAGCCTTGTGGCACTTATTCTCTTCTAATGATGGGTGCTTATTAACTTGGTAGATTTTAGTGATTTTCCATCAGAGGGTTCAAAGGCAGCTTCAACTCACCACCTCTGCTGTGTTAGCTGTGCTCTGTTGATCTTAAAGAATAGTACAGTCTCTGTAAGAAGAGGCTATGGGATGAGTTGCCCACCTAGTCAGAAAGGAGAGAAGGAAAAGCTCCTTTGGAGTCTTCTGTTAGCATTCAGATCAACAGATGGAGCTTTCCACTGTCCTGGCTGTTAAGGTGTAAGAAAGAGTAAAGCTTCCCATGGTGACAGTCCCTTTGTTTAGAATTTCCTGTGTTCCTGCTCCATGCCCCTGATGCTTGGAAGTTGAAAACTGCTCCAGAGAACACATTTTATAGCCCAACAAAGAATACATATTTTTTGCATGCTGCCCTAGTGAGTCACTTTGCTTCTCCTACTTTTTGATTGAAAATTGCTTAAATATGACCCTCAGTGGGTCTTTATAGTTTTAGGGCCATAGTTGCAAACATTAAGCTGTTTCAAGACTGGTGTGGGGGCAGATTTTTAGCCAAAGTGAGTTAGAGTCATTGCAGGTAAAGTACCTGGCCTCATAGTCACATAGTAGGTGTTTAATAAATGCTGGTGCCCACCATTAGTAACAACCTTGAATTAGCTGCACTCATGTCTTTGAAATTCACCCTTGTTTTTTTTAGGAGAAATCTTGTTCTTGGTCATAATTTTCGTCTAGTTGGAAAAGAGCAGAATCAGGAAAACAGCTTTAAGTAAATCCTAACGTCACGAGCCGGGCACCCAGTACAGGACACATAGGGCTGCCCATGCTTGGTTTGCATTGCTTTGAGTTTCTTCCTCAGAGACTGTATCTGCCTTCCGCCAAAGTTTCAAAGAGACCCATCTGGGGAGCACAGAGATGCTAATGATAAGGTCTCCCCAGCAGCCCGCGGTTGCCGTGGCCTGGTGGTGATGTCAGGGAGATTAAGGCATGTTATCTGAAATAAGAATAAACCCCTGCTGCTGAGTGCAGCAGTGCAGCACCAATCTTGGGCTGGGCAGGATGCTCAGGGCTTATTTTAGAGCCAAATGAAAGCAGGCAGTTATCACGTTCTTTAACTATAATCAGCCGAACAGGATACAGGTAGCCACAAAATGGGAGTTATTTAAAACAGTAACAAAATCACTTCAGAAAGGGCAACAATCTGGAAGGCTCTCTGCAACATCTAGTTAAAGCTGTCTTAAGTGTGGAGAAGACTGAGCAGGTTTGTTTTGTAACCTCCTCATGGCAATCAGATCAGGAAAGCTTCCTTATGAAATGAAAGGCAGGGACCCTGACCCGGAGGCCACCCCCAGAGCAGTTGAGTTTGACCCCAACTTGTAAACTGGAGCCTTTGAAAATGATTCCAGTAGAGTCCTGAGCTTCCAGCCATCTGTCTGACAGGGCAGTTACCAGGGAAAAGGGGTCTCACTAGCCTGGGCAGTTGATCCATCCTGGCCTGGTGACCCCATAACAGCCACTCAACTTGGGTTGAAAGTTGATTCTGGATATTGATTATGAGACTTTATCTTGGGTAGCTTTTCCTGTGACATTCCAGTAAGACTCTGGGGTGGGGCACAGGGCTGAATTCTAAGCATTTCCTAGGACCTGTCAGAACCTGCTGCTGAGCAGAAGGCAGAGAGAGGTGGATTCAGTGTGGCCCCCATATAATTCTGGCTCTGGACCTGTTAGGTATGTGACCTTGGGCACATTTTTAGGCTGGCTGAGACTTGGTTTGCCCCTCTGTGAAATGGGGATGATTAGACTCTCGCAGGGGCATCCTTAGAAGAGCACCTTGCTGACAGTTGCTAAATAGACTTCAGTAAACAGCAGCTATTGTTACCCTGGTCTTCAGCTATAAAACTCATGGACTGAAGCTGCCACATGATCCCTTGATAACCCCAGCATGGCTTCTGAAGGTGTCTGTTACTGCAGTAACAAGTGTGAATTTTATACTGCATCATACATGCCAATGAGCTAAGAAAACCAGGAGGCCTATCCAGCCAGCTGGATAAAGCCTGAGTCAATTCCCAATGCATTTAACACCACCCTCATTAATTAATAATGGCAATGAAAACCAGACTAATAAATTACAACAGCAGCTGCAGCCCTCCTTCTGCTGAATGCCTCCTCTGTGCTAGGCACTGTTCTAAAGGCACTATGTGTGTATAACCTCATTTAAATGACCACCCTATAAGGAAGCCATTGCTCTCACTATTTTACAGATGAGAAAACTGAGGCATAATGAGGGTTAAATAAAAATAGCATTGTAATATGTAGATGAGTTATGATTTGAGCTTAGGCCACTGGTTCAAAGGTAGATTGTTAATCATTAAGTTACACTACCAGTCACTTTGGACTCTGGGAATAGTGTAGCTTTAAGAGTCCAAGATCCAGCAAAGAACAAAATCAGGCCTTCTGTTGTAAGACTCATAATGAGACTAGCATGATGCATAGTGTATTTCAGTATCCTTCCACATGCCCGATTATTTAAACTCGGAACATCTCTGGAAGTTTATTTATAAGTGAAAAAGCCTCCGTAGAAGGTGAGCAACCTGCTGTGATTGCACCCTGGATAAATGGCAGAACTGACCTCTTAAGCCAAGGCCATACTTCATCCATGTCTATAAGACACCACGCACAGCCATGTTCCACTCAACCCATGCTACCTTTCACCAGCTCTGATCCGGAGTCCAGCTGCAGAGACAGAGTTGGGTAGTAGGAAAAGGATAGAGCTAATAATCAGTTCAGTTCAGTCGCTCAGTCGTGTCTGACTCCTTGCGACCCCATGAATCACAGCACACAATAGTTCTGGTCAAATCCTAGAAAACCCTTCCAGGGGCACCTGTAGAAATCCCCTGTTGAGGATGCACACTGGCGTGGTGGGCCAGTCAGGGGCCAATTAGCATTGTCCATTGTGGCCTATCGGAGAAGGCAATGGCAACCCACTCCAGTACTCTTGCCTGGCAAATCCCATGGACGGAGGAGCCTGGTAGGCTGCAGTCCATGGAGTTGCTAGGAGTCAGACACAACTGAGCGACTTCACTTTCACTTTTCACTTTCGTGCATTGGAGAAGGACATGGCAACCCACTCCAGTGTTCTTGTCTGGAGAATCCCAGGGACAGGGGAGCCTGATGGACTGCCATCTACGGGGTCACACAGAGTCAGACACAACTGAAGCGACTTAGCAGCAGCAGCAGCATTGTGGCCTATGGTTTATTCTGTGGCTGAATTAGTGTCAGGGCTATATTAGTGATGAGTGTTTCTGTGAGAAGTTTATTCAGGGAGTTCCCGAAGCCAGATGCTTGGATGGTTCATAGGCTTCATTTCTTTCTCAGTATACACTGGTTCTGCTTGCATCTGCTGAGAGGGAAAAAGTCAGAGGACAGTCAGCAAGACTAAAAATGTCCTGAAGAGGAAGGGGCTTTGGAGGACTTGCCAGGTACCCACTTTGGCTCTGCCGCCTACGGATGCCTGTGTGGTGCTCATCAGGAACTGGTTTCCATCTCACTGTGGTCAGAGTGGCCAGTTTTCTTCTGGGTGCGCATAGGTGCTCTTTGGTTAATCTGGGTGTGTAATCTCTCTAATTTATTTCTAAAGGAAGAAGGCTTCACATCACATTTTGCAGTTGATCTCTTCAATCTCAGTTGCGTCATCGTATATTCAAGATTCAGGCAATCAGATGATCATTCATGCATTCTACCTTTTAAGTCAGAATAGTAATACCTTCTCCATGCTGGGTGCTGTGCTAGGTGTGAAACAGATCCAACCCCAGTCCTGCATTATGGAACTTTTATTCTATCATGCGTTCCCAGCCCAACATTAAGTATGCTTCACATTAAGCACTGCCTGATTTCAGAAAGGGACTCCTGGAGGGAGAATTCCTTCCAGTCATTTAGAAGTTCATGTAGTACAGTGTTAACATGTCATCTGGCAACGGTTACATAACTCAGGTTGGACTTTAAGTGTCTCTCCTTTGGGATGCCAGGAATAGTGGGAAGAGGAGCTGGGGGGAGGGATGAAATGCATGTGTGGGATAAAGTATTTGCTCCATCTTAAAGCTCTTAACTGGCTACTGGAAATTGCCATTCTTTTTTACTTTGTAAAGGTGTTAATAAGAAACTAAAATGTCTGGAAAAAAATTGAAAGTAAAATATCTTTGCAGCTGAATAAAGGTCATAACTGAAATAAGAGCTATATTTTTACCACCAAGGTAGAAAAAAACATCCATTTTCTTGTTTCATAAACTGCACTGTTTTCAAAAGGGTATACTCACTACTATGGTGGTGGTAATGAAAGGGGGGTGTGGTTCTAACCAAGGAGTCAGCTGGTTTTCAACAAATAGTTAAGGAGCTGGCCTTCTCTTGGTCTGAGCCTATTTCTTAGTGCCTAAAAGAGACAGTGGATCCTACCATTTCTTAACCCAAAGTGACCCTTCCCAGCTCTTCTCAACCTTGGAGACAGTCAATGTGGGTTCCAGCAGAGGCCCAGGATTCAGTTTAAAACAGCGTATTCCTTTGGAGTATCCTTGCCCATGCAAGTCATCCTTGTTCAAGCCAAAATAACTATTTTATCATGCTTTTTGGGAGGGGGTTCTGCTCCCCCTTTTCCATCCCGCTGATAGCCTTTGTTCTCTTGGTTCTTTAAGTCCCAAGTGTGACATGACTGTGTCTGTAGTCCTGGGCTTTGCTGTGTCCCATGCTTGTCACTCTTGTTGTTTAGTTGCTAAGTTGTGTCCGACTCTTTTGTGACCCCATAGACTGTAATTCCCCCAGGCTCCTCTTTCCATGAGATTCTCCAGGCAAGAATACTGGGGTGGGTTGTCATTTCCTTCTCCAGGGGATCTTCCCAACCCAGGAATCAAACCCACGTCTCCCGTATTGGCAGGTGGATCCTTTACCCCTGGGCCCTCTGGGAAGCAACCCCCTTGTTAGGCCTGCCTTGATCTGTGTTTGTCGCTGTTGCCCTGGCTGGTGGTTAGTGACTGTTCCCCTGCTGGTTGGTCCACAGCACCATGTGGTTCTCATGTTTCCCATTTAGTGAAGCTCCTTTCCCTTCTCTTCCATAGAATTACCCTTTATGACTATCAGGCCATGTGCAGGGCCAACAAGGAGAGCAGCGACGGTGCCCATGGTCTTCTGGATGTAAGTACAGTGCAGTCACTCAGAAGACAGCTGTGTGTTTTTTCCTGTCTCTCTGTGTGTGCATATAGTTTTCCTTGGACCCAGCAAGTTTATCTGTTTCAAAATAATGAATATTTAAATGTGTTTCCTGATTTCATTGGTTAAGAAAAGTAATTTGTGTTAAATCTAAATCCAGTGAGTTCCGGAATGACAAACAGACCTAAAGTCTTTGATGGATTAATGCAGCAACCCCCCTTTTGATGGGTAGAAAAGGGGAGAAGTTTTGTCTATTCTCTCATCCTCAAATAAAAGAGACTTTGGTTTGGTTCGATAGAAACCTTCTTTTTGGTTGTAATAGAGCTGCTAGCCTATGAACAAATCCACATTTTGATCAGATTCTCCACTCTAATTGTGCTGCTGCTTTTAGCATTATTTTCCCTGGAGCTGATCCATCCATGGTGTCACAGTTGAGGAGCCATCAACATAACTTTGTATCATTAGGAACTGGCTTTCAGATCACCAGAAATTAACTTAAAATTTACCCTTGGTTTAAAAATATAATTTACAATGTGCAAGCAATGTAAGTTTGGCCACCAATAACTTGAAAACACAGAAAAAGCAGACATAGATACTTCTACATAGTCTGGCATATAGGTATAAGTATAACCCTTACATGTTATCATTTTGTAAATTCCAAAAATCAACCTAAAATTTGGTTTGAAACACAAAATTTAAGAACCATTTTGGTTTTAAAATATAAATACACACCTTCTCATTTGCAGATGTAAGATCTTGCAAGGGGATTATTTAAAAACCAAATATTTAACACGGTTCCCTAGACTAAAGGAGCAAGAAATGATTTGAGCTGGGACATTTCTGAGAGGCAACTTGGAACTAAAAATGGGACGATTTGAAAAATACCACTTTTTAGAATGAGAATCAACACATATTTCCTAACCCAGTTTTCCTAACCTTAGCATAAGTATTTCCAGACTTAAAATGTTCCCAAGATATGTTTTTATCATTAGGCTTAAAAGCTCAATGGCTTTGCCCTTCTGAATGTTAATGTGCATTTAAAATTTTAATCCCATGTTTATATAATCCCTTTGTTTACCCTGCATTGAGCCAGCATCTGACAGAGAATCCTTGAGTATCCTGCCCCTGTGCCTCCCTTTCCTCACTTCCAAAACTTCCTTAATCCCTTTATTCATTCTCTCCTCCCACACTGAAATGTCACTACCCATCCCAGTGGGTACAAAGACCCAGAACTGTCCTATGGTCTGAAAGAGAGATGGTTATTTTTCAAGCCATAAGAAGTGTAATGGCAGAACCACAGGACTGTGTGGCTGCATTTGGTTTTAGGAAATTGCTAATAATTCCCATCCTTAGATGACCCTAATCCTGGAAGCCCTGTGTTTCAGGGCGTGATGGAGACACACTCAGAGCCAGAGATTCAGTCTGCCATCTGGGTGGGCTGGGAGTGACCCCCGCGCACTGTTGTTCTGTGCATTTGCTTGTTGGCTTGAATAGGGATGGTTTTTAAAATGTTCAGGGGTATATAAATTTGTTCTTGTTTCATTTGAAACTGGATAATCCTCCCATTCCTAGTTCTAGTCCTTATCAGCAAAATGCTTTGAAGGTAGGATTAAGCAGCCATCACATCAGAAACCAGGATTAGGCATTTCATTTCCCTGCTACCTAAAGGAAACCACAAAAGGTTCTGAGGCTTTTCTGGACCTGCAGCTTGGGGCCCGGGCTTTGCCAATGTCATTGCCTGTCTCTCAAGTCCACCCACCGCTCACATATCTGGCATACCTAGGTACAAAGAACTGACTGAGGGGGAGACCTGGTATTTTCCAGAATTCAGGAAATTGAATTATCCACGTAGGAAATATCACAGGGTAAACAATCCCACTGCTTTTTTTAATTAAAATATTCTGAAATAAAGATTAGCCTGTCAATGCCTTCTTTTATAGAGTGAAGGGGATTTTCTGCAAGGATAAAATCACATGTTTATATGGTTATCATTTTTTTCAAGTCTGAATATGTGAGTGTGAGAAAAGGCAGCTTAAATCCTACATAATTCATGGGCGGCATTAAAATCAAGTATGTGCAATTTTTGCTTATTTCAATGAATGACATACAGTGATGGAGAACAGGGAATCACCTTTCCAAAAGGCAGCCCTGAGAATTACCATTTGAAATTAGTTATATGATTCCTGCCGCTCAGCATTAGGCTGCGAAATATTAGCCCCCAGAGGGTAAAGGTTTAAGCATCGTTTGCTGAACTTCCTTTTTCCTTGCAGAGATAACCCCTGTATTAGATCATGTTTATTTGACTTGTAAATCACATCTTACCACAGGGGAGTTCAAAGTTTTAAAATGTTAGTTTTGGGATATAATATCCAACCATTTTCGTCTTTAAGGGAGAGCTTCACTGTTTTTTGACATGATATGAATCTCTCTAGAAGAATAACATTGTCTTTATGTAAAGCCTTAGGTTAAACTACAAATTTTGTGTGTGATACATTGTTTTTAATGAACCAAATTCTTCTCTGCAGCCTTATAATGCCTTCCTTGCCGCAGTAAAATGGATAATGACAGAACTTGTCTTGTAAGTACAATTTGCTATGTTTTTAAAAAACCATTACTTTTCTCTGTTCTAAAGTGAATTGAGAGATTGTGCTTCATGCTTCCAATAAACATTAGATGATTCCTCACACTCTGCGATAAACTCACTGAATATCTCGAAATATTGAACGCAGAGTCCAAAAGATCATCTTTTAATAGGTGAATCGTGGTTACTGCTTATGCCCTTATGTCACTGTTTAGCAGACTAACAGCTTGCAGTACACAAACCAAATTTATTTATTGTGGTTACTGTTAAATTTAACATCGATGTCTGGCTGTTTTTAATGCAGCCTGGGTGGGCTGTGGTCAGAAGAACAAATTGCCAGGGCTGTCCACCGTGCTGCTTTGGATGTCTTGGCATGTGCAGGCGAGGGGGCCTGTGCAGTCATGGGTCAGGGGCTTTCTCAGGTGTGATTTAATTGTTTACCTTGTCAAATTACAGTCCTGCTGGATGCATCTGTGACTTAGGTCAAACTTGAAATGGCACAAAGATGAAAGGCTTGACTTCCAGATGAGATATTGGACACGTTACAGAAACACTGTGTCACACAGAAGGAAGGAATTCCATGGACCAGCATGGAAACCAGATCATTCAAGCTGCACCAGACTCTCATTCTGATTTTCCCCATTAAATTTCCAGTTCTGTGTGTTTAAGGCAGATTTTTTGTTATTTCACGAATAGACAATATCTTATTTATTGCTTTAATGTAACCTGTATTAAGTATAACTTCATGTGGAGAGTAAGTTCTTTGTGCATGTAAGAGACAGAAAATACAGGGAATAGTGGGATTTTCATTGTGAGCTGCGAGTGATAGCAGCCATGAGCCTGAGAAGGAAATGACTAGATTTTGACCTATTTCCTTTCATTTGGTTTTACCTGGTGGCTCAGCTGGTAAAGAATCTGTCTACAATGTGGGAGACCTAGGTTTGATCCCTGGGTTGGGAAGATGCCCTGGAGGAGGAGATGGCAACCCACTCCAGTATTCTGCCATGAAGAATTCCAGGGACTGGGTAGTGCGTAGGATTGTAAAGAGTCAGACACGACTGAGCAACTTTCACTTTCACTGGTGTTCTTTACTAGCAATTAAGAAATTATGATTTTTGTGAAGTTGCATTGGGACATAATTCCCTAAAAAGGAGTTTATTCCAATTGTCCTCACCACCTTGCCCTACACACACACACACACACACACACACACACACACTCAAATACATTTGTGTTACAGTGTAAATTTTGAAACATCCTTTATACTGCAGATCATAGTCTTAAGTAGAGACTATTCTGTTTGTATTTCTGAACCAAGGTAGGAGAAGCCCTTTGAATGTGGACTTTTTACTGTGGACTCAGACTATAACAAGAAAAGAAGTTTTCCCTATAAAGCATGATATTTCTCAAAAGAATCCCTGAGTCTTAAGTGAAACTGATTTCAGGGTTTGGCTGGCATTGGTGATAAAAAAGTCTTTCACAAGTAAGACAAAACCTAGTGAAAATTCAGTGGTAACTGAACCAACAATGTTGATATATCCAGATATCAGATGATGTTATTCTTTCAAATGAGGTGAGTGATGTTGAATAACACAGAATGTTACTCTTCCATTCAGGGTGTGGGTGACCAAGTAACACTGGGCTTTTCCATTCCCTGCTTAGGTTTCTGGTGGAATTTAACCTTTGCAGTTGGTGGCACTCAGATATGACAGCTAAAGGTAAGGAACAGCTGTCTTCATTTTCCTTGCTCAGAGTGATGAACCCGGGATTCACCAGCTACTTTTCACCAGGGATGTGCTCACATAAAACTACCCAGGACACAGTGATGATTTCTCCTTTCTGTTAGCAGAAGACATCCTTTGTGCTGAGGGCAGTGCTGTTCAGTCTGACAGAAATTCCACAGCTCATGTTGAATGTACACTTTGACCTGTTTCCTTAACTAAGGCTTTGAGGTCATACACTGCACAGGTGAATTCTTCAGAAGCTAGTGGGCAGTGCTGAAATCTAAAGGTCACAGACACATCACCTTTCTCGGGCTGAATGAATGAACAATCATTACCTTTTTACTATTACCTTTCATAAAATATAAATCGGATCATATTATTTTCATTGCTGAAAAAGCCATCAATGATTCGATCAGTAATTAGTAGAAACTATTAGAGGCCTGAGTTTAGAGTTAGATTCATATGGATGTAAGTTCTGGCTCTGAGGTTGGCCTTTGTCAAGTTAGCTGATCTCTTCAAGGCTCAGTTTCCATACCAGTAAGCTAAGTAAAGAAAATAATAAATAATATTTATCTCTTATTGTTTGTATGTGTGCATTTAATGGTAAGATAAATCATGGTGTATACCGAGTGTAGGACTGGAATATAGTAAGCCCTCAAAAAGGGAGCCGTAATTAATTTATGATAATGGTGATAATGATGTTGACTTGTAAAAAGAATGAAATATTGCCATTTGCAGCAGTATGGATGGAACTAGAGAATATATTTAGTAAAGTAAGACAGACAAAGACAAATACTGTATGACGTCACTTGTATGTGGAGTCTAAAATTAATACAAGTGAATCTATACACAAAACAGAAATAGAAAATAGGAAACAAACTTACAGTTTCCAAAAAATGACAGCCCATTCACTGAAAGCCATAGGAAATAATTATAAAATTTAGTAATATTTAGCAAGGAAAACAATATGCAAAATTGTATATGCCCCCCAAGCCCCCAACGACTGGGGAGAAGGAGGATGTAGAATTAACTCGGATCAGCAGTCAGGCCACTGGGGAGTCAATAAACAGGGACCAAAATATGAATTAGGAAGAGAGACCCTCAGATACCCCAAAGAAAATTTTACGTATCACGTGAACCTGCGTTTGTTTAAAATTGTAGATGGTTTGAAAAAGGAAGATGAGAAGGAACTTACCTAATGGGTGCTTGTTATCTTTTTCTAGTCACTTTTCTTACTTGGCTAGCATGTCCAGATTTTTATTCTTAGGGGTGAAAAAAAAAGGTACATGAGACTAAATGAGAGGAAAGGAAGGAAAATGATCAGTGGAGGCCAAGCGAATGAATGGTAGTTGGTCAGATGGCTGCTGTTTCTGCGACACCAGTGCCTTGGGACAGATCTCAGTCCTTCCCAGTCATGCTTGGAGCCCTGTTTCACCTAGAGATGAAGCACCTGACTTCTGAGTCAGGCAGCCCTCCTCTGCCACTTGCTGGCTGTGCAGTTCTGGATAAGTTGCTTGGTCATTATGAGCTTTGGTTTCCTTGCTTGTCAACAGAGATAAGATGTGCTACGGCTGTGAGCAATGGATTCAACCATGCATGATGTGAAGCCCACGTGCAAGGTGTGGCGCAGGGCAAGTCACCGTGCGTGGTAGGTGGGGCTCCCTCTGGGGAGCTGGTGTCTCTTTCGGCTTAAATGTCTGGCTCCTTCTGAGGAGTGTGCTCAGTGCTGGGGCAGCAGGCTGGTGGTCTTCAGTGCTTCACTTTCTGGCATTCCTCTCTTTCCTATACATATCCACATGGCCTGCCCACCCTGCCCACCAGGCTTTTATAGTGAGTGCCAACCTTCTTTGCCACTAACCCCACTCTTCCCTTCCCTGCTGCTACAGGCATCTGCCCTCACTCCTGTGCTGGTCCTTGACATGGACAGTTCGTTGTTGAGTTACTTCTGAGTGCCAGTCTCTGTGAACTACGATATCTGCTTAGACCAGTAACTTTCAGCATAGGGGTAATTTTGGCTTCCAGGGGTCATTGCAATGTTGAGACATTTTTGGTCACAACTGGGGATGGGAGAAAGCTACTGGCATCCAGTGGGTAGAGGTGAGAGATGCCCATAAAACACTATAACACATGGGACAGCCCCTCACAACAAAGAATCATCTGACTCAGAATGTCAATAGTGCCACTACTGAGCAATCCTGATGTAGACTGAGGGGTGTAAGGTAGGAGAGGTGAATTATGAAGGGGGGCACAATCTTTGCACTCAGAAACTCGTGGAGGTTCTCATTCTGAAATCTCACCTTTCTTCGCCCTTCTTTCTCCTCCAGCTTAGCTAAAATTTTAGCTAACAGGAATGATGTGATGCTTCAGGTCTGTGTTTTCTGTCTCAGAAACTTTTAAAACAACTCTTAATAGGTAATTCCAAATTGTCTCACTCTGTTGACAGACTGCAAAAAGACCTTGTCAGATGGCTAAATCATCTGCAAGTGCTGTGCCCGTAGGTAGCACTTTTTCCCTTCCAGAGTGCCAGCACGGGGTTCTCTTCAGATCGCTTCAACATACCTGAGAGGTGGGGACTGCTGGAATGTGTCGTCGAGCCTCTCTGAGGCACCTAAGTAGGGCAGCTAGGAGAAAATAAGCTCAACCGTAAACCAAAACCGGCCCCCTCCGCTGGAGGGCGGCGGGAGACGCAGCTGGCCCTCTGTGAGTCCTGTGCGGAGCAGGCTGCCTCACGTGGGCTGACTGTCTCATTCGGACCTGCAGCCCTCTGCTGGGCATGGCTATGACTTTTTCCATTTTATAGATAAAGAAACTGGTTCCGACGGTGAATGCTCTCACCCACAGAGCTGCTATCATCTGAATCTTTGTTAGATGTGAATGTGAATCTCAGACCCAGTAAAAGCCGGGAAAAGTTCCAAGCACCATAACAATATTGCCTTGCGAGGTTTCTGCATTCTAAATTTACCCTTCTCTCACTGGATAAAGACCCTGAGCTGAGACATACATCTTTGTTTAGCTAAAAATGGAATCCATAATTACACTGTTTATCTGCTTCATTTCCTTAATGAAGGGGACTGTGGAAGGCCATTTCTGCTTGATTATCACAAAGGTATCATTTTGGCGAAGTTGCACAAAGAGAATGGAGCTTGCTGGCACCCGGTTATGAATGAGGGTGCATTCGCAGAGACAAAAGAAGAGGAAAGCTTTTCAAATGGCAACTCTATTCATTCCTGATTGTCTGCACATAATTACTGTGAACCCAAGTCAGTTATTCTCATCAGGGACATTTGTTGCTAAGGGAAAATTAAAGAAATCCAATTGTGTGGATGCTCCACTGGGTGCCTCGTTGTAAGTGAGTGATAGGTCCTGGCGGCTTCAGCCTGAGACGTCCAGTGTAATTGGGGTGAGAAGCAGACAGGGTGATGGCCAAGAGTGAAGGCTCCAGGATGTGGCGAGGACGTGCATATGCATTTGGGCTTCAGAGCATACAATGGTGTGACAGGCAAGCAGTTAACTTCATTTCTCTGAGTTTTAGTCTCTTCATCTGTAAAACAGGATAGCAGCAGGGCCATGCTCACCGTGAGAGGGTGAGAATTCAATCCATCAAAGGATCTAGTGTGGTGTTTGGCTTGTAGTAGGCACTTAGTGGGGCTTCCCATGTGGCACTGGTGGTAAAGAACCCTCCTGCCAATGCAGGAGATGTAAGAGACATGGGTTTGATCCCTGGGTTGGGAAGATCCCCTGGAGGAGGAAATGGCAACCCACTCTAGTATTCTTTCCTGGAGAATCCCTCGGACAGGGGAGCCTGGTGGGCTACCATCCATGGGGTCACAAAGAGTTGTTGGACATGACTGAAGCCACTTAGCACGCACCCACGCATGCACGCATGCAGGCACTTAGTGACTATCGGCTGCAAAGGTGGTTTTGCTGTTTAGGTAAATGATGATCATGATAAGTCACTTTCTGTGGGGCTCAAGGCAGGCTGTGTCTACTTCCTGAACTTCAGTTTTCTCTTCCGGGAAAAAAAAAAAGAAAAGAATCGGTCTAGCTGTGCTCCATGATCCTTATGTACCAACACCTTTGTAAGATGATGAGTTTTGAATGCCTGAGAGTTACAACAGTACCCATCAGATGACTGGCAGCCTTAGTTATTGGTTTGAAATTCCATAAATAAGCAGTAACAACTGGCAAATATATGTGATGTTTTCCTGTAGCACTCCAGACTAAGAAACATCTTCATAATAAACCATACTATTTAGATTAAATGTGGCCATGGTTTTATATGATAATTCATGTGTTTCCCAAAAGCACCAAGCAACTTCCAGCCAGTCTATAGTCTTACTTCAAATAAACTCAAGGGCTTATTACCACATCAGTATGGGTGACCTAGAGTTGTGAAAGGAATAAGAATTTATCTCCAGAAAGGATCAGAGCCAAATGAGTCTCTCCACTGAGAGATTTGGACTCTTTCCATTGTAACTGGGCCCAGACAATTAGAGATGGTGCAGTTATCAGGGTTATTTAAATCACGTGTGCCGCCTATCTCAGCCTGCCCCCCAAAGATCTTTCTTCCTTTCTGTCATTGGCTAAACTTCATACAGCAGTTAAATATATTTGTGTGGGAACCAGACAGCCCAAGTTCAAGTTTTGGCCCTGCCACATACTCACTGGATGAATTTAGGCAGTTCACTTCATCCTCTCTTCCATTCACTAATTTACAGAACAGAATGAACACTTTCTCCTATCTCATAGTTTGATTTGTTTAAATTTTGTAATGTAATACTAAATAAATATGTGTAAAGTGGAATGACATCTGGCATGTAGTAATTTCTTAATAAATTTAGCTGTTACCATCATTATATGCCATCTGCATGCTTGCACTGTATTAACTTATAATCTATGCTTTTATTTACTTAATCTTTATTTCAGCAAGCTGACTTTTTGAAAATTAAATATTAAAATGCAGCTTCCCAAATTAAAAGTTAGTCCTGTTTGCTGTATGCTGCTGCTGCTGCTAAGTCATTTCAGTCGTGTCCGACTCTGTGCCACCCCATAGACGGCAGCCCACCAGGCTCCCCCATCCCTAGGATTCTCCTGGCAAGAACACTGGAGTGGGTTGCCATTTCCTTCTCCAATGCGTGAAAGTGAAAAGTGAAAGGGAAGTCATTCAGTCATATCCTACCGTCAGCGACCCCATGGACTGCAGCCTTCCAGGCTCCTCCATCCATGGGATTTTCCAGGCAAGAGTACTGGAGTGGGGTGCCATTGCCTTCTCCAGTTTGCTGTATAATCAATTGTAAAAATAATAACCCTGAAAATAAACTGTATTACCATATTATAGTTAGCTCCTCTGAGCTTCATGTTTGGCCTCCCTAGAATAAAAGAGAAAAAGAACAAATGAAAGAAAAAAAAAAGGCAAAAACTGCCTAGCACCAAACAAAATCTTCTTCCTGACAAGAATCAAGGACATTGATAAAGAAATGGGAAGAGAATGATATTCCAGCCAAGTGCCTCTGTGTTGTTACTGTTGAACCTGTGCCACCTGAAATCCCCTTGCCTTGCACTCAAGGCAGGCCATTTGCCATTAGGGACTGAGAATCTCCCATTTCCTTTGTCTGTTTTATTTGCCTGAAAAACACCATTCAAAAGAATTATTCATTTGCTCAGCAAGCATGTAAGGACACTTCCTGAGAGCTAGCACCGCAGGCTCAGGGGATAGGAGGTGTCTGGAACTTGGCCCTTTGCAGGCGCGATGGCTACAGCATGGTACCCTTAGTGCTGTCAGGATCAGGAGGGCAGCTGTCTGTTTGCCATTCGAACCAAACAGTGGTGGCCCAATAAGGCTGACAGTCTGAGGACTCAGTGAAATAGCGTTCACAGTAGAAGTGGTGGTGGCTGTAAGCGTGTACACTTAAGTAGCACTGGCAGCGTACCAGCCACTTTCAACAGATGAAGTTGTTTCATCCTCAAACGACCCTTTGGAGTTGGTTCTGTTCTTCCCATTTTGCAGAAAACATTACAGTGTGGAGAAATTAAAAACCCACTTAATGTCACACAGCAGCAGCAGAATTCACAATACCCAGAGTTTGTGCTGTAGAGTAACATGAGGATGGTATGTAGGTGGTAACATGAAGGTGGGGAGAGAGGGGCAAAAATGTATGTGAAAAGATGCTGTGTGTCACTCTGTTCAGAGCTATGCATGCATTAGTCTATGCATGCATTCCTCAGAACAGCCCTGTGAGTTAGCATGTGAATCGCCGCTTAATGTCAGCAACCAGTTCCTAAAATCACGATTTGCACAAAAAGCTGATTGAGTCTACTTCCTTTTGTTTTAAATAAGAAAAACTACAATGTATTGTGCTTCAACTCCAAACCCCCAATCAATTTCCTCAGAATAATTAAAGCTCACTAAAAAGGCCAGTATATAAAAGAATCACGTAAGGATATAAACACTTAAAACACAGCTTTCTGATCACCCAGCAATTACCTGGTTGTTACCAAACAGTTATTTTGCATTCAGTAACTCTGTGATGCCTCTCTTAGTGCTGGCAGCCTCCCAGATGGACATTCTATGAAACATCCAACGGTGGTTCTGACATCCAAACCAGCTGCATTTGGAATATACCTGGAGAGATTGTTACAAATATATGTTTATATCCACGTTAACATAAGTCAGAAACTTCATAGGAAGTTTGAGTTTTGGGAATCTATAAGCAAATGTTCTACTGGAAAAATGTTCATGAGTAAACCTCTTGTGAAGAGCACCTGTACTGCTAGCAACTCCATTTTACAGATGAGAATACTGAGGATTAGCTAAAAGTAGTGAAGCAGGAATTTGTATTCCAAACTCTTCTGACTTTACCTTTAACTACTATGATAATGATATCTGTCATCATTGTCATCATCACTAATGGCTTCATGAGAAGACTGGCTTTATTTTTGCTCTTTAAACAAATGTGTTGCACTAAGTACTCAGCATATATTGTTTAATTGAGTTCTCACATCAACCTCTAATAGAAGAAGTATATCATGCCCAATTTATAAATTTAAAATATTAGGTTTTGAAATTTGCCTACTGGACATAACTTGTTTAAATTATTTAATAGACCACCAAGCCCTTACCAAGTACCTCCTATGTACTTACGCATGTACCAGGGTTTTTTAGTACTATCTGCACAAGGGACTTCACAATAGTAGGATTAGGTTCATGGCTGTGTGTCATAGACATTATGTATTTTACTATTCCATATTTCAATTTTGTTTTTGTAATAAAACCATGCAATTGTATTATGACCTTTATCTCACCCTAAATAATATGGTGTAGCTTATATTTTATACATTTATTCGGACGTATATGTGTGTGTTTTTTTGTTGCTAAGGTCACGTAAGTCTGAGGCCAGAGACCCAGTGAGTGATGTTGCACCAGAAAGTAGAATTCTTGAGATACTTAAATGATAGTTGATCACGCCAACAGAACTGCTTGAGGAATTATAGCTTATAGAGTTGCTTGGCAGATGAAATCACTTGACTAATTAGAAAATAATGCATTATGCTGTGCCTAGAAAAATCACAGAGCAGCAGGAGCGGAACTGCGTCCTGAGTTACTGTGGGCTGCCAGTCACAACAAAGCCAGTGCCTTGTATTCTTTATCTTTTTTTTCCCCTTATCCCTACAGCCCAGAAATTGAAACAGACCCTGGAGCCTTGTGACACTGAATATCCAGCGTTCGTCTCTGAGCGCACCATCAAGGAAACCTCAGGGAACATTGCTTGTGAAGACTGCTCCAAGTAAGCGCCCCTCCCCCTACCCCCCGCCTCTTTCTGTTTGGTAGAGACCTTTCCCAGATGGGCTGGTGCGGCTGCCATGCCCAGGATTACGATGAGAGCTGGAAACATGGCTGCCCTCTTGTGTGAGGAGCTATTTTCATCAGCTTGGAAGGAGCACCACTTGGCTTCATTAGAGGGATCGTTTAGAGTTTGGGAAGCATTCAAATGTATGAAAATACATCCTAGAATATAAGAGATTTTAGCCCAGTTTGTAGATGGTTGGAAGAAGTCCTAATTGGTTTTTTATCCCAATTAACAGTTGGCAATTTGTTTCACCAATTGGGGGAAGTTTCTCAGATGTTTTTATTGAAGGCACCAAGCCTTCAGGATTCACCCAAGTCTGACATATTGGGAATTATTTCTTGGTGGCTTAATATGAGTGTCCCTGATTATTAATGAAGTTAGACCTCTTTCACTGGTTTTATTGATCATTTGGAGTCTCTGGCTTCTTCTCTCCTGTTGGCAGTTCTCTCTTGGGTGGTGGGTCTATTCTTACTGACTTGGACATTCTTTTTGTGTTTCAGATATGATTTCTTTGCACTTCTGTGCTTTGTATGTGTCTTCTTATTCCTTGGTCTGTCTTTTCACTTTTTATCGACATCTGTAGATGCATATAAGTTTTCTTTTGCTTTTATTTTCATGTGGTCAAATTTATTATTTTCTTCCTTGATTTGTGCATTTTGTGCCTTGTTTCAGAAACTAGTCTCTACCCTAATGCAATACATATATTCTCATATATTTTTATTCTGAACACATTAAAAAATTGCCTTTCACACTTAGAACTTTAATGCCTCTGGAATTTATTTGTGTGAGTTTCATGATTTAGAGGTCTAATTTTATCCTTTTCCATATAGTTGGCCTGTTAACCAGAACTTTCTACTTGGTATTTTTTTATTTTCCAATAGATTTATTATGACACCTGTGTTATAGGCTGGGTTCCCATCTATGTGCAGCTCTCCTTTTAGGTTTTATGGCTTATGTGTCAACACCATATCTCTTTAATTATTATAGCTTTGTAATGTGACTTGATAGCCGGGAGGAAAAAAATCTCTTTCTCTTATTCTTCTTTTAAGTCCGTCTAACTGTTTTTGCCTCTTAACTCTTCTATATTAATTTTAGAGCCAGCTAATTAATTTTGATGAATTATGCTAGGGTTTTGATTACTATAAGTTATAAATTAATTTGTAGATAACTGCTGTTTTTATGATATTAGACCTTGCCACTTATAAGCTAAATATCCCTGTTTATTTACATGCTTCTCAATACAGTTTTGTAATGTTATGTTAGATTTATACCTAAACAGCTTATGAGATTTTGCTTTCAGAAATGGCATATATTTAATACTATATTATCTGATTGGTAATTGCTAACATATGAGACTCTCACTGATTTCTATACATTATATATCCTGCGCTCAGCTGTTAACTGCCCTTTTAGATCTAATAGTCTGTGTATGGATTCTTTTGGACTTTTCCTCATACATATGAATATCATTTATAGAACTTTTCCTTTCTAATCTCCACGCTTAATTGTTGTTTTATTGCACTGGACTTCTGATACTTTGGTGGATAGAAGCCG
Source organism: Ovis aries (assembly GCF_016772045.2). Taxonomy (NCBI): domain Eukaryota; kingdom Metazoa; phylum Chordata; class Mammalia; order Artiodactyla; family Bovidae; genus Ovis; species Ovis aries. The sequence goes on along the minus strand of NC_056072.1, from coordinate 46,091,054 downwards.
TGAGAGTAGACAACTGTGTATTATTTCTCATCAAAAGAATCACTTCTGATAATTCTATGTTAAGTATGATGTTTGCTATTGGGCTTTTAAATTGTAGGAAAATATAAATAATATGAAATTTACCATTGTAGCTATTTTGAGTATATAATTCAAGGGCATCAAGCATATTCCCAGTGTTGTGCAACCTTAATTATTATCCATCTTCTAAATTGCTATGAGATTTTGGTAACCATTTATTAGGTTAAAGGAAACCTCTTCAAGTGTACTTGTTGCTCTGGTTGTTACTGGATGAACTTGAGTGGATGATAAAATGTATGAAAAAAATTTTTTTGCATCATCACTAAAATAATTTCGATTATTATATTATGTGTTTCACCAGTATAATTTTTAGAAAATGTAAATCATGAGCTATATCATATATATCCTAAATGTCTCTAATAGTAGGTGGGTTATATAATGTGAAACATACTTGCTTTTGCAGGATTGACTTTCATTGTTTGATTACAAAATTGTTTGAGGACAAAATTCATATTACTAGATTCATTTGCTCATACTATATTGTGGACATTTGCATCTGTGTTCATGAAGAAGAGTGGTCTGTACTTTTCCTTCCTTCATTTGACTTTGCTCTCAAGGTCATTTTATTGTCACAAATTTATTTGAAGAGTCTATCTTCTTCCTCTAATATCTTTAACATTTTGTGTAAGATTAAATTATCTGCCTGTTGTAGATTTAGTAAAACCCATAAAACTATCAGTGATTAATGGGTTTGTGCTTATTTGTTTGTTTTTGTGCGAGTACATTTTCAGTTACTCTATTAGTTTCTCTAATGGTTACATGGTATCTCTTTGGAATTTCCATTTCTTTTTTAGATGATTTTGGTGATTATATTTCTCAGAAAACCGCCTATTGCATCTTACTCTTAAAGTTTATTGCATGCATTTATAAATAGTGTCTTTTTATTATACATGTCACCTTATTTGTGGTATTCCCCTTTTAAATCACTCTCAGTCTCCCCGTCTCCTTCCCTCGGTCCCTCCTGTGTTTCCTCCTCTCCTCTCTCCCTCCATCTCCACACTGGCACAGATATGTCTGTTTGTTTTCCTTTCCAAAGAATCATCATTGAGTTCGCTTCATTCTCTCTGTTTCTTTGACTTTCTGTTTCATTTATTTTGCTTCTTCAGTGTATTGTTATCTTCTATGTTTTGGGGACTTACTCTTTTTTTTTTTTTTTAACCATTTTGTGTTTGATGCTTAACTTTTTCAGTCATTTGTATGTAAACATACATATATATGTATATACATACAATATATATATGATTTCTCTCTATATTCCAGCTTATCTTTGTAAATTTAATATAGTTTCATTGTTATTCAGCTCTCACAGTTTTCTAACTTTCACTTTTTTTTTTGACCTGCAAATTTTTAAATAGTGTTTTAAGATTTCCTAGTCTATGGGTTTTGAGGCTTTTTTTAATTATTGATATCTAACTAAATGACAGTGTTGTCGGTATAACAAATGTGTTTTAATTTGTGTGGAGATTTGCTTTGTATTCTAGTATTTGTCTCTCTGGTTTTAAAAGCAAGTTTTATTCTCCAAAAGCTGAATGTAGAGATTAATATGTAGCCATCGGATCAGGTGTGTTTATTGTGTTTCAAACTTCTTTTCTTGGTCTATTTTAGATGTCAAGCTCTCACCAGGCTTATGTATTTTTCCATTTTTTCATGTCATTCACTTTGTTTTGCTTTCTATATTGTGAAGCTATGTTACCATGAAAATTTCTGTTCAAGAGTGGTATAGCTTCCTAATAAACCATTCCTTTTATCTTTTGTGTAATAACCCTCTTTATATGGAAGTGCTTTATGCTTTAATGCCTCTTTTGTTTGCTAATAGCATAGAATTAGGACTTCTTCTTTAGATAATGTTTCCTAGGCACATTTACCCCACACACATACATTTTCGACTTTCTGTCGTGATCCATTACAATTATAAATAGAATGTAGCTGGATTTAAAATTTTATTATCTCTATTATTGACAGATTTAATCTTAAAATTTACTGTGCTTACCAGTAAGTTTGGATGCATTTCTATTATCATTTTATGTTTTTTTCTTCCCCATGTTTTTTTCTTTTCTTTTTTCTTTCTTTTTTGCCACCTATTATATTCAGTTTTCTCCATTCCCTTTTTCCCCTTTTTAGTATACTAGTGTATTCCAGTAAAGTATACATTCTGTTTCAGTTGGTAAGGATCTCTTCCTTCCAGGAAGATCTGTTCCTGCAGAACAAACAAAGCCTTAGGACCTTTGACTTGGATTATATCTCATCTCTTTCATTTAGTATTTTCTAACAATTTAGTTTTACTGTGTTCTTAACCTACCAAATATATTATTATTATTATCGCTGCCTATAGTAAATGAGATGCTTGCTACTTTGTTTACTTACCATTGCCTTTTTTAAAACCACTGTTTTTGGTTCTACGGTATATTGGAAATTGTTTTCAAGAATGATCTGGGAGTGACAAATTATCTCATTCTTTATTTAAATTCTTATTTTATATGTACCCTACAGTGATAGTTTAACTTCACACTATCTAAATTGATATTTTAAAAATCCTGTTCCATTGTCTTATGACTTTAGTTTTACATCTTTATAAGTAGTCTGGCTTTTCATTCCTCTCTGATGATTTTTAAAGTGTGTCTCTTTAATGTTCTGATGTATCACTGAAGTGTATTTAGATTTAAATGTATTTCTGTTTGTGTGTTTTATTCTATATAATTCCTTAAGCATATTACAGTTCACTAATTTTCTTTTGATTATGTCTGGTCTGCTGCTTAAAGAGTCCACTGAGATTTTTTTTTTAAGTATTGCATTTTTGAAAAAAAATCAAGTATAGTTGATTTACAATTTAATATTATTTTCAGGTGTGCAGAGAATCCATTGTGATCTTAATAAAGTTTTTGTTTGTTTGTTTGTTTCTAGAAGTTTTATTTGCTGTTACTAAAATCTGTGTTTTTTTGCATAGAACCTTAATCTTAAGTTTCTACACACAATAGTAAAGGCCTTTTAAGATTATTTTAATAGTTAACTTTCTGAGGGTACCAATCCTGTTTCTTGTGTCTGATTTCTTTCCTGGTTGATCATTTCTCATGTGTTTTGTCATTTCTGACTGTGAACTTATCTTTACTATTTATTATTTTTGTGACAAGAGATTAGAACCTGGGTTTCTTCTCATACTAGACTTACACTTGGGCTTTGATTGTGTGTCCTATTAGTATTGACTGCCTGGGAATAATTGTTATGTAAGTTTTTATATTTAGGAGTCCCTGCATTGTATAACTAGAATAAATATTTTTCCTAAGTAGCATGTAGTTTAGCCTTAAAGTTTTCTCATACTAATATTCTTTATCCCATTGAGAGTCCTGGACAGCAGCAGATTACCAGGATTTTACACTTAGCCTATAAATGTGCAAGTTCTTTTGCATTTAAACACACTTATTTTATTATTTCATCCAGCATCTCTAAGTGTTTAGAACAGAACAGCTGCTGTCTTTGCCCAGTGCACCATCTTATAGTCCACTGTAGCAGCTGAGGACTTTAGAACCACCACAGGAAGGCACTGAAGTACAGTGGCTTAGTGCAGGGCCTATGGAATCAGAGGGTTCAGAGTGTGAGTCCTAATGTCATGAACTGCAAATTGTGTGACCTTGAGTAAAAACCAAAACTCTCTGAAACTCAGCTTCTTCCTGGGTGTTTTGGGGGATAATCATAGTGAGCATAGCGTTGGATTTTTGTAAGATATAAGTGGGAAAATTTATGCTGTGAATTTACATAATGCTTGGAAGAGAGTAAGTACTCAATATACAGCTACACTTAACTGAAAGTAAAAGTCACTCAATCGTGTCTGACTCTTTGCGACCCCATGGTCTATACAGTCCATGGAATTCTCCAGGTCAGAACACTGAAATGGGTAGCCTATCCCTTCTCCAGCAGATCTTCCCAACCCAGGAATTGAACCAGAGTCTCCTGCATTGCAGGCGGATTCTTTACCAGCTGAGCTACCAGGGAAGCCCATGGCCACACTTAACACAAGTATAATAACATACCAACTTAGTATAAAAAATTTTTAACCTCCAGAAAGCATTCTGTTGAAATGTGAATGTGCCTTTTCATAGTCTGCCATCAATTCACTTGTATAGAATTCCCGGGAGAAAGAGGTCTCTCAGGTGACCAGTTCATGTATAACTTAAGTACTGTTGCCTATTCACGGCTCTGTGGCTGTGTCAAGTGACTCTATCGGTTTTATAATACTCATGAAACCTTTTGAGCAGAGCGGCATCATCTCTCCAGTCATCATGACTACAAACTCCATGAGGTGGCCAGTATCTCTTAGCAGATGATAGATGATCATACTTAGTGGAGTAAGTTAACTTTCTCAGTTCCATTCTAAGTGAGAAAGCAAATAGAACCAAGATGGACAACTGCTAGGGCAATCAGTATTTTTCCTTGTTGACTGACAGTTAGAAACCAAAGAGATGAATGCTGCTTGATGAAAACAAAGATTTCAAGCTAAACAGAAGACCACCTTTCATTCACTGGGAGGTAAATGTGTTCTTGCTACATCCTGGAATCTGTGGAGGGTGCTTTATGGAAGTCAAGGATGGATAAGATAATGAAGTAGATGCGGAGGTATTGACACCTCCCATGACTAGTCTGTTCCACAGTGTAAATTCCACACTTGCAGGAGTGTGGGTTGAAAACTCACAGGAGGTTGGGAAGTTGAGAAGGCCATGTACAATTTGCTGGCAGCAGTGAAAAGATAAGATTTTGCTTTCAAAGCTTTATTTCAAGGCCATTGCCCAGCAGCTCTGTTAAAAACTATGGAGGCGAAAAACAGTTAAGGTTCTGGGGTCTGAGTGAGGCGAGAAACAGGGACTTGTGCTTTTCCTTTTTTAAAAAAATTGATTTTTTTAATGTATTTGACATGCAGCAGGATTCTTGGTTGCAGCACTCGGGAGCTTCAGTACTCACTGTGGCATGGGGATCTTTTATTAATAGCTGGGGCATGTGGGCTGAGTTGTGGCATGTGGGATCTAGTTTCCCAGCCAGGGATGGAACCTAGGCACCCTGTATTGGGTGTCTTACCCACTGGCTAACCAAGGAAGTCCCTTTTCTTTCTTTTTAACCAAAAATTTATTAACATAGAGCAAATTCAAAAAAGTGTACAAACCATAATTTTGCCGGTTGATTAGTTTTCTCACAAAGGGGACACATGTACGTAACCAGCACTCAGGCTAAGAAGTGAAAGAACATTACCAGCATCACAGGAGGTCCTCCACCTCTCCCTTTCTGAGCACAGCCTCCACTTACCATATGATAACCCCTTTCTAGATTTCTAACATCGTAGATTGGTTTTGCCTGTTTCTAATGTCCAGTTGGTTGTTATTATTCAGTCGCTCAGTCGTGTCCGACTCTTTGTAACCCCATGGAGTGCAGCACACAGGCTTCCCTGTCCTTCACCATCTCCTGGAGCTTGCTCAAACTCATGTCCATTGAGTTGGTGATGCCGTCCAACCATCTCATCCTCTGTCTTCCCCTTCTTCTCCTGCCTTCAATCTTCCCCACCATCAGGGTCTATTCCAGTGAGTCGGCTCCTTACATCACATGGTGAAAGGATTGAAGCTTCAGCTTCAGCATCAGTCCTTCCAGTGAATATTCAGGGTTGATTTCCTTTAGGATTGACTGGTTTGATCTTGCTGTCAAGGGACTCTCTAATTTGTGAAATGACAATTTAGTTTTGAAAATATGAGAGCTGATACATAAATTACCTTAAAGGAGGTGTCTCAGAAATTTGCCTGGGGGGCGGAAAATAGAACTTTAGGAAAAGAAACTAAAACTAGCTTAGAACTTCAGTGAACATTTCTTGATTGTGTGTTATATCCTAGACACTGGGCTACACTGTGGGGAGTTAGCAATGAATGAGGCACACGATTCCTTCCTCATGGAGCTTACAAAGAAGTAACTAGGCAGTGTCAGCCCTCCATGCTTCATGCCAGGATTAGAGAGTCAATTTCACACAGCAGCATGGAAGGGAGGCTTGGAGTGGTCAATAGAGCCTTCCCCGGGACTTCCCTCATGGTCCAGTGGTTAGAAATCTGGCTTGCAGTGCGTTGGATGCAAGTTTGATCCCTGGTAAAAGAAGAAAGATCCCATATGTCACAGAACAACTAAGCCCACGCGCCGCAACTAGTGGGTCCATGCGCTGCAACAGAAAGATCCCATGTGCCACGGCTAAGGCCCCAGCGGAGCCAAATAAATACGCATTTTTTTTAAAAGAGAGCTACCTGAAGAAAGCATAGAATTGAAAAGAGAGAGAGAGAGAGAGGCTTCCTGGATAAAAGTAGCATCTAATGTAAGAATGCCAAGTGCAGAGGAGTTAGCAAGTAGGAGTATCCAGACAGGTGGACGAGACTCGTGGAGACAAGAAAATTTGTGGTTTGTTCAACAAATTTTTACAAGGGAAGCTGGGACACAGAGGTAAAGGTGAGAAGAGAGGAGAGAGGAGGCAAATAAGGCCCAAGTCATGTGGCCCCTTTGACCCTGTCACAGAGTACTAGTCCTTTAAGGACTTCTGCTGCTACCCTGACACCAGTGTGGACTAACACAGAAGTTTCAAGGAAGGGAGGAAAAATGATCAGATTTCAGATGATGGGAGAAATGACAATAACGGTGACAGTAGGCTAACCTTGGAAGCAGAAACTTCTGATTCAGGCAGGCCATTTGCTGCACCTCTGAATGTAGCCCCCCCAGCACACACACACACACACAGCCTGGTCCTCATCAAGCCGTCTCAGCTGTTTCTTCCTCTTCATTCTCCGCCTCCTCTTTTTAGGGATTAGAAATTAACAAGTTGGCTGGGGTGACTAGTTGAATGAAAAGTCAATTCATGGCTGGCTGTTTTTTTTTTTTTTTCCTAATCCAAAAATTTTTGTGAGGCTTTGTTACAAATTTTTGATATGATGCTTTTATCACATCAAAATAGATTCATAAAAAATAGTCTCACTGACAGCTTTTGAAGGATTAAGTCTTTTATTTTTGTTTTTGCATGCCCTCATTCTCTCTGTCTTTCCTTGTTCCATTTTATGAAGTAAAATTTATTAGAAGTGTATGTATTTATTAAAGAATGAAGATAGCATTTTGCATTTTGTATGAGCTGTGTATTCTTGAAATGCAGTATGTCAATGATGGAAACACTGTTATTTGGCTTTTGTTGATGGTCCCTTTGTGACAGCAGATAGACTTTTCAGTACAGTGGCCAATAGGTTTGGTGGCAAACAGGCAGCTGAATTTGCCCATCTGCTTTACATTCTATGCGTGTAGAAATTTGTCAACTTTTGCCTTGGAAAGAATGAGCTTTTGCAGGATGAGTTCTCTAAAATAGTTACTAATTTTTGACTAGCTTCGTAGGTAACTTCAGGTCAGCGGCAGTGACATTCAAAAATAACACAATTCTACAGCATTTGGCGACGAGTAAGTTGGAAACTGAGTTTGGTGAAAATTACAGTATTTCAAAAATTACGCACTAAGATCTTTTTCAAAGAAAAACATCTCGCCTCCCGCAGTGGAACATACAAAGCTGTGTCCATTACAAACCATTTTCAAGGCAGCGATTACTTTCCTCCACAAGCAATGGCAAACCATAGAGCAACCAGAGCACTGTGCGCTTCCCACGGGAACGCGCTTCATGCGGCGGTCTGCTGGCGGCTGTCGCTAACTATCTTCAGATTTTCAGGCATCAGATAACCCTGGTGTCTACACATCTTGGTAAAACTCAGGAAACCATGTCAGGTGGTTCTAGCCATATTACAAAAGTGTTTTTTGGTCTCCAACAGTGTTTGAAGACTGGCTGCTCCCAGCTCAGTCTCTGTGTCCTGTTTCCAGAAGCCCTTGTTGGTTTTATATGGAAAAACCATCAAGAGGTGACTCAGTTGCTCTAAATAGAAACCATCACATTGGCAACTCCAAAAGTGGACATTTATCTGTCTATAGCATAGACAGATATATTTTAATAGAGGGACAGTATGCAATGTTTAAAAAAGGATTTTCAAAAATATAGGGTTTATTAAGAATGCAGGAGCCTAAAAGAAAATAAGAATTTACATAAGAATGTCATTAGGGTTGGTGGTTTGGCTACTTTAACCAATAATTTTCGTCATTCAATATCCCACTGATTATTAAATTAATCTGTTATTCAAACAGCAACCTAAAACAACTCAACCCATATTTTCTGGGCATTTGTGACTGTCAACAAGCTTAACAAAATTGAATATCTAAAAGAATGTGATGTTTTAACTATTTTCCAGTACATTGCTGTTTTTCTTGATACCCCCTCATCCTTTGATGAGAAAGGGATCCACAAAGGTTCCCTTGGAATGGGAATCAATTGCTGAGTTAAATATTTTAACAATTTAAAAAATAATCAGAATGAAATTAAACATGTGTCACATATTTAATGCCGGAACTTTAAAACTCTTGTCACATTTCAGTGCTGGCAAGATATTACTTTCTAAGGCAAATTAGATTTTTATATTGTTGTTTTGTGTGTCTGTCCTTTTTTGGGGGTAGTATTACTCACTGCTTTTCATAAGAATTATGTTGCCATCAGTTTCACTTTCGGATCTGCACACAAGTTTTGCTCATCTTCCTGGAAGCCCCAAAAGCTGTGGCTACACTTTTCTTCTCTCATCACTTCTCCCCATGCGCCTTTCATTTATCCGCTAAACTGAAAGAAAGTAATTGGTCTCGAAGCTGTGTTGACATGTTTCATGGGCTACAGTTCAGAGAACCATAGTTCAGGGATTCCATTTTCCTACAAACGAATCCAATTTCCTGTTGAGGTCTTAGGCTGGGTGGGCGATTTACCGCAAATTCTTCAGACTGTTCTCAGCGAATGCCCTGCAGGTGTTGTTACCAAGTGGGTCTTCTGGAAACAACCCGTAAAACGCGCCCACTGCACAAGGGGGACCTGGTGTCTTCCTGGAGTAAAGACTGAGAGAACAGATTCTGGGACTGGGCTATCATCTGGGCTGCGGCACTTAAGCATGCAAAGATTTTAACCAGTAAGTATTGTAGGTTTCAGTCCACTCATCTCTGAAAGGGCTGTGATACCTGCCTCACAGGATCTGTATGTGGGATTAAAAAAGAAAAAATTGTAGCCCCCATATTTATCGCAGTGCCCAGCCCAGAGTAAATGCTTCATAAATGGGAGATATTTTTATAGCACACCCATCTGTGTTGACAGCATTATAGGAAAGCCACAGAACTCCAGTCAGTCCCCTCTTCCAGATTTCTTAGCCTGGAAGGTAAAACTAATGGTTTCAATCAGGAAAAGTTGTTGATGAGGTTTTTTTTTTTGCTCCAATGAGACAGTCCTAGATAAAGTAGATCTTGGAATTTTGCCACTTCTTGGATCTACTTGAGCTCTTGGTTCATAAAAAATTTGGAATTCTGAATTAGGGACTACACATATCCAGTAGTGATCAGATACTTCATTACACAAATTAGATACAGACTTTGCCAGTGGGAGTACATTAGTGTCATGAATAATATAATTTGTAGGCGTTAAAATGTAACAGTTTTTAACCACTTAATTTGTAAGCATACACTAATTTGTTGAAATATTTTTGTATCTCCTGCTTTATAGATTCTTGCCAAACTACTGTACTCAATCTTGTTTTAAATGTGTAAATAAATGTGATTCAATTTCCCATGAAATAATCATCGACCCTTTTAAGCAGGCTTTAATTCAGTTCCAAACAAGACAACTTTCCTACTCTACAGTGAAATTAACACCAAGGGTCAAGTTCTTTCCTTTGAAGACTGAGGGTTATGCACTTTATTTTTCTCCAGGTTTTCTCTTGGTATCACTTACTCACTTAGATCTCACCATGTTGGCTGGCAGTGTGCAGAGCATATATCACCAAAATCAAAATAGTTCCTCTGTCTTTGAGTTTTACAGTGTCAAGTCCATGCATCTCAGAAGGTGGTATATTGGAATAACTCCTGGATTCTAAAAGGATGTGATTCTTTCCATCACCAAATACTTAAAATAGGGCTCTATCAAGTCTAAGTTTTTCACCAGTGTGTCATGTAATGTTGATGACCTGCCACTCATCCTTTAATAAAGAGCTACCTTCTTTTCATATTATGGTATGGAGCTAGGCTTGAATCATTTAATATTAGCTCTTAGAGTGAACAGCCTAGTTAGTGCTATATGTTTTGGGTTGCTAAATACATCTTGGCTTTAAAATTTTAAAGGGAGGAGGGAGAAGTAAATGCTTATCTTGATAGCTTTATTTTGAATTGTTGAAATATTGCCAGAAGAGGAAAATGTGATCCCAAAACATTAGAATAATTGGGATTAAAACCTCTGATTGATTTTGGTACCAATTCTTCTGAGTCTCAATTCAGTAAATCACTTTACTGGAGACAGGACTTCTGATTCTCTTTCTCAAATACTTAAAGAGTGAAAAGTGCCCTATTTCCAAAAGCAATGATGATTACAACTTTTAGAGGTTCCAGATAGAACGGCCATTGTTGTGTAGATGTTACTATCTTTACTTGCCCTTTGATAAGCCATGTTTGGAGAGGTTTTAGTACAGGAAATGTTGTAAATTACTGTTTTCCCTCAAGAGTCCATGATGCAAAATGAGAGGGGCACATGTCTGTAATGACTAGGCAGGTCTCTACCTGACATGAATTAGTCTCACAACAATTTCCCATTTGTACGTTTCTTAATGTGTGGGAAAGCTGGGTGGGAGCACATGTAAGTTTGTCTGGGCTCAGAGCACAGTGAGGCTTTCCTCTTCCATGCCGGAGGGTAGGAGACCAGCAGAGCCAAAGAATATTTTTAGAATGTTTATTTGCATGCGGAATGGAGGAGTGCAGAGCTGTGTCCACACTGTTGACGTTTGCGATCGGCCTTTCTGCGGTACATTGTCTCCATCCTGATGGCTGTTTGTGCTGTGACGCCCACCTCCCCTACCTCAAAGGGCTGTCTGTGTTCTTCCCTTGGGCTTCCCAGTGCTGCACCTGAAGTGGCTTAGCAAGTTGCCAAAACCCTATAGATGTGTGTTTATTAACTCTCCAGCTTGCCCTCCATTTGTTTAGCTTGGAAAGAGTTTATATATTCCTGTGGGTATTAAAAACCCATCTGATGTATTAAAGGAGCTCAAAGGATCGAAGAAGAAATGCTGCTTGAAATGCAGCTTATTGAATGTAGACATAAAACTTCTAGACACAAATCACTTTTTCAAGAGACATATTGTACACTCAAGAAGGAAATTCATTTTTTAATTATCAGCTTTTCTTTGGGACTTGGATTATCTCTTTTTCCTCAGGTGACCTCCACTCCCCTCATTTTAGGATTGCTTATGATTTTGACAAGACCCCTTGGCGACATAAGGTGAAGAAAGGCATTCACCTCAATACAGTTTTCATGCCTAAGAGGAGGTCACCCAACAACCTTAGCAAACACAGCATCCCCTGGCGTCGCTGTGCATTTGAAAGAAAATGGGTGGAGAGGGTACAAGATGTGGCTAAGAATCACTCATGATCCATAGTTATTGGAGGTATAAGTGATCAAAGTCTGAAGGAAGTGGGAGAAATTCTCAGGCTATAAGCATTACTTAAGTCTGAATTTGGAAATAAGGAGTTCATGATCTGAGCCACAGTCAGCTCCTGGTCTTGTTTCTGTTGACTGTATAGAGCTTCTCCATCTTTGGCTGCAAAGAATATAATCAGTCTGATTTCAGTGTTGACCATCTGGTGATGTCCATGTGTAGAGTCTTCTCTTGTGTTGTTGGAAGAGGGTGTTGGCTATGACCAGTGAGTTCTCTTGGCAAAACTCTATTAGCCTTTGCCCTGCTTCATTCCGCATTCCAAGGCCAAATTTGCCTGTTACTCCAGGTGTTTCTTGACTTCCTACTTTTGCATTCCAGTCCCTTATAATGAAAAGGACATCTTTTTTAGGTGTTAGTTCTAAAAGGTCTTGTAGATCTTCATAGAACCGTTCAACTTCAGCTTCTTCAGTGTTACTGGTTGGGGCATAGACTTGGATTACTGTGATATTGAATGGTTTGCCTTGGAAACGAACAGAGATCATTCTGTCGTTTTGAGATTGCATCCAAGTACTGCATTTCAGACTCTTTTGTTGACCATGATGGCTACTCCATTTCTTCTGAGGGATTCCCGCCTGCAGTAGTAGATATAATGGTCATCTGAGTTAAATTCACCCATTCTAGTCCATTTTAGTTCGCTGATTCCTAGAATGTCAACGTTCACTCTTGCCATCTCTTGTTTGACCACTTCCAATTTGCCTTGATTCATGGACCTGACATTCCAGGTTCCTGTGCAATATTGCTCTTTACAGCATTGGACCTTGCTTCTATCACCAGTCACATCCAGAGCTGTGTATTGTTTTTGCTTTGGCTCCATCCCTTCATTCTTTCTAGAGTTATTTCTCCACTGATTTCCAGTAGCATGTTGGGCACCTACTGACGTGGGGAGTTCCTCTTTCAGTATCCTATCATTTTGCCTTTTCATACTGTTCATGGGGTTCTCAAGGCAAGAATACTGAAGTGGTTTGCCATTCCCTTCTCCAGTGGACCACATTCTGTCAGACCTCTCCATCAGGACCCACCTGTCTTGGGTTGCCCCATGGGCATGGCTTAGTTTCATTGAGTTAGACAAGGCTGTGGTCCTAGTGTGATAAGATTGACTAGTTTTCTGTGAATATGGTTTCAGTGTGTCTGCCCTCTGATGCCCACTTGCAACATCTACCATCTTACTTGGGTTTCTCTTACCTTGGGTGTGGGGGTATCTCTTCACGGCTGCTCCAGCAAAGCACAGCCGCTGCTCCTTACCTTAGACGAAGGGTATCTCCTCACCACCGCCCTTCCTGACCTTCAAGGTGGGATAGCTCCTCTAGGCCCTCCTGTGCCTGCGCAGCCACCACTCCTTGGACATGGGGTTGCTCCTCCCGGCCTCCGCCCCTGGCCTTCACGCCTGCCCTCGGGTGTGGGGTGGCTCCTCTCAGCTGTTCCTGCGCCATAGCAGCCTGGCACCCTAGGCCGCTGCCCCTGACCTTGGACATGGGGTAACTCCTCTTGGCCACTGCCCTTCGGGCATGGGGTCCTCCCAGCTTCTGCCCCTGACCTTGGACGTGGGGTAGCTCCTCTCGGCTGCACTTAGTGCGCCGTCGCCTGCACTGGTCATAGCAAACACCCTCTTCCAACAGCATAAGAGAAGACTCTACACATGGACATAACCAGATGGTCAACACCAACATCAGATTGATTATATTCTTTGCAGCCAAAGATGGAGAAGCTCTATACAATCAACAAAAAGAAGACCAGGAGCTGACTGTGGCTCAGATCATGAACTCCTTATTACCAAATTCAGACTTAAATTGAAGAAAGTAGGGAAAACCGATAGACCATTCAGGTATGACCTAAATGAAATCCCTTATGATTATACAGTGGAAGTGAGAAATAGATTTAAGGGCCTAGATTTGATAGATAGAGTGCCTGATGAACTATGGACAGAGGTTCGTGACATTGTATAGGAGACAGGGATCAAGACCATCCCCATGGAAAAGAAATGCAAAAAAGCAAAATGGCTGTCTGGGGAGGCCTTACAAATAGCTGTGAAAAGAAGAGAGGTGAAAAGCAAAGGAGAAAAGGAAAGATATAAGCATCAGAATGCAGAGTTCCAAAGAATAGCAAGAAGAGATAAGAAAGCTTTCTTCAGTGATCAATGCAAAGAAATAGAGGAAAACAACAGAATGGGAAAGACTAGAGATCTCTTCAAGAAAATTAGAGATACCAAGGGAACATTTCATGCAAAGATGGGGTTGATAAAGGATAGAAATGGTATGGACCTAACAGAAGCAGAAGATATTAAGAAGAGGTGGCAAGATACACAGGACTGTACAAAAAAGATCTTCATGACCCGGATAATCACGATGGTGTGATCACTCATCAAGAGCCAGACATCCTGGAATGTGAAGTCAAATGGGCCTTAGAAAGCATCACTACGAACAAAGCTAGTGGAAGTGATGGAATTCCAGTGGAGCTATTTCAAATCCTGAAAGATGATGCTGTGAAAGTGCTGCACTCAATATGCCAGCAAATTTGGAAAACTCAGCAGTGGCCACAGGACTGGAAAAGGTCAGTTTTCATTCCAATCCCAAAGAAAGGCAATGCCAAAGAATGCTCAAAGTACTGCACAATTGCACTCATCTCACACGCTAGTAAAGTAATGCTCAAAATTCTCCAAGCCAGGCTTAGGCAATATGTGAACCGTGAACTTCCTGATGTTCAAGCTGGTTTTAGAAAAGGCAGAGGAACCAGAGATCAAATTGCCAACATCTGCTGGATCAAGGAAAAAGCAATAGAGTTCCAGAAAACATCTATTTCTGCTTTATTGACTATGCCAAAGCCTTTGACTGTGTGGATCACAATCAACTGTGGAAAATTCTGAAAGAGATGGGAATACCAGACCACCTGACCTGCCTCTTGAGAAATCTGTATGCAGGTCAGGAAGCAACAGTTATAACTGGACATGGAAAAACAGACTGGTTCCAAATAGGAAAAGGAGTCTGTCAAGGCTGTATATTGTCACCCTGCTTATTTAACTTATATGCAGAGTACATCATGAGAAATGCTGGGCTGGAAGAAACACAAGCTGGAATCAAGATTGCTGGGAGAAATATCAATAACCTCAGATATGCAGGTGATCCCACCCTTATGGCAGAAAGTGAAGAGGAACTAAAAAGCCTCTTGATGAAAGTGAAAGAGGAGAGTGAAAAAGTTGGCTTAAAGCTCAACATTCTGGAAATGAAGATCATGGCAACCGGTCCTGTCACTTCATGTGAAATAGATGGGGAAACAGTGGAAACAGTGTCAGAATTTATTTTGGGGGGCTCCAAAATCACTACAGATGGTGATTGCAGCCATGAAATTAAAAGACGCTTACTCCTTGGAAGGAAAGTTATGTCCAACCTAGGTAGCATATTCAAAAGCGAAGACATTACTTTGCCAACTAAGGTCCGTCTAGTCAAGGCTATGGTTTTTCCAGGAGTCATGTATGGATGTGAGAGTTGGACTGTGAAGAAGGCTGAGCGTCGAAGAATTGATGCTTTTGACCTGTGTTGTTGCAGAAGACTCTTGAGAGTCCCTTGGACTGCAAAGAGATCCAACCAGTCCATTCTGAAGGAGATCAGCCCTGGGATTTCTTTGGAAGGAATGATGCTAAAGCTAAAACTCCAGTACTTTAGCTACCTCATGCAAAGAGTTGACTCATTGGAAAAGACTTTGATGCTGGGAGGGATTGAGGGCAGGAGGAGAAGGGGATGACAGAGGATGAGATGGCTGGATGGCATCACTGACTTGATGGACATGAATCTGAGTGAACTCCAGGAGATGGTGATGGACAGGGAGGCCTGGCGAGCTGCTATTCATGGGGTCGCAAAGAGTTGGACACGACTAAGCGACTGTACTGAACTGAACTGATATGCATTATATCAGATGTTTCTCAAACAAAACATTGATACGCTGACTCTCAGGGAACAAATTATGCATTCGCAATAATTCCATTTCTACTGAAGTACTCGCCTGTGCAATCTTGAATTATTTTGATAGATCCAAGCCTATATGAGAATATGATGACTATTTATTGAATGCCTACTTTATGACAGGAGCTTCATGTTCATTTTTCCACATTATTTTTCTTTCTATTTTTTCATTTCATATGCATTTCACCAAGTAGGAACGTGAGGCTCAGAGGAGTTAAGTCTCCAGACTGGTGTTACAAAGCTACTGAGTACGAGATGTGAGTTGAGTCAAGGTCTCCCTGACTCTGAAACCTCAGAGAAAATTCCTGTTGCATCCAGTTGAATGGCTGTCTGTCATGGTACCAAGTCACTTGTGTAGCTGCGTTTCAGACTGAGTTCATCTCATGGTCAAGGTTTGCTTTGAAAACTGGCAGTTTCACCATTCACTTGACCTGTGGGAAGAAGTTTACAAACGTCCTGCTGGAAAAGAGCAATATGCTTCCTGAGTGCCAGCTTCATGCAAATCTCCATCAGACCTACTTGGAGGTTCTCTCACAGTACTTACCCCATTACTGATCAAGCATCTGTTTGTCTTCCTCTCCCAGCAAATTAGTGCCATGGGCTGGAATTATGGTGAAAAATAGCTCAGGCCTGGTGTCATGCAGACTGGGTTTTAGCTCTCAGTGGGATCGCTTCTTAATTGGGTGACCTTTACCAGCAAGTAACTTACCCCTTTTAGTTGCCACTTGCTCGTTTGTAAAAATGAAGATACTAGTAATGCCTACAGGGTACCGGGTTGATGTGAACATCACAAGATACAATTATAAAAAAAACACCTCAACCAGTACTTGGCATTTAGTTGGCATTCAATAACTGGGATGTCTTATGCTCTTATATTTCTAGCACTTAACCTAGCCTTGTGTTTAAAACAGTGCTCAGAAAGTTGTTGCTTGAGACAGTTTCCCAAGCGAATAGCCTTGTAAAGTGTGAGCGACAGGGGAGAGGATGTTTGTAATTCTGGTAGCTAAGACACCTGTTATTTTATGTGATATTTGAAAGCAAGTATGTGTTTTGAAAACAACTAGAAACTCAGATTCCCACAAGTTAAAAGTGAACTCTGTGATTCTCCTTAGGGAAAGAGAAGGTGGTCCAGAGTAAGGAGAGTCCTTTCCCAAGGTCCCATGAAGAAGGAGGTGCTGATGCCAGATTCAAAGCCCTATGATCCTTTTAGGAATCTTTCTCTCCATCAGTGTTTCTTCTCCATATCTGATAATTTAAAAATAACTATTAACTAAGTACATACATAAAAGAAATAAATAATGATACAAAGTATCATACACAAACTTGGTTGTTGTTTAGTCGCTAAGTGGCGATGGCACCCCACTCCAGCACTCTTGCCTGGAAAATCCCATGGACGGAGGAGCCTGGTGGGCTGCAGTCCATGGAGTCTCTAAGAGTCGGACACAACTGAGTGACTTCACTTTTACTTTTCACTTTCATGCGTTGGAGAAGGAAATGGCAACCCACTCCAGTGTTCTTGCCTGGAGAATCCCAGGGACAGCGGAGCCTGGTGGGCTGCTGTCTACGGGGTCACACAGAGTCGGACACAACTGAAGCGACGTAGTAGCAGCAGCAGCAGCAGCAGCACCGACTAAGGTCCGTCTAGTCAAGGATATGGTTTTTCCAGTGGGCATGTATGGATGTGAGAGTTGGACTGTGAAGAAGGCTGAGCACCAAAGAATTGATGCTTTTGAACTGTGGTGTTGGAGAAGACTCTTAAGAGTCCCTTGGACTGCAGGGAGATCCAACCAGTCCATTCTGAAGGAGACCAACCCTGGGATTTCTTTGGAAGGAATGATGCTAAAGGTGAACAGAACTTTGGCCACCTCATGTGAAGAGTTGACTCATTGGAAAAGACTCTGATGCTGGGAGGGATTGGGGGCAGGAAGAGAAGGGGGCGACAGAGGATGAGATGGCTGGATGGCATCACTGATTCAATGGACGTGAGTCTGAGTGAACTCCGGGAGTTGGTGATGGACAGGGAGGCCTGGCGTGCTGTGATTCATGGGGTCGCAAAGAGTTGGACACAACTGAGTGACTGAACTGAGTGTCTAACTGTTTTGCAACCCCCTAGAACTATAGCCCGCCAGGCTCCTCTGTCCATGAGATTTTTCCAGCAAGAATGCTGGAATGGGTTGCTGTTTCTTTCTCCAGCATATCTTCCCAACCCAGGGATTGAACCCATGTCTCCTGCATTGGCATGCAGATTGTTTACCACAGATCCACTAGGGAAGCCCCCAGAGACTTGGTAAATAAATCAAATAGTGCATATGGACATGCAATGAAAATTAAGTCTTCTCCCACCAGTGACCCTTTGCAGTCTTTCTAGGAGACAGTGATTTCCAGAGATTCATGTATTCCTCCAGGGTTGCCATATGCAAATATTAGATTGGTGCAAAAGTAATTGCGGTTTTTGCATTGTTGAATTTGCTGTTTGCTACTGTGGTATATTCTTAAGTAAATGTGGTTATGTTGAACATCATTTTAATGCACATTGCTTTATTTATTTATTTTTTTGCTAGTGACTTGCTACTTGCTGTTTATATTTATTTTAAACTAGGGAAATGATGTTAGATGAAAAGCAAATTCGAGTGATTTTCTTATTTAAGTTCAAAATGAGTTGCAAAGCAGCAGAGAGAACTCACAGCATCAACAACGATTTGGCTCAGGAACTGCTAATACAGTGCAGTGGTGGTTCAAGAAAGTTTTGCAAAGGAGACTAGAGCCTTGAAGATGAGGAACATAGTGGCTGTCTGTCGGAAGTTGACAATGACCCATTGAGAGCCATCATCAAAGCTGACCCTCTTACAACTAAAGAAGTTGCTGATGAACTCAGAATCATTTGACATTTGAAGCTAATTGGAAACATGAAAAAGCTTGATAAGTGGGTGCCTTGTGAGCTGCATGTGCTAAATTGCTTCAGTTGTGTCTGACTCTTTGCAATCCTATGGACTGTAGCCCCACCAGGCTCCTCTGTCCAAGAGAGCCTCCAGTCAAGAATACTGGAGTGGGTTGCCATGCCCTCCTCCAAGGGATCTTCCCCACCCAGAGGTGGAACCTGCGTCTCCTGCGGCTACTGCATGGCAGGTGGATCCTTCACCACTGAGCCAGGAGGGAAGCCCCTGCCTCAAAAAACAGCAACAGTGCAATAGCAATGAAGCATAGAATTGTGACATGCGATGTCACATGCATGTCGGACTGTGACGTGCGATGAAAAGTGGATTTTATAAGACAACCTGTGACAACCAGCTCAGTGGTTGGACTAAGAAGTTTCAAAGCACTTACCATAGCCAAACGTGCACCAAAAAATGGTCATAGTCATTGTTTGGTGGTCTGCTGCTTGTCTGATCCAGTATAGCTTTCTGAATCCTGGTGAAACCATTATATCTGAGAAGTATGCTCAGTGAATCAGTGAGATGCACCAAAAACTGCAGTGCCTATAGCCAACATTGGTCAACAGGATAGGCCCGATTCTTCTCCATGACAACACCCGACCACATGTCATACAACCAACACTTCAAAAGTTGAATGAATTGGTCTACAAAGTTTGCCTCATCCTCCACATTCACCTGACCTCTCGCCAACCAGCTACCACTTATTCAAGCATCTTGACAACTTTTTGCAGGGAAAATGGTTCTACAATCACAGGAGGCAGGAAATGCTTTCTAAGATTTCCTCAAATCCTGAGGGATGAATTTTTACACTAAAGAAATAAACAGACTTATTTCTTGTTGGTAAAAATGTGTGGATTGTAGTGGTTCCTGTTTTGCGTAATAAAGAAGTGGTTTGCACCTACTTGTAACGATTTAAAATTCATGGTCCAAAACTGCAATTACGTTTGCACCAACCTAATAGAGAAACACAGGTACTTAGGATGTTTCACCATTCATTTCTTACAGGAATGACAGTGTTGACTATATACACAATACCTCACCTTTTTGACTTGCTAGATTGGAAACTATCATCGTGTCATTATATAGGTTTGCTTTTTTGTTTTTAATGGTTCCCCGAGATTCCAATTTGGAGGATGTTTTCATTTAACTTTAATTGAACTTTCAGGTTGTTCCAAAATGTTGGCTACTTGAGACAGTGTAGAAACGAATATTCTTGGGTAATAAGTAATTTATTTGTATGTATGGTACATTATTAGAAGAATCAATGGGTCAAAGTTTATGTAATTTTGATAGATCCTGCAAAAATGCACTCTGGATATGTTAAACCAATTTGTATTTTTACTAGTTTAGGAGAATATATGTTCATTATAGTCTTAGCAACACAGTGTCTTATCAAAATGTTTCACCTCTTGCCATTCTGATACCTAAAAACTGGAATATCATTGTGGGTTTTCTTTTAATGATGCATGTTGAATACATTTCATACGTCTTAAAGCCATTTATATTTCCCTTTCTGTATACGCTCTAATTATATACTTACCTCTGTTAAAAATTCCCTGGCAGTCCAGAGATTTGGACTTCATGCTCTCATTGTGGAGGACCCAGGTTCAATCCCTAGTTGGGGAACTAAGATCCCACAAGCCATGCAGCACAGCCAATATATATATGTGTCAATTCCCCCTTCTATTTTTCTCTTAAGTATTTAGTCCTATGTTGTTGGTCTCTTCTTTTGTATTGAGCTTATATAGTAAGAAGAGTAGCTATTTATTCTATGTATTGCACTAAAAGGTCATAATTATGTTTTAAACACTTTTAGAATCAGTTTTAAACACTGATGACATAGCTTTTTTTTTTTACTTGAAATGTCATAAACATATTTCCTTGCCCTTACATATTTCTGCAACACAATTTTTATAATAGCCACACAGTATATAGATTTACTATTTTTTTAACCAACCTCACTTAGGCTGTTTGTAATATTTGCTTTATAAGAAATGCCACCATACATGAATATCTTTACTCCTAAAACTCTATGTATTTATGTAACAATTTATTCTAATATCAATTCCTATAAGTACAGTAAAATAGTTCAGAACTATTCTTTGTTAAAATAAAACTTGATAAGAATCAGTTTCAAAGTATAAGTAAAAAAATGTTTATTTTTCTTTTGATTCCTTTTTCTGTTGACTATTTTTGGACAAAAGCTATAACTTTTATGAAGAACAGATAATCAGTTCAGTTCATTTCAGTCGCTCAGTCGTGTCCGACTCTTTGCGACCCCATTAATCGCAGCACGCCAGGCCTCCCTGTCCATCACCAACTCCCGGAGTTCACCCAGACTCACGTCCATCGAGTCAGTGATGCCATCTCCCATCTTATCCTCTGTCGTCCCCTTCTCCTCCTGGCCCCAATCCCTCCCAGCATCAGGGTCTTTTCCAATGAGTCAACTCTTCGCATGAGGTGGCCAAAGTACTGGAGTTTCACCCTTAGCACATTCCTTCCAAAGAAATCCCAGGGCTGATCTCCTTCAAAATGGACTGGATGGATCTCCTTGCAGTCCAAGGGACTCTCAAGAGTCTTCTCCAACACTGCAGTTCAACAGCATCAATTCTTCAGCACTCAGCTTTCTTCACAGTGGGAAATAGATGGGGAAACAGTGGACACAGTGGCTGACTTTATTTTTTGGGGCTCCAAAATCACTGCAGATGGTGACTGCAGCCATGAAATTAAAAGATGCTTACTCCTTGGAAGGAAAGTTATGACCAACATAGATAGCATATTGAAAAGCAGAGACATTACTTTGCCAACAAAGGTCCGTCTAGTCAAGGCTATGGTTTTTCCAGTGGTCATGTATATATGCGAGAGTTGGACTGTGAAGAAAGCTGAGCGCCAAAGAACAGATAATAGGTAGAAGTTATTTTCAAGAAAATCTTCCTTCAGGAAGATATGACACCAACTGAGGGTAGAAATCTAAGTGATATGAGCTTTTATGTCTCATATTCAGGTGATAGGATAAGCCTGTTTGTAATTTAACCTAAGACATAAGGAAAACAGAAAATACATTAGTGATAGGTTTATACATTTAGTGCTTTTGTTAGTAGTTATTTATAAATCTCCTTACATTATTTTTGAAAGCTCAGTTTTAACAAAAGATATTGCCAGTTTTTAGCAGGGTCCCAAGTTCAGTTAATTATTTCAACTTAATAAGCAACATTTGAAATGACATCACATAAGCTTGTTGAGAGTCACAGAAAAATGAGCTTCAGAAACAAATTTTGAATGTGTGAGCTTGGCTATAACTGTTCAGGAAAATTAAAACAATATGAAAAATTGTTGAGATTAATGACTGCTGATTAAAACAGGATAAAGTCTCAGGATGTATAAAGTCACACAGTTCTCTAGCAGGTCTGTGTGTTCCAGAATGCTGATCTTAGTCCATCGTAAATCTCTCAAATTAATTATGTTAATACTATCGATTCCAAACATTTCCTGACTGGCCTATTCATCTATTCTATGTCACTTCTCCATTATACAGGACTTGGGCTTCAGATGCATGCCTCTGAAGCTCTGAAAATGGAACTGTTTTTTAAGAAAGAGGTGAAAAAACAGATTTGTTTTCTATATTTTCAAACTGTGCAGGCTAGAAAAGGAATTGTTGTACAGTTAACGTTACTTTGGATAATTCTCACAATACTTTCAAGCTAGGTCTCTACATGTTATGTAAAGTGGTAAATTGAGATAACTATCTACTAAAGATGGGTTAGGTAGAGGTTAAAATATGTTAGTGCCAGTGATAGAGCTGACTTAAAAGAAAGATCTCGAATACATATCAGGTTGAATTCTGCACCTAACCTTGCTCTGTAGATACAGCATCGGTCACATCAAGTGTTTCCTGAAGTATATCTCAAGTTGGTTTAAAAAGTAAATTAGTGTCAAGGTAATGGCTATTCTTTTGCCACCTGTGCTGTGGGCAGCTTCATTAAACCATTTGACTTAGACTATTAACCATATAATAAGTCAGCTAGCCATATTGTGATGACCTCCCATCTGAGATTATTAGAATATCCCTTGTGATTTATTTATTTACTTTTGGCTGTGCAGGTCTTAGTTGTGGCATGTGGAATATAGTTGTGGCATGTGAAGCCTTAGTTGCAACTTGTGGGGATCCAGTTCCCTGACCACGAATTGAACCCACGCCCCCTGCACTGGGAGCATGTAGTCTTAGCCACTGGGCCAACAGGAAGAGCCTGTAATTTATTTTTAAGATAATCACTGAGAGCAAAGGAATTTGATTTTTTTTAAATGATGTCATTTTTCTACTTTGTTTTCTCTGTCAGAATATTTAGCAATTGTTTTTAAACACAGGGCAAGGCTCATCGGAATCAGCTGGTGGTACCTGTGAAAATGTATGTTCTTGGGCCTCACACTGCACCTACTGATTCCCAGGCTCCAGGAGCAGGGTCTGGGAATCTTTATTTTGGCCAGATTCTCCAGATGAGAGAGACTTTCCTGGACTTCACTGCCAGAAGCATAAACTCAGCATCAAGTTTACTGGCATAAACTCAGGGGAAAAATCAGAAATAATTAAGAAGAAAAGAAAAGGAGAAGAAAACTGAGATTAAGGCAATGCCAGAAGTTACATGAGCATCTCTCCTTCCCAAAGATTCAGAGGTTATTCGTGGCGGTGTGTCACTACTGCCTATTCAGGGCTGTAACAGGGAGATGTGGCCATAATTCAAACAGGTGCAGAGAAAAATGGCTATCCCAGTATTGCAAGTTGAGTTTATGGAAAATGACTGACAGTTAAAAAGGGATGAGTAATCGCAAATGAGCTGTGAATCAGGCTTCGGGAAAACCTGAACAGAATCCACCCAGGCATCACTAGCACCTTGGGAGGAGAGATTTCAGAGCTTGTGTTACAGAATTTTGGAGAAAGCAGGTAATAAGTACCTCCCTGTAAGAAGGTGTGCCAGACTATGAACAGAAGCTAAGATGCATGCAGTAAGTTACTGCCATCAGTTTAGAAAGGGGAGGAAATAAACAGGAAGGGAGTTCTCCAGATTACTACCTTACTGATTTTTAAAGAATGAGGCAAATTAATTGTTGAATGTGTCATGACATACATTTTTCTTCTCATTTTATTATATATCCTATTTCTTTTCATTATTTGTCTTCTGTGATGTGACTTTTTTTCTTTTGAAGCAGTCTTTTTTTCCCCTCTTCTAGCATTAAATACATTTTAAAGCAAAAACTATGGAATATAACAGTTCTATTTTTTCTTCTTTATTTTTTCAAAAATTTATTAAACTCCCAAATCATCCCACCCTTGCCCTCTCCCACAGAGTCCAAAAGACTGTTCTATACATCTGTGTCTCTTTTGCTGTCTTGCATACAGGGCTATCATTACCATCTTTGTAAATTCCATGTATATGTGTTAGTATATTGTATTGGTGTTTTTCTTTCTGGCTTACTTCACTCTGTATAATAGGCTCCAGTTTCATCCACCTCATTAGAACTGATACAAATGTACTGTTTTTAATGTCTGATTGATATTCCATTGTGTGTATGTACCACAGCTTTCTTATCCATTCATCTGCTGATGGTCATCTAGGTTGCTTCCATGTCCTGGCCATTATAAACAGTGCTGTGATGAACATTGGGGTACACGTGTCTCTTTCAGTTCTAGTTTCCTCCATGTGTATGCCCAGCAGTGGGATTGCTGGGTCGTATGGGAGTTCTATTTCCAGTTTTTAAGGAATCTCCACACTGTTTTCCATAGTGGCTGTACTAGTTTGCATTCCCACCAACAGTGTAAGACGGTTCCCTTTTCTCCACACCCTCTCCAGCATTTATTGCTTGTAGACTTTTGGATTGCAGCCATTCTGACTGGCATGAAATGGTACCTCATTGTGGTTTTGATTTGCATTTTTCTGATAATGAGTGATGTTGAGCATCTTTTCATGTGTTTGTTAGCTATCTGTATGTCTTCTTTGGAGAAATGTCTATTTAGTTCTTTGGCCCATTTTTTGATTGGGTCATTTATTTTTCTGGAATTGAGCTGCAGGAGTTGCTTGTATATTTTTGAGATTAATCCTTTGTCAGTTGCTTCATTTGCTATTATTTTCTCCCATTCTGAAGGCTGTCTTTTCACCTTGCTTATAGTTTCCTTTGTTGTGCAGAAGCTTTTGATTTTAATTAGGTCCCATTTGTTTATTTTTGCTGGCACAAAGACAGAAATATAGATCAATGGAACAAAATAGAAAGCCCAGAGATAAACCCACACACCTATGGACACCTTATCTTTGACAAAGGAGGCAAGAATATACGATGGAGAAAAGACAATGTCTTTAACAAGTGGTGCTGGGAAAACTGGTCAACCACTTGTAAAAGAATGAAACTAGAACACTTTCTAACACCATACACAAAAATAAACTCAAAATGGATTAAAGATCTAAACGTAAGACCAGAAATTGTAAAACTCCTAGAGGAGAACATAGGGAAAACACTCTGACATAAATCACAGCAGGATCCTCTATGACCCACCTCCCAGAATATTAGAAATAAAAACAGTGCTATTTTTAAATGAAAGTAAATATAGTTTATTAAATGAATTTATTTATGAGATTATTTGTTCTCTCTATACACATGTGGTGGCAGACACTGTGGTAAGCAGCAGTACCAGCATTACATTAGTATCAGTTAAAGACTGGTAATATCACCAGGGATTAAGATAGCCATTTCCTAATAGTAAAAATAAGATAGCTAATCAACAGGACATAAAAATCCTAACTGTGTGCACCTAATAACAGATCTTAAAATAATGCAACAATTATTTATGGAAAAAAGGATTTTTATGGAATATAAAATATTTATGGAGTATAAACATATAAATCCACAATCACGGTTGGGAGATTTTAGCAACTCTTTCTCAGCACTTGATAAAACAATTAGACCATAAGTCAGGTAGGACATAGAAGATTTCAACATCTTGACCTGCTGACATTTATGAAGTACTTCAACCAACAAGTGCTAAATATCAATAACCTCAGATATGCAGATGACACCACCCTTATGGCAGAAAGTGAAGAGGAACTAAAAAGCCTCTTGATGAAAGTAAAAGAGAAGAGTGAAAAAGTTGGCTTAAAGCTCAACATTCAGAAAATGAAGATCATGGCAACCGGTCCCATCACTTCATGGGAAATAGATGGAGAAACAGTGGAAACAGTGTCAGACTTTATTTTGGGGCTCCAAAATCACTGCAGATGGTGATTGCAGCCATGAAATTAAAAGACGCTTACTCCTTGGAAGAAAGGTTATGAGCAACCTAGATAGTATATTCAAAAGCAGAGACATTACTTTGCCAACTAAGGTCCGTCTAGTCAAGGCTATGGTTTTTCCAGGAGTCATGTATGGATGTGAGAGTTGGGCTATGAATAAGGCTGAGTTCCAAAGGATTGATGCTTTTGAACTGAGGTGTTGGAGAAGACTATTAAGTGTCCCTTGGACTGCAAGGAGATCCAACCAGTCCATTCTGAAGGAGGTCAGCCCTGGGGTTTCTTTGGAAGGAATGATGCTAAAGGTGAAACTCCAGTACTTTGGCCACCTCGTGTGAAGAGTTGACTCATTGGAAAAGACTCTGATGCTGGGAGGGATTGGGGGCAGGAGGAGAAGGGGACGACCGAGGATGAGATGGCTGGATGGCATCACTGACTCGATGGATGCGAGTCTGAGTGAACTCCGGGAGATGGTGATGGACAGGTAGGCCTGGCGTGCTGTGATTCATGGGGTCGCAAAGAGTCAGACACGACTGAGCAACTGAACTGAACTGAACTGAGTGTACCAAACCAGATTTCTTCTGCGTGTTGTATCTTGTACTATTCTTTTACTCTCAGCTCATCTGTGTGTTTATTTTTAAGGGCACCTTGTGGAAGCAGCATACGTTTTGGTCTTTTTAGTTCTTGTTGTTCTTGGTGTTGTTTATGGTATCAGTCAGTTCAGTCGCTCAGTCATGCCTGACTCTTCATGACCCATGGACTGCAGGACGCCAGGCTTCTCTGTCCATCACCACCTCCCAGAGCTTGCTCAGACTCATGTCCATCAAGTTGATGATGCCATCCAACCATCGCATCCTCTGTCATTCCCTTCTTGTTTCTTCAGTCTTTCCCAGCATCAGGGTCTTTTGCAGTGAGTCAGTTCTTCTCATCAGGTGGCCAAAATATTGGAGCTTCAGCTTCAGCATCAGTCCTTCCAATGAATAGTGAGGACTGATTTCCTTTGGGATGGACTGGTTTGATCGCCTTGCAGTCGAAGGAACTCTCAAGAGTCTCCTCCAACACCACAGTTCAAAAGCATCAATTTTTTGGTGCTCAGCTTTCTTTATGGTCCAACTCTCACATCCATACATGACTACTAGAAAAACCATAGCTTTAGGCGATGGCAGCCCACTCCAGTACTCTTGCCTGGAAAATCCCATGGACGGAGGAACCTGGTAGGCTGCAGTCCATGGCGTCGCTAGGAGTCAGACACGACTGAGCAACTTCACTTTCCCTTTTCACTTTCATGCATTGGAGAAGGAAGTGGCAACCCACTCAGTGTTCTTGCCTGGTGAATCCCAGGGACAAGGGAGCCTGGTAGACTGCAGTCCATGGGGTCACGAAGAGTCGGACACGACTGAGCGACTTCACTTTCACTTTGACTATATGGACTTTTGTTGGCAGAGTTACTGTCTCTGCTTGTTAGTGTGCTGTCTAGGTTGGTCATATCTTTTCTTCCAAGGAGCAAGTGTCTTTTAATTTCATGGCTGCAGTCACCGAGTGCAGTGATTTTGGAAAATAAGAAAATAAAATCTGTCATTGTTTCCATTGTTTCCCCATCTGTTTGCCCTGAAGTGATGGGACGGGATGTCATGGTCTTAGTGTTTTGAATGTTGGGTTTCAAACCAGCTTTTTCACTCTCCTCTTTCACTTCCATCAACAGGCTGTTAGTTCCTCTTTGCTTCCTGCCGTAAGGGTGGTGTCATCTACGTATCTGAGGTTATTGATATTTCTCCCAGCAATCTTGATTCCAACTTGGGCTTCATTCAGCCTGGCATTTTGCATGATGTGCTCTGCATAAAAGTTTATGATATAATTCATTGTATTTTTTCATATTTTTAATTTATATATGATAAAATTGGACAGGGAAGCCTGGTGTGCTGCAGTCCATGGGATCACAAAGAGTTGAATACGACTGAGCGACTGAGCTGACAGACTGAAACTGATGATAAAATTTGTTATTTTTGGCATAGAGTCTTATCAATTTTGACTAATACTTACAGTTGTATATGTGGCATCACAGTCAAGATATATTAATAGCAGTTCCATTACCCTAGAAAATTTTCCTGAGATACCCAACTGATCAACACCATCCCCAAAGCACAGTTCCTAGCAAACACTGATGTTTTCTGTCCCCATGATTTGGTCATTTCCAGAATATCATGTAAGTGAAATCACGTAGAGTGTAGCCTTTCAAGTCTGACTTCTTTTACTTGATGGAATACAATTGAGGTTTTGTCGTGTTAGATCTGATGTGTATGCTCAGTCACAGTTGTGTCCAGGCTCCTCTGTCCATGGGGTTTTCCCAGGAAGAACACTGGAGAAGTTGGTTGCCCTTTCCTCCTCCAGGGCGTTTTCCTGAACCCAGGGATCAATCCCACATTTCTTGTATCTTCTGCATTGGCAGGTGGGTTCTTTACCGCTGAGCCACCTGGGAAGCCTGTTATATCTTACAACAGCAGCTAATTCCTCTTTATTATTGAATAGTAGGCCAGCGTATGCATCACAGTTTGTTTATCCGTTCTCCAGTTGACAGACAGTTGGGTTGTTTGGATTTTTAATGATTATGAATAAAACCAGTGTAAACATTCACGTCGTTTATATGAACTTAAGGTGTCATTTCACTTGAATGCATACCTAGGAGTTGAATTTCAGGACTGTATGCTTAAATGTATAAGAAATTGCCAAATTAAATTTTAAAATGGCTGTACGATCTTGCTTTTCTGCCAACAGTGTATGACAGTTTCAGTTGCCCTTCATCCTTGCCAGCTTTTGATATTGTCATTTATATTTATTTATTTTTATTTCAGCCATTCTGAGAACAGCACACTGGCATGTCATTATAGTTTAGCATTTCTCTACCAGATAATGATTTTAGACTTCTTTTCTTATGCCTGTTTGCCCTCCATATATTTTAGTCAATGAAGTGTCTAGTTGTTGTGCCAGTTTTTAAAACTGGAGGTATAATTGACATATGACATTACATTAGTTTTAGGTGTATAGCATAATGATTTTATTTTCTCTGGAACTTTCTCTTTGACCTCAGGTTATTTAGAAATGTGTTGTTCAATTTCAGAATATTTGGGGGTCTTCCAGAAATCTTTCTATAATTTATTTTGGGTTTAATTTCATTATGGTTTGAACATTCTTTGTATAATTTCAGTTCTTTTAAATTTGGAAAGATTTGCTTTATGACCTATATAACATGATTGAACTTGGTGAGGGTTTCCATTCTTTCAAAATGTATATTTTGCTCTTGTAATTACAGTGTTCTATACACGTCAGTTAGGTAAAATTGTTTCTATATTCTGAACAATTTTCTGCCCACTTATTCTGCTATCTGTATTGATTACCAAAAGAGGACTGTTTCAGTCTCCAAGCATAATTGTGAATTTGTCTGTTTTTCCTTTCAGGATGTATTAGTTTTTGCTTCATGCATAATAATCCTAAATGTGTATATACCTAACAGCATTTAGTATATATGTTATTACACATTCCGATGAATTAACTTTCTAATTTCTCTGATATCCTTCTTTATATTAATGTACTCTTTGTACCTTTTCTCAATTAGTATTTTCATGATATACCTGTTTTAATATTTTTACTTTGAGCTTATCTGTGTGTCCATAGTTACAAGGTTTCTTATGGACAGTGTATAGATGCATCTCACTTTTTTCTTCAGTATGTCAATTTCTTTTAATTGGTAATGTTTAGGCCTTTAATTTTTAATTTAACTGTTGATATGTTTGGCTTAAAAGCTGCCATCCTTCTAGTTGTATTCTTTGTTGTTCTTCTTTGTTTCTTGTCTCCTCTTTTTCTCCTACCTTGTTTTATATTTAATGTTTTATGATTCCATTTTTTCCTGCTGCAGGTTTATTACATGATTTTCAAGTAGATTTTTAAAATGAATATAGTAGGGTTTACAGCATATTCATACAATTTTAATTTCTCATGGTTTATCTTCAAATAATATTGTTTCGTGTGTGATGTGCATACCTTATGAAAATGAACTCCCAATTCTTCTCTCTCGTTTTAAGCAACCTGGTATTTTTGTCTACATTTTTTTTGGCCCAGTCTCTCTTTACTCCGCTAAGATTCCAAATTCTGGTTTGTTACACTGCTTGGTACTGTGTCATTGCTTATTGAGGTGCTATTCATTTTTGCCTGCACCTTTTCCCCCCTTTTTGTTTTCTAGTTTGGTGGTTGCTGTTAACTTGGCTTGACATTTATTTATCTTTCTTTCTGTTGTGCCTAATCAGTTTTTAATTTATTTTATTATTTTTGTAATAGTTGGCTTCCCCCATAGCTCAGTCGGTCAAGAGTCTGCCTGCAATGCAGGGGACCCAGGTTTGATTCCTATGTCAGGAAGATCCCCTGGAGAAGGAAATGGCAGCCTGCTCCGGTATTCTTACCTGGAGAATCCCATGGACAGAGAAGCTTGACAGGCTACAGTCCATGGGGTCACAGGAGTCAGGCATGACTTAGTGACTAAAACACCACCATGGTAGTGAAGGGGAGGTGGTGACCTATAATTAATTTACAATGTTAGTTTCAAGTATGCAACATAGTGATTCAGTAGTTGTTACAAAATGTCAACTATATTCCCTGTGCTGCACAATATAACCTTGTTATTTATTTATTTTACATATAGTAATTTGTACTTTTTTAGTCTCCTACCCCTATCTTGCCCCTCCCTCCTTCTGTCTCTCCACAGGTAACCACTAGTTTGTTCTTTATATCTGAGTCTGTTTTGGTTTGGTTATATTTATTCAGTTCATTTGTTTTATTTTTAGATCCCATATGTAAGTGATGACCTATAGTATTTGCCTTTGTCTGACTTTTCTCACTATGTGTCATACTCTCCAGGTCCATCATCCATCCATGTTGTTGCAGATGGCAAAATTTCATTATTTTTATACAAGTATTATTTTTTATTATTATTATTTTATATATGTGTATATATCAACCACATCTTCTTTATCAGCTAAAATTCACTGTATTTTAGATTTCAGGTATTGTATTTTTTCTGCTTTAGGATTTATATTTGGTGATTTTATGCAGTTTTCATATTTCATTGGAATTCCTTCATTCCTTTGCCCAATATATCTATGGTTTTAGTTTCATAAAATAAAAATATTTTTGCATCTACACATTTACAGATTCTAACGTTTGAGTCATATCTTGGTCTTTTTATTAACTGATTTTTCTCCTGAATGTTTTGTCATGTTTTATTGTTTCTTCATGTGGCTACCTACTCCAGTATTCTTGCCTGAAAAATTCCATAGACAGAGGAGCCTGGTAGGCTACAGTTGCAAAGAGTCAGACTGAGCAATTAAAACACACACACACACACACACACACACACACACACACACACACACAGAACTCATGTTCTCTAAATCTTTAAATCTCAGGTGTTTTTTCTATAACTTGGGAATAATATAACCTGCCTCCTAGAGCTGTTGTGAAATAAACCAGTTTTAGGTAAAATTAAAAAAAAATAAAAGCTCACACAATGACTGCTCTGGTAAGGGCTCAATAAATGGTAAATGGTGATGACTGCAACAGTAGAGATGATGATGGTGGTGGTTAAAGTGTAATCATTAAAATAAAGACTTAGAGTCAAATAGGTTCGGTTGTATAGAGTTTTGATACTTGGATATTTGATGGGTTTTAGCATTTGGAGAAATTGTTTAACTTATCAAAGCATATACATTTTCATCTTTAAGATGATAATTCTTTGAGTTGCTGTGAAGATTAAAGGGGAACTGCTCAGAAAAGTGCTTGGCACTAGATAAATACTCCATAAATGTTAGCCCTTATTCTCATTATTTATAAGAAAAGACACTAATAGTTCCAGTGAAAATATTTAACAAATTCCTTACTCTTCTTAAGGGATTAGAAGAGAATGGTTCATGTCATAATTAAGAGGATTTACTGAAGACGCTAGTACCAAATAAATAAATAAATAAACAAAAGACTGAAAAGCTAAAATAATAGCCAAGTTTTAAAAATATCTTTTGTTGTCAGCTCTTTTGAGATTTTCTTCTGAGATGAGAAAAGAAAATTGAGTCCTTTTTGCTTTTCTTTCTATGGGGCTCTTTCCCCTATATTTCAAACACAAAATAGCTTTCCTTGCCACCTGCCTTGGGCTGATAATGCCAAAGAATCACTTCCTGCCCAAGTGGTTTTCAGGCTCTGAGTTGGCACCATAAATCTCAGCAAATCCTTGATGGGGCTGAGGATGAGTGGAAGTCATTATCATGGGTCTTTTGGACTCATTCCGTCTACAGTATAATAAATACCACCGTGGGACACTGCCTTGCAGACAAAGCATCATTTGTGTTCTTTGTGTGCACTTCCCATCAGCAAGTCATAAATGGAATGCCATAATATGTCCATTGTATATACATTTTTTAATAAATAAGTCTCACAAAGACAATACGCTTGTCCCATTTAATCTCAGCTCTTAACTATGAAAATGCAGCACATTTCCCACTCTAGTGAAATGATGCAGGATGGCCTGAGCCAGTCTGGCTCCTGGCAGGCCATCTGAGGAACACCTGGCAGAAGCTATCACGTGTGCTAAGGCTCGGTTCCCTAACGCCTAAGTTTTCCAATTATAATGTGATCAAGGAACATAATGACCATCATAAGGAATTTAAGAGTGTACTATCTACTATCCTTTCATTTACAAATAGCAGAAGATTCATCTCAAGCAAGCTTCAACAGAAAAGTAAGGTGTAGGCTTACTGCAGCTTCCCACAGGTTAGGACCAAGACCCAGGTTGTCTCCTTGCCTTTTTTCCATGCATGAGCATAAGAAGGCTGTCCATTTCTCCAAAGGCTGAAAGCTTCCTTGTTCTTATGTGTTGAGGGTAGAAATAAAAGAGTTTAGGGTTTCAGTCTGATTGGAGTGCCTTAGGTCCAGTGCCCACCTCTGAACCAGTTACTTTTTTCAGGGGAAGAAGTTGTCCCAGTCAGTTCAGGCCCAGGTAACATGTCTGGGCAGGGTTAGCTCCTCAGAAGCACCTGGGCTGCCTGGAGGAAGGGTGGATTCCTGCACAAAGAGTAGGGTTTTGGTACCAAAGAAGGGAGATTGAATATCAAAGAAAACTGCTCTAGCGGGTAGGGTGGGGACCTCTTTTTTCCTGAAATCAGCTAGAAGTAAAGGGGTTTTGGATCTTGAACAATTGTTCAAATAAACAGTTCTGGTCTGCTAAACCTTGTACTTGATCCTGCACAACTCACTTGTCTCCGAGCTTGTACTACTTTGGATTATATTTTTGTCTTTCATTCTTTTTCCATCATTAGTCAGTAAGCTTCAGTACTGAGCTGATGCATATAGAAAACAAAAATGAAGATCTATGCCTCACTCTCAGAAGTCTAGGAGACCAAATTATCTAAATTTAAAAAAAAAAGGGTACCTTTGTCTGGTTATGAACAGAGATAGAGGAATGAGGAAGGGAGGGAGAAAGAGAGGGAGGAAGAAAGAAAGGAAGAGAAAAAGGTAGGAAGGAAAGGAGAGAAGACTATGGCTGGCTTGCTCACCTACTGTATGGTTAAGTAAATCAGCCCCTCCTGCCACCAGCCTTGTGTGTGTTTGTGTGTGTGTGTGTCACTCAGATCATGTCTGAAGCTTTGAGACCCCATGGACTGTAGCCCGCAAGGCTCCTCTGTCCATGGGATTTC
Source organism: Ovis aries (assembly GCF_016772045.2). Lineage (NCBI taxonomy): Eukaryota > Metazoa > Chordata > Mammalia > Artiodactyla > Bovidae > Ovis > Ovis aries. The sequence goes on along the minus strand of NC_056072.1, from coordinate 46,057,486 downwards.
CCAGGCAACCATACTGGAATGGGTTGCCATTTCCTACTCCAGGAGAACCTTAGAATAGAATAAGCTATATCATGGGGGGCCTATAGGGGAGCAGCAGCTTGCTGGCCGACTAACTCCTGAAATTTGAAGCATCTGTCGTCATGACTTTTGATTTGAGCTTATAATAGGGATTCATTGTTTGTTTTCTTCTTTGTTTTGTTCATGGCTTTTTTCTTTTTTAAACGTTTCATTGTTTTTCCTTTCTCTTGTGTTGGCCAAAATGTTCATTTGGATTTTTCCATAAGATGTTAAGTTTTGTCCAACACCAGGTACTTTTATTCCGAAATGGTTTCAAAAGGCATAAAATGTTAAGAGCAGTACAAAGGACTCCAGTATACCCTTTATGTGAAAACTTCATTTAAGTTTCAGTAATGGTCTCGGGAATGCCTTTCATAGTAGAGGGTCCAGTTCAGGACCACGTATTGCGTTGAGTTGTCACACCTCTCCAGACTCCTTCCATCGAGAGTAGATGCCTCGCTTTTCCTTAACATCTGCAGGCTGGGCATTTTATAGAATGTCTCTGGGTTTGGGTTTGTCTGATGTTATCCATGATTAGGTCCAAGTTACGCATTTTTTAACCAGAGTGCCTCGTATCCAACACCCAGGGAGGCCTCTTGTTGAACCTCATCTTTACTTACTCTATAGGATAACAATTCCATGTGTTTGCCAGTATTACCAAAAGAGAATTTTCCATAACTTACAGTGTTCATATGGTTCCAAATGTAGCCTAGAGTGTTGATGTCTATGTTCCAGCCTTTTTGGTGTGGTGGTACAAGAGGGGGAAAAGGCAATTCCACTCCACATAGATACAGAAGTGTGTGTGTGTGGGTGATCCGGGTATCTGCAACAGGTCGTGGGAGAACGAAGGAGGACCTACTTCCTCATGTGAGGGAGCACTTCATGGGAAAAATAAGTCAGTCATTTAGAAATGAATCTGGATTCTCCAGGGGTTTGGAAAGAAGCAACTGCAACACTCAGCCTTTTGATTCCTGAGCAAGCAGCATCAGCATTATCTGAGAGCAGATGAGAAAGGCAGAATCATGGGTGTCATACTAGTCCTACTGAACAGAATCTGCATTTCAACCAGATCCTCAAGTCATTTGTAGCATGGTGAGTTTGAGGAATGCTTATCCAGGCCAGTATGAATCAGTCAAGTAGCTTAGAAAATAGAGAAGCTTTGGTACTACAGGGATTCTAATGTAATTTGGTTTAGGTGCAGTCTAGGCATGTGTTTAAAGTGAAGTGAAAAGCTCCCCCAGGAAATTCCAGCAAGCCACCCAGACTAGCAGACCTTTGCTTCGATCTCAGTACTGAAGGGAAGGAAGCATAGTGCATTCAAGGACCCATGGTAGGTCAGCAAGCCTGGTTGTTGGGAAGGAGCATGCTAGCTTACATGTCAGGGCAGCTGAACACATGGGGATGGAGAGAGAGTACACTGGATCAAGCAGGGCTTTGTTTCACTCCACTGTAGACCATTGGCTCAGTGCAAGGGGGCCGTGGGTAGGTGGGAAGAGGGGGAAGGCTTCCACCACCGCAAGAATAGAGAAGAGGCCATGTCAGGGAAACTGCCTGGAAGGTATGCTACAAATCAAGCAGGGTGGCAGGGCCGGCTGCATAATGTATGGGGCACAGTACAAGGTGAAAATAGGGGCTGCTTGTTCAAAAAAATGGTGTTATTAAAGTTCTGAAAGGTAAAAGCATTTCCTTTTTTCTGTGGTCTTTCTTGACCTGTCATGACACTTTTAATCACCTATTTAATATCCTGCTCCTTCAGGCACAGGGACATTCACTGTGTAGGTGCAGGTCCTCACAGACATCCTGGATTCTGTCTCTGTTGCTCAGTGGGATGTGCAGCTAGTGCTGGGGGTCCTTTCCACTAGCACAGGACTGAAGTGCCATGTCCTGCTTAGAGAAGAGGACTCTGTCTCCCCTATATGGCTCCACCACTTCATCTCATAGTGGATGGTCAATCCCCTGGGGGTTTGCATTTTAGCATCAAGACACACTTAGTACCTGGAGAAGGGGCTAAGTGAGAGGTTTACTCCTGTTAGGTCTCTGGTTGAAAATGCAGTGGTACTATGTATGTATGCTATGGTACAGCCCCCTCCCCTCCACACCCCCAGGCCTTGATGCTCCCCATTCCTGCACCCAGCACTTCGCCAGGGCTGGAGTGTGATAAGGTTGGTGGTCCAGGACAGGAGCCAGGCAACTAGGAACCTCTCATCTTTCATACCCCTCATGCATGCCCCATTCTCCCTTGGACTTCACTTATAAAACACAAATTCAAAGATAAGATTAAAAAATTCAAGATAGCCCTGCCTGCAGAGCAGTAAACCCGAAGTGGCCAGGCCGTCTAAATGTGACTGCTCTGCTCTGTCTCCCTGTGTGACTGTACTGACCACTTGCCTATAAAGCTGGCCCTGGGGATGGGAGGTATTGAGGAAATGGTCAAATCAGGGCATGGTGATGTTAAAGAGGAAAGCCCTGTGAATAACTTCAAGATCTCTAATTTGTGTGACTCATTAGATGGTGGCACCAGTGGGAGATAAAGGGAACCAGGGGGAATAATTATTGAAAATGGGGATAAGGGCATGTTTTAGGTAGCTATGAATACTTCCTTTGTTCCAACATTTAATCATTGCTCATTTCTCTGGTTTAATTGCAGAGGTTGATGTTTTTCAAACAATGGCAAACAATAAAGGGGGGAAATGAACCTCCATGACTTCTTCTGATTCTGGACAGCTCTGAGTGTTCTATTCTGCAGTACGATGCTAAATTTGGTTCACAATCAAGTGCCTATTTCTGTTTTCTTGAGGACTGTTTTCAGGGGTGGAATTTTTGCCAAATGTCTTGTAGGCACCTATTAGACAGATCCCACAGTGCTGGCTCTTTTCCAACTCTGCATAGGATGTCTTACATGAGTACATTTCCTGGAAGGATATGAAAAGGTAAAGTAGGGCCTCCTTGTAGCCCCAGACTGAGGACAAAGTGATGTGAGCACCACAGTTTCTAAAGGGAGAAACCATTTAGCTGGCTCTAATTCAGAATTGGAACCCCTCCCCTAACCCCCACCCTCAAGTTTATTTGAAGGTTAACAACTGGTCCATCTTTGGTCTACCACAGGAAGAGTGAGGGGCCTAGCAAGGAGATCGGGGTTCATAGAAAGAGGTGTTTTCCTCCAGGGAATACTTTTCCTTGCCAGGGTCCAGGTGGGTGGTGGGCGAGGCCAGCACTGGCCAAATGTCTGCTGAGTGGCAGGTGTGATGATGTGTCCTATCTAAGCAGGAGAAAGAGATCTGGAGAGAGAGGCCTAGGCTTAGGGAAAGAGCAAGTGGCCTATGGCTGGGCCAGCAAAGATACCTGTTTCCCAGGGGACAGGTGGACAGTATGGAAGATTGTCGGCATTTTGCTTAAACTCAACAAAGGGTTGCTCTCCAGGTGAGGTACGCACTAAGGGCAAGAGGCTGTGGGGCGAATGCTGAAGTCAAGAACTGCATGAATGGTCATGTTGGAGCTGTGTTGAGGAGCTCTAGATTCTCAGGAGAATCCACGATAACCTCACAAAAAAGCCAGCATTGTGGTCCTGAGCCACATGGAGGACACCAAAGGCCAAACTGTTACAAAAGCTGTGGCGAGAGATTGCACCAAGGCCTGGTGAGTAGGAAAAGCTTGCTTCTCTGCTGCTCCATTTCCCCATCCCAAATGACTGAAGGAGCTAGAAAATAGAACCTTGAAGGAATGACAAGTGTAGAGCTTCAAACTAGATAGGACGTTAAAGCAGTAAACTAGATTGGACTAATTTTATTAACCTCAAGTGGTCAGAAAGTTAGAGAATCTATACACAGTATCATTTCTAGTTGAGAAAATAAAAATTCAATACAATGGGGTTGAAAATAGAGACAAAAAAATTGTTTCAGAAACTCCCTGGTGGTTCAGTGGCTAGAACTCTGCATTTTTGCCGTCGAGGGCCAGCTTCGATCCATGATCAGGGAGCTAGGCTCTCACAAGATGCGCCATGTGGCCAAAAAAAAAAAAAAAATTGTTTCGTGTTGCTATCTCTATTAAGCTGAGACAACTCAATAAGCTTGTTTATTTGCATTCCTGGGTTAATCCTCATGCTCTGTGCTATATTTTAGTATCCTACTGAAGTGTGTTTGCTGCGTTTCACTTAAGATCTTTGCATCAGTATTCATAAAAAGAGATTATTCTATAGCTTTTCTTTCTTTTCTTTTTTTTTGTATAATCTTGGTCAGATTTTATATCAAGGTCCTTGATGAAAGGAATTCAAAGTATTTTCTTCTTTCTCTGTGCTCTGAAGCAGCTTAACTATTTTAGAACTACATGTGCCTTGACATGCTAATGTGATTCACCTGTGAAATTTCCCTGACACTTTCGAGTGTGAGCAGGGGAGGCCCTGCTGCTCATTCTTTCACCTGGTTTGAACTGAACCATGAGTAAGTGCTGGTGTTCCCCTTTTACTTCTCCCATGCCATAGGAAACCATGGCTATGATTTGGAAGACGGCCTCAATATTTAATTTCTAGTTTAAATTTAAGCCATTTGTCATGCAAGGCTTGCTCTCCACAATTTATGGGCCTGGGTCAGTGTAGAACATTTAGGGGCACATTGGGAGAAACAAGCATCTCCCCACCTCCAAAGAGAGTAGGGTCTTTTGGAGATCCATATGCCCGATCTACTCCAAGAATACTACAGCCTAGAATATGGTCATTGTCAGATTCAAATCACTTCCCTGTGACTTACTCTTTGTCTTTTATCTTTGGATAAAATATGGAAAATTTGTAAATGATAAAAATTGATAAAAGGTTAAAAAAAGTTTAAAAGGTTTTAAGATTCTGTCCTGCCCAATTATTTTTTAAGCCATTATTTTGTACCCAGTTAATCAAAAGCAAACCAACCAAGTTCCCCAAGCATGCATCCTGGGGTCCTCTGGGAACTTAGCCATAGGTTTCCCCTACCACCACTACCATACACGTTTGTCCAGGCAGCATTCAGGGGAAGCAGTACAACCGCTTTCCTCATCGGGGTAGCAAAGCCCCCTTGGCAGATAGTTAGTCCCTGTTGTCAAGGAAGGCTGTCTTAAAATTGCATCATCATTTTTCCTGTAGTTCTTTCTCTGTCTGCTGTGGATGGAAGAGGGAGGACTGGGTTATTTCAGTTCCGGCAATGGACACATCAAAACTGCTTCCCTTTTCCCTACTCTGTTTCCCTTGAGGACCTAATTTATTTCACGCATTTTGACCTATCTCTGCTGAAACGACCGCTGCGGTTCTCTGTTGAGGCCTTTCCCTTCCGCCTTTTCTGGCCCGCAGGCCAACCCCCCAGGCCACAGTCCTCTGCACGGTGATGTCAGTCTGGCTGCTGGGCCCAGCTGGATGGAGGTGTGTTTTATGAAGTTCAACCCTGCACCCTGGGCCATAAATACACGTTGTGCACATAAATGTACAGCTAACACTGGCCAGACCCCTCCAAAGAACCCTGTTAATAAGCAGACAGTAAGTCTTGAAAATATGGAAAAGCAGTTAATCTTTCCGCTGGCAAATCCTTCATAGGGGGTTGTTTTCCTCCACTGCAGTAATAGCTGCCTGCAAAGATTTTCATCTCCTAGGACTCGAGGTATAAGTAGGGGGTTACTGTGGAGCTTCATGAGCACACTTGGGAAGTCTTCACCTTATGGGGTAATGTGTTAAAAGGAATAATGTCCTATACTGGTCGTCATTAAGCATCCATTTAGAGTCTGGGTCTGCCCTCAAGGGGCTTGAGCACTAATAATTCCAGTACAGGACAGAAAGCCGGTTGCCTATGACTGCAGTCCCACAACAGGCCTGGGCTCCAGAGGTGTGCAGCTCTGCCTGTGTTTCTCTAGGAAGTCACTTAGTCTATTGTTTCCCCTTCTTTGAAATGGGCACAATCATGTCTTTTTTCATATAGCTTCTGTAGAAGTTTACTTACGCTCTCTGAGTCCCAGTTTTCTCTTTTGTGAAATAAGAAGATCAGTATTCTTTGCTCTCAGCACAATATTCCATTTTATAAATGTTTGAAGAATACCTGTACACATTCTTCTTATAGAGAACTCCAGTGTTATAGATTACGTTCATGATAACCCTGTATGTGAGACAGCAAAAGAGACACAGATGTATAGAACAGACTTTTGGACTCTGTGGGAGTGGGAGAGGGTGGGATGATTTGGAAGAATGGCATTGAAACATGTATACTATCATGTAAGAAACGAATCGCCAGTCTAGGTTCGATACAGGATACAAGATGCTTGGGGCTGGTGCACTGGGATGACCCAGAGAGATGATATGGGGAGGGTGGTGGGACAGGGGTTCAGAATTGGGAACTCATGTACACCCGTGGCAGATTCATGTCAATGTATGGCAAAACCAGTACAGTATTGTAAAGTAAAATAAAAAATAAAATAAATAAAATAAAATATAGATTACATTCGTTTCCATGGACAATTATTCCCAGTCTTCTCTTTTTCACTGCTGCCATCCTGTTCTCTCACCCCCATCTCCTCCTCCCTTGCTCTCTCTCCCACTGATGATATGATAGGAGGATCAGACTTGAGGATTGGGATGGGGGTTCGGTAGACAAAACGTGCATGGAGCCAATACATGCTTGCTTTCTGGAGAGACGAAAGGTCAAGGTTGTAAACTGCCTCTAATCTGTTGAACAGCCATGACTTCTATCTATGTGTCTCAGGTAGAGAAAGGGAGTTGCCAGTGGGTTGACTGGAAGAAGAACATAGATGGTGGCTGTCAGTTTGGAGACAACATGATTTGTGCCTTAAAAAATATTCAGTTTCGCTTGGTCCTTACTTTTCTTTTATCACTAGAAAGACACGTCATATGTTCTGATCTTTTTTTGTGTTCTACCCACATGTGCTCCACTTGCTTTGTACATTTATTCCCCCTGTGTTATCTCATGTTATTCCTAACACAAATGATAAGTCTTACCCATCCCATTTACTTTTCCTGTTCTCTGTAGCAGAATCAAATACTGTTAGATGAGTATTTTGAAATATTCCTAAAAATATTTATGTATAGTTTTGCAACATTATTTTCCCATTACTCTGTTTTGGATATCTTTCATAACACTAAATAGACATCTTTTACCCTTTCATCTGTTGCCAAGTAAGCCATAAAAGAGATACACTGTTGCTTATTTAATCATTCCTCTACTGATGGACTTTCAGATGGATTTTGTTTTTTCCTCCTCTCCATGAACAAGGTTACCAAGAGCATCTTTATATGTCATCTTGGGTTCTTGAACAATAATTTCTCTTACTGATAAGTAAAACTACTGGAAAAGTAGGATCTAAATTGTTTTCACTGAAACAGTAACAACTTATTTATATATTGCCTATTACTTTCCCACCAACAGTGTAAAATAATAGTCATTTCTTCAAACTCTCAGTCATGTGATATTACCATAAAGTTTTGCCATTCTGATGGTAAAAAATGAGTTTGATTATTTCAATTTCATTTTAATTTACACATACTTAATTTTAGTGAGATTAGACCCCTTTTACATATCAGTTGTCCATCTGTGTTTCCTCTTCTGTAAATTATCTCATGGGTTTTAATACTAATTAAGGGCAAACAATTTCCTTCTTCTCTCTTTTTTCTTATAAACTCAATTTTATACAGTTGTCCAGACTATATTTATATGAAATCTTAGGACCATCACCTCAAATTCCATCAAAATTCCTGTTGGGATTTTATTGAGATTACTTTGAACTAAAAGATTACTTGAAGGAGAATGACACCTTTAATATATAACCGTTCTCTTTCACCACCACTGTGGAATTAGGGTTTTTTTATGTTTAGTAAAGTTTGATCATTTTCTTCATAAACATCTTTTACTAGATTTATTCTTGGGCATTTCACAGTAATTATTGATACTATCAATGGTTCTTTATTTCATAAATATTTTTTCATTGGTTATTGCCAGTGTCAAGGAAAGACTGTGGTTTTATATGCTGATTATGTAACTGGTTAGCTTGCTTGGTTCTTTTCTGTGTTCTAATAGTTGGTCAGTGGGTTCATATGGATTTTCTACAAACACATATCTGTTCTTTGGGTGATTTGGTAGTTTTCATTTGTGGGTAGATTCTCATGAGCATTTCAGATTTTTTTCATGCAATTGGTTTGCTTGTATTTTTATAGCCTGGCCAAATGTTGATAATTTATACATTATCCTCCAAAGTGTGTTTGCTCTAAGTTTTCAAATTATTTGTAATGATATACATAATACTCACTTAAGAGGTTTACAGTGCCTCTGTCTCTTTTGGGTTTTAATGTAACTTTGTAACTTCTTTGTCTTGATCAGGAGTGTCAGAAGTGGACTTATGTCCTTGTTCTTTTAAGTCTGAGTTTGATTCTTCTAGTTATCTTCACATTTTTACTTGCATTTTCTTCTTCTTTTAAATTCATTCTGTCATTGGCTCAGTGAATATTTACTGAGCATCTGCTGTGTCCCAGGCATAACTAGGTGCTGGGGGTAAAAGATCACCATGGGCAGACACAGGCAGCTTTTTTCCCATGGAAACCACAGTTTGCTGTCAAGGGGCAGACAGTGGGCAGATAAGGAGAAAGTGGAGGCAAAGAAATTTGAGAAGAAAGGCAGTGTGGTTGTTCACTTGGTGTCCTTGACAAGAACTGATTCAAGAGTGTGGTAAGGACAACAACTTTATTGGAATAGATGTGTGAAAGGAAAGAAGTGAGGAAGTAGAGAAACTGAAAGACATGGAAAGAGGAAAAATGGAGAGAGAGAGAGCGATTGTCAGTATCTCTTCTTAGGAGTTGTACCAACAACCTTATTGGAGTAGATTTGTGAAAGGAAAGAAGTGAGGAAGTAGAGAAACTTGAAAGAGAGGGAAAGAGAAAAAAGGGGGAGAGAGCGAGCGGTTGTCAGTACCTCTTCTTAGGAGTTGTACCATAAATGAGGACAGGGAAACAGGGTAGTAGCTAAAGGTAAGCTAAGGGAGTTTTGTGCAAACTGAAGAGAGTGGCTAGAAAGACAGGAGGAACTACTTATATATGCAATGATCACCTCTCTCCTCTTCCATCGGTCACATCCTTGCAGGAGCCTGGGGGCTGGACTTTGGAGAGGGGCATCAGTCCTCAGTCCCCGTGTACCACAAGGGAGACTGGGGGTAGGATACAGGCACAGGTTTCTGTTCTTAATTTTCCAGCTTCTTGTTTCAAAAACACAGTTCATTTATTTGCAGACTTTATTCCCAATAAAACATATTTAAGGTCACACTGCACAGATTGGGCTGTTCTCAAATTCGCAAGGATTAACTGGATGTATTTTTAACTATTAATTTCCATTGTTTATATTTTTGCTATTAATTTCTAATTTTATCCAACTGTAAAAGAATATGTAATTGATGCTTTCTGCTCTTTGGAATGTGTTGCAGTTCCCTGCATTTGAAAATAGCGTATTCTGGATTACTTAGGTCTATAAAGTGTTTGCTGTCAATTTTATTAATAAATAAGTCATGTGTCCATCAAATAGTTTTGGTATTTCTATCAGCTGGTACATCATGATCATAAAAATTCATGTCATATCTTATTATACTGTATATACTCTAAAGAATAGAATACGTTTATTGAGAGAAAGATGAATAAAGATAACTTACAGAGAAATTGGCCATTTTTCTAAGATTATAGTCTAGTTCAACCGAGTAAACCAAATTTGGTAAAAATATCATGAAAAATTTATGCGACAGGATTCTAGACTTGAGGCTAAATATTCAGTTAATCTATTTGCTCTAGAAGAATACGGGATTTGTTCTCCAACTTGTTCCTCCAAAGAGCTGGTATTTCTGGTTCAAGGAGTATTATTATGATGACATTGCTTTGTCATTTCAGTGTAGTGGGTCAGATGAGAAAGAGGTATCATTAAAATTACTTATGTTGGACTAAGTGTACAGATGGGCCCAGAAGATTAAAAAAAAAAAAAAGTGAGGAAGGAAAGCCCAAGATGGCAGGGTCGAAGTATGTGCACTCATCTTCTCTTGTGAGAACACCAGAATCATGAGTAGCTATATGGCCTTTGTGCCAGCATAACCTGGTCTCTGAGACGATTGGAGCTCCTTAACCAGCTAGCATTGATTTCATCCTAAACAATATGCCTCTGTTATGGGCAGACATTGTGCAAAGTGATTCAGGGAAAGGTCTAGGAAGTTCATGTTCTTTTATGATTACTGTGACATGGCTTCAGTCTATCCTTGAGGTTAGGAGGAGAGAGACATACACTCAGAAGAACATCAAATGCAGCTTGCAATGGTGTTTAAGCCCTAGGAGAAGAAAATGAGTCTTGGAAAAGCCTAACCTCTTAGAGCTTAGAAACTGAGGTCATTTAGCCAACTCTGACTCTCCTGTTTCATGGACGTAAAAGTCTAGTCTTTCCGAGATGAGTTGTGTGAGCTACCTATGGACATAGCTGTTGTCTTCTTGGTGAAGCTTCAGATTTGAAATGAAGAGCCTCATGGAAAGAGGCAACTTGAGTAGTAAACCAGTCTCTGAAACTTGTTTTCCAAAATACTATAGCAGTTCTCCCACTCTGGAGGAAGTTTTCCTCATGGCTATTAACCTGGGGGATGGTAAGTGACCACTCACTATCTCTCTGCCTCTTGTTCCAACAGGTCCTTTGTCATTCAGCAGATCCCGAGCAGCAATTTGTTCATGGTGGTGGTGGACAGCAGCTGCCTCTGCGAGTCTGTGGCCCCCATCACCATGGCACCCATTGAAATCAGGTATATCCTTTTGTGTGTCAGTCCAGCCGCTGATGAAGCTGGTAAGGGGGATCAGCAGTAAGGAAACACAGGGGGAAAATCTCAGAGAGGGAGAGATGATATTCTTTCCACTGTTAGAGAACAGGTGTTAAGGGAGCTAAGTCCCAAGTTTTGACATCTGAAATGCAGAATAAGGAAAAGGAGCGTCTTGGAAATATGCCTTAACTACAGTCAACATAATGAATCACTTAAGTGTGAACGTCTAAAGGCCCAGAAGATCAGAAGGCGTCCGGAATCTTGTCATGGCTTCCATCCTGAGGTAATCTGATACCCCCTCCTACTCTTTTACCATCAGATTCTCCATGAGGATCTCACAGCCGTCAGAGAACTATAGCTCAAAATTTACTCTTGAGAAAGTCATCCCTTTCAGGCAAACCAAGAAATAATATATAGGAATGCTAATGGTACTCTACATTCAGCCTCTCAATGCCTTCTTATTTAGTCTGTACTTAATAGTCTTTTCTTATTATATTCACATATATTTTTTAAAAGCCTCTTTACTATCTTCCCTTTTACAAATGTGCTATAGTTTTACCACTTTCCACTATTTCACATAAAGTGGCTCTGACCATCTTGTTTTACTTATTTCAAATTGTAGTTAAAGTTATTTTCCCTTGCTTACTTTTAGACAGCCTTTTACTTATAAAAAATTCATGTAAAGCAAAAGTCACAATACTAATGTCAGATCAATAGTCACAATATCTAAATGTGGGATAATAAGCCTTTAAACCCCCTATAACACATGAGGTCACAACTATAAAGGCACTACATTTACACCAAAAGTGATGATCAGAGAAAAAATTAAGCTTCTAGTAAGAAAAGCAAACTTATAGATGTAGGTGAATTGTGTCCTTCAAAGTTGTAGGCAAAAAATTTAAATATAGCAAAAAAATTACAATTTAAAAATACTCCACCTCCATCTTGAAAAATAGAAAACTAGCGTAGACCAATTTTTATAGGGATACTGAGAAGATATTTATTTTTTGTAAAATGCCACTGTAGCCCACTGAGTGTTAATGTCACCTGTAAATACCAAATAATTTTAATGTTATTTAAACTATCCAAATACTAGGAAATATTTTAAAGTCAGAGTAGTGCTAAGAAGAATTTGGAATTTATTGAGAATGTTTGCCTCTATGTTCAAGGGAGAGTTCGATAACATATGCTGTAAAGGCTTTTGATAAAATCCAATGATCACCTCTAATAAAAGGTCTGTGTTAAATAGAAATATGAATAATTGTCCCAACACAATAAAGCCACTTCATTTGAAACCAGAACTGCATGCTGCTGCTGCTGCTACTGCTGCTGCTAAGTTGCTTTGGTCATGTCTGACTCTGTGCAACCCCATAAACGGCAGCCCACCAGGCTCCTCCATCCCCAGGATTCTCCAGGCAAGAATACTGGAATGAGTTGCTTTTTCCTTCTCCAGGTCTTGCATGCATGCTAAGTCCCTTCAGTCATGTCCAGCTCTGTGCGACCCCACAGACAGCAGCCCACCAGGCTCCTCTGTCCACAGGATTCCCCAGGCAAGAATACTGGAGTGGGTTGCTATTTACTTCTTCCCAGAACTGCATACTTAGCACTAAATTCACAAGAGTAAAAATCTTTTAAAGTTAATAAGACAGATTGCTTTGGAAACTAGATACATGATAAACACTAAAAAACAAAAGAGCAACAATGACCAAAAAAAAAAAAAAAACACTGTTTTTTTCTTTAAGGTTCTAGACCCAGTAGGATGAAGTCAGTGGAAAAGAATAGATACTCTTATGTATGACAGAAGTTCAGTTCAAAGGGGAGAACATAGAATGGGCTTGAATGGTAAATGATGGTCTCATAAGAAATTCTAGGGATTGGACCCATACTTCTGGATTGGAAGAATTAGCATTATTAACATGGACATAGTACACAAATCAGTCTACAGATTCCCTATCAAAAACACCCACAACATTTCGCAGAACTAGAACAAATAATCTTAAAGTTTATATGTTACCATAAAAGACCCAGAATCACCAAAGCTGATCTGAGAAAAAAGAACAAAGCAGGAGGCATCACCATCCCAGGTTTAAGACAGTGCTATGAAGCTACAGTAATCAAAACAGCATGGCATTGCCACAAAAACAGACATATGGATAATGGAGCAGGATAGAAAGCCAAGAAATAAACCCACATGCCTATGGCAATTAATCTTCAATGAAGGAGGCAAGAATATACAATGGGGAAAAGATAACCTTTTCAACAGGTGGTGTTGGGAAGGCTGGACAGTCACATGTAAACCAGTGAAGTTAGAACACATCCTCACACCAGAAACAAAAACAAATTCATAATGCCTTAAAGGTTTAAATATAAGACATAGCACCATAAAACCCCTAGAAGAAAACATAGGCAAGACATTCTCTGGTATAAATTGTACCAATGTTTTCTTAGGTCATTCTCCTAAGGCAATAGAAATAAAGTAAAAATAAACAGATGAGGCCTAGTCAAACTTATAAGCTTTTATACAGCAAAGAAAACTATAAACAAAACAAAAGGAAAACCTAAGGGGTGGAAGAAAATATTTGCAAATGATGCAACTTCAGTTGGCTTAATTTCCAAAACATACAACAGCTCATACAACCCAAAAACAAAACAAAGCCAGAGAGCCCAGTTGAAAAATGAGCAGATGACCTAAATAGACATTTCTCCAAAGAAGACATACAGATGACCAACAGGCACATGAAAAGATACTCATCATCACTAATTATTAGAGAAATGCAAATCACAACTACAATGAGACACCACCTTATGCCAGTCAGAATGACCATCATTAAAAGGTGTACAAATAACAAATGTTGAAGGGAATGTGGAGAAAAGGGAACCCTCCTACACTTTTGTTAAAAATGTAAATTAGTGCAGCCACTGTGGGAAACAATATGGATGTTCCTCATAAAGGTAAAAGTAGGGTTGCCATATGATCCAGCAATCTCACTACTGGGCATGTATCCAGACAAAAATATCATTTGAAAAGATATATGCAACCCTGTCTTCACAAAAGCACTGTTTACAGTAGGCAAGACATAGAAAGAATCTAAGTGTCCACCAACAGATGAATCTATTAAGATGTGTAGTGCGTGTGTATATATAATGGAATATTACTCAGCCATACAAAAGAATGAAATAATGCCATTTGAAGCGACTTGGAGGAACCTAGAGATTATTATACTAGCTGAACTAAATCAGAAAGAGAAAGACAAATACCATATGATATCCCTTATATGTGGAATCTAAATATGTCACAAATGAGCATATCTACAAAACAGAAGCAAACTCACAGATATAGAGGTGGGGGGAAAGGATTGGAAATCTGGGATTAACAAGTCAAAGTTATTATAAATGGGATGGATAAACAACAAGGTCCTACTGTATAGCACAAGGAACTTTACTCAGTATTCTGTGATAAACCATAATGGAAAATAAAATGGGAATATATATATTATATATATAGTATACTTTGCTGTACAACAAAAATTAATATAACATTGTAGATCAATTATATGCCAATGAAATTTCTAAAAGAAATTCTAGGTATTGAAGAGACCTTCCTATCCAAGACCAAAAAAAGTGGAAGGAAAACATTTATTTAACTATATAAAAATTATAACCTATGATGAAAAAAGATGACTGAGAGTCTGTATCCAATTTATAGAACCTGAATACATTTATAAATCAAAGCATAAAGAGCTCTTTAAATTGATGAAGCAAAAACTGCATTTAAAAATAGACCAAGCTCTGAGACTTCCCTAGAGGTCCAGTGGTTGGGACTTTGCCTTCCAATGTAGGGGGTGCGAGTTCAATCCCTGGTTGGGGAACTGGGGTCCCACATGCCTCACGGCCAAGAAACCAAAATTTAAGAAACAGAAGCGATGTTGTACCAAGTTCAATAAAGATTTTAAAAATGAACTATAAAAAAAGGATCTTTAAAAAAAAAAAAAGAAACAATTAACCAAGGACATGAAAGATACAAGTCATTGGATGATCAGAAAATACAGGTACCAATGAAATATCTGGCAATAGCCATTGAAGGCAAAAATATCCTTTAGCTCTGCACTCTTATTCCTGGACATCTTTACCTTAGGCCAGAGCAGGAACAAATATCATTTTTGGTGAAGGACTTGCATTCAACACTCTTTGTAACAGTAGAGAACACATGAGAAGATGTATGCCCATCAATAAGAAAATAAAAATAGACTGAATAAAAGAAACTTAGAATAGTAGACATGGAGAAATTTCTGTCAATTAGTAGATGAAAATCATAGTACAGAAAGGAGTAAATAATATGATTTAATTTTTGTAAAACAGAACCTCCCTTCCCTGAAATCAAAAAGAAGTCACACGTGTTAATGAAA
Organism: Ovis aries; assembly: GCF_016772045.2. NCBI lineage: Eukaryota > Metazoa > Chordata > Mammalia > Artiodactyla > Bovidae > Ovis > Ovis aries. The sequence goes on along the minus strand of NC_056072.1, from coordinate 46,042,238 downwards.
CTTTAACCAAAACCTTAGCCAAGCCTCTGAAATGATCTGAGATGTGATCGTTTACTTAGAAGGTCAATGTTTTGCCTTTATAAAATAATCACAACAGACATCTCTACCAACAGTCCTTTACCTCTTGAATGTTCTGCATTGTAGTATGCAAAAAATTATTTTGAGTATTTTATGCATTGATAAGTGAAGTCAGAGATTGTCTTTACTAATGTGATGAAATGTACACGAGTCCATTTCCTGGACATTATCTAGATTCCAAATGATTTTGTTCATATGCTGGAGAACAGGGAGAGATCTGGGGACGCCACATACCTTGGGAATTTTAAGGCATCTTGGACTCCGTCTCCGCTCTAACCAGCCCTGCCTTTCCCTGTAGGAGAATGCGAGGGAGTGTGGGGGTGCACCGAATCTCCAGGCCAAGATGGTCCTGATCCTGTTCCCTCTGCTTTTGATGCTCTTCTCAAGGTGACATTGATGGAGATGTTCTCTTGGCATGCTAAATTATGGATAAACTGTGAACCAAACTATGGTGCGACATAGGAGACATGAAATGTAGTCCAACCATCAGCATCTCATGATTTTAAACTGTGCGTGATACAAACTCTTAAAAATATGTTGACAGAAAAGTTATCTTTTTACTTTGCCAGTCATGCAAATGTGAGTTTGCTACATTATCATCATCCTTCATCAGAAATGGGACTGCAAGTGGGCAGCATCCCTTCTGCTTGAAACCCATTGAAACCAATTTAAAACTGTGTACTTTTTAAATAAAGTATGTTAAAATCATAATCTCCTGGTTTGGGTTTTGTTATCATTTTATTGCTGAGAATACAGACTGGAAAGTGCATGAAAAAGTCACCCATTCCAGACGGCAAGAAAGAATGGTTGTTGGCAGAGACTTTACTCTAAAGCAGATTCTAGACAAGCATTTAACAATTGTTTAGATGCTCTACTCTGTTTTAAAAATATTTACAGAAGTAAATCAAAATATCATCTACAGCAGAAGAATTTATTACACAGAACCCTGAACTTCAATAGAAATCATAATTTGGATGAGAACACAAGCTTCCATAATATTTAAGTGTTGAAGTATTTGGGAATAGAAATAAAGAAGTCATAAACCCTAGGAATTTGGTCTGAGAAGACTTGAAGGAGGAAAGAATGGTGACTACAAATGACTCAACTTTATTGCTTGAGAATTTGGCTTCTAGCTTTCCCCATAAACAAGAGATGAAATTCAGTCTTATATGTTACAGAATGTGAAACTACTCAGACCTGTAAGCATTAAAACACTGGATTGTGAACCAAAGAAAATAGATTCCATTGGATTGTGATTCCAAAATAACCATTCCAAGTGGAATAATTTCTGTGCCTAGGTAGAAATGAGAATGCCTTTCTTTAGAGGACAAACATCTAAAAGTCATGTGGGGAAATCAAACTCTTAAAAAAAAGGCTGCATTAGCCTATTGATATTTTAGAAAAACTGATGTTACCATACTACTTTATACTATAATGATTCCAGTATTTATAAGAATAATAGTACTGCATTGTTATGCTTCTTTCAATTACTATTTCTCCAACCCACAAAGTCTGCTTGCTCCTGAAGCATCCTAAGTGGACACCTCCCTCAGGGCCTTTGCACTTGCTATTCCCTCATCACAGGATGCTCTTTCTCCCAGATATCTGCATGCTTTCCTCCCTTCTTCAGGTCCTTCTTTTGTGGCAGTCCTTGTTTATAGTTGTAACTTCCACACCCCTTCACCCCTTCTCTCTTCCCTGCTTGATATTCTGCCATAGCAGTTATCACCATTGGATTTGTTTATTGTTTGTCTCTCCCCAGGTGAATATAAACACCAAGAAGGCAAGGATTTTATTTGTTGTTTTTTATTTTGTCACTGCCATATTCTCATCTCCAAGCAGAGAAGAGTAGAGTATCCAGCTCAGAGCAGACCCTCAATAAACATTTAAGCAAGTAAGCAAGTGATAGTAGTAGCAAGAATTGCGGTACCAACATAGAGATGGTTGTGTATACCTATCCCCGTGCTGTAGCGCCATGTGGGAGGACCAGAGTTACTGGACAGAGCATGGAGTAATAGATATCCTCTATTATCCTGCCATTGCCAGTTTTTGAAAACTTCTAATGACAGTATTAATGATTGATGCCAATTGTCTCCAAAGGGATCCCATCACAGAAAGTTTTATTAAAATGTTTGGTTTGCTACTTATAATTAAGATAAACTTTAAAGTGATGCAGTTAAATCTAACCGTATGGCACAGTTACTAAAATTATAAGCTTTGACATTCAATATAATAGGTTAATGGATTCAGAAGTCACCTGGAGCTAGCAGTATTCTTCCTGAACTGTTAGAAAGCTTTCATATATGTGAACATTCACAAAAATATAGTAGAACATTTGCAATAATATTGAAGTTAGACTAATAAATCACAGTCCAGACAAGAATATTTGTGTGATGCCTTTATCTGTCTTAAAATAACAACAGGGCAACTCCATATGCTATACATTCAGTAGATTAAGATGATGTAGGACACTAAAATAAGATAGAAATGGCAGTGGTAAAAAGTATGATTCAATGTATGAAGCAGTTATAAAGTAAGGAACTGTAGCATTATTATTCAAATTATGAGCAGTATAGCACTGCAGAGGATAATATTTCTCTTGTTATAAGAGTCTGTATAGTTTAATAAAATATTAAAATAATAGGGAGAAGAGCACAGTTTTATTACTCTCAATATTAGAGGTCATAATGATTTAGCAGACCCTTGAGGGCCATTTGCAGTGTGTGTGATTTGGGAGCTTTGTGAAGATGCCTCTAATTGGCACGCATATGCTGGGGAGCCTGTCAGGGGCATTTCTACTCATGTGACTTTGTTTTATGTATCCAGCTCTTAGCAGCTGCAATTCCTACTAGGGACTTTGCAGGCATCAACAAATCCCGGGCAGCTTTGCCCACTAGAGAACATTCAGAAATATCTGGAAACATTTTTTGGTTGTCACAGTTTGAGGCAAGAGGAAGTTTAAAACAAACTAATAGATGCCACAGACATTCTGCATCCCCACATGGCATCTAAATTGTGTACCTTGGCTCCGCCAATGCTAGGAATCCCTTACATAGTGTAAGCTACTAAAGTACAGATTCAATTCAGTAGCAATCCTTGTATATCATATCCTAAAATACTCCGATGATGGGGTCCTTGTTGTCCTTCAGGCCTTAGCAGTCTTCCACTGAACACCAGGGAATCCTCGCTCTCCACCTGCCATTTCCTTCAGAGCAAGGTGTGCACAGGGCGCTGGCATTTTCCCTTTCACTCTCAAGTCTCCCCTTCCCACACCTTGTAGGAGGGAGCTAAACTGTCTGAATTCCCCACGCTTTTAATTACTTCTCAAGTCCAGTGACACCCAGCAAGTGTTTGCGGAATGAATAAACCATCTCCACGATTCTGTTTATGAGACCTTCTATTTACAAGTTACTGTGCAGAGAATTTCCATCACCATTTCCTACCCCTGTTATTATTCCCGTTTCACTGATGAGGAAACTGGACTTGACAAGCAAGTTACCCAGATTGCTAGAACCGCTAGGAGGCAGGGCCTCCTGCCTTCACCATTACAATACTGTGTACCACATGCATCAGTATGGCGGCAGACCCTGGTCCCCTCAGACAGGTACAAAGTCAGGATGGCAGTACTTTCTAGTTTAGGATACTATAATTCAGCAGCATTTGGACACATGAAAGGCAATATATGATAGTAGATTATAGTGATATTCTTTGTTAGCTGTGGTTAGAAACAGCAGAGTAATATGGCACTGTGGCTACATCTGTAGTATATTGAAAATACAGTACTTCCTACTGATACACACATTTTAGGTGATGTAGTATGCTTTAAACCAAGAGTCAGGAAGTTTTTTCTGCAAAGGACCAGAGTGAATATTTTAGACTTTGTGGACCATGTCGTCTGTGTCTGTTGCAACTATTGAACTCTGCCATCATAGCACAAAAGCCCCTTGTGTCCCATTAAAAGTTTCTTTAAAGGACACTGAAATGTGAATTTCTTATATTGTTACATGTCGCAAAATTGTTATTCTTTAGAAGTTTGAAGCATCTAAAAATGTAAAGATCACTCTTAGCCTGAAAGCTATACAGAACAGGCAGTGGGCCAGATTTGACACATAGGCCATAGTTGGTCAACTCCTTGATTTAGAAGATTGCTGCTGCCAATTTTTAAGGTTCTCATAATGTGATAACTCAGGAATCTCCTCACAACTTACAGGCATGCATGCTAGAAGGTGTCAGCACTATCAATATGGGAGCTTCTATAGGACAAATATGACCACATGATTTTGACTTTAACATCATACAAGCTAGCACTGTTTAGCACATTGTAAGTACCTGAGTATAATCTAATGCCTTTATATGTATTTAACTAAAACCATAAAAGAACATAACTCATGATAGTGTGCAAGCATCAGTGCCTCTCAGATTGTAAGGGGAGAGTATTGGCTGACATAATGTAGTTCAGCACAGTATACGATCAGTTCTGTTCCCATAATTATATGTAGTAAAGCAAAATATGCTGTGAGAAGGGGGCAGAGTGTATATAACAGACGTGAGGTTCAGAGATGACTTGGCTAAGTGACACAGGTGGTGATGGAGAAGGAAGGCCCTGTGTACTTTGCCACCTTGTTGACGTTCCCCTTGTCACTTTCTTTTCCTGCCAGATGCTTATTCTTGAGACCCAGAAAAGAACAGTTCCACCAGCCATATTGCATTATGCTGTTGGTAATGCTGGCTCCAGCATTACTCCTGCATCATCCCATATACTGTCTTTACAGGAAATTTGACAGTATAATTATTTCACAATATGATGTAGCGATGACACTACTATCATTTCAGTCTCAGTAACACAATCATGCTCTACCTACCTTTTCTAACAGGAAGGCTGTTCTTGTCCATAGTCCTGGCTTGCTTCTAGTTATGACAACAATGCAGCCCCTACGCTGATGCAGCCTGCAGTTTTAGTTGAAACAACACAAGTGCTAATAGGGAGCCCAGTGGTCTATACAGGACTATAACCTACATCTGGAAAACCACCATTGCGACTGCCAAGTTTTCAGAGAAGTAGTTAAGGAAGCATCCCGCTTCTTGGGAAATCACATTTCTCCATTTCACATCACTAAAAGCTTGTAATTTGCCCAATGCACTTGGTGACCACTTGGGTTCTGTGCCAGCTCTGATATTGACAATAGTCTCTTTGCTGCATCACTCTATGTGGTAGAACTATAATTTTAGCATTGTTATGATAGTATTACTAAGCCATGTCACACTTGTTTCCACCTCGGAAGTAATTCTGGCACTACAATAACTAGTGTGTAATATCTATAATTTTAGCAAAAGTACACAATCAGTCTAGCACTTAAATAGTAAGTATTCACTGAAAAGATACACTGCACAAATATTTATAGAATTGAGGTACCATAATGTCTTTTGGTTTAGCACAGTAATAAAACAATATCCTGAAAGACCATACATTTTCAGTTCAGTTCAGTTCAGTTGCTCAGTTGTGTCTGACTCTTTGAGACCCCATGGACTGCCGCATGCCAGGCTTCCCTGACTATCACCAGCTCCCAGAGTTTGCTCAAACTTGTGTCCATTGAGTCGGTGATGCCATCCAACCAACCCATCCTCTGTCCACCCCTTCTCCTCTTGCCTTCAGTCTTTCCCAGTATTAGGGTCTTTTCCACTGAGTCAGTTCTTCACATCAGATGGCCAAAGTTTTGGACTTCAGCTTCAGCATCAGTCCTTCCAGTGAATATTCAGGACTGATGTCCTTTAGGATGGACTGGTTGGATCTCCTTGCAGTCAAAGGGACTCTCAAAGAGTCTTCTCCAACACCACAGTGTGAGTCCTAATATTTGTAATTTGTAGTTCTAAATAAGTATCATATATTTTGCTGCCAATATTTAACATCATCCATGTTATTATTCTTTATTATTGTAGATGCAGTGCATGTAAGATATACTGCATGTAAACACAGCTATCTCCAGGGGATCTTCCCGACCCAGGAATCGAACCCACGTCTCCCACATTGTAGGCAGATGCTTTACCGTCTGAGCCACCAGGGAAGCCCAAAGGCAGTTAATAATGCATAAATGCTGTGCTGTGCTAAGAGCTCTACATTGTTTTACATTATTATCAGATATGTTATAATGTTCTATAATTTTCTAATACCAGGGTAAATAGTAATCTATACTAAGTTTTGTTTTATTCCCATAGATCTAGAACCAACATTGATACCATAATAAATCTATTATCTCCAAAATGTATATCAACAAACAGTTAAATTAGATAGCGCTATCTTGCAGGTATTTAGCATCAATTTGCTACCGGTGAAATATAACGTGTGCTGCTTCTTAACTTGTAGCAATGACACTGCAGTGCTAAAAATTCAGTATCACTTTAGTTTTCAGTGTATTAGTTTTAGTGTTGCTATAACTACAGTAGGTCACATTTAATGTATTTCTCTGACACTACCAAGAGGAATATGTGGCTATTATATAAAGCACAATCTTTGAAGTCAGAATCACACATAAATTTGAGTTACAGCTTCACAACTTAATCTTTATGTGATTTTGCTCAAAATACCTGGTAGTTGTAAGCCTCAAGTTTGTCACCTGTATGAAGGAACTAATCACAGAACCCAACTCACAGTATTGCCTTTAGGCTTAAATGAGACAGTATCTAAATGAGAAATACTTCAAATTAAACATGATACGGTGATTTGGATAATTATTAGTTACTACTATTTTAATTATTTGTACTATTACATTAATACTGCACACTAATTCGGATAATAATACTACTAGTAAGCTGCTTAGAAATAATATTACTATATAATATGCTATCAACTATTTGAACCAGTTTTATAAAAGCAAGTTGTCATCTTATCCTATGCTGCATTGATATCTTCTGGTTTCTTCTGCTTTAATATTGTTTATGGTAATTTGGGGCTTCCCTGGTGGCTCAGATGGTAAAGAATCTGCCTGCAATGCCAGAGACCAGGGTTCAAACCTTGGATTGGGAAGATCCCCTGGAGAAGGGAGTGGCTTCTCACTCGAATATTCTTGCCTGAAGAATTCCATGGACAGAGGAGCCTGGTGGGCTGCAGTCCATGGGGTCACAGAATCAGACACGACTGAGTGACTAACACAATAATGACGTGGTTATTTTAACTCTTTCTTTTGCTCACGACTTTATACCATTCTATCCTAAGTTACTTTCAATGATGGTAGTTCTTAGACATTACTACTTATAACAGACAATCTGTGATTGAGTCATTTTGTGCTTGCTGTAAATGTAACCCCAAAAAAGGTATTTATATAGCTTAACCTACAGACTGTTCTACTTCAATTTTACATCCCAGTTGGATGTATTAGATGCATGCCAATCTTGATGTGCTCCAAATATATCTCTGTATTTTCCCCTCCAACCTGTACTCCCTCTTTTCTCATCTCGGTAAAGAGCTTCAGCAGCCCCACCACCATGATCCAGCGGTGTAATCCAAATAATATGGACCACCTTTGACTCCTCTCTTCCTCACTCCACATCGTCCCCCAGGAAGACTAGCCCTGCAAAGCGTATTTGAAATCTTCCTGCAGTGTTCTATCTGTGTCACTAATCTTAGTACAAACCTTGAGACTCTCTTTACAGAACAACTGAAGTAGCCTGCTCAGAGGTCTCTGTGCTGGTCTTCACCACCACCTCCTACCATGGATCCATTTCAAGTTTTGTCACTTTGCTTATTCTTTTCACTGGAAGTGCACTGATAGCTCTAACATATTTCAAAATGCATAAAAGTAGAAGATGGCTTGATGAGTGAAGAGAAAGAGAGTCAACTGAGTAGCTAAGGGTCAGTTTCTTAACCTGTCTGAAATGTAATCTTCTTGGCTGTAAATAGGGACAATAAAAGGGTGATTGTTGGCAGTAAATGTCTTTGTGTAGGTCAGGTGTAAAGATGGTTCCTGGCACACAGGAAGCATACACTAATATCATCAGTTACTTGAAGTCATGGTGTAGACTCGATGTAATCAAAATGAATTTTACTAACAACTGTCTTGGAGTATTCCATTTTTTTTCAATTTGAAAACATCAAGGGACTTCCCTGGATTCACCAAATAAAACTCAAAAATCTTAGCATGTGATTATGTTCGAGTTCACCTTAACCTGCCAGGATTCATCCTAGAAGCAGCTCTTGTGCTATCCATCCATGCTTCCTGCAGACACAAGTACAAGCAGGGAGGGCATTGTCTGAATCTCACATTGCTCCCTTTACAAATCTCAAATAAAAATTCCCAGCCATGTGGTAGGCATCTTAAGTGAATGCAGACATTGCCCTGTGGAAGTGTATGAAACCCATTTGGGTGAAAGCTAGTGCCACAAGGCTTTGACCAACATCATGGACCCTCCGCTGATGAATTGCAGTTCAGAACTAGAACTGCTTTTGGTTTTAGAAAGGACAAAATTATTATAAGATCTGATGATAGAAAATCAGCTGGCGTGGGGAAGGTGAAAGGTGCTGCTATTCTTGAAAGGACAAGGCCTTTGGAAGAAAATGCCTAAACCTGCCAGAATTAAAATACAAACCTTTTGTTTGTAAACTTATAAGATTATGGGTTTAGAATTAATTCAAACTGAATCCTTTCCAGTTACCAGTAACCTAAAACTTGGGTCCATTATGCAATCATGACTCAGTAAGTCCTTCGTAACATGACTTCCAAACACGATGGGAATTAGACCAACTTTGTAAATATTTGAAGTTGCTAGTTTAAAAATTAATTTGACTTATTTGCTTGCTAGTTGCCAACAACTTAAGAGAGTTGGAGCTTTCTCTGTAATCATACATATCATTCATGAATCTTTTAAAGCATTTATTTGGAAAAACTATAGGGTAGAATTTAGCATACCCACTGCTGAAAACAAAAGTTGACTGTAGGTGATAATAGAGAGAAGGGAAAAAAGATGAAATAAAATTAGCCCTTGGTGTGTTGATTAAACTTAAATCTAAGCACCGTAATTCAGTTAGACATGTAGATGCTGTTTTTAGTTCTATTGTTGGACCCAATGAATTTTTTAAAACACTTCATTGAAATATTAATTCACATACTATGCTAATCACACATTTAAAGTGTACAATTCAGTACATTTTCCTATATTTACAGAATTATACAATTATCACTACCATCTAATCACCCCAGAGGAAATCCCATATTCATTAGCAGTCACTTCTCTTTTCTCCTCTTTCTGCTCCCATCCCTAGGCACCCACTAATCTCCTTTTTGTCTCCATAGATTTGTCTCTTCCAACCATCTCATATAAATGGAGTCATATATGATCTTTTGTGTCTGACTTCTTTCACTTAGCATATTGTTTCTAAGCTTCATTAACGTCATAGCATGTAGCAGTACTTTTCTTTTATTTTTTTGGCGAATAATATTCCAATGTGACTTGGCCATGTTTATTCACTCATCCATTAATGGCCATTTGGTTTTTTCCTTCATTTCATCTATTATGAACAGTGCTGTTGTGAACATTTGTGTACAAGTTTTTATGTGGACATATATTTTCATTTTTCTTGGATAGATACTTAGGAGTGAAATAGGTAGATCCTATAGTAACACCACATTTAACATTTTGAGGAACTGCCATTCTGTTTTCCAAATTGGTTACACTATGTTACTTTCTCACCAGTGTATGAGTAATCCAGTTTTTCCGTGTCCTTGCCAATGCTTATTATTATCTTTTTTTAAATTAGTATTGTAACCATTCTAGTAGACATGAAATGGTATCTCATAGTGGTTTTGATTTGCAGTTCCCTGATGGCTAATGACAGCATATTTTCATGTGTTTATGGGCCATTTGTATATTTTCTTTAAAACAATGTCTATTCAGATCCTTTGCTCATTTTTGAAATTGGACTATTCGTCTTTTCATTGTTGAATTGCAGTAATACTTTATATGTCCCAGACACAAATCCTTTCTCAGATAAATAATTTGCAAATATTTTCTCACAATCTGTGGGTTGTCTTAAATTGTTTTTAATGGTAAATTATGCTTCCTTTCTTAAATTTCTGGCATCTGTCCAGCCTACAAAATGATTCCTTGTTTCTCTGTGGATGTTTCCAAGAATTTCAGACCTCTTGTGTCCTGTCGATAACTGAACTTCCTATCTTCTCTTCCCTTATCCCAGATCTACTTCTTTGAACATCTTTCCTATTCAGCCAACTGGTCAACCAAGGCAGACACTAAGTTGTTAAATCTTTCCTATTACCCGCCTCAGGTCCTCTTGTGAACTAAGTAATGTTTCATTTCTGCTTGCAGCCAGGTGTTTGAAATCCTGGTCATCTGCTGTCAAAGTCTAGATCATGTTTTCATTATGTCTCTTCTGGACTCTAATAGCTAGATCCATATCCTTGCCTTCTAGGTTGGCCCTTCTAAGTCCAAAATCAATGATTAAACTCCATGAGATACTAATGATTACAACTACTGTCTCTGAAATCATGCTTTCCTAATTCAAATCCTGGCTCCTTCATTTGACCTCTGTTCCTCAATTTCTCATGTATAAAATAGGGAATAATAATAGTCCCTGCCTCACAGGGTTGTGTGAGAATTAAATGAATTATTATCTATAAAATGGTATAAACAGTTGCTGGAACGTAATAAGCATTTGTGGCAGCTACTATTATTATTGCAATTGAAGTTCTTTTTTAAACCATTAATTAAAACTTTACCAGGGCTTTTCTCACCTATTGGATAAAATTGAAATGCATTTCTGTGGTACATAAGGCACTCCATGATGTACAATATAAGCTGAGAAAAAGCTGCTGTGAACACAAGATCCTAGATGTGGTTTTATACCTCCACTTTTCAAATGTGACACTGAGTTTAGAATTGTCAGGTCTAACTTCTTTCAAGGTATTGTTGCTTTGCAACCACTGGAGAACATGTGCTGTGGGGCTTACTCCTGACCAGGCAGAATGCTAAGTACTTTCTATGCACTGTCCACGTTAATTCTTACATCTGCCTTATCAGGGGGTTAGTATTGCTATGCCCAGCTTCACAGCTGAGATAAATAAGATGATAAATCTGTTTGTCCAAGATCACACAAATAGGAAGGAGAGAAACTTGAATATGGTTCCAAGTCTCTTGGACATCATGTTGCAAGCTCTTGGCTCTGCCTGAGGAAGTTTCTGAAGAGGTATCCACAGACAGACATTCTCAAAGGCAGTGTTGGAAAGAATTTTGAGTACTTGTATCATACTTGTCATTCCTGAATGGGGTACATCTTCCATCTGGAAGTCTTTACAATGTTATCCAGACATCTGAAAATTCCTAGGACAAGGACATTTTTAATATAGCTTCTGAAAGCTCTTGCTTAGCGGAAATATCCCTCCACTGGGGGTAAGTGCTTTCATTTGCTGGTTGGGCTATGGTCAATTAACTCACTTGGCTGAAGCCACAGGATCTTAGACCCAGCTTTCTTCCTTTCCTAGACAACTCCTCACACAAGGTGAAGGATCAGATGAGAATATGAATACTTAGGAAAGTCATCTTCTTCTTCAAGAAGTAACTCAAGGTACTCGAGCACTGGTGAGTGACTCAGGGCTGTCCTCTTAATATGCAGAGACAGCACATTCCTAACTGTGTGCACAGGAGGTCTTCATTATCCAAAGATAATTGTTGCTGTGCTGGAAAACTACTACTTAACATAAATCCATCAAAAATAGGGACTAGATTTTCAAAATAAACTGTAAAAAAACATTGAGGCTTTAAAAACAAAGATAGCAATTATGAAAACAAGCTTATTTTATTTAATATTTAACAAAACAGATCAAGAGAGGGCTTAATTAAAACTCTACTCTCTCAGAAAATATAAATATGAATTGAATATTTTTTCAGTTCTGACAAAATTGTTTAATAGCAAAATTCAGCTTTCCTTGAACTTCTGTAATATTGTCATAAAGTATCTATCTCTCTCAAAATTATTCAAGGATTTTACACATTTTCTGAAGGTTTCTCTCACTCTTTGATATTCAGATCATTCTCACTTAAAGCTCCAATTATATACTCAATGATTTTCTCTTTTAGTTTAACTCTGCCCAATCCTCCTTGGTCCATGGCTTTGAGTATAGCTAACTTGATTAAACTTTCCAGGACTCCAAGAAATTTTGCATCCTTTGTCAAAGTTGCAATTTCATTTTCTAATCTATTTGCCTTGTATATGTTTTCTGTTGTCCAATGTTTATATTGCACAATCAACATGAGACAGACCAACAAAGATGTTGGCTGGTTGGGTTGGGGCAGGAGCTGATGTTAAACAGAGAGGACTGTGTAAGAGGGGAGAATTTTAAATAGTATTTTTGTGCTATGCCTTTGCTTTTCTATGCAAACTCAAAATGTTGGCACCTCTTGTGATGCAAATTTGCATTATTGTCATCTGGTTTTCTAAAGCCCAGACACAGAGATCCATACTGGATTCAGTTTGCCTTGAAGCCTTTAATGTTAGCTAGAGTTTGGTGAAATGCAGATTTGTTTCTACGGCCCGCAAGTCCATAGTTCCGCATCTTCGTCCTCATCTTATGCTTTTCCTCCTTGCTCACTCTGCTCTGGCCAAGCTGGCATTCTTTAATACCCACCAAGCCCTTTATGAACCTCAGTCCTTGTATTCCTTCTCTCTTGAATGTTCTTCCTGTAGCTAACTCATGTTTCAGATGTCAGTTTAATATGAGCTTCTGAAAGGGACCTCCAATGACCATTCCATGTCATCCTGTAATCACCCTTTACACAGCCTCCAGTTTTTCTCCTTAACAGCACTTAGTAAAGGAGATAGGGATCTGATTGGTCTACTTTCCAATTTCCATCTCTCAGTCCAGGACATAAGTCTTAGGATAACAAGGACTTTGTCAATTCTCTTACACACACACAAAACCTGTCTTAGTCTTTGTTATGTGGAAAGCTGCACTTTACAATGGGCAAAGAGGTACATGGAGAGAGCTTGGAGGCACTCCGAGTGCCCAGTTTCCCTGATTTGAAGAACTTAAACCTCTTCCCTGGGGCCTTTGAAAAAATCTTTGCTCCTTTCTAAGATACAGAAGCCACCTGAGACATTTTAGATTATGGGTAGGCCTTCATGAAGAATTTTCTAGGATTAAGAATTCGATACAGTACATTAGTGTACATTAATGTACATTAGTACATTAGAATGTACTAATTTATGTACATTCCCCCTACCTAAGGATTTTTGCCTTATTATCAAATTAATCCCTTCATTTTCCTACTAAAAGGAGAAGAGAGACACGGGAAGCCAGATAAATGGTTCATTTGCTCATGACTTTAATCAATCTTTTTCCCAGGGCTCTGAGGTTCACGTAAAGGGCTATTTTCCCTACATTTTAAAGGCTACTAAAATTGAGAATATCATGAGAAAAATGCTTCCTTGTAACTCAGGGGCCATTACTGGAAGATCCAGATCAGATTCTGCTTGGTGCCAATGGGAGATAGTCCCCAAGCCCTTGAAACAAAAGAATGGTAAAACTAAACAAGATACAGAAAGACCAGGAATCCGTTTTCCATTGCTAAGACCTCAGAAACCTATAAAAGAAGTTGTTTTATGGGAACACTTAGCAAAGTACTGCCCAAGTCCATTTTAAAGGTTTGAAATCCTGTGACATATGGCAATCATTATGTGTGCTCAGCTGTCTATCTTGCACAACACTTTTTTTCCCTCCCCAAGGAACGCATTTCTGAGGCCCAACATTTACCATATTTTACAAGAAGCATTTAGTGGTAAGCAAGGCTCAGAAGCAGACTCAGGAAGAAGAGCCCTGGCTAAGAGCTCCAGAAGCACCAAAGCGTTTTGTCTCAAGATGGAAGCCTTGAGTGAAAGCTGTTTCAGATTAGAAGCGGGTATACATTGCTAGTTGGGTTTTACTTTAGAAAAACATTTAATGACGCAGATGTTCTAGGCAGCAAAATGGAACATATTGTCTTGCTTGGCCTTTTCCAAAGACAGGAGGATATGTAGGTGTCATCAGGCCGTTCGGGTGTGCTGGGTTTAAGAGCAGGTGATGGAAATGACAGAAAAACAAGTCAAGGCAAGCTTTCAGGATGTTTCTGTGGTTGCCTTTGTTTCAGAGAGTGGACTGTGCTCCTCAGCACCAGCACACTCATGATAAAATGTCCCTGAGCTCTTGGAAGAGCAGGTGGAGACTTTCCCTATAGCCCTCCTGCATCCTTACTGTGAGAACAGCTGATAGAATATATTCATATTGCATTCTTGGAAAAACCTCCCCAAAGCTGCTTTCATGTGGTTCTTCTTAGAGAAAGAATCCAGAATGTCCCCAGGAAATAAAAGTAGTTGAACCCAAGTGTGTAAGGCAGTGCAGTCCAGGTTCAGATCAGCTATGGAAGCCATAATATGTTCTCGACATTCCTTCTTGATCTTGGCCCAAACCAAGATGAGCGAGACCTACAAGAAACATGTGATTGCTCTACTTTAGCGTTTACCATCCATCAGTAAAATCCATCCTTTACCCCAGAATGCCTGGAAAGAAATTCACATGGGTATTTGCTGTCCTAAAATGTTAAGAGCTTTTATCAAAAGAGTACATAACACGCTTTTATTTTCTTCTAGTGAGACACCCTTTACACCCTTCCTACAGTACCAAACTGAAATCAGACTAGAAAAGGTGGGGCCAGAGAGGGTGATTTCTCATCTTTTACTCATTCCTAGCCAAATTTGGACTTCCGAAAGAAAAATAAGTTCATCTCTAAAAACACTGAATTGTAACGTGTGGCTATTTCCAAGCCTTTTGGACAGATTGAAAAGGGGAGATTGTACTATGCAATACACAACAAAACTTTTGAATCCCCTTTGGGCATCCATCTTCTAAAATCTTATGCATCACCTTAGCAGCTCACACCCAAATCTTCTGTAAAAACCAATGTCTCCATTCAGCCAGCTCCTCCCAACTTTCCCTCTTGAGTGGCCACTTTTCTTTTTTAGTTACTTTTTACAGAAATTAAGTTTTTTAAAAAATTAGTTTATCTGTTTTCTCTCCTTCTAAATATTTTCTCTATTATCCTCATAAGAACAATCAATCAAGCCGTTAACACCTTAGAATGCAAGGTGGAGGCAAGGCTATGAATGCTTACAAAAAAGTACACCTGTCACTCATTATTTCTTAAACACACGCGCGCACACACACACACAGTAGATTTAGTCAGTAAGTGTTCTTTGCAGCATTATTTATCCTAAAGTGAAACTTTAGGAGCAAACTAAATGCCTCTTAATCAATGATTATTTAAATGAATTACATGATATTCTTATGATTGAACATTAAACGGTTGTTAAAAATTGCGTTTTCAAATGATATTGAGGACTTGAGATATGCATATGATACAATATTCAGTGGAAAAGTGAAAGCAAGGTAAAATGTATGATTAAACATATTGGCTAGTATAAATAACTGAAAGCTTATTTACATAGGAAGGAAAAAGAGAAGGTAAGATCCCAACATTTTAAGAGTAATAAGATTATCTTTGGACAGTGGGATTGTTAACACTTTTTGATGTTAATTTTTTGTATTTTCCTAGTCTTTTAGTTTTCCCATCATGTTTTTTGAACACCTTCTAGGTACTGGAGATACAGCCAATAACAAGCTAGACACCGTCCATGCTCTGGCGTCAACGCTTTTTTTTAAATACAGTAAACTCCTTGAAAGTAGTATCTGTATCTATCCTAATGTAACATACCCCTACTTTATCTTTTTTGTCTCATGTTCATTCACCTTTTACTGTTAAAACGATATCCCAACTTCTCCTTGAGAAACCACTTCTCTCCCATTGTCAGCCTAGTAGCTTATGGGAAGTTGACTCAACTCTAAAATCCAGGAGCAAGCCTAGATTGGTTTAAACTATCAATCTCTCCTACTCACGTAGTCCTGGAAAAGGAAAAGCATCTCACAATATGAAGTTAATTAAATTAGTATAAATTAGGTGTAAAATCCTCAGTCATGGTGTTTGCCAAATCCCTTCCTGGAGTTCCTGTTCCCTTTGTGCCTGCCTGGAGCTATGATACCTGCAGAGGTCGGAGTGATCTCTTTAGAACAAGAGATAACTCCACTCTAAACCCCGAGATGCTGTCCCCTCCCACTCAGAAGTGGATGCAAGCACCTGATTGTAGATGGCAGGAACATGGTGGGGCCTCTGCTCACCTTTCCAAATAGAACTCTCCCCACTGGGCCCTGCTTCCATGCATCCCACACACCTCCTTTCTGTTCCTGTCAGGCCTTGGAGCCTCTGTGTTTGCTGGGCTTTTCTGTAGACAGTGGCATGGTTAGCCTCTCACCCCTGGGCTAGGATCTCTGTTCCCTCTCAGAGGCAGCTTTGTCCCCTAGCTGAAGGGGTTGTGCCACCCTGCCATTCTTTCCTATCAAATTGCCTCACTGTAGAGGCTTTAAAGCCCCAAATAGCACCTGAAATTTTCTGTGTGTGTGATTGCACGTTCATTTCTGCTGAACCTTAGTCTTTTGTTCAATGCTTTGTATATCCCAGGATGTGGAAGTGTGCTGGTATTGAGTGTTCAGTGGGTATGAGTTAAGTGAATAAATAAAAATTCCAGCAATGTCTGTGAGCCATGCAGGGTAGGAGCTGTGAGGCTCTACCCATTGTTTTTGAATAGCGCTGTCAGAGCTTCCATAGCTGACCATCCCGTTCATTCAGATCCTATGTTTTCATTTGAGAGTCACAGGCAGCCCCATCAATGAAAGAAAAGCTTTCTGTGAGCCACACCACATGTGAAACAAAGCTTCAAAATGAGCTGTAAAGGAAAACATATTTGCTGGCCCATACAGGGGAAGAACATCTCAGAGCCAAGAAAGGCGCCTCCGTTTGGGGGTTAAGGGTTCAGCTTAAGCAGAGATCGTAGCCCAAGAGAACAGAACACAGACTTGGGAAGGAAGGCCCAAAGTTGACCTGTCACTTCTAGATGAAAAGCTATCTTGTCTGCTACCTGCAGCCTGTGGTGGGAGACCTGGTCAGCCAGATATCCAAGCTGCAGACAGGGCAGATGACCTCCTTGGAAAAGAGAATGGCAACCCTCCTGCTCTCCCTCCCTCGGGTTCGTGAATATGTGCACCAGAGAGACGATCCCAAGGTGGCTAAGCTACCTTGTGGATGATATGAGCCCAGTCAGTTCTCCACTCTTCGTGCTGGTAGAGGCCGAGTCAGCCTGGGGAGGGGATGCAGAGGAGGGTGACTGCTGGTAAAACCCCTTCAGTAGGTCCCACTAGCCAGCAGAATCTCTCTGAGGTTTCTCCGTCCTAGAGGAGCGGCTGGCTTTTGTGGACTTGACCAGTAGTTACTGCGGCAAAACTCTAGGTCGTGCAACAGGGCACGTTTTCCTAGGAATTTGCTGCTTCGGAAATTGACTGATGACTTGAAACAGCAGGTGGGACTTAGGTTTACTGTATGCTTTGAGACACTTCTTGAGGGATCCCAGCCTTAGATCTGAGCATCCTTCTGGCAAATCCATGGCTACTTTCCAGCCTCTGAGACTTGAAGCTACCTGACTGCATAAGAAGCTGGTAAAACAATAAACCTGGGCTTCCCTGGTGGCTCAATCAGTAAAGAGTCTGCCTGCAATGTGGGAGAACTGGGTTTGATCCCAGGGTCGGGAAGATCCCCTGGAGAAGGAAATGGCAACCCACTCCAGTATTTTTGCCTGGAGAATTCCATGGACAGAGGAGCCTGGTGAGCTACAGTCCATGGGATCACAAAAAACCAGACACGACTGAGCAACTAACACTTTCAGGCACTCTCATCATGATTCATAGCTTTTTACAGTTCACAAGGTGTTTCCATATTCATAATCTCGTTTGTCTCCACTCTGTGAGACTGACTGAGTAAGTATTCCCATTTCCCCTCAGAGATTTGGAAATTGAGACCTAGAGAGGCTTAGCAACTTGTCCCAGACTAAGTTATGGTAGTGCTGGGGTTTACACAGGCCTGTGACCAGAGTACAAGCCCCCTGTACCACACGTGATGTATCGGTTGGTGAGGTCTATGCCATCAAATTTGTATTTTAAAGAACGGAATCCTGACTGTCATCTGTGATCCGAGATGTGGCTGAAAACCGAAATTATGAAAGGAAGCATCCTGCTTTAAGAGTCAAGTGTCAGGTCCCTGGAGCAAGCCAATTGAGGATTTGGGGGCCATCAGTTTCCCTCTACTGGCTCACCAAAGGCAGCCTCAGCATGACCACTGCCTAGAAACTGAACGTCAAAGGAGGAAGATGAGCTCTTCTAGAAGAATGGAAATTCAGTGGGAGATGTCAGTTGGGTGTGCTCTTCCCCTTACACTCCTTTGTTGCTGGAACTACTCACCCTTCAGTATGTTGGCAAGACCCCCCAGGCAGTACATTCAGCACATTCATTATCAGACGGGAAAGATGCATGTTTGTTTAAAATGGCAGGTTCTTTAACATCTATGACTCTTACAACTTCCTAAAGGCCCCCAGGCTCTTTGTTGAGCTGAAGAACCAAATTAGGCTTAATACGATCTAATGTAAAGGTCTGAATTATGCCTTGAGTATACTTTCTTGGAGATGAAAGGACCAATATGCTTATAAAGTTCTATTACTCTTTAAAAAAGACTTTTAAAATGTTGGAAGTACCTCCTGGCTAGGGAAAGGATTAGATGCCCGCTTTCAGTTCATTACTCCTAATATAAACACACGGTATCCCCAGCGCTTAGCATCACTTGACTGTCTTTATACAAACTAAACAGATGGAAGGCCCTGGGCCTTTGTCTCTGAAGTCAGTTTAATGACTGGGGCAAAGTGAGATGTTCTATCTGATTAAAGGCTCCGCTCTTCAAAGCCATACCTTCTTCCATTTGGGAAATGACAATGTTTATGGTGCCTGCGCCCTGTTGGTGAATGGATGGAGTAGGTAGTAAACACATCTCTCTTTGTGCCGAAACGTACCAGTCCTGGTAAAAAAAGAGGAGGTCCAAGTGGTCCATATATTGGCATACGATGCAAACCCAATGGCACATAAATCCTCTTGGGGATGCTGTCAATCGGATACAGGCATCAAATGCATTGGTGAAGATAAGTATAAAGGCATGCTGCTTGCAATTTTAAAATATTTCTCATTTTTTGAGTTACATATTTATTACAGAAATTTGGAAAATACAGAAGCAAAAAAAAAAAAAAATCACCACTTGATCTTACAGTCCAGAGAGCAATGCTATTATCATCTTGTTATCTATGTTTTCACTGTTCTCCAAATATTTAATACAAGGGTTTTTTGTTCTTGTATTTAATCTGAGATCCTGCAGATTTGGGGGCTCTTTTTAAAATTGATTTTTATTGGAATATAGTTCCTTTACAATGTTGTGTTAGTTTCCTACTGTATAGCAAAGTGAATCAGCCTGTATGCAGACTCTTTTTTTCAGTTTCTTTCCTGTTAGGTCACCACAGAGCACTGAGTAGGGTTCTCTGTGCTATGCAGTAGATTCTCATTCATTATCTATTTTACTGGGGGATTTTTTTTTTCCCATTCACTAATGTATTGTGAACATCTTTCTAAGTCAGTTTTATATAGGTCTATTTCATCACTTCTGATAATTTTATCTATCATTTGAATGTACCATTTATCCTGATTTAATTAGGCAATGTACAATTGGTGGACTTCTAAGTTACTTTCAGTGTTTGGTATTATGGAGGGCTGAGGTAAGGAAAGTAAAATTCCTGTGCAGTAATCTTTTCTGATTATATTATCAGGATAAATTGCGGTAGGATTATAGGATCAAAGGGAATGCACGTTTTTGGTCATGACATTTACCCTTCACAGTTTGTACCAGGAACTTATCTGTGGGTTCATTCCTTTGTATTCATTTAAGATGTCCTTTTAGTATATTTTTCTCAATTTTAGAGGTAAAAAAAAGACTACACATTGTCTTTCTGATTGCCTCACCAGCATCCACATGAAAATGGACATGCGCTGGCTATCAATAGCCTCCCTTTATTGTAAATTTTGTTTTCAATTTTTTTTTCCTCACCTATTGGCTAGAGAAATTATTGGTTGGAAAGTTATACTCTTCACCATTCACATATGTTTGCAGTTGTCATTTACTTCTGCTTATAGCATCTTTTTAAAATCTGAGGTCATATACACCTCTGTAATTCAGCATTTCTCTGTAGTTTCTATATATGTCCCTGTTCTGAGGAAAACTTCCTTTGTCCTGAGGCCAGAGGATCATCATTATCTCTTCCATCTTTGAAAAACCTTTCTTTTTATAGTCCAATTAACCTGAGTCTCTCTTTTTTTTTTTTTGCCATTAATATTTTTTTAAGTGCAAAAATGGCAAGACACTTAAATTTCTGTGAAATTTCAAAGTCCAAAAGGCAAGACAGAGTCCAGCCATTTCTTTTTCTAGAAGAAAGAAGAAAACTATGTATTTAAAAACTATGCATTTATTTATTTGGCTGTGTTGGGTCTTAGTCGCAGCATGTGGATCTATTTCCTTGACCAGAGATCAAACCCAGGGCGCCTGCATTACGAGTGCAAAATCTTAGCCACTGGACCACCAGGGAGGGACGAAGAATCACTGTAACATTAGTGACTGATTTACTTCGATCCATCAGCAAGAAACGGTGCCTGATGTGAATGTGAAAAGCCAGGAATTAGAGTGTCCAGATCTCCTTCATATGTCTGAGCAAGACTGGCCATCCCCTTGAGACACCAAGACTTCACAAGAGGAACAGGTCAGGGAGAAAGCTGTGCATTTGTGGAAGAGGCTGATCTGCATGAGACACATCGTGAAATAAAGTCAGTGAGGACATCCTGAGAGAATAGAACTTGAATTGAACTTAGACAGTTGGGTGGATTTAACAAGACAGGGGGCCAGAGAGAACAGAGGCACTTGGCCATGCAGGCAATTTTATTATGCAGTCGGCTATTATATGGGAGCTTTACATTTCCCCACACGCTTAGATATATGTCTCATCTCTGAACCTCATTTTGTCATTTCTAAAATGGATATTTTACATCCAACCAAACAATATGTTTCCTTGAAAAATTTCAACTAGCACTACTTAGTTGAGAAGGAGCATTTTTTGGCTTAAATAAAAGTCCAGGTACTGCCTTCAGGTGTTAGTTAATTCAGGGATTTAAACTGGTTCAGCAGGACCTGATGCCATCCACTTTCAAGTTCTCTGTCATCTCCCCTGGCTTCATGACCAGAGTCCATATGATCACAAGATGGCAGACAGCAGCTCCCCACTTCCATCCTTTTGAGTTTTAAGTCAAGGATTCACTCTGATTATACTTGGTCACAAGTCTCTCTGGGAAGCAGTCACTTAGCATGTGGTCAGGCTGATGGGATTTTCTGATTGGCCAGGCCCGAAACATATATTCTACCTTCGAGCCATGGATGGAGGCCAACCTGAAACCTGTAGCCTGAGTGTCAGGGAATAGTGTTTCTCCCCAGGGAAACAGGGGGCCCTGTTCCCTGAAGAAGAGAGAATTGATGCTTATTAGGCTAAAAGAGCAGCCCTTTAGACCAAGAGCTTTAATGTTTCATGATTCTGTAAATTAGCCCTCGGAAGTTGATGGATTAGGTATCATCCATCCCAGTGTTACAGTTGACAGCATGGAGGTTCAGAGAGATTAAGTAACTTTCCTCAAGGTTTCCCAGCTGGTAAAAGGCACGGCCGCAACTCACGCTTGGTCTTTTGACTCCAAAGCCAAACCTCAGTGAAAGAATATTTCAGTCAGGGCGGCTTTAGGATCAGGCCTGGCCAGGCAGCTGCTCTGTCAACTTCTGACTGGCCAGCCAGGCCACATTGTGGCCATCCTCACCGTGTCCCCCACTGACTTTATCCTGTGAGCAGAGCCAGTGAGCAGTCAGTGCTGTGCCTGCCGTGGGTTGGTAGGGATTAATGACCCTGAGAAACTGACCTGACAGGTGTGAAAGGGAAGTTTCTGAATGTAAACTGCCCCGCCACATGCAATCATTCGTGAGTCAAAAAGAAGAGAGAGATGACAGATTGGCCACTTTCTGCCCCCTGTGACACAAAGGTAATAAATCTAGTTTATCTGTTAGCTGGTATTGCCTACGCAAAACAAAATGAAGCATTTACAGGGCTTGTGTAGTGGTTGTTAGGTCAGCAGTGGTTGAAATATCTTATCTCTCATAAAGATCCAATTTCAACCCACAAATGAACCTAATATGAAAGTGCCCACCCTGAACAGTGAGACCTTCTTCTTACCAAATACATAAGCCCTGAAATGCCCTCATGGCAGCAGGGGTCTGTGGCCAAGAACAATGGTTTTACAATGCAACAGATTGCAGAGCTATCACTGACCAGCTCTATAAACTCCCTGGGCTTCAGTTTTGTCATCTGAAAAATGGGAATACATGATGGTACCTTCCTCACATGGTTGGCTGTATGGCCATCTTTATTTTTCACTCCTTCGGTATTTAGTATACATTTTGCAAGTCATGTGCTGATTTAGAAGAGGATACAGTATGAGCTCCACAGTCCAGCTGCTGCCTTCTTAATCCTTGTGGCCTATTTTAAAATGCTATTAATGCATAAAGGTGGCACTGAAAATGCATATTAATCAATAAACCCCCATATAAATCTAAAATTTATAATAGTGGTAAGTGCTACAAAGGAGGAGTAAGTGGCAAGATGAGAGTAGAGAAGCATGATCCAGTCCTGATACGAGTGAGAATTAGCCAGACAGGATTAATTCCCACTCATTTTAGTAATTGGAAATTAATCGATCAAAATGTAAATGGACTGTACTTTATCTGTATCCTTGTTCTTTACAGTGTCCTGGTCAGTGGAAAATGGCAGTGTAAAAAACTAAAATGTATAATGAGTGAAAGGAAAAACAAATCTCATTATTTCTGGATAAAATATGTATACTTGCATAGAACTCAGTAGAACCTGTTGTTCACACTGTTAGAACGAATTTATCAGGATTACAGGATACAAGGAAAATAGGAAAGAAATGCATTGTTTTCTATCTAAAATTATTGAAATACTGAAAAAGTAATTTAAAACTTTACAAAGTAGTTTTAAAAATTACAAAAAAAAACATTTAAAACTTCTATAGCAACTTCTCTGGCAGTCCAGTGGTTAAGACTGCGCTTCCATTGCTGGGGGCATGGGTTCAGTTCCTGGTCAGGGAACTAAGAACTTGCGTGCTTCCTAGAGAGGCCAAAAAAGCCCCACAAAACAAACAAACAAAGACAACCTTTACAGGAATTTTTAATACTTTACATTTATAGTAACATTAAGAAACATCCAATGCCAGGGGAAATAAACAACGGGCAAGATATCCACATGGAAAATCATAACATGTTATGTAAGTTAAAGGAGATCTAAATGACTTGAGGAATACACGTTTTATAGATCAGAAGGCTCAATATTTACAGAGGTTAATATTAAAGATCTAAATAGTGGATGTAACCCTGATCAAAAATCGTTGCTATTGGTCTAAGCTAAGTGTTTTTTTTTTTTAATTGGAATGTAATTGCTTTACAATGTTGTTAATTTCTGCTGTATGACATTGTGGATCAGCCATATGTATACATATATCACCTCCCTCGTGAATCTCCCTCCCTCTCCCCCGTTCCACTCATGTGGGTCCAGAACACTGAGCTGAGCCCCCTGTGCTGCACAGCAGCTTCCTGCTAGCCACCTGTTTTACACGTGGTGGTATATATATGGCAGTGCTACTCTCTCAGTTTGCAGCCCCGTTTTCCCCCCACCCGCATGTCCATAAGTCTGTTCTCTACATCTGCACCTCTATTTCTGCCTTGCCTGTAGGTTCATCAGTACTATTCTTCTAGAGTCTATGCATATATATGTGTTTGTGTTAATGTACAAGGTTTTCTCTTTCTAACTTATTTCAGTCTGTATGACCGGTTCATCCACATTACTTCAGCTGACTTCAACTTTTCCTGGCTGAGTAATATTTCATTCTGTATATGTAACACATCTTCTTTATCCATTCCTATGTCAGTGGACATCTGGGTTGCTTCCGTATCCTAGCTGCTGTAAATAGTGCTGCTGCCGTGAACACTGGCATACAAGTATCTTTTTGAGTTATGGTCTTCTCAGAGTATATGCCCAACAGTGAGATTGCTGGGTCATACGGTAGCTCTCTGTTTAGTTTTGTAAGGAACCTCCATACTGTTTTCCATCGTGACTGTACCAATTTTCAGTCCCACCAAAAGTGTGAGAGGGTTCCTTTTCTCCACAACCTCTCCAGCGTTTATTGTTTGTACACTTTTTGATGATGGCCATTCTGGCTGGTGTAAGGTGATACCTCATTGTAGTTCTGATTTCAGTCAGTCCAGTCACTCAGTCGTGTCCAACTCTTTGCCGCTCCATGGACTGCAGCACATCAGGCTTCCCTGTCAATCACCAACTCCCAGAGCTTGCTGGGAGTTCATGTCCATTGAATCAGTGATGCCATCCAACCATCTCATCTTCTGTCATCCCCTTCTCCTCCCACCTTCAGTCTTTCTCAGCATTAGGGTCTTTTCCAATGAGTCAGTTCTTCATGTCAGGTGGCCAAAGTATTGGAGTTTCAGCTTTGGCATCAGTCCTTCCAATGAATATTCCGGACTGATTTCCTTTAGGATGGACTGGTTGGATCTCCTTGTAGTCCAAGGGACTCTCAAGAGTCTTCTCCAACACCACAATTCAAAAGCATCAATTCTTTGGCACTCAGCTTTCTTTATGATCCAACTCTCACATCCATACGTGACTACTGAAAAAAACATAGCTTTAACTATATGGATCTTTGCCAGTAAAGTAATGTTTCTGCTTCTTAATACGCTGTCATAGCTTTTCTTCCAAGGAGCAAGTGTATTTTAATTTCATGGCTGCAGTCACCATCTGCAGTGATTTTGGAGCCCAAGAAAATAAAGTCTATCACTGTTTTTATTGTTTCCCCATCTATTTTTCATGAAATGATGGGACCAGGTACCATTATCTTAGTTTTCTGAATGTTGAGTTTTAAGCCAACTTTTCACTCTCCTCTCACTTGCATCAAGAGGCTCTTTAGCTCTTCCTCACTTTCTGCCATAAGGGTAGTGTCATCTACATATCTGAGGTTATTGATACTTTTCCTAGCAATCTTGATTCCAGCTTGTGCCTCATCCAGCATGCCTTTTTGTATGATGTACCCCGCATTTAAGTTAAATAAGCAGGGTGACAATATATAGCCTTTGATAAAATATACAGTTTTGATTAAAAACGTATAGTTTTGATTTACATTCCTCTAATAATTAGTTATATTGAGCATCTTTTCAAGTGCCTCTTGGCCATCTGTATGTCTTCTTTGGAGAAATGTCTTATTTCAGTGTTCTGCTGATTTTTTTATTTGATTGTTTATTTTTTGATATTGAGCTCCATAAACTGGATATTTTAGAGATTAATCCTTTGTCTGTTATTTCATTTTAAAATACTTTCTCCCATTCTAAGGGTTGTCTTTTCATCTTGTTTATGGTTTCTTTTGATGTGCAAAAGCTTTTAAGTTTAGTTAGGTCCCAATTGTTTATTTTTGTTTTTATTTTCATTATTTTAGGAGGGGGGTCAGAAAGATCTTGCTGTGATTTATATCAAAGAGTGTTTTTCCTATGTTTTCCTCTGTTTTATAAGTATACCACCATCTATGTATTCATATTAGTGCTATAGACAGCTGACTTATTTTCAGACAGCATTGCCTCTCGTCTCTTTCATAAGCCTGCATGAACCTCTGTTCACGTGCTTCAGTGCAGATAGACGATCATTCTGGCGCAGAAGGAACAGAGTTTTCTGCCTCCATAATTCTGACTTTGGTTCAGCTTGAGATGGTTCCTTATCCCACCAGCTGGATGGTACCACCATTTCATTGGAAGAAACCATTGCCCTGTCCCAGATATAAATCAAAACATACACCTTGCAATTTTATGTGATATCTTTCTGGGAATGGGCAATTACTAATGCCATTCTATGGGACAAAAACAGATACAGACCATACCACCTAACAGTGACATACATGACAACCCTATGCAACAAAGCCACTTCTTTGTCTGTTCGTTCACTGGTGGGCATTTAGGTTGTTTCCGTGTCTTGGCTGTTGTGGATAGTGATGCTATGAACATAGGGGTGCAGGTATCTTTTTGAGTGATAGCTTTGTTTGGATATATGCCCAGGAGTAGGATTGTTGGGTCATACAGTAGTTCTATTTTCCGTTTTTTGAGGAACCTCTGTACTGTTTTCCATAGTGGCTGCACCTATTTGCGTTCCCACCAACAGTATAGGAAGTGTCCCTTTTCTCCACCACACCTTCTCCAGCATTCTGACTAGTGGTTTTGATCTTCCTTAGACCAGGGATCTTACTGAGAGTCTGATGAAAGCCATGAAATGTCTCCCCAGAATGACACATTTGTACAAGTGCATATTCTTATCATCATCTCTAAACATGGACCCAGGAAATCCTTGAAACTCAGGTGAAGAACTTCTGTCGGTCCTAGGATAACATAACTTCTGATTGGCCCTGTTTGGAGGAAAGTTTTAACATGGTGTATAGGACTGATGTATTCTTTGAAGAAAGAGTGCCATGTGGCCTGGAAGGTGTGTGGCAGCCTAATATTAGGTGTTTGCCATCCTTTTCTAGATTTGCAGGCCCAGCTTCCAAACATACTTTGTGTCCGCCAGCTCTATACTTCCCCTCCAGGTGCTGACTTTACCTGGAATGCCATGGGCTTTCATGGGAAGCAGTAGAGATCTCAGAGGAGGAGATAAGAATGCAGGCTCCGGAGCCCAGGGCTGGCTTACCCTTTAATTTATGCCTGCTCATGCCTTGACCCACCATTGGGGCAGAACTTCTTTCAACAGAGTCAGGGTGGAAGCAGCATCTGTGAGTCACACGAAAGGGTTTAATTAAGTTCTCCCAGGACCGAGTCTCAGAGCTGACAGAGGGGAATGGACCTCACCAGGCTGTTTTCTTTCCTGGGTGCTTACAGCCTTCATAATATCATTTAAAGTTAAAGTACAGAAGCTTAGTTAATTTATGTCCACTTCCTACACTCTGTTTAATACATTAACTGTTTCCTTAACTTACTGGGTGATTTTGAAGACTGGTCAAAGAGTTTATTGTCCGGATGACATTTTAGCTTTTTATTACCGGTTTTACTTTGCAAAAAAGGAAGGGAAAATGGCAGTATTAAACTGATCACAGATGAAAAATTTTATTAGTGGAAAAGGGTTAAAGAAAGCCACATAAGCATCCTCTCAGTTTTTCAGCACTCATGGACTGGTGCCCATTTCCAGCATTAATTGTATATGAACAGTTGGATCAAAGCTGCTCTAAATGAGCCTTGAAGTTCATTACATTCTATGAAGTTTAAAGTCTTGAGAAACAGTTGTGCGTAAGTTCCCTGCCCAATGCAGTAGACAAAATTTCATGAGTATATGGCCCAGAATCAGCTAGGTCAGTATCTTTAGCTGAGAAGGGTGATATCCACAAGACTAAGGAGAGTGTCAAGAGCTATTTCTATGAGCTTCAGGAAGGAAGGCGGGAGGAGTGGTCAGGAATATATGAGAGCACTACAATTGCCTTAATCATGTGGGTTAATCCATGGAACGTCCAGCTTCAGTTGTAATGCTTTGTGAATCACTATTGTTTCAATAACAACTAAATACAACACTACTAATTCCATGATCTGGAGAAAAGCACGTTGCTTCTTCATAACTTTCACTTCCCCCTAGGCAGATTGGACACAATAGTGGTACACATTTCATAGGACTGCTGTGAATAACAGAAACGAATATAACATGTATATGTAGAGGAAGGGCAGGTCGCAAGCCCTGCCTTAATAGGAGCTCTTTTTATTCTTGTTGTTGAAAATAATAGAATTGGTCTAAAAGTTAAGAAGACTTAAAGCCTAACATAGATGACACATAACTCCAAATTAAATCAGCATGTGCCAGACACTACTAAAGGTGTCTCATTCATTCATTCCTAAAGCATGCTCTTTCTATTGGCTATATCAGGTAGCAAGTGAATATTTACATGAAAGAGACTGTTCAGATTAGAATCAGACCTAGAGCAGATGGCTACATGTGAATTACATTGTTGTGGAAGATGGAGTATGCTCCC
The DNA here is from genome assembly GCF_016772045.2 of Ovis aries. Taxonomy (NCBI): domain Eukaryota; kingdom Metazoa; phylum Chordata; class Mammalia; order Artiodactyla; family Bovidae; genus Ovis; species Ovis aries. The sequence continues at coordinate 46,013,991 of NC_056072.1, read as the reverse complement.
ACCAAGCAGTAGTGATTGATCTGTCCCATGGAAATACGTAGGTTGGGTCCAACGATGCTACACAATGCAGAAGCTCAGATGATTAATGATCGACCAAAGACCATGAAGGGACCAATGATTAATCTTTGTTGTTTTCATTGACGATAAGAATATTGCCAATTCAGTTGGAAAAGATTACTGCAAAGGGGTGGGGAACCTTGAAACAGAGACAAATGCTACATGCCCAGAAGCTAGTTTTCTTCAGCAAAAGGAAGATATTCATCATAGGATTACCATCACCAAAAGAGAAAGACCCCAAAATAAAGGGAAAGAGAAGACTAGCTTTCTCACAAGGGTGTAAAGCCATGCCTACAGGGACAATGGAAGCAACACTGTTCCCTGAAAAGAAAGGCCCCAGAATTAATGAGAGACTCATCGAGGGCCAGTGGGTCATAAATGACACCGGGGACCATGGCTGTTAATCGCCATTAATAATGCCAAAAGAAGCAGCCCTACAATTATCAATACTCAAGCCGAGGGGAAACTTGAAACAGAGGACCACTATTCACGTCCAGGTGTGGGGACATCACAGAAACTCGAGGATGTGATAAAGCAACCTTATTTACTGTGCTAAGGACAAGAGTCAGAGGCAGTCTAGATTGCAAATCTGAAAAAAAATAAATACTACATGAGTGCTGATGGTTGTGCCAGCTGAGTAGGAGACTTGACCAGAGTTAGGGCGGCTCACTTCTTGCCAGCTGGAGAAGACCAAAGCCTACTCGCCACTGGTTGAAGTTGAGGCTGTGAAACTGTGAGCATCTAGTGTGAGGTCAGCCTTGTCCTGGGCTCTAGGAAGCTTGTACCAGCTCTGAGGAAGGGTAATGCAAGTCAGCAAACACGTCTGAAAACCTTGACAAGCGTATGGATTACCTTTCTGATAGAACCATGGATTCTTAGGAAGAATAATTCTTATTTTTACTGTAATGTTCAGGTAGACTCAGGACTGCAGGGGTACCTGGAGATGGGGGCAAGAATTTCTTCAAAGCTCTAGGGTAATAAATTGTTTTCTTTCAGGGAAGATATAGACAAGTTAGAAGACATGTCAGGGACTGGGTTATTCAGAGTCTCAGGAGCAGGTGAGAAGCCATCAAGGCTTAATCCAACTAATGTTTTAAAAAGATGGTTCAGGGGTCAAGATACAAAAGAAGCCCTTAAGCCTGGGGAGATTTTTTAAAATGTTGATGCCTGGGCCCTATCCTAGACTAGTTAAAGCAGGATCTCTGTGATGAGGTGTATTTGGGGGCACTTTGTAGGTGATTCTCATGTGTAGCAGAGCTGGGATTCATTGAGAAAAATGCATCTTTCAGAGCATGACACCTGGGTGGGCTTTTTTTCCTCCTGCTGGTCGGGGGACATTTTAATAGAAAGGAAAACAATTAACTGAAACCTCTCATACTGGTGCAGGTATTAGATTAACTCTCAGAAACTCAAGCACAAAGCCATTCTAATCAAGAACCTAAAATGCTGTATCAACTGAGTTTGATACAAGTCAAAGGCAGGGAGAAGCCTATGGACCAGAAGGAGCCTGTGATATTAATTATGTATCAGCCAAAAATAACACTGTTCAGCACACCATGCCTCTGCTGTGTACTCCTGGTTGGAAATACGTCATTTGCCATGCACACATCAGGCTATTCCCACTAAGGCCCTATTAGGGAGCTATTTGGGGCCATGTGGAATCAGTTAAGTCCCACAATGCTGTGAACTACTGTGCTGTGAAGCTGCCCGAGCTGTTCTCCAACTAATGAACCATATCATTAATTACAGTCACCTCAAATAAAAACGCCTGAAAGGCAAGCATGATATACACAATAAATAAAAAGGTCGTGATTTGCAAAGGGGCCAGCTCATTCTGAAGCAATTGTCTCTTGTTTTCCTGGGCTGTAATTGGAGACATTAATTTGATTTATCACACTGGGCTGGGAAAGATCTTGCAGTTCCAGGAGATTAGAGAGTTGTGAAATCTGTGGCCCCCACAAAGTGCTTTCACCAAGTGCAGACAACGCGTTTCAGATTGGGTTTGTTATTGAAGTGACTCTTTCCAAAGAGAAAGATAAATTGCAGAGAATAATGCTCTCAAAAACCTTGTCCATCCATTTTTCAAAATGACACTTCTGGTTTAAAAAGGTGAAGGTAAATTAAGCAGCCTCAGTTACTTCTAACAAAATGGGGTGAAATCCTTGAATTATTGTATTTGACGATAGTGGCTGTCAAATTCTTTTAAGTAACTGTAACGTTCTTTAAGAGAAACAAGCCTCAGCTAATACTCCTTACAAAAATGTTTTGTGGGTGTCTGACTTTCCTTCTTTTCTCTTGTTTTGTATGTGTACGTGTGTGTTTGTAGTTGACTTTTTATATATATTAAAGGAAATTTCTTAATGCCTAATTTGTCCGAATAGTCAAAGGATGGAAATTAGCCTGCTAAATATATCATTATAGCAGTTGCAAAAACAATCCTTTGTAATTCTATGCTAATTCTCATTTAAAAGGTACGACATCAGTAATTAAGTATCGGTTATTATTGATCCTAAAAATAAAAGAAACAATACTAGCCTGTTTATTCAAAGTAATGAGTCAGTCTGTGCTAACTTCATGAACACATATTGTCCGTAATGACCATCTAGTGAATGCCTACAATGCTCTGGGAACTTGGCTTCAGGAGGTACCTCTAAAGCCCCTCTTTACACCCTACACAAGTACAAACCATGAATTCTGGGAGGCTGAGGACTCAGAAACTGTTTTGCTCACAATATAATCCCAGTGTCTGGCACATCATAGACGCTTAATAATATTTGTTGAGTGGCTAAGTGAATAAATACCTTGGGTCTTGGGCTTTCCAGAGGTTGAGCATGACCTGGGATGTTTTCATTTTTTTTCAGATTCCATTTATATTGGAAATGTAAAAAGATTGTCATGGCACCTGAGAACTTTTCATAGTCTCTCTTTTTTTTTTTTTTCTTTATTTTTGTTGGAGAACAGGTGATTTATGTTGTGTTCGTTTCTATTGTATAGCAAAGTGAATCAGTTATACATGTACCTACTCTTTTTTAGATTCTTCCCCATATAGGTCACTATGGAGTATTGAATAGATACTGTGCTATTCAGTAAGTCATTATTGGTTATCTATTTTACATACAGTAGTGTGTCAATCCTAGTCTCCTGGTTTGTCCCTCCCCCTCCATCCCTCTTGGTAACCATAAGCTCATTTTCTTCATCTCTGAGTTTATTTCTGTTTTGTAAATAAGTTCATTAAGTACCGTTTTTTAAGATTCCGAATGTAAGTGATGTGATATTTGTCTTTCTCTGTCTGACTTACTTCACCCAGTATAACAGTCTCTAGGTCCGTCTATGTGACTACAAATGGCATTATTTCATTCTTTCTTATGGCTGAGTAATAGTCCATTGTATATAGGCAATATTTTCTTTATCCATTCCTCTGTTGATGGACATTTTGGTGGTTTCCACGTCCTGGCTATTGTAGATAGTGCTGTGATGAAACTTGGGGTTCGTGTATCTTTTTGAATTATGATTTTTCTCCAGATTTAGCCCAGAAGTAGGATTGCTGGATCATATGGTAGCTCTATTTTTAGTTTTTAAAGGAACCTCCATACTGTTCTCCATAGTGGCTGTACCAGTTTACACTCCCATCAGCACTACAAGAGGGTTCTCTCTTTTCTTCACACCCTCTTCAGTGTTTACTGTTTGTAGTTTTTCTTCCCCTTTTCTTGACAAGTTTATTTATTTTTTATTTGGAGGATGATTGCTGCACGATATTGTGTTTCTTCCATATACATCCCCTTCCTCTTGACCCTCCCTCTCACCCCACCCCCCTCCCACCCCTCCAGGTCATGACAGAGCTCTGGACTGGGCTCCCTGTGTTATACAGCAGCTTCCCGTTATGCTTGCAGATTTTTTGATGATGGCCATTCTGACCAGTGTGAGGAGATACTTCATTGTAACTTTGATTTGCATTTTTGTTGCAAAAGATGTTGAGCGTCTTTTCATGTGCTTTTTACCCATCTGTACATATTCTTTGGAGAAATGTCTATTTAGATCTCCTGCTCATTTTTTTGATTGGGTCCTTTGTTGTTTTGATATTGAGCTGCATGAGCTGTTTGTTTATTTTGGAGATTAATCCCTTATCAGTGGCTTTGTTTGGAAATATTTTCTCCCATTCTGTGGGTTGTCTTTTCGTTTAAAGAATGAAAATATAACAGTTTCAAACAACATACACAAAAGTAAACTCAAAATTCATTAAAGATCTAAATGTAAAACCGGATACTATAAAACTCTTAGAGGAAAACATAGGGAGAACACTACCCTCTGACATAAATTATTATTATTATTTCTTTTGGCTGCACTACACAGCTTGTCAAATTTTAGTTCCCTGAGCAGGGATCAAACCCAGGCCCTCAGCGTTGAGAGCAGAGAGTCCTAACCACTGGACCATCAGGGAATTCCCAGCAAGACTTTTTTGATCCACCTCCTAGAGTAATGAAAACAAAAATAGACAAATGAGACCTAATTAAACTTAAAAGCTTTTGTGCAGAAAAGGAAATCAGAGAGTCTCTTGCATTTCCCTTTTAGCCTCCGGGGTTATCACTGGAAAAGGTCTAAATATGCCACCTTCGGTGAATAGCAGGCCTGTCCACAGTCCTCATTTGCCTCTGACCTATCCCTGCTTCTCACTTGCTCCAAGACAGGCCTGACTTGCACCCACACTAGAGGGTTTCTGGGCATTATACAACAGTCTTCCCAGAATCCTGTCTGTGCTCCAGGTCCTGAGACCAACTCACCCGGCAGGTTTCGTAATCTGATAATCTGTAGCATTATCACTATTTCACAGACAATTTTAGCCAAAAAGACATGACCTGTGTTTAGTTAAAACTCCCATTAAGCAGATGTACTGGGAAAAGGGGGGTGTCAGTGGTTTGCAGAGGGGAATGAGAATGTTAGGCCAACAGCATAGGGACCAGGGTTCTATACAGGGAGACCATCCCAAGGAGGATTCTGCAGAGAGTGAAAGGATGTGTTACTCACTATGCCTGGGCAACTGGCTAAATGTAGGCTGTGTCTGACAAGGTCATGTGGTGGGGCTCACTTAGTCCTTTAATTCCTTCCCATTCTCTGTGTCTTTTTGAGCACTGAAAATCATATTAATTTGTTGAATACTGAACCCCTCCAAGGGTCCAGTGAAAGTCATGACTGTTCTTCTCAGGAAATTGTACAAATGCAAAGACCCACAAAACAGTGTATATGATGTCTAGAGGTTTGTGAGACATCTGACCCCCATTCATGGTTCTGAAATCAAAGACCTCCTGAACCTTGATGTATCTTTAATGATTTTCAAAACAAGTCTTTACACCATAGTGTGGCATTCCACTTCCGCCCATATTTTTTTTTTCCTTCCCTTTGCTAAACCACAATGTTACCTTAGCAGACAGAATATTAGACCAACATGCTGAGCCAGTGGATGCCAAGCCAGTGGTTTTGCAGAGAAAAGAGCCACATGAAAGCCCCATGAGCTGCATCCCTGTATTTTTAACTGTTTAGTGGTTGGGGACTAGAGAAAATAATAGCCAATAGGTACAACATCTAAATTTACAGAGAGGATAAAAGCAGCCAATACTATAAAGTGTCTCCACTTTTGGAAATGAACAAATACTTGAAACCACCGAGGAACCCAATTATTTTTATTTCAGTTTTATTAGAGGATTGTATAAAATCCAAATGTACAAGGAAGGTTAAAAAAATAAAGCGAAAAAAGATTGGGGGAAAGGCTAGCATCTCAGGGAGGTCTCCCAGGAATGTGGGGACATTTCCACCGGGTTGAATGGGGGGTCAGTAATTGCCTAGAAATTGTCTCCCAGAAGCACGGTGGTGTTTAATTAACAGTTTCCATTCACAAGACGAGTGCTGAGCAGCTCTGCCAAGAGCCTGTGTCATGGAGGAGAAGCAAGGACATTGACTAGGTGAGGAGTCCAGTAAGAGAAGGAACTGTCAGTTCAGTGTTCTTTGCCTTTCAGTGGAAATATTTCTAGTTGTCATGAGAAGTCTCCCCACTCTCAAATTAGGACCTCCTTCCTTGCTGTAACCTTGAGGCTGAATGAATCTCTTACTGCTGTTCTTCCTCGGCTGGGTGATTCCCATAAAACAAACAAGAGATGGGCAGTTGGCTACCCTCGTGACAGGCCATGCATGCAAAAGGAGGCCCTCTGGGGGCCCCATGCTTCCTGCCACCTCGGACACTTTCTGCTCTTGAAAGTTGGCTGTCTGACAGCAATTCTGTCAATAATTGAAAGACAGCCTCACTTGTTGGCTTGGTATGTGTGTGATATGTGTGGGTTCACTGGCTGCAGGGAGGGACGGGGTCTGACAGCCTTGAACATACCCCTTCTTCCAGATGACACCCAGAGAGGCAGAACTGTAAGAAAGGGAAATAGGGGACACTAGAGTTTTTCCACATTGGTTGATCCAAATGAAATAATTTGATCACCCTTATGGTTTAGCCATTCTGTGCATCAAAAAGTAAATGACCAGTTTGCAATGGCTATGAAATAACCCTATTTGGGTAAAAATTAAGAATAAATTCAAAAATCTTTAGGCAGACTACTGATGAAGTACTAGATATGCAAATGAGGCTAACATATGATCCTACGGATATGTATTGCTCATAAAAGTAAAACCTTTCACTGTCATGACCGTAAGTAGAGACTGATCTTGACATGCGTGGAGGTGACATACGTGGCACCAGGCATGAGACGTCCCTCATGGAAGGCGGTGGGAAGTACCTGGCCTCGACTACGGGGATTCTAACACAGGGTACAGGAAACGGGGAGGGGAGACAGGGGAGCAAGTTCATCAACAGCCTACGGAGCCAGTTAAATCCACGAGTGGGCATTCCAAAAGACAAGTGACCTGGCCTCTTTGCCTTAGGAAAATAAATTAAGGATGGTGGTAAAGGCCAGATCTGTGAAAAGAGACTCGAAAGAAATAATAATCTAATAAAATGTATGAGTTTTTCATTTTTGCCTGAACCAAAAATTTTAAAAGATACTCGGGGACAATGAGAGAAGTGGAAACAAAGACTGGGTTTGGATGATATCGGGCAATTATTAATCTTGTTAGTTGTGATGCTGACTGTGGTTGTGTAGAATAATGGTCTTCTTTGGGGTTTATACGGAGCTATTTTAGGATAAAACATCTTGATGTCTATAATTTACTTTAACATCGGGGGGGAAAAATGACTCAAAATTACAAAATGTTAACATTACTAAATATGGAAAATGGGTTTGTGGATGTTCATTATTTCATGCTCTACTTTTCTGTTTGTCTGAGTCTTAAAATAAAAAGTCAAAACAGTGGGAAAAAATAAGAGCGTTTTCCAGAAGAGGATTGAGATGCAGAGAGGAAAGTGGCAGGTAATGGGAACACACATCGTAGAGCTGGGGAGTAATGCCAAAAGGGCCACAGTTAAATGTGTCTGTTACATAAGCTCCCTCTCCCCTCACTCCCTGAACCTGTCACAACTTCCCATAACATGCTCATAACATGAAATTCAGACTCACAGCAGAGCCCCCAAGGACTACACCAACAAGCTCTCCCTGCTTCCCCAGGCACCTTGAGGCCTCCTTGCCCCATTACTGCCCCAGACGCTGTGGTCTCTGCTCAGACCCTCTGTGCCCATAACTTCTCTCTTTGCCGCTGACCTTGGCATGTGGCGTTCCTTTCTTGTGGAAGATACTGTCAACATGCCTCCACACAGCTCCTTTCAAACCTGCATCCTTTCCCGTGCCTCAGAGACACACCTTCCTGATGGATGCCAAGAGATCAGGAGAGAGGCTCAGACCATGCTGTCTGAGATCTACAGTGTGTCAGAAATGGAAAAAAAAAAAAAGAATTGCTTCAAAAGGTTAACATAATCATCTATGGAAACTTAAATTGGTTTATTTAATACACATAATTATACTGGTAATGCAATGGCCATATATCATCATTTGGGCAACAAAACCAAGTTTAGAGTTGAGGCTGAGCCAGGGTCAAAACATTTGTACCCCATAAGCTATATCCTGCTCTACTGTCACTGATGATTTTCTTTCTTCTTCCCCCTTTAGACTGCATGAGGGCAGTGCATTAGTTTTCTATTGCTCTTGTAACAAATTACCACAAACTTAGTGACTGAAAACAGCACAAATCTCATGATCTCGCATCTTGTAGATCAGATGTCTGGCAGAGTCTCACTGGTCTAACATTGTTAAGCTAGGTCTGCCTTACTGTAGAGGCTCCAGGGAAGAACCTGTTCCTTGTTTATGTGGGTTGTTGGCAGAATTCCGTTTCCTGAGGTTGTACAGCTAGTGGCTATCACTTGATTAGTGGTCTTCTCAGCTCCTGGAGACTTCCAAGTTTCTTGACTAGTAGTCTCCTTCCTCCATCTAAATGCCAGTCCTTCTCATGTTTCATTTCTCTCTGAAGCTGGAAAAGGCTCTGCACTGTTATGGACTCATATGGTTAGACTGAGCCCACCTGCAGAATCCAGGATAATTTCTAAAACTCAAGCTCCAAAGCTGTAATCACATCCTCAAATCCCTTTATGCTGTGAAGGTAACAAATTAACAGATTCTGGGGATGAGGGTGTGGACATCTTTAGGGGAGCATTCTGCCTACCACAGGCAAGGACCAAGATTTTCTCATTCCTAATATTGAATGGTTTTGATATTATTGTTATTTTTCTACGTTACTCATTATGATCCAGCAAATTGCAAGTCAACTGCTCATTAAACTGGGCGAAAAAACACCACCACCACGAGAGTGATGGTTCTGAATGGGGGCACCTCACATCTTTTATGTGCACTGGGACATCTGGTGTATGCAGATAGTTATCTTTGATGGTTCTAAAATTAACTCTGTGTTAGCCACTGAATATCTTTATTCCTGATGGTAACCAAGAGACTCTGAAAACAAGAACACAAGGTATATAGAATTAGGTGTTAGGGATAATTAAGTAAAATAACTCAATCATTGGGTCTCATTTATCACAGCTCAGCAACAGTCCAGGAACAAATTATTTTTTCTTGTCACAGGTGCAACTTAAGTTTGTCCAGTAATTCAAAATGAAAGCAGATTTTAGCCTTAAATTAATGGGACCATAGTTGTTCATTGCATTAGATTTGGTTTCTGAGACCAGAACACTGATAGGAGCTTCTGTAATGAGTGTCTGGGCACAGGAATTGCAGGCTTCTCATCCCTGAATCTCTGGGAACCAGAGGTGTAAGGAATGCTGGCTGTTCAATGTTGCACATGAAGAGACCATATCTGTGCCTCTCTTCCCCAGACTGGAGTGGCAGAACCAGCTTCCATAATTCCTGTTGGACAACCAAATAAGTTTCTCCCCCTCCTCCTTCAAAAACTTAAAAATATGAGTCTAAATGTTTAATGGACCTGTATCCACAATCGAATGACTAACGCAGAGTAGGGCAGGCATAGAAAAGGAAAGACTTTTAATCTTCAAAGTGTGTCTGAACATTCTCTCTTCATACCCCTGCAGTCAGAGTTTCTCTCATGGATGGTGCGGCTGCTTGTGAATGTGCCTGCTTAGGAAATTTGATTCAGAGGAAACTTTGGAAATCAATCTTTTGTCCCCTCAGCTAGATTCTACCAAAAGTACAAGATTTTGGTTAAAATATTTCTTAAAATCTTCATAGTGTGTGCTTTGCCCATGGATATCAAACTAAATAATAGAAGCAATTATCCTGGTAATCTAATGTGAAAGTATTTTCACTCCTCCCTGCTGTAAATGTGAGCATTACATTACCTCTTACCTGATTACTTCAATATACATCACAAGTTTCCTACTTCATCTCAAGGTGCCCTGAGGAAATTCAGAAGGGTGAGAATCAAAATATCACCTGGGTCAAGATCCACTCTCCATAACCACAGTAGATCTCCTAGATTGAGTATCTCAGCAGTTTCCATTGGTTTTGCAAGGTATGTACAGATCTGACTCGTCGTGGTATTAGATCTTGGATGAAGCATTGTAGGTCAAATGACTCATCCAAGAGCCTTCTGAAGGCTAAGTGTTTAAACAGTGAGAAACGGTAGAGGAAACTGGGGTTGGTCTTCTTGGGCGTGAGTCAACTTTGTGGTGATCAAACTGGTGTTTCTAGGGGTATGAGGCAATCTGACCAAATTGATGTAGACAGCCTTTTCCCACAGGCAACAGCACGAAAGCTAGATGACATAATTCACAGTATAGGAAATTAGGAGCAGATAGGAAATGCACACAAGGCTACTGTTTTTCTTCCAAAGGGAATGCACATATTGAATAGATTACTAACGAAGATCCTCAAAGTTGGCAAAATCAGTTCATTCTCAAGATAACAGAAGAGTACTAGAGAAGGTGAAAGGCAAGGAAATTAAAGAATGAAATATGTCAGAAGCTTATTTGGTCATCCCATCCCTAGAACTTTGGTCATTCTTTTGTGACCTTCCAAATTAAAAAAAAAAAAAATTATTGCAGACCTAACAATACTGTAATTAAGCATTGACATTCAAGCTAATGAATATTAGCTATTTTCTTTGCTATTGAATATTCAACAGTGGTTTGATGCGTTAATTATTTTCCATTGCCGAGACCAGGCATTTTTTATGTAAATTTGAATGTAAGGAATTAAGTTGAAGCATAATACTTAAAAATCACCCAGAACTCTGGGCTTATGGAAACACTTTAGAGCAAAGGGCAAGAATTGATTTCTCCTTTGTCAAGTCAAGCACATCTTTAGTAGAGTGGGAGAACTATTTCCTTCTCTCTTGAACCAGGAAAAAAAAATATTGTTGGAGCTTCATGACTAGGCTAAACTGGCCAAAATTTACTCAGCAGTGTCCGCAGGCAGCCATGTCTTTCAGCACATCCCCTTTCCCTACTTTGAGAAAACACTGGAAAACCATAGATAGTCTTGTAATGGAGACATATTTTTTCCCTTGAAAGTAAGGATGACGAGTGTAGCATTTCCTCAGCTATTCTACACTGATGGAAGACAAAGTGAGAATGACATCCGTTGCACAGCTGGAATTGCAAGCACTTGAGTTCCCCACAAGGATTCGAGCATTGCTTGCCTCTAGGAGGACCAGGCAAGCATGAGCAAACCTCCTGGTCTCCCAGCTGTCTCCTGTGGAATTAGCTCAAGTGAGAGTGTTATAGAAGCTAACTCTAATTTCTCAGGGTGAAAAATGGTGCCAGGGGCCACTTTTCTGTAGTAGAATTGTACCTACTCTCTGGTGTTGTTCCTAAGTAGCACAGAACTGTAGAAGAGGGGAAATTTCCAAGTCCTTTAACTGTTCAACAACCCATGCTGTGTTGATTGCAATTGCTCTGTGAATCCTCTCTTACTTCCTGAAATGCCTTCAGAGTATGGCACAGAAGAGTAAATTATGGCTCAGATCTGGAATGGAAATATATCAAGATAATGGACTCAACTAATAGAGTAATATGGGTTCTGAGAGAGTGACTTTTTTTTAAGTTGGGGTACTACTGGTATGTTATTGTATTAGTTTGAAGTGTATAATATAATAATTTGGTATATGTATATCTTGCAAAATTATTATCAAAGTAAATTCAATTTATGTCCATCACTACATATACATTTTTCCTTGTGATGGGACCTGTTAAGATCTACTCTCTTAGTAACTTTATTAAATATACAATACAGTATTGTTATACTATGCTGTATATATTGTATCCCCAAGATTTATTTACCTTATGGCTTGAAGTTTGTAACTTCTGTCCACTTTCACACATTTTCCCCTCTCCCAACCCCCTGCCTCTGGGAGTCAATCTATTCTCTGTATCTGTGATGTTCCTTTTTTGTTTGTTTGTTTCTTTTAGATTCCACATATGAATAATATCATATAGTATTTGTCTTTCTCTGACTTATTTCACTCAGTGTAATGCCTTCAAATTCCATCCATGTTGTTACAGATAACACAATTTCCTTCTTTTTGTGGCTGAGTAATATGTCATTCTCTATATGTATGTGTGTATCTCTGTGTGTGTGTGTGTATATATACGTATATATATGTATTTCATGTTTTCTTTATCCATCCATCCATCCATTAGTGGACAATCAGATTGTTTCCATGTCTTGGCTATTGTAAATAATGCTACAGTGAACATAGGGTTGCAGATATCTTTTCAAGTTAGTAATTTCCTTTCCTTTGGATAAATATCCAGAAGTGGAATTGCTGGATTATATGGTAGTTCCATTTTTAATTTTTTGATGAAACTTCATACTGTTATCCTTAGTGGCTGCACCAATTTTCATTCCCACCAGCAGTGTACAACTGTTCCCTTTTCTCCACATCCATGCCAACACTTGTTATTTCTTGCCTTTGCGATAAAGTCATTCTGACATGTCTGAAGTAGCATCTCAATGTGGTTTTGATTTGCATTTCCCTAATGATTGTGTTTGTGAGTCAAGAAGTAACAGTTAAAACTGGACATGAAACAATGGACTGGTTCAAAACTGGTGAAGGAGTACAACAAGGCTATATATTGTCACCCTGCTTATTTAACTTATATGCAGAGTACATCATGTGGAATGCTGAGGTGGATGAATCACAAACTGGAAGCAAGATTACTGGGAGAAATATCAATAACCACAGATAGGCAGATGATACCACTCTAATGGCAGAAAGTGAAGAGGAACTAAACAGCCTTTTGATAGGATGAAAAGGGAGAGTGAAATAGCTGGCTTAAAACTCAACATCCAAAAAACTAAGATCATGGCATCTGGTCCCATCAGTTCATGGCAGGTAGATGGAAAAAGTGGAAGCAGTGACACATTTTATTTTCTTGGGCTCCAAAATCACTGTGGATGGTGACTACAGCCATGGAATTAAAAGACCCTTGCTCCTTGGAAGGAAAGCTATGACAAACCTAGACAGCATATTAAAAAACAGAGTCAGAATGTTGCCAACAAAGGTACATATAGTCAAAGCTATGTTTTTTCCTGTTGCCATGTATGGATGTGAGAGTTGGACCAAATTCTTTTGCTGAGCTCCAAAAAATTGATGCTTTTGAACTGTGGTGCTGGAGAAGACTTTCAAGGATCCCTTGGACTGCAAGGAGATCAAACCAGTCAATCCTCAAGGAAATCAACCCAGAATATTCATTGGAAGGATTGATGCTGAAGCTGAAGTTCCAATACTTTGGCCACCTGATTTAAAGAGCTTACCCTCTGGAAAAGACCCTGATGCTGGGAAAGACTGAAAGCAAAAGGAGAAGGGGGTGGCAGAGGATGAGACTGTTAGATAGCATCACTGAGTTAACGGACATTAATTTGAACAAACTTTGGGAGATAGTGAAGGACAGCGTAGCCTGGCATGCTGCAGTCCATGTGGTTGCAAAGAATTGGACGTGATTTAGCAACTGAACACCACCACCAACAAATGACTATGATATTGTGTCCCATTTCATGCATCTGTTGGCCATTTTTATGTCACATTTGGAGAAATGGCTCAGAGAAACTCCTCTGACCTCTTTTTAGTCAGGTTCTTTTTCTATTGAGTTGTATAAGTTCCCTATGTATTTTGACCATAATATTATAAGATACATGATTTGCAAATATTTATCCCACTAAGTAGATTGCCTTTTTGTTTTGTTGATGGCTTCCTTTGGCATACAGAAGCTTTGTAGTTTGATGGAGTCCCATTTGTTTACTTTTGCATTTGTTGCTTTTGCGTTTGGTGTCAACTCTGAAAAATCATTGCCAATGACAGTGACAAGAGCTTACCCCTTATATTTTCTTCTTGGAGTCTCATGGTTTCAGGCTTTACATTCAAATGATTAATCCATTTTGAGTTGACTTTTGTTTATAAGTTTAAGATATAGAAATACAGTTTTCCTAACATAATTTATTGAAGAGACTATCCTTTACACATTATATATTCTTATCTCCTTTGTTGTAAATTAATTAACAACAAACTGGGGGTTTATTTTGGGGCTTTCTATTCTGTTCCATTGATCTATTCCATTGTTTGTTTTTATGTCAGTGTCATGCTGTTTTGATTATGATAGCCTTGTAATATAGTTTTAAATCAGAAAGTGAGATGCCTTCAATTTTGCTATTTTTTCCCCTCAAGATTGCTTTGACTGTTCAGATTCCTTTGTAGTTCCAAGCGTATTTAGGATTGTTTATCCCATTTCTATGGAAAATGCTATTGGGAAAGTGCTCTTTTTATTCAGTGGAGTTCAAGTGTTCACTGGAGGGTGGGGTATGATTGAGGAGGGGCTCTGCTATTTATTTCTCTTTGGGGCTGAAGTCCAACCTGGGAGGTAGTAGTATTTAGCACTTAAAGATGTGCGAGAGCCAAGTCAACAAGGATTCTCGTGTGCTTAAGAGAAATGGAACTCTAGACAAATGCTTAATCACCCTGATTGTTTTCTAATTTATAAAATGAGGGTATTGACTACTTCATAGGATTCGTCTGAGCATTAAAAGGGATAATTGAAATTCCGAATCCACTACCTGGCACCCCATCATCTCTCAAAAATTCTCTTGGTCACCACTCAAAAAAAACACTGGAGAAGCATTTTGGCTTTTGGGTGAGCAGCTTTTTGCATTGCTCCCACCTCTGGGAATCAGATATTTTCAACTCAAGAGAGATACCAATGTTCTGGTAATGGGAAGATTTTTCAGCAATCAGGACAAACCATGCATGATGCGTTCCACAAATGCAGCCCATATTTGGAGGCATGGTGTGCAGAAGTAGCTGGTGATAATTGTCAAAGGCAGCAGCAGTGCAGTTCAGGGCCCATTTTGCAGCCTGTCAGTTGTAAGGAGCTTACAGGGCCTCCTGAGTGGAGTCTCTGATAAGAAACAGTAGTTACAGGCCTATGAACATGATTAAGTACCTTCCACTTACTCTCAATAGAGATTTAATTAAATGCACTGTATATTTCCGTGGCTGTCTTCACTAAAGCTGCAGAGATTCTGAATGGTTATTGCTGCAATTATTAACATGAATAAATGATTCGAGGGCTGATATTAGGAATTATAATGGCACTTGAAGTGGCTAAGAGCAAACAGTTACAGTGCAGACAATATTAGTCTTTTCCTTTCTTCCTAAACTGGTGGTTGCATCTGCTCCTAACAGCCATATCCTTGAATGTTTAAAAAATTTTGTCTATTGATTCATCCTCCAAAATCAGAGCAGCATCATGAGAATGAATGGCATTATGTTAATAGATAGGTGACAGAGGAAGGGCGATTGCTATTTCCTTCTTTGTTTATCTCTTTTCAAATTGTCTACAATAAATAGATGGAGAGATTGTTTGGCCAAGAAGCTCTGAATCATAAATATATGGATTTAAGCCCTAGTTGTGCTGTTTTTGTTTTTGTTTTCTTTAAATTCCTTAACCTTTGGCTCTTTGTTTTTGCATCTGTACAGTGGAGGAAATGACACTCCCACTTGTGAGGATTATATGAGACCATAAAGGTATAGGAAGTGCTTGGCACAATGCCTGGCATACAGGAGAGTAGTCAGTCAATGGTACTCATTTATATGTTTTGGTTCATTGCTATTATAATAATAATTATTATTTTTACTTGAAGAAAGAAATGTAAATGAAGGCAAATATGAAAATGAATATACTTCAAAATGTCAAATAAGAATACATTAGCAGGTGAAAGGGGAAAATATTTCATTCCCTGAAAGGTACATGGGACACTGCTTATGTAATAAGGAGAGTTTTATTCCTGTGTTGATGAGGGGCAGCTCAGCCAGTCTTTCCCCACAAGTAAGTTCATTTGATCCCTGCATGAAAGGTCTGAGTGGGCATTGCCTTCTCACTTTGCAGAAGAAACTGAGCTCAGAGAGGTAAAGTTTAGCCCAGAAACTAGAAGGAGCTACAACCCAGTGCCTTTTCCCCAGGAGATTTATGCAGAATGCTGCTGGGCAGGTAGGGTCAGCTGCCAGTGTATGCACTACCACAAGGGAGCTGGGAGCTGAAATTCAGTCCCTGAATGAGACTGCATTCTTCGGGAGGCCAGGCACCTTTCCATAGCACAAAGGCCCTTCACATGCCAAGTCATGTGCTCAAAATGCTGCATCCACCCAGAGGGGGCGCCTTTTGCTTATTCAAACAAGGAACTCTACTGGCTAGCTGGGCACTCAGCCAGACTCTAGCTTCATTTCTATAGTTCCTCTTTGGGGGGAGGGGGTGTTCCTTCTTTTTATTGTAGTAATGCAACTGTCTTTCCCATTTGCTTTTTTTTATTCCTTTTTTCCCCTCAGGATATAGAATGGTGGTGCAGATTTTGTGATTCTTTGTGTGTGTGTGTGTAATTTCTACATCCTGTCCTTAAATTTTTTATTGGGTTTTATCTAATACGAAATGCTTTCCCTATCAATTAGACAGGGTATTTAAAAGATTTATTTTTCATCCTCATGGTTCTTCATTATTTACAATTCTCTATGACTTGAGTTTATTTGAAAACTTGGATATCTCACTTCTCAGACCAACATCCAAGTTGTTTCTGTAAATAAAAAGCCTGGAGTCACTTAACTTAATTTCAAAGACTCCCCTACATGAAGTTAAATGGAATAGTCTTAAGTTTTCTGGTATTTAATCTATGCTTTTATTTTCAATAGTAGTATTATGTTGCCATCTTATTTTATCATAATTTTTTTTTATGTTCTGGGATCACCCTTGAAACAAACAAGGTTATAATAATAAGTGATAATTCTTAAGAATTCTAAAGCTTCTCTAATTTCTGCTTATTTTTATGAATGCTCAGGACAATATCGTTTGGTTTTCTAACCTTATCATTTCAGACCAGCTGGAGCTGCATTTGCAATCCTGGTTGATGAGGCCATCCATCATGGAGTCTGGTGGGTCTTGCCTTGGCCAGGAACAGGATCATTCTGCACTGGGCTTTGCTCTCGATGAAGTATGTTGGTGTGAGTCAGACTTCTCTTCAAATGGGCATGAAGTCATGTCCCCCACTCTGAAAATGTGCTTCTTCCTTCAAAAGTAGAGTCTGGCAGGGGAACTCATGTGTATATGAGTTCATTTCACAGTTTGTATTATTTGTGTGACTGTGAGCACCTAGGGGCTGGGGCTGGGCTGGGACTTAACCATTGCTGTATTCCCCACCCTACTTGGCATGAACTTTGTGATATGAAGAACTCAGTGTTTTCTGAATTGAAAAGAAATAGCTACCAACCTCTGGTAAACTATACCAAGAATGATAAATGCAATGGAAAGAGAAAGAATGGAGCAGATATCATTTGTTCATCAGTTCATGCAAGTAGTCATTCTTTTCTTGCCTTGTATCTAGAAGATATTAAGTCAGTGATCTAGGGAGACTTGAAGGGTCAAGCAGATGAGCTGGCACCTGCAGAACAGGCAAATTTTGAGTACAGAGGTCAGGAAGAAAAGGCAAGAGGAATAGCTTTTGCAAAGGTATAGAGGTTGGACATTGAAGGTTGGACTTGGGGAGTTGTGACACAAGTTCTCTGGCTAGAGCTTAGGGGTCTGTTCTGTCAGTTGAATGGAATCTGAAAAAGGGGCTGGAGTCCAGTCATGGGATGTCTGTTTACCATCCCACCCCAAGGAAGCTACTGATGAATGAAAGATACAGCGCAGTTAACCGGAGAGAACCACCCTCTGCAGTCAGGCAGTCCTGGGCACAAATGGCCCCTCTGGATACATGCTTTCCCATTTCTAACTCTTTATGCATTTGTAAAATAGGATGCTAATAATGGTTAAAAGAGAGCAGGAGCATGGTGTTCTTACAGGTGACTGGCATAGACAAGGACTGGCATATAATAGATGCTCAACAGGGTAGGTTACCCCTTGTCTCCATTTCTAAGCAACTCTGATCAAAATAATTATCTTCTTACAGAGTACAAGTTAAAAGCTATTTCTTCTATATATTCTCAAGTGGCAAATATCTGATTCAGTTTTTAAGAACTACACATTCAGTTGGTCATTCCTTGAATAATCTGGTCATTTTTTGATTAGTGGTATCCTGTTTCTTAGCAAATTCCTGGCCTTTCTGGTATTCTTCCCACACTTTTTGTCCTTTGAAATCTATCAGTCTGCCCACCTGTGCTACCCTTCCCCATGCCCTCCACGTGGCCTTCCTTTAACATGCAGAAATTTTCATGCACACCTGAGTTACATTTTAAATTGGCTATTTGTATCTTCAGATAGAAAAGTTAAAGGTTATTTGCAAGCACTACTTCCATGAAAATTTAATAGGCAGTTATTTTCCATGTATACTTGGTAGTAAAACAAAAGCCAAAGAGAAATCGTTTTTATTACATGAATGCATTTAAAATTATACGTCAGCATTTTAATTATCCTTCCAGTAAGCTCTCACTCTTTCTAAAAAGTGAAACTCAGGTCCAACGCAAAGTTTTGTCTACAGTGAACTGTGTAATATTTGTATTTGCGGTTCCTATATTTGATTTATCATCAAGCAGGAGACCCTTACTTCCTTGGTCACACGACGATGTGTGTGTGCTTAGTCACTGCAGTCGTGTCCGACTCTTTGCAACCCAATGGACCGTAGCCCTCCAGGCTCCTCTGTCCATGGGATTCTCCAGGCAAGGAAACTGGAGTGGGTTGCCATGCCCTCCTCCAGGGGATCTTCCCAACCCAGGAATCAAATCTGCATCTCCTGCATTGCAGGCAGATTCTTTACCACTGAGCCACTGGGGAAGCTGAGGTAAATCCAAAATACTTTGTGAATATTTAACTATTTAGGTATTCTTAAAGAACCACTGTGCTCACCAATATTTTGCCTCTCGTTTTTCCACATAATTGGCAAAATGGAATTTCCCTACTTCCTAGAAGCTGGTGAAATCAAAGGTCGTGCTCTGGCCAACAAGACATAAGGGGGAATGATGTGTCCCTTCCAGGTGGAAACCTTTAAGAGCCAGGGAGAAACTTGCTATGTTCCCTTCCCTTGACAAGGTGACTGGTGATATTCCAGACGGTGGAAGCGCTAATAGCCTGTGCCGCCCACATAGACTAGAACCCCCAGCCATCCCAAGTAGGACATGTGGCACAAGTGAGAAATAGTCCTCTGTTGTTGTTGCGTAACCTTTTATTATGAGATAATTGTATATTCACATGCAGTTGTAAGGAATAGTACAAAGAGATCCCGTATACCCCCTATCCAGTTTCCCTCAGTGGTAGCATCTTACTTAACTACAGACCAATACCACAACCAGGAAGTAGACATTGGTGAAATCCACTGATTTGATTCAGATTTCACCAGCTGTATGTGCATTCATTTGTGCTTGCTTGTGCATGTGTTATTTTGTTCTATGACATTTTATACTTGTGAGATTTGTGTGGCCAGCACCAGAATCAAGATAAGGAACAGGACCATCACAAGAATCCCTGGTGCTACCCTTTCATAGCCACAGTCACCTCCCTCCTTTCCTCCTTTCCCCTAACTCCTGGCAACTGCTGATTTTCTTGCCATATCTACACATTTGCCATTTTAAGAATGTGTAAATGGAAGCATATAATATGTAACATTTAATTAATTTTATTGTGGTAAAATATGGAAAACATGAAATGTGCCACCTTGACCATTCTTTAGGAAGGGTGCAGTTCAGTGGCATTAAGTATATTCACAATGGTGTGCAACTAAATGTGCAGACTCTAAAAACTGGCTTTTTAATAAAATTCAGCATAATTCCCCTGCAATCTATCCAGGTTGTTCAGGAAAGATACTGGGATGGTACTATCCAATGCTTAGTTGTATTAAGAGGAAGAAGAAGAGAAAGAGGAGGATTGGGGGAGGGGCAGGTAGGAGGAGAAGAGAAAGCAAGAAGTAGCAGCCACCTCGGAATTTTCCACTTGAGGTTTGGCATTTTCTCATCTTGGAATTTGGCTGCTGAGTGTCTCTGAGGCTACTGGGAAGCTTGTGAGAAGATTCTCATCCTGAATGAATTTAAAGTCTTTGAGTTCAGTGGATATTACTTAATCAAGATTGCTAGAAACCACTATAGCCAATTAATGGAACTCTAGTTACTAGAATAGGGGATAGTCCCTCCTTTCAAAAGTGGAAACACTCCTTTATGCTCCCCAAAAGTAAGCATCCTTTTCCCATCATAAGCCTGGTAGATTTGGAAGCCCACCCCAGGTCCCAGCATACTTTTCAGTGAGCATCAGGAGCCGGAGAGAACCACTTACCAGGAGCTGTGCCAGGCTGTGATTCCCTCTTCAAGGAACTGCTTGCCAAGGGAGCTGCCCATGGTGGTCATATTTTATTAGCTTCCACTCACCAAGAAGTTATTTGTCACAAAGAAGGCTCCCCATCCTTACTTGGATTTGGTTTCAAGCAAATGGGATGGTGCCTTGCCACTCTCTCTGGCAAGTGGAAATGGTTGCTCAAGGAAGAGATTCAGGCTCTGCGGAGGGAATTTAGAGGACTGGAGGATGTAGGGCTTTGAGTCTGAGATGGAGCGTGATGGATGTAACAGTGCCCTCTGCTTGGGCTGTTAAAGCCACTCTGAGGCAGGGAGCTTGAGTATCTTGATTCCAAGAGCATCTATTTTTTGCTTACTCATTCAACAATAAGTGCCTATTCTGTGAACCAGATCTTTCCAAACTAAAGAGGCAAAAAGTGTACCCTCAAGGGCTTACATTATACAAGGAAAGGAAAGATAACCAAGCCGCATGTAACCAACTTTATGTAATATCTTAGAAGATGAGAAACATTGTGGACAAAAACAGGTAGAGCAGAGTGAGCGGGATCGGGAGTGTTGAGGGTGAGCAAGTGGTAGCATTAAGAAGGTAGTTTGGGCAAACCTGGGCTTCCCTTGTGGCTCAGCTGCTAAAGAATCTGCCTGCAATGCTGGAGACCTGGGTTCGATCCCTGGATTGGGAAGGTCCCCTGGAGAAGGGAAAGGCTACCTGCTTCAGTATTCTGGCCTGGGGAATTCCATGGACTGTATTGGACACGACTAAGTGACTTTCACTTTCACTTGGGCACACCTAAGTGAAACTTGAAGAGGGTTGAGGGATTAGCCAAGAGTACCTGCAGGAAGAACGCTTCAGGCAGAGGGATGCTGGAGCAAAGACCCAGAGGTGGGCCTGTCACATTGGTGAAGCAGCAAGGAGCACGCAGCAGTCAGGAGGGCAGTAGGGAAGCGTTAGGGCGTGGGGTCAGAGGATGGACGGCAGGCGCTGGGAAGACTGGCTTTCTCTCTGAGAGGCAGGGTCATTGAAGTCTAACAGAGTATGTGCTTCGGTCCCTTTGCTGGGATCACACCGTAGGGCACAGGGTAGAAGGGAGCTGTGGTTAGAGGCTAGAGCTCCAGCCTAAGAAAGAGGTAGTCATGGCTTTGACTGGAATGGAGGGAAAGTGTTAGAAATTACAGAATTTTGGATCTGTCTTGAAGAGAGAGTTAGCAGAGTTTGCTTTCCCGTGTGTTGGATGTGGGATACAAGAGAAGGAATAGAATTCCAATGACTGAAAGAATTTTGGCCTGAGCAAAGGGAAGGCTGATCTGGGGAAGGTGGAAAGTAGAGCAGCTTTTGCAGGCAGATCAGGAGAGAATTTTTGATGTGCTGAGTTTGTGGCATCCAAGTGGAGGCAGTGGGTATGTGAGTTTGGGGTTTGGAAGAGAAGTCTGGTCTGGAGAAGTTGGGAGTTAGCGGCATATGGCTGACATGTGGGATCACCAAGGGGACTGCCGACGGAGAAGCGGTGAAAATCGAATGAGCCCAGGATGCTCCAGTGTGAAGAGCCAAATGAGATGACATATAGCAGAGCACACGTGGCACATGTATGACACCTACTCAGTGTCCAGTGCATGTCAGCTCTGGTGGCCGTATTTTTTATTTTGCTCATTGTATCCATACTGCCTGTTTTTTCTTGTATCCATCTAGGTTAAGAAGTGATGACCTTGAATATATCTTTTTTCTGGCCCTTCAAGAGTGACAATTCAGCTCCCCAGAAGTCCTTGCTGTGGTATAAACAGATACTTGTTAAAATTGGGAGGAGTTTGAGACTACCTGTGGTGACCACTGGCCATATTCAAGTATTTTAAGTTTGGCAGGCCCTGCATTAGGCCTGAGGAACAGTGCAGAGATGACTAGGAGGACACTGCTGCTGTCCTCAAGAGTGTACACAGGCTGGCAGGGAGCCGCAGAGCTATGGGGCTACAACTAATTACAGAATGAAATAGAAAGTTTAATTGTGAATTTAGGGTTTAAGATGAGATGGCTAGTAAGTGTGGGTGAACATGGACATTTATTCACATATATAGATCAATACATATGTATGTTTGTTGGCTTTTGGAACATGTAAGCACCGAAGGGATGTAATCATCTGATGATTGAACTAATGGACAGTTAAAAGGACTTGGGGTGGGAACAGAGAGGCAAGTTCAGTAATGTGTCAAACTGGAAAAGTCTGAGAAACAATGGAAAAGAGTTTTCAAAGAAAGGACTCAGGCCCCGCCCAACTTTCTTTGATGTTCTGCCAGCTTCCTTCAGTATCCCACACTCATTCACCTTGACCTGGACCTCTGGCTTTCACCAGTGTGAGTAAAGTACTTTGATCTGCTTAAAAACAGGGTCTTGGAAAGGTGATGAGGTTCCAGGGGGGTTCTTGGCAGACAGTCCTTGCAGGCTGCCAGGCTCAAAGGCAATTTGGGGTCCTGCTGCTATTGGCTCCAGCAGTGGCACCTCGGTGAGGTCTGGAGAAGACTGCATTATTCTGAAATCCTGAACCAAGAGGGAAATTGGAACTCGGGGTGGAAAGTCGGGTTCCCATTGGAAACTCTGATGTCACGGTCAAATTCGCTACCGTTCACAGTTGGGTTCCCCATTTGACAGCTGAGGCTTGAAACAGAATCCTTTTTGAAATCAGAAAAAAAGAACGCATTGGGCTGAATTTCAGGAAATGCCCTAATGATGAAATCTGGGAAATGGCAAACGTGCATAACAAGGGAAGTGGTAGGAGGCCCAAAACCTGAGTCATTCAAAACCATGTTGGAGACATCACTGGAAAACAGTTGAGGGAGAAGGGGCCTTTCTCAGTGGAAAGTCCATGAGCCACCCCTCCCCCAGCCCAGTGTTACAGCGGCACGTTTCTCAGAGCACTTGACAGAGGCCGACTTCCAGATATGTCCTGGTCTCTTCTGCATCATACACTGCGTACTTACAGCACAAATAAATCACAGCACAAACTTCCCATTTTCTCATGTCCTAGACATCACTGTCTCTTCAAGTCAAAGTTCTGAAACTTTAGAACTCAAGACAAAGTTCCAAAAACAGATTTAGGAGCAAATTTGATAAAGATAAATAATAAACTCTAGTTAATTACAAATCAGTTTTACAAAGCCAGGCCCATAGACTGTCTCATTGGAGCCCAGTCTCTCCTCTGGGTTGGGCATTCTCTCTTTGTAGGCTAGATTATTAAGATTTCATGAGGTTATGATTAGTCTGGACTTCTGACTTCAAGAGATGGTCATGGTCATTGTTAAACTAGTGGCTTCATCCCTGTCTCCAGAGCTGACCACCATAGCCTTTTTGAAACCCCCATCAAATGATGTTTCTGGAACACAGTAACTGTTTAGTTCTTCTTCTGTTTCCCTTCTTCTACCCTCTTTTGTAAATACACATTTCAAAGTTTATTTCCTAGAAACTTTATTGCTTATAAATACCTTTAGAGGACCATCCTGTCATTCCAAAGGCTTGACTTTCACTTCGATGTACATAAGCCTCTAATCTGAGTCTTTTGTCCTAAAACTTGTACTGAAATTGAAGTCCTTGCATATGAAACTCCTCTGACAAAGAATAAACTGAAGAATTTATCAGCCACTTTTAATTCACTACACCCAAAACCGAGATCATTTTCCACGACTCCATCTTGGTAACACCTAACTCATCCCAACTCATCTGGGCATGAATCCTGGAGACATCACTGACTCCTCCTCTCGTGCTTCTTACATCCAATAGCCTCTTTACTTCCCCATTCTGCCTCTTAAAGGTACACATATCCCTTCCTTTTGTTTTCCACTGTCTTAGTTCAGATGCTCATTATTTCTCACTATTGTCACAGCTTTTTGATTGCTGATGATGATAACAATAGCTGATTTTTTCTGAAAGCCTAGTTGAGGCAGGCTTCCCAGGTGGCACTAGTGGTAAACAACCAATGCAAGAGATGTAAGAGACACAGGTTCAATCCCTGGGTTGGGAAGATCCCCTGAAGGAGGAAATGGCAAACCCAGTCCAGGATTCTTGCCTGGAGAATCCCATGGACAGAAGAGCTACGGTTCAAAAGGTCGCAGAGAGTTGGGCGTGACTGAGTTGACTTAGCACGCATGCACACACTGTATTGAGGCACAGTTCTGAGCAGTCTGTGAATAACCCAACACTGTGAATCAGCCACTGCCATGACCCCCACTTTACAATGGGAGACAGAAGTTCACAGGCAAAGTATTTTCCAAGGTCACATCTTGGATCAGAGGAAGAGCCACAACTCAAGTTCATTTGAGTGTCAATGCCTGAGCTTACATTCCCTTTCCATATTGCTTCCCAACATAAATGTCAGTCTGATAGTCAAAACGCTACAAAAAGTGGTCTTAGCCCACTTTTCCAACTTTAGTTTCCAGTTTATCTGTTCCTTTCACTCTAAGCTACCGCTTTTGCAGAATACGGTCCCTTTCTCTCTACAGCTTTCCTTCCTGTAATATCAACCTTTGAGATTGATATAAAAGCATACACCTCCCAAAGATTTCATAGGTAACCCATTTGGCATCCATTTCTCCCGCTTGTGCCCTCTGTGTAGTTTGTCTCAGCACCAGAATGATGATCTTCCTGCCCTAGTATTAGCTGAGTGTACACATGTCTGTCTCTCTCTCTTGTGTCTCAAGAACAGACTATTGTTCAACTCTTCTCTGTTATACTCCCAACCCTCACCTCAGTGCCTAGGGCAATGTCTGGCATGTGACAGTTCTTCAGTATGTTTTGGCAGAATCGAATAGCAGACTTGTGTTTGCTTGGGGTTTGGATTATTAATGATGGTGCCAGAGGGGAGAGAGATGGTCACTCTGATCAGTCTACTGCTTCTGATGTTCATATAGATCCTGAAGGGTCTTTAAGCTTCGTTGTCTACAGAGTGCACCCTATACGGCCAGCTTAGAACTGGAGCCCAGTGTTCAACCTCCACAAGCAAAGCGTTTTACTCAGTCATGGGCATTAATTCCCTCTGAAACAATTCTTTCTGTTCTTCAGCTCCACCACCTAGTTCCACAATGATAAAAGATAACGTCTACCAAGCTAATATCTCCCAAACTTTGCAATTATAATCTCCATTTGATCTCTAGAACCATTGGATGGGGTGGACTACTACTATTCTCCCTCTTTTCTGGATGAGAATGTTGAGGTTCAGAGGACTGAGCCACTTTCCAAGACCACTCATCTAGTGCGTGGTGAAGCCAGATGCAATCTGACGCCCACACTCTTAACCACCCAACCACACCATCTCTCTAGAGGCCTGACATCAATAAATGTTAGTTTCTCTTACTCCCTCTGATGTCCTGTCCACCCCCCCTCTACACACACACACTCTCAACCAGCAGAGTTGAGACATAGCAGCCTTAGCTCAGCACAGCTGACAGTTCCTGGCCCTCTACTGTGTCCTCACGTGCCTGGGCAGGGTGCCTTCACAGCTGGCTGCTCCTCTGAAGTTGTCCACTCACATCCTGGTCATCATTAATCCCCCATTAAGCTGCTTGAGAGGACGAAACTGTGGGAACCGCCATGGCCCTGCATGGGTCGAGCTCCCTTGGAGATGGGACGTGAAGTCTTGGCACACCATTGGCCATGAGTCACAGAGAGCCCGAGCTGTGTACCAGGGAGGTGGCCGGAAACCACAGGCCCTGGTTGCGCTGTTGCAGCCACAGGCGTTCGAGAGGCTGCGTGACTGTGGTGGCTCAGCCGCTCGCCCCTGGCCGCCCTCCCGCCCCCGGCAGCGCTGGGCCGTGTTTGTCTTGGCAGATTGGCACGTGGAACCTTTCCTGCGTCTGTCGGTGCTACTGAGGGAGACGCATCCGCTTCCTGAGGCTCTGCTCCCCGCTCTGGCAGCCACAGACATTTTGTGCAGCTCCTTCCTGCTGTTCGAAGACATGTTTATGGGCAGTTGGGACACAGGGACTCTTCACCTTGGCAACAGCTTCTCACCAAGCCAACAAATGGTCTTTGAAGTGGTCTTCGTTCCTGAGTGAACAGAGCATTTATCTTCCAGCAACAGACACCCTTTGTTTGGCTCCCAGGTTCACCCTATCTTGATATGAAATGGTCCCTCCAACCTCAGCTGCACCCAAGAGTCTTCCACTCTCCTGTGGACATCACTCTTCTCTTAATTAATTCCTGTTCGACTCAGTGCATGAAAAATTCTGTGTGTCTTTTTCATTAAAAAAAAAAAGGTTGTTCAGCTCACTTAGCTGTGCGTATGTCCACTGTACTTTGTGGCGCACAAAGAGACTGAAACACAGTTCCAGTCATCAGGAACCTGGGGAAGACTTGAATCGCTAGGAAAAGTTGGCTAGCACTGCACACTGATCAGCACAAGAGTGGAGCTGGGTGGGAAAGGAAGCCCCCAAGCAATTCTCCTGTCCGCGGCGAAATAACCAGAAAAAGGTTCATGATCCTAACCAGAGAACAGTTGAACATGCACCTCTCTCTCATGACTGCTTGTGAGGATGAAATGAGACGATGTCATATCAGAGTCTCTTACACTTAACATCACCTCAGGACTGGAAGCAGTGATTGTTTGTCACGTTTAGGATATGGAAACGTACAGGGCATCACCCTAATGTGTAAAAGCCCCTTCTTCCAACATGAAACTGGACAAAATCAACACAGAAAACAGTATCAGATGTCCACCCAAAGCAAGAGTATCTGCTTAGAACTAAAGCAGCCTTTGCTGAGATACCTACAGGTGTTGCAAAACTGAAATCATTGAGTTCTTTGTAGGAGCTCATCTGGATTTAACCCTTTGGCAAAGACAGATGGCAGAAGTTTTCACTTAATCCAGTTTCCAAACCTTCCTTCTGCCACCAGTCATGCAAGCAGCCAGCCTCTCTGCACTGAGAGCACCTCGAGAGAGGGCCCCGGGATGCTCTCCCATCACAGCCTGACTGCTTCAAAGCATTTAGACCTTGCAGACCATGCAACTGTATTTTAACATGTCGGATTCTACTTCTGTTCCTACCTGGAAACTCATGTTTGCCTCTCAGGTTGCATCCTTCAGGCTTTGAAAATACCAAATGGTGACCACTCTGGATCATGCACCCTGAGGAAGGGCTTGCACTCTGGGCAGGCCAGTTTGAATGCTGAGCCACAAGTACTGACTTCTGAACCTCTCCTAATGTGTCTCTTTGGCACTTTATATATTTTTGCTCAAGGCTAAGATCTGTTCTCATTTTCTCTAGATTTTTTTTAATGCATCCCTAATAAATGCAAGTTGATGTAGTCTAAACACTTGAATTTGTAGCAGCTGTAGGCTTACCTATTTGAAGTTTGTGGGTGAGACTTCTTCCTTGGAGGACATATCAAAAAGCAAGGCAATGAAGTCATGAGAAGTACGTAAGGGTTTTTGTTTTGGTTTTTGTTTTAAGTAAAAAGACTGAACTCAGAGAGCATATATCTTCATTCTTCAAGGTTATGACCTGGTCCAGATGTTTTCTACTCTGTCCAACATTTACAGGCTTCTTTTCTGTGGCCATAGGTGTACAGGGTAGAGATTTGACTTTCCTTTGAATTTTCTGCCATTAGTAAGGCCCAGGGTCAGTGTGAAATATGTATTGACTAGATACATTTTTCAGAAAGCACTAACATTCTTCTTCATAGAACACAGTGTTTGGTGTACTTGAAAGAGGTTAGCTTGTTTAGAATATTCACCATTGAGGAAGCTGGAAATGTCTTCCTTGATTCCTCTCCTCCCTCCCTCCTTCCACCCATCTATCTATCCATTTCTCCATTCAACACATGTATACACATTTATGTTAAGCATCTATTGTGAGCCAAGCAGTGAGCTAACTATTAGATTTAAAGCAGAATAACCCACCACCTGACTTTTAATCTAGTAGAGAAGAAAAAAGATGTGAAGGTAAATGAGGACAGTGATGTAGCCAACACATGAGTTCACTGAGGAAGCTGCGCTGACAGATGGGGAAGAGCTTGCTTGTGGAATCAGGCAGATCTGTTCTTCAAACTAGCCCTGCCACTGACAAGCTCTGTGTCCTTGGGCAAGCTATTTAACTCTAGTAAGACTTGGTTTCCTCATCTGAAAATGGGGGTCACAATAGTATTTGCTTCAGAGAATCGTAGTAAGGATTCCTGAATGAAATAAGATCATCATGGAAAGTGTTGAGCACAGTGTTCAGCACTTAGTAGATACTCAACTTTTCTGTCATTAGAACTAGTGATACTGTCTGAGAAAACCTTACAGGAGAGTTAACCTTGGCCTTGACCTTGAATAATAAGTAGAGATTTCCCAGGTGGAAAGGGGGAAAGGACACTGCAAGAGGAAGGACTAGCTGGATGACCTGGAGTCACTTCAGGGGATGGAGGAGGGAGGGGGGAGTGGAGAATAATAAGCAGTTTCTTAGCTGTCAGTTAACCTCCCAAGCTCCTAAGCTTCAAGTTTTATTGTCCACCCTCAAACCCTCAGCAACTCTCAGGTATTTCTTAAGGGAGACCAATATATTTGGCAAAAGAGTTAGTAGACCTCCTCTCTTTCCTCTTCCTCTGCCTGCCGACACCTTTGTGGTCTTCTCTGATACAAGTAATGGAGGGCTGAGAATTGGGAATTCTGGAGTCTCTGGGTAAGACTAGTGAGGTGATGGTTGAACAGATGGTCTCCAGGGTTCTTCCAGTTCTGAGTCACAATTTCAAGCCACAAGGATTCACCAGCCATGTAAATTAAGTGATAAGTTCAAGGTCACATAATGAGCAAATAGCCGAGCCAGTATTTGAACCCAAGCCATCTAGTCCTAGGCTTGGCTCTTATGTTTTTAAAGCCTTGTCTTGTCTCTATGCTCATGTGCCCAACAGTTCTGTCAAGGACAAGTATAACGTTCCCTCCTTGTTGTTAATTTGTATTTTAAGGACTGCAGTTGTTCTCAGATTTAGACTTAGATTTAGTTTGGGAGCAAGTGGGTTTTGTGGTCTGTTTAGTTAAAATTCTAGAACACAGAGTCTTCAGCTTTTCTTCTTTCAGGATAGGAGATTGCTCTGAAAAGCATCACATGGGGCTGAACCCCATTCAAAATATGGGAGTATTTACAGAAAAATTTCCCCTGTACTGCGGGTGGGTCTCTAGGCCTGAGGCCCCTGGAGAGGAAATTCATTCATTAGTCTCATTGATCTTGTCACACTCAAGGTGGCCAGATACCATATTTTGCAGCACAGGTGAGAAGGAGAGAGAGACAGGGAGTGTGTGTGTGTGTGTGCCTATAATAAAGTGCATCATCTTCAAGCAAGGCTTCTTGTCCTCTTGGAAGTTCAAAGTGCAGAGGTGACATATCCTGTTTTAAATTGAGGACAGTATTTTCAAATATGTTAAAACAGCACTTATTATCAAAGGGTAGAAAGGGATATGCTGGTAATAGCACCTTATTGGCTTAGAGGCACCTCACTGGCTTTAAAATGCTTTCTTGGCATAGAGTGTAAATGTTATTGGCTCTGAACTCACCCCCGAATTATGCAAAGCTTTTGTCCCTCTCCTGACTGCCAAATGTTTCCGAGCCCGCTTCAGCAGCGTCTCGCTGAGAGGCCACACTGCCGGAGATCATCCGGCGGCTGTAAAACCTGACAGCCTGAGTGAGGGAACCCAAATCTGTTTCTTATTGAGTAGCCAGGATGGTTGGGTGACTCCACAGCCAGCTATAGATCACTTTAATGGACGGCAAGGGACGTGTCATCTCAGTAGCATCTGCGTGGAGTATCTTCCTGGCCCATCCGAGTCTGAAGAAGGGCCAGGTGTGGCTGTGCACTTTCATAACACCCCTTGACTGTGAGCACAGCCCACCACCCCACACCACTACCCCTGGGCTTTTCCAGGACCTCTTCTATCATGAGCTTGGTAGCTCGATCTTTGGAATTTAAGAATTGAGTTACAAGATAACTTTCTGGTACCAAGCACTCTGCTCTCCTTCTCATGCTGAATTCCCTTCATTATCCAAACTCCTTCATCTCTGACTTACAGTAAATAATTGTCCACAGCTGTTGTGAGCTGGTTTATCCTCCAATAAAGGTCAGGATGGCTGACTAGACATCAGAGGAAAAACTTCTAAAATTTGGTGTTTAGACTAACTTCCATCTATGTTTATCTCTTTTGTGTTTGTTGTAACTAAATAGGCAAGTGTGGGTTGTGGTTAAAGCATGACCAGGCAACCTGGCTGTCAGGGTTTTCTTTCTTGTTCTAGTTAATTCTGACCCGTGTGAAATTCTCTCTATCCTCCCATGCCTCAGTTTCCCCAGCTGCCACACACAGACCAGTAGTCACTGGTTTCTTTCACAGACATACTCAGGGGAGTCAGTGGGGATCCACTTGTCCATAAGTCATGAAGCCACATACTGGAGACCAGTTTTCTCTACCAGACTGAGGGAGGGTCAGTTCATCTCCATCGCCTGACAGGCTTCACCTAAAGCTGAATCAGCCACAAACTCAGACTGCTGGAGCTCACATTGTAGACAGAACTGCTCCAAGGAAAAGTTTACCTTTAACACCAGGAGGCCTAAGAAGCAAAAAGAAACCATATCCCAGCAGGAAGTGGGATCCTTCGGTGCATTTCCATTTACCGGGGGAGAAGCGGGAAGGCTTCTGCCACGTACGTTTCCAGATGGGATTTCTGGGCTTGGCTTGCGGTGGGGCCCACACAGGCTCTCCAGCTGTGTCCTGAGATCTCTAGAGGGAGGCCTAGCAGCGGGATGAAGCGGGAGATGTCCTCCCAGGGATAAAAATTTATTAGGTTAAAATCTAATGCAAACACAATTTTCTCTGGAAACACCAACACAAGGAGCAAAAAGATAAGCAAAGATGATTCCAAAGAAAACGCCGCCCATTGCGATGAATGGTTAGGAAGGAAGGGAGGCAAACTGCAGGCCGGGGACAAAGAACAAGGACCTTCTGAAGATTTCTGCAAAGGAAGCTCCCGACCCTCCAGTGGAAGACATTATCATCTCATGCCTAGAATATTTCTGAGGCTGCTGAGCGGGCCTCCCTGACCTCAGTCTGTGATCTGTTGAATAATTTACTCCCATCATCAGGCTAATTTGGATATAGAGCAGAAAGAGCATGGTATAAAGTAAAACCTCTTGAATCAGACAGATCTGAAACTATAAGAGTTATTTAACCTCATTGGACCTCAATTTTCTTACCTATGAATTGGGGATAATAAGAATGTTATTCCCCTGTAAGACCCTTGTGAAGATTAAATGAGGTATTGCCTTAGTGCACTGCCAAACACATCTGAATTCTTCAAGTAATGGTAACTGTTACTCCTAGCACCGTCACTTCTCAAATTACAACCCTTTCATGACTCTCCATGGCATAAAGACTGAGCATTTTATTTTATTTTATTTTATTTTTACAAACTATGGCTCCAGCTTGCTTTCTAGACAAGTGCTGTGTAATAATGGAAATGTTCTCTATCTGTGCTTTCCAAGATGGTAGCCACTGGCTACATGTAGCTACTGAGCACTTGACAAAGGAGTATGATTGGGAAACAGAATTGTAAATTATATTTCATTTTAACTAGTTTAGTTTTAAATCATCACAAGCAGCTAGTTATATTAGACAGGGCAAGTCTTAGACTTTTGCATTTTCCTCCAAAAGCATCTGCTCTAACCAAATGGATTTCTTCACCTCTTGCTTTTTTCCTCTAAACCTTCAAGTCTACAGGGTACTGCATACAGCCATGTGGTTTGTGCACTGTGGAAAAAAATTGCTCAGCTGAGGAGAAAGTAAGATTGGAAGCTGAGCCAGTGCTTGACTTACCAACATGACTTACCATGCTTGTTTCCTGGTGCTGGGCTATATCTACAGGGAGGATGGGCCATTTTTTATAACTCTCTGTATAGAAGGGGGCCCTCTCTGAAAGGTGCCTTATGCCAGCAGTGTCCCTGTGTGCCCGTCCTCCTGCTTATTACCTCCCTGGCCAAAGCCATCTTGTCTTATGAGCCTAGCCCAGACTCCTGCTCACTCACTAAGCTTCTTCCTCCTCTAAACTTCCAGAACTTTCTTCACTGATGAAACATGGTAGAGGCCAGTGATAAAGAGTTCAGTTTCTAATGTCACATGCCTAGTTGGAACCATGTTATTTTATCTCTCTAAGTATGTACTTCAGCCGTATAATGGGACAACACAATAGCACTTTTCTCGAGGGTGGTTTAAGAAGTAAATGACAGCGTGGTTAGGCTTATAACATGGTGCCTAGCTCAAAAGTGAATGTGGAGTCTACGTATATGGTCATTCTTCCGATAAGTATTTATTGAGCATCTACCACATTCCAGACACCTTGCCAAGCCCTGGAGATCCAATAGAGAGTGAGCACAGATAAAACCCTTGCCCACCTAGAGGTGTGTGGGGATACAGGTGATATTTTAGTGATGATACAACATCTGTAGAACTGCCGTGGGGAGAAGTCCAACAGAAACAGTCCAGTGCTCTGAGAGCCCGTGGTGGGTTTCCTCCTGCCACAGTGGGGAAGGCAGCAAAGTCTTTGCCGAGGACATAGTCATTGAGCTGAAATTAGAAGGAGGGTGAATAGGTCTTTCAGGCACTGAACAAAGGTCGGAGGAATTTCAGGGTCTGTTTTTCTTCTACATGAGCCCTCTCGGCTTCAATGCAGAGATTTGATTAGATGTTACACAGGGTAGAAGTTGATAGATCTGGAAACTACCACAACCCTGTATGCAAAAGATAGTGTTGGGGAAAGGGATGGAAAATGTTTGGGTTTGAGAGCTATTATTATATTCCTCTCATCCAAGAATTAATGACATGCTATTTATAATGATTAACAGTCTGGTATTTCTCTTTTTTTCAGGTCTCCTATCACTGTCTGAAGTGCTCTTTGGTTTTCCAATTAGAGGATAAGATCTTTGGAGGCAAGAATTATTTCATATTTTATGTGTGTAACTTGCCTGGCACCCTGCTTACAGTAACTGTAAAAGGAACATTCACTATGGTGTTTTCCAAAGGTCATGAACTAATGAGAAGGGCAATGGTATGAATGGCTGAAAATATGGAGAGTCATGGAATCTAAGATAGCAGAAAGCTCTTGTTATCTGTGTTACCAGAGGAACCAGGCAAAACCAGTAAGGGAAAGAATATGCGAAGTTACCCCAACTGGACAAGGAAGACGACTTCTTTTCCAGATGGGCAAATTTTACCTGAAGGGAGCAAGTAAACCAGCATAACAATACTTAACCCCCAGGGTCCATGCAGTGAAAGACACAATCTAGAAGTGGTCTTCCTGTGTGCTCTCCGTGCAAAGGCTGGTTGTGAAATGCTTTTGGAAACAACACAAAATAGCCCATCCTTCTTTATTATGCTGTTCTCAACGTCAGACTTTTACTTTAATTTGTTTTGTTTTTGTTTTCAAGGGAAAGCAGAAGAAATCCTGATTCAAGGTGGCTGAGGCCAGAATGAAATGACTGTCAAATAATAGGTGGTCTGGAATCTGGGTATTCTCCAGGAAGATCCAGGAGCTCAACTCTATTGTCAAGGATGAGATGCTTGCCCATTCTGTTTTGTAGAGCATCAAACCACAGCTGAGTCCCCTCAAAAGTCATAAGGTAAGTAGGGCAGCCCTGGCAGGGTCTTGCTGGCAGGGAAGGGAAAACTCTAGGGCAGCAGATAGGGTAACATGCATCCTCACCCATCTCTCTCAGAAGAAACGGACAGTTTCTCCCCATGGCACAAACTTAAACTCATCCCTTTCAGTCTGATTGGGTTGAAAAAGGTCATGTGCCTATGACCAGACTAATCGCAGTCTCCATGAAATGTCCCTTTCTCTGATTGACTGGAGTAAGATGGACTTGCCCCTGGGGCTGAGGTTCCAGGGGTTTCATAAGCAAAACGTGTAGTCACAAGTGGAAAAGGGAAAAAGGTGTTGGAAAGGCAACGGCTTCCCAGGACGAGCTGCTCTCTAGAAAAATGAGATGACTTTATAACTCACTCCAGTTCCACCTCATTCATCCGTCCGTTCGTCCACTCACTCATGAATATTTATTGGGTGCTTACTCTGCACTGGCTCTAGGCAAGCTTATTGAGGCATCTCAAGAATTTTTCAACTACCTCTGCATGTATTTTTTCATTCACTTGCCACATATGGAGGCAAGTAGCCATATAAGAGACAAACCTATTCACGTGGCACATTTTTAAAAATCCATGCTCCTAACACTCAGTTTTCACATTCAGATCTTCATAAATCTGGATTCCAACAGGACCAGGTCATGATATCGTTTGGTGCCATTGTCAAGGATTTATGATGGCTGTGTGCATGACCCAACCATATGCTGTGTCTGTGGAAACACTCTGGTTAGCCTACTTTGACGTATGCATTGATGACAAAGAAAGTTACACCATACCCCAGGAAAAACACAACATGAAGACATTCCCCAGTTTATCCGTGAGCTGCCTATGGAAATCATGGCCTTCTTGGCAAAATCAAGACATGATTAAAAATAATTAATGAATCCCTCTTGAAAAAGACGTAACAGTCAGAGGATCTGGAAGCCAGCTGTCGTAACATTTCTTGAGAAGGTGCATTTTATTGGCTCCATGAAACCTGTGCCTTTCACCCCTTAGCAAAAGGCCAGGCAAGGCAGACCTGACCCACAGATAACGTGGGTTTTTTGTTCTTATATCCTTTCAGCACAGAACCTGAGTCTTGGGAAGCAGGGTATGGTTTTCAGGACTGAATTGATTTTTCCTGTGCCTTATCTGGGAAACCTGAGTGTCTTAACGTGGTGATCTGAGAGAATGGGCTGCTTGATGTTCACACACACGAATTGCTCAACTTCCTGAATGAAGCGGAGAAAGAAGGAAGAATCAGTATATACATCTTGCAGGTGGGTACAAATATTAAACAAAGTACTGTACATAGAGAATACCTGTAAGGGAAGAGGACAGAGAGAGGGGTTGATGACAAAATGAAAGCATGAGGATATTTTTAATAAAGGTGGATCTGTTCAGCAGTGGTGGACACATAGCTTTGTGCGTTTGTCAAAAGTCATAGCTCTATACATAAAAGAGTTACTTTTAATATATATAGTAATAAAAAATAAATAATGTGCCCCCACACAATTTTTAATTAATAAATCCACAAGTACCAAGCTGGGTTTTAAAAATGATAATTTAAAAATACAGCCCCTAGCTTCACGAAGGTAATGTTTCGGGAACAGACCTGTAAAATGTTAGCTTCCTCACCATCTCCGTAAAGATCTCTGCACATACACTTGGCTCTCTGATGCTCAGATTTGTCACTCTCCCAGCCCCTCCCGCCATCTGGAATAATTTTCTCTTTTCCCCTCCGGTTGCTTAGTTCCTCTTTGCCTCTTAGATCTCAGCTTGGACACCTTCTCCAGGAAGCATTCCTGGAAGGCCTCTTCCCTGGCTCATGTGTATGCCCCTTTATGGTGCTTCTCGACACCTCCCATCTGTAACTGTTTATATGCCCAGTGGTTCCATGGATTGTGGCTTGGTGAGAGTGGGGACTCTGAATCTTGTTTGCTTGTCTAGCCTAGCTCCCAGGACAGTGCCTGGATGATACGTGCATGATGGAAGCAGAGGAATATTGTTTAGTGGATGGCAGGTTGATGGAAGGATGACACAGAGGTTCTAAGTGAAGAATAAATAAAACCCGCCCTGATGTCTCTACTTAGTTGTGGTTCTTGACCTTGACAAGTAACAGGAGGGAACTTGAGCAAACTTAGACGAAATGGAGAATTTATGGGCAGGACAGAAGCAGAACTCTGAAACTTGAAAGTCATTGGGTGATGTGAGAAAATAAAGAACCAGCAACTAAAGAGCTTTTGGAGAACCAGACAGTGTTTTTCCTCCACCTCTTATCTCCATTCTTACCCCTGTGGCTCAGCTTCATTCTCCTCTGTCCCAGATGCACAAATTGGAAAAAGGCCACCCAAGAACCATTAATAAATCTCTCTTTCCTTGAAGGGGCTTCTCTGGTGGCTCAGATGGTAAAGAATATGCCTGCAATGCAGATTTGATCCCTGGGTTGGAAGATCCCCTAGAAGGCTACCCACTCCAGTATTCTTGCTTGGAGAATTCCATGGACAAGGGAGCCTGGCAGGCTACAGTCCATGGGGTTATAAAAGAGCTAGACGCGACAGAGTGACTAACACTTTCACTCTTCCTTGAGAGGAACTAGGCCAGACTAACTGGCTGTCTGTAAATCCCAGTGTCAAAATCCTGGAAACAATAGGGTTGTTTTGCTTGGGGCCAGATCTCTACCTACAGGTCCAGACAGTGTTGTCAGGGTGTCGTTTCCCAGGGCACGTACATGGCTGCCAAGGCGGACTGTTCTTAGAGAAAGACTGTTATTTTGGGGCTGAGCAGACCCACCAGTTGGCCACCACTGTTATGACAGACAGACTCATTTGGTGACCCCATGACCCTCATTCCTGGTGTTTGTGACCTTGAATGTGGGGAAGGCCTGTGGCGTGCTTTTATTCAGTAGCATAGGACAAAGGTGATACGTGTGATTCCAGGTGTACGATTGTACCGCATAAGAGTGTAGCATTCATCTTGCTGCGGTCTTCACCTCTCTTAATTTGAGGTGGCAGGTAGTCATGTCAGGAGCCAGTCAGACTGGTTCTATCTTGGCTTTTGTCCTCTTGTTCTTCCTCATCAATCCTCCACCCTCTCCACTAACCACTGTCCGTAATAAGCCCATCGGCTCATGTGGGTCAGCCTGCTCCAATTCCGAGTGACATCTCTGTTGGAAAGAGCCGGCAGAAGCCGCCTCACTCCCCCTTGGTGTTTACCAGGAGAACCGCGAACAGGAGGGAGCCCCATGTGACCTTGCAAGGCAGCAGAGGATGAAGCCTGACTTTCAAGGAAAGCTCTGTAGGCTCTGAGCGCTCTTCTGTCAGGCTTCATCCCTCCTTCCCTGGCCAGTCCTTCTGGCTGCCGGCTGTGGCCTCTCCGAGACCAGGCCAGCCAGGCCCGGGATATTTGCTATGAGAGCAGGTCCAAGTTCAGGCAGGAATTGACTGCCTCTATTGAACCAATGGACCCAGCACAGCTCCTGGCAAATAGAGGTGCTCCAGGCCCCATAAAACCACATGGCTGTTTGGTCTCCAAGAGGCATGGCTTACATAAACACAATGAGTGAATCCAAAGTAATAAAAAGGAACAGAGTTCCTTTACTCCTGTATTTTGAAAATAAGAAGATGCAAGTCCTTATAGTACTACGATCCCATTTTTCGTCTTCAGTTATACCTTCCCAGAACCTGCGGCTACACTAGAACCATCACCCCAGCACACACAGAAACAAACACTCACAACACAGACACACGCACGCGGGCACAACCTACACATGTCCAGCATGCACAGGCGCACACACCCCTGCCGTGCACTGAGGGGGCGCCTCTTTTCACTCCTCCTCCACCTTCACTGGGCATGTTATAATGGAGAGTGACTCAGCTTCTTCGACCTTCTAACTCCCGTTTCTGTTCTCTCATAGAGGATGCCTAATGGGGAGCAATGCAGGACGCACCGTAGGATTCTCGCCCCTGGGCTGAGATGGAAGATGGACCTGTGAACACTTCTCAGCCCATTTATCCTATTACATGAACCATTATCACAGGCAGGTGAGAAATTAGGTATAACCAGCTGCTTAATGACAGAATGTTCTGACACCTGGAGGTGAGAAAACTAAACTTTGCCTCCACTAGACTGTGAGCTCTGTGATAGGTGGCCTTGTGCCCTACCTCTGCACCTCTCTCTAGCACCTAAATCACGTCACACTTGGCACTAAATCTCCTGAAAGGAGTTTTGGGTGGTTACTATGTACAGGCATGTAATTTACGCATATTGTCTAATCTTGCTCCAGTCCACATCATTGAAGAGTATGAGTCCTGAGGTAATGGCGCTGAACTACCTAGCTAGGAGCTCCCCAGGTGGCTCAGCAGGGCAGGACACTTAGCCTCGACTCCTGGGTTCCATCCCTGGGTTGGGAAGATCCCCTGGAGGAGGGCATGGTAACCCACTCCAGTGTTCTTGCCTGGAGAATCCCATGGACAGAGGAGCCTGGCTGGCTACATTCCATAGCGTCACAAAGAGTTGGACATGACTGAAGTGACTTAACATGCACCCACGCACCTATCTGGTCCTTACCATGCACTGTTCAGAGTTTTAAACAAATACCGACTCATTGAATCTTCACAGTAATGCCAAGAGGCAGATGCCATGTAAACCTTTTTCCCTCTTCACATGGGGAGGGAAGGGTGCTGTGAGGCACAGCGAGGCTGCCCCTTGGCAAGGTGATGGTAAGTGACGGAGACCTGATGGACCAGGGTCCTGTCCTTACCTGAAACTCGCCTGCCTCTCATAGTGTTGGGGTTCAGAGCACAGTTTCTGAATCTAGGCAGCTTCATCTGGAGGTTCACCATGCACACTCCAGCTATATGAGCTGAAGTCACTTACATACATACATAGATACAATTGCTAAGTCATGTCTGACTCTTGCGACCCCATGGACTGTAGCCTGCCAGGCTCCTCTGTCCATGGGATTCTCTGGGCAAGAATACTGCAGTGGGTTGCCATTTCCTTCTCCAGGGGATCTTCCTGACCCAGCGATTGAACCTGGGTCTCCTGCTTTGCAGGCAGATTCTTTACGTCTTTACTGACTGAGCTATGAGGGAAGCCCTTGAAGTCACTTACTTAACCCATTCAAGCCTGTTTCCTCAACTGGACAAAAAAGATAATAGAGATTTTTAAACTTAAAAACTTTCTGTGAAGCCTGAGTTAGTATATATCTTTCTAGAACACTGCTTCGCATGTATTAAACTCTTCATGAAAAAAGCCATTTTTATTAATATCAATACCATGCTGTAGTTGAGAAGACGGAGGACCAGAGAACTTAGATCTCTTCTTCAAGGTCACACAGCTAGTCAGTGGTAGATATAAGGCAGAAACTGAGGTCGATTTACTTTTTAACCCTGATCGGGCAAACTTGCTACAGTGTTTTCATTGAGACCCAGAGTAGGAAAGTGCGGCGGATTGTTTTACTAGGTCATCTCTTCTAAGCTAGTAGGACTCTCGCATAGAACCAGCTCCCAGTGACACTGGATGCTCCAGGATTCATGTTCCCAACGCTGTAGATCAGCAACAGAATTAAATCTGAATGTCAAATTACATCCTATCTGGCCTTTCCTCAGTTCAGTTCAGTTGCTCAGTCGTGTCCGACTCTTCGTGACCCCATGAATCGCAGCATGCCAGGCCTGCCTGTCCATCACCAACTCCCGGAGTTCACTCAGACTCACATCCATCGAGTCAGTGACGCCATCCAGACATCTCATCCTCTGTCGTCTCCTTCTCCTCCTGCCCCCAATCCCTCCCAGCATCAGAGTCTTTTCCAATGAGTCAGCTCTTCGCATGAGGTGGCCAAAGTACTGGAGTTTCAGCTTCAGCATCATTCCTTCCAAAGAGATCCCAGGGTTGATCTCCTTCAGAATGGACTGGTTGGATCTCCTTGCAGTCCAAGGGACTCTCAAGAGTCTTCTCCCACACCATAGTTCCTAAACACACATAAAACTCAAATCTTTGTAGACTGTTTTGCTCTTTTCCAAAGCATTTTCCAGATGCTTTATTCTCCACAGCCATCAGAGTCCTGTCCTAGCCCTTCTCCCTCAAGGGCACCTTGGCCCGGACTGTGGTTCAGTGCATGTGGTCTCCATCCCACCTTTGCTGGACAAGGTCCCTTGGACGTTGTCTGCATCGTGTGAATCTCCAAAGGGCTACAACTTGGGTTTGGAGAACTGAGGCTCTGAGGGTCATGTGCCGTTCCTGAGGAAGTGGCTGGTGTGAGCACAGATACATGCTCCAAACTCTTAGGTCACTACCGGAGAGGGGTAAGCTAAGCCCAAATTAAAGAAAGCCCCATTGGCATTTTGGGGAGTAAAATCACTTAACGCTTCACTCCCTTCTCTTGAAAAGTGATGCAGATTAAATGCTCAGTTGCTTCAAATTAAACTCTAAATTGTTTCAAGAACATGTTTTGTATCTAACAAATTCTTAGTGAGTTACATACAAAGCAAGAGGTGCTAAAATCCAAACTGACATATTTGTAAATCTTTGATTTGGAAGGTTGATTTGTCAAAAGGAGAGTCATATTTTCCAACGAATTTGTCAGACATGATTTTGGTAAAAGTTTTATGATTCACCAAACTATCGTCCCTTTTGAGTAAAATTTTAGTAATGCTTTATATGCATATAACTAATTCATAAATACCATCTGCTTATAAATTAAAATGAAAATACTATTGTTTATAAATGAGAGTAATTGATTTTGATAAAACATTATATGTATGAATAGACTGGAGGCTGGAGTAGGTCTGTGTAACATTTGCACTCAGAAATAAGGGCCGTAATAAGCAAGAGAGCTGCAGCAGGCTTTAAAGCATGGTTTTTATTAGGATTTCTCATGTCTCTGGTGTAGGACAGAAATGTAACTATGCATACAAATCGTATGGCATTGACTAAAAATGTTGCTTGCTTTAGAAAGTCCAAATTAAAACAAAACAAAACAAAAATGGATTAACAGATAATTTTTTCAGCCAAAGATGGATTCTCCCCTCTTTTTATTAGTTGACAAGTGTTTTAACAAAGTATCTTAAATTACCAGGACTATTAAGATGTCTTGTTACATCCCTGCCATAGAACCTAATATTTTATGATTCAGAGATCCTAAGGACAAATTATTTTCCTAAACACAACTGGAAAAAAAAGTGTAGGCTTTTTAAAAGTTAAATAAAAATATAAGGGCATCAGTGGGATATTATATTTTAAAGCAACCCTTGGGAGATCTTTCTGTGATGTCAATAATCAGTTCCTGATGTTTCTGTTTTTTTTTTTTTTTTCCCCAAAAAAACTCATCTTCTTGTATCGAAAATGAATTTAATAATAAAAAATAGAAGTCCTTCTTATGTTTGTGTAATTCAGACATTTGTGATCCATTGCACTAGGATATGCTGCATTTTAAACATATCTGATAGTACCGTCTTATTAAAACATTGCTTTCACTGTCTCTGGGAGAAAACTTTCTCCTTTATTCCAGTCATCATTCTGTTGAAGCTCAGTGATTGTTGGAGAAATGACATGGGTTTTCAAAAATCTCTGCCCAGCTTGTTGCTGTGGTCTAGACACCATCTGTCAGTCTGCTTGGATCTAGGAACTTTCAAGGCATAAATATTTCTTTAATTAGTTACTTTATTTTAATTGGAGGATAATTGCTTTATAATATTGTAATGGTTTTAGCCGTACATCGACCTGAATCAGCCATGTGCATACATGTGCCCCCCGATCCTGAACCCCTCTCCCACCTCTCTCCCCACCCTATCTCTCTGGGTTGTCCCAGAGCACTGGCTTTGAGCACAGTAGAGCCGACTGCTTCTTACAGAGCTTTAACAGCTGCCATGGAGAGTGAGCTTCTACTCCGTTTTCTTCCTCACCTGGAGTCTAATATCCGTCCTATTTCCTGTTGCTGCTGAGCCAGTTTAGAAGAACATTGAACACCTAGCAAGGTTTGATCATTTTTGAGGAGCACTGGTGACCCACTCCAGTGCTCTTGCCTGGAAAATCCTGTGGATAGAGGAGCCTGGTGGGCTGCAGTCCATGGGGTCGCTAAGAGTCGGACACGACTGAGCGACTTCACTTTCACTTCTCACTTTCATGCATTGGAGAAGGAAATGGCAACCCACTCCAGTGTTCTTGCCTGGAGAATCCCAGGGACGGCGGAGCCTGGTGACCTGCTGTCTGTGGGGTCGCACAGAGTCGAACAGGACTGAAGCGACTTAGCAGCAGCAGCAGCAGGGCTTCCTTGGTGAGTCAGACAGTAAAAAATCTTCCTGCAACGCTGGAGGCCTGTGTTCAGTCCCTGGGTTGGAAGATCCCCTGGAGAAGGGAATGGCTACGCACTCCAGTATTCTTGCCTAGAGAATCCTGTGGACAAAGGAGCCTGGGCGGGCTATAGTCCATGGAGTTGCAAAGAGTTGGACACGACTGAGCATACATGGTGAAAACTGAGCCCGATATTCTGAGAAATGTGGACACCTGGATGAACAGAAGACACAGAGGAAGGGATAAGTGGAAACTCACCTCAGATCTCTAAAACTGTGGCAGCATGTAGCTGAGTCCCTGTGAGGCAGGTCTCAGAACCCTGCATTTGCCCTGTCTGGCCTCTCGGCACAAAAGCTTCTAACTCTTAACAGATATTTCCACAAACTCCTTATCCATCTCCCTGCTACTACCACTACTTTTTTTGGAAAACATAGGACTCTTCCTTATGGAAGCTATGGAGAAAATTCAAGATACCGAACACACAGAAGAAAGACATGGTACCAATGGCAACATATTACATTCCCGTGGGCTGTGTGCACAGTTTCACCTGGGTGTTCATTTTTCCTGAGACTTAATTTTGCATCCCAGGTGTCTAAATGTAGAGGATGGGTCCTCTTCTACAGCTCCTTCCAGCTTCTGGGGCTTTGAGCACAGTTTTTAAATTAAGTTTTATTCTTTAGTGGAATTACTTATTTCTCTACTATGAAATGTATGATCTGGCAGAAGAATGAATGGTTCTAAGGTTTATTACCTCTTTCCTGCTTCTAAGAAATACCCTGGATTCCTCTCAAGGGCAGAGATAGTACCTAATTCCCCTCAGGATCTGCAATAAGCAGGGAGTTCAATATATTCTGACGTAATTTGAAACGGCATGTTTTGATCACTGAATAGTTAAGTTCCTTACAAACCTGAGCTACCCCAAGAAGGCTAAGGATTTAGTCTTTGAAACATAAGAGTATTTTAAAATTATGTAGATCTATATGTCCTGAGACAAATCTCTGGGATACAATCCTGAGAAAAAGAGAGTGTGAAACCGTATTTACAATTTGATCCAACTTATGTTGTTTTAAAAAGAAAGCAACCTCCAAATTATTTGTTTCCTTAGGTATATATCTCTGAATGTGAATACGCAGAAAAGCAACAGCAACAACATTCAAGGCTGTTAAACACGCTGGCAACTGTGCAGTCGCTGGGAAGAGGATAAAATGGAGGGAATAAACCTCAGCTTATCTGATGTATTTGTACTTTTAACAACCAAACAGTTAATTCAGTACTCATGTTCTTAAAAATAAGCAAAAAAGTAGAAGGTCAAAGAATTCTCAAGCCATCCGAAGAATTGAATTAAAACAAAAAATGAGATAGATCAAAGTTTCATGGCTTATGAAAGCGGGGTGGAAACGCACAAAATGCCTCTTAAAATGAGATCAGAGAGATGCGGAAAGGGTAATGTTGAGGGCATTTTTCAAATGTACTCTGGAAAGTGATAAAAATTAGCAGAAGTCACCCTAATGTGCACCAAATGCAATGTGGAAGCAGAGTCATTTGGAAGAGTTACCTATTCTAAATACAGATCTTAAAGTAATATGCTTTAAAATGGAGGCCAACAAATAGATACACATTTAAATTGAAAATAACTTATTATTTTTATAAATTTCCCTTTTGGAATAAATAGACAAGTGAAAGATATATTTATGTTATAAAAAGATAATTCCATTTAAATCTTTTAAATATTTTGATACTAATGTTTTTTGTGGGGATTTATAAATTATCTAAATATTTTTAATGAAAGTCTCTTCACATGAATGTTTAACAAAATATTTACTAGGAAAAATTTCACATTGGCTGAAAATGGAATTTTTCCACCAACCTAGCAATATCTCCTTTTCTCTACTATTTTGTTTAACTATTACAATATTATTTTACTGTAAAATATTTCAGGATCACTGCAGAAAACCAGAAGTCATAGAAACTGAAGAAGTAAGAAAGGTAGGGAAAAATTAAAATCCTCATAATTTAAACAGCAATAGCAGCCTTGGATTGCATCGTTGCCAACCCTCTTCTGCATATGTTGTTGTTGTTCAGGCACTAAGTCATATCCGACTCTTTGCAACCACATGGACTACAGCATGCCAGGCTCCCCTGTCCTTCACTATATCCTGGAGTTTGCTCAAATAATACTAAAAAAGATACTGTTTTGCAAAAGCTTTTAAAATTTAATTTACTGAAACATTTTTCAGACTAATAAATCATCATATATTTTAAAACCTGGTGACAAGAATGCCTCCTACCCATCAAAGTGCTCTAGTTAAGAATTCACTCAAAATTTTTTGATTGTTTGGAGCAATCAATCACATGACTTTTGAATATACTTTTATAAGGATTCTCGAATAAATCACTTCATTTGATCCTCCAAAAATCTGGTGAGGGAGAAGGAGCGGGCACTGTTAACATCCACACATTACAGGTGACACCGTAAAGTCTGAGTGTGATTAAAGCAACCATTAT
This sequence comes from Ovis aries, assembly GCF_016772045.2. Taxonomy (NCBI): domain Eukaryota; kingdom Metazoa; phylum Chordata; class Mammalia; order Artiodactyla; family Bovidae; genus Ovis; species Ovis aries. The sequence goes on along the minus strand of NC_056072.1, from coordinate 45,969,319 downwards.
TTGAACTGAAAAACAAAATCCCAGCAGTTGATTAAAAAAAAATAAAGTCTGTTCCATGAAGGGGAAATCAATCAATAGTTTCATACTATCTGAATAGCCACATTATGGTATTTTTTTTACTTCCCAGCCAGCTTTTTCTATGTGTGTCATAGAAAATATTGGTGGTACATCCTGCAGTTTGTTTTATTATTAATTACTTTTCCTGTATTAAAGAAGGACCACTAGGAAGGCCCCCTAGTGGCCAGTTACCAATTCTGTTTCTCCCTCATCCACACATCCAAAATGCTTAACTGGAAACAGTCCTGCATTTCTATTTAAGCACTATTATTAGTCAGAAGCACTTTTAAAAACCAGTTTTTCTCATAAATGGCTGAAATTTCTACAGTTGAAATATTTAGTCTTTTTTAATAATTCTCTGTCTTTTCTATGTTTACAAGCATAAGAACTCCTACATAAAGCTAAGGGAGAACAAAACCATATTTCTGTTTCCCCCTTGACTACTAGTCTGAAGGTTTTGCTTCTTTCTAACCTAAGCGCCAAAGAATTGATGCCTTTGAACTGTGGTGTTGGAGAAGACTCTTGAGAGTCCCTTGGACTGCAAGGAGATCCAACCAGTCCATTCTGAAGGAGATCAGCCCTGGGATTTCTTTGGAAGGAATGATGCTAAAGCTGAAACTCCAGTACTTTGGCCACCTCATGCAAAAAGTTGACTCATTGGAAAAGACTCTGATGCTGGGAGGGATTGCGGGCAGGCGGAGAAGGGGACGAAAGAGGATGAGATGGCCGGATGGCATCACTGACTCAGTGGACATGAGTCTAAGTGAAGTCCAGGAGTTGGTGATGGACAGGGAGGCCTGGCGTGCTGCGATTCATGGGGTCTCAGAGTCGGACACGACTGAGCGACTGAACTAAACTGAACTGGAAACGTTCTCTTTTCTCCAGGGACTCTCACCCAAAGAACTTGTCTTGATATTTTACTACATTTTTCACAGTGAAATGTCTTCATTATCCATTTTTTCTCCAATCTGGGTTTGCCTCAGTTGAATAGTAGCATCGTTTAAGTTGTTGTATTTGGAAATAATCTGTTTTGAAGTGTAAGTTTACTTAAAAGAATAATTTGCTTCATTTTCAAAAATACTAAATCATTATTTGAGAAATATTGAGGTGAATGTGATATCACCAGGAATTAAATCACTGAAAAATGTTACATCTCAAATCTTCATAACAAAACAACAATAACAACATATTTATATAATATATATTTTAAAATAGGACTTTTCATTGGGGAAAAGTGACATTAAAATGTACATGTTTTAAATATCTTGTATTAATATTTTCCTAAAATCCATTCCCTGAAAAAATTAAATACTTAATGCAGTTCCTGTTCTTGTGATGACAGAATATTTCTGCGTTAAATGGAAACGTCTTCCTTTAAAAGGAAGCAGTAAAACAAAAAACACATAACCCTCGGTCGATTCTACCTTTGGATAAAGTAAGTCTTCTTTTAAGATTCACATTTGCTGTATGTACTGATCAAGTCCAGGGCATTTCAGGACATGTAAAAGGCAAAGGAAAGGCAGTTTTGAGGGACTAGTGATAGGTGAGTTTGATTTTGTGATTCTGGCACTCTCGCCTCGGTTTATGCAGTTTCTTCTCACTATCTTTATTATCTCATTTCATTGTACTCCTTTCAGTAGATGAGTGACTTTGACCATTTTTCAAAGATGAAAACATCCATGAGACATGCATATCAGTGTTTTTCTGACCTCTCTGAACAGAATTATGCAAACGAAAGAAGACATATCTTTCCATTTCCAAAATATAGCTCATGTCTCATCACTAATTTTGTATACATCATCATTTCTAGAAGCTCCTTCTTGTGTTATCATTGGTGGAGTAGTGGGGTAGAAAGGTAATTCTGGCCATGGAAATTATTCCTAGTATAATTATTCATGTATACATAAAATAGAGACTTCCTAGTCAGGTGTTTTATTTTTCAAGTGATGGCTGATGGTATACATTCTAAAAGAGGGTAATTTAGAGATCATTTATAGCTCAATTAAGGAAAGAGTCAAACATATCTCCTTTAACATCCTTTAAACTCAGTTAGGGGTCACCCACCTCCCTTTGTGCATTTGTAGGAGATAACATATTAATATGAAATATTGCTGCTTTATTTTAGACCTTAGCTGTGGAGGAAGTGGAAAATTTTAGACATGCTAACCCAGCAGACTAAAGAGACAGTCTCTGTGCTTCCAGGGAAGCATGGCTTCCTGTGCTTCCCTGTGGGATGAACCATCAGCCCATACACACTTCCAGGCTCCTACCTTCCCCAACCAGGCAGCAGGCACTGCACCACGCTGCACGTACAGACAACAGGCCTTGATGTCTTTGCTGTTAGAATATATAGTCACCCAGAGTTAGAAGTGGAAAATGGGAGCCTCTGATCATAAGCTCATAAAAGGCAATTTCAGTGTCAGAGTGGTGGACTGAGTAAATATAGAAAGGATTTATTATGAAGTTCTGTAGTGATGTTGGCACCAGCAGCACACTGCTGGGCAACATTCTATCGCCAAAATCCAGGAACCAGCACAAACATTGAACCACTGTGTTCTCAGTGACAATAACAAGAGTGGCTTGATGATTGGCTGGCATGACCACAAAAGACACATGCTGGCATGTTTCGGAACATAGATGATAGATCTGCTGCTGGGAGGTTGTAATTATTTAATCAAACCCAGACTGTAGGACCTGGAGGGACATCATGTGTCCTCCCAAGAGCGGAGAAAGGACAGAACTCAAATTTTGACAGGCTCCAGGGGGACCCTGAAAGGCAAGGGGCCATGGGGGTGTGCGTTTTCCCTACCAGCCAGGGTCCCTCCCAGGCCTGCTGAAGGGTCCTTTTCCCCTGAGTCACATCATCCCCCGAACTGGGACCAGGACAAAGTGAGTTACCGGCTATCCTCTTGATGTGCTAATTGGAAGTGGAACCAATTATATTTCCTTTCATGGAAATGTCCTGCTCTGAACAGGAAATCACTCATTTGATCCAACCCTTTCTCTTTAACACACACATGCACAGAGACTTGTGCCAACTGCTTACTTTATGTATACATAGTTTTCAATCCTGGCAGAATAAAGAGCTCCACCCCATTCAGCCTCCACAGATCATGTTTGAAAAATAAAATGGTAGGTACACCATGGTCATGAAATGTCCCTTTACTCTGAATGTTTGGGAACCATGGTCTGGGATACCACTAGGACTTTGCGCTTCAAATCAATTTTTAATCCCATCACAGACTGAGGAAAAGAGAAAGGAAGGGGGTGAGGCTTTCACAAGCAATGATTGTGTGTTCTGGTGGAAAGAGAACAAGTTAGTAAATTAAATTAGCATTACATTTCATTCCTAGCTCCTAGGAGATCTGGGAATTTAAATAAGGTGCTCTCTAGAATTTTGGTTGTGACATGTTAACTTTAAGTTTCTGTTTTAAAGCCACAAGAAGTGGACTGATGACGTCATAAAGGCGCAGTTGTTGTTGTCATTTAATGATATTGAGTTAAAGCAAATGAGCGTTAGGGAAAATGAATTCAATGTGATCTCAGTCTAACTAATCAAAGTGTTACTTCTTAAAGCTTTTCCCAATAGAAATCTTTCATTCTGGGCATCAGATTTTTTCATTCTGCTTCTGCTCACTTCCCCTTCCCCGTTTTTATTTAATCTTTCTGTACAGAAATGTTCTAGAGGGTGAATGCTACCAGCAGAGCTTTTTAAGTTTTTAAGTTACTCATGTAAGTATTATTTTTTCTCTAGATACAGTGTTTTCTTCTTTTTTAAGAGCTGTAAAGATTATACACATGTGTATGTTTTCACTGTAAGTAAAATAGAGAAAGAAGTGAGAGCCCTCCTCTATTGCCCCCAAACCCAGTCCTATTCCCTGACCCCAAAGGTAACCATTAGTAAATGATTGACTATGTAAGTTTCCCCTCCATATGCTCTTTGTAAGGAATAAATTTCAGAAACAAAGTATGGAAAATATTTAACCTTCCACCGCGATTATTAAGTTTTGATGTTTAAGAGGGAAAAATGCCCAAACACATAAAAGCAGAAAATCCCCAAACAATTTGGTAGGATATGCGCTATAGGTTTCTTCGTTCTGAAAAGTCTTCCAAAAGTTTGACAGACATACTTTCAAACACATGTAAAGACATCCCTATTTCTAGAAAATAAACTAAAAATGAGGTCAATTTCTTTAGAAAATACAGAATCTTTCATCAGTTTCCAAAGAGGGGGAAAGGGGTAGAAGGGAAACAAAATTAAACCATATTTCAACCACTCACATCTAATATTCAAATTCAGCCAGTTTTGTCTTTTTCTTTCTACAGATACAGTGGCATCATTCTTAAAACATTTTTTGAATTTGGGCAACTATAACCTAGTCTCTTTCCATGATATAAATGTACGTTTTTAAAAACTTTTTTAAATTGACATTTTAATAAGATAATAATCTTTTATCCTTTCTTTATGTACCATCAGTAATTCTAGAATAGTTTATATAGAATCTGTAATTAAACAAAGATGTGGACTTAATTTAAAGGTTGCAGTCAACACTCCAATTTTGTTTTATAAATGAATTGAGGAATTCAAGCTAGCAAAAGAGATTGGGGTGATGGTGATGAACAGTCTGCTTGTATATAAAATAATTAGGCAAAAATGGTAATAAAATTATCCAGAGAATCTTGCATTTTCCCTTTCCTGCCCTCTGAAGATGCATGGGAATTTCATGCTCATGTTGTAAGCATGTTCCCTGACTAATAACTTATTGTTTACAGTTGTTAGCCTCTGCTACATTTCTTCAAGGGCATTAATTATCAAGGGTACCATTTTCTATTGCCTGTCTGAGTAAGCTCAGGAACAGGATGACATTTTAAGTACACCTTTAGGCTATGCTCTGTCTTCACATGATGCTAAATTCAGAGAACAAAAGACAAAACCAATCTGAAAAACCACCAAGCCATTTGCCTGGCACCACATAGTCAGCAGGTCCAGCCAGAGGATTGAATGCTCACGTTTTATTTGCTTTTTAACTGAGATCCTTGTGCAGACAGGGAGAGAGAGCGATGCAGGAACTGTGTAGCAAAAGACATGTGATCATTTCGCTTCAGGGGGTGCTGTGAGTGAAATGAAATATTCAGTCCCCGACTTTGAGGAACCCACAACCTGGTACAGATGACCAGGCAAACTGTGTAAGGTTAAAGGATAATTCTGACCAAGGGCAATAAGATAAGATTCAGGTTGTCAAGTTCTGAAAGAACTTCAAGTAAAGTATTTCTAAGTTGTTTTCTTCTCTTGTTGTGTTTCTTTTACAGAGAGATGGAATTGAATGATATTTCGATGATCTGCATCTCAGCTAGTATTTTCCCCAAAAGTTCAAGTTATCTTTAAGTATCTTCACTCAAATCATTCACCCAACAGCAGTTTATTTATTGAGCAATTACAGTGTTTTAGCAGCAACGTATTAGTGATGGAGTGACAAGAGTCAGCAGGACCGGTGCTGGACAGGTGCTATTTCAAGGAGAGTGAGGAGTCTTCAGATAAGGGGTAAGTATAGGGCTGGAAATTGGAGAAGGAAATGGCAACCCACTCCAGTTTCCTTGCCTGGAGAATCCCAGGGACAGGGGAGCCTGGTGGGCTGCCGTCTATGGGATCGCACAGAGTCAGACACGACTGAAGCAATTTAGCAGCAGCAGCAGCAGCATAGGGCTGGAAAGAGCTCACTTACCAGTTTTGGGAAGCAAGAAGTGACAGAGTTGTTGACAGCGGAGGAGGTATGAAGGGAGTGACTCTTAGAGATGAGCCAGAGTGAGTGAAGGGAAGGGAAGGGAGAACCCAACCAATGTGCTTGCAGAGAAGGTCCTGTATTCACCCTCAGTGGGAAGCAATATTGCAGTGGTTTTAGAATCCCTCCATCTTTGTACTTCTCTGGAAACCCTGAATGTGACTGTCACTTACTCATGTATTCATTTCCATGAATGCATGGTTCTCCATGGACGGGGATTTCTCTAGAGCAAATCATTGCCGTATTTCCAGCACGTAAACCTTATCTGGCTTTGAAAGGGTCAGGTAGCATGAATCAATGTAGTATTTATCAACAGAGTGAAGTCAAAGTGTGATTCATGGTTGTCAAGTTTGCCAAAGCAAAGGGAAGCCATTTTCTAGAATCGTCTAAGCCTAGTTCATAGGTCATGGTTGAATATCTGTATTTGGGAGAATATTTCTTTTTGGCCTCACTCATGTCATGTTGTCTGAAAGAGCTTGGCTTCATGGAGACTTTCAGAGGCAACAGCACAACAGTGAGTGTGCCCAGCCCTCCTGGTGGCTCTGACTTGTCGGGGCGAGCGCTTGGAGATATCAGTGGCTCTTTCAGAGCACTGGGCTTTTCCACACATGGAGATGTAATTTTCAGAAAAGATAAGGAACATTTGTGTAAAAGTCTTCTAAACAGGCTTCTTTCTCTATCAGAAACCTGATAATTTCATGCCCAGGGAGGAAACTCTGCTGCCTAATCTCCAGTGTTTTAAGAGTTAAGATGGCATTTATGGGCTCAAGTCAATCTCATAAACTTGAAAATGAGCCCAAACCATCTCCTTCTGGACTCATTAATGAAGAAAAGTGGCTGAACTAGATTCTGAGCTGAGTTTTCTGAGTTAAAGGAGAAACAGATATATCATCTCAACAGAAGAAAGTCAGTCTTCTATTGAAACTCCAATCTATTATATTTAGCTACTGAAGACTTCTAAAGGAGAAGGGAAAACGTCAGCCTTCAGCATGGTCCTTTCCCAAGGGCCACCAGTAGAAGTTCTGTGCAATGCCAGCCATGAAAAAGAAGGCGATGGAAACTAGAACTTGAGGGCTGAGAATTGGAATGTGCGTGGTTGCTTCAGTCATGTCCAGCTATTTGCGATGCTGTGGACTCTAGCGCACCAGGCTCCTCTGTCCATGGGATTCTCCAGGCAGGAATACTGGCGTGTGTTGCCGTGCCCTCCTCCAGGGCATCTCCCTGACCCAGGGATCAAAGCCACATCTCTTATGTCTCCTGCACTGGCAGGTGGGTTCTTTACCACTAGCGCCACCTGGGAAGCCCTGAGAACTGGAAAGGGGATGGCAAACAGATGTCAGTTCTGACTGAGGAGCACTGGGTTGGAAGGATGGGAAAGTTGCATGTGGGGTTATTGGAAAGGGCACCACGATTGATTATCAGTATCTGCCTTGGGTACAGAGAGGGAGGTAGGGCCAGATGCCATCTCCTACACTCGCTACTAAGTGTTGCTAACATTCCTCTTACTTAAACTTGTATGGGTCTGTGGAGGCAAAAGTATTGTTTGGAAACAACTGATAACTTTTTCAAAGATACAAATATATGAAAGACTAAGGCTGTAGATAATTAAGTGGTATGGGAGACTAGAAATAAATCAAGTGGTGTGATATTTAGCAAATTGCCCATTGGGGATGTTTCTAATTGAGTATTGTAACTATCCATACTAAGATAGTCATATATGTGTGGAGCATCAGTTTAAAATGAGCTGAAAATATTAGTAATGATGATAGCCATAATAATTAATAATAGCAACAACAACTAGTATTTAGCATCAATTAGGTGACAAGCCCTCTTCTGCTTTATATATACCTGATGTCATTATTCCTCAGAAAAACTCTTGAAGGAGATACTGTTATAGCCCCATTTTTAAAATGAGGAGATAGGCTTGTAGAGGTAGAATCAGTTGGCCAAGGTTGCATAGGTAAAACGCTATGGCAAAGCTGTGGTTCAGTATCAGGCAGTCTCATTTGGAATGAGCTACCTAGCTTTCAGTATTCGCCTCAATATTACACTACCCTCATGTCTCATATAGAGTCAAATGTCAATGTTTTGATAATAAATAATACACAGTGACCATAAAGCCTTTTTCATGTTGGAAGCTATCCTGAGGTATTTTCTGTATAACAGAAAACTTTTCATTTCATAATCTCAGAGATTCTGCCTAACCTTGATTGAATACCTCTAAACAGCCATCAGGGACTGCCTTAATCGATTTTGATATTCAACACAGATGATGTCCAGGAGATCATGGGAGGTAACTGAAACCCATACAAGGCATGTAGGAATAATTCCTAGGGAGCATATATAGGGCTTTGTACTTCCATACATTTACTGTGGGCCTTTTATGTGCTAGATTTACTGAGAAATGACCCAGACAAGGCCCTTTCCATAAGACTGCAGAGTCTATGGGGCAGGCCAGACAAGCACATATGTAAGCAGAATAGAAGGCTGAAAGTGACTAATTCTAAAAGGGCAGCATACGGAAAATATCCTGGAGAAGAGAGAATCTGAATTTAGGTTTGAAGTTTGAATAGTGATCCATCAGTATACAAGACAAAATTCTTCGGCGGCTGGAACCAAGACAGTCAAAGGCCCAGACATGGGTCAGGTCATGGGTACATTGGAAGACCTCTGGATTTACTAAAGCGGAAGAACACGCGTGTATCTTAGAGGGAGGTAAGAGGCTGAGAAGGGAGCTGGAAACATAATCGGGGCCTTAGAAATCATAAAGATTTGGATTTTGTTCTATAGGCAGTGGGGAGCCATGGAAAGCTTTGGAGTGGAGGAAGATGTTCAAAACTATATTTTCATTTTTTTACATTTATTTTTAATTAGGGGACATGTACCCCAGTGTTCATAGCAGCACTATTTACAATAGCTAGGACATGGAAACAACTTATATGTCCATCAACAGATGAATGGAGAAAGAAAATGTGGTACATATACACAATGGAATATTTCTCAGCCTTAACAAGAATGAATTTAAGTCGGTTCTAGTGAGGTGGGGGAGCTTCCCAGGTGGCTCAGTGGTTAAGACCACCTGCCAACATAGGAGACACAAGAGATGCAAGTTCAATCCCTGGGTCTGGAAGATCCCCTGGAGGAGGAAAAGGCAACCCATTCCAGTATTCTTGCCTGAAAACTTCCATGGACAGAGGATCCTGGTGAGCTATAGTCCATGGAGTCGCAAAGAATCAGACACAAATGAGCATGCACACACACACACACACACACACACACACACACACTAGTGAGGTGGATGAACCTAGAGAATTCAGAGGGAAGAAAGAGAAAAACAAATTTCATATATTAACACACATATATGGAATCCAGAACTGTATTAGTAAATGGTTATTATGCAGCAGGGAAGAAGCTGGGTTGTAAGGAAAAGCACTGGAGCTAGCAGAGACACCTAATCAAAAGGCTACTTCAAAAGCCTGGGCAGGAGTTGATGAAGGCTTGACCAAGGTCAGGGGCAGGGGCCTGGAAGAAGGAGATGTGCAGAGGTCTGTGTGGGAGACGAAGCCAGCAGGAGGCAGGTGCTGCAGGAGCTGCCTTGTCTCGTTGTCAAGGCCAGCATGGCCTCTCTCTGAGGCTCAGTCTCACACTGTGTTTTGGTAGGGGCAGAAGGGCAGAGGCCTTCTAGGGAACAGGTCAGCAAGCTTCTGTTTTAGGAAAACTGTTTCGGACTCCTGTGTTCTTCTAGGACTTTGACATTGACTTGACCCTGACCAACATTTTCCTTTCGGTCATGCTTGTCCTTTTCCGCTTAATTGAGACGCAAGCCTAGTCCCACAGGCATTCCAGGGAGCCCAGAAGGGTGAAATCGTCTCCTGTCTTGGAATATAATGGGCACACTACAGCTTTTTTCAATCCTAGACTCTGGGAGTTGGCAAGGACCTTAACTGCTCCATCTGACTCCGCTTGGGCAAGAGAGAAAGGTATGCAAAACAGATCATCAACAATACGGGGGCTTGACAGTGATGGAGACACAGAATATTTCATCTGTGGGGGACCAAGGCTTTACCCCTGTCTGTCCAATGGCTGCCCTGCATCCATAGCAGGAGTCAAAGAAGCCCGTGTTTATTAGGATGCATTTTGGGAGGGTAGCACATTGGTGCCACATTCACTGTTCAGACCAATAACTTATTAAATTGCTATGGATATATACCTCGCCTTGAAAGAAATCCCCTGAGTTAATACTTCTGTATTAAATTAGTCTAGTGCTGAATAGGCTAATCCGATACTGCACTAATCCGGGTAGTGAATGAACTCTTGATATGCATATTAGTACTTACTGGATTAAAACAACCAAAAGCCAAATGCTCCACCACAAGCTTGCTTGATGTTGCTAACACAATTATAATTTAGTGCAATGTCTCCTAGATGCCATCCTCCTCATCAAGTTTTATTGTCATAGTCTTTTGATGGCAAGTCGTGTTTCCATCTTAAATTAAGGACATTTACTTGTATTCAGATTCAAAATAAAACTCATTTTGCACCATGCTCAGGTTGCTCTGATGTTCAGAAGGAAATCTCTTCAGTCCTATGGGACAGCTGGAGCAGGCCACCTGTACGTGTGGTCAGTCCCTTTCCTGCCCCATTCAGATGTCCTGCCTTTAAGAATGGTCTTATGTCTGCAGCACAGCCGTCTGACTCAGGAGTCAGAATGTGGAAGGAGTCAAAAGGGCTCTTTTCACAGATCCTCCGTTCCATTCACTGCCCTTTCACGATGTGCAGGCGAGAGATTGTGAGCCGGTGGAGTGATGTAGCCTTTCTCCCTTTCTTGCTCACAGCTGTGACTATCCATTCCAGCTCCCCTTTCTAAGCCCTCCACAATCCTTCCTGGGGTGGGAGTATTTGTAGTACAAGAGCATTATTCTGAAATCTGTCAGTCTTCCTGTTAAATGGGTTCTTGCATGTTCACGCCAGTGCTTGTTTTTAAGTAAATTTATGTGTGGTTGTAAGAGCATACAGACAGGGAGATTACTCAAAGGGCCCGTTGCACTCACTCGAGATAAATGAAAAGGAAGAAGTTTGAGCTTGGCTAGTTCTGGGATAAGAGCACCTTGGGGGGCATTAGCCAGCTGTCCAGGTAGATAAATGGTCTGAGGCTGATGAGAATAACTCACCTGGAACAGTCTTATCCAAGGTACAGTCTGAGGACCGACGGCATCATCATCCTGACTTTTCTCTAGCATCAGCACAGACCCACTGCGTTAAGCTTCAGACACCAAGCCCAGCAATCTGTTTGATCAAGTTCTCCAGGTGCTTTTCATGCATGCTAAAAGTGTTAAAAGGTTGGATGGCATCACTGACTCAATGAACATGAGTTTGAGCAAACTCCGGGAGACGGTAAAGGACAGGGAAGCCTGGCGTGCTGCAGCCCATGGGGTTGCAAAGAGTTGGACATGACTTAGTGACTGAACAGCAACAATCAAGTGTGAGAAGCGTTGATCTAAGATGTAGGGTGTGCCATCCTCTCAAACTGTAGTTAAACCCAAGCTTGCCTGTTGATCTGGTACCATCGTTCCCGTGATTACTTCTTTCCCCTTAACCCATGTGTTGTGGAAACTTAACCATAAATGGAGCCCAAGTTTACATCCTTTCTCAGTTCCTGATAGTCTTTAACACATTGCTGGGATACTTTGAAATTATTTGTTTTAAATATAAGGCTGGAAATGTGGTATGGAGTTTACCATAGATGAACTCCATGTTCAAAGACTGATAATCTACAAAGGTGCTAGAAAAGACTAGTATTCAGCCAGTCATATTTTTTGTTTTGAAAAGCTGTTTGAAAAACATTTCAAAAGCCCATTTTAAGAGATTATTTCATTTTATCTGCTTATATACTTTGAGGCATAAATGGTAAAGCTAACTTCATTATTCCCATTTGATAAGTAAGAAATCAGAGGCCCAGTAGAGTATGTTCTGAGAGTGCCTTTAATCTGGAAGTCTAGCTATGCTTTATCATGTTTCAAAACGTTTCTGGTGAAGCATGTTGCAAATGTCCACAATTCAAAGGAAGGTCTAGCTGTTGAATCATATACGCTTGTCCTCTGGCATTCCTTCTATGGGAATCTTCAACCCCAGATGAAGGGGGAGGCCCAAAGTGACCAAAAGGATGCATTCCTTGTCTGCTTGGGCTCTGCTGCCTGAGGCTCCAGGGCCATCAGCCAGTGGTCAGATTACCCAGTACCAGTGGAGGGCCAACTGTGTTTTGATTTTAATAACTCCTAAACTGAAGATGTCCTAGTTAAACTAAGGCTGGGCAACCACTTAGCAGTTGGTTAATACTTAGACAATTTAGTCATTCGAAACAATGCAATTAAGGATGAATCATGGCTCAGTAACCTAAACAAAATCAACTTAACAAATGGGCAGCCCTCCCTTTGGTCTAAGAGGCTAATTCATAACCTCCCACCTAGAAATTCCCTGAAACCTTGTTGTACAGATTTCAGGGCATCCAGACTCATGTTGGCACAGACCCAGTTGTGGTCCTCTGGCACACAGCTGAATACTAAAAAGGAAAGGGTGTTTTGAAGAGGCTTGCTATGTGGGATCTCTTGCTGACATGACAAGGTATCTGGTACCAGTACAGCCTTTAGGATCAAACAGACTACAACCTAAGTCCCAGCCCTATCCTTTACTGTCTGAGTGACTATAGGCAAGTTAATCAGTTTTCCTATCTAAGATGCAGAAATAAGAACAAAGTCATATGTACTATGTATATGTGTGTCTGTGTGTCTGTGTGTGTATCCAATAAGGATAATTAATAATGGATTTAGCTTTTGAATCAAGTCTGTAATACTAGCATAAATCATTACCAGGCAGTTTTCTATATGACTTTCCTTATGTAGACCTGTGATGATTAATATCTATGGAACTCTAAAGATTTTCATGGAATCACAGACACTTGGAGTGTATCAGTTTTTGAGAAATAGGTCCGTGGAAGCATGGTCTTTCCTAGGGTCATGTTGTTTGAGGCAAAGGTGTGAATGGAGTTTGTTCCTATCCGGGGTCAACTTCTGTTTGAAACAGAGACAAGCCAGCTTTCTTCACCTGAAAAGTGAGATGTATTCTCTACAACAGTACTACTCAATAGAACTATAGTAGAAGTCATGTAAGTAATTTTAAATTTTCTAGTAGTCACGTTTTAACAAGTAAAAAAATATATATTAAAAATTGTAATATTATATTCCATTTAACCCAATATATCCAAAACATTAACATCTCAACATGGAATCAATGTAAAATTTATTAATGATACATTATGATTTGCACTACATCTTTGAAATATAAGGTGTGTCTTATTCTTAGAGCACACCTCAATTCAGAGGCTAAATTTTCTTTAGTCATATTTATATATATTTAATTTCATAAATTTTGTGGGCAAAAAAGTAGATTCCTATACCCACGTTATTCCAAACTTAAAAGTTTTCCAGTATCTGAAATGAGTGTCAGTTTTTGAACTAAAATTTACTAAAATGAAATTCAAAGTTCAGCTCATCAACTGAAATAGCCACACGGCCACATTCAAGGGCTCTGTAATCACATATACCTAGTTAGCCATCCTATTAGAGAGGGCAGCTCTGGGCTCTTCTAACCCTAAAGTTCTAAATCGTGAGAAACCTTGCTTCCATTTCCTACACAAAGATATAAAAATGATGACAGAAGAGGTAGGTGGCTTGCCTGGAAAGATGACAAATTTGTGGTTGAGAGAATGGGCAGAGGTTCAAATGCTCTTACTTGGGTGAATTGGGCAATGGTTTAACCTGTCTGAACTCCAGATTGCTCACACATGAAATGGGGATTATAACAGCTACTTCAGAAGTTATCAGAATGGCACAACGTGAAGGTAATTGTGGAGAACTGACTCCAGGACAGGAATAGCAAGTGCAGAATGAACTGCAGTCTAAAAGCTTCTGAACGGGTGGCCCCAAATTTATGCTTATCTCCATTTGACAAACATAAGCCTTTCATAAAGAGTTCATCTTTGATCGTAGAGACAGTGTAATTGCCTGATAGCCCTCTAGTCATGCCTTTGGGACCATTGGGAAAAGTCCACTGACACTCTCCAGTTAGAAGTGGTTGCCACTTGGTGATGGAATGAAGCTGAATGTTCTTTTTGATACCAGGCTTTTGCACAGGATGTTCCATTTTTTCTGGAATGCTCTCTCTGGTTCCCCCCTTTCTGCCTGGCGAGTTCTTACTCATTTTTCAGAACCCGCTTCAAGTGTTTCCTTGAGTCTCGTGTAAACAGGATTACTCAGTGCTTTCAGGCATTCTCTATTGTTTCATATTGAAGGTCATGACAGCTAAGAGGTTATGTGGTGACAGTACTGTCTCCTTAAATAGGTTCATAGGTGGGCTATGATAGAAGCAGACAATTTACTTCAAATAAAAATGCAATTTTTTGAGGGCAGTGGGATAGTAGCAATATGACTAATGATGATAATAATGTTTGGTATTTCACATGAATTGTTTTCTCTAATCCTAAGAACAACCTTGTAAGAGAGAGACTGTGATTCCCCTTCGGAAATGAGGAAACGTGGACAAGAAAACCTGATTTTAAAGCCATGCTCTTGGCCACCAGGCTGCCCAGACTTGCCATTTTGGAGAACTTGACAAACGTTTGCTGTTGTTGTCCCCAAATTCACCCTTCTTTTCTCCTCATTAGGAGAATCCTAGAGTTGTTTGAGGTATCAGTGTATCCAGTTAGAATCTGTCTCTGCTCCAGACTCCCTTGCCACATGCGTAAGACCCTTGGGACAGACAGCTCTAACAGGCCTTTGCTCCTTGCTCGTTTTCCTTTCTCCAGCCTGGAATTTGCAGTTGACGCCTAGAGGCACAGCAGCCTTCTTGTGACTATGAAGTCAGGTCATTAGTCTAAGGATCACAGGACAGGAAGCTAGAAGGAGCCAAGATATTTGAAATTTTGTCCAGCTATACATCCCTGGGCTGCTACATCCAGACTTCCCATTAGGTTATCAGTATTAAATCTCTATTCAATTCAGCTGCTATAATCAGATTTCAGCTACAAACAGCCAAAGGTAACCCTCATTATTAATAGAGAGAATTTAGAGCCACCAAGAAACCTAACAAGCTACCTCAGACTTCCTCTTCACAAACTGCTACTTGTTAGAATCTCTTCTAATTTGCATTTGCTGCAAGACCTTATCCTTATCATTTCAAATGAGTGGACAGATTTCTTATCCTCCTTCCACACACTGGTTTTGTTGCCTCCGTGATATTTCCCAAGAAGGGTATTTTCTTGGCTGACTGGAGTCATTCTTCCTGGACTATCTGCACGCTTTCCCACCAACAGCACAGAGGTTTCATCTGTTAAAACTGAAAATTGCATGATTATGGTGACAGGATTCCTGCCTCCCCCCGCGCCAAAGGTCAAGCAGTGTGGAAGCTGGGAGTCCCAATCTCCAAAGCAATCAGATAGGCAACTAAAGTGATGTCCTAGGGCAAGGGATTGGCAACCTACAGACCGAATTCCTCCTGCATCCTGCTTTTGTGAGGAAAGTTTTACTGAAACACAGACATGTTCATTTATTTATGTGCTGTGTGTGGAAGTCTTTGTCTTGTACTGGCTGAGTTGAGTAGTTTCGACAGAGACAGTATAGCCCGTAAAACCTAAAATATGTACTAGCCCTCCCACAGAAAGTTTATTGACTCTTAGCAACTAGGTATGGAAGACAGATATATCAGAGATCAATCAGGAATAATAATAATAAACAACAACAGTTCCAGCCCCCTTTTATCCTGCCAAGCATAGTGCCAATTCAATCCTTGCCCCAGTTCTGAAAGGTGCACTTGAACTGATCGTTTTGTAGGTAAGGATAGGATCCTGAGGCTTGTAGGAGGTTAAATACCTTCCCTGGAGTCACATGTCATGATTGATGAAACCAGAATTCTAACCCAGTTCTGTTTGGATCTAAAGATGACAATTTTAAATATGAATCATTAGCTATCATACTACATTCCTCCTTTTCAGTTTAATCCAGTTCCTATGGTAGATACTAAAGGCAGTGCAGAGAGTATTTTAAATTTTAAAAGGATTATGAGGAAGAAGAAAATCCACTTAGTTCAGAAAGGTCCAGATCAGGATATATGTCCCAAGATAGGCAGCAGAAAAGGAGATGTGCGACCCAAAATGGGTGAAATGAAAGTGCCAGTGATGGTGGAGGGATATTGTTTCTCAGTTCAAACTGAGCCCGTCAGTGTCTGTCTATGCAGATGGTCTGCCCGAATAGCTCGCCTTTCATCAGATCACACAGTGTCTGAAACACCACCATTAGCCCTCAGCTGAAAGAAGAACCATCACCAAAGGATGGTGCTAAGCTAGAGGGATGCCTCCGAGGACCTAGGTCACAGGGCCCCAGTGCTCCATCCTCAACCTACTTCTGTGCAAGTTATCAGTGACTCTGATAGGTGTGAGCCCTGACTTCAGGCTTGAAAAAAAGAGAAGTGCATGACAGCTGTTGAGACGGAGGACATATGCTGAGGCCTTGGGATTTAGAGCATATGTTTAGCCTGGGAACATCATACCACAGGAGAACACATATGGAAAGAGCAGGGTGTGTCTGAAGACTTAATGTAAGTCTGATGTGAGCCCAAGTGTGGAGATGGCCACTGGAAAAGCTAATTTGGTCTTTGGCTTCACATTAGTTGGAAGTATGATATCCAGAGCATGGGAGGTGACAGTTCCATTTAACCCACCCCAGGAAGAACACACCAGGATCTGAGAAGGTGGAAATAAAGGATATGAAAGGTCTGGAGATCAACAGCTGATCCAAAAAGTTTGAGAACCTACCATATACCGGGCATAATGATCATTTTTGGATATGCAAATGATTTTACTTTTGAGCAGGGTATACGGACACAGGGTTGCTAAGAGTCGGACAGGACTGAGCGACTTCACTTTCACTTTTCACTTTCACGCATTGGAGAAGGAAATGGCAACCCACTCCAGTGTTCTTGCCTGGAGAATCCCGGGGACGGGGGAGCCTGGTGGGCTGCCGTCTATGGGGTTGCACAGAGTCGGACACGACTGAAGCAACTTAGCAGCAGCAGCAGCATACGGACACTAAATCAATGATTACACAAACATGGAATCAAGAAGCATGGCCTGTGCCAGGAGGGGAAAGGACACAGTGATGGTGTAGATCATAACAGGATTCCTAGGTTAGACTGGATCTCTGAAATGGCCTGTGAGAAAGAAACTTGAAACTCAGACCTGAGAGGTCAGTGGGAAGCAGCCTTTCAACTGAGATGAAGAGCAGTCAAAGCACAGGGTACAGGAGAGGCAGAGGCCTGGGGTAAAGAGAAGGAGGCCACAGGGCATTCAGGCCAGTTTAGGGATTGGATTTCAATCCAAGTCTTAGTGAAGAGTCCAAGACAAGATAGGGTCATTCTGTATCTTTACTTTTTTTCTGGCTTTAAAGGCATTTTATCATACACACATATACATATTTTATTAAGGTTTCATTGGAGTATAGTTGCTTTTCAATGTTATGTTAGTTTCTACTGTATAGCGAAGTGAATCAGCTCTGTGTCTACATCTAGTCCCTCTGTTTTTGGATTTCCTTCCCATTTAGGCCACCACAGAGACTGTTATACAGAGTGAAGTAAATTGGCAAGAAAAAAAACACAAATACTATATATTAGTACATATATGTGAAAGCTGAAAGAATCTGTGTACACAGTCTTATTCACAAAGCAGGAATGGAGACACAGATGTAGAGAGCAAGCATCTGTATCTTTGCTTTGGCTGCTGTGGGGTTAGAGGAAGAACCAGATCAGAAGGGGAAAGGCCAGCTCCAAGGCTGCTGCACCAGCCCAGCCTAAAGGGGATGGCAGTAGGGCCATGGATGCATGTCTGGAAGCCCTGGGAATTGAATCCTGGAGAAGCAAGTCTTTGTAGGGAACGTAGAACTGGTCTTCCTATCTCCAGACAGCAAAGATGTGGGACTGGTGTCTCTCAGTCCTGCCAAAGAAAGCATCAGTAGCAGTGGCAGAAACCCAGTGAGGAGGAGGTTTCCACTTGGCCTTGAGAACCTGCAGGCAAGAGTCACCTGGATGCTGCTTTCCAAAGCATACTGTAGAGTGGGGCTTCTGAAGTCTTGTTCTGTGACCTTTTAGACCCAAGAAATGCTCCAGCAGGAAAGAATTCCATACCTAATTGAACGAGACCTGCCGTACACTCTGTGTCCTTAGAGAGTCACCTTGTCCCTACACGCATTCTTCAGCAGTACTAAGCCCTGCTGCTAAGAAACTGATTTGGGAAAATTTAAACCACTATTTACTAAACTTAACTGCTGTGGAACTAAAACTACCTGTTAATACTCTGTGAAACCAGTGGTTGCTGGGACACACTTTGGAGAGCACTGCTGTAAAGGGTTTATACATAAGTTTAAGGGTGAGTACTGAAGTTTTAAGTCTGCAGTCTGATGTTCTGTGTTAGGCTTTACTTTATTCTTCCAGTTCCCTTTTACAAGGTGGGTATTTCTAATGGGACAGGAGTTCCAGTGCTGAATGGACCGTAATGCATGCAAAGGGGAAGTCTAGACAGATGTGGATTTAAACCTTGACCCTCCCACTTACTAGCTGAGTGATCTTGAGTCATCTCTTTAACCTCTGTGATGTCAGTTTCCTCATTTGTAAAACGGGAAAAATGTTAGTGCCAACCACAAGAGCTGCAGAAAGGACTAAATGAAGTACATAAAGGGTAGTGAGCATTCCATAAATGGAAGCGTAGGGTCAGTCAGGAACAGCCCTGGGGTTTACCCAATGAAGCAGGCCAGTGGTTCTCAGACTTCAGTGGCATCAGCATCATCACATAATCTGGAGCGCTTCTCACCACACAGTTGTGGGACCCCACGCAACAGTATCTGATTCACTAAATCTGAGGCCCCCTATTTTGTATTTCTAACAAACTCCCAAATGATAGCGGTACTGCTGGTCCAGGGGCCACACTTGAATTAGGCTGGTGTTCAGTCTCCCCTCCAGTTTTGATTCTATTCTGGCAGACAGGATCAGGCTTAGTTTGCAGATTGTTAATGTGTTTGTGCTCAGTCGTGTCCAGCTCTGTGCAGCCTCATGGACTGTAGCCCACCAGGCTCCTCTGTCCATGGAATTTCCCAGGCAAGAATACTGGAGTGGGTTGCCATTTCCTCCTCCTGGGGATCTTCCCGACCCAGGGACTGAACCCACATCTCATGTCTCCTGCATTGGTAGGCTGATTCTTTACCACTAGTGCCACCTGGGAAGCCCATTAGATTGTTAATGAGACAAGTCCAGAATTGTCTTCTTCTTACACAGTTGTATTCTTGGGGCCAAAACTTGGCTCTGAAAAGGAGTCCCCTGTCCCACTCCACAGGTGCATTTAGAGTCAAGGTGAGGGGGTCGCGAGACACAGGAAGTGCAGACACACTCCAGGAGGGGAGAGGATCACACTAGCTCACACATCTTGAGGGGCCTTTGGAGTAGATGCTCAGATTCAAAGACTGCCTCCAGGCCTTGGCTTGGCTCCTGGAGAAGCAATTAATCTTTGGTTCCATTTTCAACCATTTTTCTCCCAGTTCAGAGCCCCTCTGGGGGATTCTCCTTCTCGCTAGAAGCTCCTGAAAAGACGAGTCCATTTTTCTGGCTTGTCTCCATTGTTCTCAAGCGTGTTTATATTGGTTAAAAAATATGCCCATATTTTATCCTAGATTCAAAGTGTTTTTGCAAGTTCTGACACTCTTCCTGTACCATGTTAAAGACATGGGCAGAGTAGGAGATGATCTCAGTAGAAACAGTATTTATGGATTATTACATTTATAAACACCTGACATTTATATAAACAAGGGAACTGGGATTCTTAACAAGGTAACCTCTCCAGTTCGGCTTTCAAATGGAAAACATGCTTTTTGTATTTTTCCTGCACATACAGAATCTCATTGAAAGTACTTGGCACCCAGACAGTATTTTTATAAACAGTGGTTTTAGTCTCTGGTGAGTTCTAAATTAGATACAACACATGTGATATTGCCATAGTTAATAATTCTCCCTGGTTTATTTTCATTTAAGGAGTGATGGATGTCATCCCTATGGTGATAAGTCCCTTTGAAGGACTTTGCCATGCCAGCTGTGATGCTGAGCTGAGAAGGGTGCATGAGGAGACAGGGCTTCATGAAGGTCACTGTCTTATCCAAGGTCACAGAACTCATAAGTGGCACAACCCTAACTGAACCAAGGTTTGCCTTAGTCTACAGTATCTTCCACCCAGATTACAATCAAAATATTTTATTAAATTGTAAGTTCCCATTTGTCTTGTTTTTATTTCCTGACCGTAAACAGAAGAAAACCTTCAATAATTAAAAACATTTTTTTCAGTGTGTGTATATATATATATATGGCTTTAGATGGTAGAAAGATACATTTATTAAGCCTCAGACCCTGATCTCAAATGTAGCCATCACTATCTAGCTAGATGGTGTGTATAACTTGGGCAAGTTGTTTAGACTCACCATCTCGGTTTCCTTATCTGTGAAATGGCTGGTGGTTGTGGTAGGTCATGATGAAAGAAAACACCTTCCTTCGGGACCTCTGGAAGTGATTAAATGAGATGCTGTTTGTGATGTGTCTGGCACACAGTGGAAACTCACTTTCCTTTGCTATCCATTTTGTTTCTCATTATTCCTCACCGTCTTCCCCTGTGCTCCTATGAAAGCTGGGGTTTTCATCAATGGTTTGCCCCATTCTTTAGGAATGACTTCTTTTCCAAGCTCGGAGGCTCCCAGGAGATACACAATCCTGTAGCCAAGCACATTCACCAAGACTCATCCATGTGAGTCATACATTTTCTCTCTAGGACCTGCGCATGGTGAGTTCATTTCAACATCTTCTTAATCCCATGTCACTAACAACAGTAGAATCAATAAAACCCACGTGTGATGGGAGACCACAAATCTATTTACCTGTTTGAATCAGGGAAGCATCTACCCTGTTGGCTCTGTCATTAAACTTCTGGGAAAATGCTTTCCACACCTGGAAATATGAACTGGAAATCTCATCATGAGAGATTTTTCCCGATAATTCCCAGGCTTCACTACATGGTGATTCTCAGGAAATTTTGAACTTGCTTTGTTTTGTTCTGGACTAGAGTCAAAAGCATCTCTTAAATGAAAAATCATTTTCAGAAGGGCTAAAATGTAGGGCCATTCATTTTGATGGCCACTGGATACTTTTCATTCTGATCAGCCTCTTCATCCTTGGCATTGAAAAAAAAAAAATCAATGTCAAATTGACTAGAGGCCAAGTTGATTGACTATGGGGGGAAAAAGTATATGAAATAAGAGATTAGAGTCATTGAGAGCTTGAAAAGAGTATAGAAGCTGAAGAAAAAAAATGGCCTTGGCTATGTGTGTGTGTGTGCTTTGTTTTGTTTTGTTTTGTCCAAACTGAATACATTTTCCAGGCTCACAAGTTTAATTAAAGTCAAAGGAGCATCTCAGAGGCAACAGAAAAAATAAAGCAGACAAGACATTGAGGTGGCTGGGATAAGAAACTGTGTAGAATGTTACAGAAAAGCAAAACCAAAACCTAGGAAAGGAAAGGGAAGATGATGGGAGAGGAGAGGTGGGGGTGGGGAGGGGAGGGGCAGAGGAGGGAAGGGCAGAGAAAGGAGGGAAATATGGATTTGTCGGGTTGACCACACGAAGTGAACTTGATTTACGTCAGCAATATTCAGAGCTTTCTTTTAGGCACTGGTACTTTGCTTAGTGGGAGAAGGCAATGGCATCCCACTCCAGTACTCCTGCCTGGAAAACCCATGGACGGAGGAGCCTGGTAGGCTGCAGTCCATGGGGTCGCTAAGAGTCAGACACAGCTGAGACTTCCCTTTCACTTTTCACTTTCATGCATTGCAGAAGGAAATGGCAACCCACTCCAGTGTTCTTGCCTGGAGAATCCCAGGGACAGGGAGCCTGGTGGGCTGCCGTCTATGGGGTCACACAGAGTCAGACACGACTGAAGCGACTTAGCAGCAGCAGCAGCACTTTGCTTAGTTTCTAGATGGTCACAGAAGCTAAATTATCTGTCTCATCTAAGGACACCCACTAGCAAATGGCAAAGTCGAGAACAAACATTTCTGATTCCAAAGTCCATGTTCTTTCTAATCTGACCCACTGCCTTGGCTTACCATTTATGCATTTCAATTTTTAATGGTGGAGAAAGGGGTTAAAAATAGCTTTATTTCCATTTCTCCCGATCAGGGCAAATTTAGGTTCACTCGCGCAAAGTCGGTACATACGTCGGTGCAGTAATAATAACAGAGCTCACGTGAGTTGTGCTCCTACCTTGAGCCACGTGCCTTGGAGGAGCTATTTCATCTTTACAGCTCCACAGCGTAGGTGCCATCATTTGGGATCTCCTGTTGCATGTGAGGACATTGAGGCCCCCCCCCCCATGTTACATATACATGCTCTAGACTGCAAAGTTATTTAGAGAGGGAGCTAGGCTAGGAAGCCAGAGGTGTGACTTAACCTGCCTGCCTCGGTCATTGTCCCATCCAGGCAGTTCTTACTGAGAAGTCATTAGGAGAATGCTCTGAGAGTTTCTGACAGCAATTTTGTTAAGAGATGTTGATTTGTTAATCGTTTGAACTCGCTTTTTGTTTTCTTTTATTTACTCTTGTGCTCAACTGTCATATCCGTGAAAGCATGGTTTTGATGTGCTAGTTTCAGATTTTTTAATATATAAGAAACTAAACACATTAAAATAAATGAAAAAAATGATACAATAAAAAAAATTCATCTGTGTGCCACCTAGCATTAACTTTTATTCTCTGCCAGTGGTAAGAATATAGTCCTCCATCACTGCTCAGAAATATCACTTGTTGATGAGGCAGAAAGAGATTGGACCATATCCACCACCTCTGAGTGGGGAAGAAAGAGGCAGGACTATGACCCAGACTCGAAGATTCCACGTCAGACCTTTCTCTCCACACCACCAGCCTCCCTCCTGCACCTCATCTATGTTGCCTGGAAGGCCAGGGATGCAACAGGGTCCTTCAGAAAGCTTGAAGGTACAACCGATCCTGTTGTTATTTAAAATGTTGGTATTTTGTTCATCATGGATGCTTTAGGCATTCATTAGTCTTGATTCTTTAGCAAGTATTACATTAAAATAGTGTGTGTTTTGATTATTAAATTTATTTAAATGTTTTAATATATAAATATGCAATGCAGGAGACCTGGGTTCAGTTCCTGGGTTGGGACGTTCCTCTGGAGAAGGAAATGGCAATCCACTCCAGTATTCTTGCCTGGAGAATCCCATGGACGGAGAAGCCTTGGCAGGCTACAGCTCATGGGATCACAAGAGTCAGACACAGCTTATCGCTGTCTTTTTTTTTTTTAATGTTGTCTTTATACCAACATAGTCAAAAACATATTTTAAAATATTTTTTTAACAGAGAAAGAGGCCCAGAAGTGTCACGACTTGGCCCTTATGAAGCTGATTACTTCTTACCTCCAACACATCCCCGCTTCTCCCTCAGGACCAAACAGTGTGCCCGACAGCAGTTCATAGCCACTTGGCCTTTCAACTGCAAAACATGAGCGAGTTTTAAAAGCTTTATCTCGGTACATTCTGTTCCTGAGAAACTCCATTATATATAATTTTATATTTCCAGTGACTCACTGATGCTTATAACCCCTCTTGAAATCTCCTCAGCTTTTCTTTCTGCGACACTTGAGTCTCCAACCTTCTATCCATGATAAATTATCCATCATAATCAAACTATCTAGCCTAAGCATTTTTGGTTACTGCTTTATTTTCTTTTAAGGGGAGGAGGGCTTCCACCAAACCAGATGTGACTGTCTCTAGTTTCATTCCTTAATGTACAAGTTGCAGGTTCCTTATAGATCCTCGGGGGTAAATCACAAACAAGAATTAACACATCACCAACCCAACTTCCTCTTCTCAGCATGTCTGTTTCAGGTTAAAGTGAACAACACACTCAAATATCAAAGGCATATTGCCCCTAAATTAGCCAATCAGCTCCAAATACAGCTGGAAATAAGAGCAGGGAATAATGTTTTTCAATCAGCGGACAACCCTTTGAAAGTTTAATTATAAATGCTAACCGTTTCTTTCAAGCTAAATGAAATTTGCCACTTCTATGTAGGCAATGAACAGTGTATGTCACCCCAGCCCAATCTCGGTCTCTTACTGCCTACAACAGAAGGAGTAAAAATTATGTAGATCCCCATTCACTGACTTCTATTATTGCATTTTCTTTTAAGGGAATAGAAAATGCTTGCTACACAATTGTTGGAAGAAATCAATTTTCTGAGCAGCTCTTGTACAAGGAAATCGGTCTGGGTTAAACTGACAAGGCAGATTAGAATCAGTGTCATTGAAATTGGCAATCACATTATCCATCAATGAGGACTGTTTTCCAGGTCAGGGGAAGAAAGGAATGGTCAGTTTGAATGGTTCTCGGGTGTTAGGTTTGGAGAGAAGCGAGGTTGTTATCTATTCCTGTCAGGGAAATGGTGATCTCCATCTCATGGGTTCACACTCTGGAAATAATTGCAATGAATTATTTTCAAGGCAAGCCTGCAGAAGCTTCTGCATGGGTGCAGTGAAGTCTTCCTCACCCATATGACCGTGCCCCCGCCCCACAAGCCCCAGCTCAAATGTTACCTCAATGGACAGGTGTAAATTTGTCTGCCCAAACCATCACCATCCTTAGGAAACTCCTCCTCCCCGACTGCATACAAGAGCTCCTCCCTTTAGCCTTAGCCTCTTAGCCATCACATCATGCGATGTGATGACTGGCCAGCTTGAGTCAAGAGCCATCCCTCGGGTGAACATCTAAGTGAGATTCAAAGTGTGATATGCCCATTGATTTGCAGGATTCCCATGTTCCTTGGAATCAAGCCCAGAAAAGGAAATCTGGTGTAGAACTAGTGAGGCAGTAAAGTCCAGCCTTTGACAAAGGAGAGACCTACCATGTAAGTAGCTGAGTGACTTCATGCAAACTGCTTAAACACTCTTAAGCCTCCCTCCATAGTTCTATTTTTAGAATGGGGACAATATCTGTTCTGTAAGGTTTTATAAGGATTACAGTTACTGCTTGTAAAGTTCTGAAAATACCGTGGCTACTAGAAAAATAGTAACCGTATGTAGTCTTACACCAGATTATCAAACCTCATCAGCCAGTGATGATAAAGTGGGGTCATAATTTTGTTTATTTCCCAAATGCCCATGATCCTGACTCCAAGTAGGGTAGCACCTGGGTGCCAGTTCTGCCCCTCTGGGATCCCCGAAGTGCTTCCAAGTTTCCCCAGTTGTTGTCCTTTGTGTTCACAAAATGGTCCGACCGAGACCATCTCTAGGAGGGAACTTCAGTCTGGTAGTGTCCACCGTGTTTTCCTGCCCTTCATGGTCACTGCACAGTATGCTCTTTATTAAGTCACCAGAGCCCAAGCCCGAGGTGCTGTCCCTGATGTCCCCTTGCCATTGCTCCCTGAGGTGATGCAGTGGAGCTGTGTTCTGGAGGCGGTTAGGAGAAACGACTCTGCTCAGCTACCTGGACCTCTAATTCATTCTTTATTTGTTGAAACAACTCAGCAAATTTCAAAGAATCAGCAGCACTCAGAAATGATTCCATCTCCATTAATCCACACCCTCCAGAAAATAGCCTGCCAAATATGAATTCATAGTTTCAGCAATAGAAATAGAACTCTTTTGGGAACTGATGGCTGCTTTTCTCCACGCCTAACAATACCCCTCACTCCATCCTTATAATTTCAGAGATTCTAGGGCTCAGTCTCAGCCAGGTCACATGTGGAATCTGAGTCAACTCTTTATTCATCAACACAAACCCAGAGTATAGACCCCGCCCACAGCCAGTGACCACATGCTTGGAGGACAGAGGACAGATAACATGGGTTTGTAGAGATCCAGGAGCTCCAAGAAAGGATGTGAATATGATTTTCTGGAGAGTATGTAAATCAATTTTTCTCCCTCTCACTTTCTTACATATGCTCTATGATATTTAAGGTTTTCTAACAGTAAATATGTTATGTTCAGTTCAGTTCAGTTCAGTCGCTCAGTCGTGTCCGACTCTTTGCGACCCCATGAATCACAGCACGCCAGGCCTCCCTGTCCATCACTAACTCCCGGAGTTCACTCAAACTCATTTCCATTGAGTCGGTGATGCCATCCAGCCATCTCATCCTCTGTTGTCCTGTTCTCCTCCTGCCCTCAATCCCTCCCAGCATCACAGTCTTTTCCAATGAATCAACTCTTCGCATGAGGTGGCCAGAGTATTGGAGTTTCAGCTTTAGCATCATTCCTTCCAAGAAATCCCAGGGCTGATCTCCTTCAGAATGGAGTGGTTGGATCTCCTTGCAGTCCAAGGGACTCTCAAGAGTCTTCTCCAACACCACAGGTCAAAAGCATCAATTCTTTGGCGCTCAGCCTTCTTCACAGTCCAACTCTCACATCCATACATGACTACTAGAAAAACCATAGCCTTGACTAGATGGACCTTAGTCGGCAAAGTAATGTCTCTGTTTTTGAATATGCTGTCTAGGTTGATCATAACTTTTCTTCCAAGGAGTAAGCGTCTTTTAATTTCATGGCTGCAGTCATCATCTGCAGTGATTTTGGAGCCCCCCAAAATAAAGCCTGACACTGTTTCCACTGTTTCCCCATCTATTTCCCATGAAGTGATGGGACTGGATGCCATGATCTTCGTTTTCTGAATGTTGAGCTTTAAGCCAACTTTTTCACTCTCCTCTTTCACTTTCCTCAAGAGGCTTTTGAGTTCCTCTTCTGCCATAAGGGTGGTGTCATCTGCATATCTGAGGTTATTGATATTTCTCCCGGCAATCTTGATTCCAGCTTGTGTTTCTTCCAGTCCAGCATTTCTCATGATGTACACTCTGCATAGAAGTTAAATAAGCAGGGTGACAATATACAGCCTTGACGTACTCCTTTTCCTTTTTAAAACCAGTCTGTTGTTCTGTGTCCAGTTCTAACTGTTGCTTCCTGACCTGCATACAGATTCTCAAGAGGCAGGTCAGGTGGTCTGGTATTCCCATCTGTCTCAGAATTGTCCACAGTTTATTGTGATCCACACAGTCAAAGGCTTTGGCATAGTCAATAAAGCAGAAATAGATGTTTTTCTGGAACTCTCTTACTTTTTCCATGTTGATAACAAGGTCAAGGTACAACATTATTATAAGTTGTATTTCAATTTGACTTTATAAGACTATATAGATACTGGATTATTATAAATAATTTGTGTATATTGAATTATTATCCATATACTATGTTGTTGTTCAGTCACCCAGTCATGTCTGACTCTTTGCAACCCCATGGACTGCAGCACACCAGGCCTCCTTCTCTATATACTATATATTAGTATAATATACACTAATGTATATAAAGTTATACATATTAGTATGTTATATATATATTCCTTTTTGTAATTATAAATTTTAGACAAATTTAAGTAATTAAGTCTCTATTAATGGAGTAAAGACAAAGGTAGGTACTTTAGGGAATCTATTCAATTTTTATAAACAAAACATTGATTATAAATTAACATGAATTTATCAGGACTTTTATATTGATCTTCCTTCAAAGTTAACTTTTACTTGCACATACCCAAAATGTCATGCTGTGGTTGAGAAAATCTGCCCACCAGATCTCACAGCCAATTGTTTTCATGCCAGAGGTGCTATGTGATCATATGTGTAAAGGCAGGAAACTTAGGGATTCCAGTGACCCATAAATGCTCCATTGCCTAGGAGCAAGATTTCAGTAAAAACCCTGCTTGAAATCAATCTCACACTTAAAACATAATGAATTTGAAACCATCAAAAAGTGGTATGAGGTTCATGACTCTATCACAAGGCTAATTTCAGGAGACAGGCAGACCATAGGAATGCAAGGAAGATTCAACTCATTTTTTGCAGCCATTTTTTTTTTTTTTTTTTTTTAGTCACAAATGGTTATTCTGTATAAGTGTTCCTGAAAGTTTTCCTTTTTAATGGTGGGTCTCAGCAATATTTCACCACACCACAATTTTTAATGGATCATTACATTGCATTTTATCTTAAGGTTACTAATCTGTCATTTCTGTAGTTGAGTTAACTAGTATTTCTTCTCTGTTTCATGTATTTCATTGTCTTTGAAGATAGTATGACTCCTTTACCCTTTCAAATTTATGAAATTAGATTGTGTCTGTCTCCTTAATTACCTTAAATTAAATGGGTAAGACAGTCATTATGGATGGGTGGTCTCTTCCAGACTGCCCTCCAGTGTAAAATGACTAAGGAAATAAAGCTCTGAGGGCTGAATCATGAGGTCTAACTAGGCCTGCTGGGCAGGGGAGTGTGAAAGTACCTGGGTAACTCTTTCCTGAAAAGCATAGTGGGGGAAATATAGCAAGTCTGGGTGAAATCAGATGTCTTAACCAACCAGTTCAGTTCAGGTAAATTATTTAGTAAAACAAAGCCAAATATGGTAGCTCTATTTTTAGTTTTATAAGGAGTCTCCATATTGTTCTTCCTAGTGGCTGTACCAGTTTGCATTCCCACCAACAGTGTACCAGGGTTCCTTTTTCTCTACATCATCTCCAACATTTATTATTTGTACACTTTTTGATGTTGGCGATTCTTACTGGTGTGAGGTGATACCTCATTGTGGCTTTGATTTGCATTTCTTTTAATAATTAGTGATGTCTTTTCATGTGCTCTTTGGCCATCTTAAATCTCTTTGGAGAAATGTCTATCTAGATTGTGTGCCCATTTTTTGATGGTTTTCTTAATATTGAGCTGTATGAGCTGCTTATGTATTTTGGAGATTAATCCCTTGTCAGTTGCATCTGTTGGAAATATTTTCTTCCATTTTATATATTGTCTTTTTGTTCTGCTTATGATTTTCTTTAATGAGCAAAAGCTTTTAAGTTTAATTAGGACCCATTTTCGTATGGTCCTAATGACAACAAACTCTGTAGAAAGTGGGCATAGAGGGAATCTACCTCAACATAATAAAAGCCATATACAACAAAGCCACAACTAGCATCATACTCGGTGTTGAAAAGCTGAAAGTGTTTTCTCTAAGATCAGGAAGAAGACAAGAATGTGCACTCTCACCCCTTTTATTCAACATCATTTTGAAAGACCTAGGCACAGCAGTTAGGGAAGAAGAAGAAAGAAAAGGAATCCAAACTGGAAAATAAGACGTAAAACCATCATGGTTTGTAGATGACCTGATACTTTGTGTAGAAAATCCTAAAGATTCCACCAGAAAACTACTAGAGCTCATCTATGAATTCAGTAGCATTGTTGGATACACAATGATTACCTGTTGCTTTCTATATGCTAACAATGAAAGTTCAAAAAGAGCAATGAAGAAAACAACTTCATTTGCTAGTGTATCAAAAAGAATAAAATATCTAGGAATAACCTTACCTAAGGAAGCAAAAGACCTGTATTCCAAAAACTAATAAGACACTGATGAGAGAAATCGAAGATGACACAGACAAATGGAAAGATATACCATATTCTTCAGTTGGAAGAATCAGTATTGTGAAAATTAGTATACTACCCAATGCAATCTACAGAGTCAGTGCAATTCCTATCAAATTACCAATGGCATTTTCCACAAAACTAGAACAAAGATCTTAAAATTTGTATGGAAACACAAAAGACCGATAACCAAAGCAATCTTGAGAAAGAAAAACAGAGCTGAGGAATTAGGCCCCTGACATCAGACTATACTACAAAACTACAGTAAGCAAACCTGTACAGTATTGGCACAAAAAACAAAGAGATCAATGGAATAGGATAGAAAGCCCGGAAATAAATTTCACACACATATGATCAATTAATCTATAGCAAAGGAGGCAAGAACATGCAATGAAGAAAAGACATTCTCTTCAAAAAGTGGTTTGAGGAAAACTGAGCAGATGCCTATAAAAGAGTGAAAATTAGGACATTCTCTAACATAATCAGTTCAGTTAGGTTCAGTCGCTCAGTCGTGTCTGACTCTTTGCGACCCCATGAGTCACAGCATGCCAGGCTTCCCTGTCCATCACCAACTCCCAGAGTTCACTCAGACTCACGTCCATCGAGTTGGTGATGCCACTCAGCCATCTCATCCTCTGTTGTCCCCTTCTCCTCCTGCCCCTAATCCCTCCCAGCATCAGGGTCTTTTCCAACGAGTCAACTCTTCGCATGAGGTGGCCAAAGTATTGGAGTTTCAGCTTCAGTATCAGTCCTTCCAGTGAACACCAGGACTGATCTCCTTGAGGATGGACTGGTTGGATCTCCTTGCAGTCCAACGGACTCTCAAGAGTCTTCTCCAACACCACAGTTCAAAAGCATCAATTCTTTGGCGCTCAGCCTTCTTCACAGTCCAACTGTCACATCCGTACATGACCACTGGAAAAATGTTAGCCTTGACTAGATCAATGTTTCTTGGCAAAGTAATATCTCTGCTTTTGAATATGCTATCTAGGTTGGTCATAAGTTTGCTTCCAAGGAGTAAGCGTCTTTTAATTTCATGGCTGCAGTCATCATCTGCAGTGATTTTGGAGCCCAAAAAAATATAGCCTGACACTGTTTCCACTGTTTCCCCATCTATTTCTCATGAAGTGATGGGACCAGATGCCATGATCTTAGTTTTCTGAATGTTGAATTTTAAGCCAACTTTTTCACTCTCCTCTTTCACTTGCATCAAGAGGCTTTTGAGTTCCTCTTCACTTTCTGCCATAAGGGTGGTGTCATCTGCATATCTGAGGTTATTGATATTTCTCCCAGGAATCTTGATTCCAGCTTGTGCTTCTTCCAGCCCCGCTTTTCTCATGATGTACTCTGCATAGAAGTTAAATAAGCAGGGTGACAATATACAGCCTTGACGTACTCCTTTTCCTATTTGGAACCAGTCTGTTGTTCCATGTCCAGTTCTAACTGTTGCTTCCTGACCTGCATACAGATTTCTCAAGAGGCAGGTCAGGTGGTCTGGTATTCCCATCTCTTTCAGAATTTTCCACAGTTTATTGTGATCCACACAGTCAAAAGCTTTGGCATAGTCAAATCAAAAAGGATTAGTGACCCAATGTAAGACCAGATACTATAAAACTCCTAGAGGAAAATAGGCAGAACAC
This sequence comes from Ovis aries, assembly GCF_016772045.2. Lineage (NCBI taxonomy): Eukaryota > Metazoa > Chordata > Mammalia > Artiodactyla > Bovidae > Ovis > Ovis aries. The sequence goes on along the minus strand of NC_056072.1, from coordinate 45,938,257 downwards.
TCTTTGACATAAAATCATAGCAGTATCTTTTGGATTTATCTCCTAGTGTAATGGAAACAATATAAGGTTTTTTTAATCATAAAGAAGAGAGAGATTGCATTTATATAGATATAGATTAGATATATTGTTGTTGTCATTGTTCAGTTGCTAAATCCTGTCTGACTCTCTGCAACCTCATGGACTGTAGGATGCCAGGCTCCTCTGTCCTCCACCATCCCTGGCGTTTGTTCAAATTCCTGTCCATTTAGTTGGTGATGCTATCTGTCTCATTCTCTACTGGCCCCTTCTCCTTTTGCTTTTAATCTTTCCCAGGATCGGGGTCTTTTCCAGTGAGCAGGCTCTTGACATCAGGTGGCCAGATTGTTGGAGGAGCGTCTTCAGGATCTGTCCTTCCAATGAATATTCAGGGTTCATTTGCTTTAGGATTGGCTGGTTTGATCTCCTTTCAGTCCAAGGGACTCTCAAAGAGTCTTCTCCAGCACCACAATTTATATATCCAGCAAATGCAATCATGCAAAGTACATAAAGCAAACGATGACAGAAATGAGAGAGTTAAAAAGTTTTTGGAGATTTAAAAATCACTGCTCACAGAAACTAATTATTAAATTCAATAAGAATGGACTAGAATATAAAATAAATTAAAAATATTTAAAATATACTAGAATATAGAAGAGTAATAAAATAATTGATATGCATATAAATTTATGTTAAAGTTTGCACCCCAACATAGACTGCATACTTTTTAAAGAATAGTTTGGTCATTAAAAGAAATCACACATTAGAGACAAAAAGAAAATGTCAGTGTATTTCTAATTCTTATTATCAGACAATGTTCTCTAACTTCAATGTAATAAAATTCAAAATAAGTAAATCTGAGTTAGCTAAAAATATAAATCAATGTATTTATAAACTAAGGAAAACTGAGACAGAAAATTTACTGTAGAACTTGGGGAAACAAGAAAACAAAAGGCGTAATTCTATAGTAAATAAAATGAAAGTAGTGCATGTCAACATTTGCTGGTTGCTGCTAACACAGTTCCTAGAGTGCAAATTCTAGCTCTGAATACCTTCTGAAAATAAAGAAGATTGAAAAATAAATAAGCTAAATCATCTAAAGATGGGAGGAAAAGGACAACAGAGCTGTTTCAAAGAAACAAGTAAGATGGCAATATGACGATAAATGACAGCTGCAGAAAGTTTTATAGATGAGGTAAGGAGTACAGAATTCCTAATTTATACACATTATCTTAGAAATTTGAAAATAGGGGCAGTCTGGGCAGCTCATTTCATGAGGCGAGTATAATTTTAATAGCTAAACCAGATGAAAAGAGTTCAAGAGCAAAAAAAAAACAAAAGTACTGTAATTCAATTTAACGTCTGAACTTAATTTTGAAAATCTTAAATAAAATATTACCTATTTATTTCCAAAAGTATATTAAAATGATTCAAGGATGGCCCAACATAAGAAAAACTAGCTATATAATTCACTTTAAAAAAACAGAATAAAAGACTGCAAGGTCACAATAGAAAGAGAAAGCATATGATAAAGATCAACATCCACTTCTGAAAAAAAAAAAAAAACTTAGAAAACTAGAAATGATGTGATAAAGTTTATCATCTAAAAATCCATTGAAAACATCATTTTAATAAAGAAATTTTATAAAAACTTTTTAAGGTCAGGAACAAGATAAAACTTACCTCTGTAACAGCTGCTATTCCAAGTATTTGGAAAAGCAATTAGATAAATAAGTAACAAAAATACTGAATTGGACAGGCAAGACAAAATATTCTTTACATAGAAATCCACAGGAACTAGAAGAAGACCTTTAGAATTTGTGAGAGAGTTCAGCAATCTTTCCAGAAACAAGATTAAGTTATAAAAACCTTTAGTGGGCACCTACTAAAGCAAATTCCTATTAGAAAATGCAATAAGAAAATTTATAATGGCAACTAAAACTGTGAATTATCTACTAGCTAATATAATAAAGATTGCACAGGCACTTTCTGGAAAGATTTTAAATTTTATTCTAGGATCGTAACAATGACCTGTATATGATGCCTAAGGTTTGGGTCAAGTAAACATTGAAATGATATCAATCAATATACACTGAATTAGTTTGAAAATAAATGAAATTCCAATAAAAAATTCAAGCATTTTTTAAAATACTCTCTAAGATATATATGGATGAGTAATATTTCTTGAATGACAAAGAATATTTTCAAATAGAAGGGTCGGAAGATTCTTCTTGCCACATATTCAGTTCATTTCAGTCGCTCAGTCATGTCCGACTCTTTGTGACCCCGTGAATCATAGCACACCAGGCTTCCCTGTCCATCACCAACTCCTGGAGTTCACTCAAACTCATGTCCATCGAGTAGGTGATGCCACTCAGCCATCTCATCCTCTGTTGTCCCCTTTACCTCCTGCCCCCAATCCCTCCCAGCATTAGGGTCTTTTCCAATGAGTCAACTCTTTACATGAGGTGGCCAAAGTACTGGAGTTTCAGCTTTAGCATCAGTCCTTCCAATGAACACCCAGGACTGATCTCCTTCAGAATGGACTGGTTGGACCTCCTTGCAGTCCAAGGGACTCTCAAGAGTCTTCTCCAACACCACAGTTCAAAAGCATCAATTCTTCGGCGCTCAGCTTTCTTCACTGTCCAACTCTCACATCCATACATGGCCACTGGAAAAACCATAGCCTTGTCTGGATGGACTTTTGTTGGCAAAGTAATATCTCTGCTTTTGAATATGCTATCTAGGTTGGTCATAGCTTTTCTTCCAAGGAGTAAGCGTCTTTTAATTTCATGGCTGCAGTCACCATCTGCAGTGATTTTGGAGCCCCCAAAAATAAAGTCTGACACTGTTTCCACTGTTTCCCCATCTATTTCCCATGAAGTGATGGGACCAGACACCATGATCTTCGTTTTCTGAATGTTGAGATTTAAGCCAACCTTTTCCCTCTCTTCTATAAAGGCATATTAAAAAGCAGTAGTAATTAAGACAGCATGGCAGTAAAATAGGAGCAGAACAGTAGAGCAAGGGAGGAGACTAGAGCATCCCATGGACTCCTGAGGCCCCTGGGACAGAGGGCATCATGTTACAGAGAAGCATTACAAAACACTGGGAGAGAAGACTGAGTCTTCGGTAAAGAGCATGGGAAAAGTAACATCACTCTGTGGAAACTTTAATTTAAATAATTTCCTCATACCAAATAAAATAATCTGTATATGGAGTAAGAACTAAACTGAATGTTAAAAGTATAGAATTAATGAAGGAAATGCAGACAAAATCTTTACTACCTTGAGTTAGGAGAAGCTTCTTAATCTAGATTCCAACACATAAACCCCAAAGAGATAAATCCATGGCCCTGAATGAAGGATTTCCCCTCAAAATTACATCACAGACAGAGTTATCAGGCAGGGGTCAGACTTACTCTTGACCCTGTGATATCATCAATTAAATAGTGGCACTGTTAACTGAGCAGTTACTATGTATCAGGCACTGTTCTGAGTACTTCATATACCTTGAATCATTCACTCTTCTTGAGTACTATTTTTAACCCATTTTACAGATGAGGACACTGGGTTAGTAAACTTGTCTAAAGTCATGTAGCTGGTAAAAGGTATAGCTGGGATTTTAACCCTGATACCCTGGCCAAATCCAGAAACTATTCCCTTAACTGGGGTTACACAGCTTTTTAGGATTTCCCTTGCTGACGCCAAGAGAAGCAAGTCAAGGGAAAAAGAGCCGAGGATGAGGAAAGACCCGTACTGCACGGACGAGGAGAGACCAGCACTTCAGTGATGTTTGCAAGTACTTTTGTAGTGGAGGTGTGCTGACTTGTGGAGAAGTGATCAACCAGCAAGACAGCGCAATCTTGTAAACTACAGCTCTAGAAACTTTGGAAAGGACTTTCCTTTAATCCCAGCCACTTTAGTGTTCTGTGGCTTACAGTGTAAGAATATATATATTTTAAATTCTTTGGATAATGCTGCTGATTATGAAAAACATGACAGCTATAAAATTCACGATCCTTACTCTCCAGAACAGACTCTCCACAAATTCAGGGTGTCTGGCAAGTTCCAGCCAAAGCCTCTAAACAAATTGGTTTTCAAACCAGCATCCCCAGCTAATATTTTCCATAACACGCAATCCCATTCTTGTTTGCAGTAAAACATTGGAATGAAACCATACTCTGTTTGTTCTCCGGCTCACATTATGACCTGCTATAAAATGAATTAATATTCATAAATCTTTTTTACTGCACTAATCTCAATGTTTTAAAGTAGTGATTACCACCTGACATGGGGCAGGCCAATGACTAAAGGAATCTTCAGACAGCATAAGCCTAAACATGTTTGAAGAGTGAAGCGAAGGAAAAGGTTCACATGTCAAATTTGGGCATAAACACGAACATTTTGAGAAGATTTTCCATAAGGACTCCAGATACTTTGGGGTAAAAATGTCCTGGAAAATTTTTTCTGTGGAGTATCTGGGAACATGAGCAAGAATGTTGGACATGGGTTATGTAACATGGAATATACCACGTAGACAACCTTTTTGAAATTTTCCAGATGAGATACATCATTTGGAAAGCTTAGAAACACCTTTGGTGACCTTCATGTTTTCTGTAATTAAAGTTTCTTCAGGCTCTGAGACACCTGAGCAGTGGATTAACTTTTGACTGTCCATATCTGAAGCTACTGAGAAATCCCACAGGCTTCATAAAGCTGCCTGAAGAGAGGTGGACCTCAGCGCTACCCAACAGGAAACTTGGAACACGTTGGAAACCAAGAATAGCCCGGCACATACCGCTGAACAGAGAAACTGGGAAGGGAAGTAGTAGATGCGCTTGGTATGATTTTAGTTAGAAGAATAAGGAAGCAGAATGGTGTAAACTGTTGAGAATACTTATTCGTAGTTTGGGATCTAAGTTTTCAAGAGTAGAGAAGGACTGAGGAGAGACTCGTTCATTCAATAAAGAATTACTAAATTTCTCCCATGCCAGAAAGCACCACGTTAAGGCCTTGGGGATCTGATGTTGAACAAATGCAGAGTTTTGGATTTGGTAGTCAAGGTAGGCAAGTAATGAGATGAAGGAAACTAAGTATGAGCTGAGATCAGTGATTTTAAGAAAGTACTAGAGTTTCAAGAGAGCAGCAAAAGAGGTTAACTGGGTCTTGAGAATCATGGAGATACTAATGAATTTGAAAGCATTCACTCCGTGAAGGGAAGCAGCACCTGAGCTCTCTGCCAGAGAGACCCGAGAAGGGCTGGTTCTCCCCAGCAACGTCAGGGGGAAGGTGGTGGAGGGAGAATTTGGGGAGCAGGAAGAGCAGTAGCCCCCCACCCTTCCCTGAGCACCTTCTCCTAAAGGGATGTCTCATCAGCAATAGTTTTCAGATACTCCATCGCCAGGAGCATTAAGATTGTGGAAGGACTTTGAAGGGAACAATACAGAGCAAGTCCAAGCTCCCACCCACAGAGATGGGGCATGTTGCAGGCATGCTCATCCCTTAGGTCCCACTGTGGGCCGGGCCACACCACTCACCTGCTCCTCCGTGGTGGTAGGGCCCAGCTCAGACTCTTTTCAGAACTCTAATCTGTAGTTTTACCAAGTTGTCTTCCCTAAGCTGCTGACCTACAGTTATAAAACTATAAAACTGTCTAACTAAAGTTTTATTTGCCTGTGTCTCTCATAGGTTTCAAGTAAGAAGGGCCCCACACTGGTCTTGTCTTTCAACCTTAAACCTGCTTATCCTCTGGTTTCCCATCCTGATGAATGTCACTCAGTTACTCAAATGTAAAGCATGGTGGCCAGGGCATCCGTCTCAATACCTCCTGTCTTCTTCGTCTCCTCCTACCAAGCCAATCAGTGAATAACTTTCAGGTCTGCCCACTTGACTGTCTTCCTCCCATCTCTGCCTGTGTCGAGACCACATCACTTCTTCTATGAAAGACTCCAGCCACCCTCCAGCTCCAGCCTGGTCTCCCTCCTGCACTTCCTGCCCATTCCCTCTCCCCACCTCCCACCCAGTTTTCAGCAGAGACATAGAGAGAATCTTGAGTGTGTGAAGCTTCAGAGAGAGAGAAAGCATGACTGCTTCCATCCCGTGCATCTCGAGGCAGCCCTCCTCATGCTTTGGGGAACAGGGAAATCTTTGAGCTTCTATTGACATATGGCAGGAGACCCATACAGAAGGCTGGTGCTTCAGAGGACAGGCCATTACTGTGTGAACTTTAAGGAAGACGAGTTCCAGGAAGAAAAGACCTGAGGGAAACTGGCGCTGCACATGCTCTAAATCCTGGCTTTTCTGTTGTTAATCCTGAAGGCTTTTCTAGAAAAAACAGAAGCATAATAACTCTGACACCACCACCACTAGTATGCTGTGGCTGACATAGTCAGTGTCCACCATATTTCCTTGGATCCTGTTATCATCCCTTCCTTCTATTAATTTTGTACAGTGTCCCGTGTACATCCCCAAACCTGCACTCAAGCCTCTTTGTCAACACTACCTTCCACCTTAGTGCTTGGCCACTTGCGCTAAGATGCCGCCTCCCTCTGAGGCGTGTCCACACTGTCTCCAGAGCTCCCGGAGGGATCTGGTCAATATCACCCTTAATGTAGCTTTGCTTGATGTCCTTGCTTAGCTTCCTTTCTCTCCCTCTTCCACGTTCCTATGTTGTTTGCTCCTGATAATCACTTTCCCATGAGACCTGGTCTCAAGTTCTGCTCCTGGAAACCCAGACAGAATGGGAACCCAGCTCTCTGTACCAGGCACAGGCTAAGCGCTTCTATACAATCTTTCCTCCAATCCTCAAAACAATGGCTTGAGGGCAGGACTACCCATAGCTCCATTTTACCAATGGCAAAACACAGGATCAGGGACATTTGGTTTCTGTCACAGCCAATGCCGAGGAGAGGCAGGTCTGGCCCCGCCCACGTCCATCCCAACTCTTGCCCATTTTGCTATACCATGAAGTCACAGCCACTCCCCTCCATCTTCCCCCACCGAAAGCAGCATCCTGGGAAACAGGCGGGAGGAGCAGAGAGTACAACAGGGCAGGGGAAAAGCAAACCAGAGGGTGTGTTCCAGCCGCCTGCATGGCAGGGCTTGATCCCATTCAGTCCCACCCCTAGAGCTGTCGTGTGGAACATACCTCAGGACTGTCTGCCTGAAAAAATGGAAGGGGGAGTGTTTCTTTACCAGCTCTGCCCCGGCTGGTCAAGGGTTCCCAAAAGTCTGTGCCACTAACATTTGCGTCTTGTCAGGGGAGCCCACAGAGGAAAGTGCTGTCAGGCACACCTGGGTGGAGTAGCTGCCACAGCACTGACCGAGGATGGGAGGCAGGGCATGGAGGGCTTCCAGAGCACACCTCCTCTTACTGTCTCATGCAATCCCTGCCCCTCCGTAGGAAACTACATGTGTTGAGCATGCTGTGTGCCCAACCCAATGCCAGGCCCTTATGCATCAGTTTGTTCACACCTGGCCACACCTGACTGGGCAGGTACTGGTGTTGTTCTCATTTTACATCTGTGGAAACTGAGGACCTGAGTGGTGAGATGACTCGCTCCTGGTGTGTGGCATTGCAGGGACGGGGACTCCTTGGCCCTCTCTTCCCAGCTCCTCCTCTTACCTTCACTGGGGGCTGCTCTGCAGGGCAACCCGCCTCATAGGCCGTGGCAGCCTTCCATGGGCTGGGCAGGCCCCAACTCCAGGCCTGGTTCTTATTCGGGGAACCCAGCCAGAAATCCAGCCAGGGACCGGATGGCGTCTTATAATTTCTCTGTATCCCCCAAGCTGCCTAGCACTAAATAAATACTTGCTGACTGATTGACTCATACTGGCCTTGCTTCCAAGTTTCCCTGGGCCCCTTCACTAGGCAGCCAGCCCCCTCTCTGCCCTTTCGGAGTCCCCCATTTCCACCAGCTCCTGAAGTCTGAATTTGAAAGTGTAGGGAGTGTTGTGTTTCCAGAGATACGAGCTGGTGACAGAAGGGGCTTAGCAGTGAGGGTGGGCAGCAGTGGAGCCGTGAGAGGAAAAGGTCGGGATGGGATAGGAGGGGTCTTCACACTCCCTGTGCCAGAGGGGCCCCAAAGCAACTTGCAATCAAGAAAAATGTGCACTGACCGCTCTGAGAGATATTCCTGGGAGACCACAAAATTTAGATAAGGACACAGGCTCCAGACCAGGTCTCCTGGCTTCAAATCCTGGCTGCAGCTGTCACCTTACCTCTCTGTGCTTCAAGAACTTCCACTGTAAACTGGGATGATAGTAATAGTAATAACAACCACCACCTTAGGGTTGTTGCTTGGTTTAAAATGAGTTAATACAGTGTCTGGCTAGTGGTAAGTGCTCAGTGAATATTAACTGTCATGGTTGCTGTTCTTATGTAGCCAGAGGTTAGAACCCTGCAAGCCACCACTGTCCTATTGATGTAGAAACTATGCTTAGGGAAGGCAGATGTTGTGCAGAAGTACTGCCAATTTAAATTCAAATGCAGGTCAGATGAACTCTGAAGTCCAAGTGCTTCTATCAGCATGTACACATTTCAGTTGTTTATCTGTTGGTTATTATTCTAGTGTCTGTCAGAACTATTTATCATTTTGCCCATCATATTTTGAAAATGTCTGCCAGGAGAAAGTTTCTTGACAGGGTAAAGAAGGAATTGAGCAGTGCACAAAGGAGAAGCCGCTCAGCTTTCATAATCGAACGGAAGGACAGTCTGGCTCAAGGTAGCCTCAGTTAAACTCAGCTCAGATATCACATTTTTGTTTTTCTTTTAAAACGTGTTCATGTGTTCCAGTTTCATCCTTTCATAACCCTACAGGACTTAGTACTGGTTGTACTCATTCATAACAGTAAAATTGTTTAGGTTTGAAGTTGTGTCCCCATAGGATCTTTGAGGTCTAGTTTTAGCTAAGAGGTGTGTCTTGTCTATGTCAAAAATAGCCTGGTTAAACTAGCCGCCTGGTTCCTTGGAAGTCAGTTGACCCACAACGTCTTGGCTATGACAGGAGCATACTATGAAGGTGCCTCAAGATTTACCATCGTGAGCATTCTGCTAGTACTTCTACCTGTAGTACTGTTACTACCCCATACCTGCTCCTATTCCTAACTTCAGTTCAGTTCAGTTCAGTTGCTCAGTCATGTCTGACTCTTGCCCACCCCATGAATTGCAGCACACCAAGCCTCCCTGTCCATCATCAGCTCCCAGAGTTTACTCAAACTCATGTTGGTGAGTTTGACTCATTGAGTTGGTGATGCCATCCAGCCATCTCATCCTCTGTTGCCCCCTTCTTCTCCTGTGCCCAATCCCTCCCAGCATCAGGATCTTTTCCAATGAGTCAGCGCTTCGCATGAGGGGGCCAAAGTATTGGAGTTTCAGCTTTAGCATCAGTCCTTCCAATGAACACCCAGGACTGATCTCCTTTAGAATGGACTGGCTGGATCTCCTTGTGGTCCAAGGGACTCTCAAGAGTCTTCTCCAACACCACAGTTCAAAAGCATCAATTCTTCGGCGCTCAGCTTTCTTCACAGTCCAATTCTCACATCCATACATGACCACTGGAAAACCCATAGCCTTGACTAGATGGACCTTTGTTGGCAAAGTAATGTCTCCGCTTTTTAATATGCTGTCTAGGTTGGTCATAGCTTTCCTTCCAAGGAGTAAGCGTCTTTTAATTTCATGGCTGCAGTCACTATCTGCAGTGATTTTTGCAGCCCCAAAAAATAAAGACTCATATTCAAAGAACACCAACTATTTGCTCCTTGTATTACTCACTTTATCTTCAAAACAGTTCCCTGAAGTAGAGAATTTTATCTTCATTTTACAGATCAGGAAACCAAGGCACAGAAAAGCATAGTAACTTTTCGATGATCACCAGTCAGTGAGGTGAGCAGTCACCTCAAGAAATCTGTCTGGACTGTCTGTGCTTTCAGCCACTACCCTCAACTACCACTCATTCAGAGCATGAAAACGGGCCTCCTTGTGATCCCCACCAGCAGCATGGGGATCATGCTCAGGGAGTGTCTTCAGTGGGGAGGCAGTATAGATAAAACTTGAGAAAGGACAGGTTATGTAAGGGAATAGTAACAGATTCAACTCTGTTCCTATCACATACTTGCATCTTTCATGTATGCATACCTGCATGACCTTTGTAAAACACCAGAAAAATAGAAATTGTCCATGTTGATGACAGTGGAAACCAAACCTTAGCCACGTTCAATCATTCAGTCCTGTCCGACTCTTTGCAACCTCATAAACTGCAACACACCAGGCTTCCCTGTCCATTGGCCCAAACCACTCAGTTATGCATATGATGTAGCCAGGACTAGGTTTCTTGACCTCCGATTTCAGGGCTAGCTTTATTCCAATAGAATTCTTTGAGGCCCCAAAGGAAGCTCATGTATTTACGTAAATATACTTACTTATCCCACCTGTTTAGGAATATAGGTTTCATTATTATTCAGGTATAACAAATCAAACAGATCAGGATACAGCTTCCATTGAAAAGATAGTTTGTTACTTATAGTTCCCAAGAGGAGGGACATCCCACACCATGCAAGGTCACACAGCGAAGCCCTGGAGTCAGTCAGGAGACAGAAGGAGTAAGGAGAAAAAGTGGGCAAGAAACCTGATTGGTGTCCATGGGAAGGAATGGGTGAAGCATGGTAAGGAAGCTAGGTGGGTTTGAATACTTCTGGTTTAGCCCTAGGGCCCTGGGACTGTCCCTGGTTGTCTGGTACTTGGCCCTGGGGTGATTAGGGCAGGAGGATAGTGTGACAGAAGTGGTTGAAGTAAGGGCTTCACATTGGTTGGTTTGCATATAAAGGTGTCCTTTTGAGTTGTTTAAAGTATCTAGGGCTTATCTAACCCATGAAGGAGCAGTCTGTTCCAGTGTCAAGGAGGCTCCAGGATGTCAGAGAATCAAAATTAAAAGGCATGCCTAATACACCACCTCAGAAGAGAGTAGACTTAAGGGTGTCCTTGTAGGATGAAACTGAACAAACGGCAGAGTTTGGTTGGATGGGTGGATGGATGGATGATCAGATGGACCAACAGATATGTAAGCTTTAATCTCCTGATGCCCGTGACCCTCGTCTAACAGTATGATTGTTTCAGTGGAAATGTCTCTATTGAAGATCAAGGATAAAGCAGCATTCATGCAACCCTTGGATAGATATTTCTTTCTGTGTTTCAAAATGAAGACCCTGCTAAATAATATGGAGGGAGATTATAGGAGCACGGCTGGTCATCTGGGATTTCACATTAGCTGTTATTCTCTATAACTCTGCCACTGAGACATCAGAGTATGGCCAGTTACAAACAAGAAGTCAGCTTCCTTCCAAAATCAATAAGAGACTTTTGACTGGGCTATCTGCGTCTGCTTGGAAAGAAGAATAAGGATGCAAACTTAGAAAACCAAAGCTAGAGAATAAAAATTTCTGAATGGGTGCTTTCATTGGTTTGTTGGCAAGAAACACATTCAAGGAAACCAGGGTGATTCTCAATTCCCTTTTTCATAAATGAAAAATAGCTTCTTCTGATACTTAGACTCGTGGATCCCAAATGGCCAGGATAATTCATTAGCTCAGATGGAGAAAGCATATTTCTCTTTCAGTGAGTTGGACTCATCTCCTTATGACCCCGAAGCTCATAAAGACAGTGGAAAGAGCTGTGTTTCAAGCCAGTCTGGCTGAATTCAGAATTTGACTCTCTGCAACTGATGCTTTTCCTTGCAGGACCTTTCTCTGGAAACTCATCCCTGAGACTAGCTATTAATTGGAGAAAGTTTATTTATCTTGTAGGTTTGATAATCAATCATCGGATTTCAGCACTTGTTTTGTGGGATTCCATTTCATCACTTGCTACAGTATATATTATTATTCGGTATAGGAGTTTGTTAACGGTGTATTTATTTGAATGACTCTCCCTCTAAATAAAGGGGCCTTATAAAGTTTTTTTTTTTTAATAAAGGTTTATTTTTACATCAGCTATTTGCTTTCCTATGCTAAATCCTCAGTTGAAGGCTCTGAGCAGCATACAAGCCGAATTCCTGCTTTTCGGGTCGGGATGGGGCTGTTGGAAGGGTGATAAAAGCAGCGGCGTAGGCCCTTCAGCAGATTTGTTTTTTCCAGCCCTGTCATTCACTTTCCCTTTGAGAAGGGAACAAGACGGCTGGTAGAGATTAGGAATGGTAATGTAAAAGTTTCTACCTACTGCATAAAATTCTTTCAAATTAATGCAAGCATTAAATTGTCAATGATTTTTCACATAAAGTAGATATTAAACTGTGCATGCCCGCTGGTGTTGGTATAAATTTTTGTCAACATTTTTGGCACACGAGGTCTGAGCCTGGGGGTCAAGAAACGTTCTTAACCAAATTTTGTTGTTTCAGTTGCTTTTTTTGCACTCGTGTGTTGTAACTCAAACATCGAATCTTTTCCCAAAAATGAAATTTGGCAGGCCATTAGTCCGTAATGTGGTCTAATGCCTGTGGGTATTTTTTAAACATGTAAATGGCCAAGATATTTAGGTTTTTGAGGTTGAAAAACCGTGCATGCACTCTTAACAACTTCTTTTTCAGCTGTACTTAGTATGCATATTTATTGCACATGTGTATTTTGTAGCACACCGATCAGACTGGAGATTAGTTGGGAAAATATACAAACGCCTCTTCGCAGGAGAATGTCTCTCAGAGCGTGAGCCGATATGTCTTCTCTTTTAACGAGGGAGTAAAAGGTAGCCCGCGGCACCCCCGGTCTCCAGGGCTCTGTCCTGAAGTGAGGCGACTTCAGCCATTCCCACTCATCCGTGGTGCCGGAAGACTGAAGATAGGAGCTGTCCCCAAGCCTGCTGACCGACTTCAGAGCCAAGGAACGTCCAAAGAAAGAGGGTGAGCATCTGTACCTCACAGTTCTAAATCCTGTCTCTGGCCTCATTGCCCTAACCTGTACCAGTGCCCCCTGGACACGAGTGCTGGGCTCGTCCCAACACTGCAGGATCTCCACACAGACTCCAAAGTAAATACTCAGAACATAAAGAAAACACATTACAGCCTAATCCACTGTCCAGATCATTGAAAACTAACAGTTATTACCTCATTTGAAAGTAATTTTTAACAATTAGTTTAGGAAAGTATTTCATAATTTTTTGCTAGCCTTACACAAACTCAAAATTTTTCACGTAATCAATTAAATCTGGCAGCATAGCATCAGGCACTCATTAGGCTGGGCTGCTTGAAATTCATGTACAATTTCTTCCTTATGCTGATCCGCAGGAGCTTTTAAACTTGCACTGGGATGCTGGCAACATCCCCCAAACATCTCAGACACATTGTCTCTCTGAACCTGAACTTTTTTAATGGTGGTTAAACATGTTGTCTGCTTTAGTTTCCTGTCTATCTTCATCATGAGCTAGCACCTGTTTCCAATAAATTATACGCAGAGTTGTATCAGCAACACCTTGGCAACAGCTGCCACCCTTAAAAGCGGAGTGCCCTTGAGGACAATACACCTGTGAACACATAGCGTGTTTATTTAGCTGAAAGCCAAAACTCCAAGTTACATAAAGCAATTATCTAAAGCCTAATGTATGCCCATTATTAACACAAAATAACCCTGTTCTTAAAAACCAATAAAAATCTATTTAAAGGATTTTTCCAAATCCCACTGAAATTTGTACTCAACTAGAGACCTAGTCTTCGCCTGGGACTTAAAATTCTAATGGTGGGCAAGGGAGAGGTTTGTATGTGAGTTATAATTTTCTTAGCTCATACCTGGAATTTGGGGCCTGAGCATGTATGGGTGGTACAGTCAAAGCTTTTGACTGTCGAGAAACGACATGCTTATTAAAAATAATCTTTGTTACAAGTCACTTTTAAAAAAAAGTTTGACTATGGTCTAGAGGTTGGAAAAAGAAGTGGATTGTTTCAGTTTCTGTTTAAACGTAAGAATAGTTCATCCCAGGATACCTTTCTTTATTTGTGCAACCCACCTTTACCTTATGGTTTATTAGCTAATAGCATTACCCTTAGGTAATGGGGTCAGCGATATACTAATGATGTAAATGAACCAGCGTCAGCTAAAGAGCTTCAGACTTCCATCCTGTCACATGAAATACATTAATAAAGGAAATTCTGGCCAATTACAGTGCCTGCTGCACCGAGTTCAGTTTCCAGAGTGTTTGACTTGAGGCCCTTTCAAGAAATGGCCCCATGTATTACATATTCTTGAGCTGTATGTAAAAACAGAGAATAGCTATTGTGTCTCCCACCTTGAGGTCTCTTGAAATCTGAGAGATTTTTTTGCTTAGGGTTTGTAATATGTTAATCCCTGTCTAATACTTCCTGTTGACATTTACCTGATGGACTTATGGTCACTTAGGTGCAAACGTGTTTTAGCACTTCTGTTTGGCTGAATGCAGATACTGTTGGAAGTAACTGCTGATGAGTATTACAGCTCCCAGCTTGGCCCCCACTGATGGTTCACTTGCAGTACACGTGAGTGAGTGCCTGAAGCCTGAGAATTGGACTTTGGAAGGAAGTTTAGAAACTGCAGGCCTATGACTTATGACAAAGTCCGTAACGCACCAGGGCAGTCATGCTTTCCTGATACTGGCCATGTTACATCGCAGTAGGTGGGGGAGAGCCTTAAGAACGTGGCACGCCGTGGCCATAACTACTTTATTCTCCTTTTTGCAAATTGCTGCTGCTTTCATTTATTGAGCAACTGGTTTTCTGGGGACTTATTCCAGACTGCAAGCTGGGGACACTAAGATGCATTAGACAGGTGATTGTTCCCTCTTGCTGAATTGCGAAGACCTCTTCTGTGTGTTCAAAACGTCTGTGATGTGAGACCAAGGTTCTGTCATTCTGTCACCACTGGTATAGTTGGCTTGGAGCAAGCCAGTCGACCCCTATCAGTCAGTTTCCTCCCTTATAAAACATGAAAAACAATTCCTGTGGCATCTACATCAGATAAGTGACATAAAACTCAAACATAACAACTGGTGCAAGTATATCCTGCAGATTTCAAGCTCTGAGTCCTTCTGTGGGCCCTTTGGCTCTTGAACTTTACTAGCCCTAAAGTTATTTCTTTAGGTGACCTATTGTGAGTTTGAAAACCCCATGTGAAACTCACAAAACGCAGCCACAGCAGTGGTTTCATTATCAAAACTCTAGCAAGTATTCCAGCTGGACTAATTCCCCACTTGATTCACTTAATGTGTAAGGAGATCTTTCAGCCAGATTTCACTGGGGTGGGGGGGTGGGGAGAAATATATATATACACACATATATATACCTGTGTGTATATACACACACACACATATAAAATTAGGAAAAATATGTTTTCCTTTTCTAGTAAGTATAGCATTATTTTAATTCAGCAGTCTCTCTATAAAGATGTAGGACTTCCTCCTTTGATTTATTTTCATGATTAGGGGCCCTCACATACAACTGCATGTAAATGTGAGAGGCACCCAGGTCAGGAGAAACCCAGGAGTGGATTTTCAAAGGAGGGCTCAATCTATCCCCCCTGGAGAATTTATCTTTATTAAAGGTCAGCAAATGTAGAGCATGCTTTTGCTAATTCATCACGTGTATGGGCAATAAGTCATGAGTACAAGTTTGCACAGAAGATAAGATTTGCTGTGTTTTAGATAAACTGGTTTTTGAATATTGAGAAGGTAATTCAGAAAACAGTTTAGAATCCTATTGGTCTCTCTGCCTGCTTGTCAGATTTCCCATTGGTGATGAAGCCCTGCCAAGGATAGATTCAGTACTGGTCATGAAACTAGACCTAGGTTTGTGGTTGCTTGATAATAACTGTAATAATAAATTCATCCATTAATTTCTTTCCTGTTTCCCTCCATGGGTAACATTAAACTAAGATGTGATGCTATTAGATGGAGAAAATCATTTTTATTCACTCACACACACACACTTTAGAATTCCATTAGGCTGCTAATTCCCAAAGACTACAGATGTCCCTCCTATACCATGATGAAAGGATAATGCAAGAAACTGGAAATAAAATGCCTTGTGACCTGGGACTATCAAAAGCTATTAGACAAAGTGAGAGGCTCCACGGAGATGGACAAGTGCTTTAAAACCAGATTCATAAAGAAAATAATATAGTAGCCTTTATATGATTAACCAGGCAAAACTTGTCTTTGCTTTAAGCTGTCCCATAAATAAATGGAGCCAGGAATAGCAAGTGAACTGTTGTGAGGTTTTCTTTTGTTTTTTGATGGGAGGGCAGGGATAGGCTAGGCTCGAAAGGGAAAAACAAAAATACTCTGTCTTTTTTTGGCCTCAGAGAATTTGTGCACCTCCTTGGGGCATCTCGATGGACTGTTTTCCTCACAAACAGATGAGTGAATAAGTGCCATTTTATCAGATTTAAGATTAAGCTTCAGATTTAAGTCTGTCCCATACTTGGGAGGAATCTGACCTTTCTGCTTACATGCATTGAAACAAATCAGTGGATCAATGATGATTTCCTCTCCTTTTCTCACCCTCGTTACCTGGAAAGCAAGGTAGAGGATGAAGAAGAAGCAGAGTGATATTCAGGTGTCGTCCTTTTGTGTGAGGGTGAGTTTGAGCAGCTCTGGGAGTTGGTGATGGACAGAAAAGCCTGGCGTGCTGCAGTCCATGGGGCCGCAAAGAGTCGGACGTGACTGAGCGACTGAACTGACTGACTGACCCCAAGCTTGAGGTTGCAGAAGCCTTTGCACAAAGCAGAGAGGACAGACCCCAAAAGAATGATTCTAGGGTGTAAAACTATGCTTGCTTGTATGGGATTTGATTTAAGCTCTTTTTGAACTGCCAGTTCATTGTTTAAAAATGCATACCTGCACAGAACCAGTTGTGGTCAAGAAACTGATTAGCGAAAGAATGTTCTTCAATTCCTGGAAATCCTATATTAAGAACCATCCTGGTATTTGTTAAGGAAAAGATTACCCATGAGTTACCAAAACGCATGGTGCTTTAGCAAAGAGATGGTTTGGAGGAGAAAGAACTCAAGGATGGGAAAAGGATCTAAGAAGAAATCTAGAAAAATCAGGATTCTGAAAGAAATGTGTCTCTCAGGCAGAACTTAGAAAGAGGTGAGAATTCCTAAGATTAGGAGGATCCTTATTATTTCAGTATTGAAGAGAGATGCAGTCCCTGATACAGGAGAATGAGGTGGTAGTCACAGGGATAAGCTGAAGGCACATTTCCTAGCATCTTCACTTGCTCCCTGTGTGTCTGTGGGCAAGGTATTCAACCTCTCTATACCCCATTTTCTGCATCTTTCAAAATGAAGAGAAAGTACCTATCTCAAGGGGCTTAAATGAAGATTCAAAGAAATAATATATATTAAGTGGACAAAGTACTCTTTATAGTGTCTAGAATATTCTAAATGCTCAATGAATGATAACTTTTATTAGTTTATAACCTAGAACTTCAAGCTTTATCCCTGTAGTAGAAATAGGCATGACTGTGGGATTTGAAAAAGACAGGGAGGGGGCTGTATCATGGACAAGAATCTCCCAAGCCCATGGGCAATACCTGACACATAAAAGGTGCTCAGTGAATTTCTCTCAAGGGATGAATCACGAAGGTCAGGTCTTTCAGTTCACTGAGCTGAGACTGATCTTCACTTGCCAAATGTTTTTTGAGTGCTTTCTGAAATTCCCAGTAGAAATAGTAAGGTTATCCCACTGTTCTTGTCAAACCAAAAAACACAAGTGAACAAAAAGACATTCTGGAACATTGGGATATGATCAAATCATTTCTAGAATGTCACTGTGCACTCCTTCTCACTATGTAACCTGAGATCTTGCCCAAAACTCCTGCAGGGATTGCTCTGATTTGGCCTGTTTATGTCAAACTTCCTGAGCATGAGGATAAGTCACTAATGAAGGTTGTAACGCAGCACTGGGCAGCTGGCTTCTTTGCCAGACTCTATATGGATATTCTGGGGTGGCAAGGTCAAGGGAAAAATACAGAGACATGAGTAGTAAATAGGCAAAATGCCACCATCCTCTCTTAGCTTTGTCCCCTGTCACTGGCATGGGACAGAGAGTGAGAGTCAAAGCAAAGGATGCCTGCCATTCAATAAATAGCATAACGTGGGGAAAGAAGGAAGAAAGGGGGAGGAAGGGAAACCCACTTTTACAAAGGCAAGCTCAAGTCCCGTGTACTCAAGAAATGATTGTTACCTGAGTTGTGATATGATCAAAGATGCAATAATCATTTAGTTCACTGTGACTTTATGCCATGAAGCTTCGTAAAAAATGGATTGGATAATGAGACAGGAAAAGAAATTATGGAATGTCACTCATTCTTCCTAACTGTGAGCCCCTGTTCTGGATCTAAAATATATGGAGGTCTATCAGTGTAGAGAAGGAGCAATGTCAAACCCCTCCCGGGAATAGGAGAGTGCTAGGATATACAAAGTGGGATGTCCACATTAAAGAGACTTGGCCAGGCTCTACTTCTTAGGATAGGGTTTGGGGCAGGCCCCAGTTAACCTTTGAGGAATATCTGGATTTGGAAATGTAGACTTGGGTATAGTCAGAATCATTATAAATTCCAGTTTTAGTTATGCTGTGGATTTAAGCTGTGTCTCTAAACACAGATGCTAATTCTGTTGTCTCTAAACGCATAGAATTGATAACTAAGGGGAGGGGTTAATATTGTTTTTAATATCTTTTGTGTGCTTGGCACTGTGCTTTTGCATTTCACTTAATCCTTCCATGTTACTAGGAAGTAGATATTACTCCTTATTTTACACATGAGGAAACTGAGGCCAGAGAGGGTCTTGCTGAGAGTCCTGCAACTACAGAGTTGTAAAGCTGAGATTATGAACTGGTTCTATGTGTTTTTTTCTTCCATACAAGAGAGACTCAGAAACTGGCTGGGGAGAGTATAAAAATTGAAGTTGTGAGCATTAGTAAAAGCAAAATGTGATATTGTCATGTGGGACATATTATAATTAAGCACTGAAAATATTATTCATTTATAAAAAAATTATCTAATTATCCATATTGGAAGGGTACATTTCCTGCATGAACTTTGAAAATATATGTTCTGTAATGTAGAAATTTTACTTTGCATCTCAGTATTTACTATACAAAAAAATTTACAAATGAGTACAAGGAAGTATGCCCAAGGTTATTCATTGTAGCATTTCTATAAGAGTAAAAACAAAACAATCAAATGATCTAAATAGACAAAAACTCTTATGGCCTGTTGATGAGAGAAGTAAGAGGGGAAATTTTCAAAACAATATGAAAAAATGCTTAGATCTGTATAATGCATTTTCGGATTGAAAGGGACATCTAGTGTTCAACAAAATGAGTATAAAATAACTCATAACAAGGTATATTATCATGAAGTTTCAAACATCACAATAAAGAAAACATCCTACAAGCTTCTGGACAGAATAATGGGTCTTATGTAAAGATTCAGGCATCAGAATGGCATTGGTCTTCTGAAAGCAGCATTGGAGGATTAGGTATCAATTTAGCTGATATGTATGGCCATGTTGAGAGAAGGTAAAGTGTTTTTTTAGAGTTTGAGGATGAATTATTGCCAGGTAGATAAGAAACAACAGATAAAAGTGAGGTGATTTTCAATTCCAAGAAAAACAGAATTCTATAGAAAACAAAACACATAATCATAGTACCACATGTGCTATCAATGAGGACATTAATAACATTAATAATATAATGTATTTGTGCATAAATATTTATACTGTATTAGAGACTTGGGGAGAAGAGAAATACATGCATGTAAATGGGGTGACTGGAAAAGGAGAGCTAAATCCTCATCTCTCTAGAAAGTCAATGGATAATATGCAGCACTGACAAAAAAAAAGCTTTACATTTATCTTATTTAGAACACCAGAAGAAATTATTTCTGTGGCAAGTGGGATTTGGGGATGAGATGAGGAGCTGCAAAAGCCTACTGTCTCTATCTTAAAACCTTGGGGTGCTGTTTTACTTTTTAAAATATGTGCATCTATTAGTTTGAATGTTAAACTTAAAATCAAACCTTTTGCATGCTTCCTGGAAACATTTAGAATATAAAAATATGTAAAAATTTAAACAAGATTATTCATACCTCATCACCCAGATATATCCACTGTTAGTACTGAAAGTATGATCTCCTATTCGTATTTCCTTTCTGCTGAAACACACTTTGATGAAATCATGCAGCATTTGAGTTGTATATGCTTCTGTTACCATACAGCTCATTTATTCTCTGCCTCTCTTTCTCTGCCTCACTAGCTTTGAAGAGTTAGGAGACCATGCTGGGGAACTGCACATGGCAGGGAACTGTAGGCAGTCTCTTGAAACTGATGACATTCTTGACTGACAGCCAGCAAGAAGCGTGCAGTCTTATCAGAGGAAGGAATTGAATTCTGCCAACAACTTAAGTGAGCTTAGAAGTGAATCCTTACCCAGACAATTCCCAGGTGAGATCACAGCCCCAGCCAAAACTCTGAAGTCTTTTGAGACTCTAATCAGAAGATCCATCTAAAGCCAAGCCTGAAGTCTTGGCAAACAGAAACTTCGCGGATACATTTGTTGTTTTGAGCCATTAAGTTTGCGGTAGTATAATTACATAACAATAGAAAACTAACACTTGTCCCATTGGAGGAATTCAGAATTTGAAGAAACTCTTAGGAGCAGACTATGAATAAGAATGTACAAATTGGAACACCCAGCATCATACTGCTCTTGCTGGAGCTGAAGGTCAAGGTACACCATGCACCGGCTGCATAGAACAGCCCTGACCTTTCTGAACCAGGATCCTTTTGTTTTCACTCTGTGGAAGTGCTGACATGTCAGCTGTTTTTGCATGTGCGAAAAGATCTTACACAGAGGGCTCATGTCTTAGAACACGCGCGTGGTGTTTGTACAGCAAAAATAATGTTGGTTTGCAGAACCTATATATATAGGATTTTACTAGAGCAGAGAGGCCTTGGGAAAACCTCCCAACCCAGCAAGCTTGTGTTTTCTTTTCAAAGAAATACCAACCAAGCTTAATTTAAATCAATAGAGAAGGTAACAGTGAAAGGGGGTGGGGGGAACTACATAAGCACAAGATAACAAAAAAGAAAGTGGCAGACAACATATATGAACCCGAGGAGCGACAAGCCAGTGAAAATGTAAGTGCAACCAACCGTTTCTCAGAAATGTGGCTGATTTACCTCCCTATTAGAAGGAGGCCCTAGCTGAGTGCCTTTAATTGAAAGGAAAGAATGCCCCTTGTACACGTCACAGTCACTTGCTTACTAAAGGTTACTGTTCTCTTTCCAGCACCTGTGGCAAGAATTGGGATATGTTGGATTGGAAGAAGAAGAAAAAAAAAAAAAAGGCAAAAATATTAGCAAAATAGTTTAAAGTAAAAGCTATGAGAGAAGATGGAAACAACTTACAATGATCCAAAAGGGAGACATTAAGGCAGGAGGAAATGTTAATGTAAGCTAAAAACACTTCTGTCTGGGAAGAAAATGAAAAATTCCCCTAAAGGGCAATTCAAAAGCAATAATAAGCATAGTGAAAGTCCAATGCACACCTATTGAATTAAACAACAAGAATATTGAAAATGATTAGTTAGCATATGGAGTCTTCCTTGTGCCAAACTTTTATTCATTCAGCAAATATAAGCATGCACTAACTCTTTTATGGGCGTCCCCAGTGGTCAGCGTAAAGACTCTGCCTACAGTGCAGAAGACACAGGAGACGTGAGTTCAGGCCCTGGATCAGGAAGATCCCCTGGAGAAGGGAATGGCAACCCACTCCAGTATTCTTGCCTGGAGAATTCCATGGACAGAGGAGCCTAGCGGGCTATAGTCCATGGGGTCGCAAAAAGTCGGATGTAACTGAACACACACACACACAGACACACACACACACACACACACCTCTTTTTATAGGTCACTGCAACTCCCTGATGTTACCATCCATTTTACAGACAGGGAGGCAGGAAAAGCTTAGGGAACTTGCCCAAATCACATGGCTAGAAAGTAATTTGTAAGCTGGGTTTTGATTTCAGGACTCTGATCCTAATTTTCTCACCTTTAATATAAGAAATCTCAAGGGCCATGGTGGTACTAGAAAGGAGACATAGGGCACAACAAATGCCACGTGCAGATGAAGGAAAAGAGAGCTCTTTCCCAAGGGTTGAGGAGCACAGTGATTGCTGAAAGTGCCCCGGAGGACTGAGGCACCAAAGATAGAGCGTGAGAGATGCTCTCAGAATGAAACAAGAACCGTGGAAGGTAGATCCCCTGTGCTTTGACTTTGAAGCCACTCTGCCAGTGCTGGAATGAATTAATGAGATCGTCAGAGTCACCGGGGAATTCTGTCACAGTCCAGATCACTGCAGCTGACTTCAGACATTGGTAACAGGCCTCCATTGACTGACCTGCACACCAGTGCTGGAGAAAGCTTCTGCGCTGAGTTGTGAGCAGAGGATGCTACCCGCCTGTAGTAATGGCCGTGGTGACGGAGTATGTTTGAGTAGCACTGTCACGAAGATTAGCTCACTAGAGAGCCCATCAACTGCTTATCTGGCCCAAATCCATGGCTTGGGTAAAATTGTTCTTAAAGATGGTGAATACGGTGATTCCCTCACTCCACCCTGGACACCCAAGCAAATGAATGAAAGAATGAATGAATAAGACATCATATAAGCTAACGCACGTGCCCCTGGGCTGGTCCCCCTGGGTGAAGCTGCACTGGGTGGAGGTGAACTCTCTGCTGAGCGTCCACAGCTGGATCACAGAACTAGAGGGCAGTGTGCGTCCTGTCAGCAATAGGCAAAGCCAAAGGGAAGGCCGGGTGGATTGTCAATTTCATAAACACCTGAAGATGTCTGAAAGTTGAGAATTTCTAGAACAGAAAAGATTCTATGCTTTTTTTTTTTTTTTTAATCTCTACCTGTTGGTTGTGGCTTTTGTTCATATTATTCTACATACAGTGTGACTTGTGGTACAGGCTGTTCAAGAAGTGGTAAGTTGCTCATGAGATTGTAGCCTGCCATCTCTGCCTGTTCTAGCTAGATAAAAGCTGTAGAGCACTGGGTTTCACCTTCTTCACTTAAATTTTTTTTCCAGCTATGCTAGGATATAATTGACATACAACATTGTACATAATGTTTAAGATGTACAGTGTGTTGATTTGATATAATTAATACATTGCAAAATGATTACCACTGTAGTGTTAGCAGACGCTTCCATCATGTTACATAATTACCATTCCCTTTTTTTGTGTTAGAGACATTCCAGTTCTACTCAGTTAACAGCTGTCAAGTATATAATACCTTATTGCTAGCTATAATCACCATGCTCTATGTTAGATTCCCAGAACTTCATCTCCCATCTAGAAGCCTGGATCCTCTCCTTCATTGATTTTTTTACTTCCTGGTAAGTGTAGTTGAACAGAGTTAAGATAAACCAGAGAAATGACTTTTTAAGGAATCTAATGGGCCCTTTCCTCACTGTCATTTCTGTAGAAAGGTTTTATTCCAGCATTTGTATTTTATCCCAGCTTCTTACAAATCTCTCTTAATACAAACCATCGCCTGAATCCCTGGAGCCCTTGTACTTCTAAGGTATCCCTGTGGTGTGTTTACTGTTATTACTGTCGCCAACAGATTTGAAACCAAGATGATATTTCTAGAAATAAAATGGCTCCTTGTTTTGCTACCTGTCTCAGAATTATACTGAATCCTGAAACAAAGCCGGGAACACCACTCATGGCAACTCCCTAGCTGCAAAGAGATTTGTTTTCAAAGCGCCTGACAAGCTACATCCGATTCATCCTCAAAACCGACTTGTCAGGGGAATAAATACCAAGTGTCGGAACTTCCCGAGAAATCTAGTGATGAAAAGCCCTATAACGATGAACAAATTAAATTCAGTTCTAATGCCAGGAACAGAAAGAAAGCAAAATGAAGAGGCGCAGAAGAGTGAGCCCAGGTATGATTTTAGATAAGGCTGGAGATGAGTTTGTTAATGAGAAACAGATAGTGGAAGGCTTTTCTAGACAGCAGATGCCCGGGAGCAGAAGGCTGATCCGGGAATGTCTTGCAGCCACGAGAGTGCGTCGGTGCTGGCAATTAGTTAGTTTTTTTATGAAAACATCCCCTCCATGGACATTCACTGGAGAAGCATCTTTACACCTGCTTTTGCCGCTCATGTCATTGCATCTTTTCCCAGACCTTCTATCCCATGGCTGGTACGTGCACTTCGTGATTTCTTTGTCTCATTTCCACCTCTGCATTCCTCTCTAGCGCTGTCAGATCAAATAAACTGCTTTAAGTGACCACTCAATACTTCAGGCTTGAGGCTTCTCAAAGCCAACATGTTAGATGAGCTCTAACAGTCTAATGGTGTGATGGTTTCCATTAAGTACTGAATCTTGCCCTGTAGGGATGGAGCTAAAAAATGCATAAATTATTTAATGTAAGGGCTTTGCTGATGACTGATAAAATCAAATTAGCTGCTCTGGGCTAAGGATGAATTTGAAACAGAATTTCCTCCTTTGAAGAGACAGTGACAAATCTATTTGATAGGTCTGCATGTCAGGTTTCTTTGGTAGAAAATTGAGCAGAATCCTTTGCTAGGCAAAGTGAAGGAGACTGGCTTAGGTTATGAACTAGTTTTTTTCCCTTAAGTGTTTATTTTTGTCACATTATTAAACCCATGCCCACCCATAGAAGTTTTATTTTTAAAAGTAGCATTAAAAAAAAAAAACTCATTCTTACTTCTAACAGTTCTATAAGGCTTGACATTTGGAGTATTTCCTTCCAGGCTTTTGTCTGTGTGAGTGTATAGTATACATATTTTTACACAATCGAAGTCATTTTATAGATATGGATATATACTTTTTTACATATTTATTAAAACCTGATTTTAATGAGTATATAATATGCCACATCCTGACTCAATTTCTGATTGTTCCTTTAAGGCAATTATTCCACCAACGGGTACAAAAAACCTTAAGGCTCTTGATATATGTTGCTATGTCATTTTTCAAAAACTCTAACTCAATTTATAATCTCACCAAGTAATTTATAGGTTTTTAAGTTTGGGGAGTAGAATTCACTTCCTGTGTGTAGATAGATACTTTCTAAAATATTAGCTGCTTTGCTTGATGAAAATTCTCTCCCATCGCTTTTTGAATTAATGAAACATTACTTTTTAGGATTTAAGGTTAAGGTTTTTCAGCGGAGCTGGGTCTCCGCTAGGGGCGTGGCCTCTGTTTCGCGCGCGCGTGGGGCTCTGTGCGCAGGCTCTAGTTTAGGAGCGCGCACTCAGCAGTTGAGGCGTGTGGGCTCAGCTTCCTTGGGGCATGTGGAGTCTTAGTTCCCCCACCAGAGATGAAACCCACATCTCCTGCATTGAAAGGCAGATTCTTAATCACTGAGCCAACAGGGAAAATCTCTAAAGTTACTTAAAAAATAAATAAATGTGTGAAGAGTTTTTCTTTGTTCTACTCCTTCCTGGTGACATGGTTTCCTAAATCAGTGTGTGTGTAATTGTGGCTGGTGTAACCAAGAGTGTGTGTTTTGAAGTAAAAATGCATCACTTTTTGTCACCTGACTAGTTCCTTGGTCACATGTGATCTAATCCTAATGTGATTTCTTGTTTGAACAAATATGATAGGAGAGCCAAAATTAACAACAGTTTTTAAAACATGTATCTAACTTTGTCTCTCTTAAAGAACGTTTTTAAGATCTAATTTATACTCTGTGCTCTTACTTTTAACATTATCCTGCTTATTCGGTTCTTTTTTACCCCTGGTTGCTTGAAAACTCCCTCCCCAACCCTTTTCTCTCTCCTTCCATATTCTCCGTCAAAAACTGGACCCGGCATCTTCTTAATCCTTGACTTATATATCACATCCCCTCTTCTCCCCATACTCTGGTCTTGATTTCCACTACCCAAAGTCCAAATTTGGTATGACAGAAACCTAGATTCACGTTGCCAAAGAGCTCTGATGGAATGGTAAGACAGCACGCATCGTGCTGACTGTTCTTTATGCTGGCTTTCTGAACCCTACTAGCTGTCGGTGTGTAGCTGTCAATATGGCAGCTTCAGAGTTTTTGATGTGTTGTTGTTTAGTCATTAAGTCAAGTCCAACTCTTCGCAAATCCATGGACTGTAGCCCGCTAGGCTCCTCTAACCCTGGGATTTCCCAGGCAAGAATATTGGAGTGGGTTGCCATTTCCTGGGGATCTTCCCAACTCAGGGATTGAACTCATATCTCTTGTGTCTCCTGCTTTGGCGGGCAGGTTATTTACCACTGAGCCAGTAAATCCAAATTTTGGATTTTTCAAATGTGATTTTAGTGTAGTTAGTAGAGGTATTAAAAAAAAAAAAAACCTTAAAAATGGAAGCCGTGTACATTGTATCCTTTGTTTATTCAATATCTACTATGTGCCAGGCACTGTGCCATTCATTGGAAGTATCCTTGTGCACACAACAGAGATGGCTGTTGCTTTTCTGCAGTTTCCAGGGGGTATATTTTGTGAACTGGCCTCCCCTGTAGCACTGGTTAGCTTTGTTTTCCATTTCCCTGATCTTTCATCCTCGTGTTTTCTTTTTTCTTTTTTCTTTTTTTTTTTTTTTTTACGTATTGTATGTTTCTTTGTAAGATGCCACAAATTCCTAACACAGAGCTGGTTATAAACAATAAAAGAATGTTTCTAGTTAGTCATGTGCCAGCATTTTTTGCCTTGAACTTGATTAGCTACTTGAGGACAAGGTTTCTGTCTCCCTAATTAGAACATAGTATTTGTTTTTGTATTTGTCTTAATACTCAGCACTGTATGCAGTATATTGCAGTACTTACCGATAACTGTTTGTGGATATGATTTATCCCACTAAAATAGTTTCTTTGAGCACTGCCCCTGATTTAAACAACAGTTCTGCATCAGTTCTGCAACCACTCAAGCAAGAGGCGTTGAAATATCCAACACAAAGTATTTGCACAGGAAATATTGGGTTTAAAAATCTGCTGGATTGTGAATAGGTTAAGAGTCACCGAAAACAGCTAGTTTGATTTTCAGGGAACAAACAGATGGCCAAGAGTTTATTGCTATTATTGAGAACCAAGAAGAAAGTGGTCTGACTCAAAGGAGAAGTTTTACAGACGCCAGCTGAAGTTCAGGATCAAGAGGGAAAGTAGGGCTGTTGAAGGAGTGAACTGGATGATATATCTTGCCCAGTTTCCATTTGACACCCAAAGGGAAGGAAATTAGAAATGAAAAGATTTGGCTTTTCTTTGGAAATGATCCTTCCCTGGTTGGACTTTGAAGGGAGTGTTGATGAAGTGATTCCAAGTGGGAAACACAGGCGGCTGACCTGAGACCTGATCAACACAGCATCTACTCGGTCTGATGCACTGAGCATTTCCCCTGTCTGTTCTGTGTAAGGCAGTGCCCCAGGCAAGATGAGAATGTGAGGGAGATAGAAGAATGTGGGGGAGGCGACACTGAAGAAATGCACCAAAGAGATGGATTCTGGCCCTAGGAACTGGGGAGGAGCTCCTGGTGAAGGCTTTGGAGGAGGGGTGAGTCAGAGAGCCAGGCAGAAATGGAAGAATGGGCATTATTCCAGGAGGAGGAAACATTGAGTACAAAGGCATGGTGATGGAAAACGTGCTCTGTATTTGGTAAGGGGGATTGTATGGCTGGACAGTTGGGATGATGTCAAATTACCAAAGTATCAAAATATTTGGAGACATATGGGTGACTGAATTACATGCTGTGCTTCCACATGGATGTTTGGAGTCCCGTACAGCCTGGTCCAGGGCAGGGAATGTTATCTTGTGCGTTACATGTGGGTACTGTGGGGACCACATGGAAGTTCATCCTTTTCCACTTCCTCTCACCCTCAGCTAAGCCAGGACTGTTTCTACAATCCTCCTGGGAAGGGGAGAAAACTGTAATGTCATTCATATGGATGAGTTTTTCTTAAGAAAAGATATATTCAGTGCAACCCTAAGGTTCCTTTGGGAACATCTCAGGATTCCCCTGGAATGCAGAGGGACAAATATCAGCGTGGGAGGAGGGCATACGAGCAGGCCCTCACCCCATTCCAAATAGAGCAGATCTCTGTTGGTCTATTTTACACGTTAGCTCTCTGAAAAAGACTTTATTTGCAAATTAAAAAAGAATTCTATGCCAACAAAACAACAGGAATGAAATACTTTTATATCTGAATAATCAGAAAACCACAGTAAACCTGTGGAAGTGGTAGGAGGCAGGATAGGTGAGTTCAAGGAGGATGGACATAGAAAGGCAGGCAGTGATATTAATTATCAGAATAATCTGTTTTTTAATGTTAAAATTGATTTGAATTTGCTGGAAGGGGGAAATTTCAAATCTATAGCTGAGTATAACTTGGAATTGTATGACTTTTACCTTTCTGAAAGAAATTAAAGAATTTCCTGCATGGAGAGAGAAAATATATTTCTCTTGGTGTGAGCAAGTTACTAACAGATAAACCTCGGTAATAATATCTATATACATGGAATGTTTATGCCAGCCACCATGCTAAGCATCTTTATATCCATTCTTACCTAGTCTTTATGTCAAATCTATAAAGTCACTATAAGTTTCATCTATATTTCTTCATAATAGAGAAATAAGGCTCAGAAAGTTAAGTATAATCCCCTGAATTACATATTTAATAATAATTAATACTAGGGATAATTAATAGCAATAGGAATAGCTGAGGGAGACCATGTAAGAAGTTTCCAATTCATCCAAGTACAACTTTAAAGACAAACACTGACTGTGAGACCCTAGGTCACTTGATTATATTGGAAAATTCCACAGGAAGAAATTCATCTGCCTGCTACAGCTACTGCAATCTTTATATCTTCTGTCTTATGACTCTCTTATCTCGTCTCCTTTCCTCTCCTGGGCTATAATACAGTTTTTTTAAGCAATGAGATGGATGAGATATATGAAGTTTTCACATGCAAGATATGTGATTTATGCAGCTGTAATGGTATCAATTATTATCAAACTTTCCTCTTTTTTATGACAATCACCCTTAAAGCTGCAAATAAATGTATTAAAATGTTCTATCTTAATTCTATTACCAACCAAATATTCCATTCCAGACATTTCAGGGCCAGTGTCTCTCTAGTTCTTTCTTGTGCCTAATCTCTTCGTTTCAGTGTCTCATCGTTAAATGGAAAGAATCAGCTGTGTCTGAAAGAGTGGCTGCTGCTAAGTTACTTCAGTCGTGTCCAACTCTGTGTGACCCCATAGACGGCAGCCCACCAGGCTCCCCAGTTCCTGGGATTCTCCAGGCAAGAACACTGGAGTGGGTTGCCATTTCCTTCTCCAATGCATAAAAGTGAAAAGTGAAAGGGAAGTCGCTCAGTCGTGTCTGACTCTTAGCGACCCCATGGACTGCAGCCTACCAGGCTCCTCCGTCCATGGGATTTTCTAGGCAAGAGTACTGGAGTGGGGTGCCATCGACAGTGAAAGATGGCGTTTATAAATGTCTCCTTTAGAGCCTGGTCCATGGTAGGCACTTGATACTACAACGTTGACAATAATATTAATGCATGTGTCTTTCCTTTACTTGGGAAAGCTGTCCTGTTTAGTTGATAATTATTTCACTGAACTGTATCTGTTATTTTACAGGTGTTGTATATTTGATGAGCTAGGATTTACCTCCACACCACTTCCGTTACCGAGAATTAGAACAGAAGAGGCTTGGGTCTTGCTGGTGTGGACATCTCCTAATTCCAAACATCTCCCAAATCCAGCAAGAAGAAAGAAGATGAAAAGGTAAAGCAAAAAGGAGGGAGAAAGGGGAAGGGCGAAGGTACAAAGGGAAAAGCAGAGCCAATCAGTCTCTTTGCAGGCAACTCTTCTCCTGCCTCCTCCGTCTGCCCCAAGCTGAGCAGAGTACCCCTCCTTTGCTCTGTGAGTTCTGCCATGCTTTGTGCTGCCCATCAAACTGGATCTGTGAATTCCTGCCGCGTGGCAGAAGGCCCATCAGTGTGTGCTGAACTAGAACTGCTAAAAGGTTCCACACTTCTCACACACCGAGGGTGTAAACTGAAGGGTATATACTTCTGGGGATGCCTCACATCATCCCAGTATATGCAACGGGCACAAGCACACTGGTTGAAATACGTCCTGGTGATACCTTTGTCGTTTCTCAGAATAGCTACAGTGATTGTGAAAATCTGTCTTTTGCTTGGCGTGTTGTGAATCAGTTCAGTTAGAGCAAAATTGAAGCGCACATCCTAGAGAAGGTTGTGGAAAGCCGCAAATCTGTTTATGCAAGTCTTCTTCGAGCTCCCAGGGCCCTTGTCCAGCTGGTTTGCCAGGCCTGGAACTCTGCAAGTTGGCAAAAGTGAAACCTCCAAGCTTCTATTGGAGCTGCTGTGCTGTAGAATCCCTGGGTACTAATCCCTTGTCAAAAGGCTGCAAAGTGGGCGGGGGAGGAGAGCTAAGCACTGTTGGGGAAGAGAACAGGCTCCTCCTACAGTATACCTGCCGCCCTCTCACTGTCCGCTTTACCACCACACCCCCCAGCACGGACCAATCAGGTCAGGGCTCTCATTACCACTCCAGGCTCAGCAACATCTGAACAGCAGCAGCATTAGGGCAGGAGGCTTGAAGAGCCTGACCTGAACCCGCTTTGTTTATGGAGGAGGGGCTTAGAATCTGGGTCCTATAGCTCTGCAAATACAGTAACAAGGATGTATTTGGAAGGTCCACGGGGCCTCTAACCCCATAGGTAATTGAGTCCAAAGGGTTTTTGAGCTGATAACTGTCAATGGAAAGCCTCTTGGAATAACTTTCCTGGAGCTGCCCTTTAAATTAGAAAATCTAAGGAAGATTTTCTCAAACTCTCAGCAAATGCTTTGTCGCAGGGGCTCTCCCATGCATCCTGGGATGTTTGGCTGTCTCCCTGGCTTTTATCTCCTAGATGCCAGTAGCATCACCCTCTTCCTCCCAGCTGTGACAATCAAAAATGTCTCCAGATGTTTTGTGGGGAGCACAATCGCCCCCAGCCACTGGTGGTAACTCACATGTCTAGCTATAAAATGAAACCTTCTTCAAATACAATTTAAGCTACCTTGATGATCTCCAGTCTAGCTGTGCTTTCAAAAGACTTGAAATGGTTACCCTAAGGCTGATGCCAGTTCAGCAACTCATTCTCAACTATCCAAACTCATGGAATCCAACCACCCCAAGGGCTCCCTGGGGGAAATACTGACATACGTGAGAACAACTTCTTCAGGTTTTTTAATTAAATCAACAAATATTTATTAAACAATATGCCAGATTATAGAATTTGGAGAGATTTTCCTGAAGTTTCTCATGAGGTAAAATCCCTTTCCTGTCTCAAGGAAAACAAAAGATGTAATGATGCTTTTAAACTGCCAACTTCTGCACTGTTTCTGGACAGTTTAATCATTTTTTATCCTTGGTCCCAATTATCCTGCCTGTTTAGGGCTTCGCTTCCTCATCTCTGTATTAACAGGAATTCACCTTGATGTTTTGCAGTTATCATCACTGACAGCCTTTCCCCAGATAGCGGCATCCAAAAAAACCAGAAACAAGGACAGACTGCTGATGGAAGCCCTGTGGTTGGCCAGATACTCTTCTGCACGAGCAGCACACCAGCGGCGATTTTGATCCAAAGATAACATTAGACACAGGCAAGGAAACTGTAAATGTAATCATGCGAAATACAAGAGGAATACAAGCAGAATGAGATGGCCACCTGGAAAGGCAAAGGACGGATGTTAAATAGTCAGAGGAGGTCAGCCAATGACATATTTAGAGGACACATCTACAGTTTAGGGTGACAGTAAATTTGAATAATCTGGGAAGTGACCCTTTGCCCTTAAGAATTACTCTTTCCTTCTTCTGCATCGTGTTAGCACTTTAGGCACGTCTGCTGTGCCCTTTACACATGCTGCCTTACCCAACCAAGAGCTTTCTTTGTGTTTTTCTTCCCCACGGGTCAAGAGTGGGCCCTTGTTTATCCATCTCTGCACATCCCCAGGGGCCATTCTACTCTCTGCACACTTGCCGATGCTCAGGACTGGTGTCAGGCTCCATGTCACCGGTAGGTAAGACACCTTTTATTCGTCTTATTCACTGCGGTTTTCCCACTAATGGTGTTTGCCTCTCAGCTTCCATCCTAACTAGGGTAGTTCCTCAGCCATTCTCTAAATTGGTAAATCAGTGCCCTGGAGGGGAATACATTAGAAGATATAAGCTCGACCATCATTTCTTAGTTCAGGGCCAGTATTAATCCTAATAAGCATTTCATCATAACACACTCCTCAAGCATAGCGTCTGTTGGTGTGACTGGGAATCAGAGGGTCCTCACACAGTCCTCGAGAGAAGGATGATAAATAAAGTGACGGACAGAAGACAGAATACTCACACCTGGTCCAGGCCCCAGTCCGGTTAATATCCTGCCTCGTCTTTCACACCATGCTTTGTACTCCCTATAGAGACATGAAACAGCATATGAGGGAAAATGCCTTGGGTCAAATAAAACAGCATGGATAAAAAGTCCTCCTGTGTGTAGAACCATTCTTCTCTGAACCTTTGCTATAAATCCAAATAATAGCACCTGCATCTTTCCAATGCAAGAGGAAGTTGTGATGGTCAGGAACCAACTTAAGAGTTTTGACCTCAAGAGGCACTTGCTACTTAGAGTATTATTGTCTTACTCATATAGTCAACAGTTATTTCTCAGCAGATGCTGTTTTGGGGGCACAGTGCTAGGTGGGCTTTAAGGAGGACACACAGGTTAATGAGACCTTGCCCTTGCCCCCGAGGGGCTTACTCTGAAGCTACTCAGAGGGGGCTACATGGATTGTGCCTGACCCCGGGGTTGTTTGTGACCCTCCAAATGGATAAGAAGGAAAAAAGTAAACTTGTATAGCAAATAATGTCATGTCTGTTGAATCTGATATAAGTCAAATTGCATTTGATGTCTCATTTTTAATTCATTTTCAGTACTAATTATGTTATATAAATGTAAGGATCTACAACAGGTTGGAAACTAAAAAACAACTTGTCCTTAACTGTTTGCAGTTTCAGCAGCATTGGTCAAATGTATACACATGACTCAACTATTAATATAAGACAGGCAAGGATAAATGTATGAAAAAGCTGAAATACTTTAATGTTAAAGAGGGGGACTTCCTTCGTGGCTCAGATGGTTAAAGAATCTGCCTGCAATGCAGAAGAGCTGGGTTTGATCCCTTGGTCAGGAAGGTCCCCTAGAGAAGGGAATGGGTATCCACTCCAGTATTCTTACTAGAGAATTCCATGGACAGAGGAGCCTGGCAGGCTATACAGCTCATGGGGTTGCAAAGAGTCAGACATGACTGAGCGACTAACACTTTCACTTTCACAAACAGGGGAAGGAAGATCCTGAAGGAGATGGGTGCAAAAGCACAGAAAGCCTGAGAAGTCACAAACTTCCCCTCTCCAAACTGAACAAAATTAATCAACATTAAAAAAGAAACAAATTATTATTGACACTACGAGGAAAAATAAGCTCCTTATGATGAATGATGAACTAAACTTGGTAATAGTTTAAATATACAGAGATATCAGTTAGGTATGAAACTTCTGGGACCAAATATATAGAAGATCTGGAAATCTAAACAGAGTTTCTGGAAGAAATGAACAGAATGGTTGAAAACAAGCCAGAGAGTCTCAAAACTACAGAAATGCCTCAGACCAGAGAAGGATTGGTTCTGCGAACATGGGAGACCCCAGAGTAAGCTGCTCCGTGTTCCTGCCAAAGCTATCTTTCTTCACCAGGTAAACCGTATTCTGATGCCACAGAGCTGGAGGTGGGGTAAATAAATTTGATAATGGTCTTCTCTAGTCTAATGGACTGCAGAAGGTAAGTAAGTAAGAATAGCCTAGCAGCAAGTGTTTCAACCAAGGCCTGGCAGCCAATGAGGTAGATTCAAAGGAGCAGCATGCCTGTAGCCACACCAAACCCAGTGCTTACTAGCTCCCGGGTGTCTCCAAAACTAGAAATCTGTACAGGAGTCCACTATACCAGACAGGAAGACCTAAGTCTAAAGGACACCTACCCGTTGAGATGGAATCCTCTCCCGCTTCATGGAGATGGTTTTTGGAAGTTCCGCTGAAGTTCCAACAATACTGGAGATGAATTTAAACAGAAGCAAAGTGACAAATGGCCTTGGCTGCCTTTCTTGGGAAGCTGAGAGATTATCAACATCTCACTGCAAAGCTCATGTTGTAAGAGCTCACACATTTGAGGTAGATATTATTTCAGGAGGACAGGCTACCTGTCTTTAAAAAAATGAACAAGAGAAAAAAAAAGGCAAGAGAATTGGCATGTTTCAAGCATGAAAATTCTGTCCCCAGTCCTTTCTTCCTTCCCCCACCACCTGAAGGAAGGGGTGAGAAAGAGTGGACAGGTAGGGGGAAGAGTGAGAGAAGAAGGCTTCATTTTGACAGAATTTTAACTGAAAACAAGCATGACAACTGTACTGAATTCTCAAATTCTAAAGCACATGGACAGAAAGATGGCCAAAATACGGTAAGAAAACATGATACAAGGAATGGAGATTTAGCAGAACTTAGGAAAGCAATTGAGGAGAAAAGCAATGCTTTTAGAAACATAAAGCTCCATTGATTAAAGCACAGAGCAGAACCGTTGCCACAGGAAACAAGATTTGAAAAATACATGAAATGTAGCATATCATGACAAATTAATAATGTAAAAAGCAAGAGTGGTAGATGTGGAGATAAAGACAATATATGTATAGATATGTGTGTCCTATATCTTATATAGTATGTTGAATAATACTTAAATGTTATATGTACTTCTAATCTGACAGGTGGATAATTGGTGATCATAAAGAAAATTAAGATTTCTATTAGAAGAAAGCGATGAAGAAGTCCTGAGTCTACACACTAAAAGGGCTCACAGAGCCTGAAAAAAACCAATAAGCATCAAACGGTGCTGAGGGAAAATCAGGAAAAATATTGTACTTCAGTGATGAAGAAAGCATTCTGCAAGTATCTACATAAAATAGGCAAGTTACTTAAGAAAATAAGAGGGGCCAGGTTGGATTTCTCATAGCATTAGTTACCAGAACATAATGATAGCAATAGGTTAAGGGGCTTTAAGGACAGGCACACCTGGCTTGTTCATCCTTTTGCTGTGTGACCTTGTACTAGTACCAGTTATTTAAACTTTCTGGTTCTCAGTTTCCTCATTTATATGGAAAGATGACCCTGTCATAAAATTAACCACTGCATGCTTTTCTAACTCCAGAGAGGTCATGAAGAGGAATAAGACAGACCACCTATCAAAATATGAAAGTCAAAGAAATCACCTCCAAGGCACCATAATATACAATGTAAGAAGCTACAAGAAGAATTTCTGGAGCTACAAGAAGAATTTCTGAGAAACGTAATAGGGATGGTGACTTTATTTACCTTTCTAGTCCTCGTTAGGTCAAATAGAAAATGAAGTCAACAAGGCAGAAGTGGCTTTAAATTATATAATTAGTTAAGTAAATATCTGTTTTATGTCTCACAACCAAGAATATATATTAGTAAATTTAAGAGGCATTTACAAAAATGTTCCAAACTACTTCAAAAATAATTCCAATAAGTAAAAATAGTACAGGCTGAATGCTTTAATCACGTGCAGCAAAACACAAAACACATAAAAGAACAAATGCTACCAACAGACTCCCTGCCCAACAAATGAAAATTTAAAAAAAGAGTCTCGACATTTCTAATGCTAAAGAGAACATCAAAACCGCAAATGCAAAACATATGGAAAACTAAATGAGAATATTTCACCCCAAAATCTCTAGGATATGGCAAAAACTAACAAGGTACAGATTCACCTTCACACACATTTGTTACTAAAATAGAAGTGTAGCAATAGTAAGATGATCATTTTCTCAAAAAAGAATCTAGTGAAAACACTCAAAACTAAGGAAGCTGAAGGGAGGAAGTCGTAAAGGTAACGTGTATTTATGTGCTACGTCACTCAGTTGTGTTTGACTGTTTGCGACCCTACGGACTGCAGCCCACCAAGCTCCTCTATCCATGGGATTCTCCAGGCAAGAATACTGGAGTGGGGTGCCATGCTCTCCTCCAAGGAATCTTTCCAACCCAGGGATCGAACCCGGGTCTCCTGCATTGGCAGGTGGGTTCTTTACCGCTAGTGCCACCTGGGAAGCCCATAAAGGTAACAGAGATGGATAAAATAGAAAACAGAGAGAAAAAAAAGAAAAAAACTGAGGGACTTGCTAAACCCAAGAACTGGTTCTTTGAAAACATAGTAAAACAGATAAATGAGTAGCTAGTCTAATCCATGACCAAAAGCAAGACTGCTCAATACTCAAAATTAGTAATGAGAGAGAAAAATCAACCACAAATTTAGACTATTGTGAACCAACAAGCATATGAAAAGATATTCGTGCTAACAAATCACTACATTAATTCTGATTTGAAAGCAACACTGAGATAGTATTTATAGCCAGGAGACCGGCAAAGATATGCCACCAGTCAGGGGAAGATGGGGGATAACGGGCCTTTTTCTGGACTTGATGAGTGTGAAAATTCATACATACTTCCCGGAGAACATCTTGGTAATCTTTGTCAAACTTTTTTGAGTGTGTGTAGCCTTTGACCGAAGAGCTTCACTCACAGAGATATGTTCTAAGAAGATAATCAGACACACACATTCACGTGTATGGCACAAACATGCACGCCTTTAAAAAAATTATGTCATAAATTTATATTAACTGACTTGAAAAGATGTCTACAATATGTTAAGCAAAAGGAATCATGTAAATGGGAAATTATAAATTCAAAATAAGATATTTGAATACCTACTCAATGCCAGACACCCATCTAGACTATGTGGTAGGAAGCAGTAAATAAAGTAGAAAAGGTTCCTGCCCTTATCGACATTGGAACAAAAGTTAAACCACCACTATGAGTTCATAGGGTCGCAAAGAGTCAGACATGACTGAACTACTGAACAGCAATAATCAGTTAACACAGGACAAAGGAAAATGGTCACTGTGTATGAATAGTAGTTATCTGTATTTAATATGACTTAGGGTAATTTCTACTTTCTTCTTTATTTTTCTGTACTGTTTGAAATTTTTAAATGGATATATCTGATTATTTTAATCAGGAAAAGTTATTTTCTGAAAAATGTTGAAATTATTTGTGGTTAAGGGCATGGTATAATTGACATTTAAGGGGGTGCTAGAAAATAAAGGTTCAGTTCAGTTCAGTCACTCAGTCGTGTCCGACTCTTTGTGACCCCATGAATCGCAGCACGCCAGGCCTCCCTGTCCATAACCAGCTCCCGGAGTTCACTCGAGTCAGTGATGCCATCCAGCCATCTCATCCTCTGTCATCCCCTTCTCCTCCTGCCCCCAATCCCTCCCAGCATCAGAGTCTTTTCCAATGAGTCAACTCTTTGCATGAGGTGGCCAAAGTATTCGAGTTTCAGCTTTAGCATCATTCCTTCCAAAGAAATCCCAGGGTTGATCTCCTTCAGAATGGACTGGTTGGATCTCCTTGCAGTCCAAGGGACTCTCAAGAGTCTTCTCCAACACCATAGTTCAAAAGCATCAATTCTTCAGCACTCAGCCTTCTTCACAGTCCAACTCTCACATACATACATGACCACAGGAAAAACCATAGCCTTGACTAGGCAGACCTTAGTCGGCAAAGTAATGTCTCTGCTTTTGAATATGCTATCTAGGTTGGTAATAACTTTGCTTCCAAGGAATAAGTGTCTTTTAATTTCATGGCTGCTAGCACCATCTGCAGTAATTTTGGAGCCCAAAAAAATAAAGTCTGACACTGTTGCCCCATCTATTTCCCATGAACTAATGGGACCGAATGCCATGATCTTAGTTTTCTGAATGTTGAGCTTTAAGCCAGCTTTTTCACTCTCCTCTTTTACTTTCATCAAGAGGCTTTTTAGTTCCTCTTCACTTTCTGCCATAAGGGTGGTATCATCTGCATATCTGAAGTTGTTGATATTTCTCCCGGCAATCTTGATTCCAGCTTATGTTTCTTCCAGTCCAGCATTTCTCATGATGTACTCTGCATAGAAGTTAAATAAGCAGGGTGACAATATACAGCCTTGATGTACTCCTTTTCCTATTTGGAACCAGTCTGTTGTTCCATGTCCAGTTCTAACTGTTGCTTCCTGACCTGCATACAGATTTCTCAAGAGGCAGGTCAGGTGGTCTGGTATTCCCATTTGTCTCAGAATTGTCCACAGTTTATTGTGACCCACACAGTCAAAGGCTTTGGCGTAGTCATTAAAGCAGAAATAGATGTTTTTCTGGAAGTCACTTGCTTTTTCCATGATCCAGCGGATGTTGGCAATTTGATCTCTGGTTCCTCTGCCTTTTTTAAAACCAGCTTGAGCATCAGGAAGTTCACAGTTCATGTATTGCTGAAGCCTGGCTTGGAGAATTTTGAGCATTACTAGCGTGTGAGATGAGTGCAATTGTACAGTAGTTTGAGCATTCTTTGGCATTGCCTTTCTTTGGGATTGGAATGAAAACTGACCTTTTCCAGTCCTGTGGCCACTGCTGAGTTTTCCAAATGTGCTGGCATATTGAGTGCAGCACTTTCACAGCATCATCTTTCAGGATTTGAAATAGCTCAACTGGAATGCCATCACCTCCACTAGCTTTGTTCGTAGTGATGCTTTCTAAGGCCCACTTGCCTTCACATTCCAGGATGTCTGGCTCTAGATGAGTGATCACAGCATTGTGATTATCCGGGTCGTGAAGATCCTTTTCGTACAGTTCTTCTGTGTATTCTTGCTACTTCTTCTTATCTTCTGGTTCTGTTAGGTCCATACCATTTCTGTCCGTTATCGAGCCCATCTTTGCATGAAATGTTCCCTTGTTATCTCTAATTTTCTTGAAGAGATCTCTGGTCTTTCCCATTCTGTTCTTTTCCTCTCTTTCTTTGCATCGATCACTGGAGAAGGCTTTCAGATTGCAGTGGTATGATTATGGTCAATATATTATTAATGTTTATCAAGTTTAAAATAAGAACAATAAGCTTGTTCATATAAATGCACAAAAATTCACGAAGTGACATGTCTAGATTTAACAAATCCAGAAGGTTCTTCTGAGTTTTCATTATCCAAAGAGGAATAAAAAATCAATTACCTACAGTTCTTATGAGGCATTTAATGGTCAGAATTTCTCAGAGATGAAAGAGCAACAGGAAACTCCTGTGTGGCTCCAGGTGGTGGTAACTCTACCACAATATTGGCAATTTCTTAGATTTTCCAAATGTCTTCTCATTTGAAAAGGCAGTAAAATATTAGAACAAGAAAAGAATGCATGCTTTAGTGCAACTTATTTTTCACGTTTGACTTTAATTTGGGGGCTACACACTTGGTATTTTGATATTGACATCTGTTTTATGTTTTGATTATTCTTAAATGTGCACTTCAGTTAATGTGAACTCCTCAACTTTTGGGTGACGTCTGTCATTTGAACCACAAAACTGTCTGTGGTTTCCCCAGGAGCCCATCATAGGAATAATGGGGTTCGTTGCCTTCCTCAGTACCACGTTCATTTGTCTTCTTTATAAGGTTGACGTTAATGTTGGAATGCCCTGCCTGCTACTGTCTTCTGGAAACCATCTGAATCTATTTGGCTTGGGTCAGCAGTTTGGCTCAGGGCAGAAGAATCTCAACAGCACCCATGTTCCTGTGCCCCACTGGAGCACCTTTGCTCTACGATCTGAAAGCAAAGGTCTCACATACAACCCATCTGTCTGTTATGATAGAGCTCCCCCACTCATAAATGAAAAAGAGGGTGTTTAGGAGGGATATGTTCCATTGATGCTTTGGGGTAAAAATTTGAGAGAGGCATGAGGAAACAAACTGTAAAAGCAATGAATTCTATTCTAATGTAACAGTTAAGCCTGCATAAAAGGAGCTTCCAAATAAGAAATTGGAAGCTAGAGAGTCTAGGTTCCTTGACAAAGTTATCAGACACTATTCCATCAACCCTAGGATACGCTCTTGTCCTCATGGTACAAGAAGACTGCTGGAGTTCTAGCCATCTCATTAACATTCCAAATAGCATTAAAAGAAGGAGGAGAGAAAAACTTTTCCTCCCTCATTTGGAGACTTCCTTGCAAAGCCACACAATACTGCTGTCTAAATTCCAGTTTAGTCATTGGCTGCCAAAAACTACAAGATAAGCTGCATCCTTGGTGGCTCAGATGATAAGAATTTATCTACAATGCAGGAGAAGTGGGTGCAGTCCCTGGGTTGGGAAGATCCCCTGGAGAAGGAAATGGTTACTCACTCCAGTATTCTTGCCTGGAGGATTCCATGGATAGAGGAGCCTGGCAGGCTATAGTCCATGAGGTTGCAGAGAGTTGGACACGACTGCGCGACAAACATTTTCACACTTTCAAGCTCAAGGAAGCAGAGTTTTTGTTTGTTTTGTGTTTTTTTACCAGGTGGTAATGAGCCAGCTAAAAATCACAGTCCTCTTTAATAGGGAGAATGGATAGGATATTAGGAGGCAACACAGAAGCACACTAGCACAGGCATACATAATTTTAATAACTGTTACCAAAATTCTTCTTAGAGAAGGGACTGTTACTGCTAAGTACCGTGACACATTGCTTAGGTATGAGAAGATAGGGCTTAAGTCAGGATCTAGAGAAAGAAGGCAGGCATGAAGTAGGACTGAATTTCAAATGGGAAGATTCTGACTTTTGTTGCTGTGCCCAAGAAAGAAGTAAGACCATAAGTGGGGAGAAGATAAGGCAAAAATAATATGTGAAGGGGCCAGAGAACTCACAGAGATGGTACAGTGAGTTTTAAAAAAGAAAAAGAAGGAATGAGGGAAAGGGAAAAGAATGGAAGGATAGAAAAAATACATAAATGATAAAGGAGCCAAATGGATCTGTATTATAGAATAAGAATGGCCAGTATGTACACTCACCTCCACCTGCCCAAAGCTACTACATTCACAAAGGCCATGCGCTATGGGAAGAGGGTGTTCATCTAGAAGAAAAGGCTTGGAAGGATTCTTAGCCAGTCAGCGGGCCCCACACAGGGCAGTGGACATGAACATTAAGTGGAAGCAGCAGTTTTGAGATAAATGTGACTGAGAATAAAAGTTTCCCTGAATCGCAGACACTTTGGAGGCTCTGAGGAATAGACACACAAGTCATGAGAGGATATTGAACCAGTTCGCTTTAGAGCTTAAAGGACACTTCCATGCGAGTTAAGTTGCTGTAAAACTTTGTTCCTTTCCATCAATCTCCCAAAATAAGGGGTATGGAAAAATGTTTGAGCTTTAATAAAATGTTTGCGCTTTAGTAAAATGTTTGAGCTTTATAACATAGTGAAACAAAGTTAAATGCCGTATAGCTGGAAAACGGTTCAAGCAGAACCAGAGCCTGTGCTTCTCATGGTCTTCTTCCTTAGGAAGGAAACGTGTGCCATTATCTAGTCAACTGAGAGTCTGGACTGATGTGGTCAAATGCATGGCTGAGTCTAGGCTTGGCAGTGTGAGTGCCCTGATCCATTCATAATCCCTGCTCTGTGCTTGGGATATGTGGCGTCAGCTACCATGCACTGGATCTCTTGTCCTCCCTAGGTGGACATGATGACCCTCTAAATTGCAGAGATTTACAGGAATGCCTTTGGGTGTAATAGATATAATAAGCCATGAGTGTTCAGACTTGGCAAAAAGAGGAATTTTTAAATCGCATAATGTTTAGTAAAATCGTGTCTAAAGTGGGACAGGAAATCAAAGAGACGTGGTCTATGGATTGAAGAAACCCTAGTTTATCTAGTTCAACCTATGATGCAATACTTCAGCTTCTTCTAAAGTAGTCTGTGAAGAATCCAGCCATCACTGGGATTCCTCGTGGAGCTGGAGTAATGATGAATATGGCGATGGTAGATAACATGGGCAAGTCCCCTACTGTGTGCCTCATGTCATCCTAAGCTCTTCACAAAGCACCATCTTACCTAATTCTCTCAGCAACCTACAAGGCTCAAGGCTACCGTTATCCTCACTTTCTCGATGAGAAAACCAACATCATAGGTTAAGAATTC
Source organism: Ovis aries (assembly GCF_016772045.2). Classification (NCBI taxonomy): domain Eukaryota; kingdom Metazoa; phylum Chordata; class Mammalia; order Artiodactyla; family Bovidae; genus Ovis; species Ovis aries. Next base: position 45,896,084 of record NC_056072.1, on the reverse strand, counting down.
TGCCCAAGGTCCTACAGCTGGTATGTGTTGAAATTCCTCCGGTCTGGAGGCCTCTTGTCGTGAACTGAGTTGGTAACCCACATCCAGGAGTGAGCACAGGGAGGCCAAGCAGAGCATCACCAACTCCCAGGAGCAGGAAGAGATTCTCATTCCTCGTCTAAGTGCTTCCCAGAAACCAGATCGGTGCCGGGATAAATTAATACTCCTAAAAGCAGCTGGGAGGGTAGTGAAATGTTTGTTCTCAGGCGTTTTATTGATTTGGTTCCTATTAAGAAGGAAATCTCACAAGTGAAATCTGGAAGAACAAATGCTTTTCTGAAAATATTTTCTTCCCCACAGCACTCCAAGAAAGAGATCCAAAGTCCTGCGACGAGAATTGGATTACAGTAACAAAGGCCTCTGAAGAAATAACTAATGTACTTTCTCTCTGAGAGACAAATTAGGAACTTATTGATGCTTCTCTTCATCAGTGTTTAGGTCAATAGACCATCTTGTCCCTGGTGGAAATTTTCCAGAATGATTAGTGAAGACAAATCCATAGACTCCAGTCAGTGGGAGGTGACTGCCCTTGGCCGAGGGAAGGCACAAGGTGTCAGGGTGTATCTCTCTCCAAGTCTAGATTCCATGGCGTGCTGGGTAAGAAGTGCCTGTCCTCCATCCCCTACCGCTGCGAACCTGCTCATTCATTCCTTTTCCCTCTCCTCTGACCTGGCAGCAGACATGTGATGCGCCAAGTCTCATTTTAGGCACTGGGAAGGCGTCAGTGGACGAGCCAGGTTATCAGAGTTCACAGGTTCATTGGAGGAAACGCAGATAATACACATTGACCAACACCACGGACAATAATTTCAGATGGTGAAATAGCCACAAGGTGGTAAAATGACTCTCCCAGGAGCTCAAAGTACCTCTACAAACCTCCAGTCCTCCTGACTGGAGCATTCCTCAGAATAAGCTCCAACAAGGTCTTGCAAAGCCCATGCATTGTGACACAACTTTCTTCCTCTTAAAAGTGGGTCGCATACTGTAGGATTCATCATCCAGTTTCACACAGTCTCTTTTCCACCCCTGACCCAAAAGGAAGAAAGCTTCCATCTGGCCTGGCATTTTTAAAAAATGATGCAGTCATGAAGAATGAGAAGACAAAAAATAATAAACTCCAGAGACTGCCTTGAGAATAACGTTTTACCAACAGGATGTGTCATAAATATGAAATGGCAAAGAAAGATGTTCCAGGATTTGTCCTTTGTCCTTTGTTAGCCAGACAGATAATGAGTTACCATCAGGGAATTTCTTTTTTCCTCATTTGAACATGAGCTACATATAACTTCCATACTTCTGTGAAAAGGGGGCCCATAAATCACAAGTTATTGTTTCCTAGAAACTGGGATTATACAAAGGAGAGCCAAACAAAACCCTTTGTTTCATGAGCTTGCAACTTTTTAATTAAATACCACTTTAAACTCACACATGCAGAAGCCAAATGTTCCCAATCCAGTCTGCTTTTAAACCTGGTGTCCAAGCTTCCCCTTCCATCCCTTTTCTGTGATGGCGATAAGATTCCTGCATTTTACTGGTTTCTAATTTTTTCCATGATCAATTTGGGTGGAATGAAAAGCACAGATCGCAGGATAAGGACTGGTTCCTTTTGTAGATGTGGTGACCCAAGACTGAGCTACACCTTTAAGACTATAAACAAACAATAAAGGAAGGGAAGGAGGAGAAAGAGGAGGGAAGGAGACTCTGTAGCCCAGGGGCTTGTAGACATAAAATGCTTTATCTGATCCGCTTAGATCATGAGGCAGAATCTGGTTAGTTCTCCACAGCATCCCTCTTGGCTTCATCTTTGGCATGCTCCTAAAGTGCACTTCCGATTTCATGTAAGTAAGGACGTGCGAGGAGTCCCTCATAGAATGTGGGCAGAGGGGATGTGCATCACTTCCAAAAATGGCCCCTAAAATCTGCTCTGTTACCCACGTTTGCTCCTTTCCTTCCCACTGGCTACCTGTGTAGGACCCAAGTGGAGGTCTCTGAGGCACCGAAGATGGTGGAGCTGCGTGATGCTGACGGCTGGATTCCTGCATGACTCTGTGGAGCATAGCACTCCCCCATACTGGCACGAGAAAGAAAGGCAAGAACCGATACGCGTATGGGTTGTTTCTCTACAGTTAACCAGTCCTAAACGGCACGCTCTTGTCTTGGTCTCTTAGGGTGGCTATAACAGGATACCACAGGCTGCGTGGATTAAACAACAAATATTTACTTCTCAAAATTCTGGAGGCTGGGAAGTCCAGGGTCAAGGTGTGGCAGATGTAGTGTCTGAGGAGAGCTCCCTTATTGATTCATCGGTGACCTGGTGACCATCTTTTCACTGTGTCCTCATGTGGCAGAGGGCATGCGGGAGCCCTCTGAAGTCTCATTTATAAGGGCACTCATCCAGTTCATGCAGGCTCTGCTCTTGTGACCTCATCACCTCCCAAAGGCCCCGCCTCCAGACACCATCACACTGGGGATTAGGATTTCAACCTATGGAGTTTAGTGGAAACACACACAGTCCATAGCAACTTCCTTGCTCCATCGTTCCATCCAAGGCAGGTAACCCTAGCGAAATAGCCTGTGGGTCAGTTCTCTTATACTGTCCTCAAGCACATACGCCGTATCCCCTGGTATCCCTCACTTCATGTCCAGAGGACATCCAGAGATCTTATCCAAGTACTTTACTAAATGTATATATTCTAGCCAGTTTGTAATCTACCCTTTCACTGTAATTCCTATCTTAAAAGGCCTTTAAAGAATGAGTCCATGATTCAAGAGGAGAAAAGTTTTCTAAATCAGAGGTCAGCATTTTTTTTTTTCCCTCCATAAAGGGCCAGAGAGCGAACTTTTCAGGCTGTTTGGGTCTCTGATGCAACCACTCAGTTCCGACCTTGAAGCGCAAAAGCAGCTGTGGACACTACAAACGAATGGGCGTGGCTGTGTTCCAATAAGCTGTGATTTATAAAAACAGGCAGGGGGCCAGATATGGCCTGTGGGCTGTAGTTTGCTGACCCCCTGATTTAGAGCTCTAAATCATTCTCATATTTTCACTGAATATGAAGGAGCCACATATAAATTCCAGGATCCATTTCAATCCCTGTGACATTGGTTTATATTTATTTGTTTGTTTTAAGCATCATGCCTTAAATAGCATCAGCTATAACAAATTAAGTTGTAAGAAGTATTTAATTCTTCCCTCAACCCCAGGATTGCACTGTGCCTGGCACAAGGTAAAAGGTGATAAATTTTAGTTTCTTTATAAGCCTAGGTATCCAAATCAGTAAAGAGGCTAACAATATATAATTCACAGTATTTGTTGGAGGGGGAAGCAAATAAAATAATGCATATATTTTGTGAACTGTGGAGCACAGTACAGAGATAAGAGACTATTATTATAAGCTGCCTCTCCCTTCCTTGATTCTGGATTTATTTCTTCCCACTCGAAACGTGATTTTTTTTCCCTGATGAATCCCAGGGAGGTTCGCTAAATCCCCATTTAGCCCAGGCCAGGAGGCTGTCGGGGTCCACAGGCCAGGAAGCTCTCGGGGTCCACAGGCCAGCTCCACCTGTGTCCTGATTGCCTGCCAGAAACCTGAGCCTCCTTCACAGCCACTAACTGGATCCAGAGAAGGCAGCTCCAGCTGCCAGAAAAGGGTTGTTGCTTTAAAGAGATAAAACGCAATAAAGATCTTTCTGTAATGGGCATTCTCAGTTCGGTTTGACCGGCCAGTGACACAAGACACTTGGCCTTGGACCCAATGTTATGTGCAGTGAACTCTGGAATTGAGGTCCTGTTCTCATCAGAAAGAGCAGTGACCTTAGTCCTCCACAGCTAAGACCTTAACCCTGCAAAAATCAGGACTTTTTTTTAAAGTCATGTATTAAAATGGTAAAAAGATTTGTGAATAGAATATTTATCCTCTTTTTACAAATTTTCATGGCCGTCCATTCAACTAGAAGTTGCCAGGTGTATAAAATTTCAGTCTCTAGAGTAAAGCCTAGTCTTCCCACCTGAGGACACCTGTGTATCATCTAAGAATAGTATAGATTCATTACCCTGAAAGGGACAAAATGCTTTTTTTAAATAATGGATTTTTGTGTAAGCCATTGACTGTACTTGCACTAAAACGTGAAGGAAAACGTTATAATTGGTTCTTGTCAGCTAGCCATTCAGCACACCCTGACAGGGTCTAGAACAGCGCCTGGCAAGAGCTTCAGCACAGATCTGCCAACAGGCCAAGCCCTGTGAGCTGGGCATTGTCCTATATCTGCTAAGGCTGGGATGACAAACATCCAGCAAATGTGACGTAACTCCTCCACCGTGGTCGTGGCAAGCATCAGTAATCACTCAGGGTGGAGTTTTCCTGATGACCCCAAACAGAGCAACAGTAATATCTTGGCAAGGGCAGCTTTTCTATGTAGGCCCCATGCCTCCAGGATGGTGGTTCCTCGGTTATTTTCCCTCTTCCCCCTAAATCAGATCCTCCTATAATCTTAGCTAACCTTAGAAAACTGATCCACATATCCACTCAAGACCTCAAACTAAAAACGTGATAGAATGCTTGAAAAATCCACTAATAGCTAACCAGTCAACAAACTCTATGAACTCTAATGCCCAGAATCTCTTCTTTTCAGCTCCGTCGTTATGGACCTGGGCCATCTTTGGTCTCGACTGTTCCAATAGTTTTTGAAGTGCTTTCTAAGTTCTGTCACCCATACAGACACCAGAGGACTGTTGTTAAAACTTCATGCAAATGATGTCAGTGGCTCACTGATGGGGCACATAACCTGCATGATCTAGCCCTTCCCTTCCAGTAGCAGCTCAACTCATTCTCCTTTGCTCTCTGCAGTGCACGGCTTCACTGACCTTTCAGTTCTTGGACGACATCTGGGTCTTGGCTCCACTGAAGGCCTTCACATTTGTTTTGTTGTAGACCTGTCAGTCTGCTGCCCATGATCCTCATGCCTAAGACCTGAGTTTTAGGGTCACAACCAAATGGCCACCTCCTCAGAGAGGTCTTCCTCTCTGTCTTCTTCAACTGCCTTCTTCTCTGTCACACTGATGCCCCTATTTAACTGAGTGTATTTTTTCTCTGAAGATGTGGACTTACTGGGAATTTACATACATGGAAGTTGCAACTTTCAGTAAAGAAACAAACAAACAAGGAAACATTCATGAAAACAGTATCATGGTCATTTCCAGGAAATTTCACAATGTGTTACTTTTTGTTTTTACACCACTTCTGTTACCTAAATGTGGTAAAGCTCTTTTGGGAGTAGGGACAATGTCTTGTCCCTGCTTGAGAAAAGAAGACATACAAAAAACCAAGTATCTCTGTTTTCTTTGTGTGAAAAATTCTAATATTCTTAGACAGCTTTTGTGGCATCTGCTTTGTCCCAGTGGTTCCCTTTCCCAGGAAATCCACGTACATGCTGAATGAACCACCATGCCTAAGTATAGACCAGATAGCCTTGTTTGAATCTTGGGAAACTGTCCATCCGCACTGTCTGAGCTTAATATTTGCCATCAGTTGTCTTATCCAAGATATCTTGAGGGCAGGGATCCCATGGACTTGTCCATTTTCGAATCCAGCAACTGTGATTAGTGGCTGTTTGAAATCTGTGAAAGGACAGAACTAGAAAAGTGACCCAGGCATCCAGGTTTTGTTCTTTGGGTGGCCTGCATTTGGTTTAGCCTCTAGGAATCTAATAAAGGGACACCCAGAAAGATGAAACTATTTCCCTAAATGCTTATTCATTCAATAATCCTAAGATAATTTCTAATAAAGTTAGGAACAAAGGGCAATTGTGAGGGGTCTTTGTCTGTCTGCCCCACCCCTACCAAAGACAACCTCCAGGGGCAGTTTTCAGAGCTTTGGATGAGGTTTGGCCCATGTAAATCCCATTGTTTGTGGTTCCTTTGGGAGAATGGGTTTCTTCCTCCAGCCCCCCATGCAGCTCTTTGAAAATGGCACTCAGTGAAGGGCGTTCCTTGCTGAAGAACTTTGCCCTTAGGGGAAAGTTCCAGATGACAGGTCATAAATTTAGAAAGCCCTGGTCTCAGAAGGTACTCTGAATGATTTCAATAACGTACAGAAGGAGATGGTTATTTTAAAATGTTCCACCAGAGATTTCGGAAAGAAGAGGTCTATGCAGGAATACAGGCCAATTTACTTCCTGAAACACCCACATATTTTCTGGTCACCCAAGTCATATACCTTTTTGCATCAGTAGAGAGAATGTTTATCTACCTATTTGACAGGTAGGCAAACTTGAGTCTGGTGAATACAGTGCCAGGAGAGTACCTAGTAAGTGAGATGCCCCACTGGCCAGGCTCCATGGACTCCAGTATTTGCTCTTTCTGTCTATGCTCAGAATCTGAGACTGACCAACATCAAAGGTGCTCAGCCCAACAAATGGAGACTTCTTGTCTTAGATAAAGTAGATGCATTCAGGGTGAGAGCAGATTAAGTTGTGACCACCATAATAAAGGGAAATAGTGAGACAGCACAAGTACTTTTGGGTAAGTTGCATGAATCCTGCTCTAGTTGACATTTGCATCCATCAGCTCAAAATTTAAGGCAGAGAAGTTATTTGATTTCCTTTTAGATCCAGGGATGGCTCAAATCATTTTAGTTGTTAACCATTTTCCTCTCTGCCTCACTCTCTTCATAGCATCCAGAATAGTTTCTGACACCTAGTAAACACTCATTTAATAGTCATCCCTTGTATCCATGGGGGATTGCTTCCAGGACCTACCATGGACACCAAAGTCTATAGAAGTAGAAGGCCTATAGTCTGCCCTCTGTATTCATGGGTTCTGCATCTGTGAATACAGAGAGCTGTGTGTATTTGTGAAATTACTATTAATGAATATACCATTCCACTTTGGCCTCAGACATTCCCTGACTTTCTGGGATTCAAATCACTGTTCTAAAATAGATTATTTTTCTTAAGCAATAAGTCAGCCATCATTTCTGCCATTGAAGGGAAGTGTTATGTGAGACCACCCTTGGTCCCAACCTCGAGATGACTCTTGGTCTCTCTCAGGTGCATCGTGCAAACACTGGACATCACAAGCTTCCCCTGCACCAGGTCTTAAGGATGAAGGTACAAACAGCTGAGAATACAAGTCATGGACCAGCGCCCAGTGAAGTCACTACTTTGGGGGCCCACAACTGTCATCACTGTCCTCGCAAGTCCACGCTTCTGGACGCTTGTGTGGACTCTGCACACCTGCAGCATCTGGCTCACGGCTGACCACCACAGGCCAGATTCACATTCGGCTTGACCGTGGGACTGTGGGCAGCATACTGAACTTCTCTGAAGCTCAGTTTCTTCGACTGTGAAATGGGAGAAGCCGTAACCACCTCGGGACATGGCCGACAGCAAAGTCAGATGTGCAGACAAATCGCCGGGGATCCTGTTAAGATGTGAGTTCTGACGGTAAGTCTGAGATGAGTCCTGAGATCATGCATTTCTGGTGAGCTACCAGGTGACACGATACTGCTATTTGGGGACCACAGTCAGAGTAGTAAGGTCATGGGGAATTATATGAGATAACAATAGAAATAAAAGATGATTATTAGTGCTAATAAGCACTATAAAAAAAGTATTAATAATTATTATCGGGAAGAGCATTTTGATTAAAACTCATGAAATTACCAACAAGGTTTGAATTAGACTCTTTCTGTCCCCAAATCCTTTTAGGCAAGTTTTGTGATTTCATCTAAAACCTTCAGACCCTCCTCATAAGCCATAATATAACTACAGAAGTCAAAGGCACAGCGAGAAGATATTTTATTACCGATGTATTTATGTATGGGTTTTTGGGGTTTTAAAACTGGCAATTAAAACCTTGTAAATTTGTATTATCAACAAAATAAATGTAGAAGGGTTAGTTACTCATTGCTAATAAATTTGATCATTCATTTATAAAACGAATGTTCGCCCAAGAATCACAGAGCACTCTATAAATATCGCTTCACTAAGCCACAAACCAGCTCGACAAGGAAGGCACACAGCACCCCTGAGGGGTTAAACAAACCCTCCCGGGCCTGGGCTGGGGGTGGGAGGACAGCCTGAATTCCAGCTCTCCCGTCCCCTTCCCACACTCAGGTTCAGCTCCTGCCCCACGGGGGCCGACTCTTTGAAGCATGATATCCGTTTGGAAGCATTTCAAATCAGCCTGCCTGGAGGCTCCATCCCCAGATAGCCCCGGGAACCTGTCTGTGTGAGTCAGGAAAAACCATCTTTCTCTCATTTGTGAGCTTGAGGAGGATTTTGCCTCCCTCGTTCCTCTTCCCTATTAGGTACTCTGGGCAGTTGAGCTACTGTGAAAGAAGGAACTCTCAAGCCCACTGGCCCAGCTGCGGAACTCAAGCGCAGAACAAGTAAAACTCCTTTAGTGCAGATTTCCCATCCAGTATGGCTCTTCAAGCCTTTCCTGGCTGAGGGTCCGCTTCACCTCTCCACCATCAAAAAACTCAGTAAACCCTTCTGCCATCGTGTCCCGGTGCCTGGCAAGGAGTGGGGTTTTGGTGTCTGGCGTCACTGGGTGTGAATTCCAGCCCCACGGCAGTGGGGACCAGAAATCTCATGTTCCTTCGCCATGAATTGGGTTTTTACACCCAGCGTGACCTGGTGGCTGGCTCTGAGGTTCTGAGAGGATGTGTGAGCGGGACTGGGCTTGGGGAGGCCCCTGGGAGTACAGACTGTCACTGCTGGTGGTGGTAGCGGTGGTCGTGATGTTGCTCACAGAGGCAGCACCGGAAGCGGAGTCTCCAGGCACATGGTGACTTTTAGAAAGCCCAAGCAGTGACAAGGACGTGGTATTCTGTTGGCACCCCCCCACACACACACACATACACAGACACATGCACACCTCCCACGCACACACGTGCTCACATACACCTCCACTCCCACAAAGACTGATGTGGAAAGCTGTGGGTCTTTTGCTGCTGTTCTCAGCCTCCATCTACATGCCCCACTTCTCTCACTTTGCCTGCGCTCCTGGAATATCTTCACGCCTTTCTGCCTGGAGCACCCCAGGGGACCTCAAGGAGAACAGGCTGGAAGCTTATTATCATTCATTATCTCTTCAGTTACCTTCCGAAGTCTTTTTCACTGGTGGCTGTATCTGTGTCTCGCTCTGGATTCAGTCTCTGAAAGAGGAGGACTCATCCTTGATGAACTTGAATTCATTCCTTACTTTAATCTCGTCTTATGTAGAGGTAGGAATTTAATGAGAATGTGAGATATATTGCTCATCACTGCTTTTAGTGAGTCAACAAAGAGAACCATTCAATTTTTGAGCAGAGGATCAAAAGCAGAAAATGTATAGCACATTAGGCTTGCCAGTACATGTCTGTCGAGAAGATCTGGAAAGCTATTTAATATATCTGTCTGTAAAAGGGTCTGGTTTGCCCTGGGCTTGAAATGAATCATCTCCACCAAAGACTCTCAGACAGTCATCGTTCCTGCTACCTGCCCATGTAGAGGTTCTCCACTGAGAGGGCGAATGTCTCTACTCTTAGTAATAAAAACCCTACCTGCCATTTTATCAACCGAAGTCTGGCTGGCTTGTGACCACCCTGCACCAGCCATCCAACTGAAGAGAGAGATCAGATGATTACTGAAAATGGGTCTGTGCTAGGATTAAATTTTCAGTTAATGTTTTAAAAAGTGTTACTAGCAGCTACCAATGGCTCAGACAGTAATGCGTCTGCCTGCAATGCGGGGCACCTGGGTTCGTTTCCTGGGTCGGGAAGGTCCCCTGGAGAAGGAAATGGCAATCCACTCCAGCACTCTTGCCTGGAAAATCCCATGGACAGAGGAGCCTGATAGGCTACAGTCCATGGGGTCGCAAAGAGCTGGACACAACTGAGCGACTTCACTTTCACTTTCACTAGCAGCTACCAATGTTACCAGGTCCATGTTTAATTTCCTAATGGAAGCCATGATTGATGCATTTTGCTTGCAAGAATAAAGGTTACCTACCAACATATCTTGTAAACTGAACTTCAATGAACTGTTTTGTTTTCTTTTCACTTCTACTCTGTTATCCAAAAGCTATATATATATCTGAGAGTATTTGTTAGCATGTCTAAAAAATACAGTATGATTTCTTTGTTTAATTCAAACAATGTTGGTCAGTGTTTTCCCTGCCTGCCTTTTCAACTCTTGGAGCTTGGCTCACACTGTTCCTTTCATTTAGAATAATAACCTTCCTATATATGCCGAGTCTGTTTCATTCCTTAAGGCACGGTTGAAGGCTCTCAACCTTTAAGGTTAAATGCCTTATTCTCTAGTCTTTCCTTATTTCTCTACTGAAGGTCTTCTCCCCCAGTTCTTCTCACCTTCATGTGAGGAATAACAAATATCAGGTTCATTTAGTTTTCAAAATAGAGCATCTTGGCAATTCAGACTTGGACTCTTTTTTTAAACAGTTTTGTTAAGACATAGTTCACATATACTAAAATTTACTCCTTTTAAATGAATAATTCAGCCCCTTTTAGTGTATTTACTGTTGTCTAACCATCATCATAGCCTAATTTTAGAAGATTTCCATTACCCCACAAAGAAACCCCATACACAGTGCACATGGGCAGTTACCCCTTCCCACCCAGCCTCAAACCCTGCTGCTGCTGCTGCTAAGTAGCTTCAGTCGTGTCCGACTCTGTGCAACCCCGTAGACGGCAGCCCACCAGGCTTCCCCGTCCCTGGGATTCTCCAGGTGAGAACAGTGGAGTGGGTTGCCATTTCCTTCTCCAAAGCATGAAAGTGAAAAGTGAAAGTGAAGTCGCTCAGTTGTGTCTGACTCTTAGCGACCCCATGGACTGCAGCCCACCAGGCTCCTCTGTCCATGGGGTTTTCCAGGCAAGAGTACTGGAGTGGGGTGTCATCGCCTTCTCTGCCTCAACCCTAGGCAACCATATAATCTACTTTCAGACTCTATGAATTTGCCTATTCTGGATATTTCTCATGAATGTAATTGTACAGTATATGACTTTTTCTGACTGACTTCTTTTACTTAGCATAATATTTTCATCTATGTTATAGTGTAGCAGTTCCTCATCCCTTTCTATCTTCTGTGTGCATGTCCCTCCCTTTGTTCATCCATTTATAAGTTGCTGGACATTTGGGTTGTTTCTTCCTTGGCCGTCATGAATAACGTTGCTGTGAACGTCAGTGTGCATGTGTTTGCACAGTTGTATGTTTTCCTTTCTCTTGAGTACCTGGGAGTGGAATTTCTTGGTCATATGGTAACTTTAACATTTTGAGAAACTGCCAAACTGTTTTCCAAAATGGCTGCACCAATACCACCAACAATGTAAAAAGATTTCAATTTCTGCATATCCTTGCCAACGCTTGTCATTGTCGGTCTTTTTTATTTTCAGGCTTTCATCCTTAATCTGAAGCTTTATTTCAGAAAACAAGTTGGAGGAAAAGAAGGGTGTCTAGAAAGCTCATCTCAAGAAACTTTTTCCGTAAAGCTCTCATTGAACCTCAAGGTTCTGAACAAACATAGCATCTTAGAGGGAAGAAGCTGCCGAGCCTGAGAGTGATTAAGCCCCTGTGGTTTCCTTTTTAGCTCCTTGCTTTATAAATGATGCACCTTTGGTAGGTTATTGTCTGACCCTTCATTGCCTCATAGGTAAAAGGAAGATAGTATTTCTCTTATTCCTTAAAATGAAATGAGGCGTGTGTATGTGAACCTGTAGAAGCTTATGTGGAATGAAGGCAACAGACTTTCTAGAAAGTTTCTTTTAAATAGTTCTCCCAGAAGTCTTGTACTTTTGTGGCCGTGCCTCCAAGTCCACCAGCAGATGAAAGGAAATTCTTGATTAATTTTTATAAATATTCCACACGTGTGACAAGAATAGATGAACTCTGTTGAGTATAAGGATTTTTATATACACTCACATCAAGCATGTTAAATGTATGTCAGATGCAATTTATCTTCACATATTTATTTTTTGATCTTCTTGGTTGGTTGGTTTCTGAGGAAGTCGTGGACACTTTCCCACACTGACTGTCTATTCATCCATTTCTGTAGTGTCTTTACAGCAGAAACTACAGTCTAGTCCCCTCCTGGGTGTTCTGGTCCATTGCCAAGTCCTCTAAAGCCTGATGATACTTTCCTCACAGTCTGAGAGCAAAATAACATGGTGTGAAGGCCCAGGAAGCAAGTGAGTATTGTTAAGAGTAGAAGCTTCAGAAACGCACAAACCTGATTTCAAATCTCGGCACCATCATTTCCCAGTTTATGAACTTGGAGAGCAAACCTGACCTCTCTGAGCCTCAGAGTTCTCGTCCATGAAATGGGAAGATTAGGAGTAATTTCCACTCTGAAAAGTTGAGCAAACTCAATGAGATGACGAATATAAAGCGCTTATGGCAAAGCCAGGATCAGGAAACTGTTAAGGGTTTAGTGAACACCAACTTTTGTGGATAACAATAAATAACATCAACAACAGCAGTAGCTGCTAAGCTCCTGGAGGGCTTAATATGTCCCAGGCACTAAGCCAAGTGCCTCAGACATATCAACCCATTTAATCCCCACAGGAAGCCCACGATAGCAGTGTGATCACCATCACCACGTCACAGACGAGGCCGCTGGCCCAAGGTCACTGGCCAGTGGGGCATCTTGAACTGCACCTCCAGCCATGGGAACCTGGGCTCATTTTTGATTATAAAGTGGGCCATGCAACTGACAAAAAGACACACCACAAAAGGGCCTGTTTGTCCCACATCCCATCCTGTGGCCTCCCTGAAGCGCCCTGCAGCACCAGGCTCCTCTCTGGGTGGCTGCTACTGTGGTTCTTCGTTTGTGTCTGAGAAAGACCAGCATTCAATAGGATCCAGCTGCCCGCTCCCTGCAGCCCTCCTCATGTGTGTGCAGAGCAGCTCCTGGGGCTGGGACAACAGAGCCCTTGCAGCTTCCTTGTTCCAAGCACAGTTACACACATCTGAGAAAAAGCTGGGATGGAAAACCAAGTGGACCTTTAAAACATGGACAATGAAAAGGCCCTGTTGGGACACATGTATGGATAACATGCTACACTTTCAAAAACTAACACTCTTGGACACAGCCCCGTTTCCCTGTTCAAGTCCTATTTTAAAAAGCAAATGTACAGTACATAAACCTATTCCCACTGTTAAAAAAAAAATAACAGCAAAGAATAAGTATGATGAATAAAATGAGAAAGTTGCTCACCATTCCCCACCTCCACCCTGAACCCGCATCTCTTCCCAGTGGTGACTGCCATCGGTGATTGGATGTGTCTCTTCCCACACCTTTTCCTTTGTATTTGAATGTGTATGTATATGCATAAGTGTATTCCATTTTGGAAAAATATTCTGTTTCTACATAAAGGGTTTCACAGTTGTTTGCAGAATACCCTTGTTTGCTTTATTCATTCAACAATAGTGAAATAGTTTGAGAAATGGTCCCAAGTCCATGCACACGCATGTGTACATCATTTTTCATTAACTACTGAGGTCTTTACCATGGTGTGCTGATACTGTAAATTATTCACCCTTATCCTTCTAATGGACATGTGGGTCGCCATGGCTGGCTGACTCTAAGATAGTCTGCAGTGATCTCTACCTCCTGGTATTCATGCCCCCATATATTTGCCCCCCCACCCCAGGTGTGGCTTGATGATTCATTTCTAACCAAAAGAATAAAGCAAAGGTGATGAGATGTCACTTCTGTGATTAGCTTCAGGAGAGTATACCTTTGCCTCTTGCTAGTGGATTCTTTCTCTGGCTGCCCAAAGAAAGCCTCTGTGGCAAGGACCTAAGGGCAGCCTCTAACCACCAGCCCACCACGCGAGTGTGGAAGTGGATCCTTCCCCACTGGAGTCTCAGATGACCTTCAAGTTCTGGCCAGTACCTTAATTGCAGCTCATGAAAGACCCAGAAGCAGAGGGCCCACCTGAGCTGCAGAAATCAGCTGCTGCTTTGCAGTAATTTGCTATGTAGCAGGAGATAACTGCAGTATAAAAATGTCTAGTTCTCTCAATACCCTTGCCAAATCATTGATCATTTTAATAATATCAGTCTGATAAATCAAAATACTGCCTTTCTTTGATTGCATTTTCCTGATTGTTAGGTGAGTTTTTTGTTTTTTTCTTTATAAACCCATTGGCCATGTTTTTCCTCTTTCTCTAAGACTTAACCTCTCGATATTCTTTGCTTTAATCCTATTTCAACAACTAGAAGTACAGACAAGAATATTACATTTAGAGACACACTGTGGCCATCCTGCCCATTGGTGATGCTGATCACACCAAGTTTTGCCCACTTTCTCCACTGTTTAGTTACGACTTTGTCCCTTGCAACTAATTTATGGGAAGATTCTCTGAGATCATTCAGATGTCCTGGCCCTTATTAAACTATTCTCATGGATTTACCTGAGATTTAGAATATATTCAGTATTTTATAATATCATTTTGCAATATTTATATTTGTAATATTATAAGTAATAACATCATCCACCATTTATTACAGTGGATGCAAAAATGATAATTTTCCAACTGTAGGACTCCTTCCACATTTACCAGTCCACATTTAGCCTTTTACAGAAGAATGAAGATCTCTTTTCTCTCCCATTTATGTGTTTAGTATTAGTATAGACTCATAATTTTTTTCCCCAATGATTGATAATTTATTACTATTTTTTGATACCCACATTTTTCCCAGATTTGGCCAATCAGAACTCCTTCAAGTTGGTTATTATTTCCTTGTGATATGCTTGTCTTTTTACAGTTATTATCATTGTCACTTCTTTATTTTCCGGCACAACAAAATGTTCCAGGCTCATCTTGTGCAAACCTGCTTCAGCCCCAGAAGCAACCATTTCTTTGAGGAGTCCTCTTCCTTTTGGTGGGCAAAGGCACTAGAGATCAAGATCTGAGAACCAGGTATGCTCATTAAAATGGACCTATTTTAAATGGACTTTGATGAATGTATGAATGTTTCTAACTACCACCACGATCAAGACAGTTTCCTTTACCCATCAAAGTCTCCGTATCTTGCTCACTTTTATACAACTTCCTCTGTCCAAAGTGTCACTATTTCTTGTCTCCCACCCATTCTGCAAAAATCAATTTTTATTCCTTCTTAGAATTATGTTCAGTTTCTTCAACCAAGGTTCCTGGTTCTTTCCTTGTTCTCCTCGAACAGAGGGTAAAAGTTCTTGCTCAACACTCAAAGAGATGTAGGAAAGATGGATTCTCTTACCAACCGCGAGGCCCTGGAAGAGTTTACTCAGCCTCTTTCTGACCATTGTCTTCCCATCTGTAAAATGGGGCACTCTCTAACCATTACCATATCCACCACACATAATCATGTTAGCTTAAGCCCTGAAATAGCTCTTGTTCTTTGCCTTTCTGCTCCACAACCAGCCCTCTGGTATCTCTCTCCTGGAAATCTAATCTCTCACCTCCCACCTTTGAGCCATATAATGTATCCACTGCAAAGCAATCAAAGTCGTCTTAGGAAATGCCACTTAGCTCTATAACCCATCAGATGCTACATGCTCTGGTAGCTTCTCAGGGCCATAGTGAGGATGGCCTTCCACCCCACGTGGTCTGTAAGGACCTTCTGGGTCTGACCTCTCCTTGCTCGTATCACGCTACATTCTCCTGATTTGCTTGCAGTGAGCTCATCCAATTCTCCATACACCATCCTGCTCCCTTTGGCTGGAATACTTACTGTCTCACCTGCTTAATTCCTCTTCAACCTCATGTGGCTACATTCTCAAGAATCTTCTCCTGAATTCTTCAGTGAGGTCACATCCCCCCCCCCCACTGTTCACTCCTCTAGCTCTGTAACACTTTTTAATACCACTTACAACAGTTGTACCATCTCACTTGTATTTTGTAATTTTTTGTCAGCCAGCCGTGCCACACGACATGTGGGATCTTAGTTCCCCCACCAGCTATCAAACCTGCATTGGAATCGCAGTGTTTTAACCAGTATCTTAACTGGACATCTGGAGAAGTCCCTGTAATATTTTTAATGAGTGTCAGTCTCATTGAATCTAACCTCAGAGTAGTGGGCACTGTACCCCTCCTTGGATTGACATTCAGTGGGTATTAGTTGAAGAAATGAATATACTGTAGGATTGGTGTCAGGGTGAAATGAGGTAATGCTGTGTGAGGGAGAGCTTTTATACATGATTCTGTCACTCTGCTTACCGTTTTCTATTGTGAATTCTTATTTAGATGTCTGTCTTCTCTACCTTTCCAAAAATGCATTGAAGGTGGGGACTACGCACAGCCTTCTTGTGTCTCCAACTTCTGGGACAGCGTCCATGCTGGGTAAGGGCCCAGTAAGTGTGTGGTGAGTCAATGAACAGTTAAATGGATGAATGAAATTATCTCACCTCCAGATGCTTCCATTTCCCCATGTGAAAAGGAGAAAATCTGAGTGTCTAACTCATGGGCTAGTCTTGAAGGTTTAGCCAGATTAATGTTTGCAAAATGCTGAGAATAGTATCTGGCAAATCATTTAAGTTCTTTTACTTTAAATTGAATATATACAAATATGCAACATGCTAGGCAAATGTAAGGAATTGAATTATTAGCTTCATCACTGAATATAGGGTAGAAGAGAGTTGTCGAGGGGTCATTTCTCTCTGCATGAACATGAGACATCATCGTGTCTCCTTTTGAAAACAAAATGCTTATCAATCTCATCACACTTTTCCTAATCATCTTTTATGCATTTCTTAAGTCAGTTATTAGCTATGAAATAAAATGGATCTTTCTTAAATTGCTCTCTACCGCTCCTTAAAGCCTTTACTTGGCACTCTTTTTCATCTAACCAAAGCAAAATTGGATTGTGCAATATTCAAAACAAACCAGGTCAGAAAAAGATCAGTTTGGACCTTTTTCCCCAATTATTTATGATTATTATTTCTAACCATGTGTGTGGATTTTTAAAAATTCCTCCCTAAAGAACTCAACACCCCTAATACATTCTCTTCTTAAAACCTCAACTTACTTGAAAAGAAAACCCTGTTGATTTTTTGACTTCTAATAGAAATCTGGCAGATACCATCAGTTCAGTTCAGTTCAGTTGCTCAGTCGTCTCCGGCTCTTTGCGACCCCATGAATCGCAGCATGCCAGGCCTCCTGTCCATAACCAACTCCTGGAGTCACCCAAACTCATGTCCATCAAGTTGGTGATGCCATCCAGCCATCTCATCCTCTGTCATCCCCTTCTCCTCCTGCCCCTAATCCCTCCCAGCATCAGAGTCTTTTCCAATGAGTCAACTCTTCATATGAGGAGGCCAAAGTACTGGAGTTTCAGCTTTAGCATCAGTCCTTCCAATGAACACCCAGGACTGATCTCCTTTAGAATGGACTGGTTGGATCTCCTTGCAGTCCAAGGGACTCTCAAGAGTCTTCTCCAACACTACAGTTCAAAAGCATCAATTCTTCGGCAGTCAGCTTTCTTCACAGTCCAACTCTCACATCCATACATGACCACTGGAAAAACCACAGCCTTGACTAGATGGACCTTTGTTGGCAAAGTAATGTCTCTGTTTTTGAATATGCTATCTAGGTTGGTCATAACTTTCCTTCCAAGGAGTAAGCGTTTTTTAATTTCATGGCTGCAGTCACCATCTGCAGTGATTTTGAAGCCCCAAAATATAAAATCTGACACTGTTTCCACTGTTTTCCCATCTATTTCCCATGAAGTGATGGGACCAGATGCCACGATCTTCGTTTTCTGAATGTTGAGCTTTAAGCCAACTTTTTCACTCTCCTTTTCACTTTCATCAAGAGGCTTTTTAGTTCCTCTTCACTTTCTGCCATAAGGGTGGTGTCATCTGCATATCTGAGGTTATCAATATTTCTCCTGGCAATCTTGATTCCAGCTTGTGCTTCTTCCACCCCAGCGTTTCTCATGATGTACTCTGCATAGAAGTTAAATAAGCAGGATGACAATATACAGCCTTGATGTACTCCTTTTCCTATTTGGAACCAGTCTGTTGTTCCATGTCCAGTTCTAACTGTTGCTTCCTGACCTGCATACAGATTTCTCAAGAGGCAGGTCAAGTGGTCTGGTATTCCCATCTCTCTCAGAATTGTCCACAGTTTATTGTGATCCACACAGTCAAAGGCTTTGGCATAGTCAATAAAGCAGAAATAGATGTTTTTCTGGAGCTCTCTTGCTTTTTCCATGATCCAGCGGATATTGGCAATTTGATCTCTGGTTCCTCTGCCTTTTCTAAAACCAGCTTGAACATCTGGAAGTTCACGGTTCACGTATTGCTGAAGCCTGGCTTGGAGAATTTTGAGCATCATGTTACTAGCATGTGAGATGAGTGCAATTGTACGGTAGTTTGAGCATTCTTTGGCATTGCCTTTCTTTGGGATTGGAATGAAAACGGACCTTTTCTGGTCCTGTGGCCACTGCTGAGTTTTCCAAATTTGCTGGCATATTGGGTGCATCACTTTCACAGCATCATCTTTACCATATTTTCCCAACAAATCCATGAACAATTTAGTTGCACTCATCATTTTGCATCATAACAGCCAGGCTGCCTGAGTCCCTTTCGTCTACGAGGCTTGCCTGTGAGGATATGGTGCTCTTGAGTGAATCATGGTTAGGACAATAAGACCCTTTCAGAAACTATCTCCTTGAGGTAACCTTTCCAGCTCTGAATGAGAAACCAAAAGATGGCAGCTGCCTCTTTAATACTCAGTTCTTACATACGAAATTCATGACATTTTTCATTTAAACATTGTTGGTGTGAATCTCCTTTAGGAAATTGAATCATGCTTTTTATTTCTTACATCCCAGAATAAAATCCTTTTATCTTCAGCAGTACATAGGGCAGTATATTGGGCTTTTTCTGAATGTCTTGTCAAAGCACAAAACCTTTTCTTTAGGGCCAGCATTCATCAGCTGTGTCTGTCTTTTACTCTGACTGAAAAGGAAAATGGTCCAGTCTTCCAACTGGCTATTCTCTGGTTGCCTTAATTCATGGAAAGCCAAGAAGGGAAAAATTGGTAGGTTCAACAGTGTTGGACAAGGATAAACAGAATCATATCACATTAACTGTAATTTACAACATTTCAACACATCCCTGCTTCTGCCAAAGCCAGCAAGGTCAGCCCCCACTGGAAAAAAGGGAGAGTGGGGGTGGGGTTAAGAGGTGGAATAGGAAATTCAAATTTCTATTTTTCAAGTTGGAGTTTGAGAATTGGAGACCCATCAGCACTTTCTTGAATGTTTTGCT
The DNA here is from genome assembly GCF_016772045.2 of Ovis aries. Taxonomy (NCBI): domain Eukaryota; kingdom Metazoa; phylum Chordata; class Mammalia; order Artiodactyla; family Bovidae; genus Ovis; species Ovis aries. The sequence continues at coordinate 45,876,787 of NC_056072.1, read as the reverse complement.
CATTCACGCTATAAAAATAAATATCACAAAATATTTTCTGGATTCAGCCTCGTCTGTTGCTAAAACCAAAGCCAGCATGCTTCCAAACACACTCATGAGGCTAGTTTCACAAGGACGGACATTGTCAGGCTGGCAGGCGGCCACTGGAGGAGTTATTGAAATTCATTTCAAAATGATGAAGTCTGCATGAAAATACCCATTTATGAGCATTCAAAAGGATGAGGGATTTCATAGGAAGATGACAGCAATGACAACTTCTATGACCGACCAGGGTTGCCTGGAGCTGATTACCCCGAAACACACACGCACTCCCAAAGAGCTTTGCTGGAGAGGCTTCTAAAGGCTGGGACTGTTTGTGTTCAGATGGAATCTCTGTATGTGAAGCTATTTATTACAGGCTGAGTAAGGGAACACATGCAACAGGGGGTTGGTGGAATTTGTAGGTAAAATATCCATAGTGGGGTAGACATCATGGATTCCAACCACCAGGCTCAGACTGGAGGCTGGGGCTTAGGGGACCCCCATTCCTAACATGAATGCTCCCCAACATGTGCCTTGAAAGAACATCTGGAAGTTATGTTCTCTCTGGATAACCCCAGGAAACACTGATACCATTTTTTCCAGCACATGACCTAGGAACAAGTTTTCTAGCTAAAACTGTGTAAGAATATACGATTTAACAGCTTAACCCTAAATATTATACTTTTCTTTTTGAAAACAGTCTTTTTCTCAAACAAGATTAAAGGCATCTCTATGAGAGCAGGGACTTGATCTTATTCATGGCTGCCTTTCTAGGACCTAAAGAAGCATGGTCAGAAACAGCAGGTAGTCAAAATGCATGTGCCTGGTCACTTTGGACTTTCTCCAGCAAATTCCCTTGCTACTTTTGACTCTGTTAGTAAGACAGGCAGCACCATCGATTTTAAAAGGAGACCCTGAGAGAGGGGAAGCTGGCACAGCAGTTGGGTGTGTGCGTGCGCACTCAGCCGTGTCCGACTCTTTGCAGCCCCGTGGACTGTAGCTCCTCTGTCCATGGGATTCTCCAAGCAAGAATACTGGAGGATGTTGCATTTCTCACTCCAGGGGATCTTCCTGACGTGGTGATCAAACCCACAACGCCTCTGTCTTCTACATTGCAGGTGGATCCTTTACCGCTGAGCCATCAGGAAAGCCCTACCATAGCAGTTAAGAAAAGTCTATTTCCCAATGTCATTTCATCCTCTGTGTTGGAAGGAAACCGCCATCATAGCGCTCTAGAGAGGGTCATTTCTTAGGCACTTCTTAGGTCTACCTGTCTCAAACACCAGCAATTGGTAGAAGCAAAGTTTGAGAATCATGTAACCTATTCTGACATTCCTAAGAACCAATGTTTAAAATGCAAGTCACAAAAACAGAAATATAGATCAATGGAACAAAATAGAAAGCCCAGAAATAAATCCACGCACCTATGGACACCTTGTCTTTGACAAAGGAGGCAAGAATATACAATGGAGAAAAGATAATCTCTTTAACAAGTGGTGCTGGGAAAACTGGTCAACCACTTGTAAAAGAATGAAACTAGAACACTTTCTAACACCATACACAAAAATAAACTCAAAATGGAATTAAAGATCTAAACGTAAGACCAGAAACTATAAAACTCCTAGAGGAGAACATAGGCAGAACACTTTCCCAACATAAATCACAGCAGGATCCTCTATGACCCACCTCCCAGAATATTGGAAATAAAAGCAAAAATAAACAAATGGGACCTAATTAAAGGCTTCTGTACAACAAAGGAAACTATAAGCAAGGTGAAAAGATAGACTTCAGAATGGGAGAAAATAATAGCAAGTGAAGCAACTGACAAAGAATTAATCTCAAAAATATATAAGCAACTCCTGCAGCTCAATTCCAGAAAAATAAACGACCCAATCAAAAAATGGGCCAAAGAACTAAACAGACATTTCTCCAAAGAAGACATACAGATGACTAACAAACACATGAAAAGATGCTCAACATCACTCATTATCAGAGAAATGCAAATCAAAACCACAATGAGGCACCATTTCATGCCAGTCAGAATGGCTGCTATCCAAAAATCTACAAACAATAAATGCTGGAGAGGGTATGGGGGGAAAAGGGAACCCTCTTACACTGTTGGTGGGAATGCAAACTAGTACAGCCGCTATGGAGAACAGTGTGGAGATTCCTTAAAAAACTGGAAGTATAACTGCCATATGACCCAGCAATCCCACTACTGGGCATACACACCGAGGAAACCAGAATTGAAAAAGACATATGTACCCCAGTGTTCATTGCAGCACTGTTTATAATAGCCAGGACATGGAAGCAACCTAGATGTCCATCAGCAGATGAATGGATAAGAAAGCTGTGGTACACATACACAATGGAGTATTACTCAGCCATTAAAAAGAATACATTTGAATCAGTTCTAATGAGGTGGATGAAACTGGAGCCTATTATACAGAGTGAAGCAAGCCAGAAAGGAAATTGCCAATACAGTATACTAATGCATATATATGGAATTTAGAAAGATCATAATGATAACCCTGTATGCGAGACAGCAAAAGAGACACAGATGTATAGAACAGTCTTTTGGACTCTGTCGGAGAGGGAGAGGGTGGGATGATTTGGGAGAATGGAATTGAAACATGTATAATGTCATATGTGAAATGAATCACCAGTCTAGGTTCGATGCAGGATACAGGATGCTCAGGGCTGGTGCACTGGGATGACCCAGAGGGATGAGATGGGGAGGGAGGTGGGAGAGGGGTTCAGGATGGGGAACATGTGTACACCCGTGGCGGATTCATGTTGATGTATGACAAAACCAATACAATATTGTAAAGTAAAAAAATAAAACACAAGTCAGAGTAGGGACCTGAGCCTCAGCTTGACTAGCAAATTTCAGTGAATGAGCACAGAATCAAGGTGCTACCTGGAGTGATTCTATACTGCTGCACATGCTCTGTGTCTGTGCATGGAGCTTCTGCATTCTCAAACCAACTCCAGTAACTGGTGACAACTCCAGTCCAAATTAGTGACATTAGAATCTACAGGTTATTCTGAGAAGCTTAACCGTTCATAATGTGTAAACCAACCTTCTAATTAAAAGTAAAACAGTATAATACTGCCTAGAAAGAATGAACGTACTTGGTTCATATAAATGGATTAAAACAATTGTTCTTATTCAGTTAAACATTCATCCACTCTGCATCAATCTATACATCCATTCAACTAAGAGATATTTATTGAGTGTTTTCTGTGTTTACCTGGTTGGAATTCACCAATAAACCATACCAAGTGGGTATGGAACCCATATTCCAGTGCAGAAGACAGATTAAACACAATTAATGAATTTATAAGTAATATGAGATATTGGCGAGTGCTGTGAATTTTACTCAAGATAAGTGGACAAGGGATAGCACAGTGGAGGTAAGATGGGGTATTAAATGGGATGGTCACAACCGCCTCTCTGAGGAGATGACATGTGAATTGAGATGAAAGAGTGGGTTGTGTAAGGATCTGGAAGAGGGGCTTTCTAGGCAGAGGGATCAGCAAGTTCCAGGACCCAGAGACAAGAATGAACTAGACACTTTTCAAACATAGTGAGGGCTACTGTGGCTGGAGCAGTGGGCAAGGGGACAAGTATGAAAACGGAGATTCATGAAGGGGGAAGGGCCAGATCACCAAGGGCCTCTGAGATCATACTGAGAATTTTAAAATATATTCCAAGTGTGAGAGAAAGCCTTTGAATTATTTTGTTTCTTAACGAGGTAATGATCTGATCTGATTTTTTTAATGACTCTGTTATGAGAGGAGCAAAATCTGTGTGCCCTGTTGCAGTAGATGGCGGAGTCTAGGGATGGAGGAGGGAGAGAAGGACAAACAGGAAAAGCAGACAGGCCCATTAAGCAGTGACTAAGGAGGACCCTTGGAAGAAGTGACAGGCTCTTAGGGCAGAGAAGCAGGAGAAGGGATGTGAGAAGCAGTCAGGTTAGGACACATTTTAAGATAGTGGGAATAGCACCTTCAGGTGGAAAAGACATAAATATGAGGAAAAGAGAAACTGGGGACAACTTCTCATATTTTCAACATGACCACCGAAGTGCACTTACTGAGATGAAAGGATGGGAAAAGGAGCAGATTTGAAGGGGAAACCAGGAGTTCCTTTTGGGGCATATGAATTTGAAATACTCCTTACACATCCAAATGGAGATGCTCAATAGTCAGATGGAAGCGAGACAAATACTCCATCATTTGTTCCTGAGGAGTTAAATATCAAAATTCCAGAAGAAAGCACTTAGTTAAACATGGTACTCTTACCCTTTAAACTTTGGAAAGCACTTCATTTTTTTTTTCTCTGAAAAAGTAATTTCTTACTAACACAACTACTTGAACATATCTCGATTTCTACATTCCATAATCACTGAATAAAAATTTTGTAAAAGTATATGTGGGGCTTCCCTAGTGGTCCAGTGATTGAGAATCTGCCTTGCAGTGCAGGGGACACCAGTTGAATCTCTCTTCTGGGAAGATCCCGCATGCTGCAGGGCAACTAGGCCCATGTGCCACAACTACTGAGCTTGCATTCTAGAGCCCACGTGCAGCAACTACTGAAGCCCGTGCACCCTGGAGCCTGTTGTCTGTGACAAGAGTAGCCCCTACAACGAGAAGCCTGTGCACTGTGCCTGGAGAGTAGGCCCTGCTCTCCACAACTAGAGAAAGCCTGCACACAGCAGTGAAGACCCAGCACAGCCAAAAATTTTAAAAAAAAGTGTATGTGAAACATTTGCCAAAATAGACCTTATGCTAGACCAAGCAGCAAATCTCCATGAATTTTAAAGGAGTATATATGTTTTTCAACTCAGTAGAATCAAAGTAGAAATCAAGAATAGAAAAAGAACTAGAAAATAATTTGAAATGCTTAGAAATTAAATAACCTACTTCTGTATAATCTATGAGTTGAAGTAACTAAATGGAAAATATGAAATTTTTTGAACTGTACAAAAATGAGATATGACATATCAAAAATGTGTGGGATGCAGCTTGAGCAGTATTTGGAGGCAAATTTGTAGCTTTAAATACATATATGAGAAGAAAAAGAGGAGTGGAAAAATGTTTAAATATCCACTTAAAAACCATAAATTACCAAATTAAAGTAAAAGAAAGGAAATGATACAGATTAGCAAGCAAAGAAATAGCAGATATACAATGGGGAAAGATACAAAGCCAAAAGTTATTCTTTGAAAAAATGAATATATTGACAAACCCTTAGCAAAATTGATCAAGAAAAAAAGGAGAGAACACAACTTGCCAGTATAATGATTTTTAACAGGCCATATGACTGCAGACTATTTAGACATTAAAAGAATCAAAATGGGGAAAACAAAATACATTTTTAAAAATTTAAGAAAGAATCATAATGAGTTATGTTGAATCAGTTCAGTTCAGTTCACTTGCTCAGTCGTGTCCGACTCTTTGCAAACCCATGGACTGCAGCATGCCAGGCTTCCCTGTCCATCACCAGCTCCCTGAGTCTACTCAAACTCATGTCCATTGCATCGGTGATGCCATCCAGCCATCTCATCCTCTGTCATCCCCTTCTCCTCCCACCTTCGATCTTTCCCAGTATCAGGGTCCTTTCCAATGAGTCAGTCCTTCGCATGAGGTGGCCAAAGTATTGGAGGTTCAGCTTTAGCATCAGTCCTTCCAAAGAACACTCAGGACTGATCTCCTTTAGGATGGACTGTTTGGACCTCCTTGCAGTCCAAGGGACTCTCAAGAGTCTTCTCCAACACCACAGTTCAAAGGCATCGATTCTTCGGCGCTCAGCTTTCTTTATAGTCCAACTCTCACATCCTTACACGACTACTGGAAAAACCATAGCTTGAAGTGATGGGACCAGATGGCATGATCTTCGTTTTCTGAATGTTGAGCTTTAAGCCAACTTTTTCACTCTCCTCTTTCACTTTCATCAAGAGGCTTTTGAGTTCCTCTTCACTTTCTGCCATAAGGGTGGTGTCATCTGCATACCTGAGGTTATTGATATTTCTCCCAGCCATCTTGATTCCAGCTTGTGCTTCATCCAGTCCAGCATTTCTCATGATGTACTCTGCATAGAAGTTAAATAAGCAGAGTGACAATATACAACCTTGACGTCCTCCTTTCCCGATTTGGAACCAGTCTGTTGTTCCATGTCCAGTTCTAACTGTTGCTTCCTGACCTGCATATGGATTTCTGAGGAGGTAGGTCAAGTGGTCCGGTATTTCCATCTCTTTAAGACTTTTCCAGTTTGTTATGATCCACACATCGTTATGCAATTAATTAAACAACTTAGTTGAAATGGGTACATCCTCTATAAAACACAACTTATTAAAACTAACACAAGAAAAAAAAGTCTGTAAAGATGCAAGGATGGGTTCAATTATGTGTAGAATAACTCTTTGAACTGACTAGTGAATAAAGCTATAATTAGAAGCAAAAAAAAAAAAAAAACCAAGAAGAAGAAATAAGTTGTTTAAAATGAAATCTTTTCATTTTCAAAGTAAAAACCTTCCCCCCCTACACACAAAGTAAACCCCAATCACAAATGGTTTCACTGGTGAAGTCTTCTAAACATTTAAGATGAAATAATAGCAATTTTACCTAAACTCTTTCAGAGTTTAAAGAAAGGGAAAATTTTTAAATACATTCTGTGAGGTCAACATAACCGTGATACCAAAATACTACAAAGCCACTACAAGAAAAGAAAACTTTCAGCCAATCTTTCTCATAAAGAAAAAATGATTATTATTTCTTTAAAAAAGCAAAATTTTTCTGAGAGATTTCATGGGTTCCTATCTATTTTGTTCAGTTAGACTAATTTGTAAGTACATGTTATGACTCTAAGAAATATTTCAGTTTTTTAAACTGAAATTTTGCATGTAAAAAGAATTTTACAATTCTTTGTAAATTCTACAATTTACCCAGTTCCACCAAAGAAGATATTTGTGACCCTAGAACAAAATTAACTGTAATTCCTCTCTGTAGAAGAAACCTATCTTTTGGTCTTTTTAAAGAAAAGAATTAAAATTAAGAGAGTAAAATGACATCAGCCCAGCTCAAAACTTACTTGCATGACAGATCTCTGCTAACATAAATGGTGATAACAGTGAGATCATTCCCAGTTGTATTCTTCTTTTGGCTGTACTGGGACATTGCTGTTGCCTGCAGGCTTCCTCTAGTTGTGGCCGGCACGGGGCTACTCTCCAGTTGCAGGGCACGGGTTTCTCATTGCAGTGGCCTCTCTTGTTGGGGAGCAGGGCCTCTGAGCACACAGGCGTTAGTAGTTGCAGCATGTTGGCTCAGCAGCGGTGGCACATGAGCTTAGTTGCCCTGAGACACGTGGAATCTTCTGGGACCAGGGTTTGAACCCGTGTCCCCTGCGTTAGGATGCAGACTCTTGACCACTGGATCACCAGGGAAGTGCCCCCTCATTGTATCCTCATGATAAATTTAAGGTAAAAGCAAGCATACACTTTCATTGAGGCATACTTGTACTGTTAGGCAACAAATCATAGTGATAAAGAACTGTGATGTCTTTAGACAACTAGCAACACGTCATCTCAAGTTATTTTTATATAATATACTATTTTTAAAAAAGATTGTAATCTGCTATTTCCTTGCCTGTAAAAGTTATGATATTTCTGTGTGCCATTTTATTAATTTCAGAGCCCCTGAATTGTGTTGACTTTGATTTGGCCATTTTGGAACACAGACCAGTGAAGCTAATCTATTAGCATTGTGGCTAAGTCATCAGTTTGGGCTGATTTAGTTTATTGAATTGACTGGATGCCTCATAGGTGCTTACAAACAAGTTGATGGCAAAGTTAAAGGCACTGAGGCCTAAACATGAGCATCACCTGTAAACTTGTTAGAAAGGGATGCTCTTTCATTCACACCCATCAGATCAGAAACCAAATCAGAAACAGCGATCTGGGCTCTAACTGTTGCTCTGTCTTTGTAGGGGTATGAATACAATTGTTTATAGACTTGGGCATAAACTCTAAACATATTGGCTTTAACTCTACTTTCTCACTCAAGAACAGTTATCAGAACCTATACTGGAAGAATAAGGGTCATAAAAAGGCTGGGCTCTGGGTTTAGCTATGAGATATTGGTAAAGTCTCTATACATTTCTGTGCCTCAACTTTCTTACCTGTTAAAAGGGAAACAAGAACTGCTCCTGCCTCATGGGGTTGTGAGGATTAAATGGAAGAAAATACATACAGAACATTCTTAGGATAGGGCGTGGCACAGTCCTAAATAAGTGTTATCAATTATTATTAGCATTGATACCATTCAATCGAAGTAAACCATTTATAAATTTCGTTTTACGATTGATATGTCAGATGGAACCCTTTTGATAGCAAGTGACAGAATCTCAGAGCTAGATTAGACAAAAAGGAGAGAAATTACTTGTCTGTGGAACAATCTGTGGAAAAGATAACATGAATTGGCATCAAGAACAATAGCAACCAGGGACTCAAATGCACTCAGGACCCTCACTGTCTCCGCCTTCTGCATCACCTGTGTTCTCTTAGCCAGCAAGATGAGCTTCTTTCATTGGTCAGGGAACACAGTCGCCAAGTGTTTCTACTTTTACAGCCTCACCACTTTGCAACCAGAGAGATGATTCGCTGCCCTGAAGCACTCCACGGATGGGCAAGGCCCAGCCTGCATCGTTGCCTTTCTTGGGACCAGTTTCTCTGGCCAGAGGAGGACTGCTTCCCACTCTCCCCACCACACTTGGCAGCGGCACCAGTCCACCGCAAGTCTTGCTGAGGATTCGTATCCCTTGAAGGTAAGCCCTGAGCAGTCTTCTTGAGCCATCTGGCCGGAGGGAAGTAACCAACCATTTTATTCCTTCTTCCTGTTGTTGCTGTTGCCCTGACCGTTTCCCAGCCTGGTTCTTGATGAGTGTCCCATCTTTCAGAGCTTTTGTTGAGTTTGACCCCAGGCTGAGCACAGGACGTGTGTTTATTTTACCTGACAAAGTACCCATGGCTGAAAGGTTTGGCACTCTGGCGTACTGTACTTGCTCCCCCTCCAGATGGGGCTGTAATTATAATTTAACTGTCTGGGTCCAACTTAAGGTGAGGAAAAGATATATTAAGTTTGCACACATGTTATTCTCCTACCCCCACTCACCTCCACATTTCATATGCAGCCACCTTTCAGGGGGGAGGTGTGCGTGTGTGTGTGTGTACACACAGTCGCGTTACAATTCTCATTTTGCAAAGTTTATGCAAAAACCAAACACCTGGGTTCAGAGTTTCCTAAAGGAGTCATCTGAAGTAGGTGCTTTATGCCAAAATGTCACAAAGATTTATGTGCTTTCATTTGTGCATTAAATTGAGGACAGGTGGGAGAAAGCTCAAGCCTGAGAAAAGCTGAGAGCTCATTTCTCCCTGAGAAGAGAGACGGCTGTTAGGACTACTGCTGGTTCAGATACAATAGATACAGACTTTTGTGTTGTGTGTGTGTGTGTGTGTGTGTGTGTTTTTTAAAGAGGGGGCAGGTCTTGTGTTTGAAGAGCAATATTTCAGCAGTCAAATCATTACCCCTGCGATCATGTTTCTCACAAATGGGAACCCTGGACTGGGATCCCAAGGTGAGTCCTGCCCCCAGTTCAAACAGAGCAGGCAGTAGCCTCCCCGAACAGGCAGGAAAATGGCCCAGCCTCCATTCAAGCTCGCAGAGAAAGGGTCTCTGGAATTGAGGGAAATGGCATCCTCAACACATTCCATTTTAATGGCTTGCAACAGAGTCGGTTACACATATGTAACCACTCATTTTTTAATTTGATTCTTGTTTCAAACACCTTTTCAGGACCCAATACATCTAAAAAATGTCATCACTTGATAGGTTGCTACTCTGTGCCTGGCCTTGGAATCAGTGATTCGGTGTGCTGAGTATTCACCTGGATTCGAGACAGTGTGAATTTGCATTTCAGAAAGGGAATAATGCTGTGTGGCAAACACAGGCAAGCCAGATTGTTCACAGAGAGAGATGAGAGGTGAACTTGGAAAGCCTCATGGTCAGCCTCCCTGCGAGGGACACTGCTTGTCCCTGGGATGACCTGGAGACATGTTGAATACATCAGAATTATTCAGTACACTCAGTCCCTTTGAGGTTCAAGCTGAGCTTCTGAATCAAATATTTATCAAACCATTGACTTGTTTCTGAAGCAAGACTTCTATTTGGAAACCAGAGCTGTGTTCACACTGAGGGGCAGAGGACATACAATTAGTCTCTGTTTTTGTATGACTTCACTCAATTACATGGATACAAATGAAATTTGAAACCTCCTAATGATTTCTGATTTTTTTCTGTGTAGGCAATTACTTCAATTCTAGTGATCTGTCATTTTAGATGACCACTAAATATAATAACCAGATAGTAAGAAATGCTCAAGAGGCAATGGGGAAGTGTTCTGATAAAATACCCTGTAACTCCCAGACACTTTTTGTCTCACTGTAGTTAGTAGCTCAGCTTGTGATATGTGTGTGTTTGTGGGGTGAAAGCTATGACTGTTGAAGGGAGTTAGATAAAGGAAAACATTTCATAAATTGGAGATAAATGGTGTTAATAGTCCAATAAGATAAATGCTTGTCTTTTAAAGCTGAATTCCGAAGAAATTGCAACGTAGGAACTGACACATTTTTCTTCTATGCCAGAAGAACACGCTATCTGGTATATGACTGAAGACTGGTGTATGATAGCCTGAACAACATTGAGATGACACTATTTAATTCCTAAAATATGTACATTTTTTTCTTGTATTACTTTTTAGCAAAAAAAATTGGGGCTTGGTGGAGTTTGGGGTTTGTTTATAGCTTTTGTTGAAATATAGTTGATGTACAATGTTGTGTTTCAAATATATAGCAAAGTGATTCAGCTATGTGTGTGTACATATATATAAGACTTTATATTGTTATATTTGTTTTTACATTCTCTTCCATTAGAGTTTACTACATGATATTGAGTATAGTTCCTATGTTATACAGTAGGTCCTTGTTGGTTTTGTATTTTATATATAATAGTTTGTCTATTTTAACCCCAGACTCCTGATACATCCCTCTCCCCTCCACCCCTTTGGTAACCATAAATTTTTTTCCTGTCTGTGAGTCTATTTCTGTTTTGTGTATAAGCTCATTTGTATCATTTTTTTAAATTCCATATATAAATAGGATCATATATGTGTCTTTCTCTCTCTAACTTACTTCATTTAGTATGATTACCTCTAGGTCCATTCATGTTGCTGCAAATGGCATTATTTCATTCTTTTTTATGGCTGAGTAATACTCCAGTGTGTGTGTGCGTGTGTGTGCGCGTGTGTCCATGCATGTGTGTGTGCGCATGCGTGTGTGCGTGTATGTGTGTGCATGTGCGTGCGCGTGTGTGTGCGTGTCCATGCATGTGTGTGTGCGCATGCGTGTGTGCGCGTGTGTGCATGCATGTGTGTGTGTGCTGTGTGCGCATGTGTGTGTGCACGCGTTTGTACATGCACGTGCGTGCATGTGCGTGTGTGCATGTGCGCGCGTGTGTGCGTGTGTCCATGCGTGTGTGCGTGTGTGTGCGTGTATGTGTGTGCATGTCCATGCGTGTGTCCATGCATGTGTGTGCACGCATGCGTGTGTGCGCATGTATGTGCGTGTGTGCATGCGTGTGTGCGAGCGTGCTGTGTGCGCATGCATGTGTGCACGTGTTTGTACATGCACGTGCGTGCGTGTGTGCATGTGCGAGCGTGTGTGCGTGTTTGCGTGTGTGTGTGTGCGTGCGTGCGTGTGTGTGCGCGCGCCTGTGTGTGTGTACCCAAACCACATCTTGTTTATCCGTTATCTCTTGATAGCCGCACTTGGGCTGCCTCCATGTCTTGGCTACTGTAAGTAAGCGGTGCTGCTGTGGACTTTGGGGTACATGTCTTAGATAATGCTCCTGTGACACGGGAGTGCATGTATCTTTTCACATTAGAGTGTGCTCTGGACCTATTCCCAGAGGTGGAATTACTGGATCATTCAGTAGCTCTATTTTTAATTTTCAAAGGAACTTCCATACTGTTCTCCATAGTGGCTGTATCAAATTATATTCCCAACAGTAGTATAGGAGGGCTCCTTTTCTTCCACACCCTCTCAAGCATTTATTGTTTGCAGACTTTTTGATGTTGGCCATTCTGACTGGTGTGAGATGGTACTTCACTGTAGTTTTGATTTGCATTTCTATAATTAGCGATGTTGAGTCTTTTTGGCTCCCTGTATATCTTTGGAGAAAGTCTTTTTAGATCTTCTCCCCATGGTTTTGATTGGGTTGTTTGTTTTTTTTTATGTTGAGTCAAAGGAGCTGATTGTATATTTTGGAGATTAACCTCTTGTCAGTTGCTTCATTTCCAATATTTTCTCCCATTCTATAGGTTGTGTTTTTATGTATCGTTTCCGTGGCTGTGCAAAAGCTTTTAAGTTTAATTAGGCCCTATTTATTTTGGTTTTTACTTCTCTTACCTTGGGGACAGATCCAAAAGAGTACTGCTGCAATTTGGGTCAGAAAGTATTCTGTGTTTTCCTCTTAAGAGTTTTATACTATCTGGCCTTACATTTAGGTCTTTAATCCATTTTGTGTGTGTGTGTGCGATATTAGAGAATGTTCTGCTTTCACAGGTTCAGTTTTCCCAGTGCCGCATGCTCAGTAGACTGTTGTCCATTGTATACTCTTGCCCCCTTTGTCAGGTTACTTGGCCATATGTGTGAGCTTATTTCTGAGCTTTCCGTGCTTTTGCATTTATCTGCATTTCTCTTTTCATGCCGGTGCTGTGCTGTTTTGATAATTGTAACTTTTCGTGTAGTCTGAAGTCAGGGAGCCTGATTCCTCCAGTTCCATTTTTCTTTCTCAAGATTACTTTGGCTATTAAGGGTCTTTTACATTTTCTGTGAAAAATTTAAAATTTCACTGCTTGGTGAGGATATTCCAAAGTTATTTCATAATTTAAAAATAAATTCTAATCTCTATGGATTAAAAAATTAAGCCTTAAAAGAGAGCCCTGCCTTAAATTTGCAGCTTTCCTCAACAATAGATTTTAACCATTTTTGAGAGGTGCAACCCAAACATGCAAATAAGTTGCTTACAGTGTCCGTGAATTCCCGAGACTGCCTACTTGCCCGTTTCCAGATGCTGGACCGGGTAATGGAGTCAGGTTACTGTTCCCAGCTCTGTGCTTGGCCCTTTCACCTACTGTCTCTCGCTTTATCCAAACAACAGTTCTCGGAGGATACTATCTCTCTGTCCAAGTCATGCTCACTTCAAGCCAAGGTCTCTGGCTAGGCCTGAGAACCCAGGTCTGACTGCTGCCAACTCAAACAGAAGGTTTTATCAATACTTTCTTTGCTTCCTCCACTCTGATTCTGGATCTCTAGAAACACCTTCCCAGGTGAGACCATAGTTGAGGTTACACTATGTCTTGCCTGGTAGGCTGATTGGCAGAGTGTGAAATACATTTTTCCGGGAAAAATGGCCAGAACTGTCTGGGTTCCCACTCCATATCTCCACAAAATCTGGTGGGTGGAGAGTGCTGGCACTTAACCTCCATTCATCACAAGGTCTCCATGAGAATATTCACTGGGACTTCTTTGGGATGAATTTTCCCATATCACAACATTACCAGAAACACGCTGTCCCAAACCTCTGGCACTAGTGACTCCCCTGTTTCCTAATCATTGGCAGTGAACCCCGCCATAACTTACAATAAAGCAAGACCTATTAGTCAGCATTGGTTTTGTACCAGGCACTTCACACATAGTGATTTACTTCATCTGCAAAACAGTCCTTCTGCATAGATGCTATAATTCTACACTTGTCGTCGTTGAGGAACCCGACACAGGTTTCCTTTTTTGTATTTTGGGTGTTTTTTTGGTGGGAGGGGGTGTAATTTTTAGTTCACTTGCGGTGCCAGCCAGTAAAGTGTGGAACCAGTACTCAAATCCCAGCTCCAAGTCCAAGCTCTTACCACTTGACTCCACTGAGCAATGAGAAAAGAAATGCACACACTTACAAACAAACATACATACATATCTTAGGAGTCTTGAGCAATTTTTTAATTTCACTTACTGATGCAGATATGCAGGCAAGACAGTAGGGAACACCCGTTCGGTTGATGGGACTTGGAGTTAGAGAAGGCAGCCGGAAGGGGTGGAAGGGAGCAGAGCCAGAGACTGCCTTGGACTCAGCCCTGAAGAAAAGCCACCGAAGGTCAGCTTCTCGTCTTTGTCCGCCACCAACATGGCGAGGTGTCATGGGATCACAGAAGAGGAGGGTTTGGCAGAAGCCAAAGGGTGATTCCAGACTGTGAGGAATGAGGAGACAAAGCGGGGATGCCGTGTGATTCCACTCAGCTGCAGCCAGAGTGTCCAGAATGGCTCACAACCAAATGGGGGGCATAAGTTGGACACTGTTCCTTTTTACATACTCAGGTCCTGTTATAACTCTACCCACATGCCTGTATATGACTTTATACAGTAAGGCTTGCATCAGTTCCCTTCTCTTAGTTCTAAAGTCAGCAAGGCCAAATGTGACAAGACTTGAGCTTTCCCTGTACATCCCTGAAGCTAACTGTGAAGCATACGCAGACTATCCCTTTGTCAGTGAGGGAAACGCACCCAGCCTGTCCACCAGTAAGGAAAGAAATGTCCATTCCTTCAGTGGAGCACCCCAGAAAGCGCTTGGCTTGGATTTAAGGGCCATGTTGTTCAAACAATATAGATGCTTCAATAGCAGAATTGCTGTGTTTTTAAATAGGCAGATGCTTGTGCCAGGAGATTTACTAGGAAACTAGAACAGAGAAAGGAAACACCAGATTCCTTTTTCCCAACGCAAGACCATTCAAGGCATAACCCAGTTGAAGGAAATGATACCCAGAATTGATCTGGGTGGGTTTGGTTCCATTTGACTACATTGAGCATGTTCAAGGGGGATCCCACTGATATGCTCACAGGCAAAGCTATTGGTTACTCTTACAGATTGGGGTTCTTGGCTGGCCAGTGAAGGTTCTAATTGGTCAGTACTCAAAGTGCCTTGCTGTGCCAGTTTAAAATTTTAACTGTCACTCTCCAAATGCACAGGCACACAGGCCTGCCCATATTTACCTTTCTATTGTGGTGGCATAAGTATTATGTCTGGACTCCTTAGCTTTAAGGGTATGTTTATGTATCTTCCAAAGCCTGGTTCCAATGCTGCCTCTCCTGGGCAACCTCTCCTTCTCTACAACCAGCATGATCTCTCCTTCCTCTCACTACTTCTGCTGTGTCCTCTACTTTTTATTATCACAGTGACTGGAGATCTGATGTCCCACTTAGGACACAACTCATGGATCCTTCAGTTCAGTTCAGTTGCTCAGTCGTGTCCAACTCTTTGCAACCCCATGAATCGCAGCACGCCAGGCCTCCCTGTCCATCACCAACTCCCGGAGTTCACTCAGACTCACGTCCATCGAGTCAGTGATGCCATCCAGCCATCTCATCCTCTGTCATCCCCTTCTCCTCCTGCCCCCAATCCCTCCCAGCATCAGAGTCTTTTCCAATGAGTCAACTCTTTGCATGAGGTGGCCAAAGTATTTGAGTTTCAGCTTTAGCATCATTCCTTGCAAAGAAATCCCAGGGTTGATCTCCTTTAGAATGGACTGGTTGGACCTCCTTGCAGTCCAAGGGACTCTCAGGAGTCTTCTCCAACACCACAGTTCAAAAGCATCAATTCTTCAGTGCTCAGCCTTCTTCACAGTCTAACTCTCACATCCATACATGACTACTGGAAAACCATAGCCTTGACTAGACGGACCTTAGTCGGCAAAGTAATGTCTCTGCTTTTGAATATGCTATCTAGGTTGATCATAACTTTCCTTCCATGGAGTAAGCATCTTTTAATTTCATGGCTGCAGTCACCATCTGCAGTGATTTTGGAGCCCCAGAAAATAAAGTCTGACACTGTTTCCACTGTTTCCCCATCTATTTGCCATGAAGTGATGGGACTGGATGCCATGATCTTCATTTTCTGAATGTTGAGCTGTAAGCCAACTTTTTCACTCTCCTCCTTCACTTTCATTGAAAGGCTTTTTAGTTCCTCTTCACTTTCTGCCATAAGAGTGGTGTCATCTGCATATCTGAGGTTATTGATATTTCTCCCGGCAATCTTGATTCCATCTTGTGTTTCTTCTAGTCCAGCGTTTCTCATGATGTACTCTGCATAGAAGTTAAATAAGCAGGGTGACAATATACAGCCTTGACGTACTCCTTTTCCTATTTGGAACCAGTCTGTTGTTCCATGTCCAGTTCTAACTGTTGCTTCCTGGCCTGCATACAGATTCTCAAGAGGCGGGTCAGGTGGTCTGGTATTCCCATCTGTCTCAGAATTGTCCACAGTTTATTGTGATCCACACAGTCAAAGGCTTTGGCATAGTCAATAAAGCAGAAATAGATGTTTTTCTGGAACTCTCTCGCTTTTTCCATGATCCAGCGGATGTTGGCAATTTGATCTCTGGTTCCTCTGCCTTTTCTAAAACCAGCTTGAACATCTGGAATTTCACAGTTCACGTATTGCTGAAGCAGTGACCCCCATTTTCAAGAACATCAGAAAATCGCCTTTTACAAAGTCAGAGTTCAGTACATCTTCCATAGAAAATAAAAGTGAAGAATAAGTGATTTCATTTATGTGTATCAACCAGAGAGCTGTGAGGAAAAAAAAGTGAAAAGAAATGTGAAAAAATATGTGAAAATACTAGTTATATTAGCATGAAATGCATTCATCTTTCGAGGATTTAATGTGACCAAACTATTCCTGTCTGTGTCCCCCAGCCTCTCCTTTTAATCCCCTAATTCCAACTGCCACTATCACAAGGTAGAAGAGAAAACCCTTGAGTGACAAAGGAAATAAGAAACTTGGGATTTGGAATCTGGTCCTGGTAGAGATGGGAGATTTTCAGTCAATAGCACCTACCTATTAGTTTTTCTTTTAACGAAAAGAGAGTGCAAAACCGACCCCCGCCCCCTGCACTCTCTCCCTCTCTTACTCTTTCTTTCCCTGCTTACTCACCATCTATTTTCTTTCTAATGTACAAATCACTCTAATATCCTGTTGTTGTTGTTTAGTTGCTAAGTCCTGTCTGACTCTTTGCGACCCCATGGACTGCAACACGCCAGGCTCCTCTGTCCTCTGCTAGCTCCCAGAGTTTGCTCAAATTCATGTCAGTTGAGTCAGTCCTATCTCATCCTCTGCCACCCTCTTCTTTTGCTTTCAATCTTTGCCAGCATCAGGGTCTTTTCTAGTGAGTCAGCTCTTCACATCAGGTGGCCAAAGTAGTGGAGCTTCAGCTTCAGCATCAGTCCTTCCAGTGAATATTCAGGATTGATTTCCATTAGGATTGACTGGTTTGATCTCCTTGCAGTCCAAGGGACTCTCAAGAGTCTTCTCCAGCACCACACTGTGAAAGCATCAATTCTTTGGTGTCTAGCCTTCTTTATGGTCCAGCTCTCACATCCGCTTCCGTACCTTACTACTGGAAAAACCATAGCTTTGACTAGATGTCTTTATTGGCAAAGTGATGTCTTTGCTTTTTAATACACTGTCTAGGTTTATGATAGCTTTCTTATCAAGGAGGAAGCATCTTTTAATTTTATGGCTGCAGTCACTGTCTGCAGTGATTATGGAGCCCAAGAAACTAAAACTAGTATTCTACCAAGAAGTCACTACTTCCTGTGGGCTCATTATGGTGCCTTCAATTAAGTGAAATTCCATCACCACCTTCCTTCGTGGAAGTCTAAGGTTCCAGAGCGAGACCCACCTTTCACAGATGCAGCATAGACAGGGCCAGGCTCTTTCTTTGGACCTTGAACCTTGGTCTCAGGGGTCAGGCCTCAGACGAGCAACCTTGTTTGACCAGGCTGACCTGACTGTGGCTTCAGTTACCTTCCTGCTCCCATCTTCCTGATCCTCCCACCAGCCCTTGGTGCCTGTCCACTTGACAGCTTCCCAGTCTTCTCTCTGTGAGTCCCCAGTAGCCTCTGAATAAATGCCCCAAGGTTTCAGGTAGCCAAAACCAGTTTACATTGCTAGCAACCAATACTTCTAATTGAGAGGCTTCAGAAAGAAATGTTCTGTACATGTTCTGATTCCACACGCACTGAGATAGTTTCAGCCACTGCAGACAATAGCATGGAGCTGATAACCAGTCTCGTCAGTGGCAAAAACAGGTGGTAGGTTATGTCTTTGGGGAAAACTTGCCCTCCTGCCAGCCTGAATCTAGTCGCCTCTCTACGTGGCCTGCCTGTTGTGTGGGGCGTCTCCTTGCAAACAGTTTAAAAGATGACTCAAATGAAAATATCCGCGCCCCACCCCCCCCCCACACACACAGCAACTACTTCAACCATTTCATCAAAAACGAAAGTTTTTTTGCATCATGCTCCAATCCATCCACTAAAGATAATGAGTTTGTTTTGCTAATGAACTGACTCTCTCACTAGATCCCTTTGGGAAAGCCCCATTACTATTACTTAACTACCTTTAGGGGAATATTGAAAATGACTCCATTCAATTGGATATAACTGGTTAAAGTAGCCAAATCAAAGCTTCAGAGTTCCAACGCAAATATTGCTTTTTTGGTTCTTATACACATAATTACATATGATTTACAGTGACGCACAAGATTTCCAGAAATAAAAGCAGAAATCTTCGTTGAAAATTTTATCCAATCCAGAAAAAATATACACAGGCAACAGAAGACAGATGTCACGATCATGGGACACGTGAGGCCGGAAAAGGTTCGCTGAAAGCATCTTCACCGTCCCCTGAAATTCCATAAAGGCAGGAAAGCAAGATCTTGGAGGTATCCAGGGCATAAAGAAAGTTCTCAGAGGCTTTGAGACCATCTGTATTGCTCTGAACACTTCTCTCCCTGTGATCCCATGATTAGAAACTGCTCCCCACAGCAGGAAGCTACCTGTAAAAGAGCAAGCTCTAGGGAGGCGTGTGTGTAAGGGTGGCAGGGGGAGGACCAATCCATCTGGGGTCTTGCAGAAGCTCTCCTGGTGAGCCGCTACAGTGGGAAATATACCCCAGAAGTGCAGGGAACTCCAGTGGCCACATCAGCGTCCAGAGGCCGGGGGATTGCAGGTCAGGCCCTGGGCTCTAGGGAAGGTGGGAGGGGAGGGTATCCTGTTGACTCATAAGGGAAGGTTAAGCAACCAGCTATTAAACAGCTTATCTGAGCTGAACTTGTGAACTGCTAAGGCTTCCCCATCCTGGGTAATAATAGCTGTGCACAATTATCGGCTCTGAATAACAGCCGTCATTGAAAGGAAAGCGGCCCAAAACACTGATTGGGGTTTTTGCAAGGATTTGTGGATGAAGTCAGCTTCATGTGGTTGGCCCTGGGCATCCTCTTCTGCATCATCACCTTTGTAAAAAGTAAAGGAGGTGCCCCACCAACCACAGACAAACAGAATGACTGCTCTAGGGGGGATCACCTTTCTAGAAGGAGATGCTCATACCCCATCTCCCAATCTACATAGATAAGAGGTCTCTGCCTTTGATGGGGGGTGTAAAAGCTCCCTGTTCTTGCGTCCTTGCATGCATCTTCAGTTGCTTCACGTCCCTCTTCCTCTCACACTGGTGGGACACCTACCACTCAGCCTCAGCCACTCCCTAGACATTTCCCCCTTTCCCACCTCAGCATTTTTGGGTTAGCTGTTCCTCTACCTTGAATGTTTTGTCTCATGACCAGCTTCTCTCTTGGTGCTCCATTTAAATAGCAGCTTTGACAGCAAACACATCCCTGGAGACTGTCTTGAGTGGTGCCCACCTTGCTATCTTCTAGAGCAGGCTCATCAAATTATGGCCCAAGGGTGAAGTCTGGTGGGCCACCTGCTTTTGTAAATAAAGTTTTATTGGAACACAGCCATGCCGATTACTCATCATCTGTGGTTGCTTTCACCCTGCAATGGGAGAGAGATCATATGGCCTCCAAAGTCGAAAATATTTACTACCCGGCCATTTATAGGAGATGTTTGCTGCTATTCCATGGATTGATCAGTCTATAATTATCTTCTACACTACCCATGTATTATTATTTTCACCCAAAGCTGTGAATCCAGGTATATAGGATCTTGTCTGTTTTATCCCCAACACTGAGTGCATTGCCTGGCGCAAAGACTATATACAGTACTCAGACTAAGCAGGGATCGCTACTCCTGTTCTCAAGATGGCAATGTATTTGTGCCTGAGTGTTTTCACCAGAGGCTGCTAGTATTCTTTTGCTGTAGTTTTGGTTGATTTAGAGTCTGTGTCACCAACTGAAATGTGAGCCCTCAGAGGCCAGTTGCCATTTTCTTCCTTCTTTGGACACCATAGTGTCAACAGCACCCTGAGCAGTGCCTAGCACCTAGTGAGAGCTCAAGAAAATGTGCTGAGTGACTGAACAAATGGGTGAATGGATATCCTTAGCCTTAGAAGCAGGTGTTTCTGACTGTATTCTAGAGTTATAAGAGCAGTAAGGTACATAGTAAGCGTGACTACAGTCATAAGGAACCTGCATCTATATTGTTTCTCAAAACCATATGGTCATATTCCAGTTATTCTTTCAACAGAGGACTGCTCTTGCTCTGGAAATCCTGAATGCAAATAGTTCAGACACCCATTCTGTTTGGATGAAAATCACCGACTCCCTGTGTGGCTGTGATGATCTTTACCAATGTGGGTGGGTTTCAGTTTTACTAAATCCATCCATGCTCCCTCTGAAAGGAGAGGAGAGGAATTAGGCATGGTTAGGGGAACATTACACACATTATGAATCTCAGACCCGAGCTTGAACCTGCCACTTACTGGTTATATGACCTGGGAATAAGTCCAGTAATTTCCTCAAGCCTGAGTGTGCCCATTCATTAAAAAACAACACAAATATCAACCTTCCTGAATTGTTTTGAGACTACCACGAGATAATATGAGCCAGAATGTGTAAAGTATGATACACTGTGGGTCCGTAAGCAGCTGTTCATGTCATCATCAGCATCATCAATAACTTCAGAACAGAGTTGGTGTTCAAATAACTTGCATGATATAGGACTAGTGTAGAATAGTGCAAAGTGTGAATTTGGGAGCTAAACTAGCAAAGCACAAATCCCAGTTCTGTCATTTCCTAGCTGCCTGACCTTAGGTAAGTTGTTATTGTTGTTTTTATTACTATTGTTGTCAGTAGTTTTTCTCCTCAAAAATCCCTCATGCCCCCTGAGAGCTTCCTCTGCAAATTCCAGGCATAGTCTCATAGCTGAAATGGGGATGCCACTGGGGATAAAATATGGGTCAGACTCTGATTAAATATCTCAGGACCTTTCCTCTAAACCATCCTCAGCCGGGAGCTGGTTCTGTGTCACTTTCTGCCCAACTGTTTCTTTCAATGATTTTTAGGACTCTGACCAAAATAAGTTATGACCAACCTAGATAGCATATTCAAAAGCAAAGACATTACTTTGCCGACTAAGGTCCGTCTAGTCAAGGCCATGGTTTTTCCAGTAGTCATGTACGGAGGTGAGAGTTGGACTGTGAAGAAGGCTGAGTGCTGAAGAATTGATGCTTTTGAACTGTGGTGTTGGAGAAGACTCTTGAGAGTCCCTTGGACTGCAAGGAGATCCAACCAGTCCATTCTGAAGGAGATCAGCCCTGGGATTTCTTCAGAAGGAATGAGGCTGAAGCCGAAACTCCAGTACTTTGGCCACCTCATGCGAAGAGTTGACTCACTGGGAGAGACTGATGCTGGGAGGGATTGGGGGCAGGAGGAGAAGGGGATGACAGAGGATGAGATGGCTGGATGGCATCATGGACTCAATGGACGTGAGTCTGAGTGAACTCCAGGAGTTGGTGATGGACAGGGAGGCCTGGTGCTGCAATTCATGGGGTCGCAAAGAGTCGGACACAACTGAGCAACTGAATTGAACTGAACTGAACTGAATATATGAAAAGAAGTTATGTACAAAGTGAGCTCGAGGCATCAGCAGTTGGTCTGTGAAAAACATGAAGAATTTAGTCCAAGGATAGAAACCTTCCTTCTAAGTGGCAGTACCGCCACCAGTCAACAAGACAGATCTCACTCCCTCCCCAAGATGACACTAGAAGTTTGAACCTGGCTGACCCTCACTTGAAAGGGGAGCATGAGAGGACATGCTTATGTGATTCTTCTTTAAATGGTCTCTTTCTTCCCATCTTTGGAGTCAAGGCCAGTGACTAGATTTTCTTAAGGAATAGACTCCAACCTTGAGACACTTTGTGACTCAGCCAGAGATGCATCTCCCGCTATCACACACTTTTAATCAACCTCACCACTATAACCTTGGCCATAGTAAGCTGACCTTAGGAATTTTTTTCTCTTCTTTTGGGATCCACTTAAATCTTTTCAGCTTGAGTGACACTCTGGGCAAGTTTTTGTGAATGAGACAAATGGTAAATATGCCTGAATCACATGCCTAATCAGAGTATACATATTTTTTCCTTTATGCTGCCATAAGCCTTTTTTATTAATGTATTTCATCAGTATGAGGATTATTATTAGATATTACTGTTTCTAAACTTTATCCTAAGGATAAGGCAAGCAGGAATTTGCTTCCAAAGCAACTTACTGTTTCCACCTTTTAATAATTGAAGGTTTTAGTACAGTGATTTATTCTTAAGCCTCTCGATAATCCCGGCAACTCTAGGTGTCAGAAAATGGAAGGCAAGCCTCCTGCATTTTGCCGTGTATCCAAGATGTTGCATTAATGGAAGTTAGCTAAACTAAAGGCCATTTCAAAACGGGAGAATAAGACGTGGGCAAACCAAGGATCCCACATAAATCTTTCTCTGGAACCAGGAAATGAGCATCTAGTTGAAAAATGCGCCTGTTTTTCTCTCTCCACACCCCTTCCTACCATCTCAATGTTACTTTAAGACTTAGCCCTAAATAACTGAAGCATGGGATAGAGCCACAAAATATAGGCAGCGAAAAATCTTTGCTGGAGCACCCGAATCAAGCTAATCCCTTTAATGCTGACGATGGCACCATTTTTGTCACCACCCTCTCAGAGCCTGACAGAGATGGGGAGTTGGTGGGAATTTCAAGACCAAATAAAGACCCCTCTTGGGTGTAAAAAATCATCAGCTCCAGGCACTTGTGAAGCCTCGACCCCAGGCAAGCCGGGAGAGACAGTGTACATTTTTCAGATGGGGTAGTGCTCTTGAAGGCAGTCAGAACATAGCTGTCCGTTGCCAGAAACCATTCATCAGACTCTGCAGAAAAGGCTGTCAGCTTAGCCTACAGGCCTCAAGCCAGCCTGTCAGGATCCAGGCTAACAGCCAGAGTGTCAGGGGCTGCGGCTGGTAGCCAACCAGAACTTTGATGTCGAAGGGTTGGCCAGCTCGTGAGGGTGGCCGATGGGCTCTGAAACCATATACTCTGCTCAGAGGTCACGAGTTCTGAAAGCAAGCTAGCCGTTAAGAGTATCTCTAATAAAGATGGAGGTAGACATTTTATATTGTTAAAAAAAAAATTGTTCAAATTATTTCAGTATTTATTTTGATTTAAATTTCCATTACACATGCTTTTCATTATGCAACTCAATTAGTATATAAAAGATTTTTCTGTTTAAAATGTTTAAATGAACATAATTGTTCAATTTGGAAAGATTACAATGCTTTTATTTAATTAACACTGCAATAAATACATCATTCTGTAATGAACCCCATACTTTTAGACCATTAACCATTCAATAAATTTGCAATATGGAAGGTTCTTTATGGAGAAGAAGATAAATAAAGCTATTGAAATGAATGTACGACAGCTATGATGCTAATTATAGCTTTTTGCTTCTCATCCACGGAAGTTGTACCTTGATTACAAACATATGTAAGTGTAATAAACAGCGTATATTTCAGTTGCTATTTTGAGCATGAGGTACACTGGATGTTAAAGAAAAATTCTGCACCGTTGGTGCCAGCTCTGCTCCACGGCATCTTCTCAATCAGAGGTTCTTCCGGTATTGGTCCAAAGGCTCATCTGTTGATTGCCTTATCAATCCAGGCCTGGGACTGCCAGAACAAAAATAATCTACATCCAGCAGGCAGCCTCTCAGAACTGGCTGGTTCTACCAGTGATCACGAAATTCAAGTCACTCCCCTCAGGCAATGCTCCTTGATACACAGGATCATGACTTACTCCTTTCCAGTGGCGACAGGTCCCAACAGGTCACCAAGCAGCCAAGGGTAAGTCCGCCAAAGCAAAAAGCTCCGGACCCTGTCCTCTCTTGCCTTCTCCCCATCCTACGTATCAACTGTGCTTGAAAGAACAAACTTTCCGTGTATTTCACCCTTTTGCCTCATCGAAATACCTTCAGCACCTTTGAAATCCTGTAAGTCTGGCCTACACAGCAGGTGCTGATTAGCCCAGATTTCAGATAAAGTCTCTTAGGCTTCAAGAGGTTAAGCGTTAACATAGAGGCCCAGGGCCAAGATTTTGTCTCCTATCCAATGCTCCTAATTAGTATTGGTATAATAATGGCCTTCCTTGGTAGCTCAGCTGGTAAACGGTCGTCCTGCAATGCGGAAGACTTGGGTTCGGTCCCTGGGTTGGAAGATCCCCTGGAGGAGGACGTGGCAACCCACTCTAGTATTCTTGCCTGGAGAATTCCACAAGCAGAGGAGCCTGGTGGGCTACAATCCATGGGGTCACACAGAGTCGGACACGACTTAGCAACTAAGCATTGTTTACAGGCATAATATTACTAGTATCAGTAGTTAAAATCATGTAGTAACATTGAAAATAAGGACTGATACTGAGTGATAATCATGTAGCAGGGATTATTATGCTGTGTTGTATAGATGAGGAACTTGAAGCTTAGACGTGTGGAGAACCTGGCCCTGGTTCACAGGAATAAAATGGTGAAGTCAAGCCTAAGCTCTCCAGCTCCTGCAGGGGTTCTCCATTCAAATGGCGCCTGGAAAGGGCCCCCAGGGGCCATCCTTGGGCCTACTTGGTGTCCTTGCCTTTGCTCTAATCACTACTGTATTCCTGTTGATTTGGGCCTCTTGCCAGGATGTCCTGCTGCTGCTGCTGCTGCTGCTGCCGCCGCCGCCAAGTCACTTCAGTCATGTCCGACTCTGTGCAACCCCATAGATGGCAGCCCACCAGGCTCCCCTGTCCCTGGGATTCTCCAGGCAAGAATGTTGGAGTGGGTTGCCATTTCCTTCTCCAATGCGTGAAAGTGAAGTCGCTCAGTCAGATGACCACAAATGGTGACTCCTCTTGAACCATCTTCTCCTCAAACATTAGGAAAGACAGTGGCCCACAAAGCAGGCAGTGGGAACCTCTCTTGGCATTCAACTAGCCATATTTGGCTTACCTGATCGAGAGCTTTGAGGAACAGAAGCCAGAGTCCATGTGGGTAGAGAGTGTACAAGCCTGTCATATGCTTCATCGCTGTGCAACCTTGAGCACATTACTTACCCTTTCTGTGTCTTATTTTCCTAAAGTACAAAATGTGAAGCATGATAACTCCTACCTTCATTGGTTATCTTGAGCTACAAACCAGATAACCTACATTTGCTTAGTATGTAGCATGTAGTAAGTGTGCAGTACCTAGCATGTAATAAGTGCTTAGCAAAGGACTCTGGGTTCCACATCACCAGTTCAGAGAAAGTCTCAGTAGTCCAACTATATAAACAATCCAAATATTTATTGAGCACCTATTATTTATGGTTACTTCTGTAGGCATTTGGGATAGACAAATGAAGTTTCTGCTCTGGTAGTATGTATGGGGGTGTTGGAAGATAAAAACAAGTAGACTAAATATATATACTTTGTAAAATTGTGGCAAAAATAAAGGTGAAAGAATTGAGTGATGAGGCCAAAACGAAGCCTGTTCAAAGAAGTGACATGTAAATTAAAGCCTAGCTGAAGATTCGGGTGATGGGTCACATATCGCGGTGCCTGAGACACTGCAGGAAGTCATCAGACACACCGTGGAGACTTAGCGGTGGTCCTGTCTGGGACCAGATTTGTTCTTTCAGCATACAAACGTTTAGGTGGGCCTGCTATGTGACAGGCACTAGGGGAGACAGAAATTGCCTTTGGGTTCAGATTAGCTTGAGTTCATAATGACACTGCTGATAAAAGATTGGCATAGTAGCCTTTTTAAAATTTTATTTTATTGAAGTACAATTGATTTACAATGTAGTGTTAATTTCTGCTGTACAAGAAAGTGATTCCATTATGTATATAAATATTCTTTCCCAATATGGTTTATCACAGGATACTGAATACAATTCCCTGTGCTATATGGTAGGGCCTTGTTGTTTATCCACTTTATATATAATAGTTTGCACCTGCTAATTCCAAATCCCCTGTCCTCCCCTCCCTTACCCTCCACAACCCCCTGGCAACTACAAGTCTATTCTTTGTATCTATGAGTCTAGTTTATAGATATGTTCGTTTGTGTCACATTTTAGAGTCTACACGTAAGGGATAGGACTCCCCTGGTAGCTCGGCTGGTAAAGAATCTGCCTGCAATGTGGGAGTCCTGGCTTCAATCCCTGGGTTGGGAATATCCCCTGGAGAAGGAAACGGCTGCCCATTCCAATATTCTGGCCTGGAGAATTCCATGGACTCTCTAGTCCATGGGGTCGCAAAGAATCAGGCACGACTGAGTGACTTTCACTTTCTTTCACTCTAAGTGATACCGTAGAGTATGGTATGGTATGGTTTTTCTGACTTACTTCACTTAGTATAATAATATCTGTGTCCATTCATGTTGCTGCAGATGGCATGGTTTCATTCTTTTTTATGGCTGGGTAGTGTACCATTGATATATGGACCACAGCTTCCTTATCCATTCCTCTGTTGATGGGCATTTAGCTTGTTTACATGTCTTGACTGTTGTGAATAACGCTGCTGTGAATGTAGGGGTGCATGTATCTGTTTGAAGTATAGTTTTGTCTGAGTGTGTGCCCAAGAGTGGGCTTGCTGGATCATATGGAAACTCTATTTTTGGTTTTGTGAGGAGCCTCCATTCTGTTTTCTATAGTGGCTGCACCAATTTATATTCAGTGGCCTTTTCTAAACTCCAGAATATTCCAGGACTCCTATCTCTCTTCTGAGAAGATGAGTGTGGAGTATGAGAGGGAAAAGGAAGTTAAGCTTGGAGCCAGGTGGCAGATGGGGCCAAAGGGTCAGTGGCCAGGGGTAGAATCTATGTTTGCTCGTTCAGTGAAAGGCAGTATTGCATACGGAGATTGCACAGGTCAGGAGCTGAAGAAACCTCAGTTCAAATCCCTCTGATGCAACTTAGAGCAGTATGACTTTTTTTTTTTTTTTGCTGAGTCTCTATTTCTCCATATGTAAAATGGGAATAATAGTCTCTGCCACAAAACAAATTATTGCTTTGATTAAAAATGCCACGTATAACAGAAAGTCAAACATGACCACTCTTACCAGTTATTTATCATAGGCAGTGACTATGTTGATTGCTATACTATGTTTTCAACATTTCCAAACATTTGAAAATTTCCCTAAAGAGAATACTGGAAATATTATGAATAATGATGTATGTGAAATACCTAGGATGGAGGAGGCTTTTGACAGATTCTAGTTATTTTAATTTTTTCACTTACAGATAAATTCTCACAGGGCACCAGGCTCTGCCCAGGAATTAAGATGAAAAGATACCTTACTTGTCCTTGATGAATTGAGTCTCCTATATACTTAACCATTATCGTTTGTCTCTTCAGATTGTTCCTGGACCTGATTACCTATTTTTGCTTTTATTTGATAATTATCTCTTTGTATGCATTTATGTATTAAGCTACAAATAATATAAGGAATCAATGAGGCTCTAACTGGATGGATGGGTGGACAAGATGGAGGGATGGACTGGTCATCCAAGGGAAATCTAAAACTCTGTTCAGGAATTTAAGTCACTGGCCCATTAAAAGAAAAACGGGATAGCTCAGCATTTCAGTGCCTAGACCAGGCTTCTCTTTCTTGAAACCTCTACCCGTGGTATCACTTCCGTCTGCCCAGTGCCTCTTGCTCTGGGAACAGAGCCTACCTCCTTGGCCACAGAGGTGAGGTCCATGACCCGGCTGAGCCAGTCATGTCACTCGACATTCCAACTGCAGTGATTGGTTTTTCAGTGGTCTCATGACCCGAGTCAGGCTAGAGTTAGTCCCAGAATTTCCTTCCTGTTCATTGAGCTATGAGGATGTTAACACAGGGAAATAAGCACCGTATCTTTCCATCCCTCCTTCCTCCAAATTGCCAGAAGGAGAGAGCTAACATGCAGAGTGAAAGAAAAAAAGATCAGACAGTTCTAGGTCATCTAAATCCTTGACTCCAATAGTCTCTGAGGCCAGCCAGCTCCACTCCTGCCCCTCACACAGTATAGCCATCTAAAATAATACCCTGTTTCTTTAAAAAGTTGTATGCAAGTCCCATCAGATACAGCTGACAGAGTCTGGGTTAATACACTCTATCTCTTTCTGCCTATGGACATGCCTCTCTCTATCATCTTCTTTAAATGTAATTCTTTCTAATCATTGGCCATGGAGTCTTTCAAAGGGTCTGGACCTGTGATAGAATCTGTAGAGTGTGAAAAATGTGTAATTTGTTCTAGTTGTGATCCCTCTGGAGGGTAGCAAGACAGAAAGTTATGAAATATGAAATTGTTAGAATAGGCAAAGATTTCTTAAACTGGTCACAAAAAGCACTAATTGCAAAACAAAAACATTGATACACTAGATTTCACTGAAAATAGGAATGTTTGTTCATCAAAAGATACCACCAAGACAGTGAAAAAAAATTGGGAAATATATACAAAATATAGAAATCTAATAGAGGACTTACATTCAGCATGTAGAGTAACTCCTCAAATCAATAAGAAAAAGTCAGAAAGCAGAATAAGGAAAAATAGGCAAGAATTGAACAGGGACCTCACAGGAAATGACATCCAGATGGCCAATAAAGCATATGAAAAGAATCCCAACATCATTTCTGTTCAGGAAATGCAAAGTAAAACTCCTGTGAGATACCATCAGCCTACCAAAATGGCTAAAAACTAAAAGTCTGACAGTGGTAAGTGTTGATAATGATACAGAACAAGTAAAACCCACAGAATATTGATGAAAGCATAAGCTCACGGACTAGTTTAGGAAAAAAAAAAAAAAGATTTCGTGATTTCTTCTAAGTCTAACTTATGACTCAACAATTCTGTTCCTAGGTGTATAATCCAAGAGAAATGAAAATATATGTCCACCAAAAATACGTACGAGGGTATTCACAACTACCTTATTTATAAATGCCCCAAACTGTAAACAGTTTAAATGGCACCCAACAGAAGAATAGACAAATTTTGTCATATGGTCATACAAATGATATTATACAGCAATAAAAGAGAACAAATCACAGTTATACAACACAGTTTATGGTGAATAAGAACCAGATATGAGAGGACCTGTTTTATTACTGTATTTGTAAGAAATTCACACTCAAGCAAAATTGACCAATGGTGATAAAACTAGAAGAGTGGTTACTAGGAAGAGTACTGATTGGGACGTGGACCCAGTGGAACCACCCAGAGTACTGGAAATATTCTATATCTATTACATAGCTTTTCAGTCTTGATGAGAGAGGTGGATGCTAAAAAAATGCCCACCCCAAATAACAACAGAGTTCCTATCACTGATCCTAGTATCATCATTAATGCTGTCGATAGTTGATTGTTTAACATATGTCCATTGCTTTAATAAATACTTTACAAGCACCTTCCCACTTGTTCTTCAAAGCCAGTCCAACAGTGGTAATATCATTATGTTCAGTTTACAAATGAAAAAAATGATGCTCAGAACTTTGTCAAAGAAGAAAATGTGAGAGTTGAGAGTCCAAGCCAGCTCCTCTGGCTGGAGAGCCTGTAGGCCCTGTGCTCTTAATCACTGAGTCATAGGATTAACAGTTGGTGACTGTCTTAAAGTCCTGGAAAGCCAAATACCACAGCAGCATGAATCCCTGGGAAGCTTTGTCAGTGTTTTCTTAATAATCCTAACTGCACCTGAAAACAAGTAAACATTAAAACCAAGATTTTTCTACACACCAGGAAGTCTAGACACCTGCCTTTGTATATTTTCTGGAGGTGGAAAAATAGACTGATTGTATGAAATTTATTTCAGCCATTTGGAGAGGTTTTAGTAAAGATGGGTGACGTTTGTGATTCAGTGGTGAGACATAAATGTTTAACACAGGGTCTTCCTCCTCCCCCGCTCGTCCCCTGCGGATGCTTTGAATAATGCAAAGTCTGTTTTAAGCTCTGCTGATTTACTCAAGAAAAGGATCAGCATATTTTGAAATATTGGTCATATGGTCTGGCAGACGGGAGCATTAAAACATGGCAAAACTCAACAAGCTACTTCCTGTCAGCTGCTTCTCAAGACTTCATGGGCTCATAACACTTAATAAAAAAACATGAGCTGTAAATAATAACTGATGTCAACTGCATTTTTCATCGAACGAGTTAGACATTGGGAAGATGGTTTTGTTCTCACTGAGGAATACCTAACCCCCGTGTGCATGAGATGTTCATTTCCTGCCCCTTTATTGAGGACCCACTATGTGCTAGATACTTCACTGTTGACTTCATTCATGGAAAACGGTTACTACCCAAACGACTTTGACCAAAACGCAGTTTCATATGGCTCAGCCTAATGATACTTTATGCTTACTATCTGTGAGGTAGGTTCTCTTAGTATTCCTCGTTCATTAGGCTGTTAATTCCATGAGGACAGAAGCTCATCAGCGGATCCCCTGCAAGTCCTCAGTGTCTAAACCAAGGCCTGGCCCACCATAGGTGTTCATTAATTATCGGGTGGATGGATGAGGGGATGGAAGAGGAGGGGTGTGGATGGGAAGCTAAGGTTGAGGGAGGCCATCCAGCAAGGATGTAGCCAAGCCGGGCTTTGAGCCCGGGTTCTGCTGCAAAGTCCCCCATCACCAAGATACAGCTGGTTCAAGGGAGAATGTGTCAGTTGCAGGAGTCATCACCAGTGACCTTTCTCTAAAAGTCACCATCTGTCTCCGTGGGCAGAGGAGGAACCTGGGACACACAGCCGGCTGCATTCCCAGGCCCTATATGTCTGGGACACAGGGGCAGAGTGAAGGGCAGTCTTGCTAAAAAGCCTCTCAAATGCCCTTGCTGCTGAAGAACAGGGGCAGAGGAGGCTCCAGAGCTTGTGCGGAAGAAGAGAGTCACATGGGAGGAGGCGGGAGGGCTGAGGTGGAGAGGAGACGCTGGCGTGTGGAGCGGGTCCACAGCACCCGTGTCAGCTGCCGGGCCGCGTTGATGAACCGCGAAGGTGGCGCAGGCGCAAGGAGTTGGGGGCACGGGTGGGCAGGAATTAAACCTCGAGCAGGAGGAAGATGGGGCAGCACCTTGGGCAGGAATCGTTTTGTTTTGTGAATAGTTTATGAGGCGTATCAGGAGTCACACGAACGGGCACGGCTGGAATGTTTTCTGACTTTAAAGTGAAAGCCGCCCACCAGGCCGCAGCGAGTGTGGGAGAGGCGAAGTAGGAAAACACGGAGGCCCCTCTCAGCCCAGCTCGACCTTGTAAAACATGGGCCTTCGGCTGTGCGTGCCAGCAAACGCGGCTCCCTTTGCACACCCGACACCGCCGTGGGCTTTCCGCAACCACTGTGCTTAGCTCCATGTGTTCAGGCTGTTCATCTCTGCACCTGGGCAGGGGTCACAGGTGGAGCATGGAGCCCGTGGGATGCCCAGCTCTACACCAAGCGCTTTCTGTGCTCAGAACCGCGCAGTGGCCGCTGTGAGGCAAGGAGGAGGCTCACCCAGGGGAGGTGGTCTTGCTGGGGACGAAGAACACACAAGGAGCCTCAGAAAGAAATCTTTCTTTGTCCACATCAGCTCAGTGCTTTTAACGGCTCCCTCTCCACCCACAAGCGAAGCCACAGGCGCCCCATAAACTGAGCCCCCCATCGCAGGCCTGGGGGAAGCCGCCTTCCTGTCCCCCACCCCCGGGCACCATCTCGTAGAATGGAGCCCAGGCCTCCGCCTTGGCCCCGCTGCGGGGAAGTGGAGTACATCCCAGCGCCACCCCTCGGGGTCCCCAGGCCAGGGTCTGAGATCCCCCTGCATCCAGTTTCCCACACTCGCAGCCAGTGCCCAAACAGGCTGCTGGCTGGAGCCAAGCCCGGGTCAGACCCTGGGCCTCTTGCTTGCCTGGAATGCAAATCCAGAGGTTAGTCAGCAGGCTCATGCGAGGGAAGGTTCTGTCACACAAGCGGCATGTGAGGTGCGGGGAGACCTCTCACACCGGGGGCACTTTTCCAGCCTCTGCCTGGGAGCACGCTGCCCTCTCCTTGTCGTCCATGAGCTCTGAAAATCTGGCTGTCCAAGATGTTCCATCTCAAAACTGCCCTCCATCTCCCGTTCGGTGGTGGAAATTCAAGTCTCTGAAGCTTCTTCCTGATAAGGTTTTCTCTCTGTCTATAGTTGAAAGGGTTTCCCCTTTTCAGAAAGGTTGGGAAGTTAATTCTGAGGATCAGCTGGAGTCCCTCCAATCACACCAGCTTCACCCCTGAACACACAGTTCTCTGTGTCAGGGGGAAGTGGGGGTATCTACCTGGGAAGACTCGGCTGCCCTCAGAGCTCATTCTGGGAGGTTGTTAGCATAACATCCCTGTAGGAAAGGACCAGTAGGATATTAGTGTAGGTAAGGCATTTGGCCAGGGAATTCATAGATGTATAATCCTGCCTTCTTGCTTCATCAACTTATTTATTCAAAATTAATAAGTAAATGAATGAATAAGTGTATGTATGTGTGTGTCCTGTCCAGTTTTGTGTGGTAAAACAGCAGCAAAAAAAGAGAAAAAGTTCTCATGGAGTGCACAGCTTTGTAAGGGAAGAGAAGCATTAAACAAGCGTACAAACAGAAGAGCATGATCATTTAATACAGGGGCGTCCCTGGTGGCTCAGATGGGAAAGAATCCGCCTGCAGTGTGGGAGACCTGGGTTCCATCCCTGGGTTGGGAAGATCCCCTGGAGAAGGGAATGGCTACCCACTCCAGTATTCTGGCCTGGAGAATCCCATGGACCATACAATGACATGGAGTGTGAAGGGCAGGGGTAGGCGGGTGGAAAGTGCAAGTTTAATTACAACCACAGAGCGCAAGGCAAATCAACCCTACTCTTTGGAATCTCTGGCCTCCAAATTCAATACAGAGTCCTGAGAGTCTAAGTTCTGAGAAAAACCCCTAAAGTGGGGTTTGTCTAAATGGACAAACAGCAATCTACTGGAAAGGCTAAACCTTGGGACTTAACGTTGGCATTTCAGTGAAAGAAACAACGCAGGTGCCAGTAACAGAGGGCGGAGGAGTTAAATAAGGGAGGGAGTGTGGATACGAAGGTCCCCACCAACTGGACACCCGCTTGTGGAAGCTGAGGAGGGTGGGAGAGCTCTAGGTCGGGACCGTGGGACCCCCCCACAGCCGCTATCAGGCCCCTTGCTTAGACGGAGAAACCAACCGCTTTCTCCAGAAGCCAGCAGACAGATGGAGGCAGGAGGCGCTGTCGCACACTCAGCTTTGGTCTCGAGCTAGTCCCGCCTGTACCCTAATCTAGGTAGCTGTGGACACAGCCACCCACTGCAGGCAGTGGGGATTGCAGCAAGCAGCAGATGCCTGGGAAGCGTCAGAATCAAGTCTTTGGCTTGAGTCAAAGGCAAAGTCCTGGCCTCAGGCGAGGCAAACTGAGAGGCTGGTCGACTCACAGTTCCTGTGTGTATTACACAAGTCTGTGCCTGCAGCCAACCGATGTTCTAGAAAGGGTTCAATGAAGATAAGCTGTGATAAACCTTTTAGTGATGAAGCAGGGAACCCACGCAAAAATAATAGGTAGCAAGGCTGTTTTAGGAGGTGAGCAATACTAATGGAGCCTAAAGAAACAGAAGGACATAACGGAAAGCTGGGAGTGAGAGGGAGTGTGTTTTCAAATTAGGGTGATCTAGGGAGGCCTGACGTGCTGCGATTCATGGGGTCGCAAAGAGTCGGGCACGACTGAGCAACTGAACTGAACTGAACTGACTGAGGGCTGAGAGGAAATCATTGAAGTATCTCCTCATCGATATAGTAATGTTACTGACACAGCCTCTGACATGACTTTAGCATTTACTAGGTACCAAGTGCTAGTTACCATGCAAAGGGTTTAATGCACATTACATCATTTAACGCTCATGGCAGTCCTTGAAGGGAGGTATTGTGACTCTCATGATGTCATGGTTTTCACGACCCACCCAGTGGGGATCTGGTGACCACTTGCACAGGAATCCCTGCAGGATCCGAGGGATTCAAGACTCCCAGACCCTGCCAGACCTACAGAATCGAAATCCCCATGTGGAGCCTGGAGATCTGCATTTCAAGCACTCCTTGGCTGATGTGTAAAATGCACACTGGGTTACTTTGTATTGGTTGGAACAGAGGGAGGTTAGCGAGCTCCTAAGCAGCCAAGAGTCCAGCGGTATCACTATTTTTCCTTCCTTTTGGTGGAGCATTTTACTTTAAAAAAACATTATTGAAGTATAGTTAATTTGTAATGTGTTAGTTTCACTTGTATAGTGAAGTGACTCAGTTATACACACATATATAAATATACATGTATATTCTTGGTTTATGTTCTCTTCCATTATAGGTTATTGCAAGATAACATAGTTCCCTGTGCTATACAGTAAGTCCTTGTTGGTTATCTGTTTTATAGATGGTAGTGTGTATATGTTAATCCCCAAACTCCTAATTTATCCCTCTCCCCTCTCTGGTAACCATCAGTTTGTTTTCTATGTCTGTGACTCTTATTTCTGTTTTTTAAGTGTTTTATTTGTCACTTTTTTTTTTAGATTCCAAGTATATGCAGTATCCACATTATGTTTGTCTTTCTCTGGCTTACTTCGCTTATTATGATCATCTCTAGGTCCATCCATGTTGCTGCAAATGGCATTGTTTCATTCTTTTTATGGCTGAATAATATTCCATTGTATCCATGTAACACATCTTCTTTATCTAGCCATCTGTCAGTGGACATTTAGGTTGTTGCAATGTTTTGTCTATTGTAAATAATGCTGCTATGAACACTGGGGTGCATATACCTTCTAAAATTATGTTTTTCTACAGATGTATGCCCAGGATTGGGATTGGTGGTTTTAAAGTAATCATTTTTAGTTTTTAAAGTAATCTCCGTACTGTTCTCCTTAGTGGCTGTTACCAATTTACATTCCCACTAACAGTGCAGGGGGCTTCCCAGGAGGCTCAGTGGTAAAGAATCTGTCTGCCAATGAAGGAGACATAGATTCTATCCCTGGGTTGGGAAGATGCCCTGGAGAAGGAAACGACAACCCACTCCAGTATTCTTGCCTGGAAAATTCGATGGACAGAGGAGAGTTGAACATGACTGAGTGACTAAGCACGCATGCGTGCAACAGTGTAGGAGGGCTCCTTTTTCTCCACACTCTCTTCAGCATTTATTCTTTGTAGACTTGTTAAGTATAGCCGTTCTGACTGGTGTGAGGTGATACCTCATTATAGTTTTGGTTTGCAACTCTCTACTAGAGAAGGGAATGGCAAACCACTTCAGTATTCTTGCCTTGAGAACCCCATGAACAGTATGAAAAGGCAAAATGATAGGATACTGAAAGAGGAACTTCCCAGGTCGTGAGTCCCCAATATGCTATTGGAGATCAGTGGAGAAATAACTCCAGAAAGAATGAAGGGATGGAGCCAAAGCAAAGACAATACCCAGCTGTGGATGTGGCTGGTGATAGAAGCAAGGTGCGATGCTGTAAAGAGCAATATTGCATAGGAACCTGGAATGTCAGGTCCATGAATCAAGGCAAATTGGAAGTGGTCAAACAAGAGATGGCAAAAGTGAACATCGACATTCTAGGAATCAGCAAACTAAAATGGACTGGAATGGGTGAATTTAACTCAGATGACCATTATATCTACTACTGCGGGCAGGAATCCTTCAGAAGAAATGGAGTAGCCATCATGGTCAACAAAAGAGTCTGAAATGCAGTACTTGGATGCAATCTCAAAAACGACAGAAAGATCTCTGTTTGTTTCCAAAGCAAACCATTCAATATCACGGTAATCCAAGTCTATGCCCCACCAGTAATCCTGAAGAAGCTGAAGTTGAATGGTTCTATGAAGACCTACAAGACCCTTTAGAACAAACACCCAAAAAAGATGTCCTTTTCATTATAGAGGACTGGAATGCAAAAGTAGGAAGTCAAGAAACACCTGGAGTAACAGGCAAATTTGGCCTTGGAATATGGAATGAAGCAGGGCAAAGACTAATAGAGTTTTGCTAAGAAAACGCGCTGGTCATAGCAAACACCCTCTTCCAACAACACAAGAGGAGCCTCTACACATGGTCAACACCAAAATCAGATTGATTATATTCTTTGCAGCCAAAGATGGAGAAGCGCTATATAGTCAACAAAAACAAGACCAGGGGCTGACTGTGGCTCAGATCATGAACTCCTTATTACCAAATTCAGACTTAAATTGAAGAAAGAAGGGAAAACCACTAGACCATTCAGGTATGACCTAAATCAAATCCCTTATGACTATACAGTGGAAGTGAGAAATAGATTTAAGGACCTAGATCTGATAGATAGAGTGCCTGATGAACTATGGAATGAAGTTCGTGACATTGTACAGGAGACAGGGAGCAAGACCATCCCCATGGAAAAGAAATGCAAAAAAGCAAAATGGCTGTCTGGGGAGGCCTTACAAATAGCTGTGAAAAGAAGAGAAGCAAAAAGCAAAGGAGAAAAGGAAAGATATAAGAAAGCCTTCTTCAGCAATCAATGGAAAGAAATAGAGGAAAACAACAGAATGGGAAAGACTAGAGATCTCTTCCAGAAAATTAGAGATACCATGGGAAAATTTCATGCAAAGATGGGCTCGATAAAGGACAGAAATGGTATGGACCTAACAGAAGCAGAAGATATTAAGAAGAGGTGGCAAGAACACAAAAGAACTGTACAAAAAAGATCTTCACAACCCAGATAATCACGATAGTGTGATCACTCATCTAGAGCCAGACATCCTGGAATGTGAAGTCAAGTGGGCCTTAGGAAGCATCACTATGAAAAAAGCTAGTAGAGGTGATGGAATTCCAGTTGAATTCAGATCCTGAAAGATGATGCTGTGAAAGTGCTGCACTCAATATGCCAGCAAATTTGGAAAACTCAGCAGTGGCAGCAGGACTGGAAAAGGTCGTTTTCATTCCAATCCCAAAGAAAGGCAATGCCAAAGAATGCTCAAACTACTGCACAATTGCACTCATCTCACATGCTAGTAAAGTAATGCTCAAAATTCTCCAAGCCAGGCTTCAGCAATACGTGAACCATGAACTCCCTGACGTTCAAGTTGGTTTTAGAAAAGGCAGAGGAACCAGAGATCAAATTGCCAACATCTTCTGGATCATGGAAAAAGCAAGAGAGTTTCAGAAAGACGTCTATTTCTCCTTTATTGACTATGCCAAAGCCTTTGACTGTGTGGATCACAATAAACTGTGGAAAACTGTTCAAGAGGAATACCTGATCTGCCTCTTGAGAAATCTGTATGCAAGTCAGGAAGCAGCAGTTAGAACTGGACGTGAAACAACAGACTGGTTCCAAATAGGAAAAGGAGTACGTCAAGGCTGTATATTGTCACCCTGCTTATTTAACTTCTATGCAGAGTACATCATGAGAAACGCTGGACTGGAAGAACACAAGCTGGAATCAAGATTGCTGGGAGAAATATCAATAACCTCAGATATGCAGATGACAGCACCCTTATGGCAGAAAGTGAAGAGGAACTAAAAAGCCTCTTGATAAAAGTAAAAGAGGAGAGTGAAAATGTTGGGTTAAAGCTCAACATTCAGAAAACGAAGATCATGGCATCCAGTCCCATCACTTCATGGCAAATAGATGGGGAAACAGTGTCAGACTTATTTTTTGGGCTCCAAAATCACTGCAGATGGTGACTGCAGCCATGAAATTAAAAGATGCTTACTCCTTGGAAGGAAAGTTATGACCAACCTAGATAGCATATTCAAAAGCAGAGACATTACTTTGCCGACTAAGGTCCGTCTAGTCAAGGCTATGGTTTTTCCTGTGGTCATGTATGGATGTGAGAGTTGGCTTGTGAAGAAAGCTGAGCGCCGAAGAATTGATGCTTTTGAACTGTAGTGTTGGAGAAGACTCTTGAGAGTCCCTTGGACTGCAAGGAGATCCAGCCAGTCCATTCTGAAGGAGATCAACCCTGGGATTTCTTTGGAAGGAATGAGGCTGAAGCTGAAACTCCAGTACTTTGGCCTCCTCATACGAAGAGTTGACTCATTGGAAAAGACTGTGATGCTGGGAGGGATTAGAGGCAGGAGGAGAAGGGGATGACAGAGGATGAGATGGCTGGATGGCATCACTGACCCGATGGACGTGAGTCTGAGTCAACTCCGGAAGTTGGTGATGGACAGGGAGGCCTGGAGTGCTGCGATTCATGGGGTCACAAAGAGTTGGACACGACTGAGCAACTGAACTGAACTGAATAATTACCAGAGAGCTTCCTTTGTGGCTCAGACAGTAAAGAGTCTGCCTGCCATGCGGGAGACCCAGGTTCGATCCCTGGGTCAGGAAGATCCCCTGGAGAAAGAAACGGCAACCCACTCCAGTACTCTTGCCTGGAAAAAATAATTACCAACGCTGAGCACCTTTCCTTGTGCCTGTTTGCCACTGGTATATCTTCTCTGGAGAATTGTCTCCTTAGATCTCCTGGCCATTTTTTGATTGGTTTGTTTGTTTTGATATTGAGCTGTATGAGTTGTTTATATGTTTCACAAAAGCCTTTCATAAAACTCATTTATGATTAAAAAAAAAAACTTCAGAAAGTGGGCATAGGAGGCACCTACCTCAGCAGCATCATGAAAAAAAAAAAAAAAAAATCAGCACTTCCAGAAGAGATGAGGCCTGAGACCTGACTTTGGAGATGCTGAAAGGATCCCATGTACACAGAGTGCTCATGGTGTGTATCTGGAAGGGACTGAAGTATACAAAGGCTGTCTGTCCCACCTTCCCCAGAGACTGGGCTCTGCACACTGGCCTCAGGAGGGAGGGAGGAATGGAAGTGTGTCCAGATGAAAGCAGAAGACACAGAGTTCTCAGAACGAAGGTCCTAAGCTCCACAGGGTTTAGCCTCAGGGGACAGGAGACGGGGATGGTGCTGGAGCCGGGGCCCCAGGAGGCCGGCCCTGAAGGTTGCCCTGATCCTCTTGTAACCCCACAAGAGCTGAGGGCTAAATCCATCATGTAAGGGTGAAGCACCACTTTTTTCACAGAAAGAAAGGCCCAAATGTTTTCCGTGGTCTTGAGGACTTATTCTGAGAAAGCAAGCTCCCAGAAGGGCCTTCCCAGTTTCCGAGATCTTCCTCTTCCCAGGCTCTTGTGCTAGGGGGGTCTCAGCCCTCACTCTGCCTCTGTGAGCCCTGTGCAGTGCCCTTTGTGCCACTGGCTTCATCAAAGAGCCCAGCCTCCATAGTGTGAAAGCAAGAGGTGGTCGGGGTGACGAGGGAGGGGCTTTCATCTTCCTACGAAGGGGCTGCCTGTGCCCAGCCCTCACTTGCCTTCCTGGGGCCTTTGGAGAGAATAGTGGCCCTTTGTGGGGGATGTCCCCCATCGCCCAGCCCCCAGAAGCCAAAACCATTAGGCTCCGGTACATGGACACTGGGGGACAAGGGGACAGACTCTTTGAAGGCCTCAGGACCCCCGCAAGAGGGTGGAGGGCTGAGGGTGGCAGGGCAGGTCCCTTTGTGGAGGGAGGAGGGAGCCGGACCCGCAGACCTGCACCCTGCCCTGGGAACACTGGGGCTCTTTCCTGTCTCACTGAGATTGGAGAGCATGTCCCAGTTTAGAAGAGAGACAGTTTGGCCAGGGACAGATGTTTACACCTGGTTAGGGTAAGATCGGCCACGATGCGGAGCTGTTCAGGCCTGCACACTTCAGCTGCACGCTACTACGTAGACCCGTGCATACCCGGGCGTACTTGCTCATGTTCCCAGCTCTCCTGGCACAGAGTGCATCGTGCCCCAGACAGCTCCACCGAGGCTAAGTGAACACAAGGAGCGCTGCCTTGTAAAAGAGACCAGATGCTCAGCGTGCGGATGAGCATGCGCACGCTCACCTGGCAGAGACCAAGCCTCGGTATGGACGTCTGGCGGATCAGCCCGTGTCCGGGGCAAGCAGGTTTTCCCAGGGGTGGCCCTGGCTCCTGGGTGCCCACACTCCAGCTGCCATGCATCAGCCAAGGAGAATCTTGTGCACTCCTCAGATGACCTTGCCGGCATGCCTCAGCCCATAAACGAGCTCAAATACCTGTCCACCTGGACTCACTCAGTTCTCTGGTGCGATGCAAAGTGCTGTATCTTTGTAGATACACATTCTTTGTTCTATAGGGTGCTTACATCTGCCCTAAGAGGCTGAAACTGTCCTTAAAAAGTGTGAGAGACAGAGGTAGACACACAAAGAGAGAAACACAGAGAAATGGGGTGGGAGGAAAGAGGAGAGAGCCAGAGTGGGAAACAGAGGCCAAAACAGGCAGAAGGACGGACACCAGGCTTTCCCGGAGAGGCTCACACGCTGACAGACCCCCGCAAACCCAGGCCAACCTCGGCGCGTCCAGGGCGAGCAGCTCGTGTGGCCGCCACAGGGCGAGGCTGCGCACTGGAGTTGAGCCTCGGCCCGCAGCACACCTGCAGCTTTCCGCAGCGGGTGGTGTTTGGTTTTGCACCCCGACCCCCAACAAGCATTTGAATTAATATAAACAGTTCTTAGCCGGTCCTTAATGGCAACAGCAGCAGTATGGTGGGAGGGACCTCCTCAGACAAAGATTGGCACAGTGCCTCCTTTGTGTCATCCTTCTTGAGGGAATGGGGACGGCGGCACGACCACGCAAGCGGGTTCTGGGGTGGTCCCTCACTTCTCAGTGGCCTGGACTTGTGACAGATTGGGGCAGAGGACAGGGATGTGTTTGGTGACTCTGTGAGTCTGTGACATATGCGAGGCGAGCTTCGGAGTGATGGAAATCTGAAGACGGCCAGAAAGAGCATTGCTTTTGCCAAAAGCGATGCATTCAGATGACAGCGGGAAAGGCGGCCACGAGGGGGGCTGTGGGGGTTGTGGGCTCTGGGCAGAGTTGGTGGAGGAGTAGAGAGAAAACCCAGGAGAAAAGCACAAGTTTCCGTCAGCAGGAATGGGGAGAGAAACTCAGCCTTAGAAAAGACAAACCTAGTGATCCTCAGCTCAGGAGTTTTTGCCGTCGCTGGTAGAGGCAGAGGAGAGAAGTGTCAGAGATGAGACTGGGCACGGAAGTGTCTGTCTCTGATGCTGAAGCTGGCTCACCTCCCCACGGCTGAACCCCTTCCTTCTACACGTGCTCTAACTTTTTCTTACAGTTAGTTGCTCAGTCATGTTCGACTCTTCGTGACCCTATGGACTATAGCCTCTGTCCATGGGATTCTCCAGGCCAGAATATTGGAGTGGGTAGCCATTCCCTTCTCCAGGGGACCTTCCCAACCAGGGATCAAATCTGTGTCCCCTGCCTTGCAGGCAGATTCTTTACTGTCTGAGCCAGGGAAGTCGGCCACCTATTGGTCACTGAAGGTGCATCTGTGAATCAGACAAGACACACAATCTGTAATCTCCTCTCTCTATCGCTCTTGGTTTGGTTTTTGTCATTGTGGTTGTTTTGTTTGTTTTTTTTTTTTTTTGGACAGATGAGGACGATTTATTGAAGTGTGCATATTCAAGGGGTGGGAAACAAACGCAAAAGCAAGTTACATCGCAGGAACCCCAGTTATCCCCTCTAATTTAAAATATCCCTCTATTCTGTTCGCACATACGCTAGAAACTGCTGCAGTTTGCCCTTACTCGAGGGGCCTCATTTGTTGTTCAGCCACTAAGTCGTGTCCGACTCTTTGGGACCCCGTGGACTGCAACACGCCGGGTCCCTATAAAGGGGCCCTACAGCAAAGGCCAGAGAGTCAACTCGTCAGTGATGTCATAGACTCCCTCTCAAGGAGAGATTCTTTTCACAAAGTTTTATAGATAAACTTTTAAGAATAAAAAGGTCAGGGAACACCATAAAAGGGTCAAATAGTCAAACCGTGGTCAGCCCCTATAATTTTAGTAAAAAGTACTGAGGAATTGGGAAGATAGGATGGAAATACGTTTACTCCATGCAAGGGTTTTTGAGAAGGTGGCAGCCAACCCAGGTTTCCTGTAGGAAGTATGCTGTGTGTCAGTCCTAAAGGATGGCGTCCCTTAACCTAGTCGAGGAGTAAGGGGGTGGATGTAGTTTGCATGTGGTCATGGGGAGGTGATACAGCCAGAGGCCCAGAGGTTGGTAAGGACGTAGTATGTTGATAGAACTCGGAGAAGTCCAGCAGAGAGATAGTTACTGGGCAGTGCCCATGGTGACCGCTGTATACAGACCAGGTTATCAGGGGTCCGGTCGGCCATCCCAAGGCATCTGGGCCTGCTTCTAAGAGAAGGAAGCTACTTTTTCAGCTTCACTGGTTGGGTGGAGACGAGGATGCTCCACCTGGGCTGCGTGAGTGGCCTTGTAAAAGCTGCAAAACTAAGAAGGTGAAATTATTTAAAATCACGGTCTTCTCTGCTGTTTGTCCACTGGCTCTTGAGAGAGAGAGATACTTTGGGACAAAGAGAAACGGACCAGTTGTGGGCAGGGCTGCTAGGTTACTGGCATTTTTGCCCCATTTCATTTTTTATAACACTTTTGGAGAGGGAAAGGACTTATACAGGAGGGGAAGAATGGGTCCCTGAGTGTTCCATTTGACATCCACTTTGTGTAATAACGCAGAATACCTGATAGGCGTAGGCGGAAAATGTGTTTGA
Source organism: Ovis aries (assembly GCF_016772045.2). Taxonomy (NCBI): domain Eukaryota; kingdom Metazoa; phylum Chordata; class Mammalia; order Artiodactyla; family Bovidae; genus Ovis; species Ovis aries. Next base: position 45,833,740 of record NC_056072.1, on the reverse strand, counting down.
TCAGTTGAATGATTGGAGGGATGGCTCATGGCCAGCCAGGCAGGCACTGTGCCATCTTACTTTGGGAAGTTCCGAGAGAGAGCCATGCTGAGGTTGATGCCTTTGATGATTTATTTCTTAATTTCTTCTCTCCCATTGCCTCTACTGACTCAGATCCAGTGAGAGCTCGTGGTGGGGAGTGAGGACTGTGTCAAAGCACATGCCTCACCATTAAGAAGCCCAGGACCCAGAGTGGTGAATTATAGCTCAAAATCCAGAGGCCAAGATACAGGGATTGCAGTCTCAGCATTATCCCTTCCAAACTAAGTGACCTTGGCTCATTGGCTTCACCTCCTAGCATTCAGCATCTTCATCTGCAGAGTGCAGGTCATTCTGTTGCTCCTTCAAAGAGACAGAGAGTGAGGGCTGAGTCTGATTATCCAGGAAGTGCTTAGCGGGGGGCCCAGCTCAATGATTACTATCAGTAGTAGTGGTGTGCTAAGTCATTTCAGTCGTGTCCAACTCTTTGCAATGCCATGGACCACAGCCCACCAGGCTCTGCTGTCCATGGGATTTTCCAGGCAAGAACACTGGAGTGGGCTGTCATTCCCTTCTCTGGGGGATCTTTCCAACCCAGGGATCGAACCAGCGTCTCTTACATCTCCTGCATTGGCAGCTGGGTTCTTTACCCATAGCGCCACCTGCAGTTAGTGTTAGTATTATTTTAAGTCTTCTAAGGCCAAGGAGACCTGCATTTATTAATAAATAGGGCTTCGCTGGTAGCTCAGTCAGCAAAGAATCCACCTGCAATGTGGGAGACCCAACCCCTAGGTTGGGAAGAACCCATGGAGGAGGGTAAGGCAACCCACTCTGATACTCTTGCCTGGAGAATCCCCATGCACAGAGGAACCTGGCGGGCTGCAGTCCATCAGGTTGCAAAGAGTCGGACACGACTGAGCGACTAAGCACAAGTGCTTGGCTGTGGCATAAGCATCCCCGATGGCACACATCTTGCCTATACAATGCCACGATCATTGGGAAAGTAAACCACACTGAACGCCAGTCGCTTTAGCCATCAGTACTTTTGAAAGCGGTGAGGGTGCCAAAGACTGAGATAAGGTTTACGTCCTAAGTGGCAGCAGTGGTATCTGGGGACAACATGAGATAAAGAGAGTTGTGTGAAGGGGTAGCCCACGTGATCCATCTTTTCACTAATCCTGGGCTGCCAGGTGCCGCAATGAGTGACAGAAAAAAGCAAGCCACACAGGGAGTTGGGGAAGCTATCTTCCCAAACCCGTAAGGCCCTGTCCCTGCCTCTCAGCGCCCAGGGAGATGGTGATGGTGCCGGGAGCGCCTTGCGTGATGCATGTTGCGAGGCATAGAGTAAAGGGAAGACATTCAGAGGCTGTGACTTCCTGGGTGTTTGTGGTGCTGTGCAGATGAGCGCTGCTGAGAAACTGAAGGCATGAAGCAGCGCACGTGAGGGTCAGGGCCCTTGCACTGCCCTGAGACAGGGTGCCAAGGGAGGGGAGGGGACTGTGCGGCGTGTTCAGATGCCCGCGGCACCTGCGCTCGTCTAGGTTTGCCGAAGGAGAAGCATGCCCTGAGTGCTGCTTGCTCTCACGGCTTTTCCATTTGAAAATACATTCCAGGGAACCTGACACATGAATAAATGTGCAACTATTTGGGCCTTCCCCAGTGGTCCAGTGGGGAAGACTGTGTTTCCAGTGCAAGGAGCACAGGTTCAATCCTTGGTCAGGAGCTAAAGTCCCAGTGCTATGCTGTGTGACCAAGAAAAGTTTCTTTCCTTTTTTTTTTTTTTTAACAAATGTGCAACTATCTCCAAAGTTTAGAGGCACATAAGGTTTTTTTGTAGGTGCAAATACCTTTTGCCTAAATGTCCATCATTATTTACTACTTCAGTCAGGATGGGTCTAAATAATACTACAGTAACAAACAGCTCCAAAACCCTAGTGGTTTATAATAGTCAGCAGTGGGCAGGCATTAGAGGTGGTGACATTTTGCCCATTTTCCCTCCAGAGAGATTAGACCAGTTTATAAGCCCAGTGGTGATGCAGGAAAACTGCCCACCTGCCCCACCCCGTCTCCTGTGCTTTGGGAAAGACCAGGACCAGAGCAGGTCGGTAAAGAGCACAGCCTTGGCAGAGTCACTAGGTGGATGCCCCTTCCTCTTCACCCTTAGCCAGCTGTCCTGGCTTCTTCCCACCCACAGAACCCCAGACATTCTTTAAAGAAAGGCTGTGTGCAGACAGTGATCTGCTTATTAATTATGTCATGCTGTGTTCATTCCAAACCCTCGTACTCGAGAAGGATGATTCCCAGGAAGGCTGTCTTCCTGGCAGAAGGCAGGCTCTCCAACTCGGTTCTCCCCACCGCACAAGTATGTGCTTCTTCCGGCCAACAAGTCTTTTATTTTCATCCTTTTGTCATTAGCTCTGTGCACAACTATGAGTAGGAAAGATGAAGAGGAAGGGGAAAAAATTATAGAACATTCTTCAGAAGGCACTTCCTTTTTATTTTGAAGTTTTAATCACCACTGATGACCTTCATCTCCAAGAAATGACCTCCATCTCCAAGAAATGACCTCAGTTCCAAGAAGAGATGCTCCAAGCTTCCTTTGACCTGTACATGGCTGTGAGATAAGACAAAATTCAGGACCTAGACTCCTGAAGAGCTGTCAGAGAATATTTCACCAGCAGTTAGCATCTGTTCATACACGCATTGAGGATGCTCCAGCCTCAGTGACATCTTCCAAGAACCAGATACACACAGGCTCACGTTCCCAGTCCTCCACTCAGCTTCTCCCAGTCACTGCTGAAGGCCCCCCTTGCTAGACCTGGAAGCCCACTCCCAAGACTTGCCTCCACCCTCCCTCAGGGTGGCCTTGACCTTCGGCTTTAGTCCCAGTGCATAGGTTTGAATCCCTATTTATCAGAAGCCAGGGAACACAGACTCAGGAAGTCTAGAGTTCTAGTCCCAGCGGTTCTGCTTCCTAATGGTGAACTCAATGAGTTCTTCTTTCTGAATCACACGCTGTAAAGCGTGGATGACAGCATTTCTCCTGTTGAGTTGTTACACAGATTAAGTGAAGCAGTGATGCAAAATTCGCACAGTCCCTGATTCATAGCTAAACCCCAAATCACTACCACAGTGTCTTACATTCTGTTTTCAACATCTTTACTTGAAGCCTCATCACCTTGCCCCCAAATTAGCATAATTGACCCCTATTGACTTGTTCTTCTTTGACGTCCACGTTGAATTCCACAGTGGACGTTTGGTGTGGAGAGATCTGTCATGCACTGACTCACTCACTCATCCAATTACTCAGGTTTGTTATATGGGAACCCATCCAGTCTGCTGGTTAATACTGACAGCTGGCAGATCTAACTGGGTGTCTTGGACTGGTTATCTAATGTACAACCTTGGGAAAGTTACTGGCATCAGTTGCCTCATCTATATAATGGTAATAAGATCTCCCCCACCAGGAAGTGGTTCTAAAATTTCAGTTTGTATAAAATCCATGTGGAAAGCCTGCTTAAATGAAGATCTGGGGCACAGCCCAGGTAAACTTAAATAGGGTCAATTCTCCATGTGATTCGCCTATCGTGATTTGAGAAGCTGGCAATGAAGATAAATAGATACATCCTGTCAAGGACTTAGTCCAATGCATTGGACATAGTGGGTACTCTTACAAATTATAGCATCCATCAGACCTTTAGACCAATCAGAAAATGTTTTGAGCCTCTCTTACATGCCAGGCATAGAATATATCAATAACCCAGAGAAATGCCGTTCAGCCATTGAGTCTAAAAGAGCAGGCAGATGTTGAACAAAACATTCTAAGCATTATTTAAAAAAAAAAAAAAAAGAAAGAAAAGAAACACAGGGCATTCTAAGTCATTGGGAAAATAGTTCAGACTTTAGTCTTCCCACTTTGCCTTCTACCCCAAGCTTTTGTGATCCACTTCCTGCCCCATGCACGCGTTGCTTGGCTGGAGCTAGCTCATACCAGCTAGGGAGAGCTGGATTGTTAAATTTTCAGGAGTTTTGTGAGTCAAGTGATTCCCACTGGTGACTTGAAATTGCCCTTGCTGGAAGTAGTTACTCCATGGAAATCCAAAAACAAATCAGGACTCTTCCCCCATCTGCAAGATGTTGAAACACTCACGAGCACACCAGGGCACACGGGTCTTCTTACCACCCGCCTCCCCACCCCACCACTCTCTGCCTTCTTCCCACAGTCCTTGTACTGGTTTGACCCCCTCCCCCCACCTCCAGATCCAGCTGACTGTCTCAGAACCACCCCGATGAAATCTCATGCCATGTTTAGATTTTTTTCCCTGGGAGAGTGGTTGAATGCCAGGTCACCAATCCTGCTGGCAGGGACACTAGTCTTCGTAATGAATTCCACCTGCTGGGCACACCCTCTGCTTCTTGGTGGATAAAAGGAAATTTCCCTTCAAGTAACAATGACATCTGATGGAATTTTCTTGTTATCCCTACCCACCTCCAGCACAGCATTGCTCTCTGGGGTCACACTGGCAGAACAAGATGTTTAGAAGAGTCCCTTCTGTGGAGTGGGGTTACTCAGGTGCTACCACCAGCCAGGTATCTCCCTGTACACTGGGATAGAGGAGGGCCCAACCCTGGCAGGTCCCTGCAGGAAATCCCCTAATCAGATCATTGCTTGGCCCCACTCTGAGAAATTCTTTTCTCTTGTACAGAACATTCTCTCCACCCCAGATTGTCTCTGATAGAAACTCAAAAGGAGAAATGCCAGGCCATAGAATTTAAACAGAAGGGCTTTAGACAATTTATCTCACACTTCAGCAACTTTGCAGTTTATATTTGTAAACCTCACTTATTTACTTGTCCTGTTTTTGTTAAAGTAAACTCATTTGGAGCTACCACATAAAAGGGTTTTGTTTACACGGCCTCTGCTTTCAGTTTAGATTCCTGGTTTGTCTATTAACATGAGCGGCGCCCCCCCCACCTTTTTTCCCAAAGAATAAAAAAAAAAAAAATTTAAATTCTGAGCTTCCCAGACAGGAGTAACAGGCCCAGGATTTTGTACAGAGGGCTCAGAGTGTGGCACGAGAAGGGAGGAGGTGGAGAAGGATTTGAGTCTTCACAAATCAGTCTGGCCCAAGTACCAGAGTTTGGGGCTTGGGGCTTGCCAAAACTTTCTGGCCTGGAAACCATGGTCAAGTTCTGTCAGGATGGGGCTGAGAGCTTGTAACTTGAGTTGTCTCACAGGAGAATTCCCAGGGTCTCACTGCCACCCTGTTCCCTCGAGGCCCTCGGCATTAGCACTTCATCACGGGGCTGTGGGACATCTTTCCACCCACTCGTCACACAGAGAGATGGTCTTATTATCTGCAGAGAAGTGAAAGGAAGGCTGATCCTGTGTCATCTGCTCCTGTGTTTCTTGGGGTGTGTGTGTGTGTGTGTGTGTCTTTAGAGGATCTTTCTAGAACATGGGGGTGGGGGGCAGAAGTCATTGCCATGGGATTTATTCACTTAACAACGGTGGGCAACTAGGAAAATATTGATTTTTCTCCTCCGTCACCTCAGCTTCATTCATGTTTCTAGGTGGTGAGAAGGCACCTTACCTCCTAGCAAAAGTGTTAAACAAGAGATTCAAGAACCATAAGAACTTGATCACATGCCTTGTTTAAAGATTTGAGACGCCCCTCTGGACTCTTTTCTGGGGCACTCTTTCCCCAGTATCTACTTTTCCAGCTCTGGTTAAGCACGACTCACAGATGTGGACCTGTATGTGAAAGAGCCTAGGAAAGCGGCTGCATTGTAAGCAGCCTCTTGAGGGGAGAGAGCTCATAGGCAGCAGTCAGTAGGGGAATTATGAAAGCATGATGAAACTGCTCCATGGGACATCATGTGACAGTTATTAGCTATGTTGGAATATCCTGAAGGTAAGGGTCTGGGATACATGGTCTAGTTACAAAGCTTATGTGTAACACACTGTCATTTATGTTATTTAAAAAAAAAAAAAAAGGTTCCATTTCAAAGGCACTATGTTGAGTGAACAAAAACAATCTCAGAGGGTCAAATACTGTATGGTTGCATTTAATATAATTTATAATTCCATTTGTATAATTCTGTCTCCAAATGATAGAATTATAGATATAGAGAAAAGATTAGTGGTTGGCAGAAGTTTGGGAATAGTAGGGGGGAGGTGGAGGTAGGACCATATAAAAGAGTAGCTGATGGAATAATTAGAATAATTTATTGAAGAAATAACGCTGTATCTTGACTGTGGTTACAGACACGCAAATCTACATGTGATAAAATGGCACAGAACTATATACCTGCTTTGTACCAATGTCATCTCCTGGTTTGTTGTATAGTTATGTAAGATGTAACTGCTGGAGGACACGGGGTGGAACTGGGTGTAAGTCTCGAAACAATATCATGCGTTTCCACAAAACTGTATGTAAGTAATCCTCACTTACAAACAAAACACTAAAATGATATTTGCCATCGTGGTTGCTGCCGTCACTTTGCCAGAAGGGGAGTATTTGAGATTAGGGATCGGTCAGAGAATTCTTAGCCTTTTCTGTAATGTTACAATATTTTTCCAACCGATACACATTTGTGTATTATCTATATAATTTAAAAATGCATTGTTAACTTTATAGAGTCAGCCAAAATCAACAAGTATTGATTGAACATTATATGGTTGTCACAGTGTAAAGCCAGATACAATCTCTGTTCTCATTCGGGTGGCGGGGGGCGGCGTGGTCCAGCCATTCAAACCGCCATTAAATCGATGGTCACACGTATGGTGGTTGCCAGAACCATGAGTGGCGAGAATGTGGAGTGGAGAACCTCGGATTCTTCTTTGCAGCCTCCACGAGGACCCTGTAGCCAGCATATTCACTCAGTCACACACCAAACGTTCACTGTGCCTTTCTTGACTTACCCCGAGGAGATGGGGGAAGAGCAGGTGAGCTCCCAGCCTCAGTTACAAAAAGCACAGCCAAGAGACTGACCAGTAACGACTCGAGGCACTGGATCCTATCAGGACGGATTTGCTCTAGTTGAAGTGGGACTTGGGCACTTCACACAGTGGGCTGCTCATCCAGACTCTGCGTCGTGAATAGTGCCCCCACCCCGCATGGGAAGTTGTGTGAGCCTGTGGTTCTTAACGGAGGGGTCTGAGGCCTGCTGAGTCCTCTCCATCTCGCTTCAGTGCCCCAGCTCTCAGCCCCACCTCGCGGATCGCCTCACAGGAGCATCTGTTTTTACTGTTCGCCATCCCTTCCTCCGTCTCCTCAACTCAGCAGTTTGATTGTTTGGGGAGAAACCATCTTGTTCTCTCTTTCAAGTGTACATAATGTCGTGTAGACAGACTTCCAACCGAGGCTGCGGGAGTGGGATCATCGGATGCAGGGAGAGATTCGACTCCAAAGTTTTTGTGAGAATTGCTGAAAAGAGGCCTTGTTTCCACAGGAGCTGGTGTAAGCCTGAGGCCTCTGGCAGTCATCTTGTGGAATCCAAATGGAATCAATGGGTACATATCAGAGGTGAGAGAAAATCTGAATCCTAAAGCTATCTTGTGAGCTCTTGGAAAACCGTTGAGTTGGGTTTGGATAGTTTGAAAACTGCTGGGGAGAGGAAGGACCTTTGAACAGCAGAATGTTAGTGCTAAAAGACACGTGTGCACAACCTCTCCAAGGAGCCACTTCACTTTTTACCACCAGGGGATCCTTTTCATCCTTCTCTACGCTACCTTGTTTTCATCGATTATGGGTACCAGGAAAAAAAAGATATTATTAATCAGGACATTGTGTCTCAGTTTTATTGAATGCAGCGATAATAGCCAGCACGCCTGAGGCTCTGTCGTAAATACCGTAGACTTGAGTGCGAATCTTAACCTGCCTTCCTCACTCTGTAGTGGGGCACTTGGGGTGAATAACCTCACTTCTCTGAATCTCCTGTCCTCGTCTATAAGAGGAGATGTAAATATCACCCACTTCATAGGGCTGTTGTGTGGAATAGTTAAGAGAATATATAGGAAGTACTTGGAAAGGTGTGAGAACTAGTAGCTGTTAATTAGTATTAAAATTATCAGTATCTTGAAGTCTAATCTTCACTGCACTTCTGCATGTCGTGTTGTGGAGGAGAAAGCTGAGCCTCAGACTCACTTGCTTGGCTTGTGTAGGGTCAAGGGTGGAACCCAGGTGTCCTTGCAGTGTAAGTCCGTGCTTTCTCACCATACTCATCACCCCAGTCGTGCACACACGCACATCACAGCGATTAAAGAGCAGCATCAAAGTTCTATAGTATGTGTTCTCCAAGTATTTGTTGAGTACTTTTTAGGTTCCAGGCATTATTCTAGATACTGGTGATGCTAATTAGCCTATTATTTCCAGTTAGCCTATTTGGTATTAGGTTGGACAACCAATAGTTTCTCTTTTTTTCTTCCGTTCTTTTTCAGATTCTTTTCCCACGTAGGTATCACGGAATAGTGAGTAGTGTTCCCGTGCTATACAGTAGGTCCTTGTTGGTTATCTATCTGATTTATAGAAGTGTGTATATGTTAATCCCAAACTCCTAATTTATCCTTCCCCACCGCATTTCCTTTCTGGTAACCGTAAGCTTGTTTTCGATTTCTATGGGTCTGTTTCTCTTTTGTAAATAAGTTCATTTGTATGATTTTTTAGATGCCACATATGAGTGATAGCATGTGATATTTGTCTTTTTCTATCTGAATTACTTCTCTCAGTCTGATAATCTGCAGGTCCATCCATGTAGCTGCAAATGGCAGTATTTCATTCTTTGCAGTGACTGAGTAGTATCCCACTGTGTGTGTGTGATCTTTATCCATTCTGTTGGTGGACGTTTAGGTCGCTTCCATATCCTGGCTATTGCACATAGTGGTGAAATGAACACAGGGGTGCACGTGTTTTGTTTTGTTTATTTGGCTGCGCTGGGCCTTAGCTGCAGCATGCAGAATCTGCAGTTGTTGCGTGTGGGATCTAGTTTCCTGACCAGGTATCAAGCCCTGGGCCCCCCGCTTCGGGAGTGCAGAGTCTTAGCCACTGTGAGTTACGGTTTTCACTGGATACATGCCCAAGAGTGGGACTGCTAGATCGTATGGTGACTCTGGTTTTAGTTTTTTAAGGAACTTCCATAGCATTCTTCCTAGAGGCTGTGCCAATTTACATTCCTATCAATAGTATAGGAGGGTCCCTTCTTTCCACATCCTCTCCAGTGTTTATTGTTTGTAGACTGTTTGTTTGTTTGTAGACCTTTTGATGATGGCCATTCTGGCTGATACGAGGTAACACCTCATTGTAGTTTTGATTTGCATTTCTCTAATAATGAGTGATGTGAGCCTCAGTTTCTGATGGAGTTTTCGAAAAATACTTAAAATAGCTCAAAATACTTAACTACTTACAATAGCTCTTTTTAAACACAAGGACTTGAGCACACACTCATTCATTTCCATGCCCTCCTTCCCAACCAGACCCTTTCAAAGTGGCAGTCAAGGATCCAAAGTCACAAACCTGCAGAAGCGCTAGAGCGAGGTATCTGATGAGGGCAGCTAGATGATGTGAACAGAACTGAGCAACGTGAGTTTCCAGTTGAAAGACTCCATCAGGCAACCACATCAGTGAGTGAAAAAAGGCTGATGCTGAGGCACTCAGAAGGACCTGACAAGGTTGTCAGAGAAGAAAAGAATGGCTCAGATTACAAAGAGAGACCCATCAAGTGGCACACACCAATAGACCAGAAAACCAGTTGATTTATTTTCATCAAAATTTGAGAGCAAAACGAGAGGAAAGCAGTTTTAGGAAGTCCAGTGAGCCCATTTCATCATCACTAAAGTGGTGATAAAATGTTAGAATGTGGATTAAAGGAATTTATGTTTATTAAGCAGCACCCAAGGCAAGAAGTGGTCAGTAATGCAGTGAATGAGGAGCTTGTCTCATTACGGATGAGAACCCGCCTTGGTCAGGACGTGGCTCTCTCAGCAGCCTGCTCCTCTGTGGGCAGGACCCAGGACTCCATGTATGAGTCAGAGTAACTCAGAAATCTCCTCCTGGATGGAATTGGAAACTAGTTTTCCAAAGCTTCCAGTGCCTCCCTCCCACGGAAGGTAGCAGACCTTGGGTTGGGCCCAGGTGAAAAATCTGATGGTGCAAGCTTGCCTCATCCCTCAGATGCCTCACCGCCAGTGACCTTCGGGGGGAGGTTACCAGGAAGGTCTGCAGGGCTTCAAGGCCCTCAGGAACTGTTCCTCACAAATCGTGGCTTGAGACGGACAAACAGAGGCTTGGTGTGATCATCAGCAACTTATTCTTCACCCCCAACCGAAACCTCTTGCCCCACGGTGACCTCACATCAGCTTGTGCCATCCAACCCTGTCTCCACTGCTGTCAAGAGAGCTTTGCCTAGAGTGATTTGGGCCCTCTGAATGGCTAGTCAGCTGTCTGCCTCTCTTTCTCTCAATTCACCTTCAGCATTCAACACCGGCTTTCATTCCCAAAACACAGATGGGATCTTATCATTCGCAGGCTCAGGAACCCTCTAAGGCTGTCCTTTGCAAAGTCAATGAAATGGCAGCATCCCAGCCTGCCATGTTTGCCTCACTCCCTGCCTCCTGACATCCCTTAGTCCAGCCCCCCAGGACTCCCACAAGGAGTCCTCCTTCCCACAATTCAGTTCAGTTCAGTCGCTCAGTCGTGTCCAACTGTTTGCGACCCCATAAATCGCAGCACGCCTGGCCTCCCTGTCCATCACCATCTCCCGGAGTTCACTCAGACTCACGTCCATCGAGTCGGTGATGCCATCCAGCCATCTCATCCTCTGTCGTCCCCTTTTCCTCCTGACCCCAATCCCTGCCAGCGTTAGGGCCTTTTCCAATGAGTCAACTCTTCGCATGAGGTGGCCAAAGTATTGGAGTTTCAGCTTTAGCATCAGTCCTTCCAATGAACACCCAGGACTGATCTCCTTCAGAATGGACTGATGGATCTCCTTGCAGTCCAAGGGACTCTCAAGAGTCTTCTCCAACACCACAGATCAAAAGCATCGATTCTTCGGCTCTCAGCTTTCTTCACAGTCCAATTCTCACATCCATATATAACCACTGGAAAAACCATAGCCTTGACTAGACAGATCTTTGTTGGCAAAGTAACGTCTCTGCTTTTGAATATGCTATCTAGGTTGGTCATAACTTTTCTTCCAAGGAGTAAGCATCTTTTAATTTCATGGCTGCTATCACCATCTGCAGTGATTTTGGAGCCCCAAAAAATAAAGTTTGACACTGTTTCCCCACGAAGTGATAGGACCAGATGCCATGATCTTAGTTTTCTGAATGTTAACCTTTAGGCCAAATTTTTCACTCTCCTTTTTCACTTTTATCAAGAGGCTTCTTAGTTCCTCTTCACTTTCTGCCATAAGGGTGGTGTCATCTGCATATCTGAGGCTATTGATATTTCTCCCAGCAATCTTGATTCCAGCTTGTGCTTCTTCCAGCCCAGCATTTCTCATGATGTATTCTGCACGGAAGTTAAATAAGCAGGGTGACAATATACAGCCTTGACGTACTCCTTTTCCTATTTGGAACCAGTCTGTTGTTCCATGTCCAGTTCTAACTGTTGCTTCCTGACCTGCATATAGTTTTCTCAAGAGGCAGGTCAGGTGGTCTGGTATTCCCATGTCTTTCAGAATTTTCCACGGTTTATTGTGATCCACACAATCAAAGGCTTTGGCATAGTCAATAAAGCAGAAATAGATGTTTTTCTGGAACTCTCTTGCTTTTTCCATGATCCAGTGGATGTTGGCAATTTGATCTCTGGTTCCTCTGCCTTTTCTAAACCAGCTTGAACATATGGAAATTCTCGGTTCACATATTGCTGAAGCCTGGCTTGGAGAATTTTGAGCATTACTTTACTAGCATGTGAGATGAGTGCAATTGTGTGGTAGTTTGAGCATTCTTTGGCATTGCCTTTCTTTGAGATTGGAATGAAAACTGACCTTTCCAGTCCTGTGGCCACTGCTGAGTTTTCCAAATTTGCTGGCATATTGAGTGCAGCACTTTCACAGCATCATCTTTGGGGATTTGAAATAGCTCAACTGGAATTCCATCACCTCCTCTAGCTTTGTTTGTAGTGATGCTTCCTAAGGCCCACTTGACTTCATATTCCAGGATGTCTGGCTCTAGGTGAGTGATCACACCATCGTGATTATCTGGGTTGTGAAGATCTTTTGTACAGTTCTTCCATGTATTCTTGCCACCTCGTCTTAATATCTTCTGCTTCTGTTAGGTCCAGACCATTTCTGTCCTTTATCGAGCCCATCTTTGCATGAAATATTCCCATGGTATCTCTAATTTTCTTGAAGAGATCTCTAGTCTTTCCCGTTCTATTGTTTTCCTCTATTTCTTTGCATTGATCCTTGAGGAAGGCTTTCTTTTCTCCTTGCTATTCTTTGGAACTCTGCACTCACATGCTTATATCTTTCCTTTTCTCCTTTGCTTTTTGCTTCTCTTCTTTCACAGATATTTGTAAGGCCTCCTCAGATAGCCATTTTGCTTTTTGCATTTCTTTTCCATGGGGATGGTCTTGATCCCTGTCTCCTGTACAATGTCATGAACCTCCATCCATAGTTCATCAGGCATCAGATCTGGTCCCTTAAATCTATTTCTCACTTCCACTGTATAATCATAACAGATTTGATTTAGGTCACACCTGAATGGTCTAGTGGTTTTCCCTTCTCTCTTCAATTTAAGTCTGAATTTGGCAATAAGGAATTCATGATCTGAGCCGCAGTCAGCTCCTGGTCTTGTTTTTGCTGACTGTACAGAGTTTTTCCCATCTTTGGCTGCAAAGAATATAATCAATCTGATTTTGGTGTTGACCATCTGGTGATGTCCATGTGTAGAGGCTTCTCTTGTGTTGTTGGAAGAGGGTGTTTGCTATGACCAGTGCGTTCTCTTGGCAAAACTCTATTAGCCTTTGCCCTGCTTCGTTCTGTACTCCAAGGCCAAATTTGCCTGTTACTCCAGGTGTTTCTTGACTTCCTATTTTTGCATTCCAGTCCTCTATAATGAAAAGGACATCTTTTTTGGGGTGTTAGTTCTAAAAGGTCTTGTAGGTCTTCATAGAACCGTTCAACTTCAGCTTCTTTAGCATTACTGGTTGGGGCATAGGCTTGGATTACCATGATATTGAATGGTTTGCCTTGGAAACGAACAGAGATCATTCTGTCATTTTTGAGATTGTACCCAAGTACTGCATTTTGGACTCTTTTATTGACTATGATGGCTACTCCATTTCTTCTAAGGTATTCCTGCCCACAGTAGTAGATATAATGGTCATCTGAGTTAAATTTGCCCATTCCAGTCCATTTTAGTTCACTGATTCCTAGAATATTGACATTCACTGTTGCCATCTCCTGTTTGACCACTTTCAATATGCCTTGATTCATGGACCTAACATTCCAGGTTCCTATGCACATTGCTCTTTACAGCATCGGACCTTGCTCCTATCACCAGTCACATCCGCAACTAGGTATTGTTTTTGCTTTGGCTCTATCCCTTCATTCTTTCTGGAGTTATTTCTCTGCTGATCTCCAGTAGCATATTGGGCACTTACCGACCTGGGAGGTCCTCTTTCAGTATCCTATCATTTTGCCTTTTCATACTGTTCATGGGGTTCTCAAGGCAACAATACTGAAGTGGTTTGCCATTCCCTTCTCCAGTGGACCCCATGCCCACCTCTAAACCCACTCCGGGCCGTTCCCTCCGCCTGCAGGGTCTTTTCCTCCTATCCTGTGGTTTCCATCCTGCCATCCTCCTGCATGTGCACCCCTCGTGCTTCCTCAGAGTCCAGGCTTAGTGTGACTTGACTGCGAGTGTCTCTCTCCATGGAGACCAACAAGCAAGAATGACCACAATGCATTTAAGCCTGAATTCCTTGGAACTCTCAGCTCAGAGGTGAGCGTGTAGTACCCGTGCAGAGATGAGGGGTAAAGCAATCAATCTGAGTAGTGATGATAAAATCCTGAGCACTGAGGTGCCCTTCCCTCTGGCCTGCAGGACTGGGTGTGTTCTTCATTAGTCAGGGTTTCACTGTGGGGAAGATGCGCAATTAATCAAACATGCATTAATCTGCTCTTGGTCACATTGTCCCACTTGTAGTTAAAATTTTGTCCTATTTCTTTCTAGTAGAAAAATGAGCACCATCGTGCCCCACTGAGTATGTCAGGAGCAGCAATCAGCAAGAGGGAAGGAGACTTAGGGAATTGGCAGGTCCTTGAACACAGATCTGGGGCCCTTATTCCTTTTGAACTAGTGGTAACTCTGTTCATGAACCGCGTTTGGGGTGTGTCTCTCCACCACCCTTGCCAACACCACCACCTTGCTCATCCTGTAGCTGACACTGAGCACCCTCATGGAGGAAGTGTGGGGTTCACATTATTTAGATTCAGTTGTTTTGTTTTTTTTTTTTTAAAGTACATGCCTCTCGCCCCTGAATCTGCCATATAGGATGGACAGTGCTTGAGCCGAGATGTAAATGAACCCATACCTGCATTGTGAGTTTCCTTTCAAGGATAACAGTCATTATTCATTCTTCCCACAACAAATTTAGCAGTAATAATACATCAGAAACAGTCACAGTGGAATCCCAAAATAGATTAGAGAGCCTCGTGTGACCAAAGCTGAAGAAGCAATATGCGGAGAAACTAGCAGGGATCTGGGTTCCACCCTCAGAAGGCGCCGTGTGCCTGTGTGTCTCTACCTGCCGCCTCCTGCCGGTGTCACGCTTCTAAAGGGAACTCTGTTGAGACGTCAGTGCCCAAGAGTCCCTGTTCTTTTCTCACTCTGCCTTTTGGATCCCCATGGGGCCAGGAAAGCTTTTCAGAGAGCGTGCATTTTCTTTCTCAGAATGTGAAGTGCTTAGATGAAGCAGAGGATGACTCCAGGGAAAAGGCACGGCTCCTCGCGACTACTTTTTGATCGGATGGAGCAGAGATCTGGTGTTGACCACATGCCAGGCAGGAGGCTGCCGCCCATCACAACCAGAGCCAGAACGCTGGCACCCTGCCTTGTCAGCATCGCCTGACGTGTTCCTCCCTCTGTGCTCTCACATTTTACCTGCGAGACCAGGGATTCCGTGGCCACCTGGGAGGCCCCAGGTCCAGTGCCTTCCAGGCAGGGCACTGTTAACTTCAGCAGACATTTCCAGGCTTCCCTGCCCTCCTGGGCACATGGCTGTACAAAGGAGAATGGCTCTACAAAAGCCTCAGCGTGACTGAGTGGGGCAGTTCACCCTGCTGCTAGAGAGAACCGTGGTCATGCAGAAACTATGTGCACAGGGCTGGAGTGTCCTGCACGGCAGAGGAGCAAACGTGTGATACTTGGAGAGTCGGGCCAACTGGAGACTTTTCCCTATCCTTCTCCTAATGAGAAGATCCTGCCAATCCCACCAGCGAACCAAGTTCAGAGAGACTGAGAACAAAGAAACAGATAGTTCCCCCAGATGTTGGCAAGATGAGCAGCTTGTGAGGGGCCGGAAGCCTTCAGCCTCATTCAGACGACGTCAGGGTTATTTTAAGACCTGAGTGTGGACGTGAAGATTTGCTGCAGGGCCTGCCCGTGTCCCTCAAGGGCTCCACCTCACCAAGCATCTTCTGTGCCCACTGAGCATCCTTGTACTGACTGCCTTTCCCTATTAGAGCTCCTCAGGACCTGAGAGACTGTCTCCCAGCCACTTATACAGATACCAGCACAGCAGTGCCGCAAAGATGTGGCTAAACCTCGCTTTCCTTTCGTGTGCTCACCCAGTGACACACACAGCTCATATCTCTGGGCCCTGGGGCAGAGGTGTCAGGGCAGAGCGCTGACCAGCACAGCTTGTCCCCTCATTAAATCACAAACTCTAACCCAATCAAGGCAAGACCTTCACTCTACTATACAGAGCAGGGGGAGGTCTCAAGCTTTGGCCCAGGTAGACCACTGAGAAGGGTGATTTCAACATGCTAGTCCCACCTCTGGAGTTTTTGATTCAGCTGAGTTCCAGGGGAAGGTTGCTGGAAAAGGGCATATTCCTAACAGATTCCTCAGTGATGTCGAAGCTACTAGTCCAGGTCTCACACTGAAAACCACTGCACAGGTAAAACTCAGAGGCTCAGCAGCAGCCAGTAACTACTAATCTTGGCCAAGTTCTCGCTTACAGAAAGTAGTTAATCCAACATTCAGACTCGGGACTGGTTCCAAAGCTATGCTTGTAACAACAGCAGTATTCTGACAGACCTTTGACACCCCAATCACAAATCATGGCTAGTTAGTAAAGGGGAAATTCAGATTTGGAGTTTAAAAAAATAAATGGGTCATATGGATGAGGAAAATGAATTCAACCAAAGGGTGGCCTGGATGGGACACTAGAGCTGGAGGAGCCCGTTATCATTTTCCTCCAGAGAATCCCAGATGATACATTGGTTTCCATGATGTTTTGTGATGACCCAAACAATGGACATGACATTTCCTCAATTGATTAGAATCTTAAGTTGAATTTTAAAAGGCCAGAAAGGAAGGTAACCATCTGAAAAACTTTCCCCTGTATCCTTCCAGCATGCATGTTACAGCCTCCCTCTTATCAAGAACCATGCAGAGTTGGCTGTTTAATGAAGCATCGCCCATTCTGAGCTACAAGGCGATGATTCCAAATCCTGAGAGAAGCCCAGGGGTGGCTTCCAGCCTTGAGTGCCAAACGAAATGACACCAGGGGGCTCCCAAACTGCCCAAGAGATGGTCATTGTACCTCATAAAGGAATGCCATGGATCTGTCCCAAAGGCATCAGGTACCAATGCCAAAAGGCAATGAACTTGAACTAAGCAAGCCTCCTCATTGGCCATTGCTGTTGGTGTTGTAAAAGACTCTGCCCAGTGGCATCAGGCCTGAGTAAACGCTGGCTTGGCTGACCCGTCCACTAGGATGAATTGAGCATGACTAAGGTGTAGGGGTGCCAGGCCTTCCATTAACAGGAAAGGCACGCAGGGGCAGCAGAGCAGGGCAGCTTACCAAGGATGCAAACCAAGATTCCCTTCCGAAGGGTGAGTTACAGGGAGAAAGGGAGGAAAGAGGAGAAGACAGACCTTGACATCCTCAGGGAAAGGGCTGCTTACCCAGTCCCTGCTTAGGATTGCAGTGCAGCCTGAGGCCAGAGCTCTGCTGCCACCAAGCAGGTGGGCACACATCTGTGACATCTGTGAGCCTCAGCCTTACCCCCGCTAAAGCAGAGTTGGCGCTCCACTCTGTTCCTGCAAGGAGTTGCCACAAGGATCAAACGACAGGAGATAAGAGAAAAGAAAGAAGAAAGCTTTACATAGGTAAATGCTTTATAGGAATCTAAAGGTTACAGGTGGTGAAGACAGGTGGAAATCGAATGGGGCATTGGGTTAAGAACAATGTTTACGTTTGTTTGGAGGTGGCAAGTGTGCCTATCATTTCTGTAATTTTTAGAGGCAGGTAGATGTGTTGTTTCATCGCTAAGTCACATCTGCTCTTCTGCGACCCCCTGGACTATAGCCCGCCAGGCTCCTCTGTCCATGGGATTTCCCAGGTAAAAATACTGGAGTGGGTTGCCATTTCCTTCTCCAGGGGATTTTCCTAACCCGGGGATAGAACCTGAGTCTCCTACTTAGACTTGACCTCTAAGTCATAAAGACTTGCTACTCAATTAGGTGGCAACATACAACACTCTTTTCCTCCCATTTGCCCATTCAAACCTCCTTTGGGGGCAACTCTTTCCCACTCTTGGAAAAAAGTCTAGAGATGGTCTCAGAAATTGTGTCATTTTGAGAAATAATGTACAGGTTCATGTAATAGTCAAAATTCCACTTTGCTTCTTCCCAGCTCAGGTGGCCTCCAGTTGAGACCTCTAATGGAGGAAGAGGCATGCAGATCTTTCTTCGTTTCCCCATCTTTCTCATCTTTTTGGCCCTGGTCACTGTGTTTCTGACTCTGCCAGGCCTGGGAAAATTACCTTGTTGGTTTTCTCTGGCCATGGCTGATGTTGTGTTACGGAGGAGACTGGCTCATCTGACACTTCATCGCTGGATATCTCTCCTCTCCAGGCCCTTATGTGAATCAAAATCCCCCCACGGGCTGCTCCCCACTTTCCCCTGGTGAGGTTCACCCCATCCGTTGTCCCTCCTGACGCCCTCCAGACTGAGACTCTCCTATGTGGCCGGCTTGCGGTCCGGAGGAAACATTCTGGAAGTGTGGGCTGTTCCCAGAGAAGTCACCCTCTCCCATGCCTTTCAGGCAATGGCCCAGCACAGTCTCCATAGCCCCAGAGTTTCCCAGAAGTCTGTCTGCTTCCTTGAAGGATGAGCTTGAAACCTCACTCTGTTCCTTGGGGTTAAGAGGAAGCAACCCCCACACACAGTGGATGGGGACTGGGGGTAAGGTAAGAAGTACAGCATGCTCACAACTGTCTTCAAAGGCTATTTCTCCCTATTTCCACCTTTCAGCTTCTTCAGTCTGCAATGCAGCTTTTCAATTTTGTGGGGGAAAAAAAAAAAAAAAAAAACGGAAAGTTTAAAAGGTTGCAAAACATCTCCGTTACCTAGTTTGCATGTCCCACGAAGATGACCTAGTATGATTTTCTAAGTATTCTTAAAAAAAAAAAAATTTATTTATATGACTGCGTCCAGTCCTAGTTGCAGCCATGGGTTCCTCCTTGCTCTTCTTCTCTCGTGGCGGTACCCGGACTCTCCAGTTGTGGCCTGCAGGCTTAGTAGTTGCAGCACACAGGCTTAGTTGCCCCATGGCATGTGGAATCTTAGTTCCTGACCAGGGATCAAACATGTGTCCTTTGCATTGCAAGGCATATTCCTAGAGGTAAGTCCCTCTAAGTATTACAAGAGAGTAAGATGCAACTCTTTCTGCCCAGTGCCTGCAATGGCCCCCAAACAACACACATGAGATACTACTGGCCTCTTTGCTAAATGAGACAGCAGGGGTTCTCTTTGTATAAATAAGACCGGAGGCAGTATGCTGTTTGTTAATTGTAGTTAATTGCAAGGGCTGGAACTATGGGTAATTTTTCATTATATTTCTCTATATTAAAAATTAATTTTAAAAAGAATAAGATACTATTCTTAGTAAAAGATGAAAAATTCTAGAAAAGGGGAGAATATATTAAAGAATGAAAGAAAGCATGGAGGAGAAAGGCAAAAGAAAGGGCAGGAAAGGAGGGTAAAAGGAAGACAAAAACAAAGCCATGGCATAAAATAGATGACAGAAACAGATCACTATTTTCTTTAAAATGTGCATTTAAGTGATGTCTCCTTTGGCACAGGAAAAAGCTCTTATTAGTTTAGAGCTACTACTGCAAACATCTACCTTTTTGTAAAGGCTAACAAGTATGCTAGAACAAGCTATTGCCCATGTTGGTTTTGTGTGAACAGACTTGATTCATCTTTGCTTGAATCCCAGGGACAAGGGAGCTCTGTTCATGGAAAGGAACTCAGAATCAGGATCATTCCAATGGGACTGGTGTGTCATTTGCATTTCGCACAGGCCATAATGGAAGAAATGTGGGAAGTTACAAGAAAGTAGCTACATAAACAAGACTGCAGAGACCACCTACAAGCTCTTTAAATAACATTAATTTAACAGCGTCCATTTGAACAATGTGCTAATCTCAGAAAATCTTCTCATAAAACAGGTCTTGGCATCAGCTTCTTACTAGAGCTAGGAAAAAGTAAGAAAAGTGCAATTCTTTTTTTTCTTTAATTCTAACACTTTGACTTCTGACTATTTGAATGGGCTAGCAGGCATCAGACCTGAGCACACTGGGGTGCCATTGGAAGGATGCTAAGCCAAGGAGCTGTGTGGGGGTTGGTTTCTCTGTGCCTCTGAATTCGCTCTCTGCCCTTCTCGTCCTGCTCTTTCGACTCTGTACCCCAGGAAGGCTGACCTCTGCCAAGTTCATCCGCTGGGCCTTGCTGCGGTCTACATCTTAGTTGGGTTCAGTCAGTGGAAGATGCCAGAGGATGTGGAAACGGGAAAGGAGAGAGAGAGAGAGATTGGGGTATTTATTCATTATTCATCAGTCAGTCAGTCATTGTGCGGAAGACCACAGCTTCTGGCAGGTAGCCCTTACTCCAGCTGTAGGTCTGGCTGTGGAAGAAAAGGTTCAAGCTGAAGAGGGCAAGAATGGATTTCAAAATGGAGGTTATTTAAGGGCGATTTTATGGCCACGAGGAAGGTGGTGATGCTTTGGTCTCTAGGATGTGTGGTGTAGAGCAGATAGATTCTAAAAAAGCATTAAGGAGATAAGCTCTATGCAACCCACAGTCGTGGACTGGTCATGGATTGGACATGAGGGTGAAGGAGAAGACTTCTAGGTTGTAGGTCCAAGAAATCTGAGAGGCAATGGGCCATTTGCCGTGGTAAAACTTGGGTTAATAATCTCTCTCATGGAAACACTGTGTGAGTTGCTCCATCAGAGGAAGAGGTTGGGAAAGGTCCTTTCTTTCTGCCATTCACGGAGAGATGGCAGGGGAAACCGCACCCAGTCCCTCAGTGGTGGAGAGTGTTTAGGGGATGTGGCTCCATGTGGTTGAGAAGCCATTTCATATCATGCATTTGAAGAGCAAAAAACTTTTCTCAAATTCTAATTTGCATCTGCAGAAACTCATGCAGTTTCTCTTACAACACCTAATGAAGACAGATTAGGCAAAGCAACTTGAAAACTTAACTTCTAGCTCTTCAAGTACCAGAAAAATTGAATGTTAGATTTATAATTACTGTGCATTTTGTTTGAGAGAGAAAGAAAAAACTCATACGCCTAGAACATTTTCATAAATCATGTCTATGATTAAAAAAATATGGTTCAAACAGACACGACTATGCTTTGCCCTGCATCTGTTTCACATACACAAATGTGTCAGGTTTACATAAACCACACTGATACAGATGAAAAATAAGGGAAGAACAAGATAAAAATAGCTCTTACGGTATCAGGGTATCAGTAACACATCTTTTATTATTATTATATATGATGCCATGGCAATCAATCCCGCTCTTATATTGCATGGGCGAGTGACCTCAAGCCCCGTGGAGGAAGAGCTAGCCAACATCCAGGAATCGATTCTTTCAGCTTTTTATAAAAGAGACCTTCAGTATCCTCTGTCTGGATTTCTGGTGACAGTTTCAAAGATAGTGAAATGAAGCCATCTCATCCCGCACATGGTGTCCAGGTCCTGATCTCAGATGTGTTCTCATGACACCCCTCGAGAGGCAAGAGGGGCTAAGGGGCAGTGCCCTGTTTCAGATGCTACTATGTATGGATCCATGAACGGACCCACCCAACCAGCCAGGAGTAGCTCCTCAAGCCTGAGTGATAACATTGCTGATTTGTGCTTTTATCAACCCTCTCTCCCACTGTCCCTGACCAGCTGAGCAGACATGCAGTTGGAAAACTCTGCTCTTTTCCTTTTCCCCCAACTAAAACACTTAACTTTTGTGCTCCAATTATAAAAGTTGATGAAGTCTCAAGGGAGGATTTTTTAATGCATGTAAACTTGACCCTAGTAAGTAAAACTCTGCATTCTCATTCATTGACTAAAGCGTGCTTTTTTTCCCTCACAAATTTGTATTAATTCAACATCTCTTAATGCTTTAGCTGTATTTTTGTTTGTGTCTGTGTGTGTGTGCCCTCCTCAACTATAATCTTGAAGTCTACAGTGCCTACGTTAGTAGGCACTTTATTGTTGTGCTGGGGTAATTGTTCTATAATGCAAACATTTACCACAGGTATAATATTTTACCAATTTTAATCTTCCAGACTGGAGATTGCTTAAAATTCCACTTTCACCCTGGTATCTTAAAGCATTTGTCCATATGTATGAGTTTTTTTTTCATTCCCTCTTTTTCTGGATGCAACACCCAAATCTCCACTTGTGAAATTGCACTTCCTCTCGTCTCTCAGACCATGTGGATTAAATAAGGGCAACTCCAGCCTTCACTTCTGTGAGTGGAAAGAAGACCCAAGTTAACAAGAGTGAGCCTTCTTGAGATGTTTGCTGGGATTATTGGGAAAGGTGGTTTATCTTTCTGTTGGGGTTGCTGAGCTGGTAGCATGAGACCCAGAGTGGTTGATACCTGTCTTGCTTCCATGTGGGAAAAGCGCACCAGTGACTGAAGACAACAAAAACGAGGGCAGAGCCGAGAGTTGGAGAGATACAGATTCATCGCAACTCTGTATTGCTGTTGTTTAGTTGCTAAGTCGTGTCTGACTCTTTGAGGACCCATGGACTGTAGCCCGCCAAGCTCCTCTATCTGTGGGATTTTCCTAGGCAAGGTTACTGAAGTGGGTTGCCACTTCCTTCTCCAGGGGATCTTCCCAATCCAGGGATCAAACCTGCGTCTTTTGTCTCTCGCATCTCCTGCAATGGCAGGTGAATTCTTCACCACCAAGCCACCAAGGAAGCCCATGACAACTCCATAGACGTGTGTCAATTGATTTCGGTTGAGTACAGTTAAGTCACTCAGTCGTGTCCAACTCTTTGCGACCCCATGAATCGCAGCACGCCAGGCCTCCCTGTCCATCACCATCTCCTGGAGTTCACTCAGACTCATGTCCATCAAGTCCGTGATGCCATCCAGCCATCTCATCCTCGGTCGTCCCCTTCTCCTCCTGCCCCTAATCCCTCCCAGCATCAGAGTTTTTTCCAGTGAGTCAACTCTTCTCATGAGGTGGCCAAAGTACTGGAGCTTCAGCTTTAGCATCATTCCTTCCAAAGAAATCCCAGGGTTGATCTCTTTCAGAATGGACTGGTTGGATCTCCTTGCAGTCCAAGGGACTCTCAAGAGTCTTCTCCAACACTACAGTTCAAAAGCATCAATTCTTCGGCGCTCAGCCTTGTTCACAGGCCAACTCTCACATCCATACATGACCAATGGAAAAACCATATCCTTGACTGGATGGACCTTAGTCAGCAAAGTAATGTCTCTGCTTTTAATATGCTATCTAGGTTGATCATAAGTTTTCTTCCAAGGAGTAACCGTCTTTTAATTTCATGGCTGCAGTCACCATCTGCAGTGATTCTGGAGCCCAAAAAAATAAAGTCTGACACTGTTTCCACTGTTTCCCCATCTATTTGCCATGAAGTGATGGGACTGGATGCCATGATCTTTGTTTTCTGAATGTTGAGCTTTAGGCCAACTTTTTCACTCTCCTCTTTCACTTGCATCAAGAGTCTTTTTAGCTCCTCTTCACTCTCTGCCATAAGGGTGGTGTCATCTGCATATCTGAGGCTATTGATATTTCTCCCAGCAATCTTGATTCCAGCTTGTGGTTCTTCCAGTCCAGCGTTTCTCATGATGTACTCTGCACAGAAGTTAAATAAGCAGGGTGACAATATACAGCCTTGACGTACTCCTTTTCCTATTTGGAACCAGTCTGTTGTTCCACGTCCAGTTCTAACTGTTGCTTCCTGACCTGCATATAGTTTTCTCAAGAGGCAGGCCAGGTGGTCTGGTATTCCATCTCTTTCAGAATTTTCCACAGTTTATTGTGATCCACACAGTCAAAGGCTTTGGCATAGTCAATAAAGCAGAAATAGATGTTTTTCTGAAACTCTCTTGCTTTTTCCATGATCCAGCGGATGTTGGCAATTTGATCTCTGGTTCCTCTGCCTTTTCTAAAACCAGCTTGAACGTCAGGGAGTTCACAGTTCACATATTGCTTAAGCCTGCCTTGGAGAATTTGAGCATTACTTTACTAGCATGTGAGATGAGTGCAATTGTGCGGTAGTTTGAGCATTCTTTGGCATTGCCTTTCTTTGGGATTGGAATGAAAACTGACCTTTTCCAGTCCTGTGGCCACTGCTGAATTTTCCAAATTTGCTGGCATATTGAGTGCAGCACTTTCACAGCATCATCTTCCAGGATTTGAAACAGCTCAACTGGAATTCCATCACCTCCACTAGCTTTTTTCGTAGTGATGCTTTCTAAGGCCCACTTGACTTCACATTCCAAGATGTCTGGTTCTAGATTAATGATCACATCATCATGACTATCTGGGTCGTGAAGATCTTTTTTGTACAGTTCTTCCATGTATTCTTGCCACCTCTTCTTAATATCTTCTGCTTCTGTTAGATCCATACCATTCTGTCCTTTATCGAGCCCATCTTTGCATAAAATATTCCCTTGGTATCTCTGATTTTCTTGAAGAGATCTCTAGTCTTTCCCAATCTGTTGTTTTCCTCTATTTCTTTGCATTGATCGCTGAAGAAGGCTTTCTTATCTCTTCTTGCTATTCTTTGGAACTCTGCATTTAGATGCCTGTATCTTTCCTTTTCTCCTTTGCTTTTCACCTCTCTTCTCTTCACAGCTATTTGTAAGGCCTCCTCAGACAGCCATTTTGCTTTTTTGCATTTCTTTTCCATGGGGATGGTCTCGATCCCTGTCTCATGTACAATGTCACAAACCTCATTCCATAGTTCATCAGGCACTCTATCTATCAGATCTAGGCCCTTAAATCTATTTCTCACTTCCACTGTATAATCATAAGGGATTTGATTTAGGTCACACCTGAATGGTCTAGCGGTTTTCCTACTTTCTTCAATTTAAGTCCGAATTTGGTAATAAGGAGTTCATGATCTGAGCCACAGTCAGCTGCTGGTCTTGTTTTTGTTAACTGTATAGAGCTTCTCCATCTTTGGCTGCATAGAATATAATCAATCTGATTTTGGTGTTGACCGTCTGGTGATGTCCATGTGTAGTCTTCCCTTGTGTTGTTGGAAGAGGGTGTTTGCTATGACCAGTGCATTTTCTTGGCAAAACTCTATTAGCCTTTGCCCTGCTTCATTCCGTACTCCAAGGCCAAATTTGCCTGTTACTCCAGGTGTTTCTTGACTTCCTACTTTTGCATTCTAGTCCCCTATAATGAAAAGGACATCTTTTTGGGGGTGTTAGTTCTAAAAGGTCTTGTAGGTCTTCATAAAACCGTTCAACTTCAGCTTCTTCAGCATTGCTCGTTGGGGCATAGACTTGGATTACTGTGATATTGAATGGTTTGCCTTGGAGACGAACCAGAGATCTTTCTGTCGTTTTTGAAATTGCATCCAAGTACTGCATTTTGGACTCTTTTGTTGCCCATGATGGCTACTTTCAGTTATAAAATGCTAATTTGTTTAGTTTGGTTTGACTTGGATTTGATCACTTGGAATCACCTCTCACATCTCTTTATTCCATTTTGTGCAATAGGTGAGGGTGGGGCAGAAGGTCAGGAACAGGACCCCAATCAAGGGCTCCTTCCTAGGCTCCCCTCCAGCTTTGCGCCTTCCTTATAAAGCCAAGTAGAACTGATCACACAGCATCTAGACCTATGACGGCCCACTCCCTAGGAAATTTGACCATCAGATGGCCTCTCCCTTCATGACACTAAGACCTCCGAGGTATGGGGAACATGGGCTCACCCAGAAGAAAAGGGTTATCCTCTCAGAACTCATGACCGGGTATCAGGATAATGATCTTCAACTCTGCAGTGAAGAAACATTTACAGGCGGCCCCATCAGAATCTGCTTTGCCAGACATTCCTGGTCAGGGAGGGAACTGGCGAATCTCTTTCCTACAGGGCTTTTACATTCTTTCAGTTCTGAAATATAACGCTTGCAAAATTTTAATTTCATCCCTAAATTCCTAAATCCCTGTGATGCGGACCCACTGGACTGACTCCTCGTGACCAGTGCTGGCCCATCCATAAGAACTCAGGCACCTCCAGGTGAGGTTGCTGCCTCCATGAAAAGCATGGATGTTATACTTGGATGGGAAGCTCGGGGGAGAGATAATAAAACTCAGTAAGGCAATAACCACACCTCTAATTCCATAGACCCACAACGATCCATTTGGCAGAAAGATACCTACATGAGAGATTAGAAAAGGAAAAAATTTCCAGTAGCCTGCTAAACCTATGAAAGCCTAGCTCAATTCAAAAGGGTCCCGTAAATATAGTGACACACTTTTGTAGACGCAGGGAGTGTCTCTCAAGCAAAGAGCAGAAAATGACAAAATGAACTTTGAACGTTTCTGGTCTGATTCTTTTCACAGACGTTCTTACAAAGATGTACAAATTAAATCCCATTCAGTTAAACTCATCAGGAGTTATGTTTACTACAAAGAAGAAAATTATATGACATTAAGACTCTGCCAGAAGACTTTGGAATACGTGACGGTTATTATCTCTGGCCGTTGCGTCCAACATGAGCAGAGAGGAAAGCATAACACTGACCCTGGCCCCAAGGCTTGGGCCCTATCCACTGATTAGATGACACTAGATAATTAACTCCCCATGACTAATCAATGGCTAATCTCTGCCGCAGAGTGCCTTGATCATCTGTAAGGCGACTAGCAAAGTTAATGTCCCACCACTGGAGACACCCAGTGTGCATAGTGATCTTCTCTAAATAACCTCTAAGACCCCTGTGGAATGTCATGGACCTAATATTTCTGTCCCCCACAAATTCACATGTTGAAGCCCTAACTCCCCCGCCAAGTGGCCATATTTGGCGATGAGACCTCTAAGAAAGTAACTGAGGTTAAACGAGGTCATAAGGGTAGATCCTTTGCCTAACAGGATCAGTTCTTATAAGAGGAGACACCAGAGCTTCCTCTCTGCTTCCCTCACACTTGCTCCCCGCTCCCCTACTCCCCTGTCTCCGTATCTCTCTGCATGCATGCACAGAGGACAGGCCATGTGTCAACAAAAGGCAGCAGTCTACAGGCCAGGAAGAGAGCTCTCTCCAAAAACTAACTTTGCCAGCACCTTGATCACGGACTTCTAGTCTCCAGAACTGTGGAAAACAGCTTTTGTTGTTTAAGCCACGCAATCTGGTATTTTGTTACAGCAACCCAAGTTGACTAATTCAAAAAGTAGACACACAAATGCAGTCATTAATTACTCGTTCTTAAGTTCCTCCTCCCATGGGGCCTCTGGGGTCCCATATATAGTCTAAACCATACTACCTCTGTTCCCACGTGATCATGGCCTGGCAGTACCACCTAGTGCTTAGAAGCCTAGTGACCGAGACTGGACTCCAGCTCCATCATTCGTCACTTGTGTGGTGTTTAGAAAGTCACTGAACTTCCCTGACCTTGGCTTTCTTAATGGCAAGACAGTGATGTTGTTAATAAGAGCACCTTCCCACTGGGATTGATGGCAGTGTTGCGTGAGATCCTGTCTGACATCATCATTCAGCTACCACGAGAGGGCTTTGTTGAGAAGCATCTTCTTGGAATGGATGTTTCTGTGGATACTGGGTGGGGGTGGGGTGGAGGTGGACACTTGTGCCTTAGCCACCTGACGTTCTCTGCCAAGGGTAGGAATTGTGACATTTCTAAGCAGCAGACGTGGTAATAGGTTCACTGGGCTGGAATGGAATATACCTGAACATGATTTCTTTGAAGATGACAAATCAGGAATAAACAGACATTGTCATCAGGGCTGCTCTCAAGGAAGAATAAACTCAGTGAGGACAAGGGCCAGCTTTGGTCTCTACTTTGATCACCCCTCTATGTGGTACCTAGCAGAGTGCCTATCACAGATAGGGGCTTGATCAAGATTTGTTGAACAAGGGGGAAAAAAAGAACAAGCAAGTGATGACTAACCTAATGCCAGCTGACAAGTGCCGACCAGGATCACATCATAGACAGTCTTGGCAATGCCACCAATGAAAAAGGTGAGGGTAAATGTCACCTGGTTTCAGGATCACAGGTTGACTTCAGTGGTGATGAGTGGCCTTGCTAATTAGTGTCCTACTCTTTGTCCTGACTGAGTGTATTAAAAATAAACTACCAGGACTTTAATAAACTCATTGGAAGTCTCAAAACTGACATGACCTAGCGTAACTGTCACTCTCTGCATGTTTTAATTTGTAATCGGTTCCACTGGCTAATGCCTAAATAAATAAGAACAAATATCTGGCACTCCACTGTTTTCTGAGCACATAGCAGATATTTCTAATCAGTCATGACACTCTGTTTTTCCTTGGCTCCGTCTCAGACTATTTCTCAACATGGCATTCCAGAGAACCACTGATAGTCAATTGGAGTTGGCCTTCGAGGTGGAACCATTCTGCCTGTCTGCTCTACATGGGTTTCATTTTACACATTGGAATATTTGTTTGCTGTTTTCCTCCAAGGCATCCACTCTTCCTTCCTATGATAACATTCTCATTTTCATTTGAGAATCCGCTTCTCTCCTACTCCTGATTTATTGGCATCCAGGGACACTGATTCCACCCCTGGATTTTGGGTAGAGCACGTGACTGATTGGCTCCCTCCGTTTCCCTGGCCACAGTGATTGATTGAGGGGTGTTTTAAGTCCAGCCACTCAGATCCAGTGATCTTAGACTTTTGTTGAGCTGGTCAGGAAGCCGGCTATCATTTTGCGCTTGTTACAGTCATGGGAGCCCAGAGTAGCCAGACAAACACTAAAGGGACCAAGAATTAAACCAAAATAGCAGTAGCAGATCAGAGAGGTAGGAAGAAGCTCATTTCAAGTAATATCATTTAAACTTCTGAATTGATTCAGATACTCCTAGAGTATTTGTTACAGGCAACTTTTTGCTCTGTGCATTTGTTCTTTTCCCAAGGTCTTGGATCTTGGGATAACTGCTGTGAACTTTACAATAACTGCTGTGAACTCTTTCTCTGGTAGATCGTCACTTAGTTGTTCTTCTGGGGTAAATCTTGTTCCTTCATCCAAAACATATTCCTCTGCCATCTCCTTATAAATATCTGTTTGTATTTTTATGTCTATAGAAAGTTAGTTATGTTTCTCGCCCTTGCAGAAGTGGCCCTCTTGTAGGGGATGTTCTGTGGGTCCCAACAGGGCACTGCCCTCTGGTCACCTAAGGGCCAGGGGCCAGCTGGTCCCAGGATGAGTTCTGATCTGTGTGTGTGGACTTGATCCCACAGGCTGCCAAATGGTGGTTCTCTTCTGGGCCTGCCCTTTGGTGGGTGGGCAGGGCCATGTCATGGGGAGTGTCTAGAGGTGGCTGTGGGCTCAGAAAGTCTTTAGGCAGTCTGTCTGCTGATGGGTGGGGCTGTATTCCTCTTAGGTTGGTTGTCTGGCCTGAGGCATCCAGCACTGGAGCCTGCAGGCTGTTGGGTGAGGCCAAGTCTTGGGGCCAAAATGGCCACCTTCAGGAGAGCTCAAGCTGATAATTACTCCCTGGTACCTCCTGCACCAATGTCCTTGTCCCCATAGTGAACCACAGCTTTCCCACACTGCCCCCCCCCCCCCCCCCCCCCCCCGAAACCCTCCAAGACCAGCAAGTAGGTCTGGCCCAGGATCCTGTGGAGTCAGCACTTTTCTCCTGGGTCCCGTAAGGCATGAGACCTTGTGTGCTTCCTCCAAGAGTAGAGCCTCTATTTCCCCCAGCCCTGTGGAGCTGTTGTCATCAAGCCACACTGGCCTTCAAAGCCAGATGCTCTGGGGGCTCCTCTTCCAGATGCCAGACCTCCAGGCTTCTGAGCTGGTGTGGAACTCAAGAGCTCTCACTCCTGTGGGAGCATGTCTGTGATATGATTGTTCTCCAGTTTGTGAATCACCCACCCTGGGAGGTATGAGATTTGATTATATCATGAGCACACCCCTCCTACCATCTTGTTTCGGCTGCTTCTTTATGTCTTTGGATGTAGAATGTCCAGTCTTTTTTATCAATTGTTGTTCAGCAGTGAGTTGTGATTTTGGTGGGCTTGTGAGTGGAGGTGAGCTCATGGTCCTTCCACTTTTGCCTAGCCCACTGTGTTACAAGTGAGAGTTCCTTATTTTGCTTATACTGGTCTGAACCGGGTTTTCTGTTACCTGCAACCAAGAGAATAAGACTCAAAACAACCCCTGCTCTGGTGCATTCCTCCAACTCTTCAAGATCATGGATCTCAGGAGAAGACCTTCCAGGCCCATCACTTTGCCAATCTTGCCTTGGTCTCCTGGAAATGTACAGAGCTGGACACTTCTCTCTGGAACGGGGAAAGCACCAGCTAATGCAGCAAAAATCTTGACACCATCCAAATGGCTGGGACTTAAGAGGGCTTAGAGACCAACTGGACATCTGGAACTGGGACTTTTCCTTCTCCTTCCTTGCATGTGACTGTCCCCAGTGCTGAGACACTTGCCATCTTCCAGGAATATCACTTCCAAATTGGCCAACTCTGATTATTCCAAATTCTTCAGTAACTCAACCTTTTGCAGAGAAGGGGAGAGCTAAACCTGAACCCTACATTCTAAACTACACCTTTCAGCAAGCATTGTTTGCCTACTTACTTGTTCATTTCTTCACGCAGCCAGTAAATATTTGGTAGTGGTTTCCACGTGTCAGGCACTGGTCCAGGTATTTGGGAGACGTGAGTGAACAAAAGAACACAACCGATTAAAGCCCTGACTCATGGAGCTCACATTCTAGAGACAGAAGACAGGCCATCAACAATAAACCCTATGATGATGAGTTATGAGGAGCATTAGAAGGTGGCAAGGACCATAGGAATGAAACAGAGCAGTCTAAGAGCAATCAAAGGCCCAGTTTCACTGTTAAGCGCAGGCGATCCAGGTGGGCCTACCTGGTGACGGGGCGCTGAGCTCTGCCTTGAAAGAGAGGAATGGTCCATGCAGAAAGTTAGGGATCCTGGGACCTGTTGATTAAAACTGCTTCCCACGTCCTTGAACTTCTTCTCAATTTCTAATTCTGTTTCTAACCACCAGTATTTGTTGGTTGTTCAGGGTTGTATCTCTACACAGACCACTTCAAGTGAATTTCTTTCTGTTTTGTTTAAGTGTGGAGGGTGGTATAAAGGGTGGAGAGCTGTTAGATTTTGGCAGCAAGAAGTTGGGGAGTAACGCTGGTGGGAGGTTCCTGGTTTGCCTGAACACCACCCTGCTGTGCTGGGGCATCGATTCCAGAAATACTTAGGAAACTGAGTCACTACGAGTGGACTCAGACCAGTGAGCGAGCCACAGCAGCACCTGGCAGGGCTCTCTCTCTCTCATTTGAACAGCAGCCGGAGGTGCTGGCTCTCTCAGGGCTGGTGACCGCTGCCCCTGGAGACCTGGGCCTGGGCAGTGGCCGCAGGGAGGCGGCCCCCGGGCCTTGGACTGCCCCAGGCGGGGGTGATGCGAACGGGCCACCCTTCCCGGGTGTGTTTGGGCTTTCTGCTTCCTGACCTGTCCTCCCACTGACCCTCGTCTTTGACTGAGATTTATGTGCTGGCGTCACGCTCACCCTGGATCCTTTGAGGAAAACATAAAACAAATCCCTAGGATTGGGGAAGGAGGGTAGTCATCAGTTACTTTGAGGAAAGTCAGAGGCAGCTGCACACGGCCTCCACCAGGTCAAGGTGCGACCTGAGGCTGGAGCCCAACTCCCTTCCCGGCCAGTGCTGGCCAGGTGCCTCTAGCCCCGTCCCAGGGCCGGCTGCTCTGTGCTTCCCGATGAGAGGCTGACTAGGGCCCCACACAGCAATACATGCCTCCCTCCCGGCTCTTTTATTTCTCTTCTCCAGATATCACCAAGGATTGCCTCTTGTTACTATGATAGACAGTTTTCAATGTGGTAAGCTTACCTCCCTAATGAGATTATGAATGCTGAGGAACAGGAAGTGTGTTTAGTGTGCTTTTGTGCTTTTGTATTTCTGCCCCTTTCCCGCCCTCTCCAACACACCAAACTCCCACCCACCCCTCACCACTCCCATGCCTACTCCCAAACTCCAGGCACAGTGACCAAAATTAACAGGCCTACCCTGTACTGAGTGCTTCCTATGTGCCGCCTCTGATATTCAAACATCTTAAATGCTTAACAACTAAGAAGTCTAAATATTCAACTTCTGAACATGTAGCAACTCAACCTTAATCCAAACCACCATTTTGCGTAGGGAATCATCCTTCCCATTTTACAGATCAGGAAGCTGCAACTCAGTAAAACTAGACAGTGTGCCCCAGCTGGGAAGATCTAGGATTTGAGCCTGCCTCTGCCTATCTCTGAAGCCCATGCTCTTTCAGATGCATAGCACAGTTGCTTTATAAATGTTTGGCATGGGTGCACCTGGATGTTTGTCAGGATGTGCCAGTTTCCAGTACAGATCTGGCTTGTTGTCTCGCTTCAGATGGAGGGCAAAGGCAGGAGAATGATGTGGAGTGCAACAGTGATTCTCAGAGGAAAGGGTTTGTCCTCCAGGGGACACTTCATCTCTGGAGACATCTTTGCTTGTCACAACTAAGGTGGAAGATGTCGCTGGCATCTTGTGTGTTGAAACTGGGTATGGTGTTGAAGATTCTAAGATGCTCAGGGCAGAGCATTCTTCCATCTCAGTGGCATTAATGCTGAGATGGAGAATCAGAGAGTTAGAGGGGCCCCATCCTATCTCCATGTTAGGTCCAGAGCTCTCCTTGCAAACGCTTAGCAGGGATCAGCTTACAGTCGGCAATGAAATCTTTACTTTGTTCCCAGAACTCTGGCATTCTCCATCAATAATGAGACCCATATAGTTTCCATAATATCTTTAAAGAACAATCTTCCAAGTAATTCCTCACTTTTTCTCTTTCTCTTATTTAAGGTAAAGTTAGAGTCTTTGCTGGGATGAGTGGGTCCACAGGGCTGTCACAGTTTATATTCACCCCAAAGCCTTCTGACTTTCTGCCAGAAAGAGTATTTTAATACTGACCAAGAATAAGAGCACTTAAGGGGGTGTAAACCACCTCTTGCTACTCAGAATGTACTGTTCATTTTTTTTATTTGTTTGAATCATTTTCTCCAATTAGTTTACAAACATGATACATTCAAAATAGGCCTGGGAATCATCCTGCAGCCAGGACACTGTTTGAGTAGCCACACCGAGTTCTGCAGATCATGTAAGACTGATACTGTTATTTGATAAAAGTGAAGCAATTGTGTTATTAGGAGTCATCCAGAGAAACCGAAATAGGATATATAGATATATACGGGCATAGATGTAAATGTACAGATAGACAGGAGGAGATTTATGTTAGAAATTGGGTCACATGATGAAGAGGTTAAGAAGGCCCAGGATCTGCTGTCTGCCAGTTGGGAACCAGGAAAGCTGGTGGCATAATTCAGTCTAAATCAAAAGTCTTGAGAATCAGGGGGTTGATAGGACAAGTCCCAGTCTGAGTTTAAAGACCTGAGAACCATGGACACAGGTGTCCAAGGGCAGGAGAAAACATATTCCAGTGCAAACAAGGAGAGCAAATTTGTTTTTCTTCTGCCTTACTGTTCTAGTGACGCCTTCAACAGATTGAGTGATGCCCACCTGTACTGGTGAGGGTCATCCTGTTTATTCAGTCCACTGAATCACATGCTAGTCTCTTCCAGAAACACTCTAACAGACACACCTAGAAACAATTTTTACCAGCCATCTGAGCATCTCCAAGTCCAGTCAAGCTGACATATGAAATGGACTATTATAGCAATTAATCTCTGACCAAGTTCCTAAGAACTGGGGTCATGTGGGCCCTTGATTAGAATCACAGAGGTGGATTGATCAGACCATATCAAGACTCTCTAAGGCATGGTTTGATGGAGTTGTCAAACTGAAAAGACCAGAGGAGAGAAAACTACAGGCGTGGCTGAGTCCAGGTGCACAGAAAGCACCCCCAGGATCTGTTGTCTCTCCATGTATCTGCCCCACTCTCTCTGTGTTGGCTCCATTCTCCCAAAGACATTACCCTCATGGCAGCTAGCTTCTGCCTTTATCCTTGTGGGTTCTAGTCCACTGGAAAAGAGGAAGTATCTCTTTTCTGATATTTCCCCCAAAGTCACAGTGTGTTTAGTATTGGATCACGTGGTATTCCTTAGCCAGTCACTGAGGCCACTGGAACACAACGCTACACTTGGCCAGGGCTACATTGTTGCTGTCAGGGGAGTGATGGGGAAAGGCAAGTGGATCATGCCAGCCAACGCCACAGTGACCATTCGAGGACAAAATCAGTCCCGCCCAGAATCCAACCTCCTCTGGAAGACTTGAGCCTGAAGAGTCTAACACTTACAGGGGTCCTCACTGGGAGTGCTAAGCCTAGCCCTGACTTGCTGCGTGACCCTGAGCAGGGCATCTCTCCTCTCTGAAGACCTCCAAAATCCCAGCCACTTCAGACTGTTTTTCTCTGTGGATGCCTTCACCAGTTGTTTCAGAGTGTCTATCCCAAGCCATCTGTTCCATTAGAAACCAAATGCTCCAACCAAACACAGCAAAGGAAGAAAAATGAGACGAGGGTCAGCAGAACTTCACTACTGCTTTGTGTCATTTCTGGCAGTTACAAAACAAACCAGCAACTCACTTAGGATAATCTGCTTGGTTTAGAAATTTCATGGTAGCGTAAACTACTCAGTAGGCTCTGATTAATACCCTTAGCACCAGAAAGGTGCCGTGCCAAGGACAGCAGCAGACCTCCAGTGTCTGACAGACATGGGCAGGAAGATGGAACCGAGACTAACATGCCTACTGTGCCAGACCGCTCCCCTCCTCCCCATGGGGGGACACATTTTCTAGTGGTCGAATTGGGTGGAGTGTGGAACAGTTACCTATGTTATGATAAAATTGTATTCTTTGCTGCAAGCATGCAGCCTGTAATTGTTGATTTCACCCTCTGATGTGGCCTAAAGACAGATAGAGATATTGGGAGTAACTCAGTTGGGCTCTTGGCATCACCTACTGAATGGTTGTCTAGAAATACTCAGATGTCCATTAGGGAAGCAAGAAGTGGTGTGGCAGCTGACCCGTCGGGATTGTAATTGTATTAGCAAGCAGAGTCTGTGTTTCTTTTAGTAAATCTCTCGTCTCTAGGCCTGAAATGGAAAGACCTGATCTTCCTCTAGAGAATGGTTAAACAGCTTATGATTTCTCCTAATGGAGGCACATTACTCTATAGTTAAAGTTAGCAGTATGTGTTCATGCTGGAGCCAGCGCCTCGGAGCTGTAGGGGGAATTAATAAAATGGAAGGCAGAGTATATTCCAAATGTAGTGAGAAGATAAAAAGATGGATGAGGAGTCCAGGAGGTTAAGACGAATAGAAGACGGAGGGAGAAGGTTTAACACAAATCGAATCCAAGTTCTGGAAGGTGATAAAAGACAAAATAAGGGAGAAGTACTATCAAAGAGATAATGTTACCAATTTTCAGATTTAGGATTTAACATAGAGGCATCATAGTGAAACTGACGAAAACCAAAGAAAACGAAACTCTCTTTAAAGCAGACAATGATAAAACACAGATTGCCTACTAAGAAACAGCGTTTATAAGGGCTGCTGGCTTCTCAACTACAAGGGAGCTCAGAGAAGTGGAATCTGAAAGAAGTGGGCTGAGAAAAGCTACTGTCAACTTAGGGATCAATACCCAGTGAGACTCTTTCAACAAATGACGATCAGATAAAGACACAAAGCCTCCGTATTTATTCACAATACTATAAAATATCCTTAAAACTTACATTCTAAAGGCTATATGTAGATAAAAGAAAAATTAGTCCAGATTAAAATCTTCTGTAAGTAGAAAAAGTAAGCATATATATTGGTAATATGTGGACTAATCAAATGATTGTATAAAGTGATGATAAAAATAAAACCAAATGAGATGTGGCAAAGCAGAAATAATAGCTGATATAAAAATATTGGCTTACAATAGTAATAGAACTCCAGCTGAGGCAATACTAATGAACAGTAGTAGTTGGAAGAAGGGTGATCTGGGAGTAAAATTACCCTAAGATTGTAGTTTGTT
Source organism: Ovis aries (assembly GCF_016772045.2). NCBI lineage: Eukaryota > Metazoa > Chordata > Mammalia > Artiodactyla > Bovidae > Ovis > Ovis aries. Next base: position 45,797,969 of record NC_056072.1, on the reverse strand, counting down.
CAGGAAGATGGGAAATATGTTAATTAAGTTTGGACTTTGCTAAACTGAATATACTTATTAAAATTGCATGGAACATATGCCCACCAGAGGCATAGCAGAGAAAAAGGAAATGAGAAACTAAAATCCAAAAGAAAGGGGAAAGGAGAAGAATTCAAAGAAGCAGGACAAACTCAAAGCACTTAACAGAATAGAAGAAATACATTTAAATATGTCAGCATTCACCATGAATACAAATGGATTAATGTCTACAGGTAAAAGACAAAATCTGCCAGGCAGAACTGGAATTTTAAAAGTTCAAGTATATGCTGTGTATAAAAACAAAAAGTAACAGAACTGTAAGAACTAAGTAAATCTATCAATATAACAGAAATGGCTTTTTAGAATTTATTTTTTAATTGGAGGAAAATTGTTTTACAGTGTTGTGTTGGCTTCTGCCTTACAAAGTGTGAATCAGCAAGTCATACACGCGTCTCCTCCCTCTTGAGCCTCCCTCCTCTCCGCGCTTCCCAGCCCTCTAGGTCATCCCAGAGCACCAAGCTGAGCCCCCTGTGTTACACAGCAACTTCTCACCAGCTGTCTCTTTCACACGTGATTGTATACATATGTCCATGCTACAGAAATGGCTTTAACATACCTCTCTCAATATCAGACAGATCAAGCAGACCAAGCAACCATTAAAAATTAAAGACAATTAACAATCCTGATTTAATGGGTTACATAGCATATCGAGCCCAGCAATTGGAGGACACACACTCCTTTCAAGCACAAAATCTGGCCGTGGATTATGCCAGAAAGCTGGCCTCAGGAGGTTCAAGAACTTGTCTCCTGCATTTTCTGACCTGAATACTCTGAAATGAGAAAATGTGAGGAAGAAAAGAAAAATAGAAAAACTGTACATATTTAGAAATTTAAAAAACTAATGTGTCAATGAAAAATAATGAAAATCAGAAAATACTTATGTGGGAAGAATCTAATATATTATTGCAGGGGAATTATACTGTCAGTGTTCCATTAGAAAATAAGAAAGTCTCCAAATTAATGAGCTAAGAATTCAACAAACAGATTTAGGGATGAAAATACAAGAATAAAAACAAATAGGAGAAAAGGAAAAATAAGGTTAAAAGCAAAAATAATAAAATGGAAAATGAATACACAATAGTTAAGACCAACAAACCCAGACTAATAAATAGGAAACTATCATCACTATTAAAGGAGATAAAAAGTTACCAAAATCAGAGATATTACGCAAATAAGCAATATTAGGAGTAAAAGAAAAGACGTAACTGCAGATCTGCAGAGATGAATAGTTAATAAGTTATTTTAACAAGTTATAGTTAATAACAAGTTAATAACTTGATGTTACTAAACTTATGAATTTTCATAGAGTGGACAAATTCCTAGAAAAACACAAACTACTAAAATTGACTCTCAAGAAAGAGAATATAGGAATAATCCTGTAACTGTTTTAAAAATAATATCAAAAGCTTAAAGTGTTGCTAAAAGAAAACACTGGTCTGAAATGGCTTTATAGGCAAGTCCCACCAAACAGATAGGAACAGATAATTCTGAATTTATACAAACTCTTCCAGAGAATTATTTTATTAGGCCAACCTGACCTTTATTCCAAACAAAACAGGGACAGCATAACAGTCCAATTTCACTAGTGAGTATAAATGAAAAAAATGTAAATAAATATTTGCAAACTAAAATCAGAAGTTCATAAAAATAATAAAACACCATTACCAATTTAGATTTGATCAAGAAATGTATCTTGATTTAAATATAAAATATATTCATGCAATTCTTCATGCTAACAAATTGGAAAAAACTCCCACATGATTATCCTAGTAAATGCAAAAGAGACATTCCATAAAATTCAACTTAGTCAAGTGAACCTATAACAAAACCACCGCAAATAAAATACTTAGTGACGAAAGTTGAAAATACTCCATCTCTAAATATTTTTTGAAATCAATATAGCAGAACAACCTTGTTAGTTTTATAAGGGAAGCATTGTTAAATAAGACATAATAATCACAAAAAATAAAGGAAATGATTGGAAATTTTGACAACTTTAAAAGATAACTTTTTCATAAAAAAACAGCAACCTGGGAGATTTTTGCAACCCGTGACCAACAGAGGATTGGTATCAAGGATAAGATTTTTCTATAAAAAGTTGTAGCTCAATAGAAAAAAAACTTTCCAAATGGGTATTTCATAGGGAGGAAATAAGCAGATTCTATGCCTCATACAAGTTAATCTCAATTAGTAATTAAATAAACATGAATTAAAACTACCTGGAGATATAATTTTGCACTGGGACCAATGCAAAAAAATCTGGGAGTACTAGATGTAGGCGAGGGTGTGGAGCTATGGAGATTCTCATTACACTGTTAATGGAGTGTGGATTAGGAGGGACCCTGAAAAATATTTTAGCGTTACTCCAGTAAAGGGACAGTACACCAGCACCAGACCCAGCAATTCCAGCCCAGGTTGCAAAACTCTTGCGAGAAACTCTCTCACAGAAAACGGAACAAATGTGTGCCAGGGAACGCACACGAAACGATATGGCAAGATTATTCACGAAAGTGAGAAACGGAAACAATCTAAACGTCCACCCACCCTAGAATGGATAGCTAAGTTGTAGTACAGGTCTACAGTGAGTAGTGTGTAACAGTTCAAATGAATAGAGCAAGTTACAAAAGCGTGCAGACAATACGGTTCATTTACATTAAGTTCAAATTCACGTCGGCTAAGGGATTCATTGTTTGAGAATATGTAATAAATAGTGATATAACCATAAAGACAGTAAATGAGAAAAATTTTGAATATTGATCCCTAGGTAGAGGGAGGGAGATGAAATCAGGGAAATGTCAAGAGAAAGCTTGGAAGGTAGTGGAAGAGAGAGCGTGTGTGTGTTTAATTAATGTGAGTGGTCGGTACTTGGGGGCTTATGTGATTATTTTTTTGTAAACTGCTAATATATTTTACAAGTTTTTGTATATATGACATATTTTACAATTTTTCAGTCGCTAAGTCATGTCTGACTCTTTGCAACCCCATGGACTGCAGCACACCAGGCTCCCCTGTCCTCTACTATCTCCCGGAGCTTGCGTAAACTCATGTCCAAGAGCATTTAATAAGATTATTGAGTCTTCTTCTCAACTTTTGAAAGACTCCGAAAAGAAGTCTGATGATTTTTAAATATGTGTTTTAAATTTCTTAAATCAACCAGCAGTACAAAATAAAGCATCTTTGACAAAATGCTTTAATTCCCAATGAAATTAAGAACAGAGTAGTGATGTCATTACTATTACTGAACATTTTTATAATATAGCCATGAAATTGGATGATAACATTACATACCTAAAAAACAAAACTATTAAAAAGGAAGAGCACTGCAATTATTTCTTATGGGTTACTTTTTCAAACCCTGAAAAACTAAGAGAATCAAATAAAAAATAATAAACTCAGAGAAACTTAAGTTACTCTGGATCAAAATACATATGTGAGAATAAATAAAATATTATGCAATATTCTATTCTAAAAATACAAAATTTGAAAAAATGCCTTAAAACACAAAATATCTAGAAATAAACAAGACATATTCAAGACCTAACCAAATAAGATAATTAAATTATACTGGGGTATAAAATAAAGATAAGTAAATCAAGAGATATACCACAGATGCCCTTAGATAGGAAGACATAATTAGTATATCAATTTTCTTGAAAACTAGTTTGTAAAATAATACCATCTCACTACTTTGGAACTTGACAAAGTTGTTCTACAATTAGTTTGAAGAATAGTCAGTAAAAATTGCAAGGAAAATATTTTTTAAAGGAGAGCAATACTATAGCAGAGATTTACCAAACCCCTGGATATTAAAATGTATCATAAAGCTTTGGTGGCTAAAATAAGACGACATTTACTCATTTACCAGGACACCGTACCCGAGTGTTTGCTGGAGAACTTTTGATATAATGAAACAAGAGGAGCACCTAAATACCTATTGACGTGAACCCGTATAATAAATTATGTGACAGTAGACATTGAAATATTCTACCAACAGTAAAACCCTAAATGAAAAGTAATCCACATCGAGGTACTTCACATTCAATCTGTAGGACACAAACGACTATGTGAAAAATCTTAGAAGCAGGTAGGCAGACGGCTATATTTGAACCAAAAGATGGCGCGTTAAAGGGCAGGAAACTTCTCAAAAATAACAGTCTAAGTCAGAAGAAAATTGAAGAATACACCCAAAATAGCAAGAATAAATAGTAAGCCTAGAATTTTCCCCTCAGCTAAATTACCATTCCAGAGTGAGAGCGTAGAATAAAGCAAATATAGTTTCACACAAAGTCTGCAGGAATTTGCCACTCGAAGTCCCTTCCGAAAGAACCATCAGAGAATGGATTACAGAGAAGAGAAACCTGAACTTCTCTAGGAGAGGGTAGGTTGAGAGAAGCAACGTGAACAAATTGGGAAAATCTAAAGCAACAACTTGGTATACAAATAATAATAAATGATTTTGCAGGGCAAGACAACAGGGGTCACAATAATCTATCAATAAAGAGGGGGAATGAGAGTTAACTGAGTGGCTGAACTGAATGAGAGTGAAAACATTACTTATAGTATTAAGTTAAGCAATCATGCTAAAAACATTGTGTTGACTCCTAAATATATTATATAAAAGAAACACAGAACTTGCAAACCAGTGAAGGAATAAGTTGGAAAGAAAAGAAATCACGCAATCCAACAAAAGAGAAAAAGAGGTGGGGGGAAAACATAAGGAATAAAACAAGGTAAAGGAAATACCCAAACATAGGTAACTTTTGCTCCTTAGGATGTAGAAGGATCTGATGGACCATTTCTCTTGTGTTAACAAGACCCCAGATAAAATAAAAATGGTAAGGAGCTACTAAAGGGCAGTTCAAGCCTTGAGTGACTGAATTACAGAGAGAAAAGAGAGCGCTATATCGTAGTAGAACCTCAGTCAGCTTCAGTTTCCAAATGGACAGGAGTGGGCTTCAACCATAAACAGAGATAATTTGTGCAGATAAGAAGAAATGAGGCAAACCTGAGATGAAAGCCTGGACTAGCAGGACTAAATCCAAATGCAAAAACAAATGACTCATCCCCACAACACTCACCACCCCCTTCCACACCCTAGAGTTCTGCCAAAAAGCATCAATACAGGAGGGGAAAAATAGGGTTCAAGGGTCTTGCTGGAGTTGAATTCAAAGATGAAACAACAGCCCAACCTCCTCCCAGCTGGAAAACTAACAGACTCCAAAGGGGAGTGGTTGATGGAATGAGAAGGACACATTACCTCTGTACTTTGCCCCTCCATTTCAAATCCAGTCATGAGCATAGCATCAAACAATCCCAAATGAAGAGCTGTCTGCAAAATACCTGACCAAACCCCTCCAAATAATCAGGGTCATAAGAACGAGGGAAGTCTGAGGAACTGCCATAGACCAGAAAAGTCTAAGGACACAGGATGACTAAATGTAATGTGGTCTCTTGGATGGTATCCCGGAACTGAAAAAAGGACGTGAGTGGAAAGACTGGCGACATCTGAAAAAAGTCGGAGTTAGTAGCAATGTGCCGATGAGGATTTCTGAGTTGTGACAACGTGCCCCGGTCATATAAGATGTTAGCAGTGGGGAAACTGGGAGACGGGTGCGCAGGGTGTCTTTGTGCTATCCTTCCAACTTTCCTGTAATCTCACACTGTTCCAAAATTAAAAGTTTACTTTTTAAAAGGAGAAAAAAACACCCATTTACAAAGTACAAAACATTCGTGAATAAATTTAACAAAGAATGAGCCCAAATGGCATGCTGAAAACTAAAAAAATACAGCTCAAAGCAATCAAATGGAGAAGTGCCTTATTCATGGACTGAAAGTCTTATTACTGTTATGATGCCATTTCTCCCCCAAACACCTCCATTGATTCAACAGCTTCCCGGGTGGCACAGTGGTAGAGAATCCACCTGCCGATGCAGGAGAGGCAGGAGATGCGGGTTTGATCCCTGGGTCGAGAAGATCCCCTGGAGTAGAAAAGGGCAACCTGCCGCAGTATTCTTGCCTGGAAAGTTCCATGGACAGAAGAGCCTGGAAGACTATAGTTCATGGGGTCACAAAGAGTCAAACCTGACCGAGCATACGCACCATCCCAATCTAAATCCCAGTATGCCTTTTTTTTTCTTTTTGTAGAAATTGACAGCTGATTCTAAAATACCAAAGAATAGTGAAAACAACTTTGATAAAGAGGAACAAAGTTGGAGAGTTAATGCTACTGGATTTCAAGACTTCTATTAAGTGGAAAGAATCAGGACAATACTGTAAGGGCATGGCTATCAACATGCAATGAGAACGAAAATAGACAGACATGCCTGTGGTCAAGTGATTTATTACAAGAGAAGAGTCAGAGTAAATGACTGGGTAAAGGATGGTCTTTTCAACAAATACTGTTGACAGAACTGGATATTTTAAAACAATGAACACCTACTTCTACATCATACCATAAACAAAGATTAATTCAAAGTGGCTCATAGACCTAAATGTAAGGGCTAAAACCATAAAACTTAATTTAGGAACCAATTTTCCGAAGTTTGAGTTAGGTAAAGGTATTTTTATTGAATAAAAGGAGTACAAATTATGGGGGAAACTGATAAAACTGAGTTCACAAAAATTAAAAACATCTGCTCTTTAAAAGTTATCAGTAAGAAAAATAAAAAATAGGCTACGTAGGGAAATATTCTATGTCTTATATATATAAAACATGTAGTTACACAAAACATATACAGAACACATGTAATTCAATAACAATAATACAATAAAAATGACTAAAACATTGAAATATAAAATTCACAAAAGTAGATATACAAATGGCTGATTAGGATATAAATCTATATCTGTCATCATGAAAGAAATTCAAATTAAAATCATGGAGAGCCTCAGAATGGCTAAATGTTTTTAATTGACGTTACTCACTTTTGGCAACAGTGTAGAGCAGCTGGAACTGCTGATGGCAATGTGAAATGATGAAACAACTTTGGGAAACAGTTGAGGAGTTGCTTATAAAGGTAAACAGCCATTCATCATCTGACCCAGAAACTTTCCTCCTGAATAGTTACCTGAGAGAAATGAAAAATATGTCCACCAAACGTTGTGCACAGAGATTCACAAAGAGGCTTATTTCAAAGAAGCCAAAACCTAGAAGTGACTCTACTGTGCATCCATCAAGAGGAAGGATGAACAAGCTGTTGTCTATTCACACAGTGAGAAATGACTCATCAAGAAAAGGGCGTGACTCTGCTTCACGTAACAATTGTATAGATTTCAAAAACAGGGTGTTGTGTTTTGGTTTTTTTTTTGCAAGAGACACAGAAGGGTACATTTTGTAGGATTTCATTGGTGCAAAGCTTGAAGAGATACAAAACTTACCTATGGAGTAGAAATCAGAACAGTCCTCTAGATGGAGGACTGAACACAAAGGAGGACGAGGAAATGTCCTGGGGTTACGAAACTGTTTTATATCTTGACTGGATAGGTACATATCTTGACTACATAGGTATATATACATTTTGTTAAAGTTCATCTGTCTCCAGATATCATAAGCTGTCATCTGTGGTCCCAGGCATTCATTAAGCCCCTGTAGAGTGCAGACTTTCCTCTCCAAGTGAAGCGCAGCTTTCAAATGCGAGGAATTCATATGCAAAAGCCGTCCAGGGGTGTTATTCCACCCTTTGCTCCATGAAGACACCACCATGGCAGGAAGGTCAGCGAGGGCCTAGACTTAGGGCCTTAGCAGTTTGGGAGCCCAATATATATTCTTCTGAGGTGCTCTGCTGAGAGATTCTAGGTGATTTGGTCTCCGTTGGCAGCAGGATACTGCAAAGGAGAGGCTGAGTGATCGCCAAATGCTTGAGATAAAAGTCATCTTTCATGGCCTCAGTTCCCTAAATCTTATAGCTGCCAACTGGTTTGTGTTAGATTTATCTCTTTCTGGTCCTACTCCTACAGCTTCCTGGTGGAAAGATGATGAGAACTTGACAGGGCAAAGCTTGGTCTTAGGACCAAGCATGAGCAATGGGTTATAGACATAAAAATTAAGTTTTGATCCAGAGGAGCAACCAGTCTGGTTCAGACATCCACAGAGGCCTCAAATAATTCTCATCAACCCCCAGCTGACCCTCTAGTTAACTGGAACTTAGATAGTGTCATAGTCCATTCTGGCTGCTAGAACAAACAAAATATTACAGACCAACTGGCTTATAAACAGTAGAAAGTTATTTCTCACAGTCCTGGAGGCTAGAAGCCTGAGGTCTGCATTCCCTTATCCCACAGCTGCATGTGGCGGGCTGGACACTCCCTGGGGTGCTGCAGATGCAATGTGAACAAACTAGCTCAAAATCCCTGCTCTCATGGAGTACGCACTCCAGTGAAGGAACGAACACACACAGCAGCTTGAGACTGTGAGAAAGGCAGAGGCAGAAACATGCCAAGGAAAGCGTTTAGTGGGACTTGGCGGAGAGACGCTGGGGGACCGGAAGATCCTACTGGTCCAAGCATATTAGGCCCCTTCATTTCTCCCCTTTCATCATCTACTTTATATTTCAGGACAGTAGCACAGCCCTCAAGAGCTTTATATTCTTATTATCTCAGTTCTTTACCCATAAAGAGTGGCCTTCTAGCATGTTTAGGAATGTAGAACTTCTGTCTCTGCTTATTTTCGTTTTTATTTACTTGGTTACAACAGGCCTTAGTTGTGTGCAGGATGCAAGATCTTCGATCTTTATTGCAGCATGCGGGCTCTGTAGTCACAGCATGCAAACTCTTAATTGTGGCATGTGGGGTCTAGTTCCCTGACCAGGGATCAAACCTGGGTCCCCTGAGTTGGGAGCGAGAGTCTTAGCCACTGGACCACCAGGGAAGTCCCTCCATCTCTCTTAATTGCTTATTCACTTACTGAATTATAGAGTTCTCATTTGGTGCCAGTCGTGAGGGAGTATGAGAGCCCTGCTGCTGCTTCACCTGAGGGAAAGATTAAATGAAATGCTAAGAGAGCAACTCACTAGCACTTTACTAGTGAATATTAGAAAAATGCAACCCTTCCCTCAAAAGTCTTTACTTCCACTTGTCATAATCACTACATTTTTTGGAAGAAAGCATTCTATTGTTATCTTCCAGAAAATGCATGTAATAAATATCCTAATATCCAATACTCGTGATATAAATGGTATTAGAGATGCAGCCCTTGGGCAGTGTGCTACCTGCACAACCATTCATGGCGGCCCGACCAAAAAAAAAATCATACAGTTCTAGGGAGAGAGCAGTGATGTGGGTGGCTGTTCCAGATTGTACCTAATTTTGTGTGTAACTTTAGGGTTCTGAATGGTGGTGGTTTAGTAGCTAAATCATGTCTGACTCTTTGCAACCTTATGGACTGAAGCCCACCAGGCTCCTCTGTCCATGGGATTCTCCAGGCAAGAATACCGGAGTGGGTTGCCATGCCCTTCTCCGGGGGATCTTCCTGACCTCGGGATAGAACCTGGGATCCCTGCGTTGTGGGCAGATTCTTTACTGACTGAAACACCTAAGCTACTCATGCTAAAATATTAGTTTTGTTTGGTTTGGTTTTTCCACATATAACTGTTGATGATTGATTAAATGTGAGTGAGGGTTAGCTCTACCCCCACAAGTTTCCTATTGAAAACAAGTTTCAGCCTAAATCTACCACACTGGAAGGCCCTTTATAGACAGGCACTAACAGGCAAGGATGTACCAAACAGCTCACACAGCCTGTATAGGAAAATGGGTGAGACCCCAGCTCTGTGACTTCTCAGGAGCACCAATCACAGCTGGCGGGAAAGACTGACTTACGGAAGATGTTCCAATAGTCTGTTGAATGTAAGGAGTTGTCCCTAGTACATTTCAACCAATCCACAGGTATTAACTATACTAGTTTCACCAGTGAGAACCCATATCTGATGCTCCCCCCGCTGTGGACAAGCACTCACCACCATGAGTGGACAAGCCACTCATTTTACCAAGGAAAACCCATTTCCAGCATTCTTTCTGCAAATTCCCAGAGCCCGTAGTATGGAGAGAAGGGCTAGAGAAAGCTAAATAGGCTTTCTGATCAGAATACTGGCTCATTCACCCTGGGTCCAACTTCCTGATTAGGGAATTAGCTGCCTGAGGGTGTTACAGCTAAACGCACATTCTCTTTTTAAATTTTTTTAAATTAAAATATAGTTGGTGTTGAATATTATCAAAGTTACAGGTGTACAGCAGAGTGATTCACAGTTTTTAAAGTTTATATTCCATTTATAGTTACTACAAAATACTGGCTATATCCTCTGTGTTGTACAGTATATCCTTGTAGCTTATTTTAGACGTAATAGTTTGTACGTCTTAAACCCCTACCCTCCCTTGCCCCTTGTCCCCTCCTTCTCCCCACTGGTAACCACTAGATTGTTCTCTGTGTGTCTGCTTCTTTATCCATAGCACATTCTTAATATCCCCCTGCCTAACATGCACTACAAAATATAGGCATCCCCACCATGAGAACATCACCTAACCTGCCTTGCCTGTTTCCTCAGGCACTCAGTTCACCCCATTAAACATTTGTTCATGCATACTGTGATGGAGACTCGAGATACATTCTGCCCTAAGGAGCTCAAAAGTCTAGACCTTAGAAGGTAGATATGTATATGTATCTCTTTTCCTATTGCCAACCCATTGGTAGGAGCTCTGTGGAATACTGGCTCAAGAAGAACTCAAGCTCAGCAACAAAAGAAATTTAGGGTTGACTAATAGTATCTGCCAAGGCATGAAATGGAAAGTGGCCATACATATTTATGTGCTATTCCCACACATTCCATCCCAAAAAGAAGACAGTCTTACCAACCTCCCCAGTTATTTAAAATTGTAAAGAAGACTAATTCATTATAAAAGTGCATTGTAAAAATATCAAAGCCCTGTGTTGATGTGAGGCATCGTTTCTACCAAAAGTAGCTGCCAATTCAAGCAGAAAGATAGTATCACATGCCCATCTTCAGGGCTTCAAGCACACACACGAGATGAAAAGAGAGAAATGAACGTGCTGGCAAGCTCTTCCAATGGCAATTTCCTGTGAAGAAAGGTCAGTACATTCCAGGCTATGCTAACCATGGCTTCCTTTTAGCTTCTCTTGAGAAACCAAGGAATAATCCTGCACAGCACACCTGTTCTGAAGTGAAACCATTAGCCTTTGGGGCTTGGACGCCAATGATCTGAATCAAACCTTAGTGGCGCAAGACCCTCTATGCAACTGCAACCCCTCTTTGAGAATGGGAGCAGTGTTTTACAGACAAATGGCCAGTACCATCCGCACTGCTGTAACACAGCACATATATTCCAAAAAGTCGCCACGCTATGTAAAGTGGTGCAATAAAAACCTCAGGACTTAGGAAGAGGAAAAGGTGTTGAAGCATAGCACTCAGAATCTTCATCAGAGACACATTTCTTTTTTTTTTTTAAGACATGAGTCTTATAAAAATGGCACCACATTTGTTCATGTGTTAAGTGGTTAAGGAATACCACTTATTAATATAGTCAACATGTACTATAGTCAACATGACAGTTTACCTTGAAAAAGGCCTAGTGTTCCCTCGTGGAAATGGGTGTGGGAAGGGTTGCAGCCTGTGAGGTCGTCTTTGCAGTGGCAGATTATCTGAAATCACAGGGAAAGTTGAAGTGCCAGCTGTGGGTGGTGTGGCTCACAATGGCCTCAGCGACCTGGCGGAGATGAGGGGTGCTGGAGGGCTGTGCATTTGGTGTATTCCTACATGTCTTTGTTCAGCTGGGTGCAGTCTCCAGAGTTCACCAAATGTTTGCTCTGGACAAAGTATTCAGCAGACCCAAATGTAATATCCATGTCACGCTCAAGTTGTTCCCTAATATATCAATCTCAGTGAAGTAAATGTGAAATTATAAGACAGCCATCACAGCAGAACTAACTGTATAGAAGTCTAGTCTGGAGCACAAAGGGAGTAATTAATAATAGTTATCTCTTACTGAGTAATAAATAGTCACGCAAACATTCTTACTCAAGCATCACAGTTCAGTCCAGTTCAGTCGCTCAGTCGTGTCCGACTCTTTGCGACCCCATGAATCGCAGCACGCCAGGCCTCCCTGTCCATCACCAACTCCCGGAGTTCACTCAGACTCATGTCCATCGAGTCAGTGATGCCGTCCAGCCATCTCATCCTCTGTCGTCCCCTTCTCTTCTTGCCCCCAATCCCTCCCAGCATCAGAGTCTTTTCCAATGAGTCAGCGCTTCACAACCAACTTATTAAAAAGTTAATATTTACAACTGAGGAAACTTGGGACTCAGAATTAAATTATTTGCCCCAATTTATTCAGGCCATAAATGGTAAAGACAAGTTTTGAACCAAGTTGGCAGGAGTGCAACACACACACTCTTTACCATTGTACCTACTCCCTGCCCAAGAGATTATGAAATGTAAGGAATAATTTATCCACTCGTTGATTCATTTTCTGAGATACCAGGATGAACCTAACAGTGTGACTGTGATGATTAATTAGATAATAAATACCCAAACTCTTAACATAGCGAGTGCTGAATAGATAATAGTTCTTGCTTCAACCATATTCATCACCGTCCTCATTATCATGTCCTCGGCCAAAAAAGGGCTGGATACAGTGAGAGAGGAATCGTAACCCATCTTGCATGGAGTCAGCTGTCAAAATGTCCCATGCAGTAAGGCACTGGAGAAAGCCTTTCCAAGGAGCCAGAAGGAACTGGATAAGCTTTCCAAGGAGGAGACAATAAGAATTTTCATTGATATAAAAGTACAGATTTTTAAAATGCAGTTCAATCCTTCTCAGTAGTGTTTGCCTTTTGAAATCCCTGACTCTACCTCTTCAACTTTGAGGAAGCCAAGTGCCACTAAAACACAGAGAGCCAGTTCCAGAATGACTCAAAGAACCAAGGAGATCAGAGAGAATGAGTTAGCTGCAGTCCTGAAAAGACTTGAAAGCAGCAATTATGGCCTGTTCAGTCATATCCTGTCCCTCACATTCTAAAAAACAAAGTACGCTTAGGAGGCGAAGGGGGCTATGGTTTGCATGAAGTAAATCCAGTATTACTCATTTTGACCTGGACAACTGTTGCCAGTTGTACTTTTTTTTTTTTTTTTAGTGTAAAAGAGTACAGAGAAGTGAACTCAGTATCCCCAAGGTATGTTATAGATCTCCTGACTTTCAGGTTGTGGTAAATCAGGTATCAAATTCAACAGAATAACCCTAGAGAGGATAAACCCCCCTCAGGTGAAAAACATTGCTCTCCACAGAATCTGGTATTTCTCTGCTACCGTCCATTTTGCTCTGGTGAGGGTGGGGGGGGGGGGTCTGTCCTCCCCCAACTTAAGTCAACCAAGTGTTACCTGAGACATCTCTCATTCTGATGACATCTCTCATCTCTCATTCCCCAGGCCACAGTGGGTGACCCAGGGATAGGCCAGCCAAGATCTAATTGAAGCCAGCGAGACCCAATCAGACCTTGGTCTGCCTTGTTGGAATAAGTACCAGGAGTCTTTCCCCCACTCCGCTGAAACCAGAAAGAATGATGGCAAGGCTTCTACAGCTATTTTGCCACTGGGCAGGGCAGTTCCTTGTGAGAAACGACCTCTGTCGGAGAGTCAGGGCTAAGATGAAGAGAGGAGCGTATTTAGAATCTGTGTGGGATCTTTAGAATCTGTGGCTCTCCCCACAGATGTGGGCCTGCAGCCACACATTCTCATGGAACAGTCACATGTGCCATTAAATGTACTTCTTGCTTATACATAAACATTGCCCTTGCCTACCTGCATCTGGTACTTTCCTATTTGCAATACCACCTTTGTTCCTCTCCTTCTGTCTAAAATCTTTCAAGACCACGATCATTAACAAAATCTCCCCTGACCACACCCACCCTGGCCACTGCTCCTCCTCTGGGCTGCTGAACACTGGCTACTAGAGCCGTTGCCCCACCACGTGCCACGTCAGAAAGTATGCTGCGTGCTCACCACTTATCCCCAATTCCTCTGGAAGCATGTGCGGGCCCACGAAGCTCCTCACAGTGTTCCTAATACATCAATGATCTCAGCAAGTGTTTAATTCAGAGGACGTTGACAAAAACGAGTTTCTGAAATCTAGAAAATCATATTTAGTGAGAAAGAAATATTTTCTTATCACACAGAGCAATTCATTTCTATGACAGATTCCACATTCTTTATAGTGTTTACGTTGTTATTTTTATTGTCTTTGCACTGGGTCTTCGCTGCTGTACGCAGGCTTTCTCTAGTTGCGACAGCTGCGGGCTGCTCTTCGGAGTGCTGTGCGCCTTTCTCCTTGCTGTGGTTTCTCTTGTTGCAGAGCGCAGGCTCTCGGGCTTCAGTAGCTGTGGAGCGTGGGCCTCGTTGCTCCGAGGCATGTGGAATTTTCCTGGACCTGGGATCAAACCCGTGTCCCTTGCATTGGCTAGCGGATTCTTATCACCAGGGAAGTCTTGTTCATTTTTTTTTATAATATTTATTTTTAGTTATTTATTTGGCTGCGTTGAGTCTCAGATGCAGCAGACAGGATCTTTTCTAGTTGTGGCATGTCGGGTCTAGTCTCATAACCAGGGATGGAACCCGGGCCCCCTGCGTTGGGGGCTCAGAGTCTTAGTCACTGGACCATGAGGGAAGTGTCCCACACATCATTTATAGTTTTTTTTTTTTTTTCATTCATTTCTTACAATCAATGCTTTTTATTTTTTTTTTCTCCTTTTTTTTTTTTCCTTTTTTTTTTTTTTAATTTTAAAAACTTTAATTCTTACATGCATTCCCAAACATGAACCCCCCTCCCACCTCCCTCCCCATAACATCCTTCTGGGTCATCCCCATGCACCAGCCCCAAGCATGCTGCATCCTGCGTCAGACATAGACTGGCAATTCAATTCACATGATAGTATACATGTTAGAATGTCATTCTCCCAAATCATCCCACCCTCTCCCTCTCCCTCTGAGTCCAAAAGTCCGTTATACACATCTGTGTCTCTTTCCCTGTCTTGCATACAGGGTCGTCATTGCCATCTTCCTAAATTCCATATATATGTGTTAGTATACTGTATTGGTGTTTTTCTTTCTGGCTTACTTCACTCTGCATAATCGGCTCCAGATTCATCCATCTCATCAGAACTGATTCAACTGAATTCTTTTTAACAGCTGAGTAATACTCCATTGTGTATATGTACCACAGCTTTAACAAGCACCACCACCACAGCAATGCCAACTGTGATAAACAGGTACTGTTTTTGAGTGCTTATGATATATAAGTCCTTTGCATAATACTTTATTCCATCTTTACCACAAACTCATGAGCTTACCCCATTATCAACCCCACCTTATAAATGAGAAAACTGAGGTTCAGAGACATACAGTGACTGGTGTGAAGTCACACCCGAGTCAGGATCTGAACCCTGGCAGTCGAGCTCCAAGGTACGAAGTCACTGCACTGCGCTAGCTCTCAGAGTCACGGCCTCTCAGCTAACCTGTGCTGTGATCGCACTCCTAGGGGGCACAGTTGATATATCTTGCTAAATGCTTTTCATGTAAATAGCTTATAATTGCTGGGAATGACACACAATAATTTTTATCAGTTCGAGGAAGTTCTTTAAAACACTTCAAAATGATAGAAATGCAGGCTAATTTGAAACTAATTTGCATTAAAGGGTAATATCAGTGGTGCAGTGATGACTTTAAGGGAAACAGTCGCTTGGCTAACGTACCATCCGTCGCGTTCACAAGCGTTGCTCAGAGTCTATTAAATCCATGGTCTAAGTGATAAAGAAAGAAAAAGATGACAAAGATGTCCTTTATGACACAATTTTCTTTTTAAATACCAGATAGATATCTGATCAAACTGGGTTTGATGCTCTCTGGAAAGAAGTGCCCTTGTACAGGAATTGAAGAACCCCTAAACGGAGGGTTGGGAGGTACTGGTTGAAGCCAGTTCTGCAGGCTGATGCCCCCCTACTGGTGGGGACCACTTAACACACTTGTCTTATTATGGTTGTGGCCTCTGAGGCTGGCGGCCTTGAGTCTGCAGTTTAGATCTGAAATTCCACCTCTCCAAGCACAGCCCAGGGGGGCTGCACACATACACACTCTGCTTCAGAGACTCCAACTACGATTGCTCAGCAGAACATGGGCGTTTTTTCTTTATTTTTACCATTTCTTTTACAACTTTAAAAAAAGGAACCCATGGTTTCAGCTGGCATGCTCATGGATATCCGCCCTAGAGGAAGTTCAAGATGACAGGTGTGAGATTGCTGGGTGCGTGTCCGGTCTTGGCTTTACACCTGAGGGTATAAAAGAAAGGGGAGGAAGCGGGAAGGCAGGGACTCATCAAAGTGCGGATAATTCTAGCACTGGACACTTAGTTCATAAAGCCCAGTCTCTCGAGGCAAGCTAACACTGCAGTCAGGGTTCTCCCAAAAAAGCAGTCACCTGTCCAGTGTGCATTGTAGCCATGACTACTTTCTATTTTACCTTACTCGCCTCTTTAGGATGTAACTCCCGTGTCCACTATGTCCTGATTGTGAAGAAAATATGTCCAGTATTCAGAAAAGAGGGGGTGGCTCCAGCAGCAGCCCACTATCTTTTGGACCTCAGTGTGTTCAGCACCTCACCTCACTCTTTGACCATCCATCTCGTAAGCTATCACTTATCCATCTGGTGGACAGAATTCCCCAAAACTGGAGATGGCCAACTTTGGATAACCACTTTGGTTTTGCGAAGTAGCACTCTTGGGCATGAACCGAGGTGACCATCAGAGCCATACTCCAGAGACTAAGACTCAGTTCCTACATAAATGTGGACTCAGAATTCCACAGATTCCACTCCCCGGAGTTCCACAAATAACTCCTTACCTTGACTATTTTTTCATTTTTAATTTTTTAAGTTATAAAAGTATATTAACACAGTTACAGGAGACTTGGAAAACACAGAACAAAGAAACATATAGTTCCACCATATATTACAATTATTTTTTAAGTAGATAAATTAAAGTCTTTAGTTGGAGTTTCGATATCAAACCCTCAAAAATTAATATAATGAATAGACAGAAAAGCAGAAGGAGATAGTAGACCTGAAGAGCCCTGGGAACCAATTCGACATAATTAAGATCTATACAATTTTCACACAACAGCAGGATACAAATTCTGTTCAAGTTTCCGTAGACTATAAACCAGTCCTTACCTCGACTCTAAAGACGTTCCCACACATTGCCCCTGACATCATCTTCAAAGGTTTATGAGTGTTCATAAACCGTAATTTCAAGGAAACCTACAAAAAATACAAACTTCACATATGTGAAGACAGTACATTTATGAACATATTAAGAGAGGCTATCTCCAGGCTAAAGGCTTGTGGCTAAATTTTGTTTTCTTTTACGGTGTTTTCTTTTCCCCTTACACTGTCTTTTAGGGTTATATTTTCTTTTTTGTATGTATGTTGCCTGCTATGAATGTTTTTAACTGAAGTGTGGTTGGTTTACAATGTTG
Source organism: Ovis aries (assembly GCF_016772045.2). Classification (NCBI taxonomy): domain Eukaryota; kingdom Metazoa; phylum Chordata; class Mammalia; order Artiodactyla; family Bovidae; genus Ovis; species Ovis aries. Next base: position 45,780,364 of record NC_056072.1, on the reverse strand, counting down.
TGCTAGTTTCCCATGTACAGCGAATATATGTGTATATATATATATATATCAGATTCTTTTCCCTTAATAGGTCATTGTAAAATCCAACTGTACCCGTACAGTTTACTGCACCATACAGTAAGTCCTTGTTGGTTGTCTATTTTATATATAGGAATGCATATATGCTAATCCTAGACCCTTAATTTATTTCTTGTGTGTGCTCAGATGCTCAATCATGTCCAACTTTTTGTGACCTCCTGGCCTATAGCCTGCCAGGCTTCTGTCCATGGGATTGTCCCTGGCAAAAATACTGCAGTGAGTTGCCATTTCCTCCTCCAGGGAATCTTCTCAATCCAGGGATCAAATTTGAATCTCTTGCATTGGCAGGCAGATTCTTTATCACTGAGCCACCTGGAAAGCCCCAGTTTATGCCTTGTCCCCTGCTTTTCCTTAATTTTTTCCCCCTTCATTTCCCATAATTTGTTTTTAATGTCTGTGAGTCTGTTTCTGTGTTGTATATGTTCTTTTGTATCATTTTTTAAAATTTCAGATATAAAGGGTATCACATATTTGTCTTTCTCTGTCTGACTTACTTCACTTTGGTGACCTCTAGATCCATCCATGTAGCTGCAAATGACATGAGTTCATTGTTTTCGTGGCTGAGTGATATTCCATTGTGTATAGCACCACATTTTCTTTATCCATTCATCTGTCAGTGGACAATCAGGCTGTTCCCTGTCTTGGCTATTGTGAATAGCACTACTGTAAACATAGGGGTGCATGTATCTTTTTGATTTACAGTTTTCTGCAGATATACACCCAGGAGTGGGATTGCTGTATCATATAGTAGCTCTATTTTTAGTGTTTTGAGAACCTCCATACTGTTCTGCATACTGCCTGCACCAATTCACATTCCCACCAGCAGTGCAGGGGCATTTCTTTTTCTCCACACTCTCTGAAGCATGTAGCATTTGTAGACTCTTTGATGTTAGCCATTCTGATCGGCGTGGGGTGGTACCTCACTGGAGTTTTGATTCGCATTTCTCTAATAATTAGTGGTATTGAGCATCTATTCTTGTACCATTTGACCATCTAGTTTTTACCTAAGGCATGTGATAATAACGATGATGAAATTTATCAGTTAGAAATTAATTCAGCAATATAAATAATACATACCATTGGGTAATAATGGCACATCTTAACTTTAAAAATTACACACACATACATACATGCATATATATTCCCCAGGCAGCAAAAACCATTTAAAACTTCAGCTCTTGAGTCTCTTGGCTCCAGCGTCAGATTCCAGGAGAGACAATTTATTGTTTTATCTTAGGCCACCTGCCCACTCCCTTCTCTCTTGAGGAAAGGTCACCTAACTGGCAATCACAGCATGACTCCATGTCGTAAGGGAAGAGGGCTCCCCAAGGGAACATCAGGTGCTAAAAGTAAGAAAAGGAGCATGGAGGCAACTTAAAAGCAGCCAACATCCACCATAATGCAGACACTGAACGTCCGTTGCATCCCCACTATGTGCTGTACACCTGCTAAATACACGCTTGACATAAATCACCCAGTTAATAATGATAGACTGTGATTATTTCCATTATACAGCTGAGGATACTAGGGTTCACAGAGATCACATAGCTTGTGTAACAGGTGAGTGGGAAGATTGGGGTTAACCCCAATCCATTTCACTCTAAATCCCCGGTCTTCCCAATGTACTTACGACCCTCCGACACCTCCCAGCACTACCCTGCTATTGGTGTTACTTGTACACTCTTCAGATTGGAGCAAAGACAATGGATACAGCCAAGTCACACACCATCACCCCCGCTTCCTGTGCCTGATTAAATGTTACCCATTGAAAGTGGGGATAACACAATTCAGTACCTTAAGGGGTTACACACGGCCCCATTCAGAGATGCATACTGGAAAGGCACAAAGAAATAGACTCAGAAATAATAGCAGATTTCATCTCCCTTCCGTTATCAGAAAGAAAAGGAAGATCAAGCTGTGCGCCTGCCAGTGTCCACAGAAACCCTAAACACGTTTCTCGGTGCTTCTCCTTCTGAGTCTGGCCTGGATGTATTTCATGAAAAGACAATCTGTCTGTTTCTAATCCACTTACGTTTAATTTATTAAAATGTTTTGGGTCAGAGTTATTTGAGTCCCAAAAAGCATTGTGGGTCTATTTTACAAGACTTTAAAAAGTCTATTTCCTTTAAACAATGAAGTTCTATTTTGCCTAAAGTGGTTTGACCAAAACCTCAAAAAAAGTAAAATTGCTTCTAAATTCAGGACTAAAATGCTTAAGTCTATTCTAAACTCCATAAACACTCTATTCTCAGGTACCTTAAACACCCTCAGGCTATCTGATGACAATGGGGGTCATCTGGTCCCCTCAAACATTGACCAGCAAATCAGAAGAAGAGATATCATGATCCAAAAGTGGGGGTGGGGGCAGTTTAAAGCTTGAAGACAGAAGAACTGGCACTTTGGCTGTGTAGCCCTCACCAATCCGTTTCCCCTCTCCGGGTCTTGGTGTTCCTTTCTTTTAAGTAGAAAGGGTATTTATGCTCTTAGTCTGCAGGGCATCCTAGGATCAAGAGAGAATAGATATAAAGGCTTGAGCACATATAAAGAATAACCTTCATTACCATCATTGCTACTAACTCTACAGTAAGTACAAGTAGTCAAAGTGGCATGGTCAGCAACTTCACCAAAACTAAGAAGATGAATTTTCACAGCTCATAGCAAAGATCGGCCACGCCAACAAGATTTCCTCAAAGATCGTAGCAAAACCCAGCTCTCAGAAGCAGTTATTGTGCCCGTCACTCTGGCAGTTGGTTAACAAACAGGAGAGCGTGTGTTCGTGTTCAAGAGTTTGAAATACTCACAGCATAAATTGTGAACAAATTATCCAAATCACTGTGACTCCCGAGCTGCTAGCCCAGTAATAAATATCTGTGTTAGGCCTGGCTTACCCAAAACCTTTCCTTGAATCCGATCATGATGTAACTTTTACTACAGGCTCAAAAAGAGGTTAATGATAGAGCAAATGTGAAGGGAAAGAAGCTCGTTTGGGTGAAACAGTAACTTGCTCAACTTTCAGACCTCAGCAGAAAATATGATGGTTAATTTCATGTCTTTGCAGGGAGTAATGCACAGGGCTGTAATGGTTTCAGAATTAACTAGCAAATGACGAATTAAGCCTTCCAAATACTCAGAAACAATTTGCTCATTTTATTAAAAATATATAGCAACATATATTATTCTTTGACTCGAGTGACATATTTTCCTGTCGGGAGAACCAAATTGTAGGAATTACATTTGTTTCCCAATGTATTCTGTGGGACAATGCCAAAATACAAGCTTACGGGCAGGAAACTTCATATCCACAGTAGATTTTCCACATGTCACTGCTGGTCAGAAGCAGCTCCCCAGAGAGATAGCGTCTGCTCCCAGGGATGACGGAGGGCAGCAGCCGTGCTGAGGGGGACCTTTATTAGGAAGGTTCTTCCTCATTAGCGTCTCTGAACTTTCTTTCTTTTCAACCACCCTGGAACAGAGATCAGCTGGTGAGGGCAGAGCAGTCAATGATATTTTATTTTAAAGAGTTGGAATGTGAATAAGCAAAGGCAAACCAGAAGCCCCTTTCCCCATCATCTCAGAGAGCTGGGATACAATGTCCCCCCTCCCACCCAGGGTTCTAATCCAGGGTCCACAAGCTTTTCTCAGAAAGTTGGATAATTACAGATTTACGGACCAAGATGCAAATAAGGGATATTCTATAGTTACAATAATTTTCAATGTGACTATATTTTTTAAAAAATAATTGCATTTATTTTTGGCTATTCTGGTGTGCTCGGGTTTTCTCTAGTTGCAAGGAGCAGGGACTGCTCTTGTGGTGTGCGGCTTCTTCTTGCGGTGGCTTCTCTTGTTGGGAGAGCTACACACACGGGCTTCATTACCTGTGGCTCCCGGGCTCTAGGGCAGAGGCTCAGATAATGCGGCACACGGGCTTACTTGCTCCACTGCATCCGGGATCTTCCTGGATCAGGGATCAAACCTGTGTCTCCTGCCTTGGCTGACAGATTCTTTTTTTTTTTTTTTCTTTTTTTTATCCCTATCCTCTATGACATCTCAAAGATTCCCGCTGGCTGACAGATTCTTTACCACTGAGCTACCAGGGAAGCCCCACTGTGACTGTTTAAAATATAAAAACCATTCTTAGTTTGCAGGCCATCCAGAAATAGGCAACAGGTCAGATCTGGCCCACTGATCGTAGTTTGAAAGTCAATAGGCAAGTTTTAAAATCTAGATTTGTGAGGCAACTTAATGTGAGAAGATAACGTTTTGGAACAGTGCGACATTCCCTTTCTTTCTGTTCAAGTAAGGCCACCCTGAGTTTGTTGCCTCAGGACAAGATAAGGCAACAGAGAAAGCAATAAGAATTTCTTCCTGGCTTTTGAAATCTGAAAACCTTTTTTTTTTTTTTTTTTCAGTTCTTCCCAAAGGCTTCCCGGATGGCACTAGTGGTGAAGAACCCGCCTGCCAATGCAGGAGACACAAGAGAAGCGAAAAACATGGGTAGATCTCTGAGTCGGGAAGATCCCCTGGCGGAGGGCATGGCAACCCACTCCAGTAGTCTTGCCTGGAGGATCCCATGGACAGAGGAGCCTGATGGACTGCAGTCCATGGGGTTGCAAAGAGTAGGCCACGCCTGAAGCAACTTAGCATGCAGTGTGAGGAAATGCGCGTGGAGGGAACTTCTGGATAATAGTAGATGTGGGAGAAGAGGGATGAGTCTGGTTGGTGAGAGGAAAGGTCTCAGGAGGTGAATGGCAAGCCCGAACATGGGCACATGGATACCAGCCTATCCATGCACTGATAGAAAGGGGACCCAAGGCCAGTTTCTCCATCCTCCCCACCACCATACTATGCTGAGTACCAGTGGAGGGAGAAGAGATTTCAGGGTCCCCCGGCTGATGCATAGGATCTGAGATGATGGACAGGGCAAATTGAGCCTGAGGCAACGTCACAGAATACCCCCAGACACACAGAAATATTCCACATCCTTGGATGATAAGAAGGAACCAGGGCCAGCAGCTGAAGGAGAGTTGGATGTGATGGGACCTTGCAGATGGCAATCCTGAGTAACTTAGCAGCAGCCCTGAGATCCAGGCCAGTATCAGACAAGCTGAGGAATGTGGACTCGGGTACCAGCGTGCTGGCAGAAGGCTCACGGCTGAAGACCGGACCGTGGGGAAGCACCTAATAGATGGCACCACAGAGCACAGGGACCAAGGTAGGACCATACAGGCACTCAGGCCTTGGTCCTCTGCTGTCTCCCAGGATTTGGCATAGCTCCAAAGTGGGAAGCAGATGTTATGCTGCTGCCATTGTGCAAAAATGATTTGATCCAGAAGCTGAGCATGGCTGATGGTTGTTTATAGGTATGTATCTTACATACTAGAGTTTGAAGGATGAGATTGGTAGGCCATTTAAAGTGGCTTGTATTAAAAAAAGAAAAAGGAAGCGATCATCTGACATGAGATCTGGCTCTGGTACAAACTAACCAGATAAACTGTGATAAACTGTGACCCCACTGGGTCCTGGCTTTCTGATGGGTTAGGAAGGAATAGTCCAGATGGCAAAGAAGTTTCTTCTCTTTGGGCCACATCGGCTACATCAGTAGCTGTTAACTAGTGCACTGAGTTATGAAGGTTCTGAGCTTGCATTTAGGTTCTTTTACTGATGGTTTCCATGGGTACAGAGGTAATGGGGAAAGGATCATGGCAGACATGACTCACCTTTCCTACTCCTGGGCAGCTACATGATCTCTGAGGTCCCTTTTAATTCAGAAAGTGAGTTTTCCCAAAGGCCTAACACCCAGGAGTTGGTCCAGAAACTTTTCTTGGGAGAATGTTTTACTAAGAGTCTAGCTGGCCTTGGCACAAACTGGGCTCAGAGAGATGAAGGTGGCAGCCTTCATGGGATGGAGACCGAGCAGATGCTCACAGTCGCTGGTCCACACCCCAGACTCGCAGTGAAGCGAGCTGAGCTCTGAACCCAGAGTCGATCCCTTTGAAGATCAGATAAGGCAGTGAATGGGGAATGAGCTCCGCACACAGCAAGCACTCAGTAATTACAAACAAAATAGCAGCCTCCAGGAAAGTCCTTTCTGAATGTGAAATTTCTGATTCTTAGAACAATGTTTTTGGCTTTCAAAGCACAGAAAGTTCAGAGTAAAATACATATATTTTAAAGTAGGTTTTCAACCTTCACATCAGAATTGCCGTAAGGTTTTCTAGAAAGCAGATGGCCAGGCTCTGCCTTAGACCTAATGAGTCAGACTCTCAGAGGCTTGGGTCTAGGAGACATTCCTTACCACAGTTCTGACCCCAACTAGCATTCAAGCCACTTATAACTTCTCCCTACAGCCCAAACCACGAGGTTCATCCTCTTCACCTCTTCTGGGAGGGCTTCCCTGACCACCCTATTTCACACAGGATCCCTACCCCACTCAGCCCTCCTTATCTCCTTTGGATTTTTTTCCATAACACTTTCCATTCATAACATCATCCATGTGTTTGATTTGTCTTTTCTTACCCATCTGACCCTGAATGTCAGTTCTCCACGGGCAGTCCTTACTGCCAGGTCCCCAGAGCCTAGACCAGTGCCTGGCACACCGTGGACACTTGGTAAGTGTTAGTTGAGTGATCTTTGATGCATCCCCTGCTCTTATTTGATTTCAGAGGACCCCAAGAGGGAAGGTTAAAAAGTTGAGACTGTCTGTGATGGGTTGTGTCATGACATGATTGAAAAAAAAACCACTAATCTAGAAACGTTAAGTACTGAGTCCCAGGGATTTTTTAAAAAGGGGGTTAAGAGGCTGGATGTTCATTTTAGTCAGTGTCTTTGTATCTGGACTGCGCTGTCTTCACTGCTGTGTGCGCTTTTCTGCAGCTGCGGCGAGTGGGGCTGCTCTGCCTCGCGTGCAGGCGTCTCACTGTAGGGGCCCCTCTTGCTGCAGAGCATGGGCTCTAAGGTGCGCAGGCTTCGCCAGCTGCAGCTCGTGGGCTCAGTAGTTACGGCTGGTGGGCTTTAGAGTGCAGGCTCGGCAGTTGCTGTGCATGGGCTTACTGGCTCCAGGCCATGTGGAATCTTCCCAGATCAGGGATCAAAGCCGTGTCTCCTGCGTTGGCAAGTGGATTCTTTACCACTGAGCCACCAGCCACCAGGGAAGCCCCTTCCACCACCCCTCTGTGATCTTTTATGATATAAAGGAAGCAGCTGATTGCCTCGAACCTTGTCCAACCTTGACCATTTTCTCAACTAAATGGCTACCCAGTAGCATTGGTTTTCAGCTTCTTGGTTGGGCAGGGACAAGACCTGGCCTAAGTCCAGGAGCAGAGGAAAGCCCAAGGATCCCACTTGTCCAAGTCACTCAGTGTCCTCAGCATCTGCTGGGTCTCCAATCCCAAGCTCTGCTTCCTGCGGCACTGGTCTGCCCACTCCCTCGTCAAGGCCCTTGACACCCAAGACCAAGCCGGGCACCACCCTCTCTTGCCTCCAGAGAAAGCGGGTGTGGTTCCAAGCATCTGCAGATGATGGGGAGACTGTTATTTAGCAAAAGAGACACATCATTATTTTCTTGCCAGGATCATGTTTCATTTAGCTGACTTGGCTCCACATTTAAACAGCATCCCCCAGGCAAATAATACAATTAAGCAAATGGAGAGGAGATTTAGTAACAATAAATTCCACAGAACTGGTCATTCTTTTGTATGCAGTTTTAAAAGGAGGAGAACATTTAGAAGGATCAATCGCCCTGAATCTCATGGGCTCAAACATTATATAGAAACTGCTAGTAAAAACTGACAGGGATTTGAAACATACATACACACGCACACACACATACTTGGACACACACCACAGAAATACACTCACGGGTTAGGCCTAGGCCTACTTTCTTTCTTTTTTTTTTTTTTACAATCCAATAACTAAAAGACAATTATAAAAATAGGCTTAGGGTACATGTGGAAGAATTCAGGCCAAAATGGAAAATAAGCTACAGAAATGAAACCTCTGAGAGCCAGTCAAGGAGAGAGAATTGCCTCCAGGAGCTGTGTTAGAACAGATAAAGGATTACATTGGGCACCTAGAGAGCTGAGTCATCGTGTCAGCTCTACCATGCATATTCTGTGTAATGTGAGGCCAGACAATGACTTCCGTGAATTTCCCTTTCTCTATATATAAAACAACTTTTTGAACCCCATCCCACCATTTTTACCATCCCCAAGCACCATCAGTACTGCTATTTATGTAGTCCTTTCATTTAAGTCAGCTCTTCTTTATTCGAGTGTGGTTACACACTGGGGAGGGAAACAAGTATTTATTAAACTGTTTGTTGTGTTTTGCTACAGCTTGTACATTTCTCATAATAAATACACTTGCTTAGAAAGGAAATTGTTTCACTAATATAAAAGGAAAGCCAGAATCACTGGTCTTAAAATAGGAGGTAATGACAAAAATAAATACAATGGACTCCTGCTTTTAGTCATGACAGACTAGTTTGCTTTAGACCAATCTCTTTGCCAAGAACAACTTAAAAATCTGGATAAAATATATAAAATGTAAAAATAAAAACAAAGAACTTCTGTTTGAAGACATTGGGGAGATACTAAGACAGCTAGGCCCTGAAGAACTAAGAGCCAAGAGCCAAGGAAAGAACACTGAAATAAGTCAAGGGTTTGAATCACTGTTTCCCTCTACGCGTTGCTGATTTGTAAACTTCATAGGACCCAGAGGCTCAGAAGTCTACAGCCAGTCTCATGACAAAAATTGATGTTCAGGGTCCACCAAAGAGAAGGGCCCTGGTAAACACTTCAGACTTTCAACTGGAACTATGAAAGGGCTACACATTAGCAGTGAGAGTGAAGCAGAAATAGTTCAGTGCTCATAAAGACTAAAATCCAGTGTTGAGCCCATTCAAACCCAGATTAAAAAAAAAAAAATGATCTACCAGTATTTGAAAAGTATGCCAGAAACAAGAGAAAATTTGGTTTTCTCTGGAAGAAAACAACATAATCCAGCATTTCTAGTTGGCTTTAAGTTTGTCATAGTTTGTTGTATGTCCAGAGCTTCCTAAAATTTACCAGGTATTCTAAGAGACATAAGCAAATCCCTAAAAACAAAGAAAAAAATCTTATATGTGAGTCAGATATTGGAGTTATCATGTATAGATTTCAAAATATCTACAGTTGATAACTTCAAGAAAGTAGATGACAAGATGGAGAATTTCAAGAGAACTAGAATCTTTGAAAAATGCAAGTCTGGAATTGAAATATCCAATAACCCAAAATAAGAATTCAACAGATGAGGTTTATTGACAGATTAGATATTGCAGAAAAGAGAATCTGTAAGTTGGAATATATGACAGCAGAAAATATTCCGACTGAGAATGAATATAAAAAAAGAAAAGTATAGTTAATATACAAAAGATACGGGACTTGGTAAAAATTTCTAATGTGTGTATTTAGAGATCCTGAAGGAGAAACAAGAGAATATTGAACTGAAGTGGTATTCAAATACATAATAGTTGAAAATTTCCTCATGTTTCCCACAGACGTCAAGCTAAAGATTTTTTAAACTTAACAATTTCAAACAGAACAAAGGAGACCACATCTAGGCATATCATGGTAAAACTACTTAAAGACCAAAAAAAAAAAAAAGAAAAAAAAAAAACCTTGAAACCAGCCAAAGCAAAGAAACATATTACCTCCGAAAGAAAAACAGTAATGATGGAAGCTGAGTTTAAACAAAAATAATGGAAGCCAAAGAACAATGAAATGACATCTTCAGTGTGCTGAAAGCAAAGAATTGTCAACTAGAACTCTATGCTTATTAAAAACATCCTTCAAAATGTGCATGAAATAAAGACATTTTCAAACAAACAAAACCCTAGAGAATTCATATACAACAGAAATGCATTAAAAGAAATACTGCAGAAAATTCTTAGGGGCAGAAGACAATGAGATCAAATGGAGCTATGGAAATGGAGAAAAGAATGAGACAATAGAAAGTACAAATGTGTGGGTGAAACCTAATCCATATTAACTGCACAAAATAATAATAACTTACTGTGCCATGTAAAATATATGTAGAACTAAATTAGGTACAACAGTGACAAGAATAGGGAAAGTAATAGTCAAGACATGGAAAGAGCCTGGGTGTCCAACATTACATGTTGCATATATACATTCATAGAGTTGACCCTTGAACAATAGGAAGGTTGAAGCACAGACTCCCCTCCCCAGCACAGCTGAAAATCTGTATATAGCTTTACATTAACCCTTCTATATCCAAGGTTCCACATCTGCAGATTCAACTGACTGTGAATGGGGTAGTACTGTAATCCATATTTGCTGACAAAAGTCCATATACAAGTGGACCTAGAAAGTTCCCACTCATGCTGTTCAAGTTGCAACACTTAGAGAAAACATTTTTTCAACTACGCATGGAATATTTACTTAGATTTACCTTTTGTTGGGCCATAAAGTACATACAAGCAAATATAAAAGAATTGGAATAAGAAGAGTATCTTAGTTTTCTCTTGTTGCTGTAACACACTGCCACAAAGTAATAGCTTAAAACAACACAAATTTATGATCTTACTGTTCTGTCAGTTAGGAGTCAGAAGTAGTGAAAACATAATTAAGAAAACAGTTCCATTTCTAACATCATCAAGAATTAAATAGTAAATGTAAAGATTAGAAAAGGGGTACACTAAACACTACAAAATGTTTTGAAAAGAAGGATCTAAATAAAGGGAAAGACATCTGTGTCCATGGATTAAAATATTTAACACTAAGATTGTAACATTTTCCAAGTTGATCTACAGATTCAATGCAATCCTTATCAAAATTCTAACCATCTCGTTTGCAGAAATGGATATGCTGATCTTAGAATCAATATGGAAATGCAAGGGATCCCAAGTAGCCAAAACAAGCTTGAAAAGAACTCTTACAAGTCAATTTAAAAAAAAAAAAAAAAAGACTGACACCCCAATAGAAAAATGGGCAGAAGTCTTGACCAGGTACTTCAAAAAAAGAATATCCAGTCCAAATAACCAATGAACAGAAAAAAAAAAAAAAAAAAAAAGTACTCCATTCCATTAATCTCCAGAGAAATGCAAATCTGTAATCAAAACCACAATGAGATTTAGCGACATACCTGGAAGACTGACTGAAAGCTGTGTACCTGATAGAAATGCATAGAGAGCCAAGAAAATGTTCATAGCCACCTACTGACCAAAACCTGGAAACAGAGGCCATCCACAGTGGAAGGGCTCAGTAAACTGTGATGGATTAGCACGTGGAGTAACACACAGTAATGGAGCAACATAAACGCATAATGGAGCAAAATTGCATAGACAACACAGATGACACTCTGATATGCAATATGACACGAAAGAAGGCAAACATGAGTTTATACTGAATGATTTCAGTTACGTCAATTTCAGAACTGGCAAAGCTTATCTAAGGTATTAGAAGTTAAGACAGCGGTCTCCTTCTGTGATGCTGTTTAGGGAGACAGTTACGGAGAAGGGGACTCCTGAGGTGCTTCCACTACTGTGTGTCTTAGTCTGAGCACTGATTGCAAGTGTGTGCCCACTTTTCAAAAAGTCATCAAGCTGCATACTCATGGGTGCTCTGTGGCATGAATATATACTTCATTGAATGTGCTTTTTAATTAAATAAGAATACCTGCAATCCTCTTAATGCTTTAAGGAATTACTTGAATCAAATGTTAGACTCATTGGCATCCTATACAAATAGAAGTCCAAAAAAATAAAGGAATAAATGTGAGTCCACAGATAAATATATTTAGTGCATTCAAAACCATGTTATTAAATTCCAGTGAGGTTCTGTTGCCTGCTATGGCTCTGAGCTCAAGACTTGGTCTCCTTCCATTGAAAAGAGGTGTTCAAGAAGCACTTAAGATTTACGACCAAGCTGAGATTGCTTCTTGATATATAAGGAAAATAGGATTGAAAAGGAAATTGCTTTCTCCGAGGTTGATGCAGTAACATTCATTACTATGTGTCATCTGAAATCCCTTGGCTAAGCATCAGGGACCTCTGGACACCATGGGACATACTGGCTTATCTGATCTCACAGCTGCCTCCCAGCTGACCATCTGACTTTCTGACTGAAGACTGCCCCTCAGAGAAAACTACAAATAGTACTAGCCTTGGAAATGATTTCAGAAAGAAAGACTGAGTCACATCCATTGGTTACAGGATCTGTGAAAACACTTAGGCGTCTCTTTCTACCCCTATGAAATCATGCCACCTCTTCCACACATCACAGGCCTCACCCTAGGAGGATGGAGCACCATTCCAAGGGGCTTCCCTCTCCTGCCCCACATCTGAGCCACCAGCAAAGCCATCAGCTCTATTTTCAAAGCTCATCTGAAATCCAGCCATTCCTCACCATCTCCCAAGTCACTGCCATCCCTCACCCACTGGCCTCTCAGCAGATCTCTCCACTTTCACCTTGTCCCCCTTCAATCTGTTGTCAACAGAGCAGCCCAAGTGAATTTAGAAAAAGAATTAAAAAGAAAAAACAAGACTAACACCCCAATAGAAAAATGAGTAGAGTTCTTGACCAGGTACTTCAAAAAAAGAATATCCAAATGACCATTAAACAGGAAAAAAAAAAAAAAAAGGATACTATGGCAGAAAGTGAAGAGGAACTAAAAAGCCTCTTGATGAAAGTGAAAAGGAGAGTGAAAAAGTTGGCTTAAAGCTCAACATTCAGAAAACGGAGATCATGGCATCTGGTCCCATCACTTCATGGGAAATAGATGGGGAAACAGTGGAAACAGTGTCAGACTTTATTTTTGGGCTCCAAAATCACTGCAGATGGTGACTGCAGCCAAGAAATTAAAAGACGCTTACTCCTTGGAAGAAAAGTTATGACCAACCTAGATAGCATATCTAAAAGCAGACACATTACTTTACCAACAAAGGTGTGTCTAGTCAAGGCTATGGTTTTTCCAGTGGTCATGTATGGATGTGAGAGTTGTACTGTGAAGAAGGCTGAGTGCTGAAGAATTGATGCTTTTGAACTGTGGTGTTGGAGAAGACTCTTGAGAGTCCCTTGGACTGCAAGGAGATCCAACGAGTCCATTCTGAAGGAGATCAGCCCTGGGATTTCTTTGGAAAGAATGATGCTAAAGACTCTGATGCTGGGAGGGATTGGGGGCAGGAGGAGAAGGGGACGACCGAGGATGAGATGGCTGGATGGCATCACGGACTTGATGGACGTGAGTCTGAGTGAACTTCGGGAGTCGGTGATGGACTGGGAGGCCTGGGGTGCTGCAATTCATGGGGTCTCAAAGAGTCGGACATGACTGAGCGACTGAACTGAACTGAACTGACAGTCCATTAATCACCAGACTCAGAGCATACCACCGTTCTGCTCAAAACCCTCCTATCTCAGAACAAAAGCCAACAGATTCACCATTGTCTGCCAGGCCCTCCGTGACCTGATAGCCCATTACCTCCCAAATATCACCTCCTATTGGGCTTGCCAGGCTCACTCTGCCCTAGACTCACAGGTCCCATTGCTGGTTCTCAGGCACGCTAAATATGCTCTCACCTCAGGACCCTGAAACCTTTCTTGTTGGGCAGATACAGCCGAAAAGATAGTCAAGCTGCTGACAGGAAGTTGCTATTTACCCTTCAAGTCATGACATTCTGCCCAGTTCCTCCCTTCCAATTCCGCAGGGCTTGCTGATCTACTGGGGGTGGAGAAACCCTTTGCTCTGTTGCTCGCTCAGGGTGAGAGAGTACAGTTGTTCACTCAGCAAATGCTTATCAATTACAACTTATGTGCCAGACAGTGAGCTGCATGCCAAGAGCACGTGCCAAGGACCCAGCATTGGCTTTGCCTGAGTGATGCTCGGAATCCAAAGAGCAGAGGGAAGCGGATGTCTGCGCACTCTGGTTAAACCTGCAGATGTGCAAGACATTACTTCTCCTGGGTCCTGACAGATAGCAGCTTGTCGCCAGTAATTTGTAGGTAATAAGCTATTCAAATTTGCAATTATTCAGTCTTTATTTATAGCTGAGAGTGATTTAAAGGCTGTGCCTGTGATGTTACTTTCACTCTCTAATGTATTTCTTAATGGAGAGAAAAGAAAGTATAAGAAATTAAATATAAGGCAGGGAGGGCCCACAAAGTGAGTGTGTCATGCCCAAGGTCATAAGATCATCAGTCTGCAGATTGGAAACAGGGTGAGAACCTCTGCTATAAGATATTCTTTCCCTCAATTTCCTTGTTCAGTTTCCTTGTTCAAATTCACAGGTGGCGATAAGAAGGCAGCTGTCACTGCTGGGCACTGGTACATGAGGAACCATGACAGGCACTTGGATTAACTCATTTAACCCTCACACAATAGAGGGGTTCCCTCATAGCTCAGTTGGTAAAGGAGACCCCAGTTCGATTCCTGAGTCGGGAAGATCCCCTGGAGAAGGGATAGGCTACTCACTCCAGTATTCTTGGGCTTCCCTTATGGTTCGGTGGGTAAAGAATCTGCCTGTAATGAAGGAAACCTGGGTTTGATCCCTGGGTTGGAAAGATCCCCCAGAGAAGGGAAAGGCTACCCATTCCAGTATTCTGGCCTGGAGAATTCCATGGACTGTATAGTCCATGGGGTTGCAAAGAGTGAGACATGACTGAGCGACTTTCACTTCAATAGAGGGGTAAGTATTAGTTTTTTTTTCTTTCCATATTATTGAGATATAATTAACATACAGCACTGTGTAAATTTAAGCTATACAGCATATATTGACTTGACTTATATTGTGAAAATCATTACTGCAATGTTCAGTTAACATCCATCATCCCATACAAATACCAAAACAAAAAGTTTTTTCCCTTGTGATAAAAACTTTCAGGATCTACTCTCTTAGCATTTTAAAAATATACCACACATCGGTGTTACCTGTAGTTATCACGAGGTACTGTATCCTCGGTTGTGTATATTTCAATTATCCTAAAACTGGAATTTTGTACCTTTTGATCACTTGTATCCAATTCCTTCCCCATTTCCCACCCCATTCCCGGGCAATCACAAATCTGATCTCGTTTTCTACGAGTTTGGATGTTTGCAGGGTTTTTTTTTTTTTTTTTTTTCAGATTCCACATATAAGTGAGCTCTCACAATATCTGTCCTCTCTCTGACTTAGTTCACTTAACATAATGCCCTCAAGGTCCTTCCAGCTGTAACAAGGGTGTCAGGATTTTCTTCTTAAGCTTGAGTAGTATTCTGAGGTATAGTCATTGAATCCTACTTTTCAGATGCAGAAATTGACACTGGGGTTCATGGTAAATACATTACCTAAGGTTATACAGAAGGCAAGAGACAGATTTGGAATTCAAACCCAGATTCGTTTGATAACAAAAACCTTTGAATAAAAATCCCTAGCATGTGTGCGTGCTAAGTTGCTTCAGTCATGTCCGGCTCTTTGCGACCCTATGGACTGTAGCCCACCAGGCTTCTCCATCCATGGGATTCTCCAGGCAGGAATATTGGGGTGGGTTGCCATGCCCTCCTTCAGGAGATCTTCGTGAGCCAGGGATTGAACCCGCATGTCCTGCACTGGCAGGTGGGTTCTTTACCACTAGCACCACCTGGGAAACCCCTCCTTTTGGCATACACCTTTGCAAATCCAGTTGGAAGTCGTTGGAATCTGACTTTCATTTGAAGAGAGATTTGATGCATTTGTGAACAAATGTGATTCAACCAAGAACTAATTAAGTGAAATTAGGGATGTACAGTGAGTAAGCCAGGA
This sequence comes from Ovis aries, assembly GCF_016772045.2. Classification (NCBI taxonomy): domain Eukaryota; kingdom Metazoa; phylum Chordata; class Mammalia; order Artiodactyla; family Bovidae; genus Ovis; species Ovis aries. The sequence goes on along the minus strand of NC_056072.1, from coordinate 45,764,514 downwards.
CCTAACTCACATTAAGAGCTAGATTTCAGTCAACACATCATCAGCCTTTTCCATCACATTTGCTCCTCCTCCCCTCCTCCCTTCCTTCATTTATACCTTAAAACAACTGCCATCTGTTCTTGCTCGTGACTCTTCTGGCTGGCTGGACAGTGTTGTTGAATGAGGCTGGGCTCCCCTAAGCATGTGTCGTGAACAGTGGGGAAGCTGGCTGGGGGCTGGCTGCTCTAGGATGGCCCTAGCCACGTGTCTAGAGCAGGGCTGGGTTCCAGTTTTGGGGTAACAACCATCAAGCTTGCCTGGGTTTTTCACGTGGTAGCAGCAGTGTGGCAAGAGAACGAATGGAAGCAAGTAGGGCATCTTGAGGTCTGGCCCCCTCCTGTTTCAGTACAGATTATATAGTGAGTCTAGATGTGGGGGATGGAGAAATAGGATCCTGTCTCGTGATGGGCAGGGCTGAAAAATCACATTTCCGCTGATGCCTTACGCTTCCTCGTACTCTCAGTTCTCCCTGTGGACCGAGGGGCCTTCTCAGGAAGAACTTCCTGCATCCAAACAGGTCTATACTCAGGTTCAGTCCGTTGTTTAACATCAGTGATTCTTTCTGATCCTCTGATTCAGGTTGGTAGTATTTTGTTCCCTGGAAATGGGAGCCCACCCACAATATCTTTTCCTAGAGGAGTTTCTACGCTTAACCCTTTTATTTGTTAAGTGGTCTATTAAATTAATCTGGGTCCAACAGCTATGAGTAAGTATGGCACCCAGAGCTACAGGCTCCATTCATTGAGGGAGCTGTGCAGAGTCACACCTTGCCTGGATCCCGTGGCTGTGGATCCGCTGTGACCCTGCCAAAGGTGACCTTTTGTGACCGTGTTTTCTGCTGCTGCCCCGCAGGCACCTTCCTTCTGTGCCCACCATGGAGTTTCTGTGCCCCTCATTTTTATACATGCTGTTCCTGCTGCCTGGAACACATGCCTACCTCCTCCTCTTGGCCTGGTGAAGCCTCATGAATCTTTTACAACCCAGACTACATCTCATGCCATCACTCAGCAAATCTGTACTGATCTGCCAGGCCCGAGACACAGGGGAGCTGAAAACAGACTCAGCCCCGCTCCCCGTGGGATTACTGTCACGCTGTGGGAAACACCCTGTTTCCAAGTCCCTGCCTCTGCTCTTTTCCCACAGGCATGAGTGTGTCTGTGTCTGTGCTTACACATGTTTACACGTGACTGCAAGTGTGTATACACATAAGTGTATATATGTGTATATACACACGCACGCATACCTTTTACAGCACAGATGTACACTGGATTCTACTGATTGGTGAATTTTTCATTAAACCAAGGTCTTTACACTTAGGGAACACACCTCATTATTCCATTTTATAATTAAATCACCCAGTCTTACCTTATAGTAGAAATCCAAAAGAACATTTGCTGAACAGACAAATGACTGACTGTCAGAAGGAAAAGTTGCTCTTGGAAGAGTGTTTAGCTCAATGTCTTAATCTTGCCAATGAAAAGACGAAAACCCAGGCAATTAAACTACTTATTGCGACTACACTGCCTTTACATAGGGAACAATGCATTCCCCCAACTTCAGGGTGGAAAGGGGGACAGTTGTATATTTTAAAGTTTCTGGTTTTAAGAAAATTTACTTTGCATTTTATACAAATTTCAAGTGGGCGAAATACAGTACATCAAAAGTGACTTAAGAAATTTGGCTTTTGAGCCAGACAGATTTGGAAGAAAATTCTGGCACCATTTGACCTCAGGCAAGTTAATTTTACCTCCTAGTCTCACTTTCCTTATTTATAAAATGGAGCTGCCCATCAGCTCCTGCCCCAGACATGTTGGGAAGATTTACAAAGCACGAGGCTTAATCCACAAAAATGTGTAATATACATAAGCTCTCATTTTATCATTATTAGTTTGCTATTAATTTAAATGATGCCTAGAAAACAGCATTAGCTAAACATTTAAAGGTTCAAGTCTAACCATAATTATGTTCAAGAGATGTCCATAATGGTTGCTATCTTAAATCAGCTACAACCAATCTCTTTTTAGTTAAAAAAAAAAAAAAAACTTTTTCGTCAGAAATTCAGACGTAGTATGACATTTTCCCACAGGATTTACCTACAGGAATTAAAGCATTAGCAAGGTCCTTTGCACGAGGAAATGAATGCATACCACAGCATGATGGCAAGCCCGGGATCGCAAGGAGAGTGATTCACATGCCGTTACTGAACTAGTAGAACCTGCTTTTAATGGCCAGAAGATGTTCATTTCCTGAGGCTTGGTTAGTACAAATACTGAACCGTCCTTTTTTCCATGCATAAAAATGGAAATGTAAAGGTTAGAATGCTATGGTTAAGAATGGTTTTAAACAATATTTTATGGCATCTGAAGGCAACCCTTTTATCTTTTACATCTTCACTTTTTATTGTCTGGGCTTTTATGAGCTGTGTGCTTGAACTAGACCCAAATCCTGGGTGCCACACTCCAAATCATATGGTGCATCTGTTTCTCTGACCAAGGACGTGGTGGGATTCTGCATATCAAAGTCGTCCCCCACCACACACTCACACTCAGCGGAAAAAATGGAAAATGTTGCATCCATGCCCTCTCTCAACAGGGCCAGTTCTGTTCACATCCCATGGGGGCAGGGGGCAGGACCGAGCCACAGTCAACAGGGGGACATCAAAGTGACTGGAGCCTTCTCTTTGGACATCTGTTTCCCTGGAGAATCTTCAAAACTGGTTAAGGTCCCCACCTTGTATGGACCTGGAACCTGCCTGGCACTCTCTGAGCAAATAGAAATGCCCCATCATTATTTCAAAAATCAAGCAAATGCCTTTTAGCCTTTTTCCAAATATGGGGTGGATTTTTTTAAATAAAAACATGATTTAACCATTTTACAGTAGTGGAAAGTCAAGGGAAACGTGTGTTGTAACAACAACCACAGTGATAGGAGTTCTGCTGCTGTTTGTGGAGCTAAGTGAACTATGTCTGGCCGAAGCTATAGTCTCTTCTAAAAGGAGTGTGTATTTATAAAAATGTTGTGCCAAAAGTTAAGTGAGAGCCACTGACTGTGCCTCGCGCCTGCCCATTTCGGTGATGTTACCCAGAATTCACCCGAGCCATACTGTGAGAGCTGAGTGGAATGCAAGACGCAAGGAGGTGGAAAAGGCGGGTGGAACCTCTGAGAACAGCGTGGTTGGCATAGAGGGCACATCGAAAGATGTGGTTGGAATTATACTGGAAAGGCATGTTAGGGGGAAACTCTGAAGGGGTTTGAATGTCAAACAAACAAAAGTGTCTAGGATTAACACTCTAAACACTAGAGGGCCATTGATGTTTTTGAGAGGATCAGATGCTGGAGTTCCTGGGGCTAGGCCACTCCTGCCATTCTTAACCTCACGGGGGTTCTCGCCCTCCCCTGTGAACAGCGAGCAGGAGCCCGCCTCCAGGTTCAACTACGCCTCCGGAGTGGGCCAGCCATGTCGCCGGTGGGATAGTTTCTGATTCTCTTGTTCTCAAGTTCACCAGACTCCCTGTTGTGTTACCCTCTGCTGCTTCTACGTTGATGCTGATGCATGGGAGTCTTGTGGTTGGAATGGTTTATCCTCAGTCTCTCCATCTGGGCATTGGTAGGAATACCCTGGTTTGGGGGAGGCAGTTGAGATGTTCGGTGAATGTTGACCGTTGGTTTGTGGTTTTGCTGCTCAGCTGTCCTTTTTGTATGTAGGAATTTGGAAAGATTATGGAAGATGCATCCATGTACCCAGAACCTAGAACTGTGTTTTCTTTTATGGTAGAAATGGGTCAACTTCTGGTCTCCCCTTGAATAGAATGGGGGTAATGAGAAAATGCATGGTGAGACAGTACATTTTACAAAATATATTCAAAGAACAAGGAGCTCAGATCTAGAAGTGACCTTGAGGGTAGCCTTGGAGAAAGAAACAGAGGTGTCATGAGAGCTTTCAGTTCAGTTCAGTTCAGTTCAGTCGCTCAGTCGTGTCCAACTCTTGGCGACCCCATGAATCGCAGCACGCCAGGCCTCCCTGTCCATCACCAACTCCCGGAGTTCACTCAGACTCACATCCATTGAGTCAGTGATGCCATCCAGCCATCTCATCCTCTGTCGTCCCCTTCTCCTCCTGCCCCCAATCCCTCCCAGCATCAGAGTCTTTTCCAGTGAGTCAACTCTTCGCATGAGGTGGCCACAGTACTGGAGTTTCAGCTTTAGCATCATTCCTTCCAAAGAAATCCCAGGGCTGATCTCCTTCAGAAAGGACCGGTTGGATCTCCTTGCTTTGGACTTTCTCAAAAGGTGGCCAGGCTGCCATCTGGCTTCGTGCAGTCAGGCGTGCTTGGGCCACTGTGGCTGTCTGTTTGCTGATGAGTGGCAGGGTGGTCTCTCCTTGCCATACTATCTCCTTGGGACATCCCAGAAGCTCCAGGTGAGAGTTTAAGTTCAGTTCTGATGACCACTTCATAGGGAGGAGGTCAAGACGTGAAGACCAATGATATGTGAAAAACTACAAAAGAAATGGGAGTTGAGAAGCACCAGCCTTACTACTTGTGGAATGAATTCGCCAGGTGAATGTGGTTCTGTGGGTCAAACTGACTTGGGACAAAGCCCTCACATGGAAATGTAGGGAGGAAATGTGTTCCCTCCTAAGGGAACATATGCATAACATATATGTGGGTGCATGCTAAGTCACTTCAGTCGTGTCTACTCTTTGTGACCACCAGCGATGTTCATGGGATTCTCCAGACCAGAATACTGGAGTGGGTTGCCATGCCCTCCTCCATGGGATCTTCCCAACCCAGGGAATGAACCCATGTCTCTTAAGTCTGCTGTATTGGCAGAGGGGTTCTTCACCACCAACAGCATGTGGGAAGCCCCTAACGTATGAGATAAATGCTCAGCACCTGTTCCTCCCATGGAATTCCAGGCCCTGGAATGAAGCGTGTGTGCCTCAAACCCTCCTTGGCTATCTGTGATGAAAACCTCTCCAGGACATGAAACAAGTTTCTCTCTCTCCCTCAGTCATGGAGCAAATCCAGGGAAATTTCAAAACCACAAAACATGAGAGAAAGCCTGTATGAGACACCCTGCCGATCATACCCTTGACTGAGACAGAAAGACAATGGCATGGAAGTGAAATAACACACAGGAAGCGGAGCTCTGGCCTCACGGAAGGCCATACACACAGCTCAGAGAGGGACACACAGTTCCTGGACAGGTGGCCTGACACCTGGGGCTGAGACACATTTGAGGCAGAGCAGCAGAGAGACAGGACTTCTTCAGCCAGGATCCTTATCTCAGACTGCCTCCAGAGCTGGTCCCGACAAAATCAGGACGTGTACAAAGTACCATTGGGTTGTTCCTCATTTTACCCTGTTTAAGCCCCACCCTCTCCCCACATTGATGTCCCTCTCCTGTTGACCTCAGGAATCCAGTGACCTTGAGCCTTAAGGGAGTAAAAGAACATTAACTGTAAAACCAGGTATGTCGGCCATGTTCCTTGACTTTTCTGAGCCTTAGTTCCCTCATCTAAATAGGCATAATAATTTATCTTTGCTATGAACCCAACAAGATACATCTGTACATGAGGAGGCCACGCAGAGCTGTTGCTACAAGGCATTCCCAGTTTTTGCCCGTGGTATCCGTACAGTTAGCATCTCCTTTCATGCTCAGCAGCATCCCAATTGGAGGATAAATTCTATGGTTATTCTATAAGGCTCCTAACACAAAGCCTGATAAGAAGAGGCAGTCAGCCATCTTCAGTCCTTGCCTACCCAACATGCTTTCAGAACCCTCCATCCCATTAAAGTGTAAATGTTTGCCAATGTTTAAATATTATCCCTGCTGGAAATCTTAAACTAAAAAGAAGTATCTTCTGTGGCAAAATCTCAGTGGCCAGTTTGTGAGCTGGGAAGATACTGGGGGAGTATACTGGGGGAGGGGGGCCCTCGCACCTCCTGTGCATAAGACTGACCCCCAGTGGCCATCCAGAGCTTTGTGACTATTCTTAAGGCTTAACTGTCACCCACAAACTCACCACCAAAAAGTTACAGCAGAGATGGCTCAACACCATCAGAGGGTCGGGGTCTGAGCCTAACAGCAAGTCTCCCAAACACTCCATCCTCCAGGTGGTTCAGAGGCTTCACTCCGAACACAAAGCGCTGTTGCACCCGACCCTCTGGTGCATACACCTGACATCCTCAGTGTCAACCCTGGGGATGAGGGATTAGTAGAGGTGAGAAAACCGTGCCTTACGAAGCAAGCGGAACGCATTTTAAAATATTAAATTAACAGTAACTCCACAGCTATTTTAGTGCAATCAGTAAACATGGGAAGATCTACTATGTGTCAGGACCCTGGAGGCATGGAGATCCCTAGTGGGTCAGCAAGATGGCCAGGATCCTAAGGTCGAGGCAGGCGGGAGAGGCTTGCTGTTTATGTGGAGACAAAAAAATTCCCCAACCAGTGGGGAATGCTGCAGCCAAGTTTAAAATTCCCCCACCCAGGCGCTACTTTTCCCCTTAAAAAAATGAATGTTTTATTGTTTATATAATATATGTTCATTATCATATAATTGGAGGGCATATGTAAATTAAAAGCAGTGAAATGCTAACCTTTTTTTTTTTTTTTTTTGAAATGCTAACCTTAATGCCACCAACAAAATGTAACTACTTTTTTGGCATTTTTCTATCAACACTTACTTTTTCTATCCTTAGTTATCTTTGTTCCTTCCTTCTGACCCATGGAAGGTAAAATTTTAAACATTTATTTCTTCTGATTATGAAAGTAATACATTTATTGTAGAAAAGGTGAAACACATTCCAAACCCAAAGAATAGAATACAGGCCATTCAAAAGTTGCCAGGCAGATAATACTAGTGATGTTCTGAAATGAACAGATTGTTTAAAACTACAAAATACACATTAAAACAATAAAATGTAATAGCTGAATAATTTTAAACATACCTCTAACAATGAATAGAATGGGAAAGACTAGCTGCTGCTGCTAAGTCGCTTCAGTCGTGTCCGACTCTGTGCAACCCCATAGATGGCAGCCCACCAGGCTCCTCTGTCCTTGGTATTCTCCAGACAAGAACACTGGAGTGGGTTGCCATTTCTTTCTCCAGTGCGTGAAAGTGAAGTCACTCAGTCGTGTCTGACTCTTAGCAACTCCATGGACTGTAGCCTACCAGGCTCCTCCATCCATGGGATTTTCCAGGCAAGAGTACTGGAGTGAGGTGCCATATCCTTCTCCCAGGAAAGACTAGAGATCTCTTCAAAAAGAATTAGAGATACCAAGGGAATATTTCATGCAAAGATGGGCACAATAAAGGAGAGAAATGGTACGGACCTGACAGAAGCAGAAGAGATTAAGAAGGGGTGGCAAGCATGCACAGAAGAACTGTACAGAAAAGATCTTCATGACCCAGATAACCACGATGCTGTGGTCACTCACCTAGAGCCAGACATCCTGGATGCCAAGTCAAGTGGGCCTTAGGAAGCATCACTGCAAACAAAGCTGGTGGAGGTGATGGAATTCCAGCTGAGCTATTTCAAATCCCCAAAGATGATGCTGTGAAAGTGCTGCACTCAATGTGCCAGCAAATTTGGAAAACTCAGCAGTGGCCACAGAACTGGAAAAGGTCAGTTTTCATTCCAATCTCAAAGAAAGGCAATGCCAAAGAATGCTCAAACTACCGCACAATTGCACTCATCTCACACGCTAGTAAAGCTCAAAATTCTCCAAGGCAGGCTTCAGCAATATGTGAACCGAGAACTTCCAGATGTTCAAGCTGGTTTTAGAAAAGGCAGAGGAACCAGAGATCAAATTGCCAACATCCGCTGGATCATGGAAAAGCAAGAGAGTTCCAGAAAAACATCTATTTCTACTTTATTGACTATGCCAAAGCCTCTGACTGTGTGGATCACAATAAACTGTGGAAAATTCTGAAAGAGATGGAATACCAGACCACCTGACCTGCCTCTTGAGAAACCTGTATGCAGGTCAGGAAGCAACAGTTAGAACTGGACATGGAACAACAGACTGGTTCCAAATCAGGAAAGGAGTATGTCAAGGCTGTATATTGTCACCCTGCTTATTTAACTTCTATGCAGAGTACATCATGCAAAATGCCAGGCTGGATGAAGCACAAGCTGGAGTCAAGATTGCCAGGAGAAATATCAATAACCTCAGATATGCAGATGACACCCTTATGGCAGAAAGTGAAGAGGAACTCAAAAGCCTCTTGATGAAAGTGAAAGAGGAGAGTAAAAAAGCTGGCTTAAAGCTCAACATTCAGAAAACTAAGATCATGGCATCTGGTCCCATCACCTCATGGGAAATAGATGAGGAAACAATGGAAACAGTGAGAGACTTTATATTTTGGGGCTCCAAAATCACTTCAGATGGTGAGTGCAATCTTGAAATCAAAAGATGCTTGCTCCTTGGAAGAAAAGTTATGACCAACTTAGACAGCATCTTTAAAAAACCAGAGACACTACTTTGCCAACAAAGGTCCATCTAGTCAAAGCTATGGTTTTTCCAGTAGTAATGCATGGATGTGAGAGTTGGACTATAAAGAAAGCTGAACACAGAAGAATTGATGCTTTTGAACTGTGGTATGGAGAAGACTATTGAGAGTCCCTTGGACTGCGAGGAAATCAAATCAGTCAATCCCAAAGGAAATCAGTCCTGAATATTCATTGGAAGGACTGATGCTGAAGCTGAAACTCCAATACTTGGGCCACCTGATGCGAAAAACTTACTCATTTGAAAAGACCCTGATGCTGGGAAAGATTAAAGGCAAGAGCAGAAGGAGATGACATAGGATGAGATGGATGGCCTCACTGACTCAATGGACATGAGTTTGAGCAAGCTCCAGGAGTTGGTGATGGACAGGGAAGCCTAGTGTGCTGCAGTCCATGGGATCACAAAGTCAGACACCACTGAATGACTGAACTGAACAGTGAATAAATGATTTAGTAATTGCAGAAAAATTATAAAAACCATTTTGCTGCTAGGATGGTGGTAGGAACCCAAGAAAATAATATCCCTAATCTTTTGGATTTCATGTATCCACTTAATAGATTATGTAAAAGCTTCTCTTAATGATATTTCCTCTTAGACGTGATTTCTAATGTCTATATAGCATACCATAAATAGATATAAAATTATTCCATGCTCTGTGGACACTGAAGTTTAGTTTGTATCTTTTTCTTTTATTTGTTTGTTATTTGCAATTCATTCGCTTAATATTTCTTTGTCGAATGCCCACTGTGTGCCAGAAACTGTCCAGGTTCTGATGATACTGGAAACAAGATAGAGGTGTCTATTCACTTCAGGTAGATTTCTCTATATACATCTTAAATTATTTCCTTAAATCCATTTTTAGAAGTAGAAACATTGGACTAAAAGGCGAAACAGATTTAATATATATTCCCACAAGTGCTGTATAAAAGTGCCTTTCCTCTCACAAATAATGACTTTTAATAACTTTTGAGCCCAGGAGAAAGACAGTAATTTGTAGGAAGCAAGCAGGTGAAGTTCTGGGAGGCATGCAACACTTAAAATCTATTAGGAATAAAGAAAGAAACTCCTCATTAATCATAACATAATAAAGAAGACATGGCTAAGCACCCAACTCCAGAGCCAGAGTGTTGTAATCCTGGTTCTGCCACCCGCTAGGGAGTGGCTTTGGGAAAGTCTTTTATCCTTTCTGTGCCTCAGTTTCCTCTTCTGTAAAATGGGGATAAAAATACTACCTTCCTCAGAGGGCTGTCGTGGTGACTCAGTGAGTTAAAAACACATGATGCACGGAGAGTAGAGCTTGGCATTTCTTAAGTGCTGTGTGAATTGGGCTTCCATGTGGCTCAGTGGTTTAAAAAAACAAAAGTCTGCCTGCAACCCAGGAGCCTCAGGAGGCTCCTGATCCTAGGCTTGGGAAGATCCCCTGGAGGAGGAAATGGCAACCTACTCTGGTATTCTTGCCTGGGAAATCCCATGGACAGAGGAGCTTGTGGGGCTACCGTCCATAGAGTCGCAAAGAATCAAACACAGCTGAAGGAACTGAGCACACATATGATTTTTAAAAATAAAGTCTAATCTAAATCGCTTTCCAGACAGCATGACTGTTAGGTAAAGCAAAGTAAATCTAGTCCTCCAATTTCTAAAGAACTCGTTGATCCAAAAGAATGATAAAATAATACCAAAAATTTGATTTGAACCCTAACAGAGCTTGAGTAGAAGGCAGTGGCACCCCACTGCAGTACTCTTGCCTGGAAAATCCCATGGATGGAGGAGCCTGGTAGGCTGCAGTCCATGGGGTTGCTAGGAGTCGGACACGACTGAGTGACTTCACTTTCACCTTTCACTTTCATGCATTGGAGAAGGAAATGGCAACCCATTCCAGTGTTCTTGCCTGGAGAATCCCAGGGACGGGGGAGCCTGGTGGGCTGCCGTCTGTGGGGTCACACAGAGTCGGACACGACTGAAGCGACTTAGTAGCAGCAGCAGAGCTTGAGTTCCCTCCCTTCCATCGCTTTCTGTGTAGCCCAGTTCTTCACTCAGGTCTCGAGGCAACACCACAGAACACTTTCTACTCCCCAGTCTGAATACAACAGTCTCTCCACTGGCGCCAAGAAACACAGAGCTCCGTGGGCGAAATACCCTGCCTGGGGCTCTTATTCTGAAGAAAAGCTCAAAGATCAATTGTCTAAAGCTCTCAGTGCCATTGGCTTGCAAGAAAGTGCCAAAATCTGGAGAGACATGGCATTTTGAGTTATGGGACCAACTACCCAAAGAAGGCAGATTTCAACGGGAACTATAGCTGTGAATTCTGACATGTGTTCGCTAGTGATTAATGACATCAGGGAAAACAAGCCAGCAGGCACTGATGTTAAGAGAGAAAGCTATTTTAAACACCCCCCATTCTAATTAAATATTTCTTCTTATAACTCTCAGAACCTAAAAATAGGTTTGATCTGTCCATTGGGGGCCACTTTGAGTTGACAGGAGAAGTTTAATTAGATTGCCTCAAACAGGAATGTTATTCTCCAAGGTTTTTGATACTGGCGTTAACTCCAGGGCTGAGGTCTGGCTTGTGTGTGTGTGCCCACACGCATGCGTAGTGGGTGCCTGCTAAAGTAGAAGGGAATATTTTCTACAAAATCCTGACACCAGAGGAGGCTAGAAGAAAGGCATGTGTGTACTTGGTGTATTAGATCTTTAACAATCTAGTAGTAAGTGATTATAAATATATTTAACCCTTTAATATGGAAAATGTTTCATATGCTTAGGCTCCAGTTCAACACAGAAGCAACAGTGGTGTCCCTAGCAAAAATACCTGACGGAATGAAAACAAAGCGTACACGTCTCCTCCAAGGCATCACCTTGACTGATTTCATATCAATTTAGTCAACTGGCTAGTATGTCACTGGTTACACTACTGGACATTTGGCAACGTACACTGTTGATAAGTTTGAACGGTTCCACTGATGAACATGGAGAAGGTCTCCAGTGTTTTGCTACTTAGAACTCTTTCATCCTTAGTCTGTATCTCTTCATGTTCACTCAGTTATCCACTATTCAATCAGTTTTTACCAAGCACCTGATAGGTGCTCACAAAGGGTGACTAAGCCAGACAGGGTCCCTGTCCTGATGGGAATGAAAATGGAGGAAACCCTCCAAAAACTATGTGATTCCTAGAAGTAGAACTGCTGAGTTTGGAACTTGGGATAAACGTAGCCATGATGCTGCACCAAGAGTCCACCACGCACTCACTCTCGTTCTTTTTCACAGTTTGACAGGCAGAACATTGCATCTCAGGGTTGTTTTGTGGGTGTTTTAAATTACTAATAAGAGTGAAGATTTTTTTCAAATATTTGTTGGCCAGTTGAACTTACTTTGTGAGTCATCTGCTTATAGCCTTTATTCATTTTTCTACCAACAGCCTTATGTATACAACTCTACACAGTTACTCCCCAGTTTTCGGTTGTGGTTTTTCTCCCCTCAATGATTATGTACTTGTATAAATTAAAGAAATTAAACATGCTTAATATCACTGATCATCAAAGAAATACAAATCAAAACCACAATGAGCTATCACCTTACACTTGTTAGAATGACTTTTCAGAAGAACAAGATAACAAATGCTAGCAAGGATATGGTGGTAAAAAAAAAAAAAAAAAAAAACTACCTACCAGTGCAGGGGACATAATAGACGTGGGTTCAATCCCTGGGTAGATCTGCTAGAGGAGGAAATGGCAACTCCTTCCAGTACTCTTGCCTGGAGAATCCCATGGACAGAGAAGCCTGGCAGGCTACAGCCTATAGGGTTGCAGAGTCAGACACAACTGACCTAGCACGCACGCACGCGTTTGGAGAAAAGGGAACCCCTGTGCTCTGCTGGTGGGAATGCAAACTGCAGCCACCATGGAAAACAGCATAGAAGTTCCTTGAGAAATTAAAATAGAATTACTCTATGATTCAGCAACCCCACTGCTGGGTATATATCCCAAAGAAACAAAGCATTATGTTGAAGAGAGAACTGTATACTCCCATGTTCATTGCAGCATCGTTCAAAATCACCAATATGAAAACACCCAGAGTGTGCATCAACAGGTGGTTGGACCAAGAAAAAGTTTTATATGTATATATCTTATATATAGATATATTTAAGATAAATAATCTTATATATAAATACATATAACATTTTTATATTTGTGTATATAAAAGGTATATGTAACATTTTTATATAAGATATATTTTATCATATATATTTATATACACATATATATATATATATTTGTGTGTGTGTATACGCAATATTCAGCCCTGATAAATCTTGTCATTTGCAACAATATGGATGAAAATGGAGGGCATTATACTAGGTGATATAAACCAGACAAAGACAAAATCTGCATAACACTTATATGAAATATAAAAAGAGAGAGAGTAGAAAACTCATCATCAGGGTCTAGGAGCTGGGGAAATAAGGAGAAATTGGTAAAAAGTTACAAAACTCAGGTATAAGAGGAGTAAGTTCCGAGGCTCAATGTCTAATGGTGACTCTAGTCGATAACACTGCATTGTATAATTGAAATATGGTAATAACGTAGAATTTAAATGTCCTCTCCCCAAGATAGATAAAAACAATTTAATTAATTAATGCTTTGTCAGCAAATAAATCTGTAAGGTTGTGGTTTCTCAAGATTTCTCAAGAGAGATGGCGGGGGGTAGTCTGGTGCTGAAGATTTTCACCTCTTATGTAACTGTCTGTTTTTTTTAAATTTTACTTTATTTTGGGCGGTGCTGGGTCTTCACCGCATGGACTTTCTCTAGTTGCAGCAAGCAGGAGCTGCTCTCACTGGTGTGAGCAGGCTTCTCACGGTGGCGGCCTCTCTTGCTGCTGAGCACGGGCTCCAGGACGCACAAGATTCAGCAGCTGCGGCTCCCGGGCTCTGGAGCACAGGCTCAGCAGTTGTGGCGTGTGGCCTTAGTTGCTCCACAGTATATGGGATCTTCCCAGACCAGGGATCGAACCTGTGTCTCCTGCTTTGGCAGGTCCTTTACCACTGAGCCACCAAGGAAGCTCTGTAGTTGTCTTTATGTTTCTGCCTTCAGTAACATGTTTAGAGACTTTTTTATCCCCCATGCTCTGTTCATTCATGTTTTCTCCTTGTTTAAATCTTTAGCTCATCCAGAATTTTGATATGAGGTGAGAAGTAGAATCTAGTTATATTTTGCCCCAAATTCAGCCAATTGTCTGAGTTTTCTTTAAAGTTTCCAAATGTTTCTACTGATGTCCGGAGACACAGCCCAAACAGGGCCTCATTCAGCAGCCCAAAGCATCAAATGACCGCCAGTGGAATGACCACAAGGCAATAAACAGGTTCCATCAAAAATTACGGAGGAGAGAGCCAAATATTTTCCTTCTTAGAGTATTATCCAGAAAAGTATTTTGTCTCAAAGCTATAGCAGGGGGACAAATGCTATTTAGAAAATATCAGAGAAATATTTATTCTGAGCCAATGGCAAGGTGTAAACTAAGAGAGATACAAAGATACAAATGCCAAGTAGGAGTGAAAGGTTGATTTTCCTTTTCAAAGATCAAGAGCAACTTTCCTCATAAATGCATGTAAATATTAATTCATTCAGATGGTAACTCTTGGTGCCAGGACAAAATGTCCATGGCTTTTCCACGGGTTAGAATTCTGACAGTCTGGCTGACTTGCCAGTTCACCAAATTGTTCACACAGCGCAATGGCTGCTTGGAAGAATCTCTAGGGCTAGAAAATACAGATCATGGGTGGTCGATTGTTGTTCTGACTGGCAGGATGGACGTGATGTCCAGAGAGTTGGTTGACAGGTCTTCAGATGCCTGTCTCATGATCATTCTTCCTTTTTATCCTTGTTCCTTTATTCCTTGTTTTCAGAAACATCATGGTTGCATGTTTGAGATAAGTCCGGTGAGCTCCAGATACAGCCCCCACTGTCTCCTTTTATTCCCCCAGAATTTAGTGAGCATCTTTTATGTGCTAAGAACTGTGGCATACTTGGGGTACTGGGATGGACAAGACAGATAGAAGCCTGGCCTCATAGAGCTTATGTTTTAAAATGGGTTGGCAAATGATAGCGCACTGTCCCGCTGAATATTTCTGCAAGGTCCAGGGGCTAAAAAAGTGTTTTTAGTTGTGTTGTGTTTTGTTTTGTTTAATTTTTGAAGATTTTTTTAAGTCAAAAAGAGTGTTTTGTGACACATGAAAATTACATGAATTTCAGTGTCTGCAAGTAAAGTGTTGGAACACAGCCACATACATTCACTTATACATCGTGCTCCTTCACACTAAAACGGCAGAATGGAATCATTGCGACATAGGGCCACAGAGCCTGAACTATTTTCTATCTGGCCCTTTACTGAAAAGGTTTGTTGTTCCAGAAGACAGACTAAACAGGAAAATAAGATGATTATAGACTAAGCAAGACACCCTGGAGCACATCGCTGGAGTGAGATGCAGGGAGGCACTGAGGGCCGGGGTCAGGGAGAGCATCACTGGGGAAATGTGATTTGAATTGAGACCCCAAGGAGGACAAAAGTAGAGCTTGTGGAGGGCCGCGAGGGAAACCAATTCCAGTCAAATAGAAACAGCAAATACAAAGACCCTGGGGGCATGCAGGTTCAGAAAACCCACCTGTGCTGGGGCAGCTGGGAACGGGAAGAGGGGAGGCTGATGAGATAGTCCTGAGCAGCATCTGATCACTGGGGCCGCACGGGAGCAGGGTGGAAGCAGAAGGTGGCCGGCTCTTCCAGGAGTCCAGGCGAGCGGCGAAGTGGCTGAGACCGAAGCGGCAGGGGCAGAAGCAGAGCCTGCCTGGAGTCAGTATGTATTTTGGAGATGGAGCCCACAAAACTTAGTGCTGGATTGCACGTGGGGAAAGGGAAGAGTTAAGGGCGGGGACTGGGTAGCTGGCTTAAACTGCACAGTTGATGGCATCATTGCTGAGATGCAGAGGACTGGAAGTTACAGTTTGTGTAGGAGTCGGCAGGAGGGTGGAGGACTTTAAGAAGCCCAAGGAAAAATGGCAAATAGAGAAAGGAAGCTAAGAGTCTGGAACTCAGCGGAGGGGCTGGGGATGGAGATAGGAAACCTGAAAGCCCGCTGTCTGAGCCTGTGCTTAGAAAGACGCCCCAAAGATCCCACGAGTGCATCTGCGGCCTCTCTGCCCGCGGCCATGGGGCTGCCTCACCCCTCACAGCCAGAGGGACGCTCCGTGCACTCCCATCTGGCCATCTGACAAACATGTTTCAGCACCTTTTCTCTCTCATTACCTCCTCAAATCACACACATCCATGCCTACTGTCCCCAGGCACAGAGCGGCCTTCCTGGAGGGAGGACGCGCTTTCACTACCAGAGGTCACCACACCTCATTATACGGGGCTCAGCAGAAATGTTTCCTGCTCCAACATGGAGTAGCTCTAGCCCCATGAGAACCCACCTCCTGCTTCCAGCAAGAAAGCTCAGCTAGGAAACACCAGGGCAGTTAGGTAGGCAGGAGAGCTCGACAGACTTGTGCAAGCCTTTCGACATGTTTGGGTCACTGAAAGACTATTAGCAAGGTCATTGTCTGGAAACATTGGCACCAGACCGCCCATCTTCCTGGCAAGCCCCATTGTAAGCATGCAAGCACACAGTTACACTATTTGTACCCCAGAGATTCCCTCTGCATTCTCTCAGGCTGTGAGGACCTCCCAAAATCAGGGTTTGGGTTTCTGTCTTTGTTTTAGTTTATTGAAGCATAATTGATTTACAGGGCTATGTTCATTTCTGCTGTACAGTAAAGTGATTCAGTTATGCATTCTTTTGCATATTCTTTTATATTACGGTTTAGCGCAGGATATTGAATAGAGTGTACTGTGTATACTGTGCTATAGAATAGGGCCTTCCTGTTTATCCATCTGTATATAACAGTTTGCATGAGCTAACCCCAAATTCCCAATCTGCCCCTCCCTCACCCCACCCCTTGGCAACCAGAAACCTGTTCTCTATGTCTGTGACTCTGTTTCTGTTTCATAGATAAGTTCCTGTGTACCATATGTTAGATTCTACATACAAATGATCAAAATCAGTTTTATAGAGGTGTTTGCTAGCTCCCAAGGTCCGGTGGAAACCCAAAGACACTGGATCCCCACTCTCCCACTCCATGGCACTAACTGAAGACATTCCAAGTCACCTTCAGGTGACTGTCTTGACAAAATGACAAAATTCAAGGTTTTGTGCACTGCCACAGATACACAATCAGCCTCAATTCTAGAAGCTGGGTTCCTATACTGCCTTTTCTAGCACCTGGCTGTTTGGGCACCGATTGTTCCCTCTCTGAGTCTCAGACTCCTCATCTGTGACCGGAAGGAGATAATTCTCTATTTCAGAGGCATTTGCTGAGCACGGACAGGTGCTGTGCTGGGCCCCAGGGATATAGATCTTGGCAGACAGGTGCCTGCCCTCGAGAAGACTGGAGTGTACGCTGGATCGGGCGCAAGGCTCTCAGCCACAGTCAGCACTTTACCTGCTCGACTCTGTGATCAGTGCTGAGCCCATTACGTGAATGACCTCATCTCCCTCAGCAACCCAACGAAGGAGGCATTCCTACCCAATTTTACCCATGTGGAAACCAAAGTTTAGAGAGAGTAAGTGACTCATCCTACAGGGTCACATACACAGCAAGTAAGAAGTAAAGCCAGAACTCAGTGGCAGGCAGGCTGAATCCTGGTGCCCTGACTCTTCAGCACTTGAGGGGGCTCTCAGCTGGGTACAGCATCTGGAGGGGGCTCATCCTGTGATCGCCACGCTGAGTCTCAGCAAGCTGGTGAGGGGAGGGCCCTGGCTGCTTTGTCAGCTCTGACAGTTCCGTGCTCTGCCATTTCCCTAGCCTCTCTGACCTCAGCTTCCCCAGAAGCAGCTCAGATGGCCCAGTTAGAGGAAGAGCCTCAGAATCCATCAAGGCAGTTTACTTCATTCTTACCAAAGGGGGAAATTGAGGCAGGGACCGTGCAGACTTGGTCCAATTCTCCCCAAGAAGGAGCAGGAAGGCCATGCCAGGATCTCAGTGGAAGTCCAACCTCATGGGCACATTCTTCCCCACTCACATCTCAGACTTCATATTATCTTTTAATGCAGGAGGAAGCCGGGGCCCAGATGAAGGAATCAGCTTAACCAAAGTTTCCCAACCAGAAAGTAGCAAAATGAAGACTGGAAAGCATTCATTGTTGGCAGCCACATGGACAGCAGGTGAGAGCATAACCTTTGGAATAAGGTGGAGTGGGGTGTGGACCTTCCTAGTTCTGTGTCCTTGGGCCGTTGACCTGACACCTGCCAGCAGGAACAATTACAAAGGCAGCCTCGTTGGGCCAAGTGACGCAATGTGTTGAGCACGCTGCCTGTCAAACAGCAAGCCTTGCAAGTATCTACTGAGCACCTACTATCCCAAATGCTTCCATTGTTCTTGACAGCTTACTGGGGAGGTCTTACTATCTCACTTTTCAGATGAGCCTTTTGTAGCGAGTCACATGCTCCATTGTTCAGCTGTTACCTGGGGAAGGCAGGATTCAAACCGGTGTGGTCCGGCCACAGACACCCAACACTCTTCTCTGCCAAACTACCCTGTCTTCACCCGCTTTGAGCGTGGCAGTAAAACAAGACTCGGTCAGGAAAGCACAAGAGGCGTTTTTTTTTTTTTTTTTATTTATCATATCACAAGGCTGTCCTTTGGAACAAGTCCATGAGGATGAGGAGGGAAGGGAGCCATGCTGGGTGGGGGAGAGCAGAAGCAGCCTCCCAGGCCTGACAGAGGACTGAATGTAACCAAGCAGGACCCTATGGGGCCCTCCCTGGACAGACCCCTCCCCCAGATCCTCCGCTTCCGCTCCTCTCTGAAGTACTCGGATAGAAATAGTACCTGATGCACATTTCCTGAGTTTTTCAGATGCTGAAACCTAAAGTGGGGAAGTAGGGACGAACATCCCTCTTAGGGGTGAGGAATTTGTCAGGAATAATATTTCAGTCCTATAACGGTACATATAACTCACTGATTCCATATAGTAATCGTATGTGGTAGGTACTAGCATTGTTCCTATTATCTAGGGAGGAGGAGCTAAGTCACAGGGAGGTTCAGTGACGGATCCAAGGTCACACAGGTGAATTATCACAGACCTGGGATCTGAGCCCAGGCAGACCAGACCGGAATCCAAAACTCCAATCAATGTAGCATCTATAAGGTGGTCCGAAAAGATGAAGTGACTTACCCACAAGATACAGAGCCAAGGCTTAGAATTCAGCCTGTGGTCTTAACAACAAACCACGATGGGTTTAGGGCTTTGAGTCAGCTGGTCTGGTCCACACCCTGCACCGAATGGCCGTGGCCCCTGCTGATCTCCCCACCTCTCCACGGCGCAGCTTCCCATTCCCACCACAGGACAGGCTAACTCTTCCCTCCCAACCTCTAAGCCCTGCTGCCCTTCAGCTTGGTATGAACACACCATCCTCTGGGCCTGGATCACCCCTACTCTCCCTTCAAGACTGAACTTAAATCCCCCTGCCACCTTGACTTTCCAAACCTGCCGTTTGTGCCCTACCTGCTCGCACACAAATCAGACCCAACTCCCCCCTCTCTGCACACACCACAGGCATGCTGGCGGGAATGACCATACCCTGTCCCTCTCCCAGACTGTCAGTTCCAAGAGGGAAGGGATGAGCTCTGTACTCGGCGTATCAACACATTTTTAGTGATATGAATCTGAGGGGTGGAGGGACTTGCAGCGGCCCCGGTATACACCAGGCTGAGGATTCGTAACTGCTGCTTTCAGTCCCTCGAGAGTGCCCCACTCTTGCTCACCACTGGGCCTTTGCACATACGTTACCCTTGTCCTCCTTTTCACTCTAGCATCTTGTCCCTGAGCCTGGGTCAGGTTGCCGTATTTTAAGCTCTCTCAATCCATGTAGTTTTCCTCTAAAGACATTGTTCCCAGTGATCTCTGGACCCCTTGGAGGTCCTTTGAGCCCTTTCAGGGAGTTTGTGAGACCAAAACTGTTTTTCTAAATTATTAAGAAAATATAGTATACCTGAAACTGATACAATGTTATGTCAGTTTTATCTCCATTTTAAAAATCATACAAAACAAATAGTAATAGTAGGTGCTCAATAAACAGTCAGAAAATGAGTGACCCCAGCCCAGTGATGGGTCTGAGGGTCAACACACATGCCCGAGACAGACCCTGCCTCAGCAGGGGCAGTGGCTGGTGGAGGACTCCTCCCGGGAGAGACGAGAGGAAGAGGCCTGGAGGCAACTCGACCCCTGGAACGGGGTACCCACTGGGCAAAATCTTTGGGCCCAATACGGCCCTATGAATGTACAGCCTCCCACTTGGCTCTGCATTTTTCCAATTTCTTGCAAATGCATCTGGAACACATTAGAAAGGGGTCAGACTGGTTTGGAAAATGTTTGGGTAACTCTGGACGTGGGAGGTGGAGCTGGAAACCTGTGGGGAAGAACATGACCCCCAGACAGAGTTCACAGTTACGGCTGGAGAGCTGCTCACCCACCCGCCTGCCCGCCCAGGACAAGCTCCTGGCCGCCCCCTCTCCCGCCCTGCCCATCATGGGGGGCCTCTGGCTCCACCTTCATCCCTAAGAGAACCCCTTGCAGACTGGCTGTGGTAAGGAGACATCCCTCCATGGGCCCCTCCCTGCCCCCTCCCGTCTTTCTCCTGTTGCTTCTGCCGACCCAAACCACAAACTCAGCCCAGGCCCTGCTCCATGAATAGCAATGGGGATGACAGTAGTCAGAACCCGTAAATCACTTCCCATCTGTGGAGCCCTCATGTCCCAGGTGAGGGGCTTCACACACATCTTATCCTTTGAATAGACCCCCCAAGCATATGCATTCCTGTTCTCACATCTCAGATAAGGAAACTGAGGTGCAGGAAGATGACCCGACTCTCTCGAGGCCATAAAGCTGAAACTCAGGCCCGAGTTGCCCAGCGTCAGTTTGTTGCATACCCTCCATGGCACACTGCTATCCCAGGAACCTAAAAGGATTCTCTAGAAGCCAGTTCCTCTTCTCCGAATCAAGGAGATGCATGGGCAGCTTAAAGAAGGGGCTTAAAGCGTCTTATCCGTGGCACCTGGTTACCTATAACAATCAGCTGTTTTAAATTAGCCTCCCCTGCTCTTGGCTGCAGGCTCTCCCAATCAGGTCTCCAAGGCTGCCATCTGCACGCGTTATCTTGGGGTGAGCAATGACCGTGGACTTGAAACCCACCTCCTCAGCCCACCCTAGCCCTCGGAAGACGGGGACGCTTCAGAATAGTGAGACATTCATTTTCTAAGGGCAACTCCTTTCTCTCGGACTATCTCTGAGAAACCCAGGGCTAAGTAATGTTCAAGGCGTGCACGGGAGACAGGTAACCAGCCTGGCCCCAGAGCAGAGAGGAGGCTGGCCAGGGGTGCTCCCTTGCTCACGGCTCGTGTCGAAGGACAGCAGAGCCCTCGAGCTGGTGGCAGTCTACAGAGGGCTCAGATGGAAGCCAGGAAGGGCCACGTCCGCAGTCATTTCAGCCCAGCCTCTCCTCTGTCTAGACCTGTGCTGTCCTGTGCTGCAGCTGCCAGCTGCCTATGACTCCAAAAAGGCGGCTAATGTGCATCCGGGTGTCCTGGCCAAGAGACACGCCCGGCCTTGAAGACTTGGCACAGCAGAAATGTGAGTTATTGCAATAGTAATTTTTGCATTGATTTCATGCTGAAATGACAAATATTTGATATTTGGGGTTACATATATTATCAGAAGTAATTTCACCTTCCTGCTGTTTCTAATTGGCTATCCGACAATCGTAAATTGCCCAGGGGGTTGGCATATTTCTGTTTGACAGCGCCACCTTTGATACAGGGCACAGCCCCACTTGGGGTTTCCTTCCTCCCCATTCCCCTGCAGTTCAGTCATGTACAGCCGCTCTCTCCCTTGAAGCCTGCCCCTCCTTGTCCAGGGCTCCCTGGGGCTCCTCATGACAGGTCAGATCAAGCCTCAGCCACTCTGTCCAGCCTTCTGGGCCACCTGGTTGACTGACCCTGTCCTGACCTCAGCCAGTAACCCCAGAAGCCGTCTCCATCTTCCTTTTATCCCCTCTGCATCCTGGCACACTTCTGGGGCCCCAGGTGGAGAACCACCCTCCTCCTGCCCCCGCTCCTTCTGGTCTTTTGCTTCTGAAGTTGGCAGGTAATTGCTCCTTCCCTCCTCTTTAATGAGCTGCTGGCTCCTGGGGTGCAGGGAACACGGGCCCGGGCTTGCCCTCCGTCTAGAACCAGATGCTACCCGACCTCAGCCACATCACGCCAGTGCAGATGCCCAACGGGGGTGTTGGACCCACTGAGCCTGGCCTCTCCCCCTGAGCTGCACCCCCATGAGCATTGACACTGGGGCAGAGCCAGGCATCTGGGTGCTCCCTGTTCCCACCGCTCCTCCCCTTCCGGAGCCCTCCTACTGGAGGGTATCTCCCTGACTTCCCTTTCTCAAGAATTCAGGCTCTGTCTTCTGCAGAACCCCACTCCCAGCACACAGGCTTCCCTCCCATCAGGTCAACCAAGTGCACACTTCTGCTTTTAGAACTCCAAAAGCACTTACACAGGGGCAGAAAGAAGCCCCTGTGATCTAGAGTCCTCTGATACTCACCAAGCACATTCGCTTGTAGCCTTTAGTCCCTGCAATCAAGCCCATTTAACGATGAAGCTGAGGCTCAGAGGGATACAGGAGTGTGCCCAGGACCGTATGGAGGCAGGTTCTGGAGCTGCCATTGGCATTATTCTATTTTATGACTGAGTAGTAGTCCACTGCACGTGTGTATGTTTAGATACACATACATACCATGTGCTTATCCGCTCATCTTTTGTTGGGCATGTAGGTTGTTTCCTGTCTCAGCTATTGTAAACAGTACTGCTATGAATATTGAGCTGCATGTTATCTTTTTGAGTTAAGAGTTTTCTCTAGATATATGCCCCAGAGTGAGATAACTGTATCATACAGTAACTCTATTTTTAGTTTTTTAAGGAATCTCCATAAATTTTTTCATAGTGGCTGCACCAATTTACATTCCCACCGACAGTGTAGGAGGGTTCCCTTTCCTCCACACCCTCTCTAGCATTTATTGTTTGTAGACATTTTGACGATGGCCATGCTGACTGGTGGTGGTGGTTGGAGTTGGAGCGAACTCTGGGAGAGAGTGCAAGACGGGGAGCCTGGCATGCTGCAGTCCATGGGGCTGCAAAGGGTTGGACACAACTTAGCAACTGAACAGCAACAGCGCTTCTGCCTGGTGTGAGGTGCACCCTCATTGTGGTTTCCGTTTCTTTCATAATTAAAGACGCTGAGCATCTTTTCCTGTGCCTGTTGCCATCTGTATGTCATCTTTGGAGAAATGTCTATCTAGGCCTCCTGCCCATTCTTTGATTGGGATGTTTGTTTGTTTTTCTGCTTATTGAGTTGCATGAGCTGTTGCTATATGTTGGAAATGAATCCACTGTCAGTTGGATGGTTTACAAATATTTTGCCTCAGGCTTATAGTTTCCTTCGCTGTGCAAAGCGCTAAGTGTGGTTAGGTGTCTGCAAACATCGTAACCCCTCTGCGCCATTTCCTCACCTGTAGAGTGGCAGTGGCCATCTCAGAGATCTCATGGGGATTAAGTGAGTGCATACGGGGTTTGCATTTAATGCAGTGCCTACGGGTGCCACAGAGTAAGCCCTCAGTAAATGGTAGCTGTTCATATTAATACGTATTTTGTAAGCACTTAATCTTCTCTTCACTAGGCTGTGAGCTCCTAGAGGATGAGAGATGCGATCTGGGCCATTCTTGGCCTCCCAGCCTCAGTCTCTAGTTAAGGTCTTGAAGGTGCTCTGCTGATGACAGTGAGACACGGGGATCCAGGTAAGTGCAGATTTTGTGAACAAACTAATTGTTTGTGGCCCACAGAAACTGGCTGCTTATGCTTCTTCTTGATTAGGAACAAAGGAATCGGCTTCTAGATGCTCCTTTTCGGGTCCTGGAATACTGGTGTACTGTGGAGGGAATGGAACGAACTTTGGTGCTGGGGAAAATGAAGGAGATATGTTCTACTGATTTTGACACCAGCTGGAATAAGACATTTGTTTTTAAGAAATGGGTTATAGTAGTATGTTTAACTGCAGGTTTCGTTTGAACAGCCCAGCTTAATGTAACATGAGCGAAAGGGGGAGCAAATGCCAGTATTTATTGAATGGTTCCAAGTAACCTATTCT
The DNA here is from genome assembly GCF_016772045.2 of Ovis aries. Classification (NCBI taxonomy): domain Eukaryota; kingdom Metazoa; phylum Chordata; class Mammalia; order Artiodactyla; family Bovidae; genus Ovis; species Ovis aries. The sequence continues at coordinate 45,740,669 of NC_056072.1, read as the reverse complement.
TCACATGCAGCACTGTGTTAAATATTAAATCCAACAAAATAGTGTGATCCCTGGTTCTATAGACAGGGACACTTAAGACTCAAAGGCTTTGTTGTGATACTGTTCACTCAGGAGTTGCTGTGTCAGGATCCAAACCCAAGTCTGCTGGCTCCAGCGTCCATTTCTTCCTCTGGGCCAGGTTCCCATGTGACTAATGGGGCACTTAATCTGAAGGTCATCTCTTATATGCAATAAAATAGCCCATACAATCTGCTCATGATGATAGATTTTTCAGCAAACCTTTTCCCCCACAAAATATGAGGGAAAAACCTCGCCTAGCGTCACCTCCATTACCACCTAATGAAAATAATAAATCACAATTAATCTTAAACATTTTGTTTTCACTGTAGCTCTAAAAATATACATAAAGGTTCAATGTTTTTTTAAAAAAAATCCAAAAGGATGCATGTGTTAATGAGGAATTCCATTCACAGAAAGTTAAAAACAAAAACACATATTTTAGGGTTGCAAGTGGTTTACGGAAATTTCTGGTTGCTATAGGACATGAATGTGATGATTTACAATACACCAAAAGTCATACAGCACTGGCTTGCAGAAAGCTTACTTTCTCTGCAATGATCGGGTGTCACAAACCTGAGTTCACTCGTGTCATTTGTAGTTGCCTTCAGGTGATGGAGAACATTGGGGAGAGGGACTTTTCAGTAGCCATTTGGGTTTTTGTGTGTTTTCTTTTTATTTATTTTTTAAAAATATAAATTTATTTCTTTTAACCAGAGGTTAATTACTTCACAATATTGTATTGGTTTTGCCATACATCAGCTTGAATCTGCCACAGGTATACACGTGTTCCCCATGAAGTATAATTGATTCAGAATGTTGTGTTAGTGTCCGGGGTGAAACAAAGTGATTCAGTTCTACAAGTGTATCTATGTATGTCTGTTCTCTTTCTCACATTCTTTTCCATTATCGGTTGTTGCAATATACTGAGTATCGTCCCCTGTGCAGTACAGTAGGACCTTGTTGTTAATGTATTTTATACATAGCAGTTTACATCTGCTAATTCAAAATCCCTAATTTATCCCTCCCCATCCTTTGTCCCCTTTGGTAACCATACATTTGTTTTCTAGATCCATGAGTCTGTTTCAGTTTTGTAAATAAGTTCATTTGTATCATATTTTAGATTGTATATATAAGTGATACCATTGGAATTCGTCTTTGACTGACTGACTTCACTTAGAATGATAATCTCTGGGTCTATCCATGTTGCTGCAAATAGCATTGTTTCATTCTTTTTTATGGCTGAGTAGCAAGCCACTGTGTGTGTGTGTGTGTGTGTGTGTGTGTGTGTGTGTGTGTCTTCTCTATCCATTCACCTGTTAATGGACATGTAGGTTGCTTCCATGTCTTGGCTATTATAAATAATGCTGCTATGAACATTGGGCTGCATGTAACTTTTGGAATTAAGAGTTTTCTCCACATATATGCCCAGCAATGGAACTGCTGTTATCATATGGACAGAGGAGTCTGGTGGGCTACAGTCCATGGGGTCATAAAAGAGTCAAACTTAAATTAGAGAATTAAGAAAAACAAACAAACAACAAAAAAAATGACAACTCTGTTGTTAGTTTTTTAATGAACTTCCACACTGTTGTCCATAGTGGCTACACCAATTTACTTCCCCACCAACAGTGTAGGAGGGTTCCTTTTTCTCCGCATCCTCTCCCACATTTATTATTTGTACACTTGTTGATGATGGCCATTCTGATTGGCCTGAGGTGATAACTCACTGTAGTTTTGATTTGGATTTCCCTAATAATTAGCAATGTTGAGCATCTTTTCATGCGGCTATCGGAAACGTGTATGCCTTCTTTGAAAAAATGTCTATTTAGGTCTTCAACTCATTTTTAAAATGTGCTTGTTACTGAACTGAGCTATTTGTATACCTTAGATATTGAGCCCTTATTGGTTGCATTGCTTGCAAATGCCAGGGGCAAAAGGGTGGGGTAGGGTGGAGAGGGGAAACGGGGAGTTGGTGTTTCATGAGGACAGTTTCAGTTCAGGAAAGTGAAACATTGGAGAGGTGGCTGATGGTGGGGATTGCATAGCACTGTGAGTGTGCATGGTGCTGCTGGCCTGAACAGTTAAGTACGGTTGCAGCAGTATGTCTTATGTGACTGTTACCACATAAACAACATTAGGAACAGAAAGCTGTCCCATGCACTGAGATCTGAAGAATACTGTTAAAATAGCCATACTACCCAAGGCAGTCTGCAGATTCAGTGAGATCCCTATCAAATTACCTGGGATATTGGCGTTCTGGGATATTGCTGTTCTGTGGAGGGTATGAAACAAGCTTTGTTGCTGAGGAGAATGTAGGAGAAACACCAGCTAGAATAAGACATTTGTTTTTAAGAAATGCAATATTCGTATGTTTAACTGCAGTTTGTGATTCTAACTCGCGGCTAACAGAATAAATAACGTGGAGGTTTGAACAGCCCAGCTTGATGGAACATAAGCAAAAGGGAAAGCAAATGCCAATATTTATTGAGTGGTTCCAAGTAATCTGTTCTTCACATGCAGCACCATGTTAAATATTAACTCCTACAAAATAGTGTGATCCCTGGATCCATAGACAAGAGACACTTAAGACTCAAAGCTTTGTCATGATGCCATTCACTCCGGAGTTGTTGTATCAGGACTCAAACCCAAGTCTGCTAGCTCCGGCTTCCATGTTCTCCCACTGGGCCAGGTTACAGTGTGACTACTGTGTAACCTAATCTGAAGTCATCTCTTATATGCATTAAAATAGCGTGTACTGTCTGCTCATGATAATAGATGTTTCAGCAAATCTTTTCCCCCAGAGAATATGACGAAAAAAACTTGCCTAGCATCACCTCACTTAACCACCTAATGAAAATAATAAATCACAATTAATCTTATACATTTGCTTTTCCTAACATTCTAAAAATGTACATACATGTTCAGTGTTAAAAAAAAAAATCCAAAAGGATGGATGTGCAAATGAGGAATTCCATTCACAGAAAGTTAAAAACAAAAACACATATTTTAGGGTTGCAAGTGGTTTATGGAAATTTCTGGTTGCTATAGGACATGAATGCGATGATTTACAGTACACCAAAACTCACACAGCACTGGCTTGCAAAAAGCTTACTTGCTCTGTCATGATCGGGTGTCACAAAACCTGAGTTCACTCGTGTCGTTTGTAGTTGCATTCAAGTGATGGAGAACATTGAATCTGGTGCTGGAAAGAGGGACTTTTTGGTAGTTATTTGATATTTTGTGTTTTCTTTTTAAATGAAGTATAGTTGCTATAGAATGTTGTGTTAGTGTCCAGTGTATAACAAACTGATCCAGGTCTGCATATATATCTCTCTCTATTTTTTTCTTTCTCACATTCTTTTCCATTATAGGTTGTTAAAATATGCTGAGCATAGTTTCCCGTGGTATACAGTAGGACCTTGTTGTCAATATTTTTTATGCATAGTTCTCTGCATCTGTTAATCCCAAGTCCCTAATTTATCCCCCCCATTCCTTGTCCCCTTTGGTAACCATAAATTCGTCTTCTGAGTCCATGAGTCTGTTTGAGTTTTGTAAATACGTTCATCTGTGTCATGTTTTAGATTGGGCGTGTAAGTGATATCGTTGGAATTTGTCTTTGACTGATTTACTAAGTATGATGATCTCTAGGTCCATCCATGTTGCTGCAAATGGCATTATGTAATTCTTTGTTATGACCGAGCAGTCATCCAGCCTGTGTGTATGTATCTTCTCTATTCATTTAACTGTTAATGGACATTTGGGTTGCTTCCGTCTCTTGGCTACTGTAAATAATGTTGCTATGAACACTGAGCTGCATTTAACTTTTGGGGTTAAGAGTTTTCTCCAAATATATGCCCAGGAGTGAAATTGCTATATCATATGGCCAGAGGAGCCAGGTGGGCAGTAGTCCATGGGGTCACAAACGAGCCAGACATGACTTAAGAGGCTAAACAACAGCAGCAGCAAACGACAACTCTAAATTTAGTTTTTAATCAACTTCTACCCTGTTGTCCGTAGTGGCTTCACCAGTTTACTTCCCCACCAACAGTGTAGGAGGGTTCTTTTTTCCTCCAGATCCTATCCCGCATTGATTATTTGTAGACTTGTTGATTATGGCCCTGCTAACTGGTCTGAGATGATCCCTCAGACCAATTGTAGTTTTGATTTGGATTTCCTTAATAATTAGCAATGTTGAGCATCTTTTCATGTGGCTACTGGAAATGTGTATGCCTTCTTTGAAAAACAATGTTTATTTAGGTCTTCTACCCATTTTAATTTTTTTGTGTGTGTTTCTGAACTGAGCTATGTGTATACTTTAGATATTAAATCCTTATTGGTCACATTGCTTGCAAATATTTTCTCCCAATTCAGTGGTTGTCTTTTCATTTGTTTATAAGTTTCCTTTGTTGTATAAAAGCTTATAAGCTTGAGCACATTCCACTGGGAGCTGACCTAAGAAAACATGGCTATGATTTGTCTCAGAGAAGTTTTGGCCTATAATCTCCAGTAGGAGTTTCATAATGTTACATCTTATGTTTAAGTCTTTGAGCCATCCTGAGTTTATTTTTGTGTATGATGTGAGGGTGCGTTCTAACTTAATTGATTTACATACAGTTGTCCAGCTTTCCAAACACCACTTGCTGAAAAGAGTGTTTCCCCCACTGTATATTCTTGCCTCCTTTGTGAAAATTTGCTGACTGTAGATGTGTGGCTTTATTTCTGGGCTCTCTCTCCTGCTCCATTGATCTGTGTGTCTGTTTCTCTGCCAGTATCTTTCTATTTCGATTGTGGTAGCTTTATAGTATTGTCTGAAGTCTGGTAAAGTTATGCCTCCTGTTTTCTTCTTTGTCCTCAGGATGTTTTTGGCAGTTGGGATCTTTATGGTTCAGTATAAAGGCTGGGATCCCTTGTTCTGGTTCTATGAAAAATATCATGGCTGGTTTGACAGGGATCGCATTGACTCTGCAGATTGCCTTGGGCAGCATGGCCTTTTAACAGTATTCTTCAAATCCAAGACCATGGAATAGCTTTCCTTTCTTTTGTATGTTTTTTATGTGGTAAAAGTCACATACTATAAACACTATTTGAACCATATTTAACTGTGCAGTTCAGCACCACTAGCTCTATTCACACTGTTGTGCAACCGCCACCATCCACCACCCCAATTTTTCACTTTCCTAAACTGGAACTCTGTCCCCATTTAACACTAGCTCCCCGTTTCCCCTCTCCACCCCACCCCACCCTCTGGCCCCTGGCACTTGCCAATGTACTTTCTGACTCAGTGAATTTGACTATTCTAGGTATCTCAAATAGGTAGAATCAAACAATATGTGTCCGTTCAGTTCAGTTCAGTCGATCAGCCACATCTAACTCTTTGCGACCCCATGGACTGCAGCATGCCAGGCTTCCCTGTCCATCACCAGCTCCCAGAGCTTGCTGAAGCTCATGTTCATCAAGTCGGTGATGCCATTCAACCATCTCATCCTCTGTTGTCCCCTTCTCCTCCTGCCTTCAATCTTTCCCAGAATCAGGGTCTTTTCCAGTGAGTCAGTTCTTCACATCAGGTGGCCAAAAGTAGTAGAGTTTCAGCTTCAGCATTAGTCCTTCCAGTGAATATTCAGGACTGATCGCCTTTAGGATGGACTGGTTGGATCTCCTTGCAGTCCAAGGGACTGTCAAGAGTCTTCTCCACACCACAGTTCAAAAGCATCAATTCTTTGGCACTCAGCTTTCTTTACAGTCCAACTCTCACATCCATACATGACTATTGGAAAAGCCATAGCTTTGACTAGGCAGACTTTTGTCAGCAAAGTAATGTCTCTGCTTTTGAATATGCTGTCTAGCTTGGTCAAAGCTTTCCTTCCAAGGAGCAAGCGTCTTTTAATTTCAAGGTTGCAGTCACCATCTGTAGTGATTTTGGAGGCCCCAAAATATAAAGTCTGTCACTGTTTCCATTGTTTCCCCATCTATTTGCCATGAAATGATGGGACCAGATGCCATGATCTTAGTTTTCTGAATGTTGAGTTTTAAGCCAGCTTTTTCACTCTCCTCTTTCACTTTCATCAAGAGGCTGTTTAGTTCTTCTTCACTTTCTGCCATAAGGATGTTATTTGCATAGCAGAGGTTATTGATATTTCTCCCAGCAATCTCGATTCCAGCTTGTGTTTCTTCCAGCTCAGCGTTTCTCATGATGTACTCTGCATAGAAGTTAAATAAGCAGGGTGACAATATACAGCCTCGATGTACTCCTTTCCTGATTGGGAACCAGTCTTTTGTTCCATGTCTAGTTCTAACTGTTGCTTCCTGACCTGCATACAGATTTCTCAGGAGGCAGGTCAGGTGGTCTGGTATTCTCATCTCTTTAGGAATTTTCCAGTTTGTTGTGATCTACACAGTCAAAGGCTTTGGCATAGTCAATAAAGCAGAAATAGATGTTTTTCTGGAACTCTGTAGCTCTTTCAATGATCCAACGGGTGTTGGCAAGTTGATCTCTGGTTCCTCTGCCTTTTCTAAATCCAACTTGAACATCTGGAAGTTCATGGTTCAGGTACTGTTGAAGCCTGGCTTGGAAAATTTTGAGCATTACTTTGCTAGCGTGTGAGATGACTGCAATTGTGCGGTAGTCTGAACATTCTTTGGCATTGTCCTTCTTTGGGATTAGAATGAAAACTGACCTTTTCCAGTCCTGTGGCCACTGCTAAGTTTTCCAAATTTGCTGGCATATTGAGTGCAGCACTTTCACAGCATCATCTGTGAGGATTTGAAATAGCTCAACTGGAATTCCATCACCTCCACTAGCTTTGTTGGTAGTGATGCTCCCTAAGGCCCATTTGACTTCACATTCCAGGATATCTGGCTCTAGGTGAGTGATCACACCATCGTGATTATCTGGGTTATGAAGATCTTTTTTGTACAGTTCTTCTGTGTATGCTTGTCACCTCCTCTTAATATCTTCTGCTTCTGTTAGGTCCATACCATTTCTGTCCTTTATTGTGCCCATCTTTGCATGAAATGTTCCCTTGGTATCTCTAATTTTCTTGAAGAGATCTCTAGTCTTTCCCATTCAGTTGTTTTCCTCTATTTCTTTGCATTGATCTCTGAGTAAGGCTTTCTTATCTCTTCTTGCTATTCTTTGGAACTCTACATTCAAATGGGTATATATTTCCTTTTCTCCTTTGCCTTTCACTTCTCGTCTTTTCATAACTGTTTGTAAGGCCTCCTCAGACAACCATTTAGCTTTTTTGCATTTCTTTCTCTTGGGGATGGTGTTGATCCCTGCCTCCTGTACAATCTCACGAACCTCCCTCCATAGTTCATCAGGCACTCTATCAGATCTAGTCCCTTAAATCTATTTCTCACTTCCACTGTATAGTCATAAGGGATTTGATTTAGGTCGTACCTGAATGGTCTAATGGTGTTCCCTACTTTCTTCAATTTAAGTCTGACTTTGGCAATAAGGAGTTAATGATCTGAGCCACAGTCAGCTCCCAGTTTTGTTTTTGCTGACTGTATAGAGCTTCTCTATCTTTGGCGGCAAAGAATATAACCAATCTGATTTTGGTATTCACCATGTGGTGATGTCCATGTGTAGAGTCCTCTCTTGTGTTGTTGGAAGAGGGTGTTTGCTATGACCAGTGCGCTCTCTTGGCAAAACTCTGTTAGCCTTTGCTCCGCTTTTTCTGTACTCCAAGGCCAAATTTGCCGGTTACTCCAGGTATCTCCAGCTTCTTACTTTTACATTCCAGTCCCCTATAATGAAAAGGACATCTTTTTGGGGTGTTAGTTCTAGAAGGTCTTGTAGGTCTTCATAGAACCATTCAGCTTTGAACCGTTCGACTTGTCTGCACCTAATATACACTGCATCTCCTGCATTGGCAGGCAGATTCTTCCACCACTGTGCCATCTGGGCAGCCCCAAGGGATAAGGGGAGGAGATCAAATCAGCACAGTGGGCCTGGGAGGCTGCAGTCCATGGGGTCGCTAAGAGTCGGACACAACTGAGCGACTTCACTTTCACTTTTCACTTTCATGCACTAGAGAAGGAAATGGCAACCCACTCCAGTATTCTTGCCTGGAGAATCCCAGGGACCGGGGAGCCTGGTGGGCTGCTGTCTATGGGGTCGCACAGAGTCAGACACGACTGAAGCGACTTAGCAGCAGCAGCAGCAGCAATGCATATTAGGATGCATTTTTAACGTTAACTTAATGTCTATCCTACAAACAGATGCTTTTCCCTCCGTGCTATAGATTCTCATTCGTCACCTGTTTAATACAGAGTAGTGTATACACGTAAATCCCAGTCTCCCAGTGTGTCCTCACCCACCCCCCCACCCCTTGGTGTCCATACATTTGTGCTCTCATGGTTGTGTCTCTCTTTCTGCTTTGCAAATAGGTTCATCTGTACTGTTTTTCTAGATTACACACAAATGCGTTAATGTACACTATGTCTTTCTTTTTCTCACTGGCTGACTCTCTCACAGTCGCCGGCTGACTCGGTGTGGCAGCCTCTAGGTCCATCATGCCTCTGCAGATGGCAGCGTTTCATTCATCTTATAGCTGAATAATATTCCATCGTATCTACGCACCACATCGTTTTTATCCATTCCTGTCGATCGACAAGGAGGCTCTCTCCATGTCCTGGCTATTGTACATAGTGCCAGGAGCACTGGGACGCATGTATCTTTTTGAATTGTGATGTTCCTGGGCATATGCCCAGGAGTGGCATTGCTGGGTCATGTGATAGTTCTATTTTTAATTTTTAACCCACTCCAGTATTCTTGCCTGGAGAATCCCCATGGACAGAGGAGCCTGGCAGGCTGCAGTCCTTGGGGTCACAAAAAATCGGACACAACTGAGCAACTAAGCACAGTGCAGCCAGGACCCTCCATACTGCTCTCCGTAGCGGCTGTATCAGTTTACATTCCCATCAACACCATAAGAGGGTTCTCTCTTCTCCATACCCTCTCTGGCATTTATTGTTTGTATATTTTTTGGTAATGGCCATTCTGACTGGTGTGAGGTGATACCTCAGTTGTACTTTTGACTTGCATTTATCTGATTCTCATGGATGTTGAGCATCTTTTCATATGCCTCTTAGCCATCTGTATGTCTTCCTTGGAGAAACGTCTATTTATATCTTATACCAGTGGTGGTAGTGATAAAGAACCTGCCTGCCAATACAGGAGACGTGAGAGATGCAGGTTCGATCCCTGGGTAGGAAAGATCCCCTGGAGGAGGCCATGGCAACCCAGTCTAGTATTCCTGCCCAGAGAATCCCAGGAACAGAGGAACCTGGTGGGTTACAGTCCATGGGGTCAAAGAGAGTCAAACACAATTGGAACAACTTAGCACTCACGCACATGCCAGTTTTTTTTTTTAATTAGGTTATTTGTTTTTCTTTCTTTCTTTTTATACCAAAAAATGGTATATTTCTTCAAACCGTCTTCTCTTATCTTTATCAATGTTTTACAGTTCTCAGTGTATAATTCTTTCACCTCCTCAATTAGGTTAATTCCTATTTTGTTCTTTCTGATGCAGTTTTAAGAGTGATTTGTTTTTTACTTTCTCTTCCCATTCATTGTGAGTGTAAAGAAATACAGTAGATTTCTGTATGTTACTCTTGTATCCTGCTGCATTGCTAAATTTGTTTTTCTTTTTGTGTAGAGTCCTTAGGATTTCCTAATATGGTATCATGTCATCTACAAATAATGACAATTTTACCTCTTCCCTTCTAATTTGGATATGGTGTATTATTTTTCTCATCTTGTTGCTAAGCCTTGGACTTCCAATACTTTGTCGAATAGAAGTGGTGAGAGTGGGCTTCCTCATCTTGTTCCAGACTTGAGTGGGAAGACTTGAAATAGATCACTGTTTGAGTATTATGTAGGCTGCAAGGTTATCCTAAACAGCTTTTTTGTTGAAATGTGTTCCCTCTATATCCACTTTGGTAAGAGTTTTTATCACGAATGGATGTTGAATGTTGTCAGTTGCTTTTTCTGAATCTATGGAGATGATCGTGTGTTTTTTTTTATTTCATTTATTCGGGTAGTATATTAGAGTGATTGGTTTGCCTATTTTGAATGATCCTTGTGACCCTGGGATGAATCCAACTTGACTGCAGTGTATGAGCCTTCTTATGTGCTGTTGGGTTTCGTTTGCCCATGTTTTGCTGAATTTCTGCATTTACATTCATCAGATATATGATCTGTGGTTTTCTTTGTTCGGTAGTGTCTTTGTCTGGTTGTCCGGTGATAGAATGTGGTCCACTGGAGAAGGGAATGGCAAACCACTTCAATATTCTTGCCTTGAGAACCCCATGAACAGTATGAAAAGGCAAAATGATAGGCTACTGAAAGAGGAACTCCCCAGGTCAATAGGTGCCCAATATGCTACTGGAGATCAGTGGAGAAATAACTCCAGAAAGAATGAAGGGATGAACCCAAAGCAAAAACAATACCCAGCTGGGGATGTGGCTGGTGATAGAAGCACGGGCTGATGCTATAAAGAGCAATATTGCATAGGAACCTGGAATATCAGGTCCGTGAATCAAGGCAAATTGGAAGTGGTCAAACAAGAGATGGCAAGAGTGAACGTCAACATTCTAGGAATCAGCAAACTAAAATGGACTGGAATGCGTGAATTTAACTCAGGTGACCATTATATCTACTACTGCGGGCAGGAATCCTTCAAAAGAAATGGAGTAGCCATCATGGTCAACAAAAGAGTCCGAAATGCAGTACTTGGATGCAATCTCAAAAACGACAGAATGATCTCTGTTCATCTCGAAGGCAAACCATTCAATATCACTGTAATCCAAGTCTATGCCCCAACCAGTAACACTGAAGAAGCTGAAGTTGAACAATTTTATGAAGACCTACAAGACCTTTTAGAGCTAACACCCAAAAAGATGTCCTTTTCATCACAGGGGACTGGAATGCAAAAGTAGGAAGTGAAAAAACACCTGGAGTAACAGGCAAATTTGGCCTTGGAATGTGGAATGAAGCAGGGCAAAGACTAACAGAGTTTTACAAGAAGAGAGGCGAAAAGCAAAGGAGAAAAGGAAAGATATAAGCATCTGAATGCAGAGTTCCAGAGAATAGCAAGAAGAGATAAGAAAGCCTTCTTCAGCGATCAATGCAAAGATAGAGGAAAAGAACAGAATGGGAAAGACTAGAGATCTCTTCAAGAAAACTAGAGATACCAAGGAAACATTTCATGCAAAAATGGGCTCGATAAAGGACAGAAATGGTATGGACCTAACAGAAGCAGAAGATGTGAAGAAGAGGTGGCAAGAATACACAGAAGAACTGTATAAAAAGATCTTCATGACCCAGATAGTCATGATGATGTGATCACTAATCTAGAGCCAGACATCCTGGAATGTGAAGTCAAGTGGGCCTTGGAAAGCATCGCTACAAGCAAAGCTAGTGGAGGTGATGGAATTCCAGTTGAGCTGTTTCAAATCCTGAAAGACGATGCTGTGAAAGTGCTGCACTCAATATGCCAGCAAATTTGGAAAGCTCAGCAGTGGTCCGTTTTCATTCCAATCCCAAAGAAAGGCAATGCCAAAGAATGCTCAAACTACCGCACAGTTGCACTCATCTCACATGCTAGTAAAGTAATGCTCAAAATTCTCCAAGCCAGGCTTCAGCAATACCTGAGCCGTGAACTTCCAGATGTTCAAGTTGGATTTAGAAAAGGCAGAGGAACCAGAGATCAAATCGCCAACATCCGCTGGATCATGGAAAAAGCAAGAGAGTTCCAGAAAAACATCTATTTCTGCTTTATTGACTATGCCAAAGACTTTGACTGTGTGGATCACAATAAACTGTGGAAAATTCTGAGACAGATGGGAATACCAGACCACTTAACCTGCCTCTTGAGAAATCTGTGTGCAGGTCAGGAAGCAGCAGTTAGAACTGGACATGGAACAACAGACTGGTTCCAAACAGGGAAAGGAGTACGTCAAGGCTGTATATTGTCACCCTGCTTATTTAACTTCTATGTAGAGTACATCATAAGAAACGCTGGACTGGAAGAAACACAAGCTGGAATCAAGATTGCCAGGAGAAATATCAATAACCTCAGATATGCAGATGACACCACCCTTATGGCAGAAAGTGAAGAGGAACTAAAAAGCCTCTTGATGAAAGTGAAAAGGAGAGTGAAAAAGTTGGCTTAAAGCTCAACATTCAGAAAACGAAGATCATGGCATCTGGTCCCATCACTTCATGGGAAATAAATGGGGAAACAGTGGAAACAGTGTCAGACTTTATTTTGGGGGGCTCCAAAATCACTCCAGATGGTGATTGCAGCCATGAAATTAAAAGACGCTTACTCCGTGGAAGAAAAGTTATGACCAACCTAGATAGTATATTCAAAAGCAGAGACATTACTTTGCCGACTAAGATCTGTCTAGTCAAGGCTATGGTTTTTCCAGTGGTCATGTATGGATGTGAGAGTTGGACTGTGAAGAAGGCTGAGTGTGGAAGAATTGATGCTTTTGAACTGTGGTGTTGGAGAAGACTCTTGAGAGTTCCTTGGACTGCAAGGAGATCCAACCAGTCCATTCTGAAGGAGATCAGCCCTGGGATTTCTTTGGAGGGAATGATGCTAAGCTGAAACTCCAGTACTTTGGCCACCTCATGAGAAGAGTTGACTCATTGGAAAAGACTCTGATGCTGGGAGGGATTGGGGGTAGGAGGAGAAGGGGATGACAGAGGATGAGATGGCTGGATGGCATCACTGACTCGATGGACGTGATTCTGAGTGAACTCCAGGAGTTGGTGATGGACAGGGAGGCCTGGCGTGCTGCGATTCATGGGGTCTCAGAGTCGGACACGGACTGAGCAACTGAACTGAACTTGTCTGGTTTTGGTATCAGAGTGGCTTCACAGAATGACTTTGAGAGTATTTGCTCCTCTTCCGTCTGTTAGAAAATTTTGAGAGGCATTGGTACGCGTTCTTTTTTAAATGTTTGGTAGAATTCTCCAGTGAAGCCATCTATTACTGGACTTCCCCCCACACCGCCCCCGTAGGTTTTAAAAAACTCCCTGTACATTCTATTTCACTTCTAGTGATCATTCTGTTAAGAATATCTTATTTCTTCTTGATTCCGTTTCAGTAAGCTGTACATTTCTAGACCCTTGTCCATTTCTTATAGTTTGTCCATTTTTGGTCATATAATTGTTTTTTTATTCCTTTTTTATTTTTAAAAAGTTTTATTTTGGAGTATATTTGGTTAACAATGTTGTGTTAGTTTCAGATGTGCAACAAAGTGATTCGATTATACAGATACCTATTTTTTTTCCAAACTGTTTTCCTGTTTAGCTTATTACAGAGTATTGAGCAGAGTTCCCTGTGCACATATGATAATTTCTTGTTGGTTATCTGTTCTAAAGACAGCAGTGTGTACTTGTCAGTCCCAATCTTCCACTCTATCCCTTTCCCCCATCCTTACCCCATGGTAACCAGAAGTCTGTTTTCTGTGAGTCAGTTTCTCTTTTGTGAATGAGCTCATTTGTTTAGTTTCTAAATATATATAAATGTATTTCACACTTAACTGATATATATATATATATATGTGTGTGTGTGTGTGTCTTTCTCTGTCTGACTTACTTCACTTAGTATAATTATTTCCAGGTCCCTGCATGTTGCTACAAATGGCATTATTTCAGTCTTTTTAATGGCTGAATTATATTCCATTGTATATGCATAACATATCCTCTTTATCCATTCGTCTGTCAATGGACATTTAGATGGCTTCCATATGCTGGCTATTATAAACAGTGCTGCGGTGCCCATTGCCGTGCATGTATCCTCTTCAACCACGTTTTGCTCTGGATATGTCCATTGGAGTGAGAGTGCTGGTTTATATGGTAGCTCTATTTTTAGTTTCTTAAGGAACCTCCATACTGTTCTCCATAGCAGCTGTACCAATTTACATTCCCATCGGTGTAGGAGGTCCCCTTTTCTCACCCTCTCTTGCATTTATTGTTTGTAGACTTTTTGTTGGTGGCCATGCTGACTGGTGCGAGGTGATATCTCTCACCAGTAGTTTCATTTGCGTTTCTGTAATAATTAGCAATGTTGAGCATCTTCTTATGTGCCTATTGTCCATCCGTATGTCTGCTTTGAACAAATGTCTAGGTCTGCCCATTTTTTTGGTGAGGTGGTTTATTTTTTGATATTGTGCTGCATGAGCTGTTTGTAAATTTTGAAGCTTAATCCCTTGTTGCACCATTTTCTCTCATTATGAGGTGGTGGTTGTTGTTTTGTTTATGATTTTCTTTGCTGCGCAAAAGCTTTTGTGTTTAATTAGGACCCATTTGTTTATTTTTGCTTGTTTTTCCATTACTCGAGGAGATGGACTGAAAAAAATATTCTTAGAGTTCATGTCAAAGAGTATTCTGCCTATGTTTTCCTCTAAGAGTTTTACATTCTCTGGTCTTAAATTTAGATTTTAATTTCATTTTGAGTTTATTTTTGTGTATGGTATTAAAGAATGGTCTGACTTCACTTTTTTAACATGTTACTGCCCAGGTTTCCCAGCACCATTTATTGAACACACTGTCTTCTCTCCGTTGCATGTCTTGCCTGCTTTGTTGTAGGTTAATTGACCACAGTTGTAAGGGTTTATTTCTGGGCTTCCTACCCTGTTCCATTAATTTCTATTTCTGTTTTTGTGCTAATACAGTGTTTTAATGACTGCACGTCGCAGAATTTTTTCAATTTCTTTTTTTAATATATGTACTGCCTTATTTAAGTGACTTACTTTCCAGGTATGATTTTCTCCTTCCTGTGGGTTTTTATGCTTTGCTATTTAGAGAAGACCTTTTGATATTTCTTTTATGATAGACTTAGTGTGTTTCTTTAGTTTTTGCTTTGTCTGAGAAATTCTTTCTCTCTATTCTTTTGATAAATGATGAGCTTGCTGGGTAGAGTATTCAGCTTACAGATTTTTCTTTTCATGACTTTGAATATATCTTGCCACTCCCTGCCTGCCTGCAACGTTTCTGTAGAGAAAACAGTTGGTAGCCTTATGGGGGTTCCAGAGTAACTCTTTTTTCTTTATTGCGACTGTTAGAATACTTTTATTATCTTTAACTTCTGCCATTTTTGTTATAATATTCCTTAGTGTAAGTTTCTTTGGGCTCATCTTGTTTGGGTCTCTCAGTGTTTCCTATACCTAGATATCTTTTTCCTTCTTTAGGTTTGGGACTATTTCAGCCATAATTGCTTCTTTTACTTTTTTTTCTTTCCATAGGTTCAAAGATTTTTTAATTTTTATTATTTTTTTGAATTACAATCACTTTACAATGTTCTGTGGGTGTGTGTATGTGGACATGTATGCACACATATATGTATATTCTGTGTATGTATATATAAACACATATATATAAACATATGTATAATGTATTTTTAGATTATTTTCCCTTATACTTTGTTAAAAATATTGAATACAGTTCCCTGTTCTACACTGTAGGTCCCTGTTTGTTATTTGTTTTATATAAATATAAATAGCAATATGTATATGTTAATTTCACAATCCTAATTTATCCCTATTCTCTCTTCTCCTTTGGTACCCATAAGCTTTTTTTTCCTATCTGTGGGTCTATTTCTGTTTTAGGAATAAGTTTATTAGTATCATGGTTTTTAGATTCCACATGTAAGTGATATCATATGATATTTGCCTTTGTTATTTCACTGAGCATGAAAATCTCTGGGTCCATCCCTGTTGCTGCAGATGGCATTAGCTCATCTTTTATGGTTGGGTAGTATTCTACCCCTGTTGCTGGGAAAGACTGAAGGCAAGAGGACAGGGGGTGGCAGAGGATGAGATGATTAGATAGCAACACCAACTCAACGGACAGGAATTTAAGCAAACTCTGAGAGATATTGGAAGACAGGGGAGCCTGGCATGTTTACAGTCCATGGGGTCACAAAGAGTCAGACATAACTGAGCAACTGAATAACAACAATATTCCACTGTACATATACCAGATCTTCTTTACTCATTCATATGTTGATCGACATTTAGGTTACCTCCGTGTCTTGGCTGGTGCAGATAGTGCTGTTATGAACATGATATGCATGTATCTTTTTTAATTAGTTTTTCTGTGTGTATGCTCAGGAGTGGGATTGCTGGGTCTTCTGCTTCTTCCGTTTTTAAGGAACATCCATACTGTGCTCCTCAGTGGTTGCACTGATGTACTTTCCCACAGCAGCACAGTAGGACTGTTTTCTCCACACCCTCTTCAGCATTTATTATTTGTAACCTTTCTGATGATAGCCATTCAGCTTGGCGTGAGATGATACCTCATTTTAATTTTGATTTGCTTTTCTCTAGCAGTTAGTGATGTTGAGCATATTTTTGTGTGACTGTTAGCCATCCTTATGTCTTCTTTGGAGAAGTGACTTATTTAGGTCTTTTGCCCATTTTTTTGATTATGTTTTTTTTTTTTAAATATTGAGCTGTATGGGCTGTTTGTATATTTTGAACATTTCTTATAGAACACATTATTTGCAAATATTTTTTCTCATTACGAGGTTGTCTTTTCATTTTGTGTTCTCCTTTGTGGTGCAAAAGATATGAAGGTTTAATTATGTCCCATGTTTTTGTTTTTATTTCCATTAACTTGCAGATAGACTCAACAACACATTGCTGTGCTTTTTGTTATACTATTCTGCCTGTGTTTTCCTCAGTGAGTTTTACAGTATTTTCTCTTTCTTTTAGTGTTTTGTAAATGGTAGTACAATGTGTTCTCACTTCATCCCGTTGCATATAGCTGTCCAGTTTCCCAAGCACCACGTATTGAAGAAATGGTCTTTCCTCCATTGTACATTCTTGCTTCCTTCACTGTAGACTGACTGTAGGTGCGTGGAGTATTTCTGGACTTTCTATCCGATTCCTTGATTTATATTTTTGTTTCTGTGCCATTAGCATACTCTTTTGATGACTCTAGCTTTGTAGTGCAATCTGAAGTCAGAGAGCCTCATTCCTCCAGCTCTGTTTTTCCATCTCAAGATTGCATTGTTTATTGGAGGTCTTTTGTGTTTTCAGGGAAATTTAAAATTTTTTTGATCTGGTTCTATAAAAAAATACCTTTGATGACTTGACAGGAATTGCACTGAATCTGTAGATTGCCTTCGGTAATACACTCATTTGAAAAATATTGATTCTTCCAATCAAACACAGTACATTTTTTTAAACTCTTTGTGTCATCTTCTGTTTATCTGCTTCTTACATTTTTTGGTGTATGGGTTTTTGCCCACTTTGGTATGTTTTAATCCTAGGCATTTTATTCTTTTTGATGTAATGGTAAACAGGATTATTTGATTCATTTCCTTCTCTGGTCTCTCATCATTAGTGTATAGAAATGCAACAGGTATCTGAATACTAACTTTGTATCCTGCAACTTTACTGAATTCATTGATGAGCTCTTATAGTTTCCTGATAGGATCTTTAGGATTTTTTCGGTATAGTATCATGTCATTTGGAAACAGTGACGATTTAATTTCTTTTCCAACTTGGATTTCTTTTATTTCATTTTCTTCTATGATTGCTGTGGCTGGGATTTCCAAAACTGTGTTGAATAAAAGTGGTAACAATGGACATCCTTGCCTTCTTCCTGATCTTAGAGGGAATGCCTTTAGCTTTTCACTGTTTAGGACAATGTTAATTGTGTGTTTGTCATTGTTGTTCAGCTGCTAAGTCATGTCCAACTCCTTGCAACTCCATGAACTGCAGCATGCCAGGCTTCCCTGTCCTTCACTATCTCCCTGAGTTTGTTCAAACACATGTTCATTGAGCCAGTGATGTCATCCAACCATCTCATTCTCTGTTACCCCCTTCTCCTCTTTCCTCAATCTTTCCCAGCATCAGGGTCTTTTCCAGTGAGTCGGCTCTTGGCATCAGGTGGCCAAAGCTCTGGAGGTTAAGCTTCAGCACCAGTCCTTCCAATGAGTATTCAGGGTTAATTTCCTTTAGGATGGACTGGTTTGATCTCCTTGCTGTCCAAGGTACTCTCAAGAGTCTTCTTCAACACCACAGTTCGAAAGCATCAATTCTTCAGCACTCAGCCATTTTTATGGTCCAACTCTTACATCCATATATGACTACTGGAAAAATAATAGTTTTGACTGAATGAACCTTTGTCAACAAAGTGAAATCTCTGCTTTTTAATACACTGTCTAGGTTTGTCACAGCTTTTCTTCCATGGACCTAGTGTCTTTTAATATTGTAGCTGCAGTCACCATCCGCATTGATTTTTGGAGCCCAAGAAAATGAAATCTGACATTGTTTCCACTTTTTCCCCATCTGTTTGCCATGAAGTGATAGGATCAGTTGCCATAATCTTCGTTTATTGAATGTTGAGTTTTAAGCCAGCTTTTTCACTCTCCTCCTTCAACTTCATCAAGAGGCTCTTTAGTTCCTCTTCACTTTCTGCCATTAAAGTGGTATCATGTGCATACCTGAGGTTATTGATATTTCTCCCAGCAATTTTGATTCCAGCTTGTGAGTCATCCAGCCCAACACTTCATATGATGTACTCTGCATATAAGTTAAATAAGCAGGGTGAAAATACAAAGCCTTGACATGCTGCTTTCCCACTTTTGAACCAGTCCATTGTTCCATGTCTCGTTCTGTTGCTTCTTGTACTGCATACGGATTTCTTAAGAATCAGGTAATGTGGTCTGATATTCCCATCTCTTTAAGAATATTTCAGTTTGTTGTGAGCCACACAATCAAAGGCTTTAGCATCGTCAATGAAGCACAAGTAAATGGTTTTTCTGAAATTCCCTTGTTTTTTCTAAGATCCAACGTATGTTGGCAATTTGATTTCTGGTTCCTCTGCCTTTTCTAAATCCAGCTTGTACACCTGGAATTTCTCAGTTCAGATACTGCTGAAGTCTAGCTTGAAGGATTTGGGACATAATATTGATAACATGTGAAATGAGTGCAATTGTTTGGCAATTTGAATGTTCTATGGCATTGCCTTTCTTTGGGATTGGAATAAAAACTGACCTTTTCCAGTCCTGTGGCCACTGCTCAGTTTTCCAAATTTACTGGCATAATGAGTGCAGCACTTTCACAGAATCATCTTTTAGGATTTGAAATAGCTCAGCTGGAGTTCCGTCACCTCCATTAGTTTTGTTCCTAGTGATGCTTCCTAAGGCCCACTTGATTTCACAGTCTAGGATGCCAGGCTCTATCTAGGTGAGTGATCACACCATCGTGGTTATCTGGGTTGTGAAGATCTTTTTTGTACATTTCTTCTGTGTATTCTTGCCACGTCTTCTTAATCTCTTCTGCTTCTCTTAGGTCCTTGCCGTTTCTGTCCTTTATTGAGCCCATCTTTGCATGAAATGTTCCCTTGGTATCTCCAGTTTTCTTAAAGAGATCTCTAGTCTTTCCCATTCTATTGTTTTCTTCTATCTCTTTGCATTGCTCAGTTAAGAAGGCTTTCTTATCTCTCCTTGATATTCTCTAGAACTCTGAATTCAGCTAGGTATATCTTGCCTTTCTTTCCTTTGCCTTTCTCGTCTCTTCTTTTCTCAGCTATTTGTAAGACCTCCTCAGACAACCACTTTGCCCTCTCGCATTTCTTTTTCTTGGAGATAATTTTGGTCACCACCCCCTGTACAATGTTAGGAACCTCTGTCCATAGTTCTTCAGGCACTCTGGCAACCACATCTAGTCCCTTGAATTTATTCATCACCTCCACTGTATAATCATAAGGGATTTAGGTCATACCTGAATGGCCTAGTGGTTTTCCCAGCTTTCTTCAATTTGAGCCTGAATTTTGCAGTAAGAAGCTGATAAGTTGAGCCACAGTCAGCTCCAGGTCTTGTTTGTGCTGACTGTATAGAGTTTCTCCATCTTTGCCTGCAAAGAATATAATCAGTCTCATATATGGTCTTTATTATTTTCAGGTAGGTTTCCTCTACCCATTTTCTGGAGGGTTTTTTTTATTTTTATCATTAATGGGTGTTGGATTTTGTTGAAAGATTCTTCTTCATCTCTAGAGATCATCATGAGAGTTGGACTATAAAGAAAGCTGAGCACCAAAGAACTGATGCTTTTGAACGTGGTATTGGAGAAGACTCTTGAGAGTCCCTTGGACTTCAAGGAGAGCCAACCAGTCAATCCTAAAGGAAATCAGTCCTGAATATTCATTGGAAGGACTGATACTGAAGCTGAAACTCCAATACTTTGGCCACCTGATGCAAGGAACTGACTCCCTGGAAAAGACTCTGATGCTGGGAAATATTGAAGGTGGGGGGAGAAGCGGACGACAGAGGATGAGATGGTTGGATGGCATCACCAACTCGATGGACATGAGTTTGAGTAAGCTCTGGGAGTTGGTGATGGACAGGGAAGCCTGATGCGCTGCAGTCCATGGAGTTGCAAAGAGTCGGACACAACGGTGACGGAACTGATCTGAATAGAGATAATCAGAGGGTTTTCATTCTCCGGTTTGTTCATGTGTTGTATCACACTGATCGGTTTATAGATATTGAAAAGTCCTTCTATCCCTGGGATAAATTCCACTTGATCATGGTGTATTTTGTTTCAATGTATTGCTGGATTCAGTTTGCTAGTGTTTTGTTGAGGGTTTTTGCATCTATGTTCATCAGTGATATTGGCCTATAGTTTTCTTTTTTGTGATATCTTTGTCTGGTTTTGATATCAGTGTGGTCATGGCCTCATAGCATGCATTTGGAAGTGTTCTTTCCTCTGCAGTTTTTCAGAATCATTTCAGAAGGATAGGAGTTAACTCTAAATGCTTGGTAGAATTTGCCTGTGAAGCCCTCTGGTTTTGGACTTTGTTTGTTGGAAGATTTTTAATCACAGATTCAATTTTAGTAATTGCGATTGTGTTCATATTTTCTGTTTCTTCCTGGTTCTGTTTTGGGAGATTGTACCTTTCCAAGAGCCTGTCCATTTCTCCCAGGCTGTCTGTCTCAGCGGCACAGGCTCGCTGGCAGTGGTCTCTTGTGGTCCTTTGTATTTCTGCAGTGTCTGTTATAATTACTCCTTTTTTCATTTCTGATTTTATTGATTTGAACTCTCTCCCTTTTTTTGATGAGTCTAAGGATTATCAATTTGTTTTCTTTCCAAGGAATCAACTTTTAGTTTCATTGATCTTCTCTATTGAGTTCTTAGTCTTAGTTTCGCTTATTTGTTTTCTGATCTTTATGATTTCTTTGCTTCTAGAAACACTGAATTTTGTTTGTTTCCGTTTGTCTAGTTCCTTTCAGTTTAACGTTAGGTTGTTGGAGATCTTTTTGGCTTCCTTAGATAAGCTTGTATCATGATAAATTTCCCACTTAGAATTGTTTTGTCTGTTCCCCATAGATTTTGGATTGTCATGTTTTGTTTTCATCTGTCTCGAGGTGTTTCCCCCACTCCCACTCCCACCGGTTTATTCAGTGATCTTTGGTTGTTTGGTAGCATATTGATTAGCTTCCACATGTTTGTGTTTTTTGCAGTTTTTTTTTTTCCTTGTACTTCATTTCTAATATCATAGTGTTATGATTGCAAAGGGTGCTTGATATCTTCTGTGCCCAGTATGTGATCTATCCTGGAGAAGATTTCACTTGAAAAGAACGGGCATTGTGCTGCTTTTGGAGAGACGGCTGTATAATTATTATTTCATCCTATCTGGTCTAATGTGTCATCTGAGTCCTTTGTGTCCTTATTGATTCTCTGGGTGATCTATCTATTGGTGGAAATGGAGTGTTACAGCTCCCCACTATGATGTTGCTGTCAGTTTCTCCTTCTATATCTGTTAACAGTTGCCTTGTATATTGAAGTGCTTCTCTTTTGTGTACATATATTTACAATTGTTGTAGCTTCTTGTATTGGTCCCTTAATTATTATGTAGTGTCCTTCTTTGTCTCTTGTAGCAGTCTTTAAAGTGTCTTTTTCCTAATGTAAGTATTCCTACTCCAGGTTTCTTTTGATTTCCATTTGCATGGAATACCTTTTCCATTCTCACATCAGCGTGTAAGTGTGCAGATCTGAAGTGTGTCTCTTTTAGAAGTTGTATATATGGGTCTTTTTGTATCCATCCAACCAGTCTGTGTTTTTTTGTTGGAGTGTTTAACCTGTTTAAGGTAATCATCAGTATGTATGTTCATATTGCCATTTTCTTAATTGTTTTGGGTTTGTTTTAGTATGTCTTTTTTTTTTCCCCCCCTTTCCTCTTTTGTTATCCTCTCTTGGTATTTGATGTGAAAGTGGAAGTGTTAGGCACTCAATCATGTCCAACTCTTCGCGACCCTATGGACTGTAGCCCTCCAGGCTCCTCTGTCCACGGAATTCTCCAAGCAAGCATACTGGAGTAGGTTGCCATTTCCTACTCCAGGGGATCTTCCTGACCCATCGATCAAACCCAGGTCTCCCAAATTTCGGGCAGATTCTTTACCATCTGAGTCACCAGGGAAGCTCCTCCATACTGGAGTGAGTAGCCATTCCCTTCCCAAGGGGGTCTTCCCACCCAGGCAGGTCTCCCATATTGCGAGCAGGCTCTTTACCTTCTGAGCCACCAAGTGGGTGTGTGTGTGTGTGTGTCTGTCTGTGTGTGGGTCTGTGTGTGTGTGTGTGTTTATGTATCTATTATAGATTTTTGGTTTGCAGTTACCATGAGATCTAGATACAGCACTCTGTAAATCCATGACTGTTCTAAGTTGCTTATCTCTCAATTTTAAATATCCTGCATTTGTACTCTCCTCTCATGATTTGTGTTTTCGATAATTATATTTTACATCTAATTATTTTGTGGCTCCATTAACTTATTGTTTTTATATAGATAATCTTCCTACTTTTGTCTTTTAACCTTCCTACTGGATTGTGTGTGGATGATTTCTCTTATTGGATGCTTGCCTTTACCAGTGAGCTTTCCCATTTTATCTTTCCCTTGTTTCTAGTAGTGACCTTTTCTTTTCCACCACCTAGAGAACCTCTTCAGTAGTTGTTGTAAAGCTGGTTTGGTGGACTGAATTTTAGCTTTCACTTGTCTATAAAGATTTTGACTTCTCTGTCAAAGCTGAACATGAGCCTTGCTGCATAGCCTTATTGACTGTAGATTTTTCCCTATCATCACTTTAAATAGAGTGCGTCACACCTTTCTAGCCTGTGGAATTTCTGCTAAAAATCAGCTAAGCTGTATAGGAGTTTCCTTTTATGTTATTTGTTATTTTTTCCTCATTTCTTCTCATATTTTCTCTTTCTCTTTATTTATTTATTTTTTTTTTTTTCAATTTGATTACTGTGTGTCTCATTATGTTCTTTCTTGGTTAATCCTGAATAGGTCTCTGGACTTCCTGGACTGGGGTGACTGTTTGCTTTCCCACGTTAAGCAAGTTTTCGGCTACTCTGTCTTCAGACATTTTCATGGGCCTTTCTCTTTCTCTTGTCCTTTTGGGGACCCCCTATAATGTGAATGGTACTGTGTTTGATATCTCAGAGGGCTCTTAAACTGTCCTCATTTCTTTTCAATTTTTTTCTATCAATATTTTTCATCGGAGTATATAGTTGATTTACAAATGTTTTTTGTGCTGTACTGCAAAGTGATTTATATATATATATTCTTTTTATATATCTTTTTGCAATATGGTTTATCATAGGATACTGAGTATATAGTTCTCTGTGCTATACAATGAAAGTGAAAGTGAGAGTCACTCAGTCATGTCTGACTCTTTGCCATCCCATGGATTATAACAGGGGGTTATCTGACTCTTTGCCATCCCATGGACTATAACAGGCCATGGAATTCTCCAGGCCAGAATATTGGAGTGGGTAGCCTTACCCTTCTCCAGGGGATCTTCCCAACCCAGGGATCAAACCTAGGTCTCCCACATTGCAGGCGGATTCTTTACCAGCTGAGCCACAGGGGAAGCTGAAGAATACTGGAGTAGGTAGCCTGTCCCTTCTCTAGAGGATCTTCCCGACTCAGGAATCAAACTGGGGTCTCCTGCATTGCAGGCAGATTCTTCACCAACAGAGCTATCAGGGAATACTTGTGCTATCCAGTAGGACCTTGTTATTTACTCTATCTATAAAAGCTTGCATTTGCCAAACCTAACCTCCCCCTCCATCCGTCCCCCAACCACCTCCACTTTGGCATCCAGAAGTCTGTTCTCTATATCATGATTCTGTTTGTTCCATTGATTGGCTCATTTGAGTCAGATTTTAGATTCTGTGTGTGTGTTTATAATATGGTATTTGTCTTTCTCATTCTTCCTTACTTCACTTGGTCATGATAATCTGTAGTTGTGTCCACGTTGCTGAAACTGGCTTTACTTTGTTCTTTTTATGAATGAGCAGTAGTCCGTTGCACGTTTGTGCCGCATTTTCTGTATCCGCTCATCTGTGGATGGGCATTTCGGTTGTTTCCATGTCTTGCCTATTGTGAATGGTGCTGCCATGAACATAGGGGTGTGTGTAGCTTTTCGAGTTACCATTTTATTTGGGTATATGCTCAGGAGAGGGATTGCTGGATCATATGACAAGTTTTCAGTTTTCCAGGGAACCTCCATATGGTTTTCCATAGTGACTGCATCAACTTACATTCCCACCAATGGTATGGGAGGGTTCCTGTTTCTACACTCTCTCCAGCATTTGTTTTTCCTAGACTTTCTAATAGTGGGCTTTCTGACTGGTGTGAGGCCATATATCATTATAGTTTTAGTTTGTATTTCTCTAATTACCACACTGAGTGCCTTTTCATATGCCTATTGGCCATCCTTATGTCTTCTTTGGAGAAATGTCTATATTTTCTTCTGCCTTTTTTTTTTCCTTTTTTTCATTATGTTTACTTTAAAAATTTTTATTTTTTTAATTGAAGGATAATTGCTTTACAGAATTATGTTAGTTGCTCCCAGACAGCAACATTAATCAGCCATAGATAAACATATGTCCCTCCCTCTTGAACCTCCCTCCCCATGCCCATTTTTTGATTGGGTTGTGTTTTTGCCGTTGTTGTTATTGAGCTTATGAGCAGCTTACATATTTTAGAGATTAATTTTGTTGATTTACATGGACCTGTCCAGCTTTCAAACACCATTTGCTAAAGAGACTATCTTTTTCCCATTGTACTATATACTCTTGCCTCTTTTGTCAAAGATGCATTGACCATAAGTGTGTGGATTTCTTTGGGGGTTCTCTATTCTGTTCCATTGATCCATATGCCTATTTTGTGCCAATACATGCTATTTCGATTACAATAACTTTGTAATATTGTCTGAAGTCTGTTAGGATTATGCTTCCTGCTTTATTTTTTTTTCATAAGGATTTCTTTGGCAAATCTGGGTCTTTTATAGTTCCATATGAATTTTTGCATTCTATGTTCTAGTTCAGTGAAAAATGTTATAGGTAATTTGATAGACATTTCATTAAATCTGTAGATTACTTTGGGTAGTATGGCTGTTTTAACAATATCCATTTTTCTAAGCAAAGAGCTTGGGGATCCCTGGCAGTTCAGTGGTTAGGACTTGGTCCTCCCACTCCTGGGGTTCTGGGTTCAATTCCTGGTCAGAGAACTAAGATCCCACCAGCTGTGCAGTATAGCCAAATAAACAAAGACAGAGAGCATGGAGTATCTTTCCATTTCTGTGAGTCATCTTTAATGTCCTTTATTAATGTTTTATACTTTTCAACATATAAACCTTTCATCTCTCTCGTCAGGTTTATTCCTAAGTATTTTAATTTTTAGAGTATGATTTAAAAGTTGTTATTTTTTTACATTCCTTTTCTGATACTTCATTGTTGATGTAAAAAGTACATCCAGTTTCTGTATATTAATCTTATATCCTGCTGCCTTGCTGAATTTACCAGTTCTAGGAGCTTTTGTTAGGTGTCTTAGGGTTTTCTATGTATACTATCATGCCATCTGTACTTAATGACAATTTTACCTCTTCCCTTTCAATTTTGATACCTTTTATTTCTTTTTCTGTGATTGCTGTGGCTGACATTCCAATGCTATGTTGAATAGAGTTGAGAGTGGGCATCCTTGCATTGTTCCAGATTTGAGCAGGGAGTCTTAGCTTTTCACCGTTTAGTGTTATATTGATGGTGGGTTTGTCACAAATAGCGTGTATTACATTGAGATGTGTTCCTGCTATACTCACTTTGGCAAGACTTTTTATTATCATGCATGAATGTTGAATTTTGTCAAATGCTTTATCTGCATCTATTGGGATAAATGTGCTTTTTGTCTTTTATATATATGGTGAATCATGTTGGTTGATTTGTGTATGCTGAATCATCATTGTGATCTTGGGATGAATTACACTTGGTCATAGTATATGGTCACTTTTATGCGTTGTTGAATTTGATTTGCTAATATTTTGTTGAGAATTTTTGCATCTATATTCATCAAAGAATGTAATTTTCTTTTTTCATGGTGTCTTTATCTGGTTTTGATATCAGGGTGATGATTTCTTCATGTTAATAGAATGTTTTGAGGAATGTTCTCTCTTCTTCAGTTTGAGAAGTCAGAGTTTGAGAAGGGTCAGTAAAAGTTTTTCTTTTTATGTTTGGTAGACCTGTGAAGCCGTTTGACCTAGGATTTTTGTTTGCAGTATGCTTTTAAGGTACAGATTCTATTTCACTTTTAGGGATAAGTCTGTTCAAAGTATCTGCTGCTTCTTGGTTCAGTTTTGGTGGATTGTATGTTTCTAGAAACTTGTCCATTTCTTCTTCTAAGTTGTCAAATTTGTTGACATATAATTGTTCACAGTATTTTCTTGTGGACTTTTGTGCTTCTTTGGTATCAGTTGTTATGCCTCCTTTATCATTTCTTTGTTTGTTTGTGTGGATTCTCTTTTCTTGTTGACTAGCCTGGCCAGAAGTTTCTCTATCTTGTTTATCCTTTCAAATAACCAAGTATTCGTTTTATTGATTTTTTTTTCTATTGTGTTTTATTTCCTCTCTAATCTTTATTTCCTTCCTTCTACTGACTATGGTTTTGTTTTTCTTTTTCTAATCCTTTTAACTGGTAGGTTTGCTTATTTGAAATTTTTCTTGTTTTTTGAGGAAGGCCTGTACTGCTATGAATTTGCCTCCAAGAACTGCTCTTGGTTCATCCCATAGATTTTCTATGGTTCTGTTTTCATTGTCATTTGTCTCAACATATTGTTATTTTCCTCCATGTTCACACATTGGTTTTTTAGTCGCACTGTTTTTTCGTTTGTTTAGTATCCATGTAATCATTTTTTTCATAGTTCCATGCTATTTAGTCAAAAAAAGGTACTGAGATAATTTCTGTACTCTCAAATTTGTTGAGGTTTGTTTTGTGCCTTAGTGTGTGGTCAGTTCTAGATAGAGTTCCATGTGCACTGGAAAAGAAGGTGTATTCTGAGTTCTGTGGATGTAATGCTTTGAAAATATCAATTAAATCTAACTGTTCTGTTGTGCCATTTAGAATCTTTTTTGCCTTATTGATTTTCTATCTTGAGGATGTGTCCACTGATGTGAGCGAGGTGTTCAAGTCTCCTACTGCTGTTGCCGTCTTGCCAATGTCTCCTTTTATGTCTGTTAGAATTTGTTTATGTACTTGGGTGTGTCGATATTAGGTGCTAGTCGAGGCTATGGTTTTTCCAGTGGTCATGTATGGATGTGAGAATTGGACTGTGAAGAAAGCTGAGTGCTAAAGAATAGATGCTTTTGAACTGTGGTGTTGGAGAAGACTCTTGAGAGTCCCTTGGACTGCAAGGAGATCCAATCAGTCTATCCTAAAGCACATCAGTCCTGGGTGTTCACTGGAAGGACTAATGCTGAAGCTGAAATTCCAGTACTTTGGCCACCTCATGCGAAGAGTTGACTCATTGGAAAAGATCCTGATGCTGGGAGGGATTGGGGGCAGGAGGAGAAGGGGACGACCGAGGATGAGATGGCTGGATGGCATCACCAACTCTATGGACGTGAGTTTGAGTGAGCTCCGGGAGATGGTGATGGACAGGGAGGCCTGGCGTGCTGTGATTCATGGGGTCGCAAAGAGTCGGACACGACTGAGCAGTTGAACTGAACTGATATTGGGTGCATATTTGCTGACACATGTAAACCCTCCTTTTAACATTAGATACTGACCTTCTTTATGTTTCTTTATGGTCTTTGTTTTTAAGTCTGTTTTTTCTGAAATGAGTATTATGACTCCCACTTTCTTGTGTTCTCCGTTTGCCTGGAATATGATTTTTCATCCCCTCACTTTCAATCTATGTGATTCCTTTGCCCTAAGGTGAATCTTTTGTTCAGTTCAGTTCAGTTGCTCAGTCATGTCCGACTCTTTGTGACCCCATGAATTGCAGCACGCCAGGCCTCCCTGTCCATCACCATCTCCCGGAGTTCACTCAAACTCACGTCCATCGAGTCCGTGATGCCATCCAGCCATCTCATCCTCGGTCGTCCCCTTCTCCTCCTGCCCCCAATCCCTCCCAGATCAGGGTCTTTTCCAATGAGTCAACTCTTCGCATGAGGTGGCCAAAGTACTGGAGTTTCAGCTTTAGCATCATTCCTTCCAAAGAAATCTCAGGGTTGATCTCTCTTGCTGTTTTCTTCAATCTGCAACGGCTGTGTCTTTTGACTGGACCATTTAGTCCATTGAAACTTAAGGTAATTGTTGATAAATTTGTATTTATTGCCATTTTATACCTTGTTTTCCCATTCATTTTACGTCTCTTCTTTGTCACTTCCTTTTCCTTTTTGTGTTTCTTTTGTGGTTTGATCATCTTCTTTGTATTATACTTACATTCTTTTCTGTTAGGTTTTTGTTAATGGTTGTCTGTTTTTAATTTATGGTTACCCTATTTTCAAGTATGTTACCTCCTTCCTGTATGTACATATCTTAAACTGGTAGTCATATAGGCTCAAACAGATCTGGGGTGGGGGGAATCTATATTTTCTTCCTTTCCTCCCCGACATTTCATGGTTTTGATGTCCTCTTTTACATTTTCATGTTTATCCTTTTGCTGTTCATGGTGCTTATTAACAGTTTCACAGGATATTTTTGCTTTTTTAAAGATCTGTGTACTGGCTTATTAAATGATTTACTTTTTAATCGAGATTTTTATCTTCCCTATAGATTCTTACTCCTTTTCTATTTAGAGAAGACCTTTCAATATTTCCTTTAAGATAGATTTAGTGTTACTGTATTCCTTTAGCTTTTTCTTGTCTGAGCATTTTTTTCTCTCTCCTATTCTCAATGATAATCTTGCTCGGTAGAGTATCCCATATTATACACTTTTCCCTTTCATAACTTTGAATATATTTTGCCACTCTTTTCTGACCTGCAATGTTTCTGTAGAGAAATAAGCTGATAGCCTATGGGGGTTCCCTTGTAATTAGCTCTTTATTTTTATCTTGCTGCCTTTAGAATCCTCTTTATCCTTAACTTTTGCCATTTATTAACATATGTCTTGGTGTAGGCCTGCCTGGGTTCATCTTGTTTGGAACCCTCTGTACCAGTATATTCTTTCCTTTAGATTTGAGAAGCTTTCCACCATATTACTTCAAATATATTTTCCATTTCCTTTTATCTTTCTGCCTGTTCTGGAATCACTGCTATGAGTAGATTGGTTCACTTTTTACTATCCCACAGGTGTCTTATATTGCTTCTTTTTTTTTTTTTTTTTGGCTTGTCTGCTGTCCTGATTTGGTGATTTCCATTCTTTCTTCCAGGTCACTTATTTGTTTTTCTGAATTACTTATTCTGCTTTCATTCATCTGCAGTTCCTGTCTCTGCAAATGAGTTTTCTATTTTTTCTTGGTTCCCCTTTATAGTTTCTAGTTCCTTTTGACAGCACCCTGCATTTCTATCAGTAGCCTTTCTTAATCCCTTACATGTTCTCATTGTGTGTGTCCTCACTCTGTTGTGTCCGACTCTTTGCAATCCCATGGACTACAGGCTGCCAGACTTCTCTGACCATGGAAATTTCCAGGCGAGAATACTGGAATGGGTTGCCACTTCCTACTTCAGGGTATCTTCCCAACCCTGGAATCGAACTTGTATCTCTTGCGTATCTAGCATTGGCAGATAGATTCTTCATCATTGCACCATTTTCATTATATCCTTTCTTAAGTCAGTGTCTATTAGAAGAGGTCTGTTGCCTTGTTTGGCCTTTCAGGGTAGTTCTCATGGTCTTTTAACTGGGAGTGGTTTCTCAGCTTCTTTGCTTTATTTATATATCTCTTACCTTCCAAGTTAAAAGAAACAGTTATCTACTGAGGCCTTTGTATGGGGAGGCATCACTGTGTAGCTTGTCTGAGTTTGACATGTTTGGTGCCAGGGTTGTTGTTAGTATAGAGGCCTATCGCCTCTTTTCTCAGCATGTGCTGATCTTTGTGCACTTGATAGGGTATGCAGATGTGGCAGCTGATGCCTGGTCTTGACGTGCTCGGTGGTGGTGGAGGCTCAGGGCACCCCTGGAGCACGTGATGGGAGTGGAGGCGGATCACAACCACTTGTGGAGTCCAGGTGGGCAGAGACAGTCCTTTGTGCCTGGTCCTGGGGTTTGGGCAGATGGAGGCGGCAGTTCACAGCCGCTCCAGGAGGGAGGTGGCAACAGATCATGACCCCTTGATCTTTTTTCTATATTATGTCACTGCAGTGATTTCCACCGCTATGTCTTCCAGCTCACTGGTCCATTCTTATACTTCATTTATCCTTCTATTGATGCCTTCTGTGTATTTTTTCATTTCATGTATTTTATTCTTCAGCTCTGTTTGGTGGTTAATATTTTCTTTTTGTTAAAAACTACATGTAACTTCTCACTTTGTTACTTCTTGCATCCTTTGTTTTCCTAAGTTCTTTGAACATCTTTATGATCATTACTCTGAACTCTTTCTTGTGTGGATTTCCTTTTCCAGGTAGATCACCTGTCCCCCTGCCATTCAGTTGATCTTCTGGGGTTTTATCTTGTTCCTTCATCTGGAACATATTCCTGTCCCATCGAATTTTTGCCTAAATAACTGTTTCTATTTTCATGATGTGGTATGTTTTGTTTCTCAACCTTGGAGAAGTGGCCCTCTTTCGGGGAAGTCCTATGTGTCCCAGCAATACACTCCCCTCTTGTCACCCAATGGCTAGGGACCCGCTGGCCCCAGAGTAGGTGTTGGCCTTTGTTTGCAGACTCAGTTTCACAGGCTGCAGGCTTGTAGATTTTTGCCTCTGGTGCACCCTGGTGGATGAGGTTGATTTAGAGGCTTGTGCAGGCTTCCTGGGTTGAGGGGCTCTTGCCTGCCCACTGGTGGGTGGAGCTGAGTCTGGGCCCTCTGGGCAGAACCATGTCAAGGGGCGTGTCTAGAGGTGGCTATGGGCTTAGGAGGTGTTTAGGCAGCTTGTCTGCTAATGGGTGTGGATGTGTTCCCATCCTGATTTTTGTTTGGCCTGAGGCATCCCTGGAGCCCATGGCAGTAGGGCTAGGTCTTGGTTCCAATGACCCAAGTAAGATGTCAGCCTCCAGCAAGAATTTATGCAGATGAATACTCCCATAATCTCTGCCAGCAGTTTCTATGTCCCCAGGGTGAGCCACAAGAGGTCCCCCCAGCTACCCAGGTGACCTCCCAAGAATAGCAGGTAGGTCTGGCCCAGATTCCTATGAAGCTTTTGCCCTGGTTCCTGGTGCACATGAGACCTTCTGTGTACCCTTCAAGAGTGGAGTCTCTGTTTCCCCCATTCCTATGGAGCTTCTGCAGTCAAGACTCATTGGCCTTCAAAGTCAGATGCTCTGGGGGTGCCTCCTCCCAATGCTGGGCCCATAGGCTGGGGAGCCTGACATCAAACTCAGAACTCTCACTTCTGTGGGAGAACATCTGTGATGTAATCATTCCCGTTTGTAGGTCACCCATCCAGCGGATGTGGGATTTGATTATATTGTGTCTGTGCCCCTCCTGCCATATCATTGTGGTTTCTTCTTTATGTCTTTGGATGTAGAATATCATTGTTGATAGAGTCTGGTGTTTTTTCCTTGAGCCCATCTTTGCATGAAATGTTCCCATGGTATCTCTAATTTTCTTGAAGAGATCCCTAGTCTTTCCCATTCTATTGCTTTTCTCTATTTCTTTGCACTGATCACTTAAGAAGGCTTTCTTATCTCTCCTTGCTATTCTTTGGAACTCTGCATTCAAATGGGTATATATTTCCTTTTCTCCTTTGCCTTTCACTTCTCTTCTTTCCATAGCTATTTGTAAGGCCTCCTCAGACAGCCATTTTACTTTTTTGCATTTCTTTTTCTTGGGGATGATCTTGATCCTTGTCTCCTATATAACATCATGAATCTCCATCCATAGTTCATCAGACACTCTATCAGATCTAGTCCTTTAAATCTATTTCTCACTTCCACTGTATAATCATAACAGATTTGATTTAGGTCATACCTGAATGATCTAGTGGTTTTCCCTACTTTCTTCAGGTTAAGTCTGAATTTGGTAATAAGGAGTTCATGATCGGAGCCATAGTCAACTCCAGGTCTTGTTTTTGCTGACTGTATAGAGCTTCTCCACCTTTGGCTGCAAAGAATATAATCAATCTGATTTCAATGTTGACCAACTGGTGATGTCCATGTGTAAAGTTTTCTCTTCTGTTGTTGGGAGAGGGTGTTTGCTATGACCAGTGCATTCTCTTGGCAAAACCCTGTTAGCCTTTGCCCTGCTTCATTCTGTACTCCAAGGCCAAATGGGCCTGTTACTCCAGGTGTTTCTTGACTTCCTACTTTTGCATTCCAGTCCCCTATAATGAAAAGGACATCTTTTTTGGGTGTTAGTTCTAGAAAGTCTTGTAGGTCTTCGTAGAACTGTTCAACCTCAGCTTCTTCAGCATTACTGGTTGGGGCTTAGACTTGGATTACCGTGAAATTGAATGGTTTGCCTTGGAAATGAACAGAGATCATTCTGTCATTTTTGAGATTGCATCCAAGTATTGCCTTTTGGACTCTTTTGTTGACTATGATGGCTACTCCATTTTTTCTAAGGGATTCTTGCCCACAATAGTAGATATAAGGGTCATCTGAGTTAGATTCACCCATTCCAGTCCACTTTAGTTCACTGATTCCTAAGATGTCGACATTCACTCTTGCCATCTCCTGTTAGACCACTTCCAGTTTGCCTTGATTCATGGACCTAACATTCCAGGTTCCTATGCAATATTGCTCTTTATAGCATCAGACCTTGCTTTCATCACCAGTCACATTCACAGCTGGGTGTTGTTTTTGCTTTGGCTCCATCTCTTCGTTTTTTTCTGGAATTATTTCTCCACTGATCTCCAGTAGCATATTGGGCACCTACCGACCTGGGGAGTTCATCTTTCAGTATCCTATCTTTTTGCCTTTTCATATTGTTCATGGGGTTCTCAAGGCAAGAATACTGAAGTGGTTTGCCATTCCCTTCTCCAGTGAACCACATTTTGTCGGAACTTTCCACCATCACCTGTCCATCTTGGGTGAAAGAGGAGAGTGAAAAGTTGGCTTAAAGCTCAACATTCAGAAAACTAAGATCGTGGCATCTGGTCCCATCACTTCATGGCAAATAGATGGGGAAACAGTGGAAATAGTGGCTGACTTTATTTTTCTGGGCTCCAAAATCACTGCAGATGGTGACTGAAGCCATGAAATTAAAAGACGCTTGCTCCTTGAAAGAAAAGTTATGACCAGCCTAGACAGCCTATTAAAAAGCAGAGACATTACTGTGCCAACAAAGGTCCGTCTAGTCAAGGCTATGGTTTTCCCAGTAGTCATGTATGGATGTGAGAGTTGGACTGTGAAGAAGGCTGAGTGCCAAAAAATTAATGCTTTTGAACTGTGGTGTTGGAGCAGACTCTTGAGAGTCTCTTGGACTGCAAGAAGATCCAACCAGTCCATCCTAAAGGAAATCAGTCCTGAATGTTTATTGGAAGGACAGATGTTGAAGCTGAAACTTTAATACTTTGGCCACCTGATGCA
The DNA here is from genome assembly GCF_016772045.2 of Ovis aries. Lineage (NCBI taxonomy): Eukaryota > Metazoa > Chordata > Mammalia > Artiodactyla > Bovidae > Ovis > Ovis aries. The sequence continues at coordinate 45,706,671 of NC_056072.1, read as the reverse complement.
AAGGATTGACTGATTTGCAAAGACCCTGATGCTGGGAAAGATTGAAGGCAGGAGGAGAAGGGGTTGACAGAGGATGAGATGGTTGGATGGCATCACCGACTCAATGGACATGAGTTTGAGTAGGCTCCAGGAGTTAGTGAGGGACAGGGAGGCCTGGCCTGCAGGCCTGCAGCAGTCCATTGGGTCGCAAAGAGTCAGACATGACAGAGCAACTGAACTGAACGTTTTTTAATTGATGGCTGTTTAGCAGTTAATTGTGATTTTGGTGTGGTCATGAGAGGAGTGAGCTCAAAGGTCTTCTGTTTGTTTGGAGAGTGTATAATTTACCAGGTTCTGTCTTACCACACTAAAGATTTGAAATGGCAGACCAGTGTTACAGCTCTGAGTTTTATTCGGCAAACAAAGGATAGTACACCCTAGAGGTGTGAGGGTGGGCTGACTCCAGAGGAAAGACCTCAATCTGTCTTGACTTCCTCTTTTTATGTTTTGTCTCCTCCCCCACTGAGCCTGCCCTGTGCAAACTGGGCTAGCCACAGGAAGGGGCATGTTTGTTTCACCTGAGGTTCTCACTTTGGTGCGTGGATTTTCTTTTGTTCCATTTTTGCAGGCTTTTCCCTTTCTTTGCCTTTTGCTGCTGCTGCTAAGTCGCTTCAGTCGTGTCTGACTCTGTGCGACCCCATAGACAGCCCACCAGGCTCCCCCGTCCCTGGGATTCTCCAGGCAAGAACACTGGAGTGGGTTGCCATTTCCTTCTCCAATGCATGAAAGTGAAAAGTGAAAGGGAAGTCACTGAGTCGTGTCCCACGGCCGTTTTGGACTCTTTTTCCCTATTCTACCTAACATGTTGATACTTCACCATCTTGTCTCCCATCCCACAGAGGAAGTGATAGTTTCTTGAAATACATATTTTATCCCATTTTGTCTGTCTTCTTCTCCTTGGATCCCTATTATACATAGATCGACTCATTTTGTATTGTCCTGTAGGTCTTGTATATTGCTTTCATTTTTTTTAAAATTTGTCTTTATGTCTGGTATTCTCATTGAGTGATTTCCATGATTCTATTTGCCAGACTACTTACTTTTTCTTCTGCATTTTTTCATTTGCTATTTATTGACTGCAACTTGGCTTCATCTCAGAAAATGCATTTTCTAATTGGCTCCTCTTCACAGTTTCTAGTTCCTTGTGACAGCGATCTGTATTTCTATCAATAGCCTTTCTTAATTCCTTCAGTATTTTTCTTATGTCCTTTTTTGAACTAGGGATCTACTGTGCTGGAGAGGTCTGCTTCATTCTTCACTCTTACAGGAAATTTCCCTTGTTCTTTTAATTGGAGTGTTGCCTCCGCTTCTGCATTTCTCTAACACTATGAATTGAAAAACAGTTATCTACTGTGGTCTCAAAATGCTGTTTTTTATAAAAGTGTCCCTTTGTAGCCTTTTGTTGTTGTTCAGTAGCTCAGTCATGTCTGACTCTTTGCGACCCCATGGACTGCAGCACGCCAGGCTTCTCTGTCCTTCACCATCTCCCAGAGTTTGCTCAAACTCATGTCCATTGAGTTGGTGATGCCATCCAACCATCTTGTCCTTTGTCATCTCCTTCTCCTGCCTTCAATCTTTCCCAGCAGCATGGTCTTTTCTTATGAGTTGGCTCCGTGCATCAGGTGGCCAAAATATTGGAGCTTCAGCTTCAGCATCAGTCCTTCCAGTGAATATTCAGGATTGATTAGGATTGACTGGATTTTCCTTTAGGATTATTGTGATCCACACAGTCAAAGACTTTTGTGTAGTCAGTAAAGCAGATGGTTTTTTCTGAAATTCTGTAGCTCTTTGGATGATCCAACAGATGTTGGCAATTTGATCTCTGCCTTTTCTAAATCCAGTTTGAACATCTGGAAGTTCTTGATTCACATACTGTTGAAGCCTAGCTTGGAGAATTTCGAGCATTACTTTGCTAGCGTGTGAGATGAGTGCAATTGTGTGGTAGTTTGAGCATTCTTTGGCATTGCCTTTCTTTGGGATTGGAGTGAAACTGACCTTTTCCAGTCCTGTGGCCACTGCTGAGTTTTCCAAATTTGCTGGCATAATGAGTGCAGCACTTTCACAGCATCATCTTTGAGGATTTGAAATAGCTCAGCTGGAATTCCATCACCTCCACTAGCTTTGTTTGTAGTGATGCTTCCTAAGGCCCACTTGACTTCACATTCCAGGATATCTGGCTCTAGGTGAGTGATCACACCATCCTGGTTATCTGGGTCATGAAGATCTTTTTGTAAAGTTCTTCTGTGTATTCTTGCCACCTCTTCTTAGTATCCTCTGCTTCTGTTGCTGCTGCTGCTGCTGCTAAGTCGCTTCAGTCATGTCCGACTCTGTGTGACCCCATAGATGGCAGCCCACCAGGCTCTCCTGCCCCTGGGATTCTCCAGGCAAGAACACTGGAGTGGGTTGCCATCTGCTTCTGTTAGGTCCATACCATTTCCATCCTTTATTGTGCCCATCTTTGCATGAAATGTTCCCTTGGTATCTCTCATTTTCTTGAAGAGATCTCTAGTCTTTCCTAGTCTGTTGTTCTTCTCTGTTTGTTTTCACTGATCACTGAGGAAGGCTTGCTTATCTCTCCTTGCTGTTCTTTGGAACTTTGCGTTTAGATGTGTATATCTGTGTAGCCTGCATGAGTCTAGGATTTTTAATGTAAGAGCCTTTTTGAGTATGGGTTCTTACCACATCTTTCCTTGGTGAGCTCTGGCCATTATTGCCTGATGGGGTCATGACTGGTAGTGTGACCAGAGCTGGTCAGGATGTTGAGCAGGGTCTCATCTTTGCTGTTTTTCACAGCTCTAGGTGAGTGAGTGTCCAGGGCAGGATCTGTACCCCAGTTGTTGGAGTAGAGGCCCCAGCTCTCTCTCTGATCTGAGTAGGTGGGGTGCTTCATCTGATCTGGGGTGCTTCAGCTGGAAGAGGAGCCAGTGAGTATTCCTTCACAGGAGCTACTCCAGGAAGTATAGGAAGTACACTTATAATGTCACCCATCACCCACTGTGCCCACTCCCAGAGGGCACTGTCATTTGGGCCCTGCCCTTGGCCATGCCTCAGCCATGGCTATGCAGGCAGTCAGCCCAGATGTCCCTCAGGCACTGAGCTCACCCAGCCTCCAGTGCAGATCCATGGAGGTCAGGTACCGGAATAAGCGGCAGTCGCATGCCTGGACCCAAAATGGAAGCTATGGGGTGAGCCCAGACCCTGGCCTCGCCTCTACATGCTTGCACCGACAAAGCCTGCAGCTGCTGATGAGGGCGCACCCCACCATGGGAATACCTGCAGTCAGCTCAGATGTCCCTCAGGCACTGAGCTCAAAGGAGCCAGCAGCATCAGTCCTCCAAAGCTGCCAAGATACAGCTAAAGTTTCGGCTCCACCTACATGTGTGGTCAGCCCACTGGCTTGCATACCCGCAGACCTCATCAAGGTGGAGCCACCCCTACTGTGAGTGCACGGCTCGGGAAAGAAGTTGCAGTGGTGAGCCCCACCCCCTCTCTAAACGTGCATTAACAAGGGGGCTTCTTGTCAGCCTGGGCTGGGCTTCCATCCTGCCTGTATCCCCAGTGCAGCCAGGGGTGTATACAAATTCTAGCCCCTTGGAGTTGTCTCCCCACAGCCAGCCCCAGTCCTCTCTCCTGATCTTTTCGTTGAAACCTGAGTTTCAGCACCCAGCCACTGCGCATGCCAGCAGGCGCAAGTCTCAGGCTGTGGACTGCAGCCAACAGAAATGGCCAGCGTCCACATGGTTCCTCTCTGTTGGCCCGCCACAGGCTGGTTGCCACACTCTGCTCTGAGCCTGTGAAGTTCCTTCCTGTCCTGGCTGATGTCCCAGCTGTTGAAGGGGGTTCCCAGAGTGAAGGAACCTCTCCTCTTTCCTAGCACCCTCCCAGGGGTGCAGGCCCCATGCTGAATCCATTTTGTCTTCCCCTTCCTTTGTACCTGGTCACTTGGTAATGTTTCTTGCAGGTTTATTATTATTATAAATTATTAATTAATATTATTATAATTTTATCATATACTATTACAATATAATTATGATATAGTTATAATATTATTATTACTGTAATTTTGGCTGTGCTGACTCTTCGATGAGACCTGGGCTTTTCTCTGGTTGTGGCGAGTAGGGGTTCCTTCAGGCCCCGTGCGCCGGCTTCTCATTGCAGTGATTTCTCTGGTTGCAGAGCAGACTCCAGGGTGCGTGAGCTTCAGTAGTTGCGACGCGTGGGTCCAGTCGTTGCGGGTCCAAGCCCTAGGGCACAGGCTCAGTAGCTGTGGCGCGCCGGCTTAGTTGCTCCGCGCATGTGGAATCTTCCTGGGCCGGTGCTGGAACTGGTGTCGCCTGCATGGGTAGGTTCACCACTGAGCCCCCAGGGAAGCCCTTTCTTGCGGTTTCGATCCTAGGAGATCTTCTGCCAGCAGTGAGGAGGTGTTCTGTGAGGGCTTTTCCACATGTAGATTTTTTGATGTATTTATGGGAGGAGGGAACTCCGTGTCCTTCTGTTCTACCTTCTTGATCTCTCCCAAAAGATATTGAATATAATTCCCTGTGCTCTATACTAAGACCTTGTTGTATATCCATGTTATATATAGTGGTTTGTATCTGCTAATCCGAAACTCCCAGTTTATCCCTCTCCACTCCCCTTCCCTTGGGTAACTGTAAGTTTGCTTTCTATGTCTGAGATTCTATTTATGTAAATAAGCTCATTTATATTGCATTTTAGATTTTACATATAAGTGACATGATACGATACTTGTCTTTCTCTGACTTCCTGTAGTGCGATAATCGCTATCTGGTCCATCCATGTTGCCGAAAGCGGCATTATTTCGTTCTCTTTTATGGCTGAGTAACATCCCCCTGTATCTCCGTGCCGCGTCTTCTGTGTCCATCTGTCGTTGGACGTTCAGGTTGCTTCTGTGTCTTGGCTGTTGTGAGCTGGCGTGATGACCGGAGCGGTGCAAGTAAGTGTCTTTCCAAATGAGAGTTTTGTCTGGATATGTGCCCAGGAGCGGGTATTTCTAAATCATATGATAACTCTACTTTTAGTTTTAACACATTACTGACTGGGTGATTTTTGCAGGAACTAATGCCTATGACCAGAAATTTGTTATGTGTGAGTATTGAAACACCTGCCTTTGAGTAAATATCAACAGTTTCTTGCATTTAATGTATCTGTTTGAAACCTTGTAGACGTCTCACTGAAGCACGGCTCAGATGGTAAAGAATCTGCCTGCAGTGTGGGAGACCTGGGTTCAGTTCTTGGACTGGGAAGATCCCCTGGGGAAGGAATTGGCAACCCACTCCAGTATTCTTGCCTGGAGAATTTCATGGACAGAGGAGCCTTGCGGACTGTGGGTCACAAAGAACTGGACACGACTGATTGACTGGATGACGTGACATAGTGTGTACGTGTGCATAGGCAGCGTAGCAGGCACCTCTGTGCAGGGAGAGAGAACACCTGTTACAAATATGTAGTGTTTCACTGTGCTGGAAGAGCAGACTCTGTACTTTCTGGCCACCTTTTATTTTTAGTCCTGGGGGTATTATTGTATCTAGAATATGTTCTTTTGTTTTCTGTGATAGTCAATAGGGTGGATGTTTCCCGGGGGCTCTTTTAGAAATGCCACGAGAAGGACCAGGTGTGGGGCTGCCACTGCACTCCCCAGAATGCTCAGTGACCCATTCTGTAGGTGCTGCTAGGAAACACTGCTTCTAAGGCATTTTATTTGGAGCATTAAGCTGGGGAAGGAAACGGCAACCCACTCCAACATTCTTACCTGGAAAATCTCATGGATGGAGGAGCCTGGTAGGCTACAGTCCACGGGGTCGCAAAGAGTCGGAAACGACTGAGCGACCTCACTTTCAAGCTTATAATAAAATTTAAATGTATTGAACAAACCACAGTTATTCAAATAGAAACCCGCTGTCTTATGCCATTTTCAAGTTTTCCAGAGGACATTAAAGTTTGCCAGATATTGATGGATCGATCAACTCCCTTCATATATTTATTATACTCTAATGTGCCAGTGGGGTAGTCCTGTGATGGCCAGTCCCCGTCCTCCTGTCCTATAGAGGCTACGGTGGTGTCGTGAATGGTTGTCTCTGTGCATACGAGCCTCTTGTCCTTCCATGTAAAAATTGCTTCCCCCTTCCATAAGAATGTCATTTTTCCCCTCTATAGATTTCTAGATTTCTCCTTAAATTGATTCCATAGACCATGATTCTCTCTTATACTCCAACAAACTCTGGTTTTATTTTTCAAAAATATTTCAGATGTGGACACACACCATTATAATTGTCTTGGTAACATGGTTCCATGACCCAAAATATGGCTACTACATAATATTATTTCCTAGTTTCTTCCCTTCACCTCAAGGTGTAAGTCTCAAGGTTGCATATGTGTCCACTTTCACTTTCACTAACCATCCTGACCAAAATTCCATATTTTGGGGGTTCTTCCTGGATTATAGGTTTTGAGTCGGAGTCATCCACGCCCCTTTTATCACTGTCTCATCAAGTGATGGCTCTTGTGTGAGTATGCACAGCAATTGAAATTTTGGTAGAAAAGAATCCAGAAGAGGCTTAACTTTTGAAATTCTCTCTGTAGGAAGTGGAGTTGTCACTAAAGTTGTCTTTAAACTGAAGAAATGTCGTTATTTATTTGAACCTTCTTCTTGTCATAAACTTTGGAAAGATAGATGTTTCAAGTAAGGTTATCAGTCAACCAATGTTCTTTCCACTGTGACTCTTATTTGTCCCATCAAAATTATTATCCAGGAAACTTTTTCATGTCACTGTTGGCTACATCAGTCCATTTTAAAGCCTTACCATATTTTTTATATGGTTTTTCATTCTGTTGGTGATACAAGTTAGACAAGCAACCAGCTCACAAAAGTCACTACCCGAAATTAAATCTATCATTTCACAAACACTCTGTGGGTTATCACATCCCGTGGTTATACCTGACACAGCTGTAAAGGCTTCTAATTTTCAGGAACTGTTGCCTTCAATGCACTCTTCTCAGAAGCAAAGGAGCATTCTCCATCACCGTGAGCTTCACTTTCGCTGTCTGTATCAGAATCTTTTTGTCTTTCTGTTGGTCTAATTTTCACATCGTCTGAATCATAACTATATTCTGAAGAATTATCATCTTCTAAGATACTAGTATATATGTTGCTTGGACAATCAGAGAAAATATTTGTGTAAAATTCACTGAAAAATATCCACTCATTTTTGAAGTTTTTTTTTTGGTGATGCATCTTTTTTGAAAATTTTACAGCCCTAAACTTGTGTTTATAATATTCATGGTTGGAACAAAAACCTAATGGGGCAAAATGTGGATGATAATAACAATCATAAGTCATATAATGAACCTGTGATCGATTTTAAGCTCTAACAATTTCACACGGTAATGTTAATTGTATCACTCCCTAAAAATGTATTGATATGTCTCTAGTCAGCAATATTCAGGTAGCAAAAGGCATATTAATATGTCTGTGATCATAGTGGCTGCACCAACCCCATTGCTGCCAACAGTGTAGACAGGTTCCGTTTTCTCCTCATCCTCTCCAACATTTATTATTTATAGGCTTTTCAATGATGGCCATTCTGACCAGTGTGCAGTGATACCTCATTGGAGTTTTGATTTGCATATCCCTGATAATTAGTGATGTTGAGCACCTTTTTATGTTCTTACTGGCCACCCATATGTCATCTTTGGAGAAATGTCTGCTTAGGTCTTCTGCCCATTTTTAATTGGATAGTTTTTCATTATGGAGCTGCGAGAGCTATTGGTGTCTTTTGGAAAGTAAGCCCTTGTCAGTTACATCATTTGCCGATAGTTTCTCCCAGTCCATCCATACATTGCCTTGTCTTTTATTTATGATTTTTGTTTGTTGTGAAAACGCTGCTAAGCTTGATTCATCCCATATATTTTTGTTTTCATTTCTGTTGTGTTGGGAGACTGACCTAAGAGAACACTGCTGCAGTTTATGAGTGTTTTGCCTGTTTTTGTCTATCTTGCGTTTTTGGGTGTCATGTGTTACGTTTAAGTCTTTGAGCCATTTCGAGTTTATTTTTGCGGATAGTGGGAGGATGTGTTTAACTTCATTGATGTACACGTGGCTGTCCAGTTGTCCCAACAACACTTGCTGAGGAGAGACTGTCTTTTTTCCATGGTGTATTTGGGGAGAGACAGAGGGCAGGAGTAGAGGATGGGACAGGAGGTTGCTGACACTGACTTTAATGCTTTTTGTCAACTATTTTGAAAAGTGAGTCAAGGAAAAGTTGTTGATTATCTGCCTTTCTCTTTTAGATGAAATGAGCTTTAGCAAGTTGTGAACACCATAGACGGGAAGTTTAGGTCTATGTCTGGCTACAGACATATCAGCAGGAGGACTTGGATAGCAAGTGCCTTGTACTTTAGACAGGGTCTTATCCTTGGGAATCAAACCTGTCTGGCTAGCTGCCTTTCCTCTTTCCTTATCTCCTTTCTTCAACTTCTCCACTATGAATTCTAAATAGAAAGATATCATTTTAGTAGAAGGCCCCAAATCTTCACCACAATCTGCAAGCTCTTCTTGCAGATTCTTCAGACCTCCAGCGGAACTTCCCAGCCTCGCTGGCCACTGTTACCTCCATTCTTGGTCATCTAGTCCCACTGGCCATCTTCCAGCTTCTCAGACATGCCATACCGCACAGGGCCTCTGCATTTGCTATTTCTTATGGCTGGAATACTCTCCCGACTCCACTCTTTCCAACTCTGCCTGTGCCCAGGGTACCTCCAACTTATTCACTGAGCTTTGGTTTAATCCCCAACTCAATTTTCATTTCTCTGAGGGAAGCCTTTCCTGGTTCCCCGACTAGGACGAGCTCCCTCGTGCAAGCAGAGCACGGTGGACCCTTCATGTCGGTTACCGACACTGTCATGTTTGTGGGTGTAGTGGTTTGAGTGTCTGTTTTCCCATCTGGTTAATCCCGTAGGAACAAGAGAGAGTGTGCACCAGTTTACACCCGATTCCTCAGTGTCTAGCACACAGCTTGGTTATCATAATATTTTGTGCCAACAAAGGTCCATCTAGTCAAGGCTATGGTTTTTCCAGTAGTCATGTATGGATATGAAAGTTGGACTGTGAAGAAAGCTGAGCGCTGAAGAATTGATGCTTTTGAACTGTGGTGTTGGAGAAGACTCTTGAGAGTCCCTTGGACTGCAAGGAGATCCAGCCAGTCCATTCTAAAGGAGATCAGCCCTGGGTGTTCTCTGGAAGGAATGATGCTAAAGCTGAAACTCCAGTACTTTGGCCACCTCATGCAAAGAGCTGACTCATTGGAAAAGACTCTGATGCTGGGAGGGATTGGGGGCAGGAGGAGAAGGGGATGACAGAGGATGAGATGGCTGGATGGCATCACTGACTTGATGAACGTGAGTCTGAGTGAACTCCGGGAGATGGTGATGGACGGGGAGGCCTGGCGTGCTGTGATTCATGGGGTCGCAAAGAGTCAGACATGACTGAGCGACTGAACTGAAAGAAATGGATGAAGAACTGTCATTTATACCCAGAAAAACATCCACTTAAGACTGATGGTTAAATAAAAACATTTTCCATAAAATAAAAGCTAATTCCCACTAAGATAACTCACCAAAAGAACATCTAAAGGCTGTAGTTCCAGCACTAGGCAAGGTCAGTACAGATCACAGATGGTCTGAGAAACGAGATCTTGGCAAATATACTGGAAAATCTAAACACTGTAAAATAATACTTGCAGTGTCTATTACAGGGCAGTAAACAACTAACACACTGGTCAAATAAGAGCATATCCATTAGGAGTAAAACTAAAATTCAAATGATCTAAGAACCTTGCATTGTTTGAGAGGAGGATCAAGGTACTGATTAATATTAGACTGTCTTCAATGTAAATGTTTAAGCATATGGTTATCCACATTGTCAAAAAATAGGAACTGTGATTTTCAAAACAGAAAGCCAGGAAATGGAATGAGGAAAAAGAAACACTACTCACCCCAAAGAAAAAGGAAGATTAATGATAGAAAGTGAGTGAAAGTCTCCCAGTCGTGTCTGACTCTTTGCGACCCCATGGAATAGTCCATGGAAGTCTCCAGACCAGAATACTGGAGTGGGTAGCTGTTCGCTTCTCCAGGGGATCTTCCCAACCCAGGGTTCGAACCAGGTGGATTCTTTACCAGCTGAGCCACCAGGGAAGCCCCAAAAAAGAAAAAGTAAGACAAATAGAAAGCTCAAAATACATCAATGATCACAGTCACTATAATGAACTGACTTTTCGGTTAAAAGACAAAGAGTAAAGGTTGTCAGAATAAAGAAAATCCAACTCCAGATGTTTAGAAGAAACACTCAAAATCTAAAGATTCAGAGCAGTTGAATAAAAGGATTGAAAGAGACAAGTACCAACCAAAAGAAGACAACCATAGCCATATTGATACTAAACCCAAGAGACTTTGAGGTGCACAACATTATTTGATATTAATAATTATACATATAAATTATAAATTTACAATTATGAATAATAGTGGTAATGAAAGTTCTCATTTGCAAGCAAGATAGCAAGTGAACAAATAAGTAAGAAGCCATTAATTCATTTCTGTCTTCAAGTAGTTGAGAAAACACGTCCATGGCAAGGGGGCAGGCAGCTCTGTTGAAACCAAGGGGGAGCTTCCTCCGTTGGCTGGGCTGCATTGCCTGCTAGGAGCTTGCCATCCCGCTTTACCGCAGCCTCGAATAGGAGGACCTCCCCGTGCTCACCACAGCTTTGCTTCCCTTGACTGCTGGCCGAGTGGACCGGTTTCCACTACGGTTTGGCACGGTTCCTCAGTCACCCCCACTGAAAGCCGCAACTGCTCAGCTACACGTCCTTGGTCCCCTGTACTTCCAGCCCCAGGTCAGAGATGCAAGGGAACCCAGATGCTCTGTGTCGAGTAAACGTCCTCCAAGTATCGCTGCTCTCCAAGCTTCACCATGTACGCGTGTGTACACGCTTAGTCCCTTCAGCGCTGTCTGACTCTGTGCGACCCTGTGGACGGCAGCCCACCAGGCTCCTCTGTCCGTGGGATTCTCCAGGCAAGAAGACTGGAGTGGCTGGCCATGCCCAGGGGATCTTCCTGACCCAGGGATCGAACCCGCATCTCTTACACCTCCTGCACTGGCAGGTGAGTTCTTGACCGCTAGCGTTCTGATTCTCCCCCCTCTCCAAGCTTCACCCCGTGAGTCTGACTGAAATCCTTTCTTCATCTGTTTCTTCAGCACTTTTACAAAATTATCAGCACAGAGCACTGTCCCAAGTACAAAGAGCAAACTCCTTGGGAGCCCTTAGCCTGACATTCTGGAACAATCCTAGCACATCCTGCTTCTCTGACTCCTGGGTAGGGAGGAGTGTGGTTAACAACTGCCGAACTCCTCAGCGACCCTCCACCCTTGGGACCCAAAACTTTTCTAACTTCACCCCTGAAGGTAGCCGACAGATCGTTTTCCACAGGTTTCCCAGGCGTAATCACACACGTCAACCAGTATTTCATATATCCTTTTCTATGTTAAAATGACTTATTTGAAAAAAAAATCATTATCAATATTATAAACGGTAATCAAATTAAACACTGACTCTGCTGCTGTGAACACTTTTGTGCATGCTATTCAGACATTCCCCACCCACACACAGATGAAGTTTCCCCATTCATTTCCATTATGGAATAGAGCATTTAGTCTAAGGGCAAAAATGAGATGAAGACCCCTGGATATCAGCAAGTCAGGCGTGTGACACACCCGTTAAAATCACGTGTTCTCAGGACTAAGTTTTTCACTGAAAAGTTGCAAAATCAACAACACATTAAATAGTAAGAGAAATGGTTTTCCCCCCAAAAGAAAATAAAATATAGCTCTTTGCATCGGTTATCTGTGACTGCATGACAGACTGCCTCACCGGCCCTAGACGTCACAAAATACAGTCCTGAAACGGCATTGCCCTGCAGGAGCCGTGTCTGCGCTCTCTGGACACCTCATCAGAATTCTCTCTCCCTCTTTTTCTCCCCCCCCTTTAAATTGTGGTAAGAACACTTAACATGAGATCTACCTCTTAACAAATTTTAACTGTACAATACAGTATTGTTAACGGCAGGCGCAGGGGTGTACAGCAGGTCGCAAGAATTTATCCTTCTTGCAAGCCTGAAACCCTATACCCTTGAACAGCAGCCCTCATTTCCCCCTCCCCTCCATCCCCTGTCAACCGCCCTTCTAGTCTCTCTCTCTGTAGGCGCTGGACTCTTCTGGATGTTTCATGTAAGTGGAATCACGCGGTACCTGTCCTCTACTGGCTTCCTTTGCTTAGCGTAACGTCTGTCCTCCAGTTTCATCTGTGTTGTCACGTACTGCAGGATTTCTGGGTTTTTTGGTTTTTTGAAGCTGAATACTGTTTCCTTGTGTGTGTATGTTATCCATTCATTTGCTGGTGGGCGTGTAGGCTCTTTTCAGGTCTCGGCTGTTGTGAATAAACGTGCAGCGAGGATGGGCGTGCAGACGGCTTTTTGAGATCCTGATTCGGGTCCTTTTGAATAAAGACCCAGAATGGGGGCTGCAGGGTCCCACATTAACTCTAGGGATTTAGACCCCAGGAGTCGGGCTCAGCTCCCCACCCCCACGCGTGCTGACTGAAGGATGGCAGGTCCCCACTCAGGGTCCTGGTGATCAACCCGACAGGGAGATTTCTAGAAACACAGGAGACGTGGGAGGGAACATCTGGAACACCCAAGGCTCCCGGAAGGAGCAGACTCCCGGGACTCCCTCTGACCACAGTGAGTCTGCTGTCCAAAAGAGGGCCCCAGCGTCTGTCCCTTAGAAAATCCCAGCTGATTCTGGAGCACGCGGCAGAAGCAGGGCCCGCGCTTCTCTGATCTGAGGCTGCCAGAGCCACCCCCTGGCTCGAGGCCTCCTTGGCTTCCAGGAGACATGACACCATCTTCCACGGAGCGCTGGCTCCCTCCAGCTGGAGCGGGGTTCTGGGACTGCCGCCAAAAGAACCGTAACTAACATGGTCCAGAACCGATGGCACTGCACACCTGTGCGGTGACAGCCTCCATTCTGCACGTTGCAGTCTTGGCTGTTCTTGTTGCATCTGCCTCTCTGTGGAGTATTTTCCCACGTTTGGGCATTCTATGTAAGAGAAACGGGTCCTTGCAACAAGACAGCTGAATTGTGAGTTTCACATTCTCCATTCCACGGAAGCGGCACTGTGGATAATGTTTTTCTGGTTTGAATCAGCCCCTGTCCACCGCAGGCGCTGGTGCTGGTGCCGGTGGTGGCCCCCTGTTCCTCCTGCTGGTCCATCTTGGGTGTCTAGTGGGTCAAGGTGCGGTTCCAGGCCAGCGCTCCCAGCAGAACTGTTCTCAGTGCGGGAAAGCCCTGTAGCATCACCGTCACTTTGGATGTGTGACTGTTAAGCATGTGAAGCGCAGCTAGTGCAACTGAGGAACTGGATATTTTATTGTTTTTTAAATGAATGGCATCTTCTGTCTTGATTTGGCTGTTTCAGGTCTTAGCTGCAGCATGTGGGATCTTACTTTTGTGTTTTACTTAAATTGAAATAGCTGTGTGTGACTAGTGGCTCCTGCACTGGACAATACAGTTCTAGATACTTCACCTAATTAATTATTGTATGGAAGGAACACCCAGCTTCCTGTTCCAGATGAGGAACTGGATACCCAAAGAGAGGCAGAAGGTCGTGCCTGACGTCCCCAAGCGAGACAGGGCAAGAATTCAAACCCACATTCAATCCATGATAACTGCTTACCTCCCCCGCAAACACACACACACACAATGTGTATGACACACTGATGGGAATAAAAGAAAGCTGAACAGCCCATCTCCGAGGCATCAGCTCTGTTTTAGTTACAAAGCCAAAACAAAAGGGAAAGCCGCAGAGCAGGACACACACTATCAATTCCGCCTAACCATGCAGCCGGCCGGCCAAGGGGCTTGGCTTCTCCCCCAGCCGTCCTGGCTCGACGCGGGGCCTGCGGTCGGGCGTGTTTTATCGCATGCCGAAAACTCCAAGACAGCTCGGCCTCCAAGAACAAAAGTGACTGTGGGGTGAAGAGGGAATGGGGCCAAGAGGCAGGCCCTCCCGTCTCTGAGGACGGACGCCGCGCCTGACGAGCCACATCCAGGCTTATAAAACGACCGCCTGGGTGCGGAGGGGGCCCGGCCGCGCTGGAAAAAGGTCCCCGGTGCCTCTCAGCTCCCCGCGCCCCGGGAAAACTCCATCGCTAACAGTTACGGTCAGCCATTTAAATCACATTACACTGTAAGTGGATATACAAATTGTCAGCCCTAATGAAATTTAGAAGGAAGCAGTGGGAGAGGTGAAAACACTTAGAACTGGTTTCTTGGTTTGCGAGACCCGAATTCAAGTGGTTTACACTGCTCGTTGAGAACGTGCTCAGGGTGTGGTTTTCCTGCCGTCGCATGGAGGCTCCAGGCGATCGCCGCACGGCCTCTGGAAGGTTCGGCCTGGATGACCTCGGGGTCACGTGGAGCAGCTGGAGGCACAGGAGGGTGTCCTCTTTCTCGCACCTTGCGGAAGGCCTGGTGCCCAGCTGCATGCAGAGGAGCGAGTATGTTGGAATAACTCAGGAGCCATCAGCCACTAAGTAATTGCCCCAGGCTTCTCTCTCCAGGGCGGGAGGGATCCCGGCAGACAGGAGGGCTTGCGGGGTAGGAGGGCTTGCGGGGTAGGATAGTAAGATAGGAGCTTCTGTTGAATGAGTGGTCACTGCTTGCCTACCGCTAGGTGAACCCTTTCCTGGGTGATCCTCCTCGGGCCCACTGCCCTGCACAGGGTTGCCCCTTTCACAGACCAGGTAATGGGAGCTCAGAAGGGTCAAGGCTCTTGCCCAAGATTGTGCAGGCGGTTCTGATTTCAACGCTCAGAGCTGTCCTACGCCGCCACCTTATGCCTGCCAGGGCTCGCGGCAGGGACCTGTGGGTGTGAGAACGTGTGCCCCGGAGGAGGACACGTGCCACTGACATGCTTTCCCTGTGTCGCCCCAGTTTTCATTTGCATTCTCTTTCCACATAATGGGGTTTGAGGCCTGTTCTCCATCTCCACGTGCCTTCACATTCCTGGGAGGCGAAACTACAGAACCGGAAATCAAACTCAGTCATGTGACCCTGACCAAACTCTTGTGCACATGTCAGGAAGTAAGGCCCAGAGAAGGGGAGAGATTCACCCAAAGCCACACAGCAAAGTGGTGGCCAGAGCAGGGCCACCATCCAGACGGTGAAGGTCCTGCTGGCTCGCAGTACAGCCAGCATCGGGGTCTCCCTGGCCTGGTTACCCTGTAGAGGGGACCCTTCCTGACCCACACCGGGGCCTCCTTGCACAAGCGTTTGAACTCGGATGAAGGACTCTGAGGTGGTCTCAGCTTGAAAACTAGGACGAGTGCCTGGGTCAGGAATGAAAGGTTGGGTTCCTAGTGTTTCTAGCCTGCCATTTGTCTCTTCCCAGTAACCCTGAGGCGCTATTATCTTGTGGATGAAAGCAAGGGCTCTGTAATCAGAGAGACCCAGCTTTGCTTCTGACCAGATCTGTAGTTTTGGGAAAGACACTTAATTTCCTGGGGCTTCTCTTTCTTCTGTAAAATGGAAAGAGTGACCCTTCTTTTTTTGTCAGATGCCATGAAATCAGTCATGTAAAGAAAATAAACTTAAAGAAAATAGCTTAAAGAAATAAGCCACCCAGGACATGTGTTCAGGAAAAGGGAGGAATTGCTAACAAATCAGTGGTGTGAGTTGCACAGGTCTTACTGTTCACACTTTATAAACAGAAACCTGAGGCCCAAAGGAAGCGCAGTTGGCCCAAAGGCTCCCCACGAGGGCACAGTTACCTGCCGCCAGCCAGCTGGGGTGCGGTGCAGGCTGCACCTGGGGTTCAGGAGCCCAGGCTGCTCTCCTGTGCCCCAGGATCTTGCTCCGTAAAGAGGATGTAGCTCCTCACCCTGCTCGTGGTACAGGTCTCTCCTAAGACATGGGAAAACATTCCTTGGAGTTTCCCAGGGATGGGGGAGGACTTGGCACGCCTGAGCTGAGGCCGAGCCGGCCCATCCTGACTCCCCACCCTCTGCTTCCCCAGCCTGAGCCTGATCAAGGACCTTCAGGAGCCCCCTCCCAGTGCCTCCGAGGAAGCACCCTGCAATTTGCTGAATCAGGGAGGCTCATGAGTCATCAAAAGCAGGGTGATAGGAATGTGGCTGGTTTCTTGCCATGCTGGGGCGGGGCGGGGGAGGGGGTGTGATTGCTGCCACCATGACTGCTGTTCATGCCACTGCCTGAGGTCTTATTTGTTGCCATGCCCTTTACTTCCATGATTAGCCATCCTCACCTACACACTATAGCATCATAGCCTCCTGATCCACACGAGAATACTGAATGACGCTCCGAGAAGTTAAGTAACTAGCCAAAGGGCACACAGCTCGAAAGAGCAGAGCTTGGAACCAGGTTTTCTTGACTCCAAAGTCTGCGTCCCACCCACTGCACCATGCTTACGGTTGGCTTCTGGGGGTGAGAGAAGGGAATCGTCTCAGGTGCTGTCGCAGGAGAGAGGGCCTCTTGGACTCTTGGCCTGTGAGGGAGACGGCCTGAAGGTCTTCGGCAGCGTCTCACAGTTGGTGCGGATTTTTGCACTCTGGCTTCACCACTCTTCTCATTGAGAGGTGGTGTGCGTTTCTCTCTCTGAATCTGGCTGTGCGTGGGCTTGCTTTGGCCAGTAAATGCAGCGGATGTGATATGCATTCACGCCTCCACAGCCACAGGAACTGGTTCTAGGAACTGCCTCAGATACCAAAATCCAAGGATGTTTGAGTCCCACAGTCAGTGCCCTGTACCTGTGGATGCAGAGGGATGACTCTAGTGGAACTCTGAAGCTTCCAATCTCACCTGCAGGGGATACGGTGCCACAGGGCGCCCCTTATCCCTAAAGACAAGAGACCGTGTGGAGAGAAAGGCCCAACCAACAGCCAGAACCAGCTCTCGGTATGTATGAGGGGCCGTGTAGGATCAGCCAGCCCCTTGCCCATCTGCCAGCCCCAAGTAACAGCAGCGGGACACTGGTCCCCTGCAGCTAACCTGGCCCATGTCAGTGACTCTCGGGACCATAAGCGGAGACAATGGCTATGGTTCTAAGCCACTAATTTTTGTATGAGTGTGTTGTGTTATTCAACAACGGACAAGTGGTAAAGTGAGTGACTTGACTCTTCTGGTGTCGGTGTCCTCACCTGTAAAATGGGCCTACGCCTTGTCAGGGTGAAGAAGCTCAAGCCTGTGAGTCTCGAGGCCCTGCGTCTATAGCACAGGGTTGGCAGCATCAGCATCAAAGGGTCACCGCTGGGGTGAGCTGCTCTGGTCAGGGTCTCTGAGGCAAGAGGCGTGTGGTGAGCCCCTCCGAGGGCACACTGCACATGGCAACTGCTCACGATTGCTTGGGCCACAATGTCATTAGGGATGACATTGAGAAACTGACTTAGAAGGAAAACACTGGTGAAGACCACAGCAAGCACGTGAGCCTGCGGGCTCAGTCAGGTGACAGAAAGCCTGGCTGACTGGACACACAGGCTGGACGGCTGGGGGCGTGGGCAGCAGCTGCTGGGGTGCAGCTGAGTGTCCCCTGTGCTAGGGACTTGTGGCGCCGTGGACCCAGGTGGCCAGGTCTTCCCGTGTCGTAGCCAGAAATGCACACTTGAATGTGAACACACTCATCTTTCAAGTGCTGGCAACTAATTTGAGGTTTGTTTTTTTTTTAATGTTTTGCCAGTCAAAGAAAGCACATCTGGCAGCACACAGCCAGGGGGCCACGGTGAGAAAGCTCCCCCAAACGCTCAGAGGGCCTTCCTGGCTCTGAGCTGGCTGCTGGGGGTATTGTACACAACAGGGGCCCCGCCCTCCAGGGTGTAGTCTTTCCAGACTTCTTCTGTCCTTGCTAGCTAACCGAGAGCAAGCCCTCACTGTGGACTCGAACCTGCTCTGAACATCCCGAACACGGCAACTCTTATTCACAAAACCTGCAGTATAATATTCTCTCACTTCAAACACGGGCGCACAGAGAGGTTATACAGCTTCCCACGGGGACAGCGCTAATGGCAGTACCAAGATCTGAACCAGGAGTCTGGCTTCAGAGCCTATGTATATTTTTAAAATATTTATTGGTTTGGCTGCACCAGGTCTTATTTGTGGCATCCACTGGAGATGCAGAGCCTGTATTCTCAGTCGGGCTGCCCTCTGGAGGGTGGTGCAGCCCCGTCCTTCACACGGGGAAGCTTGCAGGGGACTTCTCAGGCTCAGGTGTCACCCTGGGCAAGCACCCATCCACCATCGACCCTCCTTCCCTGCGTGCTCAGAACCTCAGTCCCTCTATCTCAGGCTGTGCTTCTCAGCTGGGGGTTGATTCTACTCCCTGGGGTACAGTCCCCGGTGTCAGGAGACATTATTGCTTGTCACAAATGGGGGGCCTCCTGGCATCTCGTGGGTAGAGGCTAATGATGCTGCTCAACATTGCACCCCCACAATAAAGAATGCTCCAGCCTCAGATGTCAACACCACCGAGGTAAGGAACCTGATCTCAGCAGCTGGCTGGCAACCGTGGCAGCATCCAAGAGGGAGCCAGCAGAATATTCCAGGTGATTCAGTCTATTTCCCGAAGACTGTTCTCTCTTCTCAAACCATTTTCTTCTCTTGCCCAGGAATGTCTTCATAATCTGATGTCACTGTGCTGAATGCCTGCAGTAACAGTCTCCCAAATACAACTCTCTTATACATTAGTAGCAGCAGAACAAATAAGAAATGATGGGGGGTGGCAGGGGGTGGGAAACAGCTGTGGGCAAAAAGAAAGGTAAGCATTCAGATCCACGATAGAGCCTTGAACTCTGACCATAGGATGTACATGCCTGAAATGTGGAGATTTTTTCTGGATTCTCTGAGCCATCATCAAGCTCCAGGTCCACATTAAACTTCAGTTGTCATGAACACCATCTCTGCCAAACATAACACGTGACTGCACCGATTTCATAAAATGATTTTAATAGAATAGTACAAAATATGAACAAAAATAAATAATTTTTATCTCATTTCTAGCCCAGCAAATAGTACACTGCACGTAAAACTGGTCTACAATGCAATTTTCCTCATTTCTTGTTTGCCTCTGAAATACAGAGACAGCATGTTAATTAAATCTTCTAGATTAAAATTGATACATTTTTGTTTTTAAGAAAAAAATACCAACCTTTAATCATTCATTTTTTTTTAAAGTTGGCTCACAAGATGCTGTTTCTCTAACATAAAATATTATCCAGTCATCAGAGTTAAATATAAGGGCTGTGTGAACAGGTAAATTAGAAGGTTCTTTTACTCAGTTTTAATTCCTGCATTGCTGTTTCCAATATTAAGAATGTATTTCATTGCCTTACTTTCAAGGTATAGCATCTGCATCTGGCTCTCACCAATCCACAGAGAGGGGAGAGTAACAAATACTTTTAAAAAAAATAAATATTTTAGAAGTCTATTTTACAGTGCTACTACAGTATTGCAGACCTATGCCTTGGGGTGTATTTGCATTATATATATACATCTTTCAAGTTATTAGTCCCTTTTCTGGCTGTCTCTATTTACATTATGGATCACTCCCTCTTCGGGGGTTGCTTTTGCTAACGAGCTCTAGGAGTCAGCCCGTGACAGTCTCTTATTTGGAGTACTTGTGGTAACATGTCATCTTTGATGATTCTGGTGGCTTGAATAAGGTCTTACAAAAACAAATTGATAACTGTATTGGAAAATAGAACAAGCAGAGGGTTTGCATGGCCTACTAAACAGTGCCGGTCTCAGGTCAACAGCTCAAAGAACTGAACAGATACACTGGACTAAAGCTTAAAACAGTCTTCCTTTTACTTAAGCCCATAATTACTATTTTGAACATAACTCCATTCGCTGCTGCCTGTATATAAATTTTTTTGCTAATTTTCCTGTATTGGGAAGATTTTGAATGCAGTCCAGGATGAGATGGAAAAAAAAAAAAATGCTGACACTCCTAAATCGAATATATGTTTTTGCAATAAAGAACACTGGTCAATATACAACTGAGGAAAAGCTGAAACAGATGTGAGTCCTAGAACCACAAGCGTTTGAATTTGCCCAGAAATGCTATTTTAAACACTCTATATGTTGGTCTACTGTTTTTTGTGGAATAATGCATTCTTGGCATCCTTAAAAGGTTTCAATATGTTGCAAGGTTATCCAGAAAGAAAAAAGCAAGGGGCTAACATATCAACTTGTGCGTCGCGGCCCAGACTCACCGCGCCTTCAAGAAGCACAAGGGCCCGTATTAATTGCACTTAACACAACGAACCTTCAGTTTCCTTCCTTCTCTGCAGATCGAGGCTTGCTTTTCATAAAACTGCTTTCCAAGGGGCACAGAGACACTCCATCCACAGAAGCTCAAGTCGAGTGGCACACTAGCTGCAGTGCTGAACCCAAATGCGCTGGTTCTGCACGAAGATTCTCTTCAAGGATAAAAGCATGTGCCTTTTCAGTTCTTCTTGGAGATGCTACGCCACCAACACGCTCTAAAACAATTAAGCTACATGCATAATGCTCGAAGAATGTGAGCAATCCCATAACCAGCTTTAAGCCATCTGCTTGATTTTTTTGAGGAACATATATAGGAAAAGAGAATTCCCCTTTTGTTCTGTTACATATAGAAATCTTTTGAAGCTCCCAAATAGTTTGGTTTTGGTAAAATTCTCCACTCTTCTAACATGTAGTCACCCCTAAACTATCCCTCATGTTTTCTCAAAAACTCTCCACATGAAGTATCTGAAGGACAACTGAAACCACTTACCAATATACAAGTAATATTTTATTTTATATTCTATCTTCCATTTGGCATAAGCCTTTCGAAGTTTGTTTTTGAACCAGTGAAATATACAAATCACACAAGACAGACATATGTACATTAAAAGTACAGAATAAAGGCCATAGAAGATATACATAATATCTGAATGACAAGTAGAATATTTTACATTAAATAGTTTCTTTTAAAAACTAGGATTGTTAAATTCAACTCTCTTCATAAACATGAATCACTAGAAAGGAACAAAAAATCTGGTTTAGCAAATAAAAAAAATTACTTCATGGTTTTTGTATAATAAAAACCAAAAAAGTGACATTTCAAACTAATTAGTGCTTTTTACTTTCAAGATCTTTTGCTTGCAATTCACTGCAGCTGGGGGCAGGGGGAGCGAATATCCTTGTGCAATAAGAGCCACAGGTGGCCGGGCTGACCTGAGGGCCACTGAGCCTGTGAGGGCTGCAGAACATGTGTCTTCCCAAACTTCTAAAACAGCACAAGTCTGAGATGAGAACACAGGTGATGGTACTCTTTGCAAAGAGGTGTCCTGGTTTTTTGTTTTTGGTTTTTTTTTTTTTTAACTAGCTGAAGATGTTGTGAGCTGGATATTCCCTAGGGACTCGGTACAGGTGCCCTCAGGTCTAACGGGCACCAAGTTCCACCCTGCAAAGTGAACAGAGGAAAGAGAAACGCTGGCAGTGTGTCCTCTCCATCCCCACCTCTGCAGTGAACAAGTAATGCCCTCTCCAGAAAGGGTGCAGAAAACGAGGCTGGACAACCAGGGGACGGAGCAGGGGAGACAAAAGGAATCTTCAAACCACCATGCCCACAACCAAGACCTTCCAGACTCCTCAGAAACACAGCTGCCTCGAGATGCTCAGCATGTAATGGCATCAGGGCCACAGCCCGAGCTCAGCTTAGAAGCCGTCGGGGAAAATCCCACTTGAATTGCAGTGGAGGACCACAAGGCTCTAGGCCGAAGAAATAACCCGAGTAAACTGGAACCCAGATCACTGGCTGCGCCGATATAACTATATGTATATTTATATATGTATATATATATATATATGTTATGTACAAGAGACTGAGCTATCAGGTACCACTGAACCAAGTGTTCAAGTCCACTGGGAGCAGTTCTCGGGACACCTGCAGAGGAGCGGGAAGCGCCAGTGGAGTCTGAACACAGGAGCAGAAGGGAGAAATGCGGCCACGCCTCCGTGACGTCCATTCGCCAAGTGATGTCAGGAACACATAGAAAACTGCTGTTCCTCGAAATAAAAGTGGTAGGGGGAATAAAATCCCTAAGTAGCGAGCTGTTTTCCAAGAGGAGCTCCTAAGGTTTCATTCCCTGTCCTACAATCAGAGGGGACCCAGCGGAGCTCCGCTCGGAAACGCGGCCGCAGCGCAGCAAGACACGGAATTGGAGGGGGCGCAGGGTCAAGGAGGGAGGGCGGAGGTCACTTTTTTTCCCTCAGCTAGGTTTTCTGCTTTGGTGCAGGGCTGAACTGCACACAAGTACCTTGAAGTTCGGGTTGAGGATCTGTGAATGGAATTCATGTGTTATTTTCATTATTATCATTTATTAACCAAGTATCCCTAAGAAAATTACAGTATATTTTCCTTTATTGCCAAGCCAACCTCCCTGCCCTTCTGCAAACAAAATGTCTGGTACCAGAATCATCCAGGGATCCTTTTCCAAGTGGATAACCTGATTCTCACAACAGCTTTGAATGTTAAACCAACTGACTCAATATAAGGAGGAGTTTTTTGTTTTTTAATATCTAGGGCTTCTCTCCCTGCTCCCCAGGTTTCAGTAGCTAATAGAATGGACCAGCTGTAGACGGAATGCTGGAGGACAGTGAGACATATGATAAACCTTTCTTGAAGGGATATGAGATTCTTGTTCTTAAATTTTAAATACATTTTGGAAACATTTCAGGCTGGCAGCCCCTGGGAAACAGAGGGGTGGGGTTCTCATTGTTTTGTCTGTTTCTCAAGACCTTCCGGCTCCCCAGACCGAAGAACTCCTTTTGCTCACCGCTGCTGAGTCACGCATCACTCCGGGCCACCTCCTTGCAGTGGGGTGCTACCTGTCTCATGCGATAGCTGAGACAAAGAAAACGTTTCCTTGACCTCCAGATGTGCACACATCTCAGCAAGGGCATGTTTTATCCCCCCCCATCCATTATAGCATCAAAACAAGTCTTGTCTTACCTTTTCAAAGATCCACAAAATAAATATTTTCTTGGTTCCCAACCCCCTTATTGCCAAATAATAATTATAATATTATTAACCACAGAGTTCTCAGATGGGAACGGGGCGGGGGGGATGGTTCCGGTTGCAACTCTTAGGGATTTAAAAAAAAACATTAAAAAACCAAACAGAATCACTGTACTTTCTATAAATAAGTGGGTCCTGGGAGCGGGGCCGGGCGGCAGGCAGGCGACAGGGCGCCGCTACTTGCAGACAAACTGGTCCACGACCTGCGTGCACTTCTTGCACTTGACGTAGCAGCACCAGTGGAACTTGCAGTGGCAGCGCTCGGTCTGCACCGTCTTGAACTGGTCGTAGCCGCGGCCGCAGCACATGAGCTCGCAGCCGTCCATGCCCTCGGACGTCTTGTTGCACAGGCGGCCCTGCGTGCCCAGCGAGCCGGTGCTCTCGTTGCGCACGCAGTAGTCGGGGCTGGGGTCGATGTAGACCAGGTCCTGGGTGGTGGGCGAGTTGAAGCGGCTGTTGACCTGCACCAGCTTGCCCCGGCTATTGAGCCGCATGGCCGCCGCGCTGTCGTACTTCTCCTTCAGGGCATCACCCACCTTGCGGAAGTCGGCCAGCTGCAGCCAGCACGTCTTGAGGCTGCACGAGCCTGACACCCCGTGGCACTTGCAGGCCACGTCGGCCAGGCTGTACACCGTCTGCGGGGAGAAGGGGATAGTCAGCGGGGGGTGCCCTCATCTGGGAACCCAGACCCTTATCACCAGCTCAGTCCAGGCCACCTCTCCCTCGTCCTCCAGACCTGGAGCCTTTTGTGGCCTTCTTTAAAAATTAGTCTGCAAAATGAATCAGTTCTTAGCCCCTCATTGTTACACATCATCATCATAAACTACCTGGTTTTGAATGGAAAC
The DNA here is from genome assembly GCF_016772045.2 of Ovis aries. NCBI lineage: Eukaryota > Metazoa > Chordata > Mammalia > Artiodactyla > Bovidae > Ovis > Ovis aries. The sequence continues at coordinate 45,682,604 of NC_056072.1, read as the reverse complement.
AAGAAACAAAACTGTTGCCTCCGCTTCTTTTTTGGAAGCAGGAGACTGCTGTCAGGTGACCACCTGGACTCCTTCAGCAGCGGCCTGTGAGGGAAGAGCTCCACCGCCCGCGTCTCAGAGAAGGAAAGGGAGGCCCAGCGAGGCGTGCTGCCCGCCCAACACTGGGAAGGAGGGGCCGTGACTGGAAGCCAGGCAGGTGCCCTCCAAGCTCACGCCATGGGTGCCCAGCTGGTAAGTAGTCAGGGTTCAAATCTTTCCTCACTCTTTCTGTTCCTACTGCCATGGGGTGAGCCCTGTCCTAACAGCCTCTCCACTCTCATCTCACCAAATCCTCCCAGCAAGGTTGTAACCTGGGTGGGACTGGACAAGGGCCCAGTGACGCAGAGCAGGTAAGCGGCCCAGACAGTCACACAGGCTGGACAGAGGGGGACCAGGCCTGGATCTCAGGTGCCTTCCCTCCTGCTTCCTGCACAGCCCCTATGCTCTGTGCAGGCTGAGCGCGTGCACCCCGG